>NW_025408671.1:0-1287377 GCF_020360975.1 Hirsutella rhossiliensis | reverse complement strand
CCTTATAGACCTCCTCGATAAGGGATTTATTAGGGCTAGCTCCTCTAAGGCGGCGGCTCCGGTTCTATTCGTGCGGAAGCTAGGGGGGGGACTTCGCTTCTACGTAGACTACCGAGCGTTAAACGCGATTATATGCCTAGACCGGTACCCCCTTCCGCTTATAGGAGAGACCCTCCGTAACCTAGTAAAGGCGAAGTAGTTTACGAAGCTCGACGTCGTCTAAGCGTTCTATAAGGTGCGAATAGCGTATAGGGAGGAGTAGAAGACGGCGTTCCGTACGAGATATAGCTTATTCGAGTAGATAGTTACCCCCTTCGGCCTAGTAGGTGCCCTAGCTACGTTCTAACGTTATATTAACCGGGTGCTTAGGGGTTTCCTCGATAAGTTCGCGTCCGTATATATAGATAATATTCTTATCTATTCGAGCGGGAGCTACGAAGACTATATATAAAAGGTATAGAAGGTGCTAAACCGCCTAGCAGAGCACGGCCTATACCTAGACCCGGATAAATACGAATTTAGCGTTAAGCGCGTTAAATACCTTAGCTTTATTATTATCGCGGGCGTAGGCGTATAAGCGGACCTAGCTAAGATTTAAGCTATCCGCGACTAGGCGACCCCGATATCGCAACGAGGCGTACGGAGCTTCCTTAGCTTCGCTAACTACTACCGGGTCTTTATTAAGGAGTTCTCGCGGATCGTGCTACCGCTTAACGAGCTAACGGGGGATAGGGCCCCCTTCTCCTAGGGACCTATATAGGCAGAGGCGTTCTAAACCCTTAAGGACTTATTTTCGTAGGCCCTAGTACTACTATAGTAGGACTCGGCAATCCCTTAACTATAGAAGGGACTATAGCAGCTACGCACTTAGGGAACCCTATCCTAAGAAGTAGAAAGGCAGAGAGAGTTAGTAGCGTTACTCGCGTAAGCTACCACGGAGAGAGGAACTACCTAATCTACGATAAGGAGATATTAGCGATTATTAGCTACTTAAGTAGTAGTAGGGAACTCAGCTGATTAGAGCTTCGAGATCCTTATAGACTATAGGAACCTCGAATACTTTATAACCCGATAGTATCTCTTAGAGCGGCAGGCGCGCTAGGCGGAGTATCTCTCGCGCTTTTAGTTCCGCATTAAGTATAGACTAGGCAAGGAGGCTACGGTCCTAGACGCCCTCTTATAGAGAGAGTAGGACCGGCCTACCTCCGTAGACCTTAATACGCGAGATATATAGATAATCCTAGATAAGGCGCTCTAGACTTACCTCGGCGCTACTCTATTAAGGGCGGAGGGTAACCCCCTAGGAGCGGCTAGGGTCCCGGCCCCCCCTAAGGGTGCGCCCGACGTCCCTCGGCGTATCTTCTAAGACAAGGAGCTCTAACGCTTATAGGACTAGCTAGCGGTATAAGATAGCACGTATACGAGCGTACGCCGCGCTATAAAGGCGGGGGCGCGCTTACTTAACTACGGCCTTAGTTTAAAAGTCTAAGTAGGCGACTGCTATATCGACCCCCGTAGCCACCTTCGCTATAAGGGCAGGCTATAGGTCCTAGGCGCGCCGGCGACAACGGAGGCCGTAGCTAGGGCGGCCCCCCCGGAAGTCGAGGAGCGGGATAGGTTAAGAGGGCGGATCGTATAGATAATCCACGACTTAAGCGTAATCGGCCATCCCGGCCGCGAGGGCACGTTAGTAGCGATTAGCCGGGACTTCTACTAGCCGCTTATAGCACCGTACGTCCGCTGTTTCCTCCGTAACTATAATATCTACGGCCGCTCGAAGATCTAGCGAGCGCTTAAGAGGGGGCTATTAAAGTCACTGCCGGTCCCTAACCGGTTCTATACGTATATATAGATAGACTTTATTACGGACCTCCCCCTTATAGCGGGCGGCAACCGCAATCTCTAGGTAATTAAGGACCGTCTAAGTAAGGAAGTAGTACTAGAGCCGATGCTATTTATAGAAGCGGAGGCCTACGCCGAGCGCTTCCTTTAGTACTACGCCCGCTTCTACTAGTAGCTAGCCTCGATTACTAGTAATAGGGGCACTAATTAGACCGGCCGCTTCTAGCAGTACCTCTATAAGCTACTCTAAGTTACCTAGTTACTAAGTACGGCCTACTACCTATAGACTAATAGGGGGCCTAAACGCCTTAACTAGGAAGTCTAAGCTTACCTTTAACGGGTAATAGCCCGTAACTAAGCGGACTAGGATAAGTAGCTTCCCGTAGCCTAGATAGCGCTTAATAGTAGGTCGAACTTATCTATTAGTATATCCCCCTTCCTTACGCTATATAGGTTTAAACCGCCGTCGGCGTAGCCTATTACCGTAGATATAGGTGCGGAGCGCTACCTAGCTAGCTCCCCGGAGGGCAGGGCGTCCGCCTTTATACGGAAGCTATAATAAGTTTCGGAGTTCTACTAATCCTCGATAGCGTCTGCCGCCTAAGACTAGGAGCGGTAGGCTAATAAGTCGCGGGATCCTATAGATAGGTTCGCGGTAGGGGATAAGGTCTAGTTAGACCTCCGTAACTATAGGTCGACGAGGCTAAAGAAGAAGCTCGATTAGCTATACGCTAAGTATATAGTAAAGAGGGTGCTAAGTCTATAGACTATAGAGCTAGAGGGGCTGCCCTCCGGTATCTATAGCACGATTAACGTAGACCTCCTTCGTCGCGCCGCTATAGACCCCTTACTAGGCTAAGAGATAGCGGATCCCTAACTAGCCGCTATCCTCGTTAAGGGGGAGGAGGAGTTCTCGGTAGAGGAGTTACGGGCAGCCCGTTAAAAGAACGTAGGCCGCGGTAGGAGGCGCGAAGTCCTCGTTAAGTAGCGCGGCTACTAGGACCTAACGTAGGAGCTAGCTTCCGAGTTCGAGGGCGCGGTAGCTCTAGATAGGTTCGAGGCCCTTTACGGGCTAATAGAGGAAAGCGACGGCCCGGCGAGAGAAGCTACCCCCCTAGCGGCAAAGTAGCTAGCACCCTAAGACGCGGGGGAGACCACGCCCCGCCCCCGAGGAAGCGGCGGGGCACCGGGCCCGCGGCGGTCGCTACGCTAGCGCAAGCTACGGGCGCACGTTACGGATACCGCGACTACGGATAATAGGCGGGGCGCACTTAGGTCGGCGGCAGCATAAATAAATCGCATTAGCCCTTATAGGCGCGCTCGAGGGCGCATAGACTAGGCCCGGCGGGCCTTCTTCTTCGGCGGGGTCTCGACCACTAGACGGTTATCCTCGTCCTCCTCCTCGTCCTCCTCCTTAGTGTGAGGCGCGGCCCCGGCCTCGAGGGCGCGGATCCGGCCCTCTAGGCCACCTAGCCAAGCGGCGACGGCGGCGGCGTTAGGGACGGCGGCGGCGGCGGCGGCGGTGCCGGTAGTGGTAGAGGCGGCGGCGGCAGAGGTGGCGGGGGCGGCCAGGGCGGCGTCGACGGTGCCCCTAAGAGAGAGAGAGTTAGCGCCGTAGAGAGTGCGGGAAAGGGAGCTTACGCACTTAGGCACGAGGGCGGCGCGCTCGAGGAACCGTAAGTTACGGTAGGCGGCGGCGGCGGCGGTCAAGGCGCGCTTAGCCTTATTCTGGTCCTTGCCCGGCTCCGCGGCGCTTTAAGCTACGGCAGCACGGGTAAGGACGGGCGGCGCAACCTTATATACGCGGCTAGCCCGGGCGTATAGGAAGTAGCTGCCCTAAGGGCGGCCGGCCTAGTCGGCGTAGGGGAGGGACTGCGAGGCACACCGCACGTAGGGGGAATCGCGGGTGGCGCCCCGGGCTATGGCGCGCTTATGCTAGTACGGGGAGTTAACAATACTCGCGAGAATAAGGGCGGAGGGGCTTACGGAGGAGGGCGGCGAGGACCCGCGCTTATTATTATCGTCGTTATCGTCGGCGTTATCGCGGCGGCCGGTAGCGGAGAGCGTAGCGGGGGCGGCGGCGGCGCGGGCAGTAAAGTTAACGGCCGAGAAGCCGGGCAGCGGGTGGCGCGGAGCGGCGGCAGGCGCGACTAGGGCGGCGGGGGCAGTAGGTAGGGTGGCGGGCGAGGCGAGGGCGCGATCGACGAAGTCGTCGATCTCGGCGGAGAAGTAAGACGAGGCGGGGGAGGATATATTAAATTGTTTAAATAACTAGCGGGGGTGCGGGTTAGCTCGTATACGGGCGGCAGCGCACGGCTAGGCGCTAGGAGACTTATAGTTATAGTTACGGCTACTACTACTAATAATAATAATAATAGTATAGTTAAGAGGAAAGAGCGATAGGAGCGCGCTAGTAGGTTATTTACCTCCTAGCCGCGCGCCGAGGTACGGGATTAACGTTATAAGGGACCGCCTATAGAGAGAGGGGAGGGGACCTTATATAAGGGTATTTACCCTTAGTATAGGTCTAGGCATTAGCCTAGACCTTAGCCGATAAGCGTTACGGGTTAGGGCAGGCTATATATATAAACGCGTATTTAGTAGTAGTAGGCGCGGCGTATAGTTAGATCCTATATAGCTTATTATTATAATATAACGGAAGGCACCTACGGTATAACCCTCTACCTACCCTATAATAAGAACCTTAAATACTTTATAACCTAATAGTATTACTTAGAGTAGTAAGTATACTAAGCGGAGTATCTCTTACGCTTTTAGTTCTATATTAAGTATAAACTAAGTAAGGAAGCTATAATCTTAGACGCCCTCTTATAAAAAAAGTAGGACCGGCCTACTTCTATAAACCTTAATACGTAAGATATATAGATAATCTTAGATAAGGCGCTTTAGACTTACCTTAGCGCTACTCTATTAAGGGCGGAGGGTAACCCCCTAGGAGCGGCTAGGGTCCCGGCCCCCCTTAAGGGTACGCCTAACGTCCCTTAATATATCTTTTAAGATAAGGAGCTTTAACGCTTATAGGACTAGCTAGCGGTATAGGATAGTATATATATAAGCGTATACCGCGCTATAGAAGTAAGGGCGCGCTCCTTTAACTATAGCCTTAGGTTAAAAGTCTAAGTAGGCGACTACTATATCGACCCCTATAGCTACCTTTACTATAAGGGCAAGCTATAGGTCCTAAGCGCGTAGGCGATAACGGAAGCTATAGCTAGGGCGGCCCCCTTAAAAGTTAAGGAGTAGGATAAGTTAAAAGGGTAGATCGTATAGATAATCTATAACTTAAGCGTAATTAGCTATCCTAGCTATAAGGGTATATTAATAGCGATTAGCTAAGACTTTTACTAGCTACTTATAGTACTATACGTTTACTATTCCCTTTATAACTATAATATCTATAGCTACTTAAAGATCTAGTAAGCGCTTAAAAGGGGGCTATTAAAGTTACTACTAGTCCTTAACTAGTTTTATATATATATATAAATAGACTTTATTATAGACCTCCCTTTTATAGCGGGCGGTAAATATAATCTCTAGGTAATTAAGGACTATTATTAGAAGGTATAAGTAATAAGCGTAGGATTAGGTAATCGATAACGTAAGCGGAAATATTAGTCGAAGGAGTATAGGGTAGGATTTCGTCCGGAATTTATAATAAGTATATAAGGGGCTAAATTATTTATTAAAAGAATAGCGTTATAAAAGATACTTATAAACTTACTTATTTTATCTACTACTCCTAGGGAAATCCTTTATCTTTTATAGACTATTACTCGCTTACTAGTTAGCTAACTAGTTAGCTTTCTAATATATTCTATAGTGCTTAAAAAGCTCTATCTATAGTATATCTTCCTAACTTAGTAGGTAGTCTAATTATAACGCAATAGTTAACGTAAGACTATAGGTTTTAGTATAAGTAGTAGATTTAACTAGAATATTCTATGCCCTACCTATTCTTATATCGCGGATATCTTTAGAACCGCTAGGCTAAAATAGTTAATAGGGTATCCGTTCTACTCGTAATTAACTTATATATATTATATATATTTTATTTTATTAGGATAGGCTTATCTTAACCTGCTTTTCCTAAAGCAAGGTATAGATATCTAGTAGAGGTCTTTATCTTTAAGGGTTATTCCCTTAGATTATATTATAGAGCCTCTTCTTACTTACTTATTCTATAAAGCCTCCCTATACCTATTATTTCTTTATAATAGTAAAATAGGAATATAAGGGTATATTCTTATAGCCTCCCTTAAAGAGTACTAGGTAAATAGTACTCTTTACTAGTTAGCTCTTTTATAGTAGAATTATCCTTATTAAGAATAAGGTATATAATAAGAATATAAAGGAAAATTTTAAAATCCTTTCTAGGAAAAACCTTAGTAAGAAAAATCCTAGTTATAGTTATAATATTTCTCCTTTTTTTAGGTAAACCTTTATAAGAAAAAAGCCTTATAAAGTTATTATAGGAAACCTTTAATAAGGAAAACCCTTATTTTTATAAGTTGTTTTTTACTAATAGGAAACCTTTTTAAAGGAAAAAACCTATTAGTTATATATAGAGGAAAAGCTAAGAAAGTAAAAGATAGCTAAAAAAAACCTTTATTAAAGGGATATAAGCTTTCCTTTTAAGGCTCTTTTAATTCCTTAATGGAAAGAAGCTCTTAGAACTTAAAGAATTTTTCTCTTCTTAGTTCCTTATTAAATATATCGGTAATATTATATTTAGATTTAATATAGAAAATCCGTATCTTCTTTTCGTTAATATTTTCTTAGGTATAGAAGTAAGTAATATCTATATACTTTGTCTTTATATAAAATTTCGGATTTTTAGCTAATTTAATAGCTACCTCGCTATCCGTTAAGATAGGAGGTATAGTATTAAGAATTCTAATAGATAAGCTATTATTTATAGAATAAAATAGCTAATTTAAATATAAAGCTTCTTTATTAGCCTCCTTAAGAGCAATAAATTTAGCTTTATAGGTTAATAGGGCTATAGATTTTTACTTTTAACTAGCCTATCTTATAATATTTTTATAAGTATAGAAATAGTATCTAGAAACGGATTTTATATTTATAAGGTTAAACGCCTAGCTAGCGTTAGAATAACCTTTTATAAAATTATAAGTATAAGGGATATTATAGTATTATACTATCCCTAGGTTAAGGTATTTATTTAAATATTTCTAGATTATATTTAACGCTTTAAAATACGTATTATTTAATAGAAGTAAGTCTAGTATAGGAAATAATAGTATATAAAATATCTAGCCTACTTATTAAAGCTAGATATAATAGAGCCCTTATTTCCCTTTAGTAAATTAAGATTTCTTTTTTATAAAGGCGTTATAATAGCCTTTTTAAGCTTTACCCTTACTATAGTAAGCGTATTAAAAGTCCCTAAGGCTTCTTTATTATATTCTCGTATTTTATTATAAGTATAACTTTCCTAAGATATAAATATCTCCTTTCTACTTCGGTTTATAATTATATATATTCCTAAGAAGTCTTTTAGTTCGGTTAAAGGCTAGACCTTTATATAATCTATTACTATTTTAAGTAGATTACCTATTATACTTTTATTAAGGCCTATTATTAGGAGGTTATCTATATAGATTACTATCGGAATTTTATATTAAATATTTATAAATACCCCTTTATCTATAAAAAGGGCCGAAAATCTTATCTTAGCTAAAATAGAGCTAAGATAGTTATACTAAAGCTTTAGGATTTATTTAAGGCCGTATAATACTTTTATTAATTTTACTACTAGCCTTTTCTTTTTATATAGCTCTAGGAACAATAAATAGCTAATATTATACTTATACTAGTTTTTATTAAACTAGTCTTTAAGTATTAGCTCTTTATAGCCTATAGGGATTTTTATATAAATATCTATATCTATTTCGGTATATATAAAGGGATTTTTTATATTATATTATAGTAGAGCGTAATTATTAGAAATAGCTATTATAAGTAGCATTCTAATAAATTCGGGTCTTAATATCGTAGAAAGGGTTTCTAAAGAATCTAAGCTATAGACCTAATTAAATCCTTATACTATATAGCGGGCTTTATATTTAATAATATTATTATTATTATCCCTCTTTATTTTATAGACCTAACGGCTACTTAAGGCCTTCCTATTACTAGGAATTATAAGAATATACCCTTATCTTCCTATTTTAGTATTATAAAGAAATAATAGGTATAGGGAGGTTCTATAAAATAAGCTAGTAAAAAGAGGCTCTATAATATAGTCTAAGGGAATAACTCTTAAAGATAAAGACCTCTATTAAATATCTATACCTTCCTTTAAGAAAGGTAGGTTAAGATAAGCCTATCCTAATTAATAAAAATATATTTTTTATATATAGGTTAATTATATATAGAACGGATACCCTATTGCTTATTTTAGCTTAGCGGCTCCGAAGATATCTATAAAACGAGAATAGGTAGGGCATAGAATATTCTAGTTAAATCTACTACTTATACTAGAACCTATAGTCTTACGTTAACTATTACGTTATAATTAGACTACCTACTAAGTTAGGAAGATATACTATAGATAGAGCTTTTTAAGTACTATAGAATATACTAGAAAGCTAACTAATTAATCTACTAGTAAGCGAGTAATAGTCTATAAAAGATAAAGGATTTCCCTAGGAGTAGTAGATAGAAAAAGTAAGTTTATAAGTATCTTTTATAACGCTATTCTTTTAATATATTATTCTATCGCGAAGTATAGCCTAATTTCGTAGTTCTTAGAGATATCCCTTAGTACGAGGGACCTAGGAAGCTAAAAAATAGGTTTTAAGGAATAAGCTAAAAAGAGGTATAGAGAGGAGGGTAGGGATAAGAGGGGAAGTAAAAGTAGCGATAGCTTCTTATAGAGGTAGCGAGAGATAAGACGGATATAACGGTAACGGCTAGAAAGGAGGGGAAAAACTAGTAAAAAGCTTAGTAGTTAAGAGGATATTAGTAGCTTCTTTAAGTAGGATCTTCTTTATTAATTAAGATACTAAAAGGGTATAAAGAGGGGCGTTAGATAAAGGAAAGAAGGAGAATTAAGGTAATATAATAATTACTCCCCTACCTTAATTACTACTACTATAAGAATTATATATCTCTGCCCTACCTATCTAACCCCTTACTTTTAATTTTACCTTTATATATTTTATATATACTTCTTATATCTCTCTTTACGAGAGTTATAAGCCTAAGAGGAATAGTATTCTTATACCTTCTAGCTATTATAAAAGGCACCTTTCTTATATCCCTTATAGCTCCCTTTTACCCTTCTTACTAAAAAAGCCGATTTTTAACTAACTTTTCTACCCCCCTCTTCTATAACGATATCGAAAAACGACTCTACTATCCCTACGGTCTATAAGGCGATTCTTATAGAGCCCTAAGATTAAGATAAGTAGGTAAAGGAGCTATAGGCTTATATAAATAGAACTATTTATAATTTAGTCTTCTTTAATAAGTAGGACCCTCTTAAGCCCCCTCTTTATCTTAGGGCAACGGAATTTATAAAGGGAGCTTCTCTCTTCTTTAAGCTAACCTCCGTATAATAGAGAGCTTTTTCTACTACCTTAGGCGACTATAAGAGTCACTAAAAGGAATACCTCTATAAGATAAAGCTACTAACTACTATACGTATAGCGATAATAAAATCCGTTAATACTATAAAGCTAATCTCTCTTTAAGAGGAAGAGACTCCTAGGTAGTAGCTTTTAAAGCTAAAGACCTTAATAGCTCCCTCGAAGGGCTATATAACTAACCGTATTAAGAAGACCCATATAGCCTACCTAAGAGCCTTATCTACTAGGAACCTACTAGCTTCTTTATAGCTAGCTAAGTAGGAAGAAATCCTCGAGAAAGCTAACTAATACTTCCTAATAAAAGCTCTTTCTAGCTAGAAGCTATAGGATATATCTCTATTAATAAAGCCTATTAGTAACGGTTACTTAACTATCTTTTAAGAAGCTAGCTAGGAACTAAATAAAGAGGCTACTAAAGTATAATAGTAAGTAGTCTTATTCCTTTATAGCTAGTACTCGACCTAGACGGTTTAAACTACTGCCCCTATAGCTGCTATAGCCCTTATTACTACGGCTCCCGCTACTACTACTACTGCCCCGGTCCCGGCTCCGCCTCTTACTCTAGGCCTAGCCCCGGTCCCGTTAGTTAGACCGGCCTAGCTAGTCCCTTAATAGACCTTTTAGTCTATTAGTCGAAAAATTAAGGAACTAGTCGAAATCGAACCTCTTTTTTAAAATTAGTAATAAAGTGTAAAAAGGGGAGGTTTTTAAGTAGACCTTCTAGACTAGGATAAGGATTCCTTAAAGAAATAAATAAGGAGGAATCGACCTACTTACTAAGTATATAAAAAGCTCTATCGGCTAGAAGACTACTAGTAGGTCTTTAAGGAAAACCGACTTAAAGGAATTAACCTTTTAAAGAGGCTATAAGAAATAGTATAATAGTCTCTTAAGGAGGACCCCTCGTTATAGAAGAAGATAGATAAGATTTAGGTTACTAAGAAATAGTAACTAACGCCGCTACCGTAAATTCAAGGAAAATTCGTTAGTATAGTAAATCTAGCCTTTATCTTCCCTATAGATTAATAAGGCTAAGACTAACTATTAGAGCCCTCCGATTATCCCCTATAAAAATTAGCTCTCCTTAACTCTAGCTTAATATCTATAATATACTCTTACGATTCTAGTCCTTTAAGAAGGTATAAAGGGAATACCTTATTACTAGGGAATTAACTATACGGATAGAGGGATATAGAAGGGTAAATTTTATAATAAAATTACCTAATAGGTCTATATAAATTCTTCGACGAAAAAGGGTAGCTTTTTACCCTTAATTTTTAACGAGCCTAATTTCCTTCTACTTTCTTTAAGAAGAAGGAATCTTTTAGGATATAACGTCTAAGCCTATAAGGCTAGTTTAGAAGAATTAAACTATTAGGCTTATCGAGGAAAAATTCGGTTAATTTATTCTCGAATTCCGACCTATCCTTAGGAAGGAATTACTTAAGAAGTTAGCTTTCCTTATTAAGAGGAATAGGTCTACTATAAAGGACCCTCTTCCGGTAGCTTAAAGAGACGGTCTTCTTTAGTACGTACGACTTAGTTACCTAGGCCCCCTAGCTTTATATAAGCTAGGCTAATAATAGGGCGTATAAATAAGGGGCCTAAAGACTATCGAATACGAATACTATAGCTAAGGGAAGACTAAGACACGAATTTCTAAATAGACCCTTTTATAGCTAGACTAGCTATATAAGGAAATTTAGGTCGACTAGACCGACGTCTCTAAGGACTAAGAAAGCTTTATTAAGGTAATGTTTTTTATAGACGCTTTTTTAAGGATAGTTTTCCTTTATTTCTTATAGACCTACCTAAGTAAGTATAACTAGTCTACCTTCTAAGACTTCGTTAACTAGATAAAATCCTACTTTAGCTTTAATATAAAGAAGATATAGTCTAATAAAGAGCTATTTATAAAGGATATCTTAAATTAGCTTCGAAAAAGGGGCATTTTACCCCTCCTATTAGCACTAAATACCTAGGCCTAGAACGGAGGGGCAGAAAGATTAGGGGGTACTATAATAAAAAGGGCCCGTATAATAAGACTTACTACGAGGCTTCCCTACGACCTTTAAAGGGAAGTCGTTAAGACCGCTTATTACCTTTAGAACCGGACCCCTTAGGACCCTAAGGACCCTAGAGGGGCTACCTAAGGAATAGACTAGAAATCCCCCCTTAAGCTCTTTATAAAGAAGAGGGCCTCGCTAGCCTACCTTCGTACGTATAGCTATAAGGCATACGTAATAACTACTAATATATAGCTAAAAAGGAAGAAGAAAAGAAAGCTTAATCTTAAAGCCTTTATTAGTTACCTTATTAGTTATAATTCTACTAATATCTTCTAGATCTAGATTCCTCCTCTTTAGAAAGTTATTTTAACTAGGGATATAATTTTCGAGGAATCTAGCTTCTTCGATAGAAAGAGGGATTAATAGCCCCTCTTACTCTTATAACGTTAGCTAATTTAGAAGATCTAAATTCCCCTTTCTTAATAGTCTTAAGAAGAGGTCCTAGATAAGGAAATAAAAGAAGAAACTAACGTCGAAGTAGTTAAGGATAATACCGACTTTAAAGAAGAAAAAGAAGAGGAAGCTACTAGATTAGATAATCTAGATAAAGAAGGAAACTATAGGAAAGTAGTAGAGCTAGAATACGCCTACCTTCCTATGCCTCCTCTTACTAAATAAGAAGAAGATCTAGAAGTAGCTTTTTTAGTTAGTCTTCCTATCTCTACCCTTAAAGGGGTAGGAAAGGCACCTCTCTTAAAGGAGTACCTAGCTGCCTTTTTATCCCTACTTCGAGAAGTAAAGGAAGGTATAGGGCCTAATATAAAAGAAGACTAATTTCCCCCTTATTTTAATTATTTTTCTAACTTCTATCTAACGCTTATAAAAGACGGTTCTTATAGAGCGTTTATAGTAAGCTAGCTTTTTAAGCTATAGATATTAGTAAGGAAGGTATATAAAAGAGACCTCCTAGACCTACTAGTAAACTAAAAGTAGCTAGAAAGACACCCTTTTAGAGACTAGTTTTTCTAGGCCTAGAAAGACTACCTAGCCTTATATAAAGAAATAAGGTCTTTCTAAGAGGTCCTTAAGGAAAAGGTAAGAGGAAAATAGGCCCTTAGCTATAAGTATATCTTTATTTATAAGACTAATAAACACGGCTTCCTTTAAAAGTATAAAGCCCGGCTAGTTATCTATAGGAATTAATAGGAAAAAGGGGATATACCTACTAGGGCAACTACCTTAGTAGGGATATCTCTTTAGACCCTTATAGCTATAGTAGTAGAATTCGACCTCGAGCTCGATAAGATAGATATAGTTAATGCCTTCGTTAACTGCCCTCTTAAGGAAGAAGAAGTTATCTATATACGACTTCCTCTTAGTTTTTAATAGCTAGGAAAGGCTCTATAGCTTAGGAAAGCTTTATATAGACTCTAAAGATTACCCCTTCTTTAGTATTAGTATTTAATAGGTTCCTTCGAAGCCCTAGGCTTTAAGAAAGTCTCTTAGGAACTATATATAATATAAAAGGGTAAAATTATAGTCTCCTTTTATATCGATAATATTATTTAGGCCTACTTAAAAGAGGAAGAGGCTGCTACTAAGGAGGCTATATAAGGCCTATAATAAAGGTATAAGATAACTAAGCTAGGGGAGCTAAAGTAGTTTCTAAGGATATAAATCCTTTAGAATAGATCCTAACGGGCTATATAGCTAACCTAAGACGCCTATATCGATAAGGTCGCTTATAAATTCCTCCTTAATTCCCTTAATAAGAAGCTTCCCTTTATACCTATATTAGATAAAGAGCTTTTGCTTAATCCGTCCTTTTAAGCTATAGAGTAAGAGAAATACTAATATTAATAGAAGGTAGGCTCCCTGCTTTTTTTTAGCTATTTCTACTAAACCGGATATCTCTTTTACGGTCTCCTAGATAGCTAGGTATAACTAAAATCCTAGCCCTAAGTACTAAGAAGTAGTAGACTAAGCTATCCTTTATCTCTATTTAATAAGATTATATAGTCTACGCCTAAGAGGGTAGGAAAGGAAGAAATTAGCTACCGAAATCTTCTTTTATTTAAGCGATTCGTCCTTTATAAATAATCCCTTTAATAGAAAGAGCTTATAAGGGTATATTATATTCCTTTTTAAAGGAACTATTACTTAGAGAGCTTTAAAGTAAGCTACTATTATAACTTTTAGTATAGAGGCAAAGCTACTAGCTCTTTTAAAAGCGTTAAAGAAAGCGATTTTCCTTAGCCGGCTACTTATTTCTTTATAACTATAAATTCCGTCCCCGTTAGCTATAAAATACGATAATATATAGACTATACGAATTCTTATAGAAAATAGTAAACTATTAACCTAGCTATAGTATATCGATATCTACTAGTATTAGTTATACTAAGAGGTTTAAATAGGACTTATTTCTATCCGTTAAGTTCTAATAGTATTAATAAAAGCTAACGGTCTTATAAAGCCCCTACTAAAGTAGAAGCTAGCTGTCTTTTTATAGTAAATTAGGCTAGAAAACGTTTAAGAAAAGCTATCCTTAAAGGCCCGCCTTAAGAGTCTATAAGAGGAGCTAATAGCCCGTATAAGAAGGTAACGTCTATAGCTAAAGAAGAAGGAAGAGGTTTTTCCCTTTAAAGGGCCCGCTATTTTAATTAGGTTTTTCCCTTCTAAGAAGGCCCCCTTTCTTATATAACTTTCCCCTCTTTAGGCCCCTATTCCTTAAGTAGGTCTAAAAGAGCCTAGGGACCTAAAAGGGCCCTTACTTTCCTTAAGTAAAGGGAGAAGTATAAAGCTAAGAACCTCCTCTATACGCTTACTAGCCTAAAGCCGTATTAGCTATACCCTTACTATAAGGGCAGGCTATAGCTAAGGGGGTATGTCGCGAAGCGTAGCCTAATTTCGTAGTTCTCGGAGATATCCCTTAGTATAAGGGACCTAGGAAGCTAAAAAATAGGTTTTAAGGAAAGAGCTAAAAAGAGGTATAAAGAGGAGGGTAGGGATAAGAAGGGAAGTAGAAGTAGCGATAGCTTCCTATAGAGGTAGCGAGAGATAAGATAGATATACCGGCAACGGCTAGAAAGGAGGGGAAAAACCAGCAAAAAGCTCGGTAGTTAAGAGGATATTAGTAGCTTCTTTAAGTAGGATCTTCTTTATTAATTAAGATGCTAGAAGGGTATAAAGATGGGCGTTAGATAGAGGAAAGAAGGAGAATTAAGGCAATATAATAATTACTCCCCTACCTTAATTGCTGCCCCCGCAAGAATCATATATCTCTGCCCTGCCTGTCCGACCCCTTACTTCTAATTTCACCTTCGTGTATTTTACATGCACTTCCCGCAACTCTCTTCGCGAGAATATCGCGAAGACCATTGCGCCACGCAGGCAAAAGTAGAACGCGCGCTCCGAAAGGCGCACTGAAATTAACACATATGTCTTTCTTTCCAACACACCCCCTCAGGGATGCCGGGCCGGGCCCGGGATGCCTGGATCTTTTACCCCGCTAATCGATAATAGGCTATCCTCGGGGAAATCGAACCTCGGGCCTTCTCGAGTATGTCGCGCGCGCAGTCTAACCGGAAGTTATAAGGGGTGGTTTGCCACCCCCTCCCGGGCTCATAACTGTCGCGAAGACTATTGCGCTACGCAGGCAAAAGTGGAACGCGCGCTCCGAAAGGCGCACTGCAATTAATATATATGTCTTTCTTTCTAATATATTCAGCCCCTTATATACTCGTTATAAATTCCGGACGAAATCCTACCCTATACTCCTTCGACCGATCTTTCCGCTTATATTATCGATTACCCGATCCTACGCTTATTACTTATACCTTTCTATAGGAAGAGGCTTTAATTCCTAGGTATTTTAGTTTAAGAGCTCTTTTATTTCTAAAAACATAGCTCTTTTCTATTTTATAGCTTCTAAGCTATTTATAGCCTATTTAAATGTTTTAGGCTCTATAAGATCCTTATTTTCTAGTAAAGATAGAATAATCTCTTTACTTTTACTATTTAATATAGTATTTATTTTAGGGTATATAATATAGTCTTTATAAAATCCGTTTAGCTTCTTAGGTATATTAATACGGATTTTTAAATCCTTATTAAATCCCTTTTCTAAAAGAGGATTATTTCCTTTTTTTATAAAAGGGTTATCTTCTTTCTTTATAAGAGGGTTATCTTTCTTTTCTATAAGAGGGTTACCTTCCTTTTTTATAAAAAGGTTATTTTCCTTCTTTATAAAAGGTTATTCTCCTCTTCTTTTAAGGAAGAGCTATTACCTTCTTTATATATAGGTTCCCTTTATAAATAACTATCCGGGACCTTATTTATAGGAGGTAAGGTATTAAAGTCGAAGTCCTTAAGGTCTTTTTCTTTTTAATTTTCTATAAATTTATTTTCTAGGACAATAATATTTTTTAGAAATTATTGCCTTTCTTTTCGAAAAGTTATATATTTTATAAGTATTTTTAGTATATCCTATAATAATACCCTTATAAGCTCTTATTTCTAGCTTATTTAAGTAGTCTTTATTTTTATAATAAATAGTACTTCTAAAGGTCTAAATTTTCTCTAAGTCTTTTAAGGCTAGAGATTTATTTTCCTTTTTCTTTATAAGAGTTTAAAAGCCTATTCGTAAGTAAGGGGTCCTATTATATAAATAGGCTACTATTAAAATAGCTTCTCCCTATAAATATTTAGGTAGTTTTACCGTAAATAAAATAGCCCGGACTTTATTTAATATAGTCTTATTAATCCTCCCTATTACTCCGTTTAATTTAAGAGTCCTAGGAGGGCTAGTATAATATTTAATTCCCTTTCTTAAGTAGTAGGGTTTTATTTTATATAGAAATTCTTTTACGTTATCCGAAAAAGCTTCCTTTATAGTAATATTATCCCGGTTATTTTTAACTAAGGCTTTATATTCTAAGAATTTATCTAGGGCTTCTACCTTAAACTTTATTAAAGATATTTCTAAATATCTTAATCCTATATATAAAAAGGATATAAAGGAGGTATATTTATTATAAGTAGGGGTCTTTATAGGGCCCTAAATATTAATAGTAACTTTATTAAGGTAGTTATATACCTTATTAAATAGGGATTTATTCCTCTTATTAGTTACCTTTACTTTAATATAAGCCTTATATTCTTTTATTTCTATAATATCCTTCTTAGGGATAGTTATATCTTTATTATATCTTTTTAAGGTTTCTAATAAGGCTTTAGGACTTATATATCCTAGCCTTAAATCCTATAAATAAAGGTTAAGGTCCTTTATATTATTCCTTATATTATTAATATTATATAGGAATGTCTTCTTTTTTAAGAAAGGAATTTTTAAAGAGAAGATATAAAGGTTATCTTACTATTTTCCTATAAATATAATATTAGCTTAGTTATTTAGTAAGAAAATTTCCTTACTATTAATAAAGGTATAAGTATTTTTAAAATACGATTAGCTTATAATATTTACCTTTAATTTAAGTATAAAAAGATAGTTTCTTAAGATAAATAGCCTTTTATTATTTAGAAATCTAAAAAGAAGATCTCTATAGCCTTAAATAACTATATAGGATGCCTTTCCCTAATTAACCTTAGTAGAGATAGTTCGAAAATTAATATGGAATTTCTTTTCTAATACTATATTCCTAGTAGTACTAGTATCGTATATAAAATTATAGAAATTTCTATTCTCTAAAGTTTTATAAGGGATTTCCTTTTCTTTTACCTTATATATAAGGTCTTTAATTTAAGAGGAATTTAAAGGTCCTATTTACCTATTATTAAATATAGCTTTTTTTAGGATATTTAAAGAGATATATGCCGCTACTTCTTCTTTAAAGCCTTTCTAACCTTTAAGGGTAGGAGAAGGAATAGAAATATCGATTTCTAGTTCTTTATCCGTTTAATTATCGATTTCTATTTTTTCTACTTTTAATATATATAGAGAAGAGGATATTTTCTTCTTCTTATTAACTTAAGAGTTTAATTTAATAGGATTTCCTTTTATAGAAGGTTTTCTAGGCCTCTTAAAAGGTATTCCTTTATTATAATTTTTAAAATTTTTAGAAAAGCGTTTAAGGGCCTTTTCTAGGTAATAATAGTAGTAATCTTTAACTAAATACCCTTTCTTCTTATAGTAAGTATATTATAATATAATTTTTATCTTTTTTTAGGGCTTCTTAGTAAAGAAAGCCTACTTAAGGGGATTTTCTAGAGACTTAGCCCTCTTAAATTTATCTATAAGACTACTAGAGAGAGACTCTAGATTAAAAGCCTCTAAGTTATTTCGAAGAGCTTACGTTATATTAGTTATATAGCTAGAAAACGAGCTTAAAAGGCTATTTAAAATCTAAGCTATAATAACTACTTTTAAAATTATAATATTCTATGCTTTTAGCTCCTTAAATACCTCTTTTACCTTATTTAGGTAGCCTTCTAGGGATTCGAAATCCCCTATTAAAGTATTAAAAAGCTCCTTTATAAGTAGGTAACTTAAAGTAATAGAAATAAGGTTATATAGGTTTTTTAACCTATCCTAAGCCTCTTTAGTATTTATTATATACTTTATTTAAGTTAAGGGACTATCTTTTATATAAAGAAAAATTAAAGTAAGTGCTTCTTATATTTTCGAGTAATATTCTTACTATATAGTAATAGGAAGCTTCTCCTTAACTAAATATAAGGAACGGTGTTCCTACTATAAATAAAGCAGCTATAATATACTCTCCTAATTATATAAGCCAATAAGTAGTATATTAATTATAGACAAAATCTCATCCTATAGAGCAAGAATCGCTCGTTATTCTGCATGTTATTATGCATTAAACGGGCTGCCGGTTATCGTACAATCGGGAATCGAAGGAACAGAGCTAGCTTAGAATGCTAGCTAAGACCTCTTAAGAACACCGGCACGACCAACCTCCTTTAAACACGAATATCAGTGGAACCAAGACACTTCTAGACTCACTCGAGGTATCACGGAATTCCCTAGTCTCAGGGCTATACGGCAGCCTAAATCTGGTCCCGAAAGGTTCTTCCGTTCAGCTACAATTGTCTATATAAGACAGTATGTCCGCTGGTAGATAGATAGATAATAATAAACTTCAACACCTCTTCCACACACTAATACACTACTAATAAATTCCGTTGAAAATCCTACCTTATACTCCTTCTTCCCCTCTATCACGTAGTCTTACGTGATTTCTTAATTTCCCAAAATTCCGCTTTTGCTTATATACCTTAAGACTAAAAGAGCCTATACTCGAATAGCCTAGAAGTTATAGTTAAAACTAACCTTAAGTTTAGTATATTTAAACGTATCCTTAAAGCCTATTTTAGAGAATTTAAGGTCGTATAGTTAGTATTAGAATTTCGAAGATTTTTTAAAGTTATTACCTAACTTATAAAGAAGCTAGGCTTATAACCTATTAGAAAGCATAAGTAATAAGCGTAGGATCGTATAGTTAATAATATAAGCGGAAATATTAGTCGAAGGAGTATAAGGTAGGATTTCGTCCGGAATTTATAATAAGTATATAAAGGGCTAAATAATATATTAAAAGAATAGCGTTATAAAAGATACTTATAAACTTACTTATTCTATCTACTACTCCTAGGGAAATCCTTTATGTTTTATAGACTATTACTCGCTTACTAGTAGACTAATTAGTTAGCTTTCTAGTATATTCTATAGTGCTTAAAAAGCTCTATCTATAGTATATCTTCCTAACTTAGTAGGTAGTCTAACTATAATATAATAGTTAATATAAGACTATAGGTTCTAGTATAAGTAGTAGATTTAACTAGAATATTCTATGCCCTACCTATTCTTATATCGTAGATATCTTTAGAACCGCTAGGCTAAAATAGGTAATAGGGTATCCGTTCTACTAGTAATTAACTTATATATTTTATATATATATCTTTTTATTAGGATAGGCTTATCTTAACCCGCTTTTCTTAAAGGAAGGTATTAATATCTAGTAAAGGTCTTTTATCTTTAAGAGTTATTCCCTTAAACTATATTATAGAGCCTCTTTTTACTAGCTTATTTAATAGAGCCTCCCTATACTTATTATTTCTTTATAATAGTAAAATAAGAATATAAGGGTATATTCTTATAACTGTCTAAGTAAGGAGGTAGTACTAAAGCTAATACTATTTATAAAAGTATAGGCCTATACTAAGCGCTTCCTTTAGTACTACGCTTACTTTTACTAATAGCTAGCCTTAATTACTAGTAGTAAGGGTACTATTTAAACCGGCCGCTTTTAGTAGTACCTTTATAAGATACTTTAAGTTACTTAGTTACTAAGTATAGCCTACTACCTATAAACTAATAAGGGGCCTAAACGCCTTAACTAAGAAGTATAAGCTTACCTTTAAGGGGTAATAGCCTATAACTAAGCGGACTAAGATAAGTAGCTTCCTCTAGCTTAGATAATAGCTTAAATAGCGCTTAATAGTAAGTTAAACTCCTTTATTAATATATCCCCCTTCCTTATATTATATAAGTTTAAACTACTATTAGCATAGCCTATTACTATAGATATAAGCATAGAGCGCTACCTAGTTAGCTCCTTAAAAGGGAGAGTATCTACCTTTATATAAAAGCTATAATAAGTTATAAAGTTCTATTAATCCCTAATAGCGTTTATTGCCTAAGACTAAGAGTAGTAAGTTAATAAGTTATAAGATCTTATAAATAGGTTTATAGTAAGGGATAAGGTCTAGCTAAACCTCTATAACTATAGGTTAACGAGGCTAAAGAAAAAGCTTAACTAGCTATATATTAAGTATATAGTAAAGAGGGTACTAAGTCTATAAACTATAGAGCTAGAAGGGCTACCCTTTAATATCTATAGTATAATTAATATCGACCTCCTTTATCGCTCTACTATAGACCTATTACTAGGCTAAGAGATAGCAGATCCTTAACTAGCCGCTATCCTTATTAAAGGAGAGGAGGAGTTCTTAGTAAAGGAGTTATAGGTAGCCCGTTAAAAGAATATAGGCCGCGGTAAGAAGCGTAAAGTCCTTATTAAGTAGCATAGCTACTAGGACTTAATATAAGAGCTAGCTTCTAAGTTTAAGGGCGCGGTAGCTCTAAATAAGTTTAAGGCCCTTTATAGGCTAGTAAAGGAGAACGACGGCCTAGTAAGAAAAGCTACCCCCTTAGTAGTAAAGCGGCTAGCACCCTAAGATATAAGGGAGACCTCGCCCTACCCTTAAGAAAGCAGCGGGGCACTAGCCCTATAGTAGTCGCTACGCTAGTATAAGCTATAGGTATATATTATAGATACTATAACTATAGATAATAAGTAGGGCGTACTTAGGTTAGCGGTAGTATAAATAAATTATATTAGCCCTTATAAGCGTACTTAAGGGTATATAGACTAGGCCTAGCGGGTCTTCCTTTTTAGCGGGGTCTTAACTATTAAATAGTTATCCTTATCCTCCTCCTTATCCTCCTCCCCGTCCTCCTCCTTAGTATAAGGCGCGGCCCTAGCCTCGACGGCGCGGATCTAGCCCTCTAGGCTACCTAGCTAAGCGGCGATAGCGGCGGCGGTGCCGGTAGTAGTAAAGGCGGCGGCGGCGGTAGAGGTAGCGGGGGCGGCTAAGGTAGCAGCGACGGTGCCCCTAAGAGAGAGAGACTTAGCGTCGTAGAGAGTATAGGAAAGGGAGCTTATATACTTAGGTATAAGGGCGGTGCGCTTAAGGAACTATAAGTTATAGTAAGTAGCGGCGGTAGCGGTTAAGGCGCGTTTAGCCTTATTTTAGTCCTTACCTAGCTCCGCGGCGCTCTTAGCCGCGGTAGTATAAGTAAGGACGGGCGGCGTAACCTTATAGGCGCGGCTAGCCTAGGCGTATAGGAAGTAGCTACCTTAAGGGAGGCTAGCTTAATATTATAACTATAGCTACTAGGCCGCTAATAGTTAACCGCGTTAAGTATATAATATAGTCTAATAGATAAATAGTTAGTATAACTATTTAATAGATATAAGATTAAGGGGATTATAAAGATCTTAGTAATTTAGGATTAATAAGATTACTATACTTTATATAATTTAATATTAGGGATTATAGCTAGGCCTATAATCTAAGGATAGTCTTTATAAGTATATATAGCTACCTACTTTTACTCCTTTAAATAAATAGCTCTTTAGCTTTTAATATAATTATAATAATCTTTATTATAATCTTATCTTTAATTCTAATTACTTAATTACCTAGTTATAGTCTTTAGTCTATAACCTTTAACTTATTATTAATATAATATACTTATTATTACTTAAACTACGCCCTATTATATCTATTAATATAAACCTATTAATAGGTTTATCCCTTAAGATTAATACTAGTTATTATATATTAAAAGCTCTTATTTAGTATAATACCGCGTTACTTTAAGTAATATCGTAACTATTAATATATTTATATAGTAAGTTAGATTAACTAACTTTAAAGCTATTATATTACCTTAGGATATAATACGCGAGATTATTACCCTTTAATATAAAGTATAGTTACCTAAGAATAAAGGAGGTAATAAATAAGTTAAGGACTTTAGAAAAGTAGTTAAACTAAAATAGCTAGGACTATTTAATAGTACTTATAGTATACTTTAAGACTTTCTTACTTAACTTAAGGCCTATTACTAGTTTTACCTTACTAAACTCTTAGACCTAGTTAAAAAGGTATTCTATATAGGAAATTATTTATCTAAAATAGTACTCGCTTAGTTTAAACCTATTATAAGGGACTTTCTTAATAACTAACTAGTATAATAAGATAATAAAATAGATAAAGTCTTTACTAGTTTCTAAGGATTTAAAGAAGCTATTATAAAGGTATTTATAATAATTAATAAGGAATAAAAAGCTAAATAGAAACTTTAAGAACTTTAATAAAGGATATTAGTATTAGATTATACTATAAAGTTCTATTAAGTTACCTTAAAGCTTAATTAAGACGATAAACCTCTTATATTATAATTTTATAATAGGCTTAAAAAAGAAGTTAAGAACGAGCTCTATAAGGAAAATTAACTTAATAACCTCTTAGACTATATTACTATAGTAGTATAAATTAATAATAAATAGTATACGTAATACTAAGAAAAGAAATAAGGAAGAGGAAACTAAAACCCTTCTTATAAGAATAATATAAACTAATACGCTAAGTATAAAAAAAACCGCGAAATTCTTATTACCTATACTTATATAATTAACCTAGGTAAAATAAATCTAGGTATAATATAGAAAAGTAAAAGAAAGTATTTTAACTATAGGAAACTTAGATATTACTTTAAAGAATATAGATAACCTTATAAAGAGAAGAAAACCTATTAAGTACTATCCTTAAAAGGTAAGAAATACTTAAACGCTACTAATAAATAGGAACTAAAGTATAAACTCCTTAGTTAAACTATATACTATAATAGTAAATATATAGTATACCTAAGCAATAAGAATAATACTAGATTATTCTTAAAGCTACTAAGGAAAACCCTTATAATAATATAATAAAGGGATCTTAAAATATAAAAATAAGTTAAATTTATAAAAGTAAAATACTCTTATCTTAAAGGAGTCTCTTTAAACTAAATTAAGAAGAACGGTAAATAATTCTAAGAAGATATATAAAATAAAAATCGATAATAATAATAGGTACTCTATAAATAATATAATAAAAAAGATATAAATATAAGCCTTATACTTATAAAACTTAGATAATAACTTAAAGAGGAATAATAAAGTATCGATAATATAAGCTTTAAAGAATAAGAAATACTTAGAGAAATAAAAGATAAGAACGAACTTATACTACTACCTTAGCTATTAAGGGAAAATACTATAAATAAAGAATATGCTTTATACTTTAAAGAATTTAAAGAAATACTTAAAATTAAAACCTAATAAATACCTTAAATTCTTATAGAAAACTAATAAGCTATATTAATTTAATATTAATAGGTATAATATAAAGGAAACTATATTATAGCTATTACTATAGTTAATACTTTTATAGCTCTATAATAAGAATAGTAACTATAAAGAGAATTTAAAGATAATCTATAAATACTACTTACTTATAAGTACTATAAGTATATTTTATAGATATTATATATCTACCTAGATTATATAATATACTTCTAAATAAAAGTATAATATAATGCTTTCTTAGTTAAGTTTAAAGGATAAGTACTTTTAAAACCTTACTTAAGTATAAAACTAAACTACTAGAAAATCGATTAATACTACTTAAATAACTAAGTTATATTATTAAAACTTAATTATAGTATACTATTAAAATACCGCGATAATTATAGTATATTAACAAGATATCTTTTAAAAATATATAAAATCTATAAATATATTAAATTAAAAGAATAGTATAGTACTACTTACTTTAAGATATCTAAACTATTAATCTTCTAAAGACTAATATAATAAATTAATAATAATAATAAGGTTTATAATAAATATATATACTTAAACTATAGAATTTATAAATATAAAAAAGTATAAGTATAATATAAATAATATAATTATCGCGATATATAGCTTAATTTCGTAGTTCTTAGAGATATCCCTTAGTAAGAGGGACTAAGGAAGCTAAAAAACACCTAGTATAAAAGAAGGAAGAAGGAGCTAAAAAGAGGTATAGAAAGGAGGGTAGGGGTATAAGGGGAAGTAGAAGTAGCGATAGCTTCCTATAAAGGTAGTAAGAGATAAGACGGATATACTAGTAACGGCTAGAAAGGAGGGGAAAAACTAGTAAAAAGCTCGGTAATTAAAAGGATATTAGTAGCTTCTTTAAGTAAGATCTTTTTTATTAATTAAGATACTAGATAGGTATAAAGAGGGGCGTTAGATAGAGGAAAGAAGGATAATTAAGGTAATATAATAATTACTCCCCTACCTTTATTACTGCCCTAGTAAGAATTAAATCTCTCTGCCTTACTTATCCGACCCCTTACTTTTAATTTTACTTTCGTGTATTTTTATATACTTCTTATATCTCTCTTCGCGAGAGTTATAAGCCTAGGAGGAATAGTATTCCTATACCTTCTAGCTATTATAAAAGGCACCTTTCTTATATCCCTCGTAGCTTTCTTTTACCCCTCTTACTAGAAAAGCCGATTTTTACTTAACTTTTCTACCCTTCCCTATAATAATAACGAAATCTAACTCTACTGCCCCTACGGTCTATAAGACGATTCTTATAAAGCCCTAAGATTAAGATAAGTAAGTAAAGGAGCTATAGGCTCGTATAAATAGAACTATCTATAATTTAGTCTTCTTTAATAAGTAAGACCCTCTCGACCCCCCTCTTCGTCCTAGGGCAACGGACTTTATAAAGGGAGCTACCCTCTTCTCCGAGCTAACCTCTATATAATAAAGAGCTTTTTCTACTACCTTAGGTAACTATAAGAGTTATTATAAGGAATACCTTTATAAGACGAAGCTACTAACTACTACTCGTACGGTAATAACGGAATCCGTTAGTGCCGTAAAGCTAATCTCTCTTTAAGAGGAAGAGACTCCTAGGTAGTAGCTTTTAAAACTTAAGACCTTAATAGCTCCCTTAAAGGGCTATATAACTAACCGTATTAAGAAGACCTATACGGCCTACCTAGGAGCCTTTTCTACTAGGAACCTACTAGCTTCTTCGTAGCTAGCTAAGTAGGAAGAAATCCTCGAGGAAGCTAACTAATACTTCCTTATAAAAGCTCTTTCTAGCTAGTAGCTACGGGATATATCTCTATTAATAAAGCCTATTAGTAACGGTTACTCGACTATCTTTTAAGAGGCTAGCTAGGAACTAAATAAAGAGGCTACTAAAGTAGAATAGTAAGTAGTCTTATTCCTTTATAGCTAGCACTTAACCTAGACGGCTCGACCTACTGCCCCTATAGCTGCTATAGCCCCTATTGCTACGGCTCCCGCTGCTACTACTACGGCTATTGCTCCTTCGGCTCCTTCTCCCTCGAGAGCCTTAACGCCGTCGTTAACTATAGCTACGGCCCTAGGCCCGGCCCCGGCTACGTATCTTACTCCGGGCCCGGTCCCGGTCCCGTTAGTTAGACCGGCCCGACTAGTCCCCTAATAGACCTTTTAGTCCGTTAGTCGAAAAATTAGGGAACTAGTCGAAATCGAACCTCGTTAATATTAGTAATAAGGGGTAAAAAGGGGGGGTTTTTAAGCAGACCTTCTAGACCGGGACGAGGATTCCTTAAAGAGATAACGTACGAAGAGGAATCGACCTACCTACTAAGTATATAAAAAGCCCTATCGGCTAGAAGACTGCTAGTAGGTCTTTAAGGAAAACCGACCTAAAGGAATTAACCCTTTAAAGAGGCTATAAGAAATAGTATAATAGTCTCTTAAGGAGGACCCCTTATTATAGAAGAAGATAGAGGAGATTTAGGTTACTAGGAAATAGTAACTAACGCCGCTACTATAAATTTAAGGAAAGATCGTTAGTATAGTAAATCTAATATTTATCTTCCCTACGGTTTAATAAGGCTAAGACTAACCGTTAGGACCCTCTAACTATCCCCTACGAAAATCAGCTATCCTTAACTCCGGTGCTTCCCTCGATATCTATAATATACTCTTATAATTCCGGTCCTTTAAGAAGGCACGGAGGGAATACCTTATTACTAGGGAATTAACCGTATAAATAAAGGGATATAGAAGGGTAAATTTCACAATAAAATTACCTAACGGATCTATACGAATTCTTTAAAGAAAAAGGGTAGCTTTTTACCCTTAATTCTTAACGAGCCTAATTTCCTTCCGCCTTTTTTATAAGGAAGGAATCTTCTAGGATATAACGTCTAAGCCTATAAAGCTAGTCTAGAAGAATTAGACTATTAGGCTTATCGAGGAGAAATTCGGTTAATTTATTCTTAAATTCCGACCTATCCTTAGGAAGGAATCTCTCGAGAAGTTAGCTTTCCCTACTTAAAGGAGGGTAGGTTTAAAGGACCCTCTTCTAGTAGCCTAAGGAGACGGTCTTCTTTAGTACGCACGACTAGGTTACCCGGGCCCCCTAGCTTTATATAAGCTAGGCTAATAATAAGGCGTACGAATAAGGGGCCTAAAGACTATCGAATGCGAATACTACGGCTAAGGAAAGACTAGGAGAAGAATTTCTAGATAAACGCCTTTATAGCCGGACTAGCCGTATAAGGAAATTTAGGTCGATTAGACCGACGTCTCTAGGGATTAAGAAAGCTTCGTTAGGGTAATGTTTTTTATAGACGCTTTTTTAGGGATGGTTTTCCCTTATTTCTTACGGACCTACCTAAGTAAGTATAACTAGTTTGCCCTCTAAGACTTTATTAACTAGATAAAATCCTACTTTAGCTACGAGGTAAAGAAGATATAGTCTATTAGAGAGCTATTTATAAAGGATATCTTAAATTAGCTTCGAAAAGGGGTATTTTACCCCTCCCGTTAGCACCGAATACCTAGGCCTAAAACGGAGGGGCAGAAAGATTAGGGGGTGCTATAATAGAAAGGGCCTATACGATAAGACTTACTATAAGGCTTCTATACGACCTTTAAAGGGAAGTCGTTAAGACCGCATATTACCTTTAGAACCGGACCCCGAGGGACCCTAAGGACCCTAGGGGACTAAACTAAGGAATAGACTAGAAATCCCCCCTTAAGATCTTTATAAAGAAGAGGGCCTCGCTAGCCTACCTTTATACCTACGGCTATAAGGTATACGTAATAACTACCGATATATAGTTAAAAAGGAAGAAGAAAAGAAAGCTTAATCCTAAAGCCTTTATTAGTTACCTTATTAGTTATAATTCTACGAATATCTTCTAGATCTAGATTCTTCTTTTATAGAAGGTTATTTTAACTAGGGATATAATTTTCGACGAATCTAGCTTCTTCGACGGAAAGAGGGATTAATAGCCCCTCTTACTCTTATAACGTTACCTAATTTAGAAGATTTAAATCCCCCCTTCTTAATAGTCTTAAGAAGAGGTCCTAGATAAGGAAACGGAAGAAGAAACTAACGTCGAAGTAGTTAAGGATAACGTCGACTTTAAGGAAGAAGAAGAAGAGGAAGCTACTAGATTAAATAATCTAGACGAAGAAGGAGACTATAGGAAAGCAGTAGAGCTAGAATACGCCTACCTACCTACGCCTCCTCCTACGTAAGAAGAAGATCTAGAAGCAGCTTTTTTAGTTAGTATTCCTATCCTAACCCCTAAGGAAGGCACCTCTCTTAAAGGATTACCCGGCTGCCTTTTTATCCCTACTTCGAGAAGCAAAGGAAGGTATAGGGCCCGATACGGATACTAAAGAAGACTAACCTCTCCTTTATTTCGATCGTTTTTCCGACTTCTACCTAACGCTAATAGAAGACGGTTCCTACGGAGCGTTTATAGTAGGCCGGCTTTTTAAGCTACTATTAGCAAGGAAGGTATATAAAAGAGACCTCCTAGACCTACTAATAAACTAAAAGCAGCTAGAAAAACACCCCTTTAGAGACTAGTTTTTCTAGGCCTAGAAAGACTACCTAGCCTTATACGAAGAGATAGGGTCTTTTAAAAAGGTCCTTAAGGAAAAGGTAAGAGGAAAATAGGTCCTTAGCTATAAGTAGGTCTTTATCTATAAGACTAATAAACACAGCTTCCTTTAAAAGTATAAAGCCCGGCTAGTTATCTATAGGAATTAATAGGAAAAAGGGGATCTACTTACTAAGGCAACTACCTTAGTAGGGATGTCTTTTCGGACCCTTATAGCTATAGTAGTAGAATTCGACCTCGAGCTTAAATAGATAGATATAGTTAACGCCTTTATTAACTACTTACTCGAGGAAGAAGAAGTTATCTATATACGCCTTTTACTAAGCTTTTAATAGCTAGGAAAGGTTCTATAGCTTAGGAAAGCTCTATACGGACTATAAAGATCACCCTTTCTTTAGCAATAGTATTTACTAGGTTCCCTCGAAGCCCTAAGCTTTAAGAAAGTCCCTTAGGAACCGTATATAATATAGAAGGGTAAAATCATAGTCTTCTTCTACGTTAACGATATTATCTAGGCGTACCTAAAAGAGGAAGAAGCTACTACTAGGGAGGCTATATAAGGCCTATAATAAAGGTATAAGATAACTAGGCTAAGGGAGCTAAAGAAGTTCCTAGGGATACGAATCCTTAGGAATAGGTCCTAACGGACTATCTAGCTTACCTAGGACGCCTATATCGATAAGGTCGCTTATAAATTCCTCCTTAATTCCCTTAATAAGAAGCTTCCCTTTACGCCTATATTAAATAAAGAGCTTTTACCTAATCCGTCCTTTTAA
Source organism: Hirsutella rhossiliensis (assembly GCF_020360975.1). Taxonomy (NCBI): domain Eukaryota; kingdom Fungi; phylum Ascomycota; class Sordariomycetes; order Hypocreales; family Ophiocordycipitaceae; genus Hirsutella; species Hirsutella rhossiliensis. Next base: position 1,258,543 of record NW_025408671.1, on the reverse strand, counting down.
GCTAGGGAGTAATAGAAATACTAATATTAATAGAAGGTAGGCTCCTTGCTTTTTTTAGATATTTCTACTAGACCGGATATCTCTTTTACGGTCTCCTAGCTAGCTAAGTATAACTAGAATCCTAGCCCTAGGCATTAAGAAGTAGTAGATAGAGCTATCCTTTATTTCTATTTAACGAGATTATATAGTCTATACTTAAGAGGGTAGGAAAGGAAGAAATTAGCTACCGAAATCTTCCTTTATTTAAGCGATTCGTCCTTTATAGATAATTCCTTAGATAGAAAGAGCTTATAGGGGTATATAATATCCTTTTTTAGAGGAACTATTGCTTAGAGAGCTTTAAAGTAAGCTACCGGTATAACTTTTAGTATAGAGGTAGAGCTACTAGCTCTTTTAGAAGCGTTAAAGGAAGCGATTTTCCTTAGCTAGCTACTTATTTCTCTACGACTATAAATTCCGACCCTATTAGCTATAAAATACAATAATATATAGACTATACGAATTCTTATAGAAAATAGTAAGTTATTAACCTAGCTATAGTATATCGATATCTATTAGTATTAGTTACGCTAAGAGGTCTAAAGGGGACTTATTTCCGTCTATTAGGTTCTAATAGTATCGATAAAAGCTAACGGTCTTATAAAGCCCCTACTAAAGTAGAAGCTAGCTATCTTTTTATAGTAAATTAAGCTAGAAGACGTTCGAGAAAAGCTATCCTTAGAGGCCCGCCTTAAGAGTCTATAAGAGGAGCTAATAGTATATATAAGAAGGTAATATTTATAGCTAAAGAAAAGAAAGAGGTTTTTCTTTTAAAGGGCCCCCTATTTTAATTAGGTTTTTTCTATTCTAAGAAGGCCCCCCTTTCTTATAAGGCTTTCCCTTTTTTAGGCCCCTTTTCCTTAAGTAGGTCTAAAAGAGCTTAGGGACCTAAAAGGGCCCTTACTTTCCTTAAGTAAAAGGAGAAGTATAAAGCTAAGAACCTCCTCTATACGCTTACTAGCCCGAAGCTATATTAGCTATGCCCTTACTATAAGGGCAGGCTATAGCTAAGGGGGTATATCGCGAGGCGTAGCTTAATTTCGTAGTTCTTAAAGATATCCCTTAGTAAGAGGGACTAAGGAAGCTAAAAACACCCGGTATAAAAGAAGGAAGAAGGAGCTAAAAAGAGGTATAGAAAGGAGGGTAGGGGCATAAGGGGAAGCAAAAGTAGCAATAGCTTCCTATAGAGGTAGCGAGAGATAAGACGGATATACCGGCAACGGCTAGAAAGGAGGGGAAAACCTAGTAAAAAGCTCGGTAGTTAAAGGGATATTAATAGCTTCTTTAAGTAGGATCTTCTTTATTAATTAAGATTCTAGACGGGTATAAAAAGAAGCGTTAAATAAAGGAAAAAAGGATAATTAAGAAAATATAATAATTATTCCCTTACTATAATTACTACCCTTATAAGATTTAAATATCTTTACCTTACCTATCCGACCCCTTACTTTTAATTTTACCTTTATATATTTTATATATACTTTTTATATCTCTCTTTATAAGAATTATAAGACTATAGTATTAATTAAACTAAACCTAGACTAAGTATAAACCTCGCTACTTAAACTATAACTTAAATAAAACTAATAAGACCTAACTAAGCTAGCTTTAATAGCTATAAAATAAGACTTACTACTAAAAGACTATAACTAAATAAGACCTAACCTAAAACTAAGCTAAGATAGAGCTAGTAACTAGCCCTTAAACTATAACCTTAGTTTAATAGGGATAAGGGTATATACTTAAAGCACGTATAGTATATAGCTAAGGATTAATAAAGTAATTAACTATATAATTATCTAATTATCCGTACTATATATAGCTTAAAGGGTCTTAGGTTATTAATATAAGTCTTAGAGATTTCTTTACTTTATACCTCTTTATCTTTATTAAAGTCGCGTAACTAGTAGCCTTTACTCTAAAGGGGAAAAAAAAATTTAAATTAACTATAATTAAGGAAGATACTTAATTAAATAATTTAAGCCTTTATATAGCCTTTAAGTATATTTAAGAGGGAAGTTAGATAGGGAGCGCTAAGGGTCTTATCCCTTTTATAAGCTAATATCTATAAGGGTATAATCTTACCTATTAAACTAGCCTAACTTATTAATAGTAACGTTTACCTTACTATTATAGCGGGAATAATAAGACCCTTTTAAGGTAGTATATAAGGTATAAGAAGGAGTACCCTAAGATATATAAGGAGTATAAGGACTACTACTACTATAAGAAGTTTAATAATAACTAACTAAGCCTAACGTTAAACCTAAACTAAAGCTAGCTTAAATAGCTAGCTTATAAAATAAAGTAATAAATAAGGTTTATACTAAGGTAGGACCTATATTAGCGGCGGCGTAGAGGCGTTCGCTATAACCTATACTATAACCTTAGATCTAATTAAGGTTAAGACTAGCGATAATCTTAGTTAAGACTAAACCGCGATAGCTATAAAAACGCTATTAAATAAAGTTAAGAGCGTTAATAGGGTCGGTAGGTAACGTAAAATAAGGACGCTTTAAAGCGGGCTTAGCGATAAGAGAACTACTAAGCTATAGCTCGGCGTTAAAGCTAATAAAGGGTAATATAGTAGGATCTTATACTAGGTTTAAGATAACTATAAGTATAGGGACGGCGCTAGACTCCCTAACCTTAGCCCTAAATAGATATTACGAACTAGCTAACTATAAGGGGAAGACGGTTAGAATATAGGCCGTATAGCTAAAGCATAGGATGCTAGGCACTATAAACTATAGAAGAACCGTTAATACGAAGGTTATATAACGGATTAGTTAGATTAGTTTAATTAGATAATCGATACTAAGTAAACTAAGTACTAATTAGTCTAATTAGTTAGATTAGCTAGATTAGTACTAAGTAAACTAAATAAGCTAAATATAATAGGTAATATCGTTATAGTAAGGAAACTATAGATATATATAGCTACCTACTTTTACTCTTTTAAATAGATAGCTCTTTAGCTTTTAATATATTATAATTATTATAATCTCTATTACGATCTTATCTTTAATTCTAATTACTTAATTACCTAGTTATAGTCTATAGTCTATAACCTTTAACTTATTACTAACGTAATATACTTATTATTACTTAGACCACGCCCTATTATATCTACTAATATAAACCTCTTAATAGGTTTATCCCTTAGGAATAATACCGGTTATTATATATTAAAAGCTCTTATTTAGTATAATACCGCGTTACTCTAAGTAATATCGTAACTATTAATATACCTATATAGTAAACTAGATTAACTAACTCTAGAGCTACTATATTACCTTAGGATATAATACGCGAGATTATTACCCTTTAATATAAGGTATAGTTACTTAGGAATAAAAAAGGTAATAGATAAGTTAGGGACCTTAGAGAAGTAATTAAACTAAAATAGCTAGGACTATTTAACGGTACTTATAATACGCTTTAAGACTTTCTTACCTAACTTAAGGCCTACTATTAGTTTTACCCTATAAAACTCTTAGACTTAGGCGAAAAGGTACTCTACGTAGGAAATTATTTATCTAAAATAGCACTTACTTAGTTTAGACCTATTATAAGGGACTTTCTCAATAATTAACTAGTGCTATCGCGAAGCGTAGCCTGATTTCGTAGTTCTCGGAGATATCCCTTAGTATAAGGGACCTAGGAAGCTAAAAAATAGGTTTTAAGGAAGGAGCTAAAAGGAGGTATAGAGAGGAGGGTAGGGGTAAGAGGGGAAGTAGAAGTAGCGATAGCTTCCTATAGAGGTAGCGAAAGATAAGACGGATATGCCGGCAACGGCTAGAAAGAAGGGGAAAAACCGGCAAAAAGCTCGGTAGTCGAAAGGACATTAGTAGCTTCTTTAAGTAGGATCTTCTTTATTAATTAAGATGCTAGACGGGTATAAAGAAGGGCGTTAGATAGAGGAAAGAAGGAGAATTAAGGCAATATAATAATTACTCCCCTACTATAATTAATACTCCTATAAGAATTAAATCTCTCTGCCCTGCCTATCCGATCCCTTACTTTTAATTTTACCTTCGTATATTTTTATATACTTCTCGTATCTCTCTTCGCGAGAAGTATAATAAGATAATAAGATAGATAAAGTCTTTACTAGTTTCTAAGGATTTAAAGAAGCTATTATAAAGGTATTTAAAATAACTAATAAGGAATAAAAAGCTAAATAGAAACTTTAAGAATTCCGATAAAGGATCTTAGTATTAAATTATACTATAAAGTTCCGTTAAGTTACCTTAAAGCTTAATTAGGATAATAAACCTCTTATATTACGATTCTATAATAAGCTTAAAAAAGAAGTTAAAGATTAGCTCTATAAGGAAAATCGACCTAATAACCTCTTAGACTATATTACTATAGTAGTATAAATCGATATTAAATAGTATATATAATACTAAGAAAAGAAATAAAGAAAAGGAAACTAGAACCCTTCTTATAAGAATAACTTTAACTAGCGCGCTAACTATAAAAAGAAGCACGAAACTCTTATTACCTACGCTTATATAACTAACCTAGGTAAGATAAATCTAAATATAATATAGAAAAATAAAGGAAAGTATTTTAACTATAGGAAACTTAGGTATTACTTTAAAGAATATAGATAACCTTATAAGGAGAAGAAAACCTACTAAGTACTAGCCTTAGAAGGTAAGAAATACCTAAACGCTATTAATAGATAGGAGCTAAAGTATAAACTCCTTAGTTAGACTATATACTATAATAATAAATATATAGTATACTTAAGCGATAAGAACGGTACTAAATAGTTCTTAAAGCTACTAAGGAAAACCCTTATAATAATATAATAAAGGGATCTTAAAATATAGAAATAAATTAAATTTATAAAACTAAAATACCCCTATCTTAAAAGAGTCTCTTAAGACTAGATTAAAAAGAATAGTAAACGATTCTAAGAAGATATATAAAATAAAAATCGATAATAACGATAGGTAGTCTATAAATAATATAATAAAGAAGATATAAATATAGCCCTTATACTTATAAAACTCCGATAATAACTTAAAGAGGAATAACGAAGTATCGACGATATAAGCTTAAAAGAATAAGAAATACTTAAAGAAATAAAAGATAAGAACGAACTTATACTACTAATACTACTACTAAGGGAAAATACTATAATCGGAGAATATACTTTATACTTTAAAGAATTTAAAGAAATACTTAAAATTAGAACTTAATAAATACCTTAAATTCTTACGGAAAACTAATAAGCTATACTAATACGATATTAACTAGTACTATATAGAGGAGACTATACTATAGCTATTACCGCGGTCGATACTATTATAGCTCTATAATAAGAATAATAACTATAAAGAGAATTTAAAGATAATCTATAAATACTACTTACTTATAAGTACTATAAGTATATTTTATAGATATTATACGTTTACTTAGATTATATAATATACTTCTAAATAAAGGTATAATATAACGCTTTCTTAGTTAAGTTTAAAGGATAAGTACTTTTAAAACCTTACTTAAGTATAGAACTAAACTACTAGAAAATTAAATTAATACTACCTAAACGACTAATTTATATTATTAGAACCTAATTATAGTACGCTACTTAAATACCGCGATAATTACGGTTTATTAATAAGATATCTTTTAGAGATATATAAAATCTATAAATACGCTAAAATAAAAGAATAGTATAACGCTACTTACTCTAAGATATTTAAACCCTTAATCTTTTAAAGACTTATATAATAAGTTAAATATAATAAAGAGGATTATAATAAATATATATACCTAAACTATAAAGTTTATAAACTTAAAAAAGTATAAGTATAGTATAAATAATATAACGGTATACTAAAAGATTATTAGTAATATATATAAAGGCTATAAGCTATATTCGACTAAGGAAGAATTAATATAGAAATACTATATAAAAAGTAGAAAGACGCTAAATAAAAACTTAACCTTTAGTATAAAAATAAATAGAATTATAAAGTATAGTATATAATTAACTATAAAGTAGTATAATATAAACGATATAGCGTTAAGAAATAAGAAATCTTCGATTAGCTATAAGAAATTAGTCTCTTAAGCCTTAATATAATACTATATAATAAAAATATAAAGAAACGATATTAATAATAAATCGAAAAAGAATACCTAAATAAAATAAATAAAGACTAAGTAAAAAATAAGGTACGCTATCTATAAAAGGGCTATAGACTAGCACGATATAATAAGATCTAAGGACCCTATATATAGTAACGGTAAACTATAGTAATTAAATAGTATTAGATATCTAAATCGCGGGATATTATATATATATACTTTTAGACTATAGCGCGATAGGTAATTATATTTTACTTAGAGTCGTTAATCGTTACCGACTTATATAAAGATATAAGAAAGATCTATATAAACTTATAAATATTAAAGGATAAGCCTTTAACTATAATAATAGAATTATTAATATAAAGATTAATTACCTCGATATTAATATCTAAGGCTATAATAAATAAGTTAACTTTAATATTATATATATTAAAGAATATAACCTTATGTTAGGAATTTTATAGCTATAAGAGAGCAACCTATTAATTAACTAGAAAACTAGCTAGCTATATTAAAACGAGGATATAAGCTTCTAAGATTAATAGATTTAAAAGAAAGTAAAGTTTTACGATAATTTAGCTACTAAATAGGATATTATTAAGATTATATTAGTAACCTATCTAGAGGTATCTAGAACTTCGACGTTAAATAGGAGGGAAAAACTAGAGTGCTTAAAGGAAAACCCTCCCCTCTTTCGTAGCTAGTCGGCCCTTATACTAAGTCGCGGTTATAATATATAGGAATCTTACGCCGGCTATCTTAGGTATTATTATAGTTAGTCGGAATCGTATTAGCCCCGCTATAAAGTAACCTTAGAAAGTAACTCCTTTATATACGTAGGGTATATAGCGTTAATCGGTAGTACGAGCGTTTTTAGTTAACGGTTAATAGTTAATTATATAATTATCTCCGACCTTATCCTATAATAATATCTTCCTAGGCTCTACCTTATTTTTCCGCCGTAAGGCTTAGCGGGCTATTTTTTATTAATGCCGGCCTTTAGCCGGGCCGGTAGTTAGGTTATCGCACCGGCTTCGCGCCGTACTTATCGAGTTACTAGTATCGGCCCTAGGTTTTTATTTTCCCAGTTAGGGGGCCCGGACTAGGGTTAGGGGGAGGTCCTAACGAATTCGTCGCTAGGTCTAGGTAGGCGAGGTCCGGGCCGGCCTACTTATAGCGGGGCTAGACTGCTAGTATATTTATAAGCGCTTCTAGAAGCGCTAATTAGCTAATTAATAAGTAGGTTAGCGTAGTTTACTAGTCCGACTAAAAATTAATCGTGCCCCTAGCCGGATTCGAACCGACTCTAGCGTTATAGCTAGCAAGCTTCCTAGGTATATAACTACTATACTACGAGGGTTACTAAATAAGATAAAAGGGATAACTATTTAAGTAAATTATTATAGGCTTTAGTAATATAAATAAAAATAGTAACTAAACTAGCGGATATAATAAAATCGATTAATAAAACCTATATACTAACTAATATAACTATATAACCTAGTATCTAATATAAATAGAATAAAGAATATAATATAAAGATCTAAAGAGTTATTACTACTCTAAGGAAAGACCTTAAATAAATTAATAAAGAGCTTAAGTTAAGATAAACTAGGTCTTAAAAAAAAGAATAAAGCCTATAAGATAGAATAAAGAATATCCTATAGGAATACCGGAAATATAATAAACTCTTTGAGGAAGAACTTAAGATAGGGTTACCTAAATATAGCTAATAAGACTACGAAATTTATCTTAAGGATAGAATAACGCCGATATTCTATAAAATCTATAACTTAAATAAAAAGTAACTATAAACGCTATACGACTACCTTAATAAGAATCTATAAAAAGGATATATATAAATATTAATATCTAAAGTAAGCTACCTAGTTATATTTATTTTAAAGAAAAACGGTAAGCTATAACTAGTTATCGACTATAGACGCTTAAATAATATTATAATAAAGGACTAAATACTATTACCGCTTATATTAGAACTATAAGATTAACTTTATAGTAAAAAATAGTTTATAGCCCTTAATCTTAAAGGCGCTTATAACTTAATATATATAAAAAAGAAATATAAATAGATAATAGCCTTTAAAATAAAATTTAGACTATTTAAATATCTAGTAATACTATTTAGACTTATAAATATACTAGCTACCTTTTAATAGATAATTAATAATATCCTATATAAATACTTAGATATCTTTATAGTAGTATACTTAGATAATATCTTAATCTTCTTAGATACCCTAGAAGAATATAGGGAATACGTCTATAAGGTACTCTATATACTTTAGAATATAAAGTTACTAGTTAAACTAAAGAAAAGTAAGTTCTATATATAGGAAGTAGACTTTCTTAGATATATAATCTTACTAAGAGAGATATAAATATAATAAGATAAAATTAACTTAGTTAAAGAATAGCTAACGCTAAGGAACGTTAAAGATATATAAAGTTTCCTAGGATTTATAAATTACTACTAACGATTTATTAAAGATTTTAAAAAGATCGTAGTACTACTATATAACTTAATAAAGAAGGAAAAAGAATTTATATAGGACGATAAAGCTAACGAAGCTTTTAAATATATTAAAACTATAATTATATAAGAACTAGTTTTAACTACCTTTAATTTAAAATAATAAATCGAGCTTAAAACTAATATATTAAACGTTGCTCTAAGAGTATAAATCGGATAAAAAGATAATAAAGGAAGACTATAATTAATTATATTTTACTTAAAAAGGCTATATAGTATAGAACTTAACTACTTTATCTATAATAAAGAATTCCTTATAATTATCTAAGCTTTTAAGGAATTTCGATACTACCTTCTTAGAAGTAAGTATAAAGTTAAGGTCTATATAGATTATAAGAATATTTTATATTTTATAATAACGTAATAATTAAATAAACGATAAATCTAAAAGGCCGAATATCTATTAGAATTTAACTATAAAATAATCTATAGAAAAGGAATAGAAAATAGTTAAGCTAATACCCTTAGCCGACGATCTAACTATAATATAAGAGCACTTATTATAAAAGGATAACTCCTTAAGCTTAACGAGGAAGGAAATATATAATAACGATAGCTTAACGTAATCTTTAAGGTTAATCTAAATAAAAGCTTAATAAAGAAGATCTAATAAGCCTACGATAAGGTTAATTAGGAACTACTTTTAGTTATCTAGAAAGATAGCCTAGTAAAGTATTAAGGAAAGATCTTTATACTAAAAGAACTTTAAGATAAAGTTATACGCGAAATCTATAAACACCTAATATACGGATACTAAGGAATCTAAAGGATAATAGAAAGAATTTAATAAGTCTATAACTTTCTATAAATAAAGAAACGAATTAGCGAAACTATTAGAAAATATAAACTTTATATATAAAGTAAAGTAAAACGATATAAGCTATATAAAGAATTATAACCGCTATTAGTACTAGAGAAACTATAGGACTTAATAGCTTTCGACTATATTATAAAGCTACTATCGTTAAAAGAACCTATAACTAACGTTAAGTATAATAGTATATTTATTATTACTAATAGATTAATAAAGTATAGCTACTTCTTACTATATAAAGAAGCTAGTAATACTAAAGAACTAGCCTATATCTTTCTACGAACTATTATTAGTAATTAATTATAAACTACTAAGCGAGATTATCTTTAATAAAGGAAGTATATTTATAGTAAAATTCTAGTAGGCCCTAATAGTATAATTAGGAATAAAATATATACTTAGTATAGCTTATTACTTATAAATAGATATATAAATAGAACGACTTAACTAAACGCTTAAATAATACTTACGATACTATATTAGCTACGAATAAAACAATTAAGTTAAATAGCTACTAATAGTATAACTAGCCTATAATAGCTTAGTTACTAAGATAACTAAACTCTTATTAGTATACGCTAATTATAGATATAACCTAAAAGTATTTAAGGTTATTTAATAAGGACTATAAGTAGAATAAGCAATACTATAAGTAGATTAGCTATAAAAATTATATAAAGAAATATAATAAGAACTATAATTTATTAGAAAACGAATATCTACTTATTATAATCGGAAAGGATTATAAGGACTAATCTTTTAAGAGGGAGATATAGTCTACCTTATATAATAAAATATTAAAATAAAATAACTAAGCGATAAATTAGATTTTAAGAAACTTAAACCGTTTAAGGTTAAGAAAGCTATTTTAAAAGTTAACTACGAACTTTCGCTATTAATAATAATATAGATATACCTAATATTTTATACTTTATTATTAAAACTAGCGCTATAAAACGCTAAACTATAAGAAAAAATCGAAGTTAATAATAATTAAGAATATAAAGTAAAATAAATACTAGATATAAGAAGATAAGGTTAGTAATAAAAATACCTTATTAAATAGAAAGGATATAGATTAAAGGAAAATACCTAAGAACTACTTAAGCACTTAACTTACTATAGTTCTTTACTTAGATAGTTTTATTAGCAATACTAGTAGTAACGCCGTTGGACTATAACTATAAGTTAAGTTCTAACTATAGAAAAGTATTATCTAGAACCGCTATTTTAAGGGTCGACGATAAGTTTAACTCGTCTAATATATAAAGCTCTTAGCGTAATATACGCGACTATACCTTAGAGTATCGATCGATTTAAGAAGAGATATCGATCTCTTCTTACTACGCCCTCGTAAGAGCGGTATATATAGCGGCCGCTATAGCTATAAGCCGACCGACCTCTTAGCGCTTAGATTAAGTATTAACCTAAAAACGATTCTTTTAAACCTTAGGGCTATTTATAACGACCGGTGTTATTCCTAAGGGATAAACCTATTAAGGGGTTTATATTAGTAGATATAATAAGGCGTGGTCTAAGTAATAATAAGTATATTACGTTAGTAATAAGTTCGAGGTTATAGACCGTAAACTATAACTAAGTAATTAAAATTAAAGATAGAATCGTAATAAAGATCTATATTAAAAGCTATTAAGCTATCTATTTAAAGGAGTAAAAGTAGGTAGCTATATATACCTATAAAGACTATCCTTAGATTACGGTCCTAGCTATAATCCCCTTAGTAGCTTACTATAGCTTACTTATAAGCTATACTCCTAAGTAGTAATCTATCTATATAAGGCTTACTTAGCTTACGTATACTCTAGGTAAGCTAAGCCTAAGTAACTTCTTATCCTAACTATTATTCCGAGCCGCCTTATTACGTAAACGTAGCCGGCTCTCTTATAGCCCGCTAACTATAGTCGTAATACAATATCTCCCCTCCTTTTAGTCTTATCTATAAGACCTACTACTACCTTAGCCGCTATATATAAATATACCCTTATCGCGCGTATATATATTCCCCGTTCGTTCTTTCTATCCCTTAGGATATACTGCTAATAGTATATCTAGTCGCGTATCGAAGGATCGTTCTTATAAGACCCTTAAGCGTATTCGTTTAGCTAAGTCTATTAATTGTCTTAGTTTTAACGTTATACTATATTCTTTCTATTTATCGCGCGGCTTCCGCTATAAAATATTAGAGAAATCTTCTAAGTATACCGAATATATATAGCGGGGTCGTTCCTACGATATATTAAGTATAGCGATTAGCTCCTATAGGTAACTTCGTTATCCTACTTATTATTTATAGCTAACGTATATCTTAGTATCCTAAATAAATCTAGAGTCCGATCGATTAAATAAAGAAGAAGAAATTACTAAGGAGCGAATATTAAAAGCTTAAGCCGACCTAAATAAAGCCTTAGCTCGTTTAGCGCGGCTTTACCGTTAAAAGCGCTAGCTAAAGATAAAAGGTACTAAGATAGTCTATCGGGGCCTTTATTCCTTAGATAACCTTAACGAGGCTAAGCGCTAAGAATCTAAAGCGGTGGTCGATATTTAGTTTATAGGTAGATTTAATATAATTAATTAGAATGCTATTAGTTTATTAGGCGATTTTATAATACCTTAGGTAGATTTTACTAGTAGAACTATTAAAGTAAAGAACTATAGTAGGTTAAGTACTTAAGTAGTTCCTAGGTATTTTCTTCTAGTCTATATCCTTTCTACTTAATAAGGTATTCTTATTACTAACCTTATTTTCTTATATCTAGTATTTATTTAGCTTTATATTCTTAATTATCGTTAACTTTAATTTTTTCTTATAGTTTAGCGTTTTATAGTACTAGTTCTAATAATAAGATATAAAATATTAGGTATATCTATATTATCGTTAGTAGTAAAAGTTTATAGTTAACTTTTAAAATAATTTTCTTAACCTTAAACGGTCTAAGTTTCTTAAAATCTAATTTATTACTTAGTTATTTTATTTTAATATTTCGTTATATAAGGTAAACTATATCTCCCTTTTAAAAGATTAGTCCCTATAATCTTTTCCGATTATAATAAGTAGATATTCGTTCTCTAATAAATTAAAGTTCTTATTATATTTCTTTATATAATTTTTATAGCTAATCTACTTATAGTATTGCTCGTTCCGCTTATAGTCCTTATTAAGTAACCTTAAATACTTCTAAGTTATATCCGTAATTAGCGTATACTAGTAAGAGCTTAGTTATTTCTATAACTAAGCTATTATAAGCTAGTTATACTATTAATAGCTATTTAACTTAATTGTTTTATTTATAACTAATATAGTATTATAAATATTATTTAAGCGTTTAGTTAAGTTATTCTATTTATCTATCTATTTATAGGTAATAAGCTATACTAAGCTTATATTTCGTCCTTAATTATACTATAAGAGCTTACTAAAACTTAGCTATAAATATACTTCCTTTATTAAAGATAATCTTATTTAGTAGTCTATAATTACTAATAACTATTTATAGGAATATATATACTAGCTCTTCTATATTACTTATTTCTTTATATAGTAAGAAGTATCTATACTTTATTAGTCTATTAGTAATAACGAATATACTATTATACTTAACGTTAGTTATAGGTTCTTTTAATAGTAATAGCTTTATAATATAGTCGAAAGCTATTAAATCCTATAGTTTTTCTAGTACTAGTAGCGGTTATAATTCCCTATATAGTTTATATTATTTAGCTTTACTTTATATATAAAGTTTATATTCTTTAATAACTTATCGTACTCCTTTTTTAAGCTATAGGAAGTTATATTATTATTTAATCCGTTCTATTATTCTTTAGATTCCTTAGTATCTATATATTAAATACTTATATATATCTTATATAACTTTATCTCGTAATTTTAATAGTATCTAGATTTTATTTTTATATATTAGAATTTCTAAATATCCTATATTATATCCGTTTAGTGCTTTATATTCTTTTATCTATTTTAGGATCTTTTAGTAAGTTAAGTTATTAGGTTATACTTTAAATATTATATTTAGCTATTATTACTAGTAGTTCCTATTTTCGTTAATTTCTAAGAGCTATCCTTTTACTATAGGTGCCCCTATATTATAGTTACTTCGTTAACTAAGGGTATTAGCTTAACCGTTTTCTATTCCTTTTTTATAGATTATTTTATAGTTAAATTCTAATAAGTATTCGGCCTATTAGATCTATTATCCGTTTAACTATTACGTCGTTATAAAATATAAGATATTCTTATAATCTATATAGACCTTAACTTTATATTTACTTCTAAGAAAGTAGTATCGAAATTCCTTAAAAGCTTAAATAATTATAAGGAATTCTTTATCGTAGATAGGGTAATTAAGTTCTACGCTATATAGCTTTTTTAAGTAGAATATAATTAGTTATAGTCTTCCTTTATTATCTTTCTATCCGATTTATACTCCTAAAGTAAAGTCTAATATATCGGTTTTAAGTTCGATTTATTATTTTAGATTAAAGGTAGTTAAGACTAGTTCTTATATAATTATAGTCTTAATATATTCGAAAGCTTCGTTAGCTTTATTATCTTATATAAATTCTTTTTCTTTCTTCGTTAAGTCGTATAGTAGTACTATAATCTTTCCGAAATCTTTAATAAATCGTCGGTAGTAACTTATAAATCCTAGGAAACTTTATACGTCCTTAACGTTCTTTAGCGTTAGCTATTCTTTAACTAAGTTAATTTTATCTTATTATATTTATATCTCTCTTAGTAAGATTATATATTTAAGGAAATCTACTTCTTATATTTAAAACTTACTTTTCTTTAGTTTAATTAGTAACTTTATATTTTAAAGTACGCGGAGTACCTTATAGACGTATTCCTTATATTCTTCTAGGGTATCTAAGAAGATTAAGATATTATCTAAGTATACTACTATAAAGATATCTAAGTATTCGCGTAGGATATTATTAATTATACGTTAAAAGGTAGCTAGTATATTTAGAAGTCTAAATAGTATTACTAGGTATTTAAATAGTCTGAATTTCGTTTTAAAGGCTATTATCTATTTATATCCCTTTTTTATATATATTAAGTTATAAGCGCCTTTAAGATTAAGGGCTATAAACTATTTTTTACTTTATAGTTAATCTCGTTATTTTAATATAAGTAGTAATAGTATTCGGTCCTTTATTATAATATCGTTTAAGCGTCTATAGTTAATAATCAGTTATAGTTTACTATTTTTCTTTAAAATAAATATAACTAGGTAGCTTACTTTAGATATTAACGTTTATAAATATCCTTTTTATAGATTCTTATTAAGATAGTCGCGTAGCGTTTATAGTTACTTTTCGTTTAGGCTATAAATCTTATAGAACGTCGGCTTTATTCTATCCTTAGGATAAATTTTATAGTCTTATTAGCTATATTTAAGTAACCCTATCTTAAGTTCTTCCTTAAAGAGTTTATTATATTTCCGGTATTCCTAGGGGATATTTTTTATTCTATCTTATAGGCTTTATTCTTTCTTTTAAGAGCTAGTTTCTCTTAACTTAAGCTCTTTATTAATTTATTTAAGGTCTTTCCTTAAAGTAGTAATAACTCTTTAGATCTTTATATTATATCCTTTATTCTATTTATATTAGATACTAGGTTATATAGCTATATTAGTTAGTATATAGGTCTTATTAATCGATTTTATTATATCCGTTAGTTCGGTTACTATTTTCGTTTATATCGCTAAAGCCTATAACGATTTACTTAAACGGTTATCCCTTTTATTCTATTTAATAGCTAAATTATTATAAAACTTTACTTTCTTTTAAATCTACTAGTCCTAGAGACTTATATCTTCGTTTTAATATAGCTAGCTAGTTCTCTAGTTAATTAGTAGGTTGCTCTCCTATAGCTATAGAAGCCCTAATATAAGGTCGTATTCTTTAATATTTATAATATTAAAGTTAACTCGTTCGTCGTAGCCTTAGATATTAATATTAAGGTAATTAATCTCTATATTAATAATTCTATTATTATAGTTAAAGGCCTCTCCTTTAATATTTATAAGTTTATATAGATCTTTCTTATATCTCTATATAAGTTAGTAACGATTAACGACTCTAAGTAAAATATAATTGCCTATTATACTATAGTCTAAAAGTATATATATATAATATCCCGCGATTTAAATATTTAATATTATTTAGTCGCTATAGCTTACCGTTACTATATATAAGGTCCTTAGATCTTATTATATTATACTAGTTTATAGCCCTTTTATAGATAGTATACCTTGTTTTTTACTTAGTCCTTATTTATTTTATTTAGGTATTCTTCTTCGATTTATTATTAATATCGTTTCTTTATATTTTTATCGCGTAGTATTATATTAGGGCTTAAGAGACTAATTTCTTATAGCTAATTAAAGATTACTTATTTCTTAACGCTATATCGTTTATATTATACTACTTTATAGTTAATTACATACTATACTTTATAATTCTATTTATTTTTATACTAAAGGTTAAGTTTTCGTTTAGCGTCTTTTTATTTTTTACGTAGTATTTCTATATTAATTCTTCCTTAGTCGAATATTATCGCGAAACGTGGCCTGATTTCGTAGTTCTCGGAGATATCCCTTAGCATAAGGGACCTAGGAAGCTAAAAAACAGGTTTTAAGGAAAGAGCTAAAAGAAGGTGCAGAGAGGAGGGTGGGGGCAAGAGGGGAAGCAGAAGTAGCGATAGCTTCCTATAAAGGTAGCGAAAGAAAAGACAGATGTGCCGGCAACGGCTAGAAAGGAGGGGAAAAACCGGCAAAAAGCTCGGTAGTTGAAAGGACATTAGTAGCTTCTTTAAGCAGGATCTTCTTTATTAATTAAGATACTAGATAGGTATAAAGAGGGGCGTTAGATAGAGGAAAGAAGGACAATTAAGGCAATATAATAATCACTCCCCTACCTTTATTACTGCTCCCGTAAGAATTAAAACTCTCTGCCCTGCCTATCCGACCCCTTACTTCTAATTTCACCTTCGTGTATTTTATATGCACTTCTCGTATCTCTCTTCGCGAGAGTTATAAGCCCGGGAGGAATAGAATTCCTATACCTTCCGGCTGCTGTAAAAGGCATCTTCCTTGCATCCCTCGTGGCTCTCTTTTACCCCTCTTACT
Organism: Hirsutella rhossiliensis; assembly: GCF_020360975.1. Taxonomy (NCBI): domain Eukaryota; kingdom Fungi; phylum Ascomycota; class Sordariomycetes; order Hypocreales; family Ophiocordycipitaceae; genus Hirsutella; species Hirsutella rhossiliensis. The sequence goes on along the minus strand of NW_025408671.1, from coordinate 1,241,856 downwards.
AGAAAAGCCGATTTTTAACCGACTTTTCTGCCCCCTCTTCTTCCGTAATAATAACGAAAACCGACTCCTCTGCCGTCCCTACGGTCTATAGGACGATTCTTATAGAGCCCTAAGATTAGGATAAGTAAGTAAAGTAGCTACGGGCTCGTATAGATAGAACTATCTATAATTTAGTCTTCTCTGATAAGCAGGCCCCTCTCGAGCCCCCTCTTCGTCCTAGGGCAACGGAATTTATAGAGGGAGCTTCCCTCTTCTCTAAGCTAACCTCCGTATAGCAGAGAGCTTTTTCTACTACCTTAGGCGACTTCGAGAGTCACCGAAAGGAATACCTTTACTAGACGAAGCTGCTAACTGCTGCTCGTACGGCAATAACGGAATCCGTTAGTGCCGTAAAGCTAATCTCGCTTTAAGAGGAAGAGACTCCTAGGCAGTGGCTTTTAAAGCTCGAGACCTCGACAGCTCCCTCGAGGGGCTATATAACTAACCGTATTAGGAAGACCTATACGGTATATCTAGGAGCCTTTTCTACTAGGAACCTACTAGCTTCTTCGTGGCTAGCTAAGTAGGAAGAAATCCTTAAGGAAGCTAACTAATACTTCCTTATAGAAGCTCTATCCGGCTAGTAGCTACGGGATATATCTCTGCTAATAAAGCCTATTAGTAACGGTTACTCGACTATCTTTCGAGAAGCTAGCCGGGAACTAAACGAAGAGGCTGCTAGAGTATAACAGCAAGCAGTCTTATTCCTTCGTGGCCAGCACTCGACCTAGACGGCTCGACCTGCTGCCCCTGCAGCTGCTGCAGCCCCTGTTGCTGCGGTTCCCGCTGCTGCTGCTGCGGCTGTTGCCCCTCCGGCTCTACCTCCCTCGAGAGCCTTAACACCGTCTTTAACGGCTGCCCCGGTCCCGGCCCCGGCTTCGTATCTTGCTCCGGGCCCGGCCCCGGCCCCGTTAGTTAGACCGGCCCGACTAGTCCCCTAATAGACCTTTTAGTCCGTTAGTTGAAAAATCAGGGAACTAGTCGAAATCGAACCTCTTCGTTAAAATCAGCAATAAGGGGTAAAAAGGGGAGGTTTTTAAGCAGACCTTCCGGATCGGGACGAGGATTCCTCGAAGAAACGAAAGACTAGGCGAAACGGCTGCCTAGCCTGCAAATCCCTAGGCCATCGGTTATCACAATGCTAGTAGGTCTTCGAGGAAAACCGACCTAAAGGATTTAACCCTTTAAAGAGGCTATAAGAAACGATATAACAGTCTCTTAAGGAGGATCCCTCGTTGTAGAAGAAGATAGACGAGATTCGGGTTGCTAAGAAATAGCAACTAATAACGCCGCTGCCCTTATTCGAGCCGCAAATTCGAGGAAAAATCGTTGGTATAGTAAATCCGGCCTTTGTCTTCCCTACGGATTAATAAGGCTAAGACTAACCGTTAGAGCGCTCCGATTATCCCCTACGAAAATTAGCTATCCTTAACTCTAGTGCTTCCCTCGATATTTGCAATATACTCTTACGATTCCGGTCCTTTAAGAAGGCACGGAGGGAATACCTTATTGCCGGGGAATTAACCGTATAGATAGAGGGATACGGAAGCGTGAATTTTACGATGAAATTACCTAATAGATCTATATAAATTCTTCGAAGAAAAAGGGTAGCTTTTTGCCCTTGATTTTTAACGAGCTTAATTTCCTTCCGCCTTCTTTAAGAGGAAGGAATCTTCTAGGATACGACGTCTAAGCCTACGAGGCTAGTCTAGAAGAATCAGACTATTAGGCTTATCGAGGAGAAATTCGGTTAATTTATTCTCGAATTCCGACCTATCCTTAGGAAGGAATCTCTTAAGAAGTTAGCTTTCCCTGCTCGAAGGAGGGTAGGTTTAAAGGACCCTCTTCCGGCAGCCTAAGGAGACGGTCTTCTTTAGCACGCACGACTTAGTCACCCGGGCCCCCTAGCTTTATATAAGCTAGGCCAATAATAGGGCGTACTAATAAGGGGCCTAAAGACCGTCGAATGCGAATACTGCGGCTAAGGAAAGACTAGGAGACGAATTTCTAGATGGACCCTAATACGGCCGGACCAGCCGTATAAGGAAATTTAGGTCGATTAGACCGACGTCTCTAAGGACTAGGAAAGCTTCGTTAGGGTAATGTTTTTTATAGACGCTTTTTTAGGGATGGTTTTCCCCTATTTCTTACGGACCTACCTAAGCAAGCATAACTAGTCTGCCTTCTAGGACTTCGTTAACTAGATAAAATCCTACTTTAGCTACGAGGTAAAGAAGATACGGTCTAACGGAGAGCTATTTATAAAGGATATCTTAAATTAGCTTCGAAAAAGGGGCATTTTACCCCTCCCGTTAGCACCGAATACCTAGGCCTAGAATAGAGGGGCAGAAAGATTAAGGGGTGCTATAATAGAAAGGGCCCGTACGATAAGACTTACTATAAGGCTTCTATATAACCTTTAGAGGGAAGTCGTTAAGACCGCCTATTACCTTCGGAACCGGACCCCTAGGGACCCTAAGGACCCTAGGGAACTAAACTAAGGAATAGACTAGAAATCCCCCCTTAAGCTCTTTATAAAGAAGAGGGCCTCGCTAGCCTACCTTCGTGCCTACGGCTATAAGGCATACGTAATAACTGCCGATATATAGCTAAAAAGGAAGAAGAAAAGAAAGCTTAATCTAAGAGCCTTTATTAGTTACCTTATTAGGTATAATTCCACGAATATCTTCCGGATCTAGATTCCTCTTCTATAGAAGGTTATTTCGACTAGGGATATAATTTTCGACGAATCTAGCTTCTTCGACGGAAAGAGGGATTAATAGCCCCTCTTACTCTCTTAACGTTAGTTAATTTAGAAGATCTAAATTCCCCCTTCCTAATAGTCTTAAGAAGAGGCCCTAGACGAGGAAATAGAAGAAGAAGCCGACGTCGAAGCAGTCGAGGATAACGCCGACTTTAAAGAAGAAGAAGAGGAAGCTGCTAGATTAGATAATCTAGACGAAGAAGGAGACTATAGGAAAGCGGTAGAGCTAGAATACGCCTACCTCCCTACGCCTCCTCTTATAGAATAAGAAGAAGATCTAGAAGTAGCTTTTTTAGTTAGTCTTCCCGTCTCGGCCCCTAAGGGGGTAGGAAAGGCACCTCTCTTAAAGGATTATCCGGCTGCCTTTTTGTCCCTACTTCGAGAAGCAAAGGAAGGTATAGGGCCCGATATAAAAGAAGACTAACCTCTCCCCTATTTCGATCGTTTTTCCGACTTCTACCTAACGCTAATAGAAGACAGTTCCCACGGAGCGTTTATAGTAGGCCGGCTCTTTAAGCCATAGCTATCAGCAAGGAAGGTATATAAAAGAGACCTCCTAGACCCACTAGCAAACTAGAAGCAGCTAGAAAAACACCCCTTTAGAGACTAGTTTTTCTAGGCCTAGAAAGACTACCTAGCCTTACACGAAGAGATAGGGTCTTTCGAAGAGGTCCTTAAGGAAAAGGCAAGAGGAAAACAGGTCCTTAGCTATAAGTAGGTCTTTATCTATAGGACTAATAAATACGGCTTCCTTTAAAAGTATAAAGCCCGGCTAGTTATCTACGGGAATTAATAGGAAAAGAGGGATCTACCTACTAGGGCAACCACCCTAGTAGGGATGTCTTTTCGGACCCTTATAGCTATAGTAGCAGAATTCGACCTCGAGCTCGATTAGATAGATGCAGTTAACGCCTTCGTTAACTGCCCTCTTAAGGAAGAAGAAGTTGTCTATATACGACTTCCTCCTAGTTTCTAATAACTAGGAAAGGTTCTATAGCTTAGGAAAGCTCTATACGGACTACGAAGATCACCCCTTCTTTAGTAATAGCATTTAATAGGTTCCCTCGAAGCCCTAGGCTTTACGAAAGTCCCTTAGGAACCGTATATAATATAGAAGGGTAAAATCACGGTCTTCTTCTACGTCGACGATATTATCTAGGCCTACCCGAAAGAGGAAGAAGCTGCTGCTAGGGAGGCTATACGAGGCCTATAATAAAGGTATAAGATAACTAGGCTAAGGGAGCTAAAGTGGTTCCTAGGGATACGAATCCTTTAGAATAGGTCCTAACGGACTATTTAGCTTACCTAAGACGCCTATATCGATAAGGTCGCTTATAAATTCCTCCCTAATTCCCTTAATAAGAAGCTTCCCTCTATACCTATATTAGATAAAGAGCTTTTACCTAATCCGTCCTTTTAAGCTAGGGAGCAAGAAAAACACTAATATTAATAGAAGGTAGGCTCCCTACTTTTTTCAGCTATTTCTACTAGACCGGATATCTCTTTTACGGTCTCCCGGCTAGCTAGGTATAACTAGAATCCTAGCCCTAGGCATTAAGAAGTAGTAGATAGAGCTATCCTTTATCTCTATTTAACGAGATTATATAGTCTACGCCTATGAGGGCAGGGAAGGAAATAAGCTGCCGAAATCTTCCTTTATTCGAGCGATTCGTCTTTTACGGACAATTTATTAGATAGAAAGAGCTTATAGGGGTATATTATATCTCTTTTTAGAGGAACTATTGCTTAGAGAGCTTTAAAATAAGCTACCGTTATAACTTTAAGTACGGAGGCAGAGCTATTAGCTCTTTTAGAAGCGTTAAAAGAAGCGATTTTCCTTAGCTAGCTGCTAATATCTTTATAACTGCAAATTCCGTCCCCGTTAGCTATAGAATATAATAATACGTAGACTATACGGATTCTTACGGAGGAAAATAGCAAGCTATCGACCCGGCTACGGCATATCGATATCTACTAGTATTAGTTACGCTAAGAAGTCTAAAGGGGACTTATTTCCGTCCGTTAGGTTCTAATAGTATCGATAAAAGCCGACGGTCTTACGAAGCCCCTACCGAAGTAGAAGCTAGCTATCTTTTTATAGTAAATAGGGCTAGAAGCCGTTCGAGAGAAGCTGTCCTTAGAAGCCCGCCTTAAGAGACTACGAGAGGAGCTAATAGCACGTAGGAGGAAGGAGACGTCTATAGCCGAAGAGAGGAATTAGGACTTATCCTAGAGGAGGGCCCCTAGCTTAATTAGGACTTATTCTTCTTAAAGGCCCCCTTTTTAGGGACTTATCCTTAGAGAAGCCCCCCTTTCTTATAGGACTTAATTTCCTCCTTAAGGCCCCTTTTCCTAAAGTAGGTCTAAAAGAGCCTAGGGCTAAAACCCGGATTTCTCGAGTAGGGGATAAGTATAGACTAAGACCTCCTCTATATACTTACTAGCCTAGGTATTTAGCTTTACCCTTTCTATAAGGGCAGGCTATAGCTAAGGGGGTGTGTCGCGAAACGTAGCTTAATTTCGTAGTTCTCGGAGATATCCCTTAGTATAAGGGACCTAGGAAGCTAAAAAACAGGTTTTAAGGAAGGAGCTAAAAGAAGGTGTAGAGAGGAGGGTAGGGGTAAGAGGGGAAGTAGAAGTAGCGATAGCTTCCTATAGAGGTAGCGAAAGAAAAGACGGATATGCCGGCAACGGCTAGAAAGGAGGGGAAAAACCGGTAAAAAGCTCGGTAGTCGAAAGGACATTAGTAGCTTCTTTAAGTAGGATCTTCTTTATTAATTAAGATGCTAGATAGGTATAAAGAGGGGCGTTAGATAGAGGAAAGAAGGATAATTAAGGCAATATAATAATTACTCCCCTACCTTTATTACTGCTCCCGTAAGAATTAAAACTCTCTACCCTACCTATCCGACCCCTTACTTTTAATTTTACCTTCGTGCATTTTATATATACTTCTTATATCTCTCTTTATAAGAAATATAGCTTATAGCCTTTATACGTATTACTAATAATCTTTTAGTATACCGTTATATTATTTATACTATACTTATGCTTTTTTATATTTATAAACTTTATAGCTTAGGTATATATATTCGTTATAATCTTCTTTATTATATTTAACTTATTATATAAATCTTTAAAAGATTAAGGGTTTAGATATCTTAAAGTAAGTAGTATTATACTATTCTTCTATTTTAACGTATTTATAGATTTTATATATCTTTAAAAAATATCTTATTAATAAACTATAATTATCGCGGTATTTAAGTAGCGTGCTATAATCGGGGTCTAATAATATAACTTAGTCGTTTAGGTAGCGTTAATAGATTTTTTAGTAGTTTAGTTCTATACTTAAGTAAGGTTTCGAAAGTACTTATCCCTTAAACTTAACTAGGAAGGCGTCGTATTATACCTTTATCTAAAAGTATATTATATAATCTAGGTAGATATATAATATCTATAAAATATACTTATAATACTTATAAGTAAGTAGTATTTATAGATTATCTTTAAATTCTCCTTATAGTTACTATTCTCGTTATAAAGCTATAAAGGTATCGACTACGGCGATAGCTATAGCGTAGTCTCCTTTATATAGTACTAGTTAATATCGAATTAGTATAGCTTATTAGTTTTCTATAAGAATTTAAGGTATTTATTAGGTTTTAATTTTAAGTATTTCTTTAAATTCTTTAAAGTATAAAGTATATTCTCTAATTATAGTATTTTCCTTTAATAGCGAGGGTAGTAGTATAAGTTCGTTCTTATCTTTTATTTCTCTAGGTATTTCTTATTCTTTAAAGCTTATATTATCGATACTTCGTTATTCCTTTTTAGGTTACTATCTAAGTTTTATAAGTATAAAGGCTATATCTATATCTTCTTTATTATATTATTTATAGACTACCTATTATTATTATCGATTTTTATTTTATATATCTTCCTAGAATCGTTTACCGTTCTTCTTAATCTAGTCTTAAGAGACTCCTTTAAGATAGGGGTATTTTAGTTCTATAAATTTAACTTATTTTTATATTTTAAGATCCCTTCGCTATATTATTATAAGGGCTTTCCTAAATAGCTATAGGAACTATCTAGTACCGTTTTTATTGCTTAAGTATACTATATATTCGTCGTTATAGTATATAGTCTAATTTAGGAGTTTATACTTTAGTTCCTATCTATTAATAGCGTTTAGGTATTTCTTACCTTCTAAGGCTAGTGCTTAGTAGGTTTTCTTCTCCTTACGAGGTTATCTATATTCTTTAAAGTAATATCTAAGTTTCCTATAATTAAAACACTTTCTTTTACTTTTTTATATTACGTCTAGGTCTATCCTACCTAGGTTAGTTATATAGGCGTAAGTAATAGGAGTTTTACGCTTTTTTTTATAGTTAGTACGTCGGTTAAAGTTATTCCTATAAGAAGGGTTTTAGTTTCCTCTTCCTTATTTCTTTTCTTAGCGTCGCGTATACTATTTATCGTCGATTCGTACTACTATAGTAATATAGTCTAAGAGGTTATTAGGTCGATTTTCCTTATAACGCTCGTTCTTAACTTCTTCTTTAAGCCTATTATAGAATTATAATATAAAAGGTTCGTTGTCTTAATTAAGCTTTAAGGTAACTTAACGGAACTTTAAAGTATAATCTAATACTAAGATCCTTTATTAAAGTTCTTAAAGTTTCTATTTAGCTTCTTATTCCTTATTAGTAGTTCTAAATACCTTTATAATAGCTTCTTCGAATCCTTAGAAACTAGTAAAGACTTCGTCTATCTTATTATCTTATTACGCTAGTTAGTTATTAAGAAAATCCCTTATATTAGGTTTAAACTAAGTAAGTACCGTTTTAGATAAATAATTTCCTATATAGAGTACCTTTTTAACTAGGTCTAAGAGTTTAGTAAGGTAAAACCGGTAGTAGGCCTTAAGTTAAGTAAGAAAGTCTTAAAGCGTGCTATAAGTACTATCGAATAGTCCTAGCTATTTTAGTTTAACTACTTCTCTAAGGTCCCTAACTTATCCGTTACCTCCTCTATTCCTAAGTAACTATACCTTATATTAAAGGGTAATAATCTCGCGTATTATATCCTAAGGCGATATAGTAGCTCTAGAGTTAGTTAATCTAGCTTACTATATAGGTATATTAATAGTTACGATATTACTTAGAGTAACGTAGTATTATACTAAATAAGAGCTTTTAACGTATAACGACCGGTATTATTCTTAAGGGATAAACCTATTAAGGGGTTTATATTAGTAAATATAATAGGGCGTAGTCTAAGTAATAATAAGTATATTATATTAGTAATAAGTTAGAGGTTATAGACTATAGACTATAACTAGGTAATTAAAATTAAAGATAGAATCGTAATAAAGATCTATATTAAAAGCTATCGAGCTATCTATCTAAAGGAGTAAAAGTAGGTAGCTATATATACCCTTAGAGACTATCCTTAGATTACGGTCCTAGCCGTAATCCCCTTAGTAGCTTACTATAGCTTACTTATAAGCTATACTCCTAAGTAGTAATCTATCTATATAAGGCTTACTTAGCTTATATACGCTCTAGGTAAGCTAAGCCTAATTAACTTCTCGTCCTAACTATTATTCCGAGCCGCCTTATTACGTAAACGTAGCCGGCTCTCCTATAGCCCGCTAACCGTAGTCGTAATACTATCGAACTCCGCTATCGAAAAATTTCTATTATAATAACAAATGCCTTTTTTTATATAAGACGAGCATTTTAAATATCCTTTTAAGATAAAATATAACGAGCTACTCTCTTAGTAAGGCGAATACTAACCTATTTCGAATAACTAAATACCGATTTTTTTAATTTAAGATACTATATTCTTATAGCGTTAAGTAAAAGAACGGAATAATTTAGAGATATAAGAACTAGATATAGTTAGCTATAGTAGAAAAAATATAAAGAAGGAAAGAACGTACTAATACTTAAGGGCGACGTACTATACTACTTATAATCCTTAGGATAAGGATTATAAGGGAGGAGAGAATAATATTATAAATTAGCTAACTATAAGGGGAAAACGGTTAGAATATAGGCCGTATAGCTAAAGCGTAGGATACTAGGCGCTATAGACTATAGAAGAACCGTTAATATAAAGGTTATATAACGGATTAGTTAGATTAGTCTAATTAGATAATTAATACTAAGTAAACTAAGTACCGATTAGTCTAATTAGTTAGATTAGCTAGATTAGTACTAAGTAAACTAAATAGGCTAAATATAATAGGCAATATCGTTATAGTAAGGAAACTATAGATATATATAGCTACCTACTTTTACTTATTTAGATAGATAGCTCTTTAGCTTTTAATATATTATAATTATTACGATCTCTATTATAATCTTATCTTTAATTCCGATTACTTAATTACCTAGTTATAGTCTACGGTCTACGACCTCCGACTTATTACTAACGTAATATACTTATTATTACTTAGACCACGCCCTATTATATCTACTAATATAAACCTCTTAATAGGTTTATCCCTTAGGAATAATACCGGTCGTTATAATAAAGCCTTAAATATAATAGCTACCTTACCCTTACTTTTACCCTTACCCTTCCCTTTATTAAAAAGGGCTAGGGCTAGACTAAGCTTAGTAAGATTAAAACTATTATCCTTATTATTATAGTTATTACTAGTAATAAAATAGAAATAGTTAGCGAGATTATTAACTACTATAAAAGTCTTTTAAGTAATTAAGAGCGACTTAAGCCTAACTTAGGCTAGGGTCTTAATAGTATCGCTAAACTTACTTAGGTACTTTTTTAAGGACTTATATATATAGTAGGTATTATCTATAAAATAAAAAAAAGCTAAGGCGAGCGTCTTAATATTCTTAGTAACTATAGCTAGACTAAGGGTAAACTCGCTTAACGCGCTCTTACCTTTAGTAGTAAGAGCCTTTTAATTAACGCGTATATAAGTTTCTAGAGTAGTATAGTAAAAGCGCTCTTATACTAAACCCTTAATAAGGGAGGGGCTATTAACCTTAGACTAAGCCTAGTAAAGGGTATATATAGCCTTCTTACCCTTAAAGGTAATTTAAAATATAAATTAATACTAAACTTAAACTATATTATAGTAGGACGGGTTACTTACTTAGTAATAAGACTAGTTAGAGTTAGTATAAGTAATATACGCTTTAGCTTTTATTGCTAATAAAGTTAGTAAAAAGTACTAAAGGTAGGACCGACCTAAGATAGAACTAAGACTAATACTTATTATAAAAAGATATAACGGCTTATTAAATATAAGCGATAGCGTTAATTAATATATATAGTATACGCGATATACCCCCTTAAGGATACTAGGTTAACTCGTCCTAAGATACTTAGACTATAAAGGGAATTTTTAAATAGGTAAGCCTTATATTAAAACCGCGCTTTATTATACTAGCGGGACTTAAACTATAGACCTTTAGGTAATATACGCTAAGCTAGCTAAAAGAAGTATATATATAGTTACTAGGAAGTTCCTAAAAGGGTAACCCCTCCGCTTAAGCTTATAACTATTACGAAAAAGATATAGCCGCTTATTAAATATAAGTAATAGCGTTAATTAATATATATAGTATACGCGATAATACTTATAAGACTAGTTTTAATAGCTAGTAAAGGACTTATAGGTAAGCTTACTAATAAGGCGCTTAATCTATATAAAATATAAGATAGAGCGCTCTAATCTTATTATAATAGCGACTTTCTTATAAGGAGGGGGTTTTAAAGGAAGTAAGCCGCTACTACCTTAGCTTCTTAGTTAAATATTATAATATAATAGTAAACGAAATAAATATAGTACTAAAGAGACCTAAGGATATAAAAATAAAGTAAGTAAGGAATTAAGGCCTATAAAAGAGATAATAGATAGAAATATAAGAGGAGGTAGAAATAAAACCGAGGGGGGAGGGTAGATAGTAAATATAGGCCGCCGCGCCCTTAATTAAGAAGTTATATAGCTAGACGGGAACCGACTTTCGATTAGTAAAGCTAGCTAACCGAATTTCGATTAGCTAGCCCTACCTAAGAGCGACCTATATTAGTGCCTAGCCTAGTAACCGGATATTACCTACCCTACTAACTAATAGACCGATAGGCTAACGCGGCCGCGGCTACGCGGCAGCGATATAGGAGCTATAGAGAATAAAGGCGCCCGCGAGTTAGGCCCTTAAAGAAAGACTACTGCCTATAACCCTAGGCCTAAGCTAGCGAGCCCGGGCTACGGCCGCTTAAGATAGTAGCGGCTATAGCCTAAGAGGGCCTATACCGGAATATAAATATATAGGAGAAACCCGCGGTAGCCGGCGTAAATTTCCTATATATTACTACTATAACCTCGTTTAAAGCGGACCTATATTAAAAGAAGGGGGGGTTTTCCTTTAAGTACTTTAGTTTTTCCCTCTTATTTAATATTAAAGTTCTAAATACCTTTAGCTAGGTCCTTAGTATAATCTTAATAATAATAATAATAATAATAATAATACTTAAGGTTAAGCTTAGTAATACTACTACCCTTACTTTTATAGCTAAGAGCTTTTATATAATCTTTTAAATAAAAGTATAAGTAACTTTATATATATATTTAATAATACTAGCCTTTACTTTATTCTTAGTAATTAGCTTAAATTTACTTCAGTTTAGTCCTAGGCTTATTATACTACTATATTCTTACTATAATTAAAATATTTTTCTTTAGTAGTTACCTACTTTATTAATTATTATTAGGTCTCCCTTTAACTTACCCTTATCTTAAGGCTAATATACTATCTTAGTAATAAGGTAACTAAGTATAAGGAATTTAATAAGATTATTTGTTTTAATTTTAGCGCGCTATAGCTAGCTTAAGACTATTATAAGGCCTTATAAAAGCGTTTTCTAGTAATAATCTTTATTATTTCCTTTAATTTATATTAGTTAAGGTAAATATTAATTAAATCTTATTAAACTCTAATTTATTATTTATACTAGTAAAAGTTAAGACGGCTTATCCGCCTCCGGAAATAGTAGTCTTAGCTTACTATATTTAGTAGTTGCTTTATCGGGCAATCTTTAGCCCCTCCTTCCGCACCGCTTCTACGTTACCTATAAAAGTCCGGTCTCTACCTAAGTATCCGCTATATACTATTAATATTCCTATTATTTCCCCTCGTATACCGACTTAGTTATCTTTTCTAACTACTCTTTACTTCGCCCGAGTATAGTATAGCTATAGTAGTATAACGAGACCTATACTAGCTACTATACTTAAGGTTCTATACTCTATTTTCGATATCTCTACTATAAAACTACTAATAGCTCGAAACTTATTTACGTCCTACGCCTATAGGCTTAAATAACTTCGGCTACGCCGCCGGCTCTAGCTACCGTCCCCCTTCCCGGCTATAGTAGAATTAGCGACTAGAATAGCGCGGCGGATACGATGCGATTAAATATACTTCGGTTTAGCCGCCTAAAATTACTTAACTAGGCAAAACTATATTATAAGCAATAGCCTAATTTCCTTTTATAGATAAGAGTAGCTAGGCACCGCGGAAGCTAGGTTCATACGTCGGCGTTAACGTTCCTCTATATATCGTTTTCGCCTCTCTTAGAAATATAGACTAACTAAGGAAGGTCTATTAATACGAACCTAACCTAGTAGAGGGAATAAGCGCGAATATTTACTCTTTAGCTAATATTAGGTACTAAGGTAAGGAGTCCTTATTAATATTAATATTAATCGCGGTACTTAATTTTAAGGATACTCCCTAAGAATATAAGATAGCGGAAACGTAGTAGCCTCTAACGCCGACCCGAAGTTAATAGTTAACTAGGTAATAATACCCCGAATAGTAGGGATCTTTATCGGTCTTACGTCGCCTTAGCTAAGGAGTAGCTTATTCTTTTACTTAAGTCCGTCCTATTAATAAATAGATAGTTACTCTAAGCTTATTCTTATTACGTATTAAAGGGACTATTAGCGCGCGGTAAGGATAATCCCTATAGACTTATAAGCGAACACGTTATTAAAAGTAAGTATAATAAGGTAAGAGCGGAAAGAGGATAGACTTATAGTAGCCTATATTTAAGAATAAGGCCCCGACTAATAATCCTATAACTATCCTACTTATTAAGCTAAGACGCGAACTAGACCTTACCGCTAAGGGAGCAATCCTACTACTATAGGATTAACGCTTAAATCCTCCTTATTATATAAGATATAGTAACTCCTTAGCACCGAGCTAATTATATTTAGACCCCTAGACGTAGGAAACTAAGGGGGTAGAGCGAGACGACCTTTATATTATATACCCGCCGTCGGCGGGCTAGCAGTTTTCCGCGGCACGAATTACCCTATTCTATCTAGTATAGCCTACTTCGTTAATACTAGACTTTACCGGGCCCTAGATAATCTCCTTACTACTAACCTAACGTAAAGGAGGTTAAGATAGTACTATTAATTTTAACGTAAGTATAACTTAATTAGGGCTTTTATAAGTAAGCTTATAATATATAATAGTCTTACCTAGCCTTAGTAATATTTATATTCGCGCCTTATAAGTTTATATTTACGCGGTTTAGGGGTCCCTTTAGGATATAAGTAGCGGCGCCTATAGATTCTACCTTATGAACTAGTCTCTTGTCTAAGCTTATATCTAATACTTATAATAGGAAATAAAGAGGGTATTATTATTAACTTATACGCTTAAGCCGATTATTTTCCTAATATCGATATAAACGTATTTCTACTAGCTTAGTAGTTAAATAATAGTAAGCTTAGTACGTTAGATACTAATAAATAAGTAAGTAGGGGGTAGTCTATCTAGGTAACCTAGTGCTTTTAAGCGGCTCGGCTAAGTTAGTCGGCCTAAATTTCTCTCGTTTTACTTACCCTACTAGTCTAAATAGATACTATATATAAGGGCTTTTGCCTTATATAGGCCTAGACTAAGGTCTAGGCTAAGTCTATATATAAGCGGCCTCCGCGCCTATATAGGCTAGGCCTATACTTCTCTTCCTTTTCCCCCTTATAGATTATTAACCTTCTTTTAACGGACTATACCTAAGCCTACGCTTCTACCCTACTCCGTAATAGTATAATCTACCTTTTATTTTACCCTCTCTATATCCCTATATACGGAATAGCTATTTTTAGCTACTTTTAAAGCTAACCTTTAATTACTTAGTCTAGTTAAACCGCCCGCGCCGGTATATACGCACGCGAAATATCTATACTCCTATAGTCGTAAAATTAAGGCGAACGTAATACTTAGTTCGCCTAGGCAATTAAGAGCCTCTTATAATAGTAGGGCTCCGTACGACTAAGAGCGGTACTACTATACCTTAGTAAGTTCGATGGCTCCTCTATAAAGCTCGAGCTATAGCTACTTTATATAGAAGCGAAGCTCTATACAGATAGCGCTATAATAAGGGATATCCGCGCTTAATTTAACTATCTTTACGTAAGCCTATCCCTATACCTATAAAGGTATCTCTTACTATTTACGCGTACTAGTATAAATAGACTAGCCGACCTCCTCGCTAAGCTCCGTATTAATTATAGCGAACCTAACGTAGCTAAGTCGGTAGGCTAAGAGCTTATAACGCTCCGTTAGAAGCGGAGTAAAGCTATTCCGGCCTACCTTATACGGTTTAAAGAGGTGCTTTATCGAGTAAACGTATATAGCTAGCCTAACGCGGTAAAGTATAATTACCTTATTACGAGCTTAAATTCGGATTAGCGTACCCGTTTAAGCGAAAGGTCTATACTACTAGATACGTATACCGATCTCGTCTACCTTCTTCGCGAGCTTAGTAGTAATAAGTTTCTTTTTTCGTCTTCTTCTATAATATAAGAAGAGGATAACGCTAGTAATACTATAGATATCTCTATCTCTGCCTCAAGGACCGAGGATAGAAAGAGGTAGCAATAAGAGGGTCGCTATATAGGCTACGGTAGTAAATCCTATTAGTTTTTAAAGTACCCGCGCTAAGAGGCGCGGGTAAACGCACTCTAAGTAGTAGAGGGGCGCACGCGCTAGGACGGAAAGGAGGTTAGGTTCGACGATAGCGACTCTAGCAACGAGTAATCTTAGTAATGCCTTTACGGGCTTTGTCGGCGTCCCCTTATATACGGTAGTAGCTGCTATATAGACGGGACGTATACCTATAGCGACCGAAAGGGCGGCTAAGATATAGGAAGGCCGTTAATATAATATAACTATAGCGAAAGGGAGTGCCTATATAGCCCTATATAGGAGGGAGCGGAGCCTTATATACCGGAGTACCGTCCCCTACGTTATAGTACTAAGAGCTACTACCGTGCGCCGATATAGGGGGGGCGGGATACTATAAGCTTACCGAAGCTAGCTACGCGCCGTTTTACGTGCCTCTACTCCTTAGCTAGAAGTGCTAAAGCCTAACTCCTAGGGCGCGGCCCTTACTAATAATATAGTCTATCTAAGAAGCTCGCTTAGGAGGGTATTATACGTTATTTACTAACGTTTTTTCCGCGACTAGGCGTGCGTAGTCTATATAAGGGTTCTATCCCCCTAGGCGCGGTATTAGGTATTATTTAAAGGCGCGCTTCTTTAAAAGCCGGGTAGGGGTATAATATAAGGGCTTTTGCCCTATATAGGCCTAGACTAAGGTCTAGGCTAAGTCTATATATAAGCGGCCTCCGCGCCTATATAGGCTAGGCCCGTACTTTTCTTCCTTTCCCCCCTCGTAGATTATTAACCTTCTTTTAATAGACCGTACCTAAGCCTATGCCTCTACCTACTCTATAATACTACGCCGTAGACTCCGTTATTAGTCGTATATTATAGCTAGAGCTAGGCGGGAAAAGGAGGTAGGTTTAGTCCCCTATCGTAGCGAGAGAGCTAACTATTATCCGGGCTAAAATTAGTACTATCTAAAGATAGGAGCGGAAGGGGAGGCCGATTAAGATAGCTAGTATAGATCTAGTCTAGATCTTACCGCGTCCTCTTAGCTATAGATCTTTTTATAGAATAGTCTAATAACTCCGATATTAATTTATAACCCCTTATTACTAGATATCTAGCTAGTACCCTAAGAGACGGAAAACTAACTCCTAATAAAAAGGGGGGCACTTCTTATCTTTCTCGATTTCTCTTTTATTCTCTTAACCCTTAAGTATAAAATATAGATATATTTAGTTTCTATATATTATAGCCTCTTCCTTAAAGTTTAAACTATATATTCTTATACCGTAAAAACAGCGAAAGAAAAAGCTCCTAGATCCCGCGCTTAAGGGACGTCGTTATATTATTCTAAAGGTATATAAGCAAAAGCGGAATTTTAGGAAATCAAGGAATCACGTAAGACTACGTGATAGAGGGGAAGAAGGAGTATAAGGTAGGATTTTTAACGGAATTTATTAGTAGTGTATTAGTGTATAGAAGAGGTGTTAAAGTTAATAATTCTCTATCTATCTACCAGCGGACATGCTGTCTTATATAGACAATTATAGCTAAACGGAAGAAGCTTTCGGGACCAGATTTAGGCTGCCGTATAGCCCTAAGACTAGGGAATTCCGTGATATCTCGAGTAAATCTAGAGGTGTCTTAGTTCTACTAATATTCGTGTTTAGAGGAGGTTGGTCGTGCCGGTGTTCTTAAGAGGTCTTAGCTAGCATTCTAAGCTAGCTCTATTCCTTCGATTCCCGATTATACGATAACCGGCAACCCGCTTAATATATAATAATATATAAAATAACGAGCGATTCTTACTCTATAGGATGAGATTTTATCTATAATTAATATACTACTTATTAGCTTATATAATCGGGAGAGTATATTATAGCTGCTTTATTTATAGTAGGAACACCGTTCCTTATAGCCTCCCTTATCTATAGTTATAATAATTATTCATAGGATAACCTTATATAAGGTAAAACCTATTATTGCTAGGAAAATCTTAATAGATAAAAGCCTAGTAAATATTTCTCTAGGAAACCTAAAAAAGGAAAAACCTAGTAAGGGAAAGATATAGAAAGTATAAGAAATATCTAAAAACCCTTTAATTACTTAGGAACTTATATTAAGGATAGACTGTCTCTAAATTTATAGAGTAATCTAGGTCTTAATTCCTTCAAAATATTAGCTATACTATCTTTTAATTTAATATAAAAACTCTAATTTCCTTCTCTTATACTAGTTCTAGTATAGTAATAGGCTAATCTTATATGCTTAGACCTTTTATAAAATTCCGGATTTTCTACTAATTTAATAGCAGTAGTATTATCCGTTAAAATAGGAGGTATAGTATTAGGAATCTTAATAGATAGATCCTTAGTAATATTTTTAAAAGCATATTTAAATAAACAGCTTCTTTATTTGCCTCCCAAGGCTAATATACTCTGCTTCGTAGGTAGAAAGGGCAACGGCTTTCTGCTTAGAGCAAGCCCAGCTTATTATATTATTATATATATAAAAACAGTAACCGGAAAAGGATTTTCCGTCCGTTAAATCCGACGCCTAGCTAGAGTCGGTAAAACCCTTTATATATAAATAGGTAAAAGGGATATTGCAATTATATTTAATCTTTAGGCTAGGGAATTTATTTAAATATTTCTAAATTATATTTAAAGCCTTAAAATACGTTTAGTCGGGCTTAGCCGCGAATCTAGCGCAGGAAATTACAGAATATAAGATATCTAGCCTAGTAAATAAGGCTAAGTATAATAGAGATCCTATTTCTTTCTAAAATTGCAATATATCTTCCTTAGAAGGTAATTCCTTTACTTTTATGCTTAAAGCCTACTATAGCGGGTAAATTTAAAGTTCCTAAACCTTCTTTATTAAATTCCTTTAATTTATTTAAGGTATAATTTTCTTAGGATATATATAGCTCTTTATTTTCTCGGTTTATTATAATATTTAGACCTAAGAAGTCTTTTATATCTCCTAAGATAGTAAAATCTAGGAATTTAGATAATTCTTTAAATAATCTTTCTTTATTATAGATTTAGAGGGCCCTACTATAAGAAAGTCGTCGACGTAAATTGCTAAGGCTATACTATAGTCCTTATTTATAAATACTTCGTCTATTAAAAGAGGAAGAAATCTAAGATTATTTAGTATAATTCTTAAATAATTATACTAGAGCTTAGGACTTTATTTTAGGCTATATAATGCTTTCTTTAGCTTTGCTTTAATTTGACCGGTTTTATATAGGTCTAGGAATTTAGTTAATTTAATTCCTTTAGCTCTATAAGCTAATCTATGTTTTAAATAATATTCTTTAAAAGCGTATTCTTCGTAGCCTATAGGAAGATCGATATATACTTCGCTATCTATATCGGTATATACGAATGCATTTATTATATCTATTTATAAAGCTTCGAATTCGTAGATAATAGCTAAAATAAGTAGAATTCTAATAGATTCGGGTCTAGCCGTAGTTAAGAAGGTATCTAGGAAATCTAAGCCATAGATCTGCTTAAATCCCTATATTATAAAACGGGCTTTATATTTTATTATATTATTTTAACTATCCTTCTTAATAGTATAGACCTAGCGGCCTCCTATAGCCTCCCTATCTCTAGGGAGGTAGGAAAATTCCTAGGTTTTATATTTAATTAGCTAGATAATTTCCTTAATTATAGTATCTTTCTAAAATGCTATTTTAGGGCTATTTATTGCCTATTTATAGGTCTTTAGAATTTTTAGATCCTGATTTTCTATACTAGCTAGAATTAACTCTATAAAATCGTAGTTTAGAAATAAATTAACGTTAGGGTATTCGATATAGTTAGAATCGAACCCTTCTAGCTTCTTAGGTAATTCTACTACTATTTTACTAGTAGTAGGAATAGGATCGTTATTTAAAGACTCTTCTTCTATAGAGGCGAGGGACTTTATCTCTAGGTTCTTTAATAGCTTCCTCTATAGGGATATAGCTTTCTAGCTTATCTTTATTCGAATAGAATTAAAATCAAAGGTATTATTACTACTAGAGATTTCTAGATTTTTATAAATTTATTTTCTAGTATAGTAATATCTCTAGAGATAGTAATCTTTCTCTTAGAAAAATCCTAGATTTTATATATATTTTCTAAATAGCCTACTATTATTCCCTTAAAAGCTCTATTATCTAGCTTATCTTTAAGGTCTTTATTCTTATAATATATAAGGCTTCCGAAGGTCTTAATTTTATTTAAGGTCTCGAAGGGTAGTATTATATTATCCCTCTTTTCTATAGGACTTTTAAATCCTATCGTAGAATGCGGTGATCTATTATATAAATAGGTAGCTGTTAAAACAGCTTCTCCCTATAGATATTTAGGAAGCCTAGCAGTAAATAAAAGAGCTCGTACTTTTTCTAATATAGTACGATTTATTCTTTCTATTCTACTGTTAGATTCCAGCGTCCTAGGAGGACTAGAATTAAAGGTAATTCCTTCTTTTCGCAATAGAGCTTTATTTTATATATAAATTCTTTAGCATTATTAGAAAATGCTTCTCTAATCCTAGTATTTTTAGGTTATTTTCACCCTATTTTTAAATTCTAGAACCTATCTAGAGCTTCTCCTTTTTCAAGAAGGTATATTTCTAGATATCGGGTTCCTATATCTAGGAAAGAAATATAATAGTAATATTTATTATAAGTAGGCACTTTAATTAGCCCCTAAATATCTAATACTATTTTTTCTAAATAAGAATAAGACTTATACGAAGGTTATTTATTAACCTTATTCGTTGCTTTAGCTCTAATATATATTTCGCATTGCCTTATTTTATTTTCCTATTCTAAAGGTATTTTTATATCCTTATTATATCTTTTTAATATTTCTAAAATAGCCCTACTATTTATATGCCCTAAGCGTAAGTGCTAAGTATAAAAATCTATATCCTTTGCTTTTAAAGACGTAATAAGGATTGATTGGCTTTCTAATAAAGGTTCTATAGGAATATAATATAATTTATTTCTAAGAAATCCTTTAGTAAGGACCTTAGCCTTATTATCTAATAAAAGGACTTTATTTCCTCCTATTAAGGCATAGGTATTATTAAAATAAGATTGGGATAGTATATTTACCCCTAATTCGGGTATATAAAAGCAGTCTTAAAGGATATACCTTTTTCTACTATACGGGAACTTAAATACTAAGTCCCCCTTTCCTTTTACTAATATAAAGGAAGCTTTTCCCTAGTAAACTTTAGACTTAATTTCTTTATAGTTAATAAGGAAATTCTTATTAGATACTATATGCCTAGTAGCTCCGGTATTATATATAAAATCAAAGATCCTTTTATTCTTATAACTAGAAATCCTCCTTCTCTTGCCTTTAAGACTAATTCCTTTATTCTAGGAATCGAGGCTTCTAGAGGTCCTAAAAGAGAGTCTTTATTAGCTTCTACTATAGGGTATTTATAGAGGTTAAAATTACCTCTAAATCCTTAGACGTTTATATAGGGGTCGGAGCCCTAGAAAGGTCTATAAGGTCGATATCTAAGTCTATATTTTCTTACGAAGCTATATTTAAGACCTTATTACTATCTTCTAAATCGGACTCTAGCTCGGTAATTTAAGCCTTCCTTCTTTTATTAGTAGTAGAAATGCTACTAGAAGGGGATTTCTTCTTAGAGGAAGAAGAAGAAGAAGATTTTCTCTTCTTAGAAATTCGAGTCCTATCGTCCCTTTTTCCTTTATTTAATACCTAATAAGCGGGAGCCTTATTCGGGTATAATTTATAGCAATTTGCTATAAAATGCCCTGGTTTTTTGCATTCCTTATAATAAGGAGTATCCGTAGAATTTCTATGGGATTTCTAAGGCTTCCTTCGTGTTAGGAAGGCTTTCTCCGAAGATTCATCTATATCCTCTATTCTTCTAGCTTCGTCTAAAAGACTAGCTGTTAGGGATTCGAGGGTAAACGCCGTAGAATCATACCTAAGGCTCTACGTAATATTTATAATATAGCTTCTAAATTCCTTATTAAGGCAATTAAGAATCCATGCTATAAGGATAACTTCTAGAATTTCTATATTACGGGATTTTAAATCCTCGTAGATTTCTTTTACCTTATAAAGGTATTTCTCTAAATTAGAGCCCGAGGGACTAAGATTAAAGAGCTGCTTTATAAGCAAATAATTCGACGAGAAATTCAACGGATTATATAGCTTTATAAGCTTATCCTAAGCAGCTTTAGCATTTATTAAATGCTTAATTTGCATTAAAGGGCTATCTTCGACTTAAAGAAAAATCTAGGATAAAGCTTCTATAGTCTTTATATAATTTTCTTACTCTAAGGTAGCGATAAGCTTTTCCTTAGTAAGGATAGCTCTCATCCTCGTAGTCTAAAGAGTATAATTTGAATTTCCCTTAAGTCTAGAGAATTTATATTCTTTCTATCTACCTATTTTATATAAATTCGGTATTATTTCGTTCGTAGGGATCGAGAAGTCTAGGCGGGAGTTTAAGAGCGTAGGAAGGTAGAAAAAGTCGTTAGGGGGATTTTCGAAAGGAATTTTAATCGGGTATTTCGACAAGGAATTTCAAAGGTATAAGTAGTTGATTTCCTAGCTTAAAAGGAGCAAGCCGGGCTTATAACCTCTAAAGGTATATAAGCAAAAGCGGAATTTTAGGAAATTAAGGAATTATATAAGACTACGTGATAGAGGGGAAGAAGGAGTATAAGGTAGGATTTTCAACGGAATTTATTAGTAGTATATTAGTATATAGAAGAGGTGTTAAAGTTAATAATTCTCTATCTATCTACCAGCGGACATGCTGTCTTATATAGATAATTGTAGCTGAACGGAAGAAGCTTTCGGGACCAGATTTAGGCTGCCGTATAGCCCTAAGACTAGGGAATTCCGTGATATCTCGAGTAAATCTAGAAGTGTCTTGGTTCTACTAATATTCGTGTTTAGAGGAGGTTGGTCGTGCCGGTATTCTTAAGAGGTCTTAGCTAGCATTCTAAGCTAGCTCTATTCCTTCGATTCCCGATTATACGATAACCGGCAACCCGCTTAATATATAATAATATATAAAATAACGAGCGATTCTTACTCTATAGGATAAGATTTTGTCTATAATTAATATACTACTTATTAGCTTATATAATCGGGAGAGTATATTATAGCTGCTTTATTTATAGTAGGAACACCGTTCCTTATAATTATATAGGTAGAAGCTCGCGGTAAAGGCTAATTTTTATAATCTAATATAAAGGGCTTCTTAAAGATAAACGGTATATTATAGAATAAAAATTCCGCTAGAGACGTTAAATTACAGCTAATATCCTTAAGACTAGAAGGATATAATAACGCTCGATTTAGCTAGCCTCGCTTAGTCTAACGATATATAATCTATCTTAAAGTATATAGATATATATTATACTTTTAGTGCTAATAGTAAAGATATCAACGAATACTTTAGTAATTTATCTATCCCTATACCTTAACTTAGGGTAGGTAATCTATAAGCAATCCTAGGTAATTATATCCTAGAGTATTATCGAAGTTACGAAACTAATAAAATACTATTTAGGTTCTAACTTAAGGACGGAAGATATCGAGGAAGGGGATAAGGGGGCTACTAAGATATCTCTAATACTAATAGACCTAGCCTCTTTAGCACCGGTATTAGATCCTATTATTAATTTTACCGATAGCGATATAGTATAAATAGCGTTAACCTAGCCTAAGGCTAGTACCACGATATAGTCGCTAGACCTTTTAAGGCCCGGCGTTAACTAGCGTAGAGGTCGCCGCTATATCCTTATTTCCTTAGTAGCTTCTAGTATATCTACTTTAGCACCCGCTAATACTAAGAGTTTATCTCTAGAGAGCCTCCTCGATAATAATACGGGCTACTAAAGCTAGCTAGATATAGGCTAATAGTAAGATATTATACTAATTTTCGAGTAGATAAAGCGACTACTAAGAGATAGCTAGGATAGTAGTAGCCCTAATAATTTATAGGAAGTAAAGAGACTAAAGTTGCCCTCTACTACTAAATATAGTACTTTACTATATTAGCTAAGCGTTTATAAGGTTGCCTCGATACTAGTCGACGGTGCAATTAATACTTAAGACCGGGTTCCTAGACTATTATAGACTTATAATATTAATAGTAGCTACGGTAATAAATACTATAATAATCGATTAGCTATAAAGGTACTAGCCTACTATCCTATAGGCGGCTCCTATTTAGCGACGGCGTATCGGGGCGGCCCTATTAGTCCTCTAAGCTTACGCTTAAACGCTATTACGTTTTCTTTAAATTAGCCTTTAAATAAACTCGCTTTTTATTTATATAGAAATACGACGACGAGTTAACCTCGCCTACCTAGTATACTATAGTCGCCCTAAGTTAGGCCCCGCTTAGTAGTACCGTTTAGCGAAGTATAGGAGATAGGGCAAACTAAATAATATAAATTATACGTAATTTTCTATATAGCTCTTTTCGAAGTACTATCCTTACTATATAACCTATTACCTAAGGATATTTCGAGCAAGGTATAGCGTAGCTAGCCCGTAAGTAATACCCTAAAGCGGTATTAGAACTTACGTAAACGGCCTATAAGTCTAGAGAATAGTTATATAGAAACTTCTAATAAAGAGTCTCTAAGTCGCACCGATAAGAATCGCGATAAGGGTAATAAGGGTATATCTAGTAGCGATAATTCTCTAAGCGCTAGAAGTAGTAGAAGAAAGGCGTTTACTAAGCGCCGCCGGTAGTCCGCGCTAAAAGAACGTCGGCTAAGAGTATAGAAGAAGGAGAATAAGTTAGAGCCCTAGATTGCTTTAAAGCTTAATCGGACGACGACTATAGTTAAATAATAATAGCGTAAAATAAGTAGAGAAAAGTAGTATAAACTATTTAACCTATATAATAATTTAGCTTAGCCCTCTCTTATTATATAGTAGTATAACGGATAATATAAATAAATATTTATCGGGCGAATATAGTACTATATATCTTAGAGCGTTAGTTACTTAAAGCTCGCTATTAGCTTACCTCTTCTCGATAGAGCTATAAAGTATTTAGTCTCCTATAAAGAGGAGCTAGCGGCGAGAATTCTCTTAAAGCTTCGGCGTCTATAAGCCTTAGATATTTCTCTCCTACGTAAATATTATATAGAGTAACCTAAATCTGCCCCTCGAAAATTCACCTTCTCCTAAGTACCGCCTAAGCTACTCTAAGCTACCCTAAGCCTACTAGAGCTAGGCCTAAGCTACCCTAAGCTACCCGAGCATACCGCCTAAGCTAACCTAAGCTGCCCTAAGTTACCGGTAGATAGCGCGTATAGACTATCGACTAAGCTATTTATAGACTAGCTCCTTTATATTTAGGATATAGATTTCCTTAATCGTTTTTCGCTACTTCTTTTAATATATAACCTTATCTATTTTAATACCGTCGAATTCCGGGGAGGTATTCCCGGTAAACGTATAGGTATACGCCGCGTCGGCTAGCGTAACGCTATAGTTAACGGCTCTATACGGGGCCCGTACCTCCGGAGCCTAGGGGTCTAGGATATCGTCTACGGCCGCGCGCCTCTCTAGTCTCTATACGAAGTGCGTCCGCCTTTTCCGTCTAAGTTTCGTAGACCGCCCCGCCTACTTATATAGGCGGGGCCCGGAACGGACTCGGCCTTCTCGACCACCGCATAACCTTATAGATATCCTAGTTGCTCTCGGCGCCTTCTAAGATCCTCTACTAGAAGCGTCTCTTAGCTCGCCGGACCGCTTAGCGTAGGCCCCGTCGGGCTACCTAGACGTGCCTGCCGTGCCCTATAGGAAATATCCTTCTTATCGCTCTTAGTTCTACCGCTGCGGCGGCATACTCGTCGTTCTACTAAGCGGTGCCTCTTATATTCTTTCTAGGCCGCCGGCCCGCGGTATTAGCTGCTTCTTAAAGTAGGCGAGATAGTGCCTCGGCCAGTCTCCCTAGGTACCGGGGCCTAGCTGCCGGTCGGGGTAGCTCTACGACCCTAGCTACTATAAGTTCTTTAAATAGCTTTATCTTTTCCTCCGAGCTTACCCTTAGTCTAGCTATTCTCGTAGGTAGGAGAGTCCCGCTAGGGAGCGTAATACTAATCGTAAAGTTATCGAGCCTATAAAGAGGTAGTCTTCTATAAGCGCGTTAGCGGAGGGAATATTAGTAAAGGCAAGGTTAATAGTATTGCCCTAGACGCTACTTCGCATCGTTATAGGCATAAGATATTACCCTCGGGGCCTAGTTTAGATCCTATGCTCGTTTTAGTATAAAGGCATAGAAAGCCTAGTATCTAGATCCTATATATCCCGCTCTCTTTTTCTATCTAAACGTTCGGTTCCTAAATAAGCACGATATCGTAATCTTCTATTTCTGCTAGTCGTAAGGCCATGCTATAATAAGGCCCTGCTTTTGCTACGTTAGCCTAGAGAGCTCGGATCGTCCTCCTATCGCGGCTTCGTTGTCTCGGGGACCTGACCTATTACATATAGGGATCCGGGCGCGTGCTCTGCCGACGTCTCTTTTTAGGAGACTTAGGGCTGTCTGTTGCGACCACTATCTCGTCCTAAAGTAGAAGAAGCGCCGTAGGGTCGGGCGCTTACGCGCTAGAGGGAGGTGGCCGCTTTATCTAGCGGGCCTCGACGGCTCTTACATAGGGTAAAGGGGTCGGTCCTTAGGATGGCTAGAGAGAGGTGGTTGGCGCCAGCCGCACGAGTTGGCCGTGTGAGCGCCTAGGTCTGGCAGGGCACTCCTTATAGTCTGCCTAGAAGGGCCTAAAGCAGTTCGCGCACCTCTCCGGGCGATTATAGTCGTCACTATAATAGTCTTTTCCGCTATAGCGTCGGCACGCCTATTTTTAGTCGCAGATAAAGCGGGAGTAGTAGTCCTAGCAATTATTATATTAGGTAGGTCGGGGGTTCTTAGTAATCGGTCGCGCTAATCGGCTAAGTTAGTGCCGAAGAGTCGCTATCTCTCCTATATAGCCTCCTTAAACGATATAATTATCGTCACGGTAGGCTAGTCTAAGCCCTCGGCGTATATTTTAGCTTCGTAAACGTCTACTAGTTCTACGCCTATCCGCAGCTTAATCTCTTCTCTAATAGCTTAGCTATAGTCTACTATAGACCCCTAGATATTCGTGAGCTGCCTAGGGCAGTCGGCCACCGTATAAGTATGCTACTTCTAGAAGCCTTTAACCGCTTCGGCTCCGAGGCAGGCCGCCTAGTCGCTCTGCCTTTTAATTAGCAAGTCCCTCGCCTCCCGGTCTAAAACACGAATAGCCCATCCGGTTATTACTCGGGCGACTTATAGCATGCGTTCTATGCTAAGATTGAGCGTCTTAGCTACGTGGCGGCTAGACGTGTAGGGCCTTCCGAAATTATGGGTCGGGGCTGGCCGGCAGGGGCAGCCCCCTAGCTGCGCTATCCCCTTCTAGGCTATAGCGGCGTAGGTCGCTGCGGCAGCCGCCCCGTCTTTTCCGTGGCAGTTATTAGTGTTCTTGCCCGCGCGTATAGGCGCGCCGTTAAGTAGCTAAGGAAGCCGCGCGAGAAGTCCTTAGCGAAGTTAAGCGCGTGGCCTAAGGTAAACTAGGCGGTTATCCGGTCGAAGGCGGTGCTAAATGCGCGGAAGATAGCTAGCTTTGCCTGCTATACTTCTATCTAGCTAGCGATAAGTCTCCGCCGCGTAAGCAACCGTTACTACTAGGCCTCGAGCCTCGGGTAGGTCGTCCGGTTTATTAGTCTTAGCTTCGTCTACTATGTCTCTTATTATAGTATCTTACTAGTCGATGTCGGTGTTAGCGCGGTTATAGCTCGTAGAACCGAATAGAGAGCCGTCGGGTTACTATACGTATCGTCGTAACTATAGTTTAGTAAGACCGTCGCGGGGGGACTACTAAAGGAGCGTTTCTTTAAATCTAAAAGCGTTCGTAGGAGTTATCGGCTCCTATTCTTAGGACGTTAGTCGCGCCTCGTCTATAGGGTTAGGCGCTATCGCCTCTATTAGCTCGCGCTAAGCGTAGTACTAAACGCCCTTATTAGCGGCCGTGTATTATATATAGCGAATTCCTTAATAATTAACGCTAAGAAAGTAAGAATATAAGGGAGTATGCCTAGCTCGCGATAACCTATATAAAGACTTATTTTTTATAGACGCTAGATATAGGTCTTATAGCCTAATACCTTAGTATATACGGTCGTAGGTATAAAGAGCTTATTACCGCGGTTTAGGACTAGATAGGTCTAAGATTAATACTAACGGTCGCTATATATATGCCTATTAAGCATTATCTTTTATTCGTCGATATTATATAGGAGATATATATATATTCGTCGTAGCTTAGATTTAAGCTTATAGGTATATTAGGTTATCCCCAATAGTCGGTAGAACCTTAGGAGGCGATGCCGTTTACTAGGGGCTAGCGTAGGCCGGCGTTATCTAGCGATAGAGGAGCATTATTAAGCGCGAGGGGCTTTAATCCCTTTAATAGATATCCTACTATAGTAAACTTTAGACCTATTATATCTTAGTCCTTATTAGGTATATAGCTATCTTATAGAGGTATCTATCTTATAAGGTAGGAGTGCTTACTAGCTGCCTTATAGCTAGTAAAGGCGTATTTTAGCTATAGCGCGGCGACTTATAGAGGCATTAATATTTAACCGTTGCTAAGTATAGTAACTATCTTAAGAAGGTATAAAGCGGGTCTTAAGGTATATAAGCAAAAGCGGAATTTTAGGAAATTAAGGAATTACGTAAGACTATATAATAAAGGGGAAGAAGGAGTATAAGGTAGGATTTTCAATAGAATTTATTAGTAATATATTAGTATATAGAAGAGGTATTAAAGTTAATAATTCTCTATCTATCTACTAGCGGACATGCTATCTTATATAGATAATTATAGCTAAACGGAAGAACCTTTCGGGACTAGATTTAGGCTGCTATATAGCCCTAAGACTAGGAAATTCTATAATACCTTAAGTAAATCTAGAAGTGTCTTAGTTCTATTAATATTCGTGTTTAAAGGAGGTTAGTCGTGCCGGTATTCTTAAGAGGTCTTAGCTAGTATTCTAAGCTAGCTCTATTCCTTCGATTCCCGATTATACTATAACCGGCAACCCGTTTAATACATAATAACATATAAAATAACGAGCGATTCTTACTTTATAGGATAAGATTTTATCTATAATTAATATACTACTTATTAGCTTATATAATCGGGAGAGTATATTATAGCTACTTTATTTATAGTAGGAACACCGTTCCTTATAGCGGGAGAGGGTTCCGGCTACCGGTATAGCTCCTTAAAGAATAATAACGTCTATATCCTTACGTAAGGTAACTATTTTAAGAAGAGGGGTAGCACTATAGGTAGTATTTTATAAGTACTCCCTTATATCCTAGCTATAACTTAGAGGCTAGTATTACTAAACTAACTAACTCTATATATATAGAGGCGTAAAATATAGCTAAGCTACGATCTATATTTATAAGGATACTCCTATAGATACTATAGCACGCGCTAATATATATAGACCTACTATATATAAACCCTAAACGAAGTAGTATTCGGAGTAATATAGAGCTAGCTATAAGTAACGTCTTATTAAGGACCTCGAAGCTCTATTTACCCGTCGTAGCTAGGGCAGTATTACTATAGGTATTTAGGTATATATACTTAAAAGTAGCGTTACTAAAGTAAGTCTTAAAGAGGACGCTATTTAGTAGTATAAGTTTTAGCTCTTAGTTATTTTCTTATAGACGACTTAGAGACCCCTTATCTCCTACCTTCCTTTTCCTATTTTCTTCTCGCTAACTATACCTAAGAATACTTCGATACTATCCTAGTAATAATACGTTAATTTATTTCTACCTAGACTTAGATAGGTAGTTTATAGGTTTTACGAATATTTATCTATAGCTACCTACTATCGTCCTATAGAAGGAATATATATCGCAACTATAGATATAGGATACTACGATAAGGTATATTACTTATCCTACTATTAAGAAGAAAGATATACGTTAGTTAAGTGCTCTTATCGGAGCGCGTTTTACTTTTGCCTACGTAGCGTAACGGTCTTCGCGATACCTATTGCTTTTTCGAGCAGCATTCGAAGCACCCTAAAGCAAAGGCACGAAGAGGCGCTACCTAAGTAAATAGCGTATTGCTCGCCCCTACGGCGTTTCGCGTAACTATTATTTTATCTACTTCGAACTTAGCGCCGCTCCGCCGCTCCCCCTCGACCGCGTCGTCGATAATTACTTAGGGCCCTTATAGTAGGACGTATATAAGAACGTTAAAGACTCGGATAATATAGATATAGACACCGACCTAGTTATTAGCGATAACCCCCTTAATAGCGTCGTGCCTAGCGGCTCCGTCGATAAAGCCGCTAGGAACTATAAGAAGGCTAAGGTTAACCTCCTCGGGGCGGCATCCTACTACTCGGTCGAGGTCCCTAGCGCGACGATAAGACGAGGAAGAAGGGGACGAGATAAACTATATAACCCTCTAGCGCCTTATAGGGCCGACAAGCGTATAAAGGTAATAACGTGCGAGGAATACGTTATCTATTCCGGGTACCGCTAGACCTCTTTTACCTAGTATAATAGTAAGCGCTTCCGCGAGTAGGCCTCCTTTAGCGAGGGCAAGACCCCGTTCGAGCCTTCCCTATATCTAAGAGGCCTTTTATAGGTTTTAATATAGGCTTAAGAAGATACGGCATACGCCTTCTAATATTATCTAAGTCGCTCGCCTAGCTAGTTCTATATATACCCTCTTATTAGGCATTATAGGATCCCCTTTTCTTTCTTTATACCTATGCTATAGTTCTTTTACTTAAATAGGGTTACGAGGGTAAATAATAGGAGAAGGGTAAAGAGAATACTAATAGTTTAAGGTGCTTTTCTAGGGGAGCATTTTAAAGTACTTTAGCCTTTATACTTAGTTTAGTTTAGAGGTATTTACGCTAGCTAGATTAAGCTAACGTAGGTGCTAATAATACCGGCCGAAGGGTAAGCGTCGGTAGTACTAATAGCTTAGATGCCTATGCCCTAAGTAACTAATAGCCCGCCGCTTAGCCTAGGCCGCTATTATATAAAGAGTTATTTATAGCTAGCACGCGGGCCGCTGCCTAAATATTTAGTGCTCGACCTAGCGCTAGTATTAATTCGCGATATAGAGACGGCCCTTACCTAAGGAGAAGTCACTCGCTTATTACGATAGATATATAGGGCGCCTTCGATATAGTGCTACGGAATAGGCTTCTCCTACGCCTACGGGAATAGGGCTAGCCGACGAACCTGGTCTAGTAGGCAGGATACGTTATAGAGCGGAGGTCGGCTAGAATACGGCTCGAGGGTATAACGACGCTAACGACCCCCCTAATATATAGGCTGCCGTAGGGCTCCCCTACCTCCCCGATTCTCTTCCTTTATAACCGTGCCTATCTACTTTATAGGGTTACCGAACTTATACTTTAGCTATATAGATAATATAGCTACCCTAATCTAGGGCCGATCTCTATAGGAGATAGCCGCCGGGGCCACGCGCGTAGCGGGTAAGCTTATTTAATAGAGCGCTAGTAACGGCGTGGTATTCGATCTAAATAAAATAGAAATTATCTATTTTACGAGACCTAGATATAAGGAGGCGCTGCCGCTAGTCTAGCACGGGCCCGTAGAAAAGAAGCCTTAATATAACCTACGTTAGCTCGGTGTCTAGTATAACGGAAAGCTCTCGTTCCGGACGTATATAGAGACTAGAGAAGTAAGCTACGAAGGCGAAAAGGGTTATAGAGTTCCTCTAAAGCCCTTCGAACACCCGGCGTAGAATCCCTCTCTAGTCGGCATAATAGGCGGTCACGGCCTACGTCCTCCCGATCCTCCTTTACGGAGCCTATATATAGTATCCGGGGGCGCTCTAGTATATATAGAGATCGTCCCGCCTAGTTCCGCTATAAATTACCTACTTAAATAATAGGATCTAGTAGACCTTAAAACGTAGCGATACGTACTATCGCCCGGCTATAACTAACTAGTATTATAAATATTTATACCTTAGTAGCTATAGATATAGGTCTTAGAGGCTACTTTCTTCTTTTAAGGTAGATACCGATATTAGTAGCCCTTCTCTTATAAGAGGCTTCTCTTTATAAGCTTCGCTACCCCTTAATACTTCCTATATTAAGATAAGGGAAGAGAAATTAATAAGAAGAATCCTACGTTAAGCTTACCTCTTAACTCTTACTATAAGGGAGCTATGGGCTAGTCTATATAATTCGGACGGTCCGCCTAGTTATACTAGAGATTCGTCCTAGTACCTATTTAAAAGTCGGCTACTAGTAGATTTAGTAAAATAGCGGATATAATCGGCGTATAGATATAGAAGCTAGAGGTGTCTTAGTTAGGGATATATAGACTATCTAATATAAGGTATAGTTAAAGACTTAAGCTAACTATTAGACGTTAGCCTTAAGGGGTAGCTTATAAGTATCGGCTAAGCTAATAGCGGACTATAGCCCTAAAAGAGGAGGAATCTATATAAGTTAACCTAGCTAAAAGATACTATAAGGTAGCTAAACTTATACTATAGAAGACTTACGGGATAATTTACTAGAGCTTATATTAAGGGGTACTACCCCCTAGGGCTAAGTCTATATAAAGGCACTTACTACCCTCTTTAAGGTCGCTTAAATTATTATCTATTATTTTACTACCTTAAGTCTATTCCTACCTATATAAATTCCCCTTTATTTTATAACTTAGTATAGTTCTTTATTGCCTAAATATTAATACTTCGCTTATATAAGTAAACAATAACCCTTTTTAATATACCTTTTTTATTTAAACTCCTCTATAACCTCCTTAATAAACTTAACTATAATAGTAAGTAGTTAATTAAGGCCGATAAGCGCTAAAGGTATAACTCGCGCGTTATTCTTACTTAGTTTAATAAGTATAATAGAATTATACTACGTCGAGGACCTAGTACTATTATATTTTTATATTATCTCTTTCCCTACTATAGACTAGATCGAGTATTTAGTCTAAGGGAGAAGCAGCTTAAGCCTATTATATAACGTATATAAGGTCTTAGATTTTTTTAGATAAAAGAGCTATAAAGATAAAAGACCACCGACGGCCTAGATTTTATATCCTATATTAAATATATAATATTAGCTACTAACTATAAGTCCTATATTAGATCGGGGGTTACTTTAGAGGAGCTTAATAAGGTATTAGACTAGGTTTCGGCTTTATCGCCTTTCTTATTATTAAGCCTTTATAAAGGGGTTTAAGATAAGCACGATCTATTACTTTAAGTAGCTTACCTCCTTTTAATACTCTTTAGGCAACTATATAGTTCTAAGGCTAAATAGCTAGTTTATATAATACTAAAGAACTATAGCCCTATTAAGATTCTAGAAAGATTAGTAATAGGCGGATTTTATTTCCTATTGCCCTATATCCTTTAGTACTAGTCTACTATCTTAGTAGCTCTATAGTTCCTACGGCGGCCGACTATTAAGTATATGCCTTTCTAGCTAACGACCGATATTCTTAGGGGATTAAGAGACGTCGCGAGCTAAGAACTTAAGCTAAAAATCGGGGTAATAATTAGGAGAGGGATTTATATAAAAGTAAGGAGTATTAACTACTACTACTAATTAGCTAGCCTAAGATAGATAACTATTAAGCGGAAATATAATAGGGAGTACTACTAAGTTTATATTAGTAGGAGCGACTTAGGTACTAGTATTAAAATATTCTTTAAGAGTAGACGAGATTTAACTAACGACCGGATAAGGATTTACTACGCTATACGGTATAGCCTAGAGTTAGACTTAGTAAGTTATATAATTAAAAGGTAGTATAATATAGAGAGTAAGCTCCTAGTATAAAACGAAGCTAAAAGGAGAATTAAGCTATTTTATAAACTACGTAAATATATATAATAGTTAGGGTAGTTTCTAGGAGTTTTACGAGATTCGCTTATCGACCTAAATAAGTACCTTATAATTACGTTCTATAATATTATATTATTAGATAATATTATATTAGCTAAAAAGAGCTATAATAGATAGCGTTAAACCCTTAAAAGTCTAGTCTACTAGATACTAAGATAGGCGGATCTTAGATTACGCTAGGTAATCTAATTTTTATTAGCTAATATAGCTAAGTAGCTAAGGAAGATATTCGCACGAGCTATTTTATAGCGGTAGGAGGGTCTAGTACTAAAGGGCTATAGCGACCTATACTTATTATTTAATAATTATTAGATATTTATAAAACTAAAGAAAGATTATATTCTAGGTTTAGGTAATATAGCTAACTTTATTTTTCTTAGCGGTCGCCTCGATATAGGCGAGGCGTATAGACTTAAACTTAGTAAAGTATAGTAGACGTCGTTCTATATTAGCTATATAGATAATAAGGACGAAGTATATCGCTATTATATAAAGCCGCGAATTCGTATTATCGATATAGTAGATAGCTATAATATCTCTAAGCGAGATATTAAGTATCTAAATAGTATTATAGAGTAGGTAAAGGCATAGGCTTAGGTGCGGTCTATTAAAAGAAGGTTAATAATCTATAAGGGGGAAAAAGAAGAGAAGTATAGGCCTAGCCTATATAGGCGCGGAGGCCGCTTATATATAGACTTAGCCTAGACCCTAGTCTAGGCCTATATAGGGCAAAAGCCCTTATATTTAAATAGTTATAGTTACTTTACTTAAGTTTTAATAGCTAACTCTTTACCTAAGTTTAACGTCGTACTTAGGCTAGAACGGAGACTATAACCGACTAAGCTATTCTCGAATCCCTTTATAGTAGAAATAGTTAGCGCTAGGTTCGATAAGCCGGTAAATACTTAGTATTATACTTTACGCTTTCCTCGTATACTAAAGATTCTATAGCGATCGCTCGTTTAAGGACGCTATTAGATTTTAAGAAAAGATAGCTAAAAAGAGTCTAATAGTACTAAATAAGAGAGCTAGTAAGGAGGAAACTTAGCTTAGGAAGTTAGGGAGCTAGGATAATATAATTAGTATATTAAAAAGCAACCCCCTTAACTAGTCTAATATAAATATTTAGGATATATAAAGTACCTTATATATTATTAAGGAGGATATATCCCTTAGGTAGAAAAGAGTAGCGAAATATAGGCTAGATAGTAAAGTAACTACTAAGCGAGTAAAACTAAGCTAAAGGAGCCTCGATAAGTATAATTCTCTTAATACTATTATAAATTAGTTATAATAGGATCGGTTATCTTATTTAAGAGTATTTTACGCGTATATCGACTATAAGTAAAGCACGGCTATTATTATCTATAGGCTCTATAATATTATAATAGGTTACCCGTCTACGCTAATAGCGGCCGTATACGGCGAGCTTAAAGGGCGGCCGGTCGTAGCGTTTATATCGCTAAACCTTACTACTATAAACCTTACTACTTTAAACCTTACTACTTTCCGCTTAAAGAGCGCGCCTCTCGACGCTTAGAGTATAAGCGGACGCTTCCTCTACGACCTAGAGCCGAATTCGGGCTCTAAGCATTGCTCTAAGTATTAAAGTTTTAAACGTACTATACCTTTAGCTACCCCTAGAGTCGATAATCTACCGCCGCGCTATCTTTAGTTACTATAGTACTATAAATCTATATTTTAGCGGCCTAATAGTATTAAAGGATTATAGTAGAGACCGCTCGATTTAACTATATTTAATTAGCGATATAGATTACTTTAATAGTATAAGGTAGCCTAATATAATATATAGTAAGGAAGGATTATATACTAGATAATAAGAGCCGCGGGTAAAGGGCGGGTACTATACGTAATAAACTTATAAGGTGCTTATGTTTTATAGGGAGGGCTTAATAGCTAGTAAGTTATAGGCATTATCCTATCGAAAGGGCTATAGGTATACTAGGTAACGAGGGGAGGTGTCGTTGCTAAGTATAGAAGCTATCTTAAGGATATAATATAAAGCGGGAGCGATAGGTATAGTTCTTAAGGGAAGGGATAGACTTCCGAGTTCTTTACGCTATACTTTATAAAGACCGAAGAGTATATAGATAATACGCGTTTTTTTAGCACCTATAATAGGCCGGCCGGTTAAAACCCTAGCTTAGAAACTACTTATATACCGTACTATAGTAGCTATCTTATAAGCGGAAGTACGTTCTAGCTATAGTACTAAGTTTTATAAAACAAGGGCTTAAAGAATTAAAAATATACCTAGCTACTATATAGCGACTTATAAAGGAATAATATATATTTACTACTATATATAGTAACTATCCTAAGAATACGGTATAAAGTAGGAACGCGTTCTAGCTACCGGTATAGTACCGTAAGAGAAAGACTTCTAAGTCCTTACTACGTATAGTAGCTATCTCGAGAGAAAGTAGTAGCACCCCTAAAAGAATAGTTAATAGATTAAGTTATTAGTCTATATTTCGGTAACTTACTATAAAAGTATATTATAATTAGTAATAGGTAATATTAGCTATTTTAGTAGTAGTAGCTATTAAGATATATATCTTACTTTTAGCTAGGTAGTTTATACGATAGAGTAAATATAGCTAAGCTACGATTCTATATATATTATACTTATAACTAATAAGCCTTTTCGCGCCGTAGCTTAGGAAAGTAGTATAGAGTATAAACTAGTAGTATATATATTAATAGCTACTTAATATAAGCGACTAGCTATAGTATAGCTAAATATAGCTATAGACATAGTAATAAACGTTTATATATATATTCCTAGATATAGCGTTACTAGAGGGCGTCTTATAAAGGGCGCGGTTTAGCTATATAAGTTTCTAGCTCTTACTTATTATCTCGTAGACGACTCTAAGACCTCGTATCTCTTACCTTCCCTTTCTCCTCTTCTTCCCTCTAGCTATACTAGTACTTAATAATAACTTCGATACTATCCTAGCTATAACGCGCTAACCTAGCTCCGCCTACGCCTACCTTTAACTCTTTTACTAATTACTTACTTTTATCTATACTTAAAAAGGACTAATAAAGATAATTTTATTTATAAATAGTATACTTAGTAATACCGCGAATAATTCTAAGGAGATAAGGTTAGCGACTTATAGCCGTTATCGCCGCTACTACTATATAGTATATAACTTATATAGACTTATAGTATCGAGAAGAAGGTCTAAACGAGTTAAGGTCTCTAGGTCTCTCTAGGTAATATAGCTTAAAACTAGGTAAGAAGGGAAGTCTATAGACTATTCTTTCTTCTTCCTAGACTGCTAAGGGGTCTAGAGGATCTCCTATTTAAACGGGGACCTTTTAAGAAGTCCGGTATAACTATTACTAGCTAAGGGACCTCGAGAGACTAAACTATCTATTTAATAGCTAGAAGAGCTATTTAATCGGGGAGATAGAGCTAATATTACTAACGTAGATAACTTATATAGCCTTTAGTAAGTAGTAAGAAGTGCCCTCTTTTTAATAGAATATATACTATACTTAAAAACGGGATATTAACTTAGGAGAAGCTTAGAAGGATATAAAAGGGGCTATTTAGATAGGAAAAGGGCAACTAAGGAAAAAAAAGAATTATTATATAAATTAAACGGACTATTAGATTATTTAAGAATCTACTATAAAAAGTCCCTTTATTTACTTTTATACTTACTTTTAATCTCTCCTTTACGAGATATAGAGCTAAATATAACTACTAAAATCCTATCTTAGCTTAGAGGAATAAAACTTAGGCTACTTATATAGATATAATTAGCTAGCTAGTAGATATAGTATTATACTTAAAGTAAATTATCTATATAAATAACTATATTTTACTTAGCTAACTCTAACGAGGCCCCTTACTTATTCTACGATCTTATAGCTAACGATTTTATAACCCTAGCTAAAATTAAAGATCGTCCTATCGTTACGTTATATCTATATATCTTTAACTTTATTTCTATCTATAGCTTTTATCCTTATAATAATATATATAGCTAATACTAGTGCTTTACGGTAAGTAGCTAGTAATAAGTTACTTCGAAGATAAATCCTATAGGTAAGCTTAGGGCTAGATAGTATTACAGCTACGCTTTATAACCTTAACCCTTTAATACGGCCCCCCCCCTTAGGTTCTATATACTTTTTACTACGTCTAGAGGATATTAGTATAATAAGAATCTAAACTATAATAGTTTCTACTTATATATAATCTATAAGTACTATATAATACTAATATTATAGAACCCTTCTTTAGGATACTCTTAAATACTAGTAAGTCTTCCCCCTTATAACGTACCGCTTATATAGTTAGGTCCTACTATATCTAGATTTTCTTACCCTATAAGCTTAGTAAGCCCGGTCGGTTCTTTAGATAATATTAGATATTTATAAGAAGAATAAGAAGCTTAGCTATAATCGTTTACCTTACCCTACTATTACGGAGTAGGTAGAGGCGTATATATAGGTGCTATCCGTAGGATAATATTAATAAGCTATATAGAGCTCTTCTATGCGCGGCTAGCCCGCCCCTATACTTATAAGATCCGGCCCTCCGTATATAACTATACGGCTTAGGCCGCGGCCTAAGCCTATTACCTATAATAGTTAAAGACTCTTATATAATGCCCTCCCTCGAGCGCGGCGTAGCGCTGCCCTATTAACGGCTCCCGTATAATTAGGCCCGTGCCGCGGGCTCTTCCCTGCCCTTTCCCGTTAATAGGGCCGGCCCTACTAGCCTTATTATCCCCGCGCCTATTAGCCCGGGCAGCCGGGACCCGGCTCTATACTCGTCGGCCGGCTAGCCGTTTAAATAAGGGCGTAACCTATTATATACGCCCCTAGGTAGCCGGCGGCTAGTCCGGACCTACGTAAGCCTTAGGTTGCCCGTCCCCTCTACCTTAGGCAGCATCCTCTACTAAGGGGTATATAAGGCGGCATCCCCCCCTTCCCCCTTCCCTTCCTTTTCTCCCTTCTTTAACCGTAGTAGTAGTATTAATAGGTAAGTTCCGCTCTACCTAGGGCATTAGTCCGTTCCTAGCTATATAGGCCGCTCTATTAATATATACTCGTAGTAGTAGCGGTAGTAGTAATAATAGCCCTAATAATAATAATAACTTTAACTAGTAAGTTCCGCGCCTTATAGAGCGGGAGGCCGTATTCCGTCGTACTAACTTCCGCGATAGATATATCCGCCTCTCCCTCTCCTACCTCCTCCTTCTCGGAGCGTATAGAGTCGTTCGTCGACGCCGTGCTAGCCGCGGCCGACGACGACTCCGCCGCTGCCGCCGCTCCTGCCCGCGCCGCTACTACCGCTCCTACCGCCGCCGCCGCCGCCTCTACTACGCTATTCGCTCTTACGTCGCCCCTTAGGGTAACGACGCCGTCCCCGCCGCTACCCGTAACGCCCGGCCCCTCGGCCCCTACCTCCGTCTCCGCTACCCCCGTAAGTCCGTAGTTAGGCAAGCGTAATAGACGTTGTCCGCTAACCTCCTATAGTATAAGCGCTAAGTATAGGCCGGCGCCGCCCGCTCGGCCCCCTATATGCGTTATACGTCGTAGGAGCTCGACTGCTCCGACTAGGCCGGGCGCCGCCGCGGCGGTAGCTGCTACTAGTGCGCGCGAGCCGGCCGCGCCTATAAGGCGACGCCTCCCGTCCTACTCGCTACGGCGTCGGCTTAGAAGGCCGGCTCGCACGGGCAGGCGCGGGGGGCTACTAAGAAGCGCCTTACCGCCGCCGCCGCCGCCTACCGTAACCTCCGCGCCCTCGAGCGATAGGGCCTTATACCTAAGTAAGTCCTACTCCTCCGCTCCCCTATTTCCGCCTCTAACGTACCCGGCGCTAGGGATACTGCCTCCGTCGCCCTATCGGCGGTCCCCTTAGCCGTGCCCGCCTCCGCTACCGCCGCTGCCCCTACCGCCGCCGCTAGCCGCCGCCCCTCTGCCCCTAGAGCCGCCGCCGCCGCCGACTAGCTTACGGGCTTAGAGGGCCGCCTTAGCGCCCTAGAGACCGCCGCCGCTACTAATAAGAAGGAGGAGGCTAACGAGGACGACGATAATAAAGATAATAATAATAATAATAATAATAATAAGGAATAGGCCTAGGTAGTCTAGGGGCTCCGCCCTATAATAAACGCTGTTTTTATCTCCGCCCGTACTATTACGCTTATATTGCCTATATTACCGTAACTGCCCCCTCCGCTATACCTACTTCGTGGTCCTAGCCCGGGCTACTATTAGTAGTCCGCTAGTTTATCGTTCTCGTTTACCGTTCTAAATAAGGCTTTAAACTTATCGAGGGCTATAGTTCCCGTAAACTTACGTATAGGTTCCTACGTAGGGTCGAGATACCCGCGCTACTTAACGAGGACCTCCCGGCGTTTCCCCCTACCGACCTTTTTCTAGCGCGCGGCCTATATCTCTTCGACCTCGAACTCGTCCTCTCTCTCTACCTTAATTATAGGCGGTTAGGCGTCCGCTATTTCTTATCTAGGCAGCGGGTTAAAGGAGGCTCTATAAAGGAGGTTTACGTTAATCTTATTATAGACCCCCGTTAGGAGACTATCGAGCTCTATAACCTACGGGCTAATAACCCTCTATACTATAAACTTCGCGTATAGCTAGTTAAGCTTCTTCTTTAGCCGTGCCGACCTATAATTACGGAGGTCTAGCTATACCTTATCTCCTACCGTAAACCTATCTACTAGGGCCCTAGTCTTATTAGCGTGCCGCTCTTAATCTTACGCCGCGGCGGCTATCGTAGATTAGTAATAATCTATAGTCTCCTATAGCTTTTATACGAACGCGGAGGCGCGGCCCTCTAGTAACGAATTACTATACTACTCCGCTACTACGTCTACGGTAAAGGGAACTAGTAAGGGTAGTTCGAAGCTATACGTTGCAAAGAAAGGGGCTATCCTAATAGAGGTATATAGTCTACTATTTAACGTAAGTTAGGCCGCGGGGAGCTAACGGTCTTAGTCTACTTAGTTATAGGCTACGACGGCCTATAGGTAAGCCTACGCCTCCTAGTTAACCCTCTCGGGCCCTCTATCGGTCTATAGGTAATATACCGTGCTAAGCAGCTATATAATCTAAAGTAGCTAGTATAGGTACTACTAAAAGCGGCTAGTTTAATTCGATCCCCTATCGCTTATAATAGAGGCTAGCTAGCTATACGAGCGGGCCTAGTATTATAGGAAGCGCTCTATATAAGACTCCGTATCTATAGACGGCATCGGCTCTAATACTATAGACTTATTAAGTCGGTCCTTAATTACCTATATATAGCGGTTGCCGCCCTCTATAAGTAGGAGGTCCGTTATAAAGTCTATCTATATATACGTATAGAACCGGTCGGGTACCGGAAGCTACTTAAGCAGCCCCTTAAGCTACGCCCTTTAAATCTTAGTACGGCCGTAGATATCGTAGTTACGGAGGAAGCGGCGAACGTAGTGCTATAGGAGGGGCTAGTAGAAATCCCTCGCGAGGCCTACTACTATGCCCTGCCTACCCGGGTAGCCTACGATACTAGAGTTATAGACAAGCTAGACTAGCTTCCCTTAGAGCTCGTTCCGTTTATTTAGCTCCGGCGGTCTATCCTTCTCCCTAGCTTCTATAGTATATAGCGCGCCCGGCACCTATAGTCTCCCCCGCTAACGTAGGTGCCCCTATAGGTCGATATAATAGTCGGCTACTTATACCTTTAGCTTTAGCTTTAAATCGAGGCGTCGAGCGCCGGACTTAACGGCGCGGCGTATACTCTCGTAGGTACGGTCTAGAGACGATATCCTATCCTATAAGCGCTAGAGGACCTTATCTTAGAACACCCGCGCCGCACGCGCCCCTAGGCCGGTCTATCCCTCCTCGCCGGGCCGAGGCGAAGGTATAGGGGAAGGCTTATCCGTTAGCGCCGCGCCTTCCTCTACTAGGGAAGCTCCTATATAAGTCCGTAGCGCTTCTTACGGGATAAGCTATAGATCCCGGGCCTCGATGTCCGCTCCCGTCGGCCGGTCTTAATCCCTCCGGGAAAGCGTATCTAGGACTATAGAGTCCCGCCCTAGCCGGTACTTAATCGAGAAGTTAAAGCGTAAGAGATACTCCGCCTAGCGGGCTTACCGCTCCGAGAGGTGCTAGCGAGTTATAAAGTACTCGAGGTTCCTATAGTCTATAAGAACCTTAAAGCTCTTATAGCTCCGGAGCTCCGCTTACTATTGCTTAAGGTAGCTAATAATCGCTAGTATCTCCTTATTATAAATAGCGTAGTTCCGCTCCGCTAAGGTTAGCTTATAGGAGTAGAACGCTACCGGTTACTTCCGCCCGTCTACCTCCTAAGAGAGCGTTCCTCCGAGTGCCTAGCCGCTATAGTCCGCTTTAACTAACGTAGACCGGTCGAAGTCCTACTAGAGTAGCACCGGGGCTTAAGAGAATAGGTCCTTAAGCGTATAGAACGCTCCTTCCTATACGGGCCCCTAGTAAAAGGCGGTCTGCTTCCCGGTAATCTCGTTTAGGGGCATTATAATACGGGAGAAGCCCCTAATAAATATCTTATAATAGTTCGCGAACCTAAGGAAGCTCCGTACGCCTATCTACGTAGTTAGGGCAGCTTAGTCCTAAATCGCCTAAATCTTTATAGGATCCGCCTATATGCCTACGCTAGCGTAGATAATAAAGCCTAGGTACTTAACCCTCTTAACCCCGAATTCGCACTTATCCGGGTTAAGGTAGAGCCTATAAAGTTAGAGGCGCTCTAGGACCCTTTATACTTTCTATATATAGTCCTCGTAGGAGCCGCTTATATAAATAAGGATATTATCTATATATACGGAGGCGAACTTATCGAGGAAGTCCTAAAGCACGTTATTAATATAACGCTAGAAGGTAGCGGGCGCTCCTAAGAGGCCAAAGGGCGTTATAAGCTACTTAAATAAGCCGTAGCGTATATAGAACGCTGTCTTCTACTCGTTACCCTCTAAGATCCATACCTTATAAAACGCCTATTTTATATCTAGCTTTATAAACTACTTCGCCTTCGAAAGGTTATAGAGCGTATCTAAGATTAGGGGTAAGGGGTAGCGGTCTAGCCTCGTAATTGCGTTTAGAGCCCTATAGTTATAATAGAACCGTATCCCGCCCCTTAGTTTACGCACGAATAGGACCGGCGCTCCTACTTCGGAGCTGCTTACTTAAATAAAACCCTTATCTAGGAGGTCCCTTAGCGTCTTCTTTAGCACTAGTAGTTCCGCGTATAATATACTATATAGCGGTCCGAATAGTGCGGGCAGTTCCTGCCTCTTCTTATCGGTGCGGAGTACGATCTTATAGTCTACCCCTAGCTTATACGGGTTAAGCTTATCCGCTTCCTAGGACTTAAATAGCGGTAGGAGGTCGTAAAAGCGCTCCGGTATCTACTACTATAGCTTAGAGGGCGACTTTAGCTTCTTTGCCTAGAGGGCCTTATCGATGTCCGCTAGGCTAACTATATAGACCGCTACGTTAGCCGCTGCCCGGCCTTCCTCCCGCTCTAACCATCGCACGGTTCCTATAAAGATAGAGGTAAGGACTTCTTATGCCGAGTATAAAGCTCGCACGCCTAGTCCTACGCCTACGGAACTATCGTTATAGCGGACCTACCGTTACGTAGGCCTAAACCATAGCTTCTTTTAGTACGGAACTAAGTATAACTCTATATATAATAACTAGGGTTTCCCGAGGATTAGGGGAAACTCTAGTTAAGGGATTATATAGGCTACGATAAGCTTACGGCAACCGTCGACCTCTATAGCTAGCCACGTAATGCCCCTAATCACCGCACCCTCTATCGCGCCTAAGGCGCCCTTTACTCGCCTTAGGGCGAT
Organism: Hirsutella rhossiliensis; assembly: GCF_020360975.1. Taxonomy (NCBI): domain Eukaryota; kingdom Fungi; phylum Ascomycota; class Sordariomycetes; order Hypocreales; family Ophiocordycipitaceae; genus Hirsutella; species Hirsutella rhossiliensis. Next base: position 1,199,210 of record NW_025408671.1, on the reverse strand, counting down.
CTTTTCTACCGGCACTTATATCTCTTATATAAGCGCTTCGTTAACTACGGCGTAGCACTAGCAGCCCTCGTCTATAAGGGCGGCGACGGGCAAGGAGTTATTAACTATAACCTATATTAAAGTAAGCTCCTCTTTTATATAGGCGGATAATTCCTCCTTCTCCTTTGCTAGTGCTAGTAATTAGGGCTCCGGAGCCCGTCTTTGCTCTAGAGCTACTCTTTTTCCTCCGGGCCTAAGGGAGCGGAGTCCTCTTCGTCGTCTAAGGCAAGGAGCGGTTCTATCTTCGCTACTTAAACTACTATAGGCCGCTTAGCTAAAAGGAAGGGGCATTTTAATATAAAGTATATAGACGCGCCGTAACGTAGGTAGCGGCCGTTAGCCTTCCTTTTCCCGATTTCCTCGCTTATTACCTACTTCGCCCGCTGCTTAAAGAGCGGGATAGTATAGGGGATATTCGAAGACGACTTCCTACCGCGTTTAGCTCGGTCTATACGGGTAGCCGATATTAGGGTATCTCCGTTAGTATCGATAGTCGGCTATTCCTCTTATAAAGGGGCGGTGATCCCGTTACCGCTATACGGCGTGCGCTTACGAAGCTTCTAGAAACGCGGCGTCTGCTCGTAGCCCTATACTACCTTTATTAACCGGCTTACGTACTTGCCGTAGTTAGTAGGCATAATTACGGGGATAAGCAGCTCCTATAGGGCTAGCGTAATCGAGTTCCGTAACTATATAAGCTTCGCGCTATCTTCCTATACCGTGGTTCCCGCTGCTCGTAAGAGCGTCTCTTTAAAGTCGGGGAGGAATTCGCTAAAGGTCTACCCGTCCCTCTACTTAAGGGTCCGTAGCTTATCCTACGCCTTCTCCCGCTCCTATACGTTGCCGAACGTATATATAAGGTATTAGAAGAAGTCCTATAGGTCGCGTCTACCTCTAGGGCCGCCCTTATCCTAGAATCCGGAGATCCGCTATATCTAGGGCTCCGGCAGCGTATAGAGGAGCGAATACTACGCTATATCACGACAGCCGTTTAGGCCCTATTTCTCGTCTATTATAAACTTCGTCTATAGCCGGCTAAGGAAGAAGTAGAAGGACTTAGGCTTGCCGTCCTAAGTCGGCTAGGGAAGCGGCTTCTATATCGGTAGTACCGCCGCCGTAACCGGTGTTGCTAAGGTCGTAGGGGTTAACGCTAGTCTTATAGACGGCTCCCCTAGTATAGCGAGAACCTCGTTCTTCTCGCTAGCCGTCGCGCTTCTAATCGCTTCTAGGATAGCTATAATACTTCCTATCCGCCCGGGGGGTAGCGGGGTGCTCCCTTAGGGAAGCGGCACCCTTTCCGGGGAGATATCTATTAGATCTATTAGTTAATAGCTTATACTATTACGGAGTAAGTAGAGGCGTATACGTAGGTGCCGTCCGTAGGATAATGTTAATAAGCTATATAGAGCTCTTCTATACGCGGCTGGCCCGCCCCTATACTTACGGGATCCGGCCCTCCGTACGTAACTATATAGCTTAGGCCGCGGCCTAAGCCTATTACCTATAATAGTTAAAGACTCTTACACCTACTACCTATTATATAGAGAGCTAATCGTTACTACTATTATCGATATATATAGTTATAGGCTTTCCTAGTATAGCGCTTATACCTTTAGACCGGACTATCGCGCCCTTAAGACTTATATCGCTATAGCTATTAGCGCGGGGAGCGTTAATTATAGGTATTAACTATAAGGTAACGGCTCTAACGGTTAAGCCTATAGTAGGCAATATCTAAGGCGCGTTTACTATACGGCTATCCGCTTACGCTACTCCCGATAAGGGGGACTATATACTAGGAAAGTAACGAACTACGACTAACTCTTTACCGATCTAACTATAATCGGTCGCCCTATTCTTATACGGTAGGCTCGGCTTATATATTATATTAAGGAACGGACTTAGCTCTTTAATATTAGCTAAGCTTTAAAAGCCCCGGTATATCCTATACGATATAATATAAACCTTTAAATAGGATTTTAGGTCGTTTTTATTAACGTATAATAGTAAGTAGCCCGCTACTAAATATATATAGTATCGATCGCGGTTAGAATATAATTACTTTATATTAAATAGTGCTACTATATATATAAATACCGACCTCTATTAGACTTATACCGTACTAGATATAAAGGCTTCTCGCTACTTCTTATATAAGGCATAAACTCTACTTAGTTTACTGCCTTTATACTAGTCCGGTAAGTTATAGTTATATTTAAGGGCGGTCGCGAGGGGTGCTTCGGCGTATATTACTAAGTTAAAGACTCGCTTATCCTTAGTATAAGGGCTAGCTTTATCCGCTATCGGTAAAATTTAGCGTAGAAGACGGCTAATATATTATAGTTTAGATACTTAAGCTTAGTAGAAGGCTTAGCGTAGGTGCTATAGAAATACGCTACTAGGGCTAAGGAAAGTTTAGGACTTTATAGTGCTTAACCTAATACTATAAGGCTAAAGCCCGAGGCGACTAAAGTATTATTAGTATACTAGAGCTAAAACGTACCTTAAGAAGGAATTAGGCCGAGATAGGTATACTAAATTATATTTAATAGAAATAGGTAGGAATACTATACGCGCGCCTTATACCGGACACTACTTAACCTAAATTAATTGCTAGCTACGGCACCTTATAAGCTTTATATAGGATAATATATAAAAGACTATTACTCTTAAAGTAGCTCTTCCCTCTAGACTAGGTAGCTAGACCTCTCTTAAGGTAGTAGCGGAAATAATAGGTAATAGTCGGAGTCTTACGTTCGCGTAACTACTAAGACTATAGGTTCTAAGATAGATCTAGGCTCTATATACTTAAATGCCTCGCTATATTATATTCGCTTACGCGTACTTAGCTAACGTTTACTACGATAACGGATTTATAGTACTAATTAACTATAGGCTTATAAAGCTAATAGCTACTACCTTAATCTCTAGGTTTCTATAAAATATAGTTATAGAATAGGTTATAGCTTTAAAGAGAATATTTATATTTATAGGCAGTTCCTAGTATTAATATATATATTTCTACTTTTACCGTTAAACGAGGTATAGGAATTAACCGCTAGAGGTGCTTTTTAAAGGAATATAATATAGTATCGTTAAGTCTAAATATATATATATTAGTAGAGAGCGTTATAAGTATATTACCGGACGGTTGCCTATAAATATAGCCTATATTATAGCTATAGGTTAGCTAGGACTATTTAGTATCGATAGAAATAGATACTTATAATAAATACTACCTTATTATATAGTGCTTTTATAACTAAACGCGGTTATTAGTAGGTATTTAAATTAAACCCCTAAGCCTATAACTATAGTAGCTATGCCTATATAATATTAATAGCTATAGGAGGACGTCGTAAGCTATAACGACTCCTAGATAGATAACCTTATCGTCGACCCGCTAGTAGTAAAGGGCTCCTAATATAACTATCTCGGTAAAGAGAGGGAGAAGTCTTAATCTAGACCGGCTAGTTAACGCGGTATTAAGAGCTATTCTAATAACTAGATAGCGGCCCTAGGGTTATAGGCGTAAAAAGGATAGCCTTAGTCGGCATTAAGTAGCACGAAAGTGCCTAAGTATAAGAAATAGGTAATATAGCCGTTACTAAAGCTATTCCTATTAAGAAGCTCTTATAGCTACTTATTCTCCTTAGCTACTATCCTCGCGGCTATCTAGATCTCGGTCGAAGCCTCGATGCCCTAGAGCTCGTATACCTTAAGTCGTTGTTCGAGCTCCTAGATATACTCTCTCCGTCGGGCGCGCGATCTCCTTTAGTTATCTCGAATTCGGACTAAGCTATTCTTCTACTAAAGCAAAGAAAGAGAGATAGAGTCTTATATTAAAAAAGGCTATTCCTATTAATAGTATTACCTAGGTTTATATTACTTACTATAGGGGCTAATATTTAGCTTATAGGCTTATATATATACTCTTCTTACTTAGTAAAGGAGGAAAGTAAAATTAAAATAAAAATTAAGTAAATAGTCTTATAAGTAAAGTATCGGTCTAATACTAAGTATCGGGAAAGAATAAGGGTTAGTAAAAGGGAAAATAAGGAAATAAATAAAACTTATTAGATTTACTAGTAAGGGAAGTACTTAGGGAAAGAATAAGTAAGATATATATAATAGCTTTATACCTTCTTACCTAGCCGCGTGCTAGTTATAGCATAGCCCTTATAGTCTTCCTAGGGGCTTAAATAAAGGATAGTTAGATTTATATTTTACGGGTTATATTTACCCTATATTAGTAGGAAATAGAATACTCGCCCCTAAGTAAACGTAATAAGTTAGTTAGTTAGCTAGACCGAGTCTTAGGAGCCGCTCGCTTTAAAGCCCCTACCTATTTACTAATATTTTATAACTATTATATCTAACTAGTATTATAAAACATCTATACCTCGGCAGCCGCTAACGTAGGTCTTATAAAGGCTACCTTCTTCTTTTAAGGTAGATGCCGACGTAGGTAGCCCTTCCCTTATTACGAGGCTTCCTTCCTTATAAGCTTCGCTACCCCCTAGCACTTCCTATACTAAGACGAGGGAAGAGAAATTAAAAGGCGGAATCCTATGTTACGCTTACCCCCTAACTCCTACTATAGGGGAGCTGCGGGCTAGTCTTTATAATTCGGGAGAGCCGGTCCGCTTAGTTACTCTAGAGATTCGTCCTAGTGCCTATTTAGAAGTTAGCTACTAGAGGATTTAGGGTATAATCGACGCGTAGATATAGAAGCTAGAAGTATCTTAGTTAGGGGTATATAGACTATTTAATATAAGGGATAGTTAAAGACTTAGGCTAACTAGTAGACGTCCCCCTTAAGGGGTAGCTTATAGGCATTAGCTAAGCAATAGCGGACTATAACCCCGAAATAGGAGGAAGGTATATAAGTTAACCCGGCTAAAAGTTAATATAAAGTAGCTAAGGTCGTATTATAAAGGACTTACGGGATAATTTACTAGAGCTTATATTAAGGGTTATAGATAAGCTCGACCTAGGAAGCCTATTCTATACTCGTATAGAAAGCAGAGGAATATAGATACTAGCTTACTTATTCTTCTTCTTTATTACTCTCCTTATTCTTATAGTCTCCGAGGGCTAACGAGCGGCGGACGATCTAATAAAGGCCCTTTTATCTATATATCGACTAACTCTGCCTTAACGACTTAAGAAGATACGAGTCCCTTTTACGCTAAGTCGATTTCCTATAAATAAACTAGTTATATATATACTATCGATAGGATTCTACGTCTTACCTTACTAACCTCGGAGGTTTAGGATACCGAAACTTAATATAACGGCGTAGGCCGTCGCGACGAATAGGCGTAAGGCGAGATTGCAGAGTCACCTATAGTAGAGGTATATCTAGTGCTCGTACCTAGCTATCTTTATAACTCTTCCTCTTATAGCGACGGGAAGGAGAATCGTCTTCCTAGACTTATATTTTAGGTCGCCGTATCCGATACTTACGATCGAGTAAAGGCTAACGGTTCTATCGATAGCGAATAAGATAAATAAATTAAACTAGAGTTCGGCTTTCCTCTTTACTTAGCAATAGCGAATATATATCTAGTGCTCGCACCTAGATATCTTTATAACTCTTTTTCCTATAGCGATAAGAAGGAAAATCGTCCTCCTAGACTTATATTTTAGGTCGCGATGTCCGATATATACGAACGAGTCGAGGCTAGCGGTTCTATTAATAACGGATAGGATAAATAAGTTAAACTAAACTTTAGCCTTCCTCTTTATAAGCTAGTTTAAATTACTATAAGATTCTCCTAGTATTCCTCTTAAGGTTCGCTATAATAGTAAGCTCCTAGGAAAGAGGGGCGTAAGAGGCAGCGTACTTACTAATCTTAGAGCAAAGAGTATAAGATCTAGTATCCTTACTAGCCTTTTAAATAATAGTAGTCCTTAGCTGCCTTCTCTATTAAATATTAATTCTATATATAAGCGTTAGTACTCTTAGTAGCCCTTAGCGAGTTATTCTATAAGTCTAAAGAAGTCTTTCTTTAAAGTATAAATTTTAGGTAACTAGTAGAATTTATATAAATTAGTAGGCACGTTAGTTAAGAAAAGTATTACTAAACTAAAGGTTATATATACGAGATAATTTACGCGGAAGGCAAGGCTTTATTTACTACTTTAGAAGGCACCTATACGTTACCCTTTTTACCGTAAAAGGATAACTTTAAGCGGCATTAACCTAAACGGGGCATCTACGCGTTACTTAAACTTAGGACGCCTAGTAAAAGGAAATAGCCGTAGGTAGAGTGCTAATAGTAATATAGACTACCGTTAACTTTAAAACGATTACCTTAAAATACTTTTCTATATATACCGTCTTAGGGTTACGCTTACTCGTAATATTTAACTCGCCTATAGTACTAACTAGGACCCCTTTATTATTCTTACTATAGTCCTAGAAACGGGGCCGTTAAGCGGCTACGGTGCTATCGGAGTAGAGATCGGGCTGCTCCTAGGTAGCCGAAGAACCTTTCGAATATATAGAGGAGCTAAAAGGAGGAAATTTAGCTTATAATATCGTCTCTTAGAAAGTAGAGTATATAGTTAAGACTAAATAAATTATATAGTTAGAAGAAGTACTAGGAAAGATAGTATAATAGCTAGATAAATAAATATCTATACTAGCGGTCTAGTTTTTAATAACGCCTTATAAGCGGAGGGATAGGATAGGGCTAAGTATAGGGCGTATTATAAATAGCGGCTCCGAACTATATTTATGCCCCTAATCGTATACTAACTATAAACCACGGTTAAGGTGCCCGGCTACCCCTATATAGATAAGAAACGAAACTACGCTTAGTACTATATAATTTATAAATCGATACTTAGGTAGAGCTTAGAAGTATCGCGATATCTCGCTTTTCCTACCCTATAAGGTAAATTAGTAGGCTTTCCTTATATAAGGCGTATATATATAACGAAATAGAGAGTAAAAAGGGGGCTAATAATTTAATTTATTAATCTCTAATAAGCTCCTTTAAGGGTTATACTACCCTACTTTTATAACTACGAGATGCCTCTTAGCCCCGTGCTTTCTCTAGAATAGTTACTCTAGCTAGTAGTTAAAGTTAACTAGCTATCTACCGGAGTTAAGCACTTTAGGCGTATAATACCTTAAACCCTTACTATAGGTAGAAGCATTACTAACACGCTATCTAATAGGTCTAAGCCGGTAAAACGAATAAACCTTAGGCTATATTACTAAGTTTCCCTAATAAGAGGAGTAGCGAGTCAGTTAGTCGGTTAGACCACGTCCTAGGAGCCGCTTACTCCTATATAGGTCTTATAGAGGTTACCTTCTTCTTTTAAGGCTAATACTAAGGAAGGTAAACGTTCTTTATTATAAGGCTTCGTACGCTAAAGGCTTCGCTATATCCCGACCTTCCTATATATATATATATATATTAGTACTTAGGGCTAAGTCGGAGGGAAGAGAATTTAATAGGCATAATCCTACGTTACGCTTACCCCCTAAACCCCGCTATAGAAGAGCTACGGGCTAGTTCGCGTTATACGGACGAGGCGGTCCGCCTAGTTACCCTTCGCCCTAGTACCTATTCGGAGGTTAGGTGCTAATAGATTTAAAGAAACTTCGGATATAATCGGCGCATAGATATAGAAGCTAGAGGTATCCTAGTTAAGCTAGGGCTAACTATTAGATATTTATTCTAGGAGGTAGCTTATAAGTATTAGCTAAGTAATAGCGGACTACTATCCTAAAAGAGGAATAAGGCGTAAAAGATAACTAGCTAAAGATACTATAGGATAGCTAAAGTTATACTATAGAGAACGTATAGGATAATTTGCTAGAGCCTATATTAGGAGTCACGGAAAAGCTTATCTAGGATAGCTCGTTCGTAGTTATATAGAGGATAGAGAAACTTAAGCACTAGTCTACCCCCGTTTCCTTGGTCCCCTATTATTCTCGTATTCTTACACTCTTAGAAGGCCAATAAACGATAGAATCCTACGAAGAACCTCCTGCCTACTATATCGACTAACTCCCTCTCGACGATCTAGGAGTATACGAGATTATTAGGTACGGAGTCGATTATATATAGATAAACTAGCTAACTACGTGCTCTCGGCAGGCTTCTATATCCTAAATCGCTAATATTAGAGGTTTTAGACACCGTAACCTAATATAAGGACGCGAGCCGTGGCGATAAACATACGCAAGATAAGATTATAGAGTCACCTATAACCGACACGCAGCCGACACTAGCACTAAGCGATCTTCGAGAGGCTAAACACTCTTCCTCTCGTAGCGACGGGAAGGAGAACTGTTCTCCTAGACTTACATTCTAGGTCACTTTATTTAGTGCCTGCCATCGAGTAGAGGCCCACGGCTCCATCGATGGCGGACAGGACGATTGAATTGGATTTCACTCTCCCTCATCGCAATCTAGTCAATATCACTATAAGATTCTGTTAGTATTCTCCTCGAGGGTCTTCACGACATACCAGGCAACGCGAGCAGAAGTTCCATGACTAAGTCTCCCGGAGGATCGGTGCGGAATTTTAAGCGCCTGAGAAAAGATGGCAATCTCCTGGACAAGGGCGCAAAAGGCAACGAGCCTGGTCTCGAAGGAGCAATAAAGGGGCCTTGCAAGTCTTGCAGACTAAATGAACGTATTGATTTCTAATTATGAGTCAGGCCGGTCAACGATACGTATCGACGGGGTTTTCCGATACGGGGGTACATCTTATCGATATTAAAAAGTATGGAAATATACTTTTCCATACCCTTGGCATAAACGTTTAGGGGCTTAACCACTAAACAGATAGGCCAGTCAGCCACTAAATCCTAATAAACCGCACTGAACGGCTTACGCTAAGAGTATGGAAATGGGTCTTTCCATGCTTTTAATATCGATACGATGTACCCCCGTATCGAAAACCCTCATCGATATGTATCTGTCGGTGAAATGTTATGTCAATACACATCGGAATAAGGGGGTCACACAGCTAGGTTCAAGATGCATGTTCTCTCTCTAAAGGGGCAGTCTGAAGGGGCTATTTATACACGAGGTCTTAGGGACATCTGGGGACCTCCTGAGTAAGAGGCTTTACCCACGCATATGTGGCTATGCCCACGCATAAAGTGGTAGCCTTCCTTACTCAGGAAGTCTTCATGCGTTCCTGTTACATAGGCCAGGGATCCCTTCTCCAGGTCCCCCAACGTGGCTGCCCTGGTCCGCCGACAAGTACTAATTCAGTCCGAAGGACTTCGATACGAGGATAACTCGAAAGTAGTTCCTCCATTCTCATTGGTCAGATAGGTCTTGTGTCCCCACTCACCGGGGACTGGTCAGAATGTGTCCTGCGGCCCCACTCTGTGTCGGCCTGCCAACGCCGCACCATGTCGCCAGCTCGTAGTCCGTCATCCTTCCTCATCAAACCTTCTCTCCAATCCAACATACACATGATCGAGATACATCCTTCGGACTGTGTTACACCCTCCCCACCTCCGGTGAGGGTCAGCATATTTTAGGCTCTTTGTCGCATATCAAGCCTGCCTAAGATGATTACGCATGAAGTGGCGATATTACTACGCAACGCCGCTGTTGCCTGGCAGGCAACAGCTACCGTAATACGTAGGCAGGAAACAAGCCTTTCATTTGTGTATAAAGAGCTGCATAATTCCCTGCAGCTCGTTCACTCACTTCCTGTTCTTTAGATAATTCTCATCAATTGCCTGATGCCATCTCTGACCTGTGTGGAGCCAAATGTCTGACACTCTTTTGCTTCGTAGGAGCTTCAGAATTATAATAGGCGGACACGTAATATGGGCATTGGGGCAATCAGGTAGGAGGAGGGTGGCTATTAATATATTCCTATCCCTGTGTAATAGAGTCACAACAATCTTATCGTGGGGCTGGGTCGGCCGCGCGTGACATGCATACTTTTAATTAGCCGTCTATAACGGGCTAATACGTATTAACGAGTATTTGTGAGAATCAACAGAGCCCGACTCCGGTGTTCTTGACGCAGACTCCGTGCAGTAATGATTAGACTCTTTCTCACACCGTATGTCGGGATCATCCGTACTCGTACTCATACGAAGTAACTAAGGTTATGCTTTAATTCGACAGCTAAATACAATTTTTTGTTGGCGGCGAACTTGCTGAACTCCGAGCAGGATCAAACAGACGTTCGATGAGGCTGCATTTGATTAATGGCAATGACTATGCGGGCCGAACCACTTTGCTACGGGGGCCGCGTTACGGGGGCCGTGTGGCTAACTGCCTCCGTCAGCCACACCAATTAGGACGTCTACCCTAACGGAGACAAGTTTCCAAATATAAGTTACTACTCTATTATGAACTACTGTAAGAATAAAACGGAATAGGGACTAGCTAGATAGGTTAGCAATGCATAAGCAACTACCGGTATATAATAGGAGCCGGCAGATGTAGAGGTCGGGCTAAAAACGCGAGCGGCGACATGCCCGCTTATAAGGGAACACGTATCACGGTACGATCAGTCAGGTAGTAGAGATAGCTGGAGGTACTGCGCTGTGTATATTGTGTTCTCCTCGTCGTAAGACTAAAGCTTGCGAGAAGAGGGATTTCTCCTCTTCGGTCGGAGTGGCGAGTGGTCTATAACATGCGAGCGGGGTAGGCACGATTCCCTGCCGATACCCTACCGATATATTAGTACTACGTACCCGAGTGCTTTATTAGCCTATACCTCCTAGTAGCGCTCTTATAATTATCTCCCCTCCTATATAGACGTCTCGGCTATATCTTTAATATATATTACTTTCGCTACGCTGCGTATATTCGGTTAGGAAGAGAGGTAGTTTCGGTTATATATCGCGCGTATACGCCCGTATAAGTATACGTTAGTCTACGCTCTATAACGTTAATAGTTATTATACTAGCGGTTGCCGCCGAGTAACTATTACGGTGTCGCCTATATATCGGCCGCGTAACTATAATATAAAGAGCGTGCGTATATATCTCTTACTTCTTCTATTTTCTTTTCTTCTTTAACTCTTCCGCTTACGATTACCGTAGAGTTTTACGCCTTTTTTTATTAATCCCTTATACCTTTTTATATTACTTTTTATCGACGATTTATTAATAATAATGCCTTCTACGCTAAAGAAGATAAAGAACTATAACGCCGATTTCCTACGCTATATATAGGAGTAGGTAGCGGCGGGTTCGCCCTCGAAGCGTAAGCGATCGGCTTAGAAGTCTCGTAGTAACGCTAGTTCCCCCTTAGCGAAGAAAGCTAAGAAAGGCATAAGGGGATCCTAGTCCTAGGAGACTTCTAGTCCGGGACCTAATATTAGCGAGGGTCGTGCCCCCGTTACCCCGCTAAGTGCCCCGACTCCGACTACCGATAAGCCTACCTCTATAGGCCCGGAAACTTATAAGTCTATTACCCCCGTTAGCGATGCTAATGCTAGTAAGGAGATCGTGCCTAGGCGCTCCTAGGTAAGTGCCGATAACCCGGCTACTCCGTCTCGATAGGGCGGCTCTAGCTAATAGGAGATTATCGCCTAGGCCGCTCCTTAGAATAAGTAGGCCGATATTAACGACGAGGCCTAGCTAAACGAGGGCTAAGACTATCCCGATGCTTAGCTAAACGAGGGCTAAGATAACGATAACGGCAATAACGGAGACGGCCGCGATCCGACTCCTTTTACTAACGAACCCGAGAATAGCGGCGCCGGAGACGAGGGCACCTAGGCGGCGGTATAAGGCGGTCGCGCTCCTACGAAGAAGCGTACCCGATCTAAGGCTAAAGCCCGCCTAATTAAGGCCTATAAGGTTATCCCTTATAAGCTTTAGTATATATATTGTTTTAGGACGGTCGTTAAGGAGTATAGTACGACCGAGCCTAAGCCTATTAAGGTGCTCTCGATTAGCTATATTTTCTTAGGGGTTTCCTCGACGCGCTATAAGTAGTGCTATAGACGTACCGCGACCTATAACTAAGTAAGTTTCCCCTTAACTTTAAATATTACGATTAATAAGCTAATCTTTCTCGAGGCCGCTACTCTTATATCTAGTAACCGGGCCGATATAGTCGCTATCGTTAAGCACCTACGCGAGCTTAATAAGCTAAAGACCGGCAATAAGGATACCGAGGACGATAGCTCGGACGCGGGCATGCTCGTTTTCGAGGAGGCTAATCGGCGCCGTCTTACTATTACGGCATAGTATTTAGCCGAGGCTTTTAACGCCGCCGAGACGGCCTATCGTAAGTCCTTTAGGACTATAGGTATATAAAAGTCTACTATCGTAAGTTTTATCCGACCTTTTTATTAGCGACCGCCTAACGATATACTAGGTTAAGCGTGCCGACTACCGTATGCTAATTAATAAGCGCCGCGAGCTTATTATTCGCCTTAACCCCGCGCCCTTATTCGATATCGCCCGTATAAGCCTAAAGTACTAGGCCTAGGAATCCCGGTTAAAACTCCGCCTTATCGACGGCGATACGGGCTATACTTCGTAGCAATACGCCTTACTATTTACTAAGGCCGAGGTAAGTACCGTGCTAATAGAGATAGGTCTTAACGCGGAGGATAAGGAAGGAGCGGAGGATAGGGTAGTTCTAGTGTTTCTAGAGGTGTTCGGTATAGCGGAGGGGGCGCCTTAGTTAGTTCCCGCTACGCCGGCGAAGAAGAGGGGTAGTTAGAAGTAATAGATAGGTCTTATCTTTCTTTTATTTAGCTATAACTATCCTTCTCTCCTTTATCGTTAGGGCCTTAATAGAGTTATAGTTTAGTTTTATTTTCCTTAATAATATTTAATAGGTAGTATAAATAGTTTTCCCTATTCTCTTATTTTACTATTTTATATATAGTTATAGGACGTTCGGGCGTGCCGATATATTAACGAGTCGGTAGCGATTTAGTAGGGATTCGTTACTAATTCGGTAGCGTCTCCCTACGCTAGTAGGTTTCCTTACCTTACTTAGTCTTATGCCTCTTTTTCCCGGTTAAGCGAGTAGTATATTCTTTAATAAGGTCTTAGCTATTCGCTATATCTTTAGCCTCGACCTATTAGTTATACTTAGCTAGCTATCCTTTTTATTTAATAAGGAAAAAGGTATCGCCCTTAGATCTCTTTCGGTCTTTAATCTCTTAGACTTCTTATTTACCTTCGTCGTCCTTTAAGTCTAGTATCGGTAGGGTTTCGCTATCTTTATAGGTGCCTTTACGCTCCTTCTATAGCTTTAAGAGACTAATATAGAAAACGTTATAGAGGCGTAAGTACTTTTCGGGGAGTATAAGACGATATACTTACTTTCTAATAGCTTATAGGACCCGAAATAGTCTAATATACTTAGGTAAGAGTTTTCTTTTTTCGTCCTTAAGGCGTAAGTTCTTTATCGATAATACTATAAGGTCTCTTACTTTTAGTATAAGCGGTTAGTGCCTTAAATCGTAGTATTTCGCTTACGATTCGATAGCCTTTCCCTAGTATTCCTTAAGCCTCTTTCGTAGCTCCTATAGCCTAGTAACTCTTACTCTTACTTCGGGTACCCCCCTCTAAATAATATCGTCCTTAGTATTAATATAGAAGTTTAGTTAGTAACCTATTAACGCTTTATTAGGTAATAACCTAGTTATCGCGTTCTTTATATTATTATATATAAATTAAGCAATATATAGGAGTAACGCTTAGTTAGTTTATTCTAAGTTAGTAAAGTATCTTAAGTAGTACTATATAGCTTAGTTTATTCGTTCTATTTGCCCGTCGGTTTATAGGTAAAATACCGTCGATAGCCTACGTTTTACTTATAAGATAAAATAGAGATCTAACTAGAACTTACTTATAAATAGGGACCCTCTATCTAAGATAATGCCTTTCGGAGGTCTATATACTAATTTAACTTAGTAATAGAATAATTCTGCTAGCTCTAGGGCTATTATTATCTTAGAGATAGGAAAGAAGAGGCAATACTTAGTATATCGGTCTACGATTACTAAGATCGTATTAACGTCTCGTCTATTATACTGCACTTTAGGCAGACCTATAGTAAAGTCTATTAATAATTCTTCCTATAGTCGTATAAGATATAGTAACGATTATATAGTGCTATAGGGGCGATGCCTCCTAGATACTATACCTTAATATACTAGGTATAACTAGACGTATTTATTTACGTCTTTCGTTATTCTATCTTAGTAGAAGTTCCTCGCTAGTAGTTCGCTAGTACGTTAGGAGCTAAAGTATCCTACTAACGGATTATTATAGAAGAGCTATATTAGCTCTTACTATAAGGCTGCCTCTAAAGGCACTACGATACGACCCTTCTATAGTAGTAGTCTATCTAGGCGCACTAACTAGAAACCCTTCCCTTTCGAGAAGTCTTTAGTCTCCTTTAGCCTACTAATCGCTACGTTAACCGACTAAGTGCGTTTTAGTAACTCTAGTAACGGTTCTAGAACTTCTACTATATAAACCTTTATATAGTAGGCTGCTTCTTTAGCGGTCTTCCTTAAGAGTAACTATTTATAACTAGCTCTCTCTTTAGCCTAATCGGCTAATCGTTTAGGTCTCGCGCCCGAATTATTATAGTTTCGCTATAGATAAGCTTATGCATTTTCCTTATATAAAGGCACTTTGCTACGCTTATATTAACTCGAGGTTAAGTATCTCTTTGCCTATAAAAACGCCTTGTTATTTCTCTATATAGATATAGTATTAATAGTAGCTAGCTTCGCTTATAGCTCTAGTAATAGTTTCGTAGACGGGGGCTTCTCGCCCTTATATCTAGGCATTCTCGATAGCGCGTCTACTAGGTTAGATTTACCTATACGATGCTTAATCGTAAAGTTAAATAGTGCTAAATATATATACTATCTTACTTACCTCCTATTTAGGGAGGTCTAGTATATAAACGTTTAGAGGTTATAGTAGTCCGATAATACCTTTACTTTATACGCTGCCCCTTCGACGTAATATCGCTAGTATTTAAATAACTTAACGATAGCGAAGAGTTCTTAGTCTAGAACACTATAATTAAGTTCGGCTCTAGTAAACTTCCTTAACTAGAATACGATTAGATAGTAACGCCCTTCGTTATTAGGTTAAGAGATAATCCCTACTATCGCGAATTACAATATATTTATTTCGATGCGAATACGTCTTTCCGGATCGTAATATCGAAGGAGTCCTTAAAAGCATCCCTTAAAACGCTGCCCTTTCGGTAAGGTTTAGCTCTATACTCCCTAGCTTCTTCTTATTCTTACTCCCCTTTAGCAATATAGTTAAGGGCGCTATAACTCCTAAGTACCTATATATAAATCGTCGGTAAAAATTATAGAACCTAAGGAAAACCTAAATATTATAGTAGGTTATAGGTTTAGGCTATTAGGCTATTGCCTCTACCCGTCGAAGGTCTATCGATACCCTATTAATAGATAATATAAACCTAAGGAACTTAACTAACTATTAATAGAAGATATACTTCAATAGTTTTATATAGAGCTCTATAGCCCTTAGCCTTTCTATTACTTATCCTAAGTATTTAGTATATTCTTCTCTCGTTTTAGAGTATATAAGGATATCGTCGAGGTAGACTACGTAGATTATATCTACGAGCCCCTTAAGCGCTTAATAGATATAGCTCTAAAACGTAGCTAGTGCGTTAGTAAGTCTAAAGGGTATTACTAGGTATTCGAAATGTCTATAACGCGTTTGGAAAGCGGTCTTCTATTTATCTCCTTCCTAAATTTAAATACGTTAATACGCGTTCTATATATTAATCTTAGAAAAATACTTAGCTCCTTAATAGCGGTTAATAATCTCTAAAATAAGGGGTAAAGGGTACCGATTCTTTTACGTAACCTAGTTAAGTCCTCGGTAGTCTATATATAGCTATAAGGTGCTATCCTTTTTTAGTACGAAAAGGATAGGCGCCCCGGCTAGGCTCTTTAACTCCCGGATTATTTTCCTTTTTATCGCGTCTTAGATCTAGTCGCGTAATACTTAGAGTTCCCTTTACGATAGAGGGTAAATCGGTCTATAAGGAGGTTCTATATTAAGGATTAAATTAATTAAGTAATCCGTTCCCTTTCTAGCTAGTAATAAATCGGATTTATTAGCCGAGAAGGTATCTTTAAACCGGTAGAGAGTCGGTAGGATTTTAGCCTATTCTTCCTATAGAATCCCTTTATCTTCGTCTTTATCTAGTAGCGGGATTAGCTTAGGATTAAGCGCTATTATATATACCCTTACTTCGTTCCTATATTCCTAAAGGAATCTACGGGGATTCTATAGGGTTTCGCTGCTTAGTTAATGCTTAAACTACTACTATTATTTCTATAGGATAATATAGATACGTTTATCCTCTAAGGTAGTAACCGATAAAAGGATTAGTACCCGATCGTTTAGCGTTAAATTATCGGTACCGATATAGAAACAAGTAATTATCTTTTCGGTGCCCCTTATATCTATTATTCGGAGCGGCACTAACTATACTCTATACTCCCTTACCCTACTATTATTAAGCCCTAATAACTTAGGGTATAATAGCGCTACTTATAGCAATCCCTACTATCGGGTAAAGTATATATCTATAAGGTTAACGGTACCGTAAGTGTCTAAGTATATAGGGACTTCGGTAGGGTTTCGCCCTAATATCGTTATAGGAGTTTTAAGTAACTATCCTATAAGTATTAAGTTTACTAAAGGAGAGGCGTTTACCCTAATATCTTGCTTTTTCCCTATTTTACGGTATTAAGTCTAAGAGTCTTCGCTAGGGTTTCTACCTTTAGAGAATTAGTATATTCTATAGATAGGTGTCCCAGCTTATTATATTAGAAATATATAATTCCTAATCGAGTAGAAGATCCTCTTCCTCGATAACGTCCCTTAGTTCGGCCCCTAGTAGGTATATCGCTAGCTTGCTAGTTATCGGTCGAATCGGTAGTGTTTCCTTAACGATTCGGCCTAGCTTATCGGCCTCTCTAATTCCTTCCCCTATACGTACCGCCTTAGGGTATAGCACTACTTCTATTCCCGGTTCCTCTAAGGGTAGAAGTAGTATTAGTGCGTCGTCTCTTATTAATAGTAGTATCCTAATATCGTTAGGCGACTTATATAAGCTCTTCCCGTTAGTAGGTATAGATAGGTGTCGAATAGAGGTTAATTTAGTCCCGAAGTTATAGCTCTAGCTTAGCGAAAAACGTAAGAGCACGCGCCTTTTCCGATAGGCGTTCGAAATACCTCTCTAAGGAGTTAAGGTATAAGCTAAACTCTAGGGGGGGCTAGCCTTCTCGTTAGCGAGCCTCCTCTAATTACGTCGCTAATAGTATCTCCCTATTCGTAGTATCCTTAATTAAGACGAGTATCTATTCCTTAAAGTATACCTAATCCGTGCTATATTTAGTTCGGTTAATCGGCGTCTATTCTTTAAGGTATCGGCGCTATCTCGCTTTATAGTCGCTATATATATAATCTACCGTATAGAGGATCTTCGTTTCGTCGCGACGAAAGCGTTTAGGCGCTGCCCTAAAGGCGTCCTCTAGATCGTAAGTCTAGTCTAAACGTTTCCGTGTATTAGTAGGTTAGGATAATTAAGCGATATTTTTGATCTTAACCTCGCTACCGCGACTACCGTCTAATTCGGGGGAGTAGGACCGTCGACGCTTCCCTAAACGGATAGCGATAGCACCGGCGCGTTTAGCAATTTCCTCCTCTAATTATATAACGCGATCTTATAAGCGTTTCGTCTCCTCTAGCTCCTTAACGCGCGCTTATAGGGCCGTAAGCTTTTCCTTATAAGATAGTTATCTTACGCCTATAGGTAGCGATATCTTCGATATAGTTATAACGCCGTCTATAGTAGGGGTCTATTCCGAGGATATATCTTCCTATTCTTCGTCTCCCGAGTAGATACTCGATATATATAATAAAGAGGCCTCGACTAGTTAACTACTACGTCGCGCTATAGGAGCGTTACGTAGTCTTCTCTAAGTAGCTATCTCTACTAGGTAACTAAAAAGGCAAGCTTTAGAAATTATAAGGGAACACATATCACGGTACGATTAGTTAGGTAGTAGAGATAGCTAGAGGTACTGCGCTATATATATTATATTCTCCTTGTCGTAAGACTAAAGCTTGCGAGAAGAGGGATTTCTCCTCTTCGGTCGGAGTAGCGAGTGGTCTATAATATACGAGCGGGGTAGGCACGATTCCCTGCCGATACCCTGCCGATATATTAGTACTACGTACCCGAGTGCTTTATTAGCCCGTACCTCCTAGTAGCGCTCTTACACCGCTTCGTTCGTTGCTATAGGTACTTAATATTAGATAGTGCTCTTACTATACCTTATAACGCTTCTATAGACCTAGTTATACTTATATATTAATATATTCTTCGTAGTCTACCCTGCTACCTAATCTAGACACGGCTAAAGGCGTTAAAGTAGTAGGCCGCCTATGGGAGCCTCCGCGTCTACGTTTCGATAGAGACTCTATTTCCTTATTATTAGAGATGGTCTCCTATTCTAACCGCCGCCTCCGTATACTAGGCTGCCTCCTACGGCCGGCTTGCCGCACGCTAGTCTACTTGCCCGGTCTAAGAGCGTCTGTCTTACTTTTAGACCTTATCCTTATATTAGTCTTACGACTCTTACTAGCTGCTATCTAACCCCCTAGGGACTCGCGTAGTCTATTAACCGCTATGCTCTTAGGGATAGGCTATATAGCATTTTTCGGACGTCCTCGAAGGCTTATTGCGATCTTAGGGTCGAGAATTCGGCGGTAGGGGTTATAAGAAGTAGACTGCCTTAAGTGCTACCGAGGGTAGACGTCCTACTTTATTAAGAATGCCCCTACTTTTAATTTTCTATAGATTATATAACGATAAGGAATTCCTAACTACTAAGAGATATTATAGCCCTCCTTATAATTCCCTATAGGTTCTAGCTAAGGACGGGATCTACTTAGTATCGATTTTAAAGCGTAGCGATATTTATTAGCTAGTAGGTCGAGTCCTAACTAAGATATTATTATACGAAGCTCGCCTAGGTACTTTAACCTAGGCTTAGAGTATTTCCGTGCGGTTAGTACTTTATCTTATAAGTAGTTATCGATAAAGTCTTACTCCTAGTTAATAAGTATACCCTCGAGCGCCTTAATAAGTCTATATAAATAGCTCGTTCCGTTAAGTAGATAGCTTTTAACGTTGTTATTGCTAGCCTTAGTGCCGGAAGTTACCTAAACCCCGAAATTACGGTATTTTTTAATAGAGTAATATGCCTACTACGCGCTTACGGGCAAATAGGTCTTATTATATTTAGGATACGTATAATAAAATACGCGGTTAATAAGCGATATTATCGAACGTTATAGATAATATTATAAAAGCATCCTAGGTAGTAAGTAGTAAATTCGCTACTATAAGGCAGTTATATTTCCTTAGGATTATAAGGAGATAGAACTTCTTATATTTATTTTAGATAGACGATAATAAATAAGATTAACTCTAACCTTCTATTTTTTATCTCTATAAGAGGTCTTATAAAGATATATTAAAATAGCCTACTAGTTATTAAACTCTTTATATAGGCGCACCTATGCCTTCTTATAATCCTCCTTAGTCTACGCGAAGGCTACGTACTTCTATATCTTAAGGACGCCCCGGTAGTTATAGGGCATAGGCGCGGTACGGTCGTTTTATAAGGACGGGCCGCCGTGTCCCCCTCCTAAGAGGACGGCTTCGATATCCCCCGAAGTTAATACTATCTACGTCTATCTATTACTAGAGCTATTATCGTCGCTATCGTTATCTTTCTTTACGTCCTTCTATTTCCGTTTAGTATTAAGAAAAACGTTAGAGTTAATATAGTAGATATATATTTACTATTAGCTATCGGGGAACTAGTTATCTAGGGCTACCTTTATCTGCTAATCGTAATCTATAATAACTACTTCTAGGAGCGGAATATTATACTTCTTATTTAATTGCCTAATCCCCTCCGTAAGGAATTAAAACCCTTTACGTTTCTCGTTATTAATTAAACCGAATACGGCATTATAGATAGACTTAAGGTAAGTCTGCCCTATAACCTAGAAGAGCGGTAGTTTAAAGCGATTTATATTATACGTATTATCGAAGCTTATTATTTCTAGAAAGCGTTTCTATATTTAAAGATAGTATAGGAATATCTATATAAGGCTAATAAAGCGATTAAGCTCTATTACCGACCACCTAACGATATATAGAATGCCCCTCTCGTTAAAGAGCTTAATTAAGGCGGCTATCGAGCTTAAATCGCTAAGCTTCTCGCGGCGTAAGAGAGCCCTAGCGTTATATATATCCTTCCTCGTATAGAGCGTATTAGGGTGTTTTTCTTTAATAATACTACGTATATCGCGCGCCCTTATCCCGACCCGCCGGCTTATCGCTTTAACTATTGCCTTTATAGAAGCAGTTAGCCTCCGATAGACGGGATAGGCTAAGAGACTTATACTATAGTTATAGTTATATTAGCTATACTAAGGATCGGCAAATGCCTATAGAGTCTATATATAGTCGTTCTATTTTAGGGCCTCTATAATAACTTTCTACTTATAGCTATAATTATAGGAGCGTTTTTAGCGAAGACCCGAGCCCTTAGATAGGCGAGGCTCACCGTACCGGTCGCACTAAAATATATATCTCGTCGTTTATACACGACTACCTAAGCCGTTGCGTCTAATAACGCTAAATCCGTTTTCCTTTACGAACTCGTTTACTTAGCGTTAAAGTTCCTTAATCGATAAAGCTATAGTGCCGGGGATTAGCGGGTTAGGGATAGGCATAGTTACACCTTAGTTACTAGACCCCGTATTAGAGAAACCGCTCTATTCTTCGTATTCTTCTTAGTCTTAGCTTAGCGATAGTAATAGTGCTAGTAGTAAGGGTAACGGCGATAAGACTAGGATATCTAAAGCAACCCGCTATAGACTAGATAT
The DNA here is from genome assembly GCF_020360975.1 of Hirsutella rhossiliensis. Lineage (NCBI taxonomy): Eukaryota > Fungi > Ascomycota > Sordariomycetes > Hypocreales > Ophiocordycipitaceae > Hirsutella > Hirsutella rhossiliensis. The sequence continues at coordinate 1,178,208 of NW_025408671.1, read as the reverse complement.
TTAGTAATATTTAGCTAACTCGAGAGCTAGTAGAGTATCGAACTCTACTTGCCGCCGGGCGAAGTCTAGGGCAGACTAAAAGCGGGTTATAGTTCCTATAGAGCCGTTTCTATCCTCTAACATTAATTGCTCTCGAAGGCGCTATCTCTTAAGCTTATCTAGGTCTAGAATCGCTAAGGTAAATAATCGCTAAGTACTATAGCCGCGGAAGCAGTTATCTAAGAAGATTCTTAACTATCGTAATTCCTAATAGGGTTCGTCGATACCGCGGTTACTATATAGTCTTAGGAGACTGCTAAAGAAGTTCTCTAGCTATATTATAAAAAGGTTATATAGAGCGTTATTATTACTATCGCCGTAGTAAAGCTCCGGATTAAATAGAGGACGGGACGCTTATTTATACTACCTCCTTAGATAGTAGCCGAAAGGGCTAGTTTCGCTGCTTTTAGAGCCGCTTAAATAGACCAGGGTCTCCTATACTTTTATAGTAGGGTAATTAACGCTTTAATTATTTATAGAAGACTAAAAGGCTTCTCCGTATATAAATAGCTATATCGACGAAAGATAGTTATAGAAGGTTAGTATATATATATCGCGAAGATAGTATAGGCAAAGAATAGTGTATTTTAACGTATTGTTCGCCGTGCTTTAGTATAAAAAAAGATTCTTTATTTATATATTAATATACTCCGATTTCTCTCGGCCCTTCCTCCGCAATATCTCGGATATCTATCTTCTATCTAATTACCTGCTTCCTAGATACCTTTTTCCGTTATAACCTCTATCCTTTATATGGCCTAGATACCTAGATCATAAAACTACTTCGCGACATTATACGAATCTTCTGGTCATGATAAGTGGCCGAAGTGTAAGACCGGTACGGCTGGCAGGATGGCGGTGTCGGTTGGGTGGGTCTGACGCCAGGTTTGGAAGTCACCAGCCACACGGCCCCCGTAACGCGGCCCCCGTAGCAAAGTGGTTCGGCCCGCATAGTCATTGCCTTGATAATTTCGACCGCAAGGTTGTTATTGTCTTGCACATTAATAACCCAACTAAGCGGCACAGCGCACTCCATGTCGTCTTAATGCCAAGGATTATTAAACCAGGCTTAGATAGGCAAATGATAAGTGGAGAGCCTGCAATTGATTGGCCCATATTAAATAACATCCGCCGGTACGAGGTACCCCCCAGAAGCAAGAAGTCTCCTCCTGCGCAACCCATTCTTCTCTGACAAGGCGAGACAAATCAGAGCACTTCGTACCTGCTAAATTGTTAGGCATTGAAGACCGCAGAAAACGAACTTGTCCTCGATGTTGACTTGAAGATTCGGCAGTTCATCACTTCATTTCATCAGCCATCGCTTACCACCCGTCATGGCCACAACAACAAATGCCGAGAAAGGCATTGCCGGCCGCATTCGGCGCGCTTCGCTTTCTGTCATAAATGCGAACACCCAACTAGGAATGTGGCAAGCTGCCGGCACCGCAATTGCACAGGCCCCAACTCTCACTGAGCTTCGTGACATCGAACTCGGTGGCAACAACATCATCTTCAACGCCCAAGGCCACTCGGCACGCCTTGCTGCTGTTCACGAGGGTACCGGTAGGTTGGTGCTCGTGGAAATGAATGCTACTTGGTCAAACCCCAGCGGCCTTCGTTCTGAGAAGACGCCTGCGGTGGATGGCCAATACATACGGCAAATTGGTGAGACTGGTGCAGATATCGCTCTAGCAGCTGAGAATCGGAACAAACATGGCCAGGAAAAACACCACGGCCTATTCCGGGGACACCACGACGGCCACGAGAAGGCAAAATGGGTCGCGACCAGTTTGCATAGCTTAAAAGCCTTTTGGAAATTTTTCCTCACGCCATCAGGATTTCTCATTACCATTGGTTTTCTCAATGTTGTTGTTCGTCATCCCCTATCATCGCCGCCTTATGGGAAGGGGTGACGTGGACTCTAGAGTTGCTAACATGACGTTGCAGGCATGGGGAGTAAGTCCTCCAAATCACTGGGTTAAAATCCCCGAGTTGCAGTCTTGCAGCTCATTAATATCCCTGTTATGATAGCAATAATCCAGACATCCCTTCCCTGAATGCTAACAATATCTTGGTGTCTGCCTAGGCGATGCTCTTTTTCCTTCTCCTCAAAGCCGCCCCGGCAATGAACCATCCGAGTGCCGATGACGACGACTCCCCTCGGAAAATGTGGATTGAAATTGACAGTCAGATTCTCAATGCTCTGTTCTGCGTCACCGCGTTTGGACTCGCCCCTTTGCGCTTCCGCGATTTGTACTGGTTCGTGCGAGCCGTTCACTTCAAAGACGAGACGGCTATGCGGAAGCTGGCCAACCAGACCAAGTCCTGGTTTCGGCCGCCGCTATGGGCTAGACAGAACGACGAGGCGACAACAGTCAAAACGACGTTTACGGGCCAAGTCGCACCGCCGACGCCCGTCTGGAAGCTGGGCTTTACCATCTGGATGATGGTTTTGAATACCTTGCTGCAGGCCGTCTTGTGTTTTTATATGTGGCACTATGACCGTATTGATCGACCAGTAAGTGAATGGCAACAGCTTTCTTCTCATTCCATTTGTTCTTATTAGTCATTGGCCGTGACAGCTGACCGCTGCGATTTAGTCATGGGCAACGGGGACTTTCATCGCCTTGGGCTGTGGCGTGGCTATGTTGGCTGGTCTTATGTCATGGTGGGAAGGACGCAAGGTTAAAAATATTGAAGGCCCGGAGGTTACCGTAGTCTAAGAATAAGACTACTTGTCGAGACATGATTATGCCCTGGTGTGTAAGCCAACATGACGCCAATTCAAGTAGCTTCTTCCACGGCCCTCAAGGCACGGCAAGAGGCAGTAGCGGCGGCGTTAATTATTGAGATACTTCGTAACCCCATAATACCACCTCTTTGCAGTACCTCTTAGAAGCACGGCTACCGTCATATAGGACATGTGTCAAGATCGGAACGCTCATTCACTGTGCTGCCTAACAGGCAGCAAGCAGTTCGTAATGCCATATTAGTGATGGATTCGAACCTTCTAGGTGACGTCGTCATCTATGCTGCCTGGGTGGCAACATCGCCACTCAGCCCAAAATCACAAGAATCGAAGCCAACTTTTCACCATCACTTAGATAGAGAATTAAGAGTCTTTCGTTGCCCGATTCACAGGGGATCTCCTTCCCGATCGTTGCTCAGTCATCCATACTGTCCGTGCCTCTTGTTGTGTGACAGGGCGTCTGCGAGGAGCAGAGTGGCAGGGCGGATCCCGGTCTCTCGGTGGAGGGCCATAATAGGCATGGTACACTAGACGGGCGCGATAGCGCGCATCGCGACGTTTAAGGTTAGCTGGATCCTATTCTCTGGATCCTATTCTTTAGGTAGGTAATCCTCGGCGGAACTAGGCGGGCAGTCCCCCACATAGGCCGGAGCGCCCCCCGGTGCTATATATTGGCGCCGTATAAAAGGCTCGGGAGGACGTAGGCCGTGATCGCATATCGTGTCCACCGAGGAGGGATTCTACGCCGGGTATTTAAGAGGTTCTGGAGGAACCCTGCGGCCTTCCTCGCCTTCGCGGCCCACTTCTCTATATATGTGCGGAATAAGAGCTTTCTGTCGTACTAGACGCCGAGCTAGCGCAGGTCCTGCTATGGCTCCTTTTCCACGGGCCTGTGCCAGACCGACGGCAGGCCCCCCTTATATCTCGGTCTCGTAAAGTGGATAAATTCTATCTTACCTAGGTTAAACACTACCCCGTTATCGGCTCCCCTCTAGATCAGCTCGCCCGCGGCGCGCGTGGCCCGGGCGGCCGTCTCCTATTAGGACCGGCCCCTAGTCAGGGTTGCCACGTTATCTGCGTAGCCGAAACGCGAGTTCGGTTCCCCTATAGAGTAGATGGGCGCTATATAGAGGAGGAAGAGAATCGGGGAGGCCGGGGAGCCCTATAGCAGCTCGTATATTAGGGGGGTTGTCGGCGTCGTTATATCCTTGAGCTGTATTCTGGCCGACCACTGCTCTATAAAGCAGTCTGCCCACCGGACCAGGTTAGTTGGCCAGCCCTGTTCCCGGTTTCGCAGAACCGTGTCAAAGGCGCCCTATATATCCATCGTAACTAGCGTGGCGACTTTCCCCTTAGTGAGGGCCGTCTCCGCGTCGTGGAGCAATACTAGCGCTAGGTCAAGCGCTGAACGTTTGGGCAGGGCGCCCGCATGCTGGATATGGATGACCCTTTGAGTGATCGCAGCCTAGGCCAGGCGGCGGGCTATTGGGCGTTCGAGTCCCTTGCCGAGGCAAGCTAGGAGGGAGATCGGCCTCCAGCCTCTCGGAAGAGACAGGTTCCTCTTGCTAGGCTTAGGGATTATTATGACCTCTGCTGCGCGGAAGCAGGCGGAGTGGTAGCCCAGGTGTAGGCAGCCTTCGTATAGTCCTCTCACCTCGCCGATATGGTTCCAGACGCAAAGTAGCATTCGGACCGTGATGCCGTCGATCCCCGGGGAGGTGTTGCCCGTAGAGGTGCAGGCGCACGCCGCATCCGCGAGCGTGACGCTGCAGTCGAGGGTCCTCCTGGGGCCAGCACCTCTGGGGCCCAGGGGTCCGGGATGTCGTCCGAGGCCCCGCGCCTTTCTAGGATCTTGACTCGGAGCGCGTTTGCCTTTTCCGTCTAGGTCTCGAAGACCTGGTCGCCTACCTCTATAGGTGGGACCCGGAACGGGCTCGGTTTCCTCGACCACCGCATGATCTTATAGACATCCTAGCTGCTCTCGGCGCCTTCTAGAACAGTCTGCCAGAAACGTCTCTTAGCCCGCCGTACCGCCCGGCGCAGCTCCCACCGGGCAGTCTGTTACCTTTAGGTGGTAGTAGTAGTAGTAATAGTATTGATTACCGTCTGGGACTACCTTTTTTAGTTGTATTACGCCCGGAGGGTTCCCCCATAGGGCCATCTAGGACTACCTTTATTATTATTATTATTATTATTATTTTGTATTGCGCCCGGAGGGTTCCCCCATAGAGCCACTACGCTAAGCTACGTACCTACTATACATGGTTCCATCGCACCTAAAGCCCCACGCTTCTTTTCATCTCCCTCCGCCGATGGCTCTGCTAAGACCACCTGCCCCTACCCCTGCCCCTACTACCCCTATCACGCTCTAATTACTAGTAGCAATAGCTCTAAAGATAGAGGATATAGTAATAGGGAGGATGATTAAGGGGACTAGGCGGAAGAGACCTTTTTTCTTTTTTTTTTAAAATAAGAGGTAGTTATTACGGCTCTAAAGGTCCCTCTATTATTGTGCCTTCTATTATATATATGGGTCACGTAACCTACTCCTTATACGGGCGGTGTGTTTTAATTAGCCTAAAAGTTTTACCCCTAGGTCCGCTGCGCTACTAGTTGGCTAGTTAGTTATATAACCTACTAGGCACGGCAGGCTCCTATAAAGAGGGATCCTAATAACCACCTGCTAGAACCTACGGAAGCATCCTTATAGATAATAATATAGGTATACTAGTCTCGCAATAAGTTAAGTATTATATACGAAATTAATCGCTTCTTATATAATGTTTCCTTATCTAGCTTTAAAGGGCCTAAAATAAAAGAATTAAGTTATTTAGGCTAAAAATAAAGCTGCTATAATAGATTACTTTATAAATCTCTATAGAGACGCGTCTTTATTATAGTGCACGAAAAGAGGGGGTGCACGAGAAGGTATTAGCTTACGTTACATTAAGATAAGGCTAGTAAACCCTAATTCTCCTACGTTTAGTAGATAGCGGGCCCCGGAGGAAAAGAAAACGTTCATTGCCTATCTAAGTATCTATTATAGACTAATAGCGCTATCCTTCTATATACCTTAGATCCTCCTAGTATTAGGACGTATCTTATTATCCTTATCCTAAATAAGAAATCTTTTAACTATAGGTTAATAAAATTAAGACTCTATTAATTACCCTCCGCCTTAAAGGTAATATATTTAAGTAATTAGTTTATACCGGTATAGCAATTGCCTATATTTATTACCATATAAATAGATATAAGTTTATAGTAATATAGTATGCAGGGTAATAAGCGTATTAACGGCAGCATGCCGAGTCCGGACTCACTCCGAGTGCCTCGGTATATCTAGACCTATAGTATAGATTACTTGCTAGATATATTTAAGACGAAATATAACGATTGTACTTTAGTTTCCCTTATCGGCCCCACCGGTTATTATATATATAACGCGGAGATAGGTAACTTAACCTGGGATTACTTAACCCCGGATTCCCCGTGCTGAGAAATCTAACCTGATACATCGACTTTCTTATCTACGTCGACGGCTAAAGGCACGAGAGTATAAAGGATATACTTTGCACGTAAGTGGCTGCCATTATCACTTTTATCTAACTTTTTCACCTTATTCTACCAACAAAGCTATGGCTCAAGAAAACCTCTCCCTCGTCCTCGCTGAGCGACCTACGGGCGATATCATCGCTGGTCGCACACTCACTCAGAAGAAGTCCACAATTCCCTCCGCAAACGACCTCAAGAACGGCCAGGTCCTTGTCGAGGTTCTCTACCTCTCTCTCGATCCCGCTATGCGCGGATGGATGAGTGGTACGTCGCTCACGTGACATACTGTTCGCGTTCCTTCTTAACTAACCCGAGGTCAAAGAGGTCCGCTCCTATATCCCGCCTGTTAAGATTGGTGAGACCATGCGCGGCTTCGCTGCTTGCCGCGTTATCGCGTCTAAGAGCACAAAGGCCAAGGAGGGCGACTTCGTCTCCGGCCACGCCGGATGGACCCAGTACGCCATCTTAGACGAGAAGCACTTGGACCCCGCGTCCAGCTATCCCGGCCTCCAGGACCCCATCGACATGCTGTCTGCTCTAGGACTCACGAGCCTGACAGCCTGGGTTGGCATGACTAAGATTGGTCTCCCTAAGGTTGGCGAAACGGTTGTCGTGTCTGGTGCTGCCGGGGCGACGGGCAGTGTTGCTGGTCAGATTGCCAAGATTGCTGGCGCAAGGGTCGTTGGTCTTTGTGGCAGTGACAATAAGTGCAAGTGGCTGGTTGATGAGCTGGGCTTTGACGTCGCCTTAAACTATAAGGCCGACGACTTTAAGAACAAGTTTAAGGAGGCGACTGAGTCATATATTGACGTTTACTTCGATAATGGTAGGCAACTACGGGACTCTTCTTTCTATAAGTGAGTCTATGGCTAACCATGACCAAGTTGGTGGCGAAATTCTCGATATGGCTATGAGCAGAGCCAAGGAACACGCTCGCTTCGTCGAGTGCGGCCAGATCAGCCAATATAACACCCAGACACCCAAGGGTCCGACCAACATCACCAAGGTCGTCACCATGAGAATCCGCATGGAGGGCTTCATCGTGTTCGACCACGTCCAGGACTATCCTCGAGCGCGCAAGGAGCTCGCTCAGTGGATGGCAGAGGGCAGGCTCAAGAAGACAGAGCACGTCCTTACCGGGGGCTTAGAGGTTGCCGAACAGGGTCTTATTGATTTATATAAGGGCGTAAACCAGGGAAAGCTTATTGTCGAGGTCAAGCCTAAGCAACTAGCTCACGGAGGATGAGCTAAGTAGGCATAATAATTAGGGACTAAAGAACTCTTAGTTTTCTATCTAATAAGCAGGAATAATTCATCCTTAAATATACAGCTATATTAAAAGGAAATAAGAGATTCTATATATATAACGGTTATAGAGAGTTGTCAGAGGGAGCAGACTGACGGTCTAATCCGCACACGTATAAACTCCGGTGAAAGAGGCAGGTCAGACACAAGGACTTGAGTCAGGTATCGATACAGTAGAGGAACATTGCCCTAATCGGGATACACGGGAATTGGCACTGATTCAGGGCCACCACGGGTCCCAGATTGGTATCTATTCGTATAAATACCCCTCAATGTCGCACAGATAGATAAAAACATGCATCATCGTTTGGACTCAATTGTGCCTGCCTTATCCTTCCGCCCGCGCTCTCAGCTTAAAATTCAGTGGCAACACCCACAACTACGCAGAGTCAACGTGACGCGTGCATCCCTCGCAGGAGGTAAAACACACGATGACACTAGGCCCCAATATCAGAAGGGGAGGTGTACATCACCACACTCAAGGAAAGCCTTGACTGGACCCCATGGATTAGGGTATCAAATCATGGGCTCAAACGCACCACATCTGGGAGTACGTTAACCCAGAAGGGACCGTGGTGCTCGAGGAGCCCTGAGGCCTAGCTGGGAAGAGCTACTCGAGAAGGTAGGGCAGAGGCCCCCGAGGAAGCTTTCCCAACGAAGAAAATAAGTATAAGGCAGCAAGGAAGACTTCAATGAGAAGCTTCAAGATGCCAAGGACCTCTTTAGGTACAAAGAGAAGACCTTCCAGGATCAATTGGACCGCTTCAAGGCTAGAGAAAAGCCATGATGCAGATCGAGGAGGTGATCAAGAAGTCCATCAGTGAGGGGCTCCAGGGCGAGACCCTGATACAGCTGACGCCCGGGACAAGATCAAAGAACTCAAACAGAAGGTTCTCCCCTCAGCGGAGGAAGAAAAGAACCTTATCGATGAAAGGTATCATCAAATCATCAACAAGAAAGGAACCGGGACTGGAAGGCCTGGGCAGAGCAGCTGGACCAAGTCATCCTGATTCAAGAGACCTAGCGGTCTCGACTATTAATGACACAAAGATTCGTCAGGACTTCCTCAAAGGGACCGAAGAATGGGACCCTAGCTGGCCCATGACGATTAGGCTGCTGGACGCACTCCTGGAGAGAACAGGACTCCCAGCAACCCCTTTGCGCACCCTGATTGCCGACTTTAAAAGGGAGGTTGGATTCAGGAAGAAAGGAAACCTCAGAAGACCCCAGGGTCAACAACGCAAACAACGCTCCAAGATCATCTGATCAGAGGACTAGGAATGGCCCAGAGGGGTCACACAAGTGCCCGGCATGTAAGCAACACTGGGTCAAAAGGATGAGTGGTGGGAAAGCTGCTGGACCTTTAGAGCGATGTTCCAGAAAGACCCCGAAGGATGGATTCCCAGGGACCACCTTAAGGAGGCCATCAACCAGCACCTTAAGGAGAACCCCTTGGACAAGACCAAAGCCATGGAGTGGAAGCCAAAAGCCAAAGACATCACAGTCCGCAGAATAACAACAACTCGAGCAAACAGGCTAATACAGTGTCGCACGTGCATAGCACTAATACGAGTGAAGACTCTCTCGAGGACAAGGCCATCTATGATTCAGGGGCTAGCGTACATGTCTTTAACGACCTACGATGGTTCGATGAGGATACCTTCACCTGGGGATCGTCAGAAGAAGTCCGGGCAGGAAAACTCCTCCAAGTCAAGGGGTAGGCATGGCCGTTATCCCAGTGAAAAACGGGATCAATTTGAAGCTTGAGAGCAGCTACTACATCCCAGAGATGCCAACAAGTGTGTTCTCAGCTCGTCAGGGATTGTTGCGAAGATCTATGGAACCAGGTTAACGGCACACTCTACCATGAGCCCACAGGGCGCACTCTGGTCAGTCTGCAAGAAATTGAAGACCAATACGTTATTGCAAGCCTCTCAAAGCGGCCCCAACACAGCGTCTTTGTCACAAGCAGGGCTCCTAAGCCACCAATGGGTGGGCAAGCAGACCTTTGGCACAGACGGCTAGGACATCCGGGGCCAGAACCCTTAGCCACCTAACCAAGATGGGGACCGGCCACGTGTGAATGCGAGGTCTGCGCAACAGGCAAGGCAAAGAGGCAGGTCTCCGTGAGGAGCCCACTTTACGACCCAGAGGGCCGGAGCTCAATTTAGCTTCGACTTACACCCAGGCCCGGTGGCCGGATTCGGGGGTGAAAAGTACTTTGCGCTCTTCACATGCATAACGACCAGGATGAGGTTTTATTACGCGTTGAAGAGCAAAACCGAGGTCCGAGATGCCTTCAAGAAGCTAACATCAATGCTAGAAACTCAGTACGGGATAAAACTGATCAACCTGGCTTCTGACGGAGAAAAAGCCCTTCTAACAAAGGAGCTAGTCAAATTCATCGAAGGATTGGGCATTCGGGTCTTCCAGTCAGCTCCATCCACGCCCACGCAGAATGGGCATGCAGAAAGGTCCGGGGCCGTGGTCAAAGAAAGGGCCCGGCTTATGAACCTGGACTCCCGCATCCCGGAGGAGCTCTGGACCGAGACCTACCGCACAGCAGTGTATTTGCTCAACCGTACGCCACTTAAAGGATCTGATCATAGCTGGAGAAGCCCACACGAACGATGGTGGACCCATATGAGGGACCACAACCCTCTATACGGCCACATCAAGCGAGTCCAGCCGAGCATAAATCACCTGCGTGTCTTCGGCTGTGTGGCCTACCCAATGACAATCACTGCGTTGGAGCATGTAAAGTCACATAAGACGCAGTCCCCGCTTGAGCAGAGAGCTCATATCGGTTACCTGGTGGGCTACAGATCGACCCATCAATATGTCGTGTGGATACCCTCGATCCGCCAGACCAAACTGATGGTCTCGGCGAATGTACAATTTGATGAGTCAACAATGTACGATCCGAAGAGGAAGAAGACGCGGAAGCCTTCCAGGTCTATACATACGATGTTCTTCGTCAAATGGTGGCGATAGACGTCCCTGACGACGAAGACATAGAGGAAGCAGGAGTGCGCAATTACTCCGATGATGAGACAGATGACGGAATGACGCCGTACACCTCGGAGTCAATTGCGGCACCCTCTGCAGACGAGGCGACACAAGAAGCACCGAATTTGAAGACTTCGATGAGGGCTACAACGGACAGTGCCTATATTTCGCCTCCAAGCACTTCAAACAGTAGGGTGGAGGAAGAAACCTCGCCCTCCCCACCAAGCTCTGTCACCACTAGCGTGACCCAGCAGGAGGTCACACACCACGGAGTCAGGACCCGGAGGTGGAAAACTCAAGCATTATCTCGAGCCCTACGCGGACCGACCCGGAGCCTCAGGTATCATTAGGCACGCCGATCCTAGACGTATTGAATGAGCGATTGAATGAGCCGCCTGTCGATCCGGGGGGTGGTGCGCTCGAAGAGCCACAATGGTCAGAATTCGAGGAGCTGTCTCTGGGGGTCGGGGAGAGCCCGACCCCAGAGTCACAATCACAACCCGAAAAACGACCCCGCAAGGCGAGGACAAGTCTCAGGATAAACCCGCCAATGTGCTTGAGGGCAAGAGACAGAGGAAGCCGAAGAAGGCCTTCATCAATAACATCATTGCTAATGCCTCGAAGCACAGGCTTCACGTTGAGGATATGCCTCCTGTGCCAACCTCCTTTAAAGCCGCGATGGCTTCGGAATACGCCTCCCAATGGATAATGGGGATGGGGCGTGAAATTGAGGACCAGATGAAGCTCGAAACGTGGACCAAGGTGGCCAGAAAGATGGTTGAAGAAGCCGGCCACTTCATAATCCCGTTGCGATGGGTATATGCATATAAACTGGATGAGCAGGGCTACGTCACTCGCTTTAAAGCCCGACTTGTGGTCCGTGGAGACCAGCAGCCGGAAGACAACGAGGACACATACGCGGCCACACTACGAGCAAGAACCTTCAGAGTGTTAATGGCCCTCTGCTGTCTTGAAGACCTTGAAACAGAACAGTACGATGTGAAAACAGCGTTTCTGTATAATAAGCTCAAGCATGCCATCTATTGTCAGATGCCACCAGGCTACCTTGAGCCTGGGCTATGCTTGAAGCTTCTCAAGGACTATACGGGCTTCGAATCGCTCCAAGGCTGTGGTTTGAGGAGCTCGGCTTCTTCAAGAAGCTGGGCGCTCAACAACTCGTCGAAGATGCCTGCGTGATGACTTATAAAGGAGTCATCATCTTCTTCTTTGTGGATGACATCGTGATGATGTATCCAAAAGAAAAGAAGGCCGAATGGGAAGAACTTCACGCTGCCATTATGAAGGAATATACCATCAACCACATGGGGAACTTCGCTGGTTCCTAGGGATTGAAGTCATCAGGATAGGGCCCAGAAGAAGCTTTGGCTCGCTCAAGCCTCGTATCTCTCGAAGATGGCCAAGAAATTCCACATTGAGGACGATGATCAGATCCTTGGCGTGCCCCAGATCCCGATAACGACCGAAGAGCTCAAGCCATACGAGAAGACGGCTACTAGGGACGAGGTTCATCAATATCTCTCTCTAATTGGCTCAATTCTTCACCCAGCGATTCACACCAGACCCGACGGTGCGTTCCCGGTTGGAAAACTGGCACAATTCAGCCATAACCCGGGCCCGAAGCATAGGAGAGAGGCCAGGAGATGCCTGGCATACCTCTATCACACGAGAGATCGCTGCATCTGCTTCTCAGTCAAAGAAGCTGAACGCAGGTTCCTCTGCGCTTCTGATTCATCCTTTGCAGACAACCCGGAGACTCGAAAATCCTCACAGGATATGTCTTCTTGTTTCTAGGCGGACCCGTTGACTGGAAGGCTACGAAACAAGCGACTGTGACGACGTCGTCCACAGAGGCCGAATTGCTGGCCCTGTCAAGCGCGGCGAAGGAGCAAATGCAATTTTCCCGGCTAATTAAAGAGCTTGACATCAAGGTAGAAGGCACCAATGAGCTATGGTGCGATAACCTGCAGACCATCAGGCTCCTGACTGAACTAAGCGCAAAGCTCAAGACGAACCTTAAGCACATCGATATCCATCGTCACTGGCTTCGACAGGAGGTTCAGGAAGAAAGACTCCAGATCACATGGATCAAGTCTACGGAGAATCCCGCTGATGGAATGACAAAGGCCTTCCCCAGCAAAAGCACGAAGCTTTTGTCAAGCAGCTAGGGATGCAAGGGAGACCGGTGGCACCAATTGAAGCCGATGCGCCGGAGGACAGTTTCGACAGTATCACCACCCAGAGAGAGATATAGATGCTCTCCGAGCATCACCCAGGCACGGGATGGACCCATCATTTTGCTGGTATTGACTTGTTAAAATGCTCCTGGTCACAACACCAAGGAAGACATCATGAAGAGCATCTCCCTCAACGGTAGTAGCCTCACTCGCTGGATATTTGATAAGATTGGATGATTCGTCTGTCTCTTTTGCTTGTTTGCCTCACTCACCCAGTGAGACCGAGGCAAAGGGGTGTGTCAGAGGAGCAGACTGACGGTCTAATCCGCACACGTATAAACTCCGGTGAAAGAGGCAGGTCAGACACAAGGACTTGAGTCAGGTATCGATACAGTAGAGGAACATTGCCTAATCGGGATACACGGGAATTGGCACTGATTCAGGGCCACCACGGGTCCCAGATTGGTATCTATTCGTATAAATACCCCCTCAATGTCGCACAGATAGATAAAAAACATGCATCATCGTTTGGACTCAATTGTGCCTGCCCTTATCCTTCCGCCCGCGCTCTCAGCTTGCTGAGAAGAGTCTATTAGACATAACCACTGCCTAAGTTAAGGGGACAAAGGTCCTAGTTATATATATAAGAACGGCGCCTATATAGGTCGGGATACCTCCTTAACTAGGGCGGAATGTCGTTTAATACTCCTACTTGTCCTAGTCTAAGGGGCATTACTTCCGACCTCTTAGTTATACTCTAACGGTAGCTAGCTAGGATGCCTCCCCTACGGACGCTAAGTAGTAAGGCTAGTTGCGTACTCCTCCTACTCGTTTTAATCTATAGGGCCTATCCCTAGCCCTTTACCTTAGTATTCTATAGACCTAGTTAAGACGCCTCCCTTAAAGGCTACTAAGTAGTAAGGTCCGTTACGTACTCCCCTAACTAGTTATAAGTCTATAGGGCCTATCCCTAACCTAGTACTATTATTTATAGGTGCTAGGATACCTCCCCTTATAGCTATTATAGAAAAGAGCTATTAGGTACTCCTTTTACTAGATCTATATTTATAGAGCTACCTTTCCTAGCCTACTTTATAACTTTCCCTATATTCTAAGTAGTAATCCTATACTATACTCCTACTTATATAAGACCTAGTATACTTCTAAATACCTTAAACCTATTCTTTAGTAGTACTTTTATAAGGCCGTCTATAACTTATTAGTTTATTAAGATATATTAAAGGTCGACCTCGCTTCTATACTACTTCTCTTAGATAAAATACTATTAAATATTAATATACTTTATTCTTTTATAAAACTAAGGATTTCTTATTAGTATAACTACTCCTTAGTTATCCTTATAATTAATTATAGCTACTAGTATATATCCCTCCTTTTTTACTACTTATAGCTTTATTAAGACCCTTTTATAGCTAGATAGCTTCTTTTATTACCTAGGTTTATCTAATATATTCTACTTTATAAGATAAGAGGGCTATTAAGGACTACTATTTTAATAACTAGCTAAGAGTACTACTCTTAAAGTTAAAAATATAACTTAAAGTCGACCTTTATATATCGCGGTCTCTAGTTTAGTCTAAGTTATTAAACTTAGTTAGTAGCTTAATTTCCTTTTTATATACTAAGTATAGGTCGATTATAGCTTTTATGTTAGCAGGTCTCTTTGCATGCAAAGGGTGGGGTTAACCGGTGTGTTATATTCGTCTATCTTCTGCTCTTTAAGGGAGGGAGGAGGCCACGATGCTAGCTATGTGGCCTCATCCGTACACGTGACAGCGCAAGTGAGCTAGCTAGATGAGTACAATAGATTACTATAATTCCCACACTGGCAACTTTTCTTTTGCTATAAGAAGCATAGCAATGATCCATCTAGGTTCAAACGAGAAGAAAGACCTAGTTATATAGGTCATAATAACTATGCCGTTATAGCTATTTAAAGTCCGGTTGTGTGGACTACCCATAATAGGGATCCTAGGGAACGGACGAAAGAAAGACGGGCTAATTAACTGCAATAACCATTTAATCATTGGCGTCATAAGTAATTAAGGGCGTTAGACGTATCCTTCTATTCGAATTATCAGACTATTAGTATCGATAAGGCGTTCTAGGGCTCGGTTCGGTGATGCCTTTATTATAGCATTAGCTAGATTGTCTGCACCGTTGATCTAACGAATCTCTGCGATCTCTCGTTGCTCGTACGACTAACGAAGGGCCATAATATCGATTATTAATCGCTTCTCCTTCGTTGTGCCTAGTTTAATAAGACATTCGTAGAGAGAGTACGAGTCCGTATAGACGATTAGAGGGATAGAAGGAAGTCCGAGACGGTCAGTGATTATCTTTAAAGTCGTTAATACCGATATACTAATGTCGAATCTATTAACTATTCTATAGATTTCTAAGGCTAAAACGCTTTAAGTTATCCTTTTATATTTAGTTAAACTCTAGTAGATAATATTGCCGTTAATCCTAAACTCTTTCTCTTTATAGTTAGTCTCGTTAGTAAGGACAATAACGTAACCGAGTTATAAGGATAGGTCCTTATTATTTGCAAACGATCCGTCTATAAAAGATCAAAAGCTTTACGGTGGCGAGATTAATAGGTTTATAAATAAGGCCTCGTTCTTAGTGATCTATTTACCATTGCAAGCGCTTATTTATGTGAAAGGCTGGCCCGGAGTTTATTCAACAAGCAGGTGCCTAGGTGTTGTCTATCTAGAGCTAAGGAGGAAAAGAAGCTGAACTCGAGGCGTAGCCTCGAGTGCGAGCTTATATTGCCCTTCTCGGAATGTTCTCGCAGCTTCTGGGTCCGCGGAGCGGGGCCGGTGTTGCCACCGGAGCACGACCCACCGGACCCGGTACAACCGGGTCCACCAGCCGGGCACAGCCCGTGACATTTTAAAGCTTTACAGTCGTTGTTATTAGGGGTCTAGACTTATGCTGCGATAGAAACGTTAAAGGAGGCTTCGGGTTAATAGATTAAGGCAATATACGATCCGCGCGCTCGTTGCTCGACGTAGCGTTGGCTATAATCAAATGCTCTAGGGTCAATAGTGGCGATTTTAGAGGCTTGTCCTTTCTGCTAAAGCGATAGGGATCCTATATCTAGTAGGGTAAGTTTTGCACTATTGAAGTCAACCGTTATTCCTAGGGTCATCGAAGTCTTTGGTTTAGCTCGAAATTGTGCTTCCTTAAGCTTTTCTTCTTCACGGGCGGAAAAGCTGTCTGTTCTAAGCATAAGGGTATTATCTATCTGCATTCTAACAATGCCCAACGTATTAGGGCCGGTGTTTGTGATCAAAAGGCAGGAATCATAGGTTAAAGTAGACATATTAAGGTTCTTAAGGTGATGTTGTTGATATGTACGATACCAATAGACTCCAGCTTCTGCAATTCCGTATAGGGGCTTAATAACACGAATGATCGTTCTATTTGGGTATTTGTCTTGCAATTCGGTGGGCAAATAGGTCAGAATTGTCCGGAATAGCTCGGTTTAGGATTGTGGGTATGCTTGAGTGATGTCGCGAAGGGAAAGGGTCATGCCGTTGCCTTGAAGAAGTCCGGGGGCAATAGCTAAAATAAGTCTTTGACTAACGCGTTGAATTGTCGGGGATTGCGTTAGTAGGGTGGTCTTCTCAAAGTCGCTATGTCCTTAAACAATAAGTCGTGATTTCTTATACGGTTTAGTGTCTTTGCCTTTGACTTCACGAACTATTCGGGAGCGAAAGATGTAATGATTACCGTGAATTATTCGACCGTATCTTTTAAAGCTAAATACACCTCGTCCTACGAGGTCAGTGATCTCGATGTTATCGGATTCTTTAAATGGGGCGCCGGGAGCAGTGATGATGTCTCGCAGGGATAAAAAATGGAAGGTAAGAGTCAATCTATTCATTGTCGTCTATCTAAAATGAATATGAGAAGTTCTGTCTCCTTATAGTCCTGAGGGAATATGACTGCCTTGTGGTGGCGAATTTGCCACTTGCCACCCAGGGTGCTTTTGTAATGTTATCTAGAACGTTCGATGACATCGCTTATCAACCGCGTATTTCATTATACGCATCCTGAATGCGACATGATGCCTTCATTCCTGAGTTTGATGGATAAAGCGTATGCATCTTCTTCCTTCTAAGTTAGGAAACTTTAGCCTGGAGGAGCGGTCATCATAATCAAATCCTTTGGCTTGTTCTTAGATCCGGGTGGGCGTCCTCTCTTGCGGGGTGCCGGGGGGTCAGGTCGGGCAGGGGTTTCTTCTTCGTCCTAGGCAGGGGCAGGAACTTGAGGGATTGTGGAGTCATCACGCAGGTACGGCTGTACGTGCGTGGAACGAAAGACTTAGGGGCCATTGACTGTATCAATCGTAACGTTATGTCCGTCAATCGAAGCAATCTTGAAAGGTCCTTGCCAGCCGTCTTTTTCTCTCTAAACACGAACTTCACTTTGCAGTGGGAGGGATAAAACGTCGGCGGTAGACGGTCCGTTGCGCGTGCGAAGGGCATCTTTAACTTATCTTTCCGCTAAGAGTTAGCGGAGCGTCTTCATCGCTTTCTGCATCGCGGCCGACCTTTTTAGGGTAGAAGTAGAAGGGGGCGATTCCACAGTTAAACGAGGGTAGGCGCCAAAGACAAGCAAAGTTAGAACAATCCCGTCAGGTCTAGCTATGTCGTTAATAGCTTTTACAACCATTTGGAGCACTGCTTCGGCGGAGGTGACGTTACTTAGTTCCGCGTTTAGGATGTCATACGCGCGTCGGAGGGGGGCGTGATATCTTTCAATTTTTCCGATAGACCAATTGTGAAAGGCCTCTAGTGAGTTGATACAACTAACTAGTCCCTATGCTGTTTACTATCAAGATACAGAAGAAAGGAAGAAAGAAAGAAAATCTACTACAAAAGAGCATAACGGCTTTTTATAGCTTCGAGCCAATGGAAGGTTCTAGAAGCTAGGCGGCGCAGCCGCCGTTAAAGCGGCTTGCCCGTTACATTACCTCCCTCCCTTCCAACGTTTCCTCTTCCGTGGGATCGTGGCAATCTATGTGAAGAAGACTTAAGAAGGTGACACTCTTTTGATGTTTCTTCCATTGCTTCTATGCATCAGTGTGTCGAATAGTGGCGAGGGGCTCCCACGTAGGCTGCGAGTAATCATGCCATTTTACGAGCACCTTCTTATGCGTACCTTCCATTCTTTCATCCAGAATTCTTTCGACAAGGTACATCTCTTGGCCGTCCACCAGCACCGGCGGGGCACTCTCTTAATTGATTTTCTGCGAAGGCAATGGGTCTCCAGGGACTAGCCGGAGTAGATCGACGTGAAAGACTGGATAGATGCGTCTAGGCATATCCAACCTATAGGCATGTGGGCTGACTTCCGCGAGCACTTGATATTTGGCATATAACCAATCGAGCTTCTTGCAGGGTCGCGATGTTTTAACATTTCTTAAGTTAAGGTATACCTAATCCCTAGGCTTGTATCTCGGTGCGGCTGTCCTATGCTTGTTGGCTTGCGCTTGCTGTATTTCCTGGGCCATAGCTATCGCTGCTTGCGCAAACTCCGTGGCGTCCTATAGTCTCTGAATGAAATCCTCCGCTGTAGCTTCTCCCTGTGTCGTGTCTTCCGTTCTTCGATGCTCAACTAACTAGATTGGCTCATTATGGTAGCTATATATAAAGAAGAACGGACTCAGTCCGGTAGAGGTTGCTTCCCGCTCGTTAATAGTCGCTATCGCGATTAGAAGCAAGTCTAACTAGTTCTCTTGCAGATAGTTTGTCTATATCCGAAGAATCCTCTCTACCTCTTGGTTCATTCGTTCTGTTGCACCGTCGGTTTGTGGATAGTACGCTATCGATAACCGTTGCTCGATCCCTAGCAGCTAATAGAAATGTTTCCACATACCACTGACGAACTAGGGACCCCGATTACTAGTTATAGCCGTTAGGATGCTATGGACAGGGTAATGTCGTTCGAATAGTCTTCTTGCAACCGCTTCTGAAGAAATATCGTATAATCCTTCGAGTTCGACGCCTTTAGTGAGTCGGTCCGTGACCACCATGCAGTTCGTCGCGCCATCCTTCCCCGACGGTGGGAGGTTAGTGATAAAGTTAATAGTAATTTCGCTCTATATACGTTGCGGAATAGGGAGCGGCTTTAGGAGTCCTTTTTTTATATCCCTCTAGATGGTGTTTCGTCCGCAAACCTCGCAGTTGCGCATAAACCGACGTATATCGCTAGCGGCACCCGGCCAGAAGAAGCGTCTCGATAGAGTCGAGTACGTAAGGTCCCTTCTAGGATATCCGGTAATATAAGAGTCGTGAGTTTCCTAGATAATCCTCGTACGTAGCGGCTCCGAACCGGGTATCTAGACGCGTTCTCTAAAGCATAGTAGGCCTCTATTGTCTAATAAGCACTCTGAAATGCTAACAACCTTCTCCTTCTATAATTCT
This sequence comes from Hirsutella rhossiliensis, assembly GCF_020360975.1. Classification (NCBI taxonomy): domain Eukaryota; kingdom Fungi; phylum Ascomycota; class Sordariomycetes; order Hypocreales; family Ophiocordycipitaceae; genus Hirsutella; species Hirsutella rhossiliensis. The sequence continues at coordinate 1,158,895 of NW_025408671.1, read as the reverse complement.
ATTAGCAAACTCTTCGCTCTATCTGCTACTAGCTTCGCGAGTTCTTAATAGAGCTTATCTTCTTAGCGTGCGGCGTGCCACAGCTGCTGTAGTTCCTTATCTTTAAATATCCTAATCTCTTTTCCGAAGTTGATTTCCTAGGCACCCTCGGTGTTGGTAGACAATGTCGATATTGGGACCCTTCTAAGGTGATCATCTTGGAATAGCCTTATAATGCGTCCCTTTAGTCGTTTATCAGAGTGGTTGGCCGGCATATCCTGGTCCCGTCGAGAGAGTGCGTTAGGCAATCCGCCCTTGCGGCCCGGCCTCTATTCGAGCTCGAATTAGAACCTAGACAGGAACTCCGACCACCGCACTTATCTCTCTGTTAACCTCCTTTCCGAGTAGAAGTATCTTAGGTTCTTGTGGTCTGTTAGGATCTTGAAGTGCTCTACTGCCCGTAGCTCTGGTTCCTACTGCTCTAAACATCTGAGAATGGCGAGTAGCTCCTTGTTATAGATAGCGTAGTTCGCTTCGGCTGCCGAATGTTTCTTCGAGAAGTATGCGACAGGTCGTACCAGTCTATCCTTATTATCTCTCTGTAAGAGCACGCCTCCCGACGCGAATCCTGAAGCGTCTGCTTCTAAGATAGTCTCCCTTTCTGGATAGAAGTGTGTAAGGATCGGGGCCGTGATCAATAGGTCCTTGAGCTTCTCGAAGGCTTCTTCGCACAATCTATCCCAACGGAATGGCACGTCCTTCTTCGTTAGCCGCGTTAGCGGCTCCGCTATCACCGAGAAGTCTGGCATAAATATCCTATAGAAGTTCGCGAATCCGATAAAACTCCTTACGGATTTAACATTCGTTAGGGTTGCCTATCCCTTCACAGCCTTAACCTTCTCTGGGTCGACTCGGATCCCACACTCCGCCTCGATAATAAACCTAAGGTATTTCATAGCCTTAACTTCGAATTCGCTCTTGTTGATGTCTAGTTGCAGCCTAGCGTCTATCAGTCGTTGGAGGACCTTGCCGACTTTGTCGCGGTGGTCTTGCAGGCTTCTAGAGGAGAAGATCAGGACATCGTCGATATACGCTGACATAAAATCATCTAGGTAATCCTGGAGCACGCTGTTAATATACCGCTGAAAGGCTGCTGGTGCGCCTGTTAGGCCGAATAGAACTACCAGCCATTCGAAGGATCTATAGCGCGTTCTGAAAGCTGTCTTTTCTTCGTCGGCGGGGGCGACCCTGATCTTATAGAACGCTGCTATAACATCTACCTTAGTGAACTACCTTGCCTTGGCTATAGTTCGCAAGGTCTCGCTCAGTAAGGGCAAGGGATAGCGGTCCCTCTTCGTTATATGGTTTAAACCTCTATAATCTACGCAGAAGCGGATGCCTCCACCGGGCTTCTTCACCATAAGGACTGGTGCTGCGGCTGGCGAGCTGCTGACTCTAATAAATCCCTTGTCGAGTAGTTCTGTGAGGGTCTTTCGTAGCACTAATAGCTCCTCGCGGGACATGCTGTAAAGCGGTCCCCAGGGTAGGGGCTTCTCTCGGCCATGCTCGTCTTTTAGCACTTCGATCTTCAGGTCCACACCTGGCCGATGAGGGGGCAGCTGGTCGGCCAGTTGCTGAGAGAAAGCTCGAGACCACTTGTGGTACTGTGGTGGCAGCTTCTCCATTACGTCAGTCTTCGGTTTCGGTCTTAGGGCCTTGTCAATATCCGCTATCGTGACCGAGTGAACTCCAATGCCGCCTTTTCGTTTGTCACGGCGTGCCTCTGCTAAAAAGGTTGCGGCCATGATATTAGAGACGTCTAGCTGGGGAGGCTAGTAACGTCGTCGGTCTCGTACTTGAACTCTACTAGACCCGATCTCGAGATATCCTTCCTTTGCGTAGATGTGAACATCCTAGTCTTCTATCTATCGTTTACCTAGGATTATGTCCTAGTTAAGATCGTCGATAACGTATATAAAAACACGATGCTGCTGATGTCTATCGAGGTCGATCGACATATACGTGATCTTGTCGATTTTGACCTCCTTGCCGTCTCCCGCTATATTCTCTAAGATGCGCGGCTGAACGCGTATATGTAGCAACTAGAGAGAGTGAAATATGCGCTTACTAACCGCGCCGTAGCAGAGGCAGCTATAATCGACGAGAGATGGCATAAAGTCTGTGCCGTTTACCCTAACGTCTGCTATGAACGGTTCCCCGTCTATTTTTGCTTTTCCGCTCACATCCCATTCTCTTACAGCCGCCGCGTGTCCCTAGTCTAAATCTTTATCGCTATGAGACGAAGCTTCGTCTTCGGCGATCTCGGCATTAGTGACCGCTGGTCGTGTCGGAGCCACGGCATTGACCTGAGTGCGACGGGTCGCGTTTGCGGGTCGGATAGGCGCAGCCAATGGGCAGCGCTCGATCCTGCAGTTGTCTCTTCCACAACGAAGGCAACGCCCTTTACGGTAACGGGCGTCTATCTCGGTCTGATCGACCTACTTTGCACGCTTGCCTAATAGCGCTTGGTCTTCTGGTCGGTTGGATTGGTGACTATATGTGTTCTTATCACCGCGGGTACGCGCAGCGTTTACTTTCGCGGATGCTTATAGAGTTGGCTCCCATTCCATTATATCCTCTCGTCTAACTTTAGTTTTCTGGCCGGACTCTTTCTAGGCGGCCTGGCCTCTATGGTTCTGGTGGTTGTTATAGTTGTCCGAACTCTTTATGTTGCCTCGGGGCCTTTTCCACTGACCCAATAGTTCTATCTGGCTGCTTAGCGAATCGCATCTCCTCGCCAGCCCAACGTAGCTGCTGATGGCAGAGGGGTCAGAGCCTATAAGGGCTGCTTTTATTTTATCGTTTAGTGCCTCCTAGAGGTAGGAAATCTTGCTGTCGTCTGGCTAATACTCGGCGTTGGCATTGGCGATCTCCCTCTTAAAGCGGGGGTAAAAGGACGTAAATGGTTCATTCTCCCCTTGCTTAATCGAATGTAAGTTGCGTGTAGCTCTCTGCTTGCGATCCCTCTCCCCGTATAATAACTCGAGGCGGTTGAGTAGTTTAGCAACATTGAACGTTTTCTTCTCGGTTTGCATCTCTATAAATGTGGTCACGTTATCTTTAGCCTTGCCTTCTAGGCTCATAAAGATGTATATAAAGTGGCCCTCTGCATCTCTAAGGGCTTCTTTATCGACTCGTAGTTTTCCTTCGGTTTCTAGTTTCTAGCTTCGCCACTAGGCCTTATCGCCGCCGAATTTCGGGATATCTCGTAATTTAGGGCGCTTGGTTGGATGAGGGCTGTGAGTGGCGACTACATGGATGTCCTCGATGGGGACAGCCGGGGTGACAGATGGCGTCGGCTCTGGGAGTTCAGACGAACGGGATTGCTGGTGTTGCTGGAGTTCCAGGGCAATAAACCGTTCTTCAAACTGGGTATTTCTTCGGGAATTCTCTTCTCTCAAACTTCGTATCTCGGCAACTAGGGCGCTGAGGACGTCCGGCTGCATGTTGTTATCTTCGGCCATCGCGACTTCGCTGAACGTTAATAGTTCCGACGGGACTCAGTTACTTTGGTGTCTTCAGTGTCTTTAGTGTCTTTAGTGATCTTGATAGTATGTGAAAGGCCTCTAGTGAGTTGATATAACTAACTAGTCCCTATGCTGTTTACTATTAAGATATAGAAGAAAGGAAGAAAGAAAGAAAATCTACTACATAAGAGCATAACGGCATTTTATAGCTTCGAGCCAATGGAAGGTTCTAGAAGCTAGGCGGCGCAGCCGCCGTTAAAGCGGCTTGCCCGTTACACCAATGCGTCTCAACAGGCACTTAAGAGCATTTAATCCCCATAAGTTTTACTTCTTAGCGGAACTCCATTGAAGCAAAGTTGGTCCCTGCGTCGTGTCGAATGGTGTCAGGGGGTCCAAGGTATGTGTCGATCCAGACGGTCCGAAGGGTCTCCCATGTATCCTTAGCTAACATTGAGGGTAGGAATCTTGCTCCCTGGAAAGCAGTGGCTGCGTCCATAACGTGCAAAACAAGGCGTTGTAGGCTTCCTAGGTACATCACATTAACGATGATTTCGTAATTGAACTCTTGGTCATCCTTGAGGGTGAATTTGAAGCGTCTCGGGGCTTGCGAGTGCATTTGACAGTGATGGCAGAACTTAGAGATAGTCTCTAATGTGCCTATCGAAACGTCGCTGTGGCCGGCTTGCTTCAAAAGGTGATATAGCTTAGGGACTGCTGGGTGTCCAAATCGTCGGTGAAGTGTACGAATCTCAGTCTCTATAAGAAAAGCGATCGAGTCTTCAGCTTTCGAGAGAAAGAACCAGGGGTGTCCCCATTTTCGGGTGACAGGGATGCTTATTTGGCGATTAGTATAATGATTAGTACAATTGAGTGTGTCCGTAATGTTGTTAAAGTAAGGGAGTTATTAAAATGCCCCCGCATTTCAATAGAATGCCCCCAAGCCGTGGCTTAGACTGTGGCGGACGCCTTATTCCCCACCACGCCAAATTTTTGCTGTGTACTTTACTAACAGTGTCTCACGCGGTCTCAGCCAAGACAAATGCATCTTTGCATTACATTACAGCGCGGCTATGTTGCAACAACGATACAGTCATGCCCGTAGTCCAATTCCTCCTTGCGTAACGCAGCTATCGCGATCTTGGCATCATCAATGGACTGGTCTATCGCGCCTTCGACTTCTGGGTCAACGTAACCTTCGTAGGGCTGATATTTGAAGATTTTGAAGTCGAATCGGCCTCGGGACCCTTGAATTGAATGAAGCCGAATCGGGTGAGGTCTTCAAATTCGACGAAACAAAAATCAGGAGTCTTCATTCAATTCATTCATAAAAATTGTAAATAAATAGCGATATAGTCGAAACGTAAGGCGAAAAAAAATTATCACCCCGCTTCGCGGCCAAGGGGACATATAGGGAGGAAAGGGTCAATACCCGAAGCCACCCACCAAGGGCCTCTTCCCTATTCTTCCTCGGTAGGCTCATATATACATCAATAAACAAGCTACTTTGACCCTATCATTAAGGGGTTTGCCCCGCGCGGACACGGTAACTTCGAGTTCGGCCGCGCTTATGATGACGCTCTACGTATTTAAAAGTCTATTATATGTGTTTTAGTTAGATTCCACCGTCCACACTCTACTAGCAAAATCCTAGTCCCGCGCCGCCCGCGTCTAGCGGGGGCGTCGCTAGGGAAATCGAGGCGAAGGACGGCAGTTAGGGCGTCTATATATTATAGTATAACGACCCTAACAGTGCCTAATACGCCACCGTTTTAGCAATCTTGCCACCCTATACGGAGTATTAAAAAACACTATAAAGCTTATAAATAGTGCTATTTTATAATGTATATAATTTAAATATAGTGCCGCTCGAATGTTCTAGATTTTCTCGTTCGGATAATATAACCCTCGATAGTTATATATCGTTAACATTTGCTTAAGAAATGCCATATTATCTTAAAGGCAATTAATAGATAATACATTTTTTAGTTAGAATACTATATTTTAAGCATATATTAAGCTCGGCAACCTATATTCTAGATATAGAATATAATAATTATACCGCTATATAGCCCCTAGCAAGCTAATTCGAAAAACGTATTTAGATCCCTTAATATCTTAATACTACGCGAACAATTAGAAGTAACACGAATCGCATTAGCTCGCGATTTAGAGGCTATTAGGGACTTATCTACTCCTCGAGCCTAATATAACTGCTACTTGTTTATCTATATAAATTAGCCGATTAGGAAGTACCCGAAAAATCTACATAATAAGGATATATTATACCAACTAGCCGCGTTCAGACGCGTTATTTCCGCTCAGTTTAACCACCTGTTAATTCTACTGCTGTCGGAAAGACAGGGTCGTCAGCCCATCCACCTTTTGCCTGCGTGGCGCAACGGTCTTCGCGACAACTGCCACGACATTATTTTACCACGACCTCGCCTAATTCCTGCTTCGATATTCCGACAGCGGCTTCGGATCAGCCCCCGAATCAACGCTCTAACCGACGACCTATCCTACCCGTTCAACCCCGACTCCTTGACACTTTATTGTGGTTTATTTGGTGTCGTTCCGACTACCTATGTCGCGTCTATTCTCGAGCCTTTTAGCCAAGATCAGGTAAAACTTTATTACTCTCTAATCTACCCTCCTTATTTAATCACCTTACGAGTGGATAGCTAATTATAATATAATACGTAGTATGGCCCCTGCTAAAACAAAAACATCTGCCGTAGCGAATTTCTTTGCTCTAAGGACCCGGCGTAAATTGCCAACGCAGAATTATGCCCGCATCGAACGTCCTCAATTTAACCCTCGGAATCCCCCGCGCGCGCGCGCTAATTCTAGCGCAACTCCGGCTCCTTCCTCTCCTCTTCCAACTAGCGAAGATATAATTGTCTGCGCGCCCCCGGGTCATCCTAACTGTGAGTCAGATGATGACATGCCCGACGCGGATACACTAGAGCCGCCATTGAATAGTAGTCATATGACGCTCGCAGAGAAAGCCGGACTTATCAAGAAGTGGGCCGACAATAAACAAAAGCATGTTCGCAAGAAGAGAGACAAGAACAGCCACGTCTATTAGTATATGCAGAGGGAAGCTATAGACAGAAGCTTTTACTTAGAGGATAAGGATAGGCCGAAGATCTTCCAAGAGTTCCGGTAGACTTATATAGAGTGCCTTCAAAATCCCAATACTCTTCGGAAGAGATTCTAGGTCCTCGAATCGAACCGCCGAGGGGTTACCTCTAGCATAGGAGACCATTTAAAAATCCACGGTATTACGAAGGAATCTCACCACGCTCGAATTAATGGATACGGCCGCGCCATTAGTGGAGGAGATTATATAGAGGCAGACGCATAGAGCGGTCGACCTAGGCAGAGAGCAAGACTTATAGCAAAGGAGTCTATCCGCCGGTAGTTTATAAAACACCGACAACCCTTCTCTGTTATCGAGACTCCTGTTTTTTAAGAGATGTTCTTGGCTTACAACATAATATATATATATAGGAGTCGTATAACGTTACGTAATTATATATATATAGACTTTGTCGAACGCAGGGAGAAGCTAAAGATTGAGCTTAAGTATAATTATGCTACTATCTCGTTTACCCTTAATATCTAGACAGCACCGAATCGGGTGCCTATTTTCGCTATTATTGCGCACTAGATTACACCGGAATTTAAGGAGAGAGAGGAAGTTATTGAGTTTATTGAGCTCAAAAGATCTCACACTAGCAAACAATTAGCTGAGATAGTTAAGAGGACGCTTAAGGAGCTTAGGCTCAAGCCTAAGCTTCTCGCTATTACGGGAGACAACGCCGGCAATAACGGCACACTCTATTAGTCTTTGTACGATTCTCTTAAGACCAAATTCGACGATAAGGTAAGCCTAATAGGGAGGCCCCGCATACGCTTTTACGGTAGGAAGAGTTAGATCCGCTATCTAGCTTATATTACCTCGCTTATTTATAAGGGCGTCTTGCAAGATCTTAAAGTAGGCACAGCGAAGGAAGCTAAGAAGATGCTTAATAAGTGGGACGAAGAGAATAAAAGCAACAACTACACCATTCCGGGAGACTCTAGTCGAAGTAGGATTGCCTAAATCCGCCTCCTCAATCTCTATATATTGAGATCCGGGTCTAGGGAGCAAGACTTCAAAAGCATGCCGCGCACGCACTACCGGAAGCCAACCTACGATGTCGACACTCGCTGGAATTCGGCCTACGAAATAATTGACCAATTCCTCGAGCTTGAGGCAGAGTATACTGAGTTCGTTAATACTCACCCGCAAGTTAAGTGCCTCCTACCCTTATCAGAAGAGATTGTCGCTCTCTATTAACTGCGGAAGGTTCTAAAGCCGTTTAAAGACCACACTCTAAAAGTCTCCGAAGTTATGCCGCCGATCTCACAAAGTCTCGATATTTATTGGGATTTGGAAGCTCTCCTTGATAATATAGTCGAAGGAGTTAGCGACTTTATAGACCTTAATATGTCTATTCGAGACGCCTTCTCGAAGGGCAAAGCAAAACACGTTACTTATATAAAGAAGCTTAACGATTAAATAATGCTATTCGCAGCTCATATCCTAGATCCGCGTTATAAAACTTACTAATTGGAAATAATAATACCGGATCAATACTCTAAGATTATAGCTAAAGTTAAGAAGTATTTTAAAACGGAGTGGCCAGAGCTAGTAGCATTAAATGCCACAAACTTAACTATAAGCTAATCTAGACTAGCTGAGCGTCCTTAAGGAGTCTCTATTGCGCAATGGAGAGCTATCTAAATGAAGAAGGCGAGGGAGGCGGAGACGGGCGCGGCGATCCCTATTTCGGAGCTTGAACGGTGGTTTGCAGCTCCTCGAATAGAGTTCGACGAGTCTATTGCAAAGTCTCCAGACTTCCTACTAAAGTGGTGGAAAGAATATAAGGTCGAGTGGCCACTTTTGGCTGCGGCGGCGCGTGATCTTCTCTCTGTCTCTGGCTCTAAAGTTGACGTGGAACGCCTCTTTAGCGGTTGTAGAGACGAATTCGGTATCCGCCGTCACGCCTTGAAGGCAGATACGGTGCGAGTACTAACACTTTTACGGAGTGCTTATACTTAGGAAGATAAGATCGATCAGGCGTTGATCAAGGCGGCCATAGAGTATGACATCCTGCCCTTTGCCAATAGTATTATTTAGAGACCAGACCACATTCCGGGCAAGCTAGAAGATAGTATGTATAGATATACCCTCATTATATATGTAGGTATATGCTAATCTGTGTTTAGGCGAGAATCCTCCTTAACCTCTTCCTCCCACCGAGGCTCCCACCGAACCCCCTACCCCTAAACCTCCTGCATCCTAAGCCGATAAGTCTGCGATATCGACCCCCTATCTAGATACAATGGAGGCTTCGGAGGATTGGGGCTCTAAGAGTGTAGCCGTGTACAGTGGCGGATTCGAACGCGTTGTACCGACGTATTTTAAGGATTCGGCAGAGCTTTAAAAGTGCTTATTTTCAGTCGATTTACCTAGGACAGGCGGATCAGTATTTATGTAAGTTAATTTTTATAGTATTCGGGATTATCGACTTCTTAGAAGGCTATAACTTAAAACTATATACTACTTATTGGCGTTTTTGAGGCATCTTTGCAATCGCTTAGGTACACACCAAATTCACTTCGTTTAGGGGATCCCTTTAAACCATTTATGAATGGCCTGAATTGGCCTAAACCTAACTTGAATCGCGAAAATTGGAGCTTGAAGATTTTGAATTAAGATCCAAAAAATTCAATTCATTTGATTCATCCTTCATTCAAAATCTTCAAAAAATTCACCTTCGTCTATCACCCCTAAACCTTCGTTATCTAGCCAAGCCGGCACTTCCACAATATCGTCAGGGTCAGGGTCGTCTTCGAGGCGTTGAATCGTTCGATGTGATGCACGAGGCATCTCGGTGCCGGGCTCGTACGGGTCTTGTTGTGACTCTAGCCGCTAGAGGCCAATATCCGTTAATGATATTATCTTCGTTGTAGCAAGGGCAGCCGGGGCTATAGATAACGGAGGTTGATACCTTTCTGCCTCGTATTGCTCGAATTCCTCAATAAAATCAGCAGTGGCTTTGTCTCGCCGTGTCCTCTTTGCCGTGCCCGACTTCAAGTCGTCACGAGGGCGGCCTTTTTGCTTCTTGACGAGCGGTTCGTACGGTGCCGTGACCGTATTGGTATTATCATCACGACCCCGACAGCGCTGCTGCCGCCAATAAGGGTCAATCTCTTCCAATTCGATATAACCTTTAATATAGAGGGTTATGTAAATAACGTGCCGATAAGGGAGCCTATACGCCGTAAGGAGACTGCAGTGATAAGGGCTAGGGGGCGGCTTAGAGAGATCACTTATAAGGCTGCGTTTTTCCCGTAACATTAGCACTATTGCCGTAGGCGTCACTTGCTCTCGTATAAGTTCGAAAAGCCGGATAAGTAACGATGTAGGCACCTTACTAGTGACTTTATTATCTGCTGCTTTAACGGATGCCTCTTAATTAGCCTAAAATCGATTAAGGATACGGAAAACGCTAGCAAGATCGCTAGTGCTACTCTAGACCGACTTCTTCATCGTGGCATATAGGGACTCGACGATCGAGGTTATTATATGCCTAAAGTAACGATACCGATTAATAAAGTAGGCCACGAGTTTTTCTTTCTAAGGCGCAATCCACGTATTTATAGCGTATTATATAGCGGCGGCTAGATAACGCATTAGCTGCTGTATTTGCTATAGATTGCGGTCGAAGTCGTCGATTATTGCACTTTGCAAGAGGCTATTCTAATCCTTAAGGAAAGCAGTAAATTTAGCTGCCCGGATAACCCTACCGTTAATGCCTTTAACTCCTAGGGGGAAATGCCTCTTCGTGCGTATAAGGACGTTCTTATTAATATACTAGCGGCATAGTAGATATAGTATTAAGTAGAAAGTTAGATTGTTATTTAACGCCTTAATTAACGCGAGGTCTCGGTCTATAACGATAATGCGAGGCCGTTATTCGATAGATTATTTAATAAGGAGGCGTTAGAAGTAAGCGAGAGCCTAACCGTAATCGGCGTTAGTCTCGCTAGCAAGGAACGCTATAAATATCTAGAAAGTCTTCTTATTCGGCGACGATCTATAGGCAGTAAAAAGAGGGAGGTTAAAGCGGTTAGTCTTATATATATAGTCGAATAGTATCGTATAAGGATACTAACGATAGAGCTTAATGCTATTAACCGGGGCAATAAAGAGATATTAGAGGCGGTCTTCTTAGTCGCGGCGCTTAAAGCAAATATAGTTATCTAACGGCTATAATTAATCGAATAGCTATTATAGCTTAGATCGACCGTTAAGCTCGACGAGGCGATATTATAATAAAATATTCCGAATATCTTATTAATTCGCATTATAGATCGTAGTCGGATAGTTAGGCTCGTTGCGGAACGCGGATAGTATCTGCCCTAGTCGCTGGCCCTCGTTCTAGCGTATAACGATATCGTTAAGGCGTTAAGTTAATACGTTAACGCGGTTACGTGAGAAGTTAGCAGGACTCTCGGTAGGATCGTGGTTGTGTTGCTGCCTATTAGGCTCGACGATCTAGGCGTTGGAGACTTACTTAATCGTAAGTCTAACCCGGCATTAGCACATTTAAGTTAAAGTCTTACGGCGGGCCTTCTCTTCGATGCTATTTGCCTTCTAAGGCTTATACCCTAAGCCCTTAGTATAACGGAGTTTAACCCTCGTAATCCTATTATCTAGCGTACGGGATGGGACTTTTTCCTTAATTCGGTAGGCAAAGCCCTTATTAAGCCTAACGGCATTAACTACCATGCCCCACCCCCCTTTCGGTAACACCCACCTTTCGGTAGCGCAATTGAAAAATTCTCCACCAAAAGTCTACCATTTGAACTACATGAAATATGATCAGAACTTAACATTATAAACACAAAAAATATATCATTCCGTAGAGAAATGGACGCTCTTATATGTACCGGCGCTTTTACCATTCGCCCGGATCTGGTGGTGACTGGAAGGGCTTCGGTGCCACCTTGACTTCAATCACTGAAGCTGTCTCCACCTCTGAGACCGCCTCCTCCTCTGTGTCAGAATTCAGCACAACGGCTATCTCTTGGCTTTTAATTTGGGAATGGCTTCCTCAGCCACCAAAGCTTCACTGAGAGTCATGAACCGTCTGTTCGGGTTCGGAATTGCTCTCCTCTTCTTGCCTCTCTGCAGCCGGGCCACTTCTTCCTCTAGCTTCGCGATTCTGTTGCTGTGCTCGGCAAGCGTCTGTTCTTGGGCTTCAAAGCCTCTAGCTATCACGGCGTATCGTCTCCGGGTGCCAGGAGTCTTGTTCTTTCCGAAATCGCGAATCTGGCGGCTGTTTCTTGGCGTATCATCAGAACCCAAAATGGCGCGGACTTTGGAGACGTCTCTACAATGTCCGCGTGAATTTCTGGATGCCGCAATGCCTTGGATCGTGAGATCGGCCAATTCCCAGTGACCCTCCAGCCGGACAATATATTCTTTGCCGTCATTCCAACCTCGCGCGCTTTAGCATATGCCCGTATAAAATTGACCTTATGAACAGGCGCAGAATCGGTCACACAGGTCAATTTCTGAAGTTCTTTCCGGTAAGCTGCCTTGGAGGCATTGAATACACCGTTATCTAACGGCTGGAGGCCATGAGAGCAGTGGGCAGGAAGGTAACAGCAATAAACGTTGTTCAAAAAGCATGTGGCCATCCATGCATCCTGGTCTCGGTTAACAGTAATTCCTACAGAGGTGGATAAAGAAACGCACCGTTGCATGACTTCCATGTCCATCTAATATGATCAGTCTAGCATCTGAGGCATCGGCTGGTCGCGTCTGGGGCAAATAGACCCTCTCAAGCCACTCAATAGCGATATGGTTGTCCGTCCATCCGTTGGGCGACGTTATGTAATGCCAGTCGGCTATTTTGCCGAATTCCGTCAAGAACCACTGTTTCTGAAGCTCTTTGCCCTTAAAGATAATGCCAGGGGTAAGGACACGGCCGTCCGCGGTGATAGCTTCAATAAATGAGGTCCAGTTGCGGGACTGTGGCCCTTTCAGAAGGGCCTTCCGTTTTGGGTCTGCACTCCCAACCACAAGACTATCCAAACCTGGCAAAAGAGTCTGGTTAGTAAAAGTAATGAAAGACAAGCCAAATACTCACCAAAGCCAGACATAATACCGCCTTCGTCAACATTCACGGTATTTTCTGGTTTAATCCATCCATACTCCTTTCCCTGATATCGAAGAACCAGTGAACCGCCCGAGGCGTAAAAGCATTAAATCGGTTAGCTTCCTGACGTCTCCCACGCTTGTTCTTGATGTCCGGATGGCGATTGATGAATTTAGAGACCCAGTTGCGCCCCACTGTCCGCTCGTTGTTCAGTTGCTTTATAAGAGCCTCCACACATGCGCGGATCTGACTGTGGGAGGGAGCATAGCCGAGAGACTCTTGGCGGAGGATCCAAGAAACCAAGCGAGCTTCCTGAGACTTACTCAAGAGTTGACGAGGCTGGATCTGATCAGCCAGGGCTACCTGGCCTTTGAGTCTGTCGGAAATAGACTGCTGAGGTATGTCATACTTTTGGGCGGCGCGGTACTGCGACAAGCCGTTTTTTGTGACATCAATTATCGCATTAGCCATAATATCCTCCGTATAAATACTCCGAGGCCGCTTTAAGGTCATTTTGGTCATGTGGTGGAGGAATAACGAGAAGAATCATCGTCAGGAGGCGGAAGGAGATTAGGGGGTTGGATGGTAATTTCGCGTGCAAGGTACGCACAGGCCGCAGACCCTGTACAAACATTCAACCATCGAAAAGTAGAATTCAATCAATCCACTATCTACTCCAAGTGACGGCTTGTGAATATCTTCAAAGCTGGCTGGAATCCGTGTAAGTGAAATTGATGGTTTTTGGTGGGGATATTTTCTAATGCGCTACCGAAAGGTGGGTGTTACCGAAAGGGGGGTGGGGCATGGTATAGCAAGCGCGACTTACTAGGTCTCGAATTCGCGGCGGTATAGTGGCTCTATTATAGTATTGCGTAGGTAGTTCTTAGTATTAGCAATGCCCTTACTTTATAGTAAATCTTACGAAGAGAGGATATAAGTAGGTATTAATTATATTATATATGCCCCTTCTAATACCTTCTTCTAGGCTCCCTATTAATACCCCCTTATTAGTCGTATAGGTGCATTCGCTCGGGCGGGGGCTTCCGTCGGCAGCCTTACTATTTGCCTTTCGACCTCTATAGACGGCCTTATTCTTCTAGCTTCTACGGGTAGCCTCATTATTAGCAGTGCTAAACACCCTCTATATACGTCCCTTTCTATCTCGCCCAACGGGGCCCTAAGCGGTACCTATACCCTTTATAGTCACCCTAAACTTAATATCTTAGACGTGCTTCGCGATAGTAAATATAGTATTTTGCGCGTTAATCTGCTTAATAGACGGTGTAGGTATATAGACCGATATCTAGCTTACTAGCTGTTAAGCAGGGAAAACGATGGTGTGGTGACGCCCTTGTTATGTGACCGTCTAAGCCACGACTTGGGGGCATTCTATTGAAATGCGGGGGCATTTTAACAACTCCCAAGATCAAAGTCAGAGCACGGGTGTCGCTTGGTAAAGCTGAAACAGTAGGCTTAATCACACAAACAACATGTTCGGCCCATACTCGTACCGCAGGCACCCAAAATCCGTATAGCCTCCTTGACCATCGTTTTTACCTATTTTGCAACTGTTAGTAGTGCATGATTCATTCGGCCGGTGGCTGCCTCATATTTGCGAAAATCGTTTGTCACATTGGCGCAGTTTGCCTCCGATGAATCAAGAAGCTAAGTTGAATTCATTCGGCAATTCGGTATTTAGCGGACGACGAAGCGAAAGAAATAGTTGTTATTATAGTAATACATCTTGTGGACGCTGTTGGTGTTGTTATCCAGCTCTCTGCGGCTGTATTCCTTGCTAAACCGCGTATCGTATTGTTCCTATGCCCTATACACTATTATTGTGTTAGTTATCTTCCGAAATTTTAGGCCCTGAAACATCCCGTCTAGGTCACTAAGCGGCGCCCCTGATGTTATAGTGCGGCAATCGTTTCTAACCCCGGTTAACGAAACTCGTAAGTCTACTATAGGTTCGACCTTGTTGTTAGATAAAGAACTTGATGATGTCGACTCTGTGCTTACAGTAGATGATGCTGCTCGCGATATATCGGCGGACTCGGAGACTAATTCACTTAGCTCTCTTAATGCCGGCTGCTTGACCCTTGAACTAGTCGAGATAATGGATGTTGTGAGGGACCATTTCTTCGTAGTAGGGACTGTCCCCTCTCTCCCGAGTATCAGAGTAGGTGCGTGGCGATCATTATAGCAGCTTTGAGTCCTTTTAGGACCTAGACGTAGGAGTTTATAGCCATTTAACGTGCCCTATTTCGCCGGCGGTATTACGGAGACGTATGGAACTCTATAGCTCTTACCAGTTTGCGCGTAGCCTAGTATCAGCCTAGGGTTTAATTTAAGTATAGGCTAGTGCTCAGGAAGCCTAAGCCTATCAATGAGGTCGAGCAATATATCGCCGCAGGTAGCTTTTTATTCGCTAACCGTAGACGTAGGACCTCCCGCCCTTACCACTGTCAAATGTAAGACAACCATATCTTGCCCGCCTCGGTTGGTTCAAAATGCCCAGGTAGTATTCTCACTTCTTCCCGAGCTCCGAGCCGTGCATGGAATAATCCTATATATGCTGCAATAGGTAATAGATTAGTAGCCAAAGCCGGCACATAGCTTGCGGGCGGTACTTAATATATTCTATAATAGTGGCCGGCGTATTACTTACCGGTATAGCAACACGGAGTTTTAGTTAAATTGTGCACTGTTTGCTTATAGGTTCACCGGGCGCAGTGTTACGGCTTGGGACCCGCAGTATCGTATAGTAGCGAAGTATGTCGGTCTGCAATTACTGGTAGCATGATAGATGCTCGCAATAGGCCTTTAAAAGAAGCCGAATATTAACCGAGTATAAAGCCACTTAATTATAGGCCTTAAGTACGATAAAAGATTATTGTGTGCCGCGTTAACACTTATCGTAGAGATAGCAGATAGTGCTATATAGATTTAAAGCTAAATAACTTTTCCGTTATCGTTATAGCTTTCTAGTTAGGTTTAATTACCGTGGTACTCGGCCAGACAATTATACGCTATAGAGAGGAGAGAGAACGCTTATAGTGGCAAATTGACCCTAGTATAGCGGCCGTAGAGATATCTAACTATGGCGGTACCACGGCTCCTAAGTTAACTATGTCTATATTAGTGTAGAGCCCTCGAACCGATCGATTTTATAGCGAAAACGGGGAGGAAGGGTAAACGGGCGACGTAGAACGATATATTAAGTGTTTAAGCACACGGAAGTTAGGGAATTTACGACTAGGGCGTATTCTTAGACGGAGACGCTAACTTTTAAGGGCTAAAGGAAGCTAGGCCTCCTACTACTTCCTCTTAGATACTATTCTAGAGCTATAGCTAGGTCTACTTAAGTGGTCTATATTGCCTTACCCTTACGGCCGAAAACCTATTCGGCCGCTACGTTTTTATACTATCTCTAGCCGACCTAGTCGTCCTACTTAGAAAGTTATTAATATTAAATAACTAAGCTAATATTAAGGTCTTTAGAGGTATATTTACGGCGAAATACAACGAGGGCGGACAAATTAAAGGTAGCGAGTTTAGTACTATATCCTTATCGCGTATATCGTAAAAAGCATTTAAGGTTATATAAAAAGCTTTAGCTTTAATCTACGATATATATTTACCTACTTCCTTATTAGGTCTAAGCCGTAGAAATAGTAACTCTATAGAGCTCGCCCTTAATAAAGCCTTTAGGAGGGCTAGAGCCTAGAAAGCGGTAGATTAGCGCTAGATCGTTATAACGTTTTAAATTTATAAAAGGGCGAGGCTATACTATAGGCGACGGAAGAAACGATGGATTTAGAGACGATATAGTAATGTTCGCTATAGACCTAGAGGACGTTATATTATCGTCTCCGCGCGGCTATAGGCTTCTTTCCGACGGGTTCTAATAACGTATATAATCTTTAATATAAAAGCTATTACTATACTCTTACTTTAATATCTTTTAATAAAAGTCGTAGAAGAAGTATATAGATATAGTAAAAAAGGTATACTATTTATACCGTAGCGTACTATAAAATCTTTAGTCCCTTACTATTCTTATATATAAGTATTAGTAGATACTATATTACTATTCTTATATTACTATCGGTAAGAAATACTAGCGACTCCTTTTCGATACTAGAGACATTGCCTATCGGTAACGCGAAAGCCTCGCTTAAAAGTATAGAGATTGTTTTACTATCTTAATTATAGTTAACTATAGCTAGAGCTTTAAATATATAGTTTAGGGCGGTTATTACGCTATATAGTATTAGCGCTCTAGCGGTTATTATAGTATTAAGCATCCTTATAGGAGTTCTTCTATACTAGATTAAGAGGAGAGGGAAGAATAGTAGAGCGGACCTTAGCGAAGTAGAAGAATTACTAAATAGCGACTATTTAAGGAGGAGAAGCCGCGAGCATCTAGCTAAGCTCCCTATATAGGATTATAGTTTAGGTAGTTTCTTAACTTCTCTTAAGGCGCCTCCTAGCCTTCTCCGGCTAGGGCGTAATATTATAACCTAGACTAGCCCGGACCCCGCCCCGATGCCTAGAGAGCTTTAAGGGTGCCTACCTAGCACTTTAGTCTAGCGACTAGACCTCGCGTTATCGATCGCGTAAGTAGTATAGATATAATTAACGCTATAAGCGTTAGTAGCGGGGCTAATAACTACGGGCTATTAAAACGTTTACCCTAGGCTTATTCTAGCTACGAGTTCTAAATTACTATAGTAGGGAGATTCGGTACGCTACTATCTAGGTTTACTTATATATAGGTTACTTCTAACTTAATATATTCTCTTCCTAGGGTTTATTAAGATTATACTAGTAACCTATCTAGAGGTATCTAGAACTTCGACGTTAAATAAGAGGGAAAAACCAGAGTGCCTAGGGGAAAACCCTCCCCTCTTTCGTAGCTAGTCCGCCCTTATACTAGGTCGCGGTTGCAATACGTAGGAATCTTACGCCGGCTATCTTAGGTATCGTTATAGTTAGTCGGAATCGCATTAGCCCCGCTATAAAGTAACCTTAGAAAGTAACTCCTTTATATACGTAGGGTATATAGCGTTAATCGGTAGTACGAGCGTTTTTAGTTAACGGTTAATAGTTAATTATATAATTATCTCCGACCTTATCCTATAACGATATCTTCCCGGGCTCTACCTTATTTTTCCGCCGTAAGGCTTAGCGGGCTATTTTTTTTATTAATGCCGGCCTTTAGCCGGGCCGGTAGTCGGGTTATCGTACCGGCTTCGCGCCGTACTTATCGAGTTACTAGTATCGGCCCCGGGTTTTTATTTTCCCGGTCGGGGGGCCCGGACCGGGGTTAGGGGGAGGTCCTAACGAATTCGTCGCTAGGTCCGGGTAGGCGAGGTCCGGGCCGGCCTACTTACAGCGGGGCTAGACTGCTAGTATATTTATAAGCGCTTCTAGAAGCGCTGATTAGCTAATTAATAAGTAGGTTAGCGTAGTCTGCTAGTCCGACTAAAAATTAATCGTGCCCTCGGCTAGATTCGAACCGACTCTAGCGTTATAGCTAGTAGGCTTCCTAGGTATATAACTACTATACTACGAGGGTTTCTTCCTAGGGTTTACTATATCCGCGGATATCTTAGTCGTATAGTAATAGCTATAGCGGATCTTATATAGGATTTCGTTCGCTATAATAGCTTCTATTATAGCTAGTAAGCTTAACCCCTTAGTGCTATATAAGGAGATAAACGAAATATATCGCGCGATACGATAAGCTTTAATAGGATTACTTATAGAGACTATATAATAAGGGCCGATAAAGTATAGTTAGGGCATAGCCGCTTAGAGACAAGCTTTTTGCGCCGTCCCCTATATACTTAAGCGTAACTAGAAACTATAGCTTCTTCGTCCGACGTATTATGCCCTATAACGAACGCTACTACTTATAATCGACCACCTATACCTCGTTAAAGTCGCCTGCCGCGGCGTTGCACGTCGTCGCTATAGGTATTCTTCTATAAGCGCGTCGGTAGCAGAGATATTTATAAAGGCTAGGTCGATAGTATTACCCTAGGCGTGCGTGGCCTTGCCCTTAGACCTAGAAGGTTATAGGGGACGATCTAGTTAGTATAGTAAGAGTAAGCTTAATAAGTTTACTATCTATACTAAATAGAGGTATAAAGTCGTAAAAGAGAAATAGACTTTATTGCGTAGGCTTAGTATATAATTTAAGAATAGCTAACTTTAACTATATAAATTAATAGAAGCCTAAGGCTTTTCTAAAGTAAAATTATTATAAAGTAGCTTAAAGTACTTAGCGGATACTTACTATCTTCCCTAAAAGAGCCTTATATATATATAATAGATATAAATACTATATAACTAAAGAATTATTTATATACGGCTCTCTTATAAGTCTTTAAAAAATAGTTACTTTAGCTTTAATAAGAACTCTATACGATATTTTTATTTAGATCGTAAACTACCTTTTACCCTTATTAAAAGACTTACTTTTTAAAACGTAGAATTACCGAGAAGTTCTATTAAAGATAGTAGAATCTGCTGGTATATAGGCTTAATTATTTAAGGACGAAACTTAGCTTTAAGAAGTTATTAATATAATATATAAGTATATTAATAAATAACTAGTTCTATACTTAATCGGTAAGGATCTTATTAAAATCTCTAAGGGAAAGATATAAGGAGCGTACCTAGTATTGCTTACTAATAACTAAGGCGGGGACGTTTAATTTATAAAGTAAATACTATTTCGTTTCTTAAAGCCCTATATATTTAATAAAGCTAGTTTAGAGGTTTACTTTAAGGGTACTAGAATTACTTTATATATTTACGATGCTATTAGATCGTCTAAGACTATATTAATCTAAGATCTAGTAAGACTTCTTCGCTAAGAGGGACGTAGGGTATCGATATACGCTATCTACTATAATAACTAGTCTATACTAAGGAGAATTAAACCTAGATAAATTTAAGGGATCGAAGGGGTAACGTAGAAGAGGAAAAAGGCGGTTCGCGAAAGGTATACTATCGTACTTCGCTACCGTAATAGCTAATCTAGAAAGCGACTCCTTAAGAGCTTAACTAAGACGACTAATTTTATTTATATACGGCGTTAAAGTAGTATAAGAGATAGATTTAAAGTAGCTTAACCTAGCTAGAGAGAAAATTAAGAGAATTTACTTAGCTTCTCCCGACTCGGTAATACTTTCGTTATATTTACCTAATATTAAATTGCATAAATTCTCTTAATTAGACATCGTAGTACTTTATCGTAACTAGCCCCTTTCTTATATAAAGAAAGAGTAAGGGCGGTTATTAGAAGTTATTTAGATATTAATTATCTATCTAAAGTTATTAGTTTAGGGTCTTAAATCGCTAAATTAACTAGCTTACTATCCTTACCCCCCCTTTTACTTACCCCCCCCTTTTACTCCGCTAAATAAGATAAACCTTACTAAAATTCTAATTCTTAAACTACTTATATTTTAGCGAACTATAGAAATAAAAATATAAAGGCTATATTATTTAAACGAGAATTAAATATACTAATTAGTTCTTAGTCTTTTTATAACGCGACCTAGTCGTATAGTGCGCTAGGGAGGCCTAAATACCTTAACCTTAATCCCTAGAGCTATCTCCGTCTCTAACTCTACCTCCTCCTCCTTTAAGTCGCAATCTACTATAACGGCTTTCTTTAGACTCTTAATTTCGGGGATAATCTTACCGGCCGCTAAAGCTTTAGTAAGATATATAAAGCGTTTATTTAGGTTAAGGATAGCCCTCCTCTTTCTTCCTCTCTTTAGCCTATTTACTTCTTCCTCTAGCCTAGTAATTTTACTACCTTATTCTACTAGTATCTATTCTTAAGTTTCCTAGCCTTTTACTATCTTAGTATATCGCCTCTAAGTTATAGGTATTCTATTCTTACTAAGATTACGAATATAGTAGCTAGATTTTAAGGTATTATTAGAGTCTAAAAACGGCCTATATTCTAGGGACGCCGTAACTTTATCTTCTTAGATCTTAGGATGCCCTAACGCCTTAAAACGCGAGATTAGCTAATTTCTAGTAGTTCTTTAACCGGATAAGATATTTCTTATTATTATTCCCGTTTAACGAGCTATAGTATACGTACGTATAAAGTTAACCTTATTAATAGGCGTAGAATTCGTTAAAGAAGCTAGTCTATTAAGCTCCTTTTAATAGGCTGTCTTTATAATATTAAAAACACCGTTATCTAATAGCTAGAGGCTATAAGAATAGTAAGATAGGAGATAAAAATAGTAGATATTATTTAGAAAGTATATAGCTATCTACTTATTCTATCGTTAAATTAGTAGGGCGCTATTACTATAAAAATAAAGGACGAACCGTTATATAACTCCTATATCTATCTAGAATAATAAGCCTAGCCTTAGAGTTATTATTAGGTCGCGTCTAAGGTAAATAGACTTCCTTAAGCTATTTAACGGCAATATAATTATCCGTCTATCTACTTAGTAAAGTTATATAGTGCTAGTCCGTAAATCTTCGAAACTCTTCTTTAAACTACTATACCTAGAGGTCTTTACCCTTAAATATAATACCTAGAGTTAAGGCGCGCCCGTCGGCGGTAATAGCCTCTATAAAAGTAGTCTAACTTTAGGACTAGGGTCCCTTAAGGAGAGTCTTCCGTTTAGGGTCTAAACTACTAACTACTAAACTATCTAGACCTAGCAAAGAGACCGAATTAGCTTATATCGCTTATAGAGAGTTAATTATATACTAAAGCCCAATATAATCCCCCCTTTATTAATATTTACTATGTTCTTTAGCTTAATCTACCTATACTCTATCTCCTTAATATTAAAGTACTAGTATATAGCTTTAGGAGTAAATAAGTCGAATCTATTAGCTTCCTAACGCCTACCGACCTTACTTCTAAGTTCCGGATAGCGTTAAATAAACTTTTCTACTTAATAACGTCCTAATCTTAAGTCGTAGCTATACTATTTTAGAACGGCAATAACGTAGGCGTAGATTTAACTCTAGGACGGAGCGTAACCTAGAAATTCTTAGCGAAGAGTCTAGGCAACTAAGTTAGCCTCCTAGTCTTTAGATAAGAGTTTTTTAGGCTATTCTTAGTTAGTTAATACCGACCGACCTTATATTCTACTAGAAATAGTACTCTAGGGTATCCCCTATTTCTAAGAAGCCTAGCGCTACGATAGACCGTTATTAGTAATATTAAGAATTGCCTTAGCTATTACGTTCTTTATATAGATAGAGCGAGGCTTTTTTAGAGCTATTTATAATAGGTAGTAGAGGATAAGTAAGAGTAGAAAGTAAAGGAGGTAGGAGGAGATTAGGGGTCGAAATTACTATTTTACGATGCTAGGGTGTTATAGACTATAATACCTATAGTAGCTAGCTAACTTTATAGAATATAAGCCCGGTTATTTCTATACCTACTATAGGTTACTACTCGTTAAAAGCTTTAAAATTAAGTAGATTCTATATAAGTAAAGTTAGTCTAATTTATATAGAGCGGTAATATTTTTGCGGAGTAAAAGGGGGGGGTAAGTAAAAGGGGGGGTAAGGATAGTACTTATTCTATATTTTTATCGGTCTCTAGAGATTAGTTTATATAGCCGGATAGCATATAAGGGAGGATAGGTTATAGGCAGTGCCCGGCTTAGTAGACCCGGTTATACTAGGACCGGTAGGTTATACGCCGGCATTAGCACCGACCCTGCTCGGCGGACCCGGGAGCTATAAGAACATTCTATAAAGAGCGATATAAGCTCGTACTTAAGGCTACGCCTTAAGTTTAGCTTCTTTTCTCCTTAGCTCTAAATAGACGATATATATATACCTATTTATTAAATAAACTCCGGGCTAGCTACTTATACTCTTATATTATACGCAGCGAGGATTTAGATAGCTATATAATTTAATAACTTCTCTCGTCGTATATATAAGGCATTTCGCGTAGCCGGCGACGCGTAACGACTAGATAGGCTGCACTAATTAAATAGGACTATCCGTTTCTATATACTTTAACGGGGGCATCTATACCCTAAGGAACATATACAGCCCGCGTAGCAGAGTCTTTAGCAGGGTCCTTAGCAGGATCCTTAGTAGAGTCTCTAGCTAGCCCTCTTCTTAATTAGATGATCCCTTGGCCCCTATTTGTCTAGGGAAGAAGGAGGGAAAATTCGGTCTATAAAAGAGGTCTCTTTTCCTCCTTAGCTAGCAGATAGCATCTTCTTCTATTAGCATTATCTTCTTCTATATCCTCTTTTACTAATATACCTTTTTAGCCCTCTTTGCCTTTACCTTGCCCTGCCTAGTGCTTTCTCGTTTCCTTCGTCCCCCTTAGACCCCCTCGTCCTTCGGTATCTAGCTGCTGCTGTTACTGCTGTTGCCGTTAGCGTGGGTGTGTCTTTAGGTGTATGCCGTAGTTACCGTTAAAATACCGACCTAAACCTACGCCTCTAACTATTTATAATCGACGGGGGTGTCGGAATATTAAATACTTATAGTAAGTATCGGTAATCGGCTTTAATAGTTATATTATTAAACAAAGCACCTTTAATAAGGAGTAACTAGCGAAATTTAGGTAGTTATAGTAAGATAAAGCAGCTAATAAAAGGTTTCTAGTATTTAAGAAGGGGTAGCTACTTCTTTACTAAGAAGAAAGTGCGCTTATACTTCTATCGGAATAATATCGAGTAAGGTCTATTAGCTTAGCCTTATAAGGTACTTTAGCGCCTCGCTTAAGTTAAAGTTAATTCGACTCTTATAATTAACTTAATCTTATAAGGTATACTAGCACCTTATAAGGGCCTATAGGCGCGTTAACTATTACGTTTATCCCTTTATATATACGCTTTTTATACCCTATCCTCTTAGATATATATTAATCTTATAGATACGGAGTGTTTCCTACTATAGTATTTAGCAAATTATTAAGGGATTTATACTAAAGGTGTTAAACGCTATTAGTTTAAGAATAGCTTATATTATAAATAGCTATATAGTCTACCTCCGCTATTATATAACTTAACGGTGCTAGATACGTAATATTCGGCGTAGGACTTATAAGACGTTGCTCGGCGCACGATCCTATCTAGCATATACGATCCCGACTTCCTACCTAACTAGAGCCGGGCGCCTATATATAAATTAGTTAGTATCGGCTAGCGTAGAGGCGACGCGGCCGCCGCCTTCTATATAATCGCTAGCCGTAGAATAAGTATAATCGCTCTTAGTAATAGGCCGCCGAGACGCCCTCGGCGTGCCCGTCTAAACGATCACCGTACCCCTTATAGTAGCAATTTATAGCCTTTAACTAATAATTCCGAAACGGGAGGCTAGGGGGTTTAGGCTTACGGTTAAGCTTAAGGGGGTTAGTAAATAAGTTATAGTAGCGATTATCTACTTCTTACTATCGCACTCCTCCGCTAGCTATAGGTGGTCTATATTAGCTTTACGGGGGCTATTAGAGGTCGTTAGGAACTAGCCGATATAGTAGCGGCCTCTAAGTAGTAACTTCCGAAAATAGAGGTTTTAAGGGCTAGGGTTAGCTAGAGAGATAAGCTTCTAAGGACGTAGGTAGATAAGTCGTAGTAGTCTACGTCTTACCGCTATAAGGTACTATTCCCGCGCTACTAGTTATAATATAATCCTTTGCTTATAAGAACGATATAAACGCACGCTCTTAATATAGTAATCTATATATCGAGAATTAGACGATATATACCCCCGCTATAGTAATATTAAGGCTTAGACGACGTATGCCCCTACTACTATATATATATATAAGCTCTATATTAGCGATCTATATATTACGAACTAGACGACGCTATCTACGCAAAGAATTAAACGAAGCGATACTCCTACTACCTTATCTAGCTATATCCCTATATCGGAGATCTCTTTTATCTAGTTTTAGACTACGCGGGCTAGGAGAAACCGTACCTAACTATACTCCGATAATCTAATCTACTCGTTAGGAACCGGAAGATATAGTAGCGAGAGACACTACGTAACGACGTTTAAAAATCGGCACTTAGGTTTAGCTAAATATCTATCTATATACTCTATTCCTATATAGGGGTAGCGGGCTATTCCTATAATACCGTAATACGCCCTAGCTTTATAATAAGACCTCTACGTTTAAACTAAAAAGTCTTTACCGGATAACTATATATTAGCTAATACTTACTTCTAGTAAGCCGGCGATTATAGAGCCCTATCTATTTCCGAGTATACTTTCGGCGGTGCTAGGCCGTACTAGACACGGCCGGTTATTTATAGCCCTCTATACCATCCGCTAAATAGCCGGACATATCTATAATGCTCCCTTATCTCTCCTTAGCTAGAGACCGAACACTATATAGTATAATATATACTACTATACTCTAAATTAGTATAATAGCTCGAAGTATAATAGAAGAGTGCGTTAGATATATTAATAGTCTATATATTAGATAGCGGATATTATAGCGATCGCGACTAGCGTTATCTATAAGCGGATAATTAGCTATAATCGATATATATAGCCTAACGCCTCGGCGGCGGCCGGTATCTAAATGCTTTCCTTCCGCGGGCCTAGCTATATAAGCCGAAACGATATATCGCCCGACCACGGGTAGAATATAGGTCTTTATAGCTCTATAGCCTAAAGTCGGAACTTAAGGTAGAAGGAGTAAATAGGGCAATCTTACTCCTAGCTATTATCTACCTAGGAGACTAGTAGCCTTTAAGGCCCTCCTAGGGAACCCTATAGGTAGCTAGTAGATTTTAGGCCTACTCTATTCTCGGGCTCCGTTCCGGACTACGCACTTACCCGATATTAAGCGATCTATATATCGGGAAGTAGATAAACTACTTAAGAGGCGCCTATAGTACCCTAAGGGGGAAGTCGCCGCTGCTACTAACTAGACGATAGAGATTAAGTTAAAAGAATATATTAGAGAATTACGCTTCTACCTACGTAACTTTCGGGGGGTTTTAGTAGATAAGTTATAGCAGCGATTGCTTACTTCTTACCGCCGCGGTGCTACTATTCCCGCACCCTTAGTTAAAGGTAGTTAGTATTAGACTTATAAGGGCTTTATAGGGCTATAAAAACGCCGATATAATAGCGTAAGGAATGTTAATAATATAGTTATAAACCCCCCGCGAACCTAGTTATCCTTTACCTATACTAGGAAGAAGACTACTTTCTTGCCTTTTAGTATTATTATTTACTAGAAAATATCTCCTAACTAGCTAAGGAGATACTAGCCGTAAACTAGCGTGATTTAGCCGCGCGATAGAGGTTCGCGAAGATCTATAGGAATATAGCAATAAGCGGTAGATATTTATAATAGACTCCTTCCGCTTACTTTCTTTAGCTTTATATACTAGCATCTAAAAATAGTTAGAGTATATATAAACTAATTACGCCGGTAGCCTACTATTTACTCTTTACTTATATAAACGTCCGTTTCCGGCGCCTTATAATACCTTATAGGACCCTATACTATCTCTATCTTCTCCTTCTTATTATATCGGTTTTCGTTAGTACCCTTAGTTCCCGTTTTTATTAGTAAGTAAGCCCGAAAGGGATTATTAAAGTATCTAGAGTCCTACTATATTTATAGCGGCTAAAGTAAGGCCTGCTATTAAGCGTATAAGATAATCGGTACGTTTAAAGCAATAATAGATAAATAATAGGTCGGCTACGGCCTATTAGTATCGCGTATTCTTAAGTCGCCCTATTATAATTACGATTAGTACTATATCGTAGTATAAACTACTTCTATATTTAGTGTCTATTCTTATTATATAATAATAGTGCCTTACTACTAGGTAGAACGATAGGTTCCCTCTTTATAGTATAGTATATCGGAGCCTCCTTAAGCGGTATACTTTTATCTACTTATTATACTAGAATAAAAAGTAATTAACTTTTACTTATATATTTCCGTAGGTATATTACGGCGAGGGTACCGCCTTAATCCGATAAAGATATACGTTTAGTCTCGCTATCCCTATCCTAATTACGCTAATATACTAGCCTTTCTACGGTATAATTAGTCCTATACCTATCTATCTCGTGTGCTTACTAGGTAGGGCTACGTCGACTCCTTTAGAGAGGTCTCTAACGTCGTCTAGTAACTATCTGCTCCTCGCTATTTTAAAATAGCTATCTTTACGCGATCGAGGCAATAAACTATAGTTATCGCGCCGTATATTGCTATAGAAGTTACTTTTAAGACTAGAGGTTAACCTAGATTATAGAAGCTGCCCCTAGCCTATACTATAATCGTTAGTTTTATAGATTAACGCTGCGTTTCTATAATGTATAAAGTCCTTATTCCCTCGATTACTAGGATCGCTAGCTCTAATCCCGAATCTTAAAGGTAAATAGTAAATAAAGCCGAAATAATATTTTCTAGTATATATAGTAAAACTAGTATACGTTAGGACTAAAGTCTACTAATAACCGTATTTAGCTTAATAGGAAGCACCTACTATAGCGACGACGGACCTTAGCTAGAAGTCGCTATTTAGATTAAATAATTTATTGCTTGCTAAGTTAGATAATAGTAGAATCTAGGAATCGATGTAATATACTACGGTATAGTACTATAGCTTAGTAAGGACATTAGCATACTAAAAGTCCTTGCATATTATATTAAATCGGGCAGCTAGCTAATATAACATTATACTATATCTATATACTCCGGCTCGTCCTATGCAATCACTATACTAGAATACACATAGAACCTAAGATGAACCGGCTTAAAGGTTTCGGCCGGAGCAAAGGTGTCGTTGCTACTAAAGCGGGATAGCTCCGGACAGTCAGGTTCGGACAGTTAGATTGCAGGGATTATTGCGCTAAGCAAGGGTTAAAAACGATCCCGTCTTAGTTACAGCCCAAATAGGATAACTGTCAATTGCCCCTTGCCAGGTGCGCGTCGCCGTAAGGATCGCGCCCTTCGCTGGTTCTAAGACTATGCCTTCACCCAGGGTTTCGCTCTCGTCACTACCAGCAAGGCACGCGACCGCCTCCGAGTAAGCTGCATCTATTATCGAAGAGGCACGCGAAATACGCGAAAGCTATCGGATACGGTCATAGAGGGAGGGGACCGAAAGAAGAAGCTCACCTACGTTAAGGCAAAGGACTATCCCTATAGTCTTTATATCTCCTATAAAACTATCCGGAGCGGAGGGGTAGAGGAGCGAAAGGGCTGGGTGGTCGGTTTTACCTACGCATGCCATACGCACCCGCTACTTTAAAATCCCTTCTATTACGCCTGCTATAGATCCCCGGGCCGCAGTAGTCGATCTGGCCCTCGCGCATCGGACTGCCGGCCTATCGGCGACTAAATTAACCCGGATTCTCGACTAATATAGCTTAGGCAATTGTCTTTCCGTAAAGGAGTTCTATAACCTAAGTCGGTCTAAAGGAAGACGTAGTAGTTAAGAAGCGCTTAACCTCTTACTTACTTATTTAGAGTTCGAAGACTTCCGTGTTTATTGCTTCTTTAAATACCTTCTTAACGACTAAGGATAACGGATAGCGCGGGTACTCGAGCACCTATTCTTCTATTCTTCCGAGCAGATCCGCCTAGGTAGAAGATTTATTAGCGGATTCCTTATATAAACCGATACGACGTTTAATACTAATTGCCTCTACCAACCTTTATCTATTATAGTAGGAATTATAAATATAGGTAAGATATTTCCTCTAGCTTTCGCCTTTATAATATCTAAATTAGCTAAAGCCTTCGAATTTATAAATGCTTAATTAGCGGAACTAGTCTAGTATAATTGCTTACTACCTTAAGTTATTCTTAGAGATTAAACTAAAGGGCTCGCTGCCGCGATAGCGGTGTCCTAAGCGAGAGCTAATCCTTAAGGTAAAGATAGGTAAATATTATAGCTCTATAAATAGCATACTATAGAGAACTTTAAGAAGCGATTATTAGACTCTAGTAAATATATAAAAGAACGAAGGGAAGAGCTCCTTTAGTTCGTTTAGGATTATATATAAGCTCCTAATAAGGCGCGACTTAAAGAACAGCGAGGCGAGCTACTTATAGAAATTCGGGAGCTAGAACGCCTTTATCTTAAGAATAATTAGCAACCGAAAGAGCGCTAATTTATCTAAGTATATATACGATAGTACCTAAACTACGGATATAATAGTATATAGAGAAACGAAAGCTACTATATCGTAGTTAAATAGTCTCTTAATAGGCAGCTTCCCTTATAGGTATCTTATTAAAAACTAGCCGAAAGCTTAAAGAAATTAACTTAAAAAATCACCGAAGATAAAGATCGGAGTAGGGCGGACGTCCTAAGGCTATTAGACCGAGCTGCTTTTCGCCTTCTTATCGGGAAGGTTCTATACTATATCCTAAGTAAACTAGCTCTAGAGTAGGAGGCAGTAAAGGCCTTAAGGTAAGGGCAAAATACCGAGATTAAGAAGGAGCGCGAGGTATTAAGCGCTCTAAACGAGCCTAGATATCCTTTTATATATAAGTTTCTACTTAGATATAGCCTGCCCTATCGATACTAGCTATACGAGGCTATTATTAGGTCCTACGCTATCCTACTTAATCTTCTTTATCTACGCTAGTTGCTCGACGGTCCTAACGTAGTACGCGGCTAGACTATATCTTATAAAAAGTAGGCAGCTCCTAAAGAAGTAGAAAACCTAGGGGACCGTTACTAAGATAGCGGTAGGAATATAGTTCTTTAATCGGGATTAGAGGTCGTTTAAGTATAGGGGAGCCTCGGCGGGCAGTAGGTAAAGGAGTTCTTAAGACTCTTCCGCTTATAGAATAACTATCTAATAGTAGGTTTCTAGGCGTAGGTATAGTTAAGAGCTCTCCTACCCCCGGAATTACCTAAAGCACTATATTAGCCTAGCTTAAAGAGGTTTAAATCCTATAGTAGTACGAAAAAACGATTTATAACCGGCTATAAGGCTATAGAGTATGCTGCCGCTCGAGCGGACCGCGCTACTTCGGATTTACTAAAGGGAGTTAGCTAGCTTCCTAACTATTTAACGACTCCGTCCTCTCCTTTAGCAACTTCGCTATAACCTCTTTAGGAAACGGGAC
This sequence comes from Hirsutella rhossiliensis, assembly GCF_020360975.1. NCBI lineage: Eukaryota > Fungi > Ascomycota > Sordariomycetes > Hypocreales > Ophiocordycipitaceae > Hirsutella > Hirsutella rhossiliensis. The sequence goes on along the minus strand of NW_025408671.1, from coordinate 1,129,066 downwards.
GTCGAAAACGGAGTACGAAGGCTATAAAGAAGGCGGCAGCTACTACTAGGAAGTCTTTAGATAGAGTAGGAAGGGGTAAGAAACCGGATATACCTAAGCCGTAGTATAAGAAGCGGAAGGCTTTTAAGGACGATAAAACGTAGTTAGAACTATAGCAGCGGCCTAGCTAGGATTATATATTAGTAGATTTCCCTTTAGACTAAAAATAGTACTTCTTTCCTATTTAGGCTATAGCTAAGGCGCGATAGCTTTAGATCCTTACTTAGCGTAATAATCCCTATAATCTAACTATCCGAACCTAACTATCTAGAGCTATCCCGCTACTAAAGCGTCTATTTTAGCTTACGTTAATATATACCTATCCTATAACTATGAACTAATTAGCTAGCTAGGAACGGTATAAATCGGATTATACCGCTAACACTTAAGTAGATAACTTATCGTATAGGATATAAGTAAGTAAGTATAAAGATTAAGGACTAAAAGACTCTTAATTCTCCTATCTAGAGTATATAATATACTATATCTTTATAGGCGATGCGAATAAGTAACTAGAAGCTAATAAAAGGTTTTATAACTATTAAGGTAGTAACTACTATATAAGTTAGGGTTTTAGACTATTAAAGGCTAATATACTCTATATAATATAACTCGTTATAGTATAGTAGTATCGCTAAAGCGTACTAACTAGTTTCCGCCGATATTTATAGCTTATATACCTAAATATTGCCCGACTAATAGTATTATATAGCATAGTAAAAGAGGTATATCTTGCCTATAAATATATAGAGCTAGAGCTTTAAAGACCTTCTACCTTTATTAGACACTAAGATTATATCGATTCTATCTTAGGTAAGAGCTACCTATCGCTATTATTATACCTAGAAGCTCCTAATCTTAGCTGCTAAGGTAATAACGGCTATAGAGTATCTTATCTAGTAATACGTTATATTTTATATTTAAGTAATTCGGCTATATATAAACGGCGTAGTTAAGGTAGGTATAATAAGCATTACTTAAGTAAATACATTTTAACTAATATAGCTTAGTTATAGATTAGAACTTCGAGTCGACTATAGATAGGATATTATAGTAGGCTAATCTAGCTTATATAGCTATATCTTTAAAGAACGTCGCGACCGGCTTAGCTCTCGTAAATAGGCTTAACCCTTTATTTATAGAAGAACTTAAGTTAAGTCTTTTACCGAGTCCTAACGTACGAATAAGCGAGGCTTTATAGAAGGCTGATTCTAGCTGCTAATTAAATTATAGTATCCGTTTATTTCGTGTCTAAACGATCCTATCTTACTTAAGGACGCCTATAGCTTTGCTCTTCGGAGACAGCTCTTCTCTATATAATATAGCAACGTTAGTCTATTAGCTCGATATAATTTAGCTAGCTAGATTTAAAGCAATTTTAGATTTAGTCTATAGTCTACGAGGATATACGCGGCTCGCGATAGTATAGCTAATCTCGGTTAACTATATCCGGGATATAAGTATAACGCTAATCTAAGGTCCTAGAAAATTTTCTCTCTAGAATAGGACTTAGTAAAAAAGTAACTTACTTAACTACGAATAGAAAAGATATAAATATAGCTAATATTAGATCTAGGATTATCGAAGAACTATTACCTATAGGCGGGGTAAGAGACAAAGTTATTAATAGTAGGTAGAAGACTAATAGTTAGGAGGCGGTGTAATTTACGTAGCCTTTACTTTCTCCTTTTATAGTAGCTAAAAGCAACGTTCGTTAGGATTTAATAGTCGCTAGCGCGTATCTATATATAGAATACTATCTAAGTACGTTCCTATTTATAGTTAGTTGCTTAACGCTATAAATTATAACGAAGATATACGTAATAATAGTATACTAGGTATTATAGTAATATAGCTTTACTTTTTCGGGAGTTATCGTAGTTAAAGTAACTTATAATAGTAAGTTATAGGAGGGTTACTACTTTATATAAACCGTAACGAAGACTAATATTAACTAGTACTATAAGGAGTAGGCCTATAGTATAATTAAAATACGTCGATAAGCCGCGCCGCGTTGCCCGCCCCGCTAGCGCGGTACGCCTCCTCGCCCCCCTCGGCCGCCCCCCTACCTTCGTCGCCGGCCTACGGCGCCGTTATACCGCCCTCCTCGGCTATAGCGGCCTACTACTTAGCGTTACGCTTCGCGTCCTCCGCCGACCGCCCGGAGGAGCTATATATTATCTGCGAACCACGCGACCCTCGGCGCTAGCGAACCCCGCGCCCGCGCCTAGATATTATTAATATCGCCTACCTCCTCGCTAAGGAAGGACTCCTACGGCCCGAATAGGGCTAGGTGTTATACCGCCGCCCTAGGCGCTATTAGCCGATGCCCCTAGCCGCGCCGCCTTCCCCTTAGACGCTCCCCGTCTTATAGTATATACCTTTAGTAGTATAACTCGTCGTCTCCCTCGCTAAACTCCTTACTAAGGTATCCGTCGAGGTATACGGTCGCCCCGTTACCTAGCCGCCTAAGCGCCTATACCTAGCCCTTCCCCGACGCCTAGCTCTCCGCGAAGGTACCTCGCCCTAGCCCGTCCTACCGTCGGCACCGCGGCCGTTTCGCTTTAGCCTTACGAGCAATATATAGTTATAAAGGCAGAGGCCCTATAGGATCTCGCCCCTATACTAGTAGGCCTTGACGAGGGGGATCCTTAGGCCGGCCTCCTCGACGACGACCGTCTCGTCTAGCGCGTCGCGCGTCGCCTCCGCGCCGCTCGCCCGTCGGAGGTGCTACTACCGGCGGAAGACGGCCTAGTAGAGCTAGTTTGCGTTTACGTACGCCTACGCCGAGCCGCTGCTAAACTCTACTAGGTATCTTAGGAGGTGCGCAATTACCTCGACCTACGATAGCGGCCGCTCCGTAAATACTCGGTTCGCCGCCTTAAGTAGGAACGTTCTCGTCTTATTCCCCCTTATAGGGTCCGCCGCTATCGCTACCCCTTCGGCCCCGCCCCTTCGGCCGGCGTCGCGGTCGGCGCTACTTTCGTTGCCCTCTCCCGTTAGCTCTAGCTCGGGAAGGAACTCGGCTACGGCGGCTATACGCTTCTATATAAGATCCTCTACCTTCGTTATATAGTTAGTAATATAGTAGATTAGGGCTATAGTCTTACGCTATATCGCGGTAAACGAGATATTATAGTTATGCTATAGCCCTACTACTATCGCCCGGTTCTACCGGTTTACTATACTATACGTCCGCCGGATCTCGAGCACCCCGTCCGCCGTTAGCGCCGTCCTCTCTACTAGCCTCTACGGCGCCTTAAACCGGTAAAGGTCCCTCTTCCGCGCCCTCGCGCCGAGCGAGTATTTTACGTAGGTCGCGCTATACGTATAGATCTACGTCGCGCCCGCGTAGAAGTTAGCCTCCTCGTCGAAGGTGTCCGTAAAGCGCGCGACGTCGTCGAGCGGCGACGATATATCCGCCGTAGCCGACCGCTCCGCTTATACGGCGCAGTAACCTTCTATGTCTAGCTCCTACCGCCTCGGTTTAGCTCGGGCCCTTCGGCCTGCCTCGGATAGGGGCTTAGGGGTTTAGGGGCGTCTTAAGGCGGCCGCCTTACCTCGGAGAAGACGCTGTCTACGTAGCGGACGATGCGATCCCGGTACGCCGCCTGCTCGTCTATATCGGGGCCGGCGAGCGCCTCGCCGAGGCTAGAATTGCCCCTTAGCTAAAGGAGCCCGTAGATATAGAGAGCGCCTTGCTCGTTCGTCTTAACCGCGCTATAGTACGCGCCGATATAGCCGAATACTAACTCCTCCCCGACGTTAACGTAGTGCTCGAAGAAGAGCGTTATCTCCTAGTAGAAGAAGACGGCCGAGCTTATTAGGTCCGATATAGGTAGCCGCGTCCGCTTATACGCGGTCCCTAGGTCTTATAGGAAGGCCTCGGCCTCGTCTAGGTCGCGGCCGCGGTATACCGCTAGCTATAACTTTACTAGGTTTATAATATCGTTTAGGTTTAGCGTAAACTAGATAGCCGGCACCCCGTGCCTTATAATAAGGGATAGTATCTTCTTCTATATACTAAGGCGGCTCTCCCTCGATATCGGCTGCTAGTAGCCGAACGCGGAGAGGGACTAGAAGAGCTCCTTTACGCCGTCGTCGCTAGCCTTACCTATAGCCTCGAGCTCGACCCTCGCCGCCTCGAGCCTCTACGCCGTTAACGACTTTAATAGGCCCTCGACCCTAGTAAAGTTCTTCCTTATAATGCTTAGTAGGCTAGCCTACTAGTTCCTAAACCGTACGTATATATTAAAGATAAGGAAGGCGAAGATAGGGTGCGTCGCGAACTAGCCGCTATAGCGCCGTAGCACGACGTCGGCCTATACTTAGAGCTTTATATTCCGCGTCGATATAAGGCCCTCCGCGACCCGCTCCGCCTACGTGCCTTAGTTCTATAAGGAACGGTGTTCCTACTATAAATAAAGCAGCTATAATATACTCTCCCGATTATATAAGCTAATAAGTAGTATATTAATTATAGATAAAAGCTTATCCTATAGAGTAAGAATCGCTTGTTATTTTATATGTTATTATGCATTAAACGGGTTGCCGGTTATCGTATAATCGGGAATCGAAGAAATAGAGCTAGCTTAGAATACTAGCTAAGACCTTTTAAGAACACCGGCACGACTAACCTCCTTTAAACACGAATATTAAAGGAACTAAGACACTTCTAGATTCACTTAAGGTATCACGGAATTCCCTAGTCTTAGGGCTATACGGCAGCCTAAATCTAGTCCTAAAAGGTTCTTCCGTTTAGCTATAATTATCTATATAAGATAGTATGTCCGCTAGTAGATAGAGAGAGAATTATTAACTTTAACACCTCTTCTATATACTAATATACTACAAATAAATTCCATTGAAAATCCTACCTTATACTCCTTCTTCCCCTCTATTACGTAGTCTTACGTGATTCCTTAATTTCCTAAAATTCCGCTTTTACTTATATACCTTAAGAAGTTCCTAACGCTAGGGCCCGCGCTCTCCTTAATAGCGTCCTCGTTAGCGAGCCTTAGCTTACCTAAGCTAAAGGGGAATAAGGTCGGAAAGGCCTTTACGAAGAAGGAGGCGTCCGCCGAGTTAGCGAAATCCTCGCCGCGCCGTACCTATATATATAGCTCGACGTCGCCGCTATCGCCCTCCGCCCTTCGGGCCGTAGTCCCTACCTACGTCCTCGGGCCGGCGCGCGCTCCCTTAGGCCTAACGGTACTATAGGTAAAGTAAATCTTCTTAGTATCGGCTACCTCTAGCGTCCCGTTTAACGGAAATATACCGGAAGACATTACCTCGTTAATTATATCCCTATCCTCTTTAGGCCTAGCGCCGTCCCTATCGTCGTCCTTATATATAAGCCTAACGTTATAGCTCCCCTTAGCGGGGTCCCGCCCTTACCTTAGCATCGCGAGGACCTCCTCGATCTCGACCGTACCTTTATTGTCTATAGCCCGCTCCGACGGGGGCACTACCTACGCCGTCCGCGTCCTCTCCCGCGCCGACGGCTCGCTTCGCTCTAGCCGCTCGTATACTACTAGCGGCACCCTATATAGCGGCGCCCCCTAGCTAGCTATCTCCGCTATATCGATCTCGACCTCGCTATAGAGCGGATTATTCTCCTTAAGCTAGGCTAGCGCCCTCTCTACCGCCGACCGCCTTACTAATAGTAGGCTTAATAGGTCGCGCGGCCCGGGCCTCTTAGTACCTTACTACGAGATATAGATCTTATCTATAACCTAGAGTAGTAAGTGCGGTAGCACCTTAGCGGCTAGGCCCTATATATCGTTTAAGAATACGGTAATATAGCCCTTAATATACCTCTAATACCTTACGCTCTACCTTTAGCCGCCTAGGATACCGTACTTAGTTATAAAGCTATAGTATAAGTTAAGTAAGATAAGCTTCTCTTTAAGCGGCGTAAGGTCCTTTAGCTTATTAGGGTATACGTACTTATAGCCGAGCCGCCTATAGAGGTATATAGCCGGCGACGCCCCCTTACGCCTAGCCTATTGCGCGTACTCTATATAGACCGGCACCGGCCTACCCTCTAGGAAGTAGGTTTAGTATCTAAACTAAGACCGCCCGCCTCCTATAACGCTACTTAACGACTACCCCTCCTATACTATCTCCTTTAGCTCCCCCTTAGCCCGCTTCCGGTAGTATAGTATATAGGTTGCGATTAGCAACGTACTAGCGTCGTAGAACGCTTAGTAGAACCTCCGCACCGTCCTTACTTACCTCTCGCGCGGTACCGGCGCGTACTATATCTACTCGTTAGCTAGCTTCTTACCTGGCTCGAACTCCTCGTCGAGGTACCGTAGCGCGCTAGCTAGGTCCTCGGCCTATAGCTCCCTTCGTCTTAGTATCTTTTTACCTATCTTAGCGCGTTTCCGCTTAGCCTAGCTACTACTAAGATAGCGTTTCCTCTTTTACTCTTCTCTCGCCTACCGTCTTATCGCCGCTCTACCTATATCCGGTTAGCTATTACCGTTATATGCCTTTACCTCGCTCTACGACTATACCTACCGGTATACTATCTCTGCCGCTAACGAGCGGCCCGGCTATAGGGGGAGTTATAGTAGGGGCCTTACCCTTATTAGCCGGCCGGGACTAGATAGCTCGCGGTACGTGCTAGCTTCCGGCCGAGACTATAGCCGGGCTAGACCCGTTTAACGGCGGCGAAGGCCCGGTAGCCCTTTATATCGGCTAGGGCTAGGTATCCTTAGGAGCCCCCTAGCTTCCGGCTAAGGCTATAGCTAAACCTATCCCGCTTAACGGCGGTAAAGGACTAGCGGCCCTCTATATCGGCTAGGGCCGAATATCCTATAAAGCGTCCGAACTTCTCGTCTATAGCGGCGAGGGCCTAGCGGTAGAGGCCGGATTTCTCTCGGTACGCGCTAGCTTTTCCCTAAGGCCGAGACGACGGCGCTAGGCCCGCCTAGCGGTAGCTAGTGCCCCGCCGCCCTCGGTGTCGGCTAAGGCTAGATATCCCGCGGCGCGACTCGGCCTACGCTAATCCTTTATTTCCCTAGTCCTAGCGGTCTTCCCCGCCCGCGCCTTAGAGGCGCCTCCCTTAACGCCTCTTCTTACTCTCTTTAAGAGGCGCCGCGAGCGAGTACCGGCGCTGCTATAATCGACCGGAACTCTAGTCTTATATACGGCGCTGCTTAGGCTTCTAGCGCCGGGCTTACCTTATTACCCGCTCTAGACTAGGCCCTCCCGTTAGCTAGCTTTATCGCGACACCGGTTTACCGATGCCCCTATAGACCTCTTATCTTCCTTTCTTACGCTGCCCTCTTTAGCCCCGCCTACTTATAGTGCTACTAGGCTCCTAGTATAAATCCTTAGAAGTATAATAATAGCGTATAAGTCCTTACCTTAACTATTCGTCCTATACTTATCTTACTAACTAGCACCCCTCCTATATATATAGGATCCTTTAGGAAAGTCTATATATCCTACTCGTAGCTCTTTAGTATATCTATAGGCGTACCGCTACTCTTTATATTATACTAGCGCCGCCTTTCTATTAAGCCCGCCCGCTATTACCCGCTACTAATAGCGGCGGGCTATATAGCCTTAACTAGTCCTTATATATAGGTCGCTAAGATAGCTTCTTCTTACCTATACTTTATATAGTATACTTTTCCGTCTTATTATCTAGGTCTTATCGGTTAAAGCCTTAGTACGCCCTTAAACGCTTACTTACTAAATTTTAAACTTATATCTTATACGTATTGCGAATAAATCTACCTCCTTCTCCTTAAATATAGCTTCGCGCGTCCTACTTATCTTAAATCCCTCTACGTCTTACTAGACCGCCTTTTAAAGTTTCCTCTTCTCCTCTTATTATATTTTTCTCTATATATATCTTATAAACCTCCTTTATATAAGCTCCTTATCTTAGCCTACCGCTAACGCTATATTATATCTTTATTTAGGATTCTTTAACTTCCCTTATATACTACGGCTACTAGCCCTTCCCTACTATACTAGGCTCTTAAGACGGTATATTAATAGGGAGCACTCCTGCCCCTATTCCTTACCGCTTCTAGCTTCGCTTTAGTAACGTTGCTTTTTTACTATACGGCCTCGCTATATCTTCGTCTCTATTAGCGGACAGCTCTACCCTATACCTCCGTAAGCCCCTTATTACTAATAAGGGCGCGGGCGGCGATATATCTATTATATTCTTTGCTTAGCTTAATTGCCCCGCGAGGTTTACTTACTAGGACGAGCATCGTATTAAAGGCCTTAACGCTAAATCTATCGCCTAAGTCCTCCTACTAGTACCCTTATAGCTTTTAAAGTCGGAGTATATACCCCTCTAGGGCGAGGGCGACGATCTAGGGCCCTCTCTCTTCTTTAGCCTAAACCTCTCTATCTACGGCTAGCCGGTCGTCGATATATACTAGTCTAAGTAGTAGTTCTTTATAAGCGGCCGCGTTTACCCCTACGCCCTCTCCTAGGAGGTAGAGCGCCGCGATAGGCTCGAGGCCGACCTAGACGATACTATTCTCTATACCGTGCCCGCCCTTATCGTCCGCGACTAAGGTTACTAGCCGTGCGCCCCCCTCCTCTTTTTATTTTAATACGCCTCCTTACCTACCGCCCCGCTAACTTTGCCCCCTAGCGTCCTACCGCGCTCCTTAGCCTCTAGCGGCTAGTTCCCGTCTACGCCTCCCGTTATCTCTTTCTATAGCGTCGTAGCCGGGCCCGGCCTCGACCTCTTACGTTAAGACTTCCTACCCGATCTCGGGCCTAACTAGCTCCGCTACTATAGCTTCGTCCGGCTTACGACCTATATCGCCCCTAGCTTACCGGATAGGATTCCCTTTAAGGGCTACTACCCCTTTAAGGTCTTTATTATCTTTCCCGTCTACGTTAACCCTTAGGCCGTGCTATATAAGAAAAACGCTAAAAAGTCTAACTCTTCCTTCCTACCTAGCGTCCCCTTTACCTATACCGGAAGAAAGGTCGTCGGCCTTCTCGACTACCGCGTTATACTCTACCCCCCGGGCTTAGAGCGCGATTACGTCTTTATTATCGTCCCGGATAGCTAGACCTTTATCGATAGGCTCTCGGCGGCCGCCGCCGCCTCGGCTTTACCCCTCGCTACGCCCCTTAGGCGCTAGACCCTATCCGCCTCCTCTACCTTCGATTCCGTCCGCGCCGCCTTATACTCCGTTGCCGCGCCGGCCTCGGCCACGTCGGCCCCCCTTCCTCGGCCTCGGCCCCGACCGCCCTCGACCCCGTTACGCCGCCGCCTAAGCGCTCCTACCCGGCCCTTGCTAATACGCCTATAAAGAGAGCGCGCTTACTATAGCAGCAGCATTCGCCGCCTTCTTTATCTTTAAATACCATCGGCCCTATTACGACCCTACGCGCTAGCGTAGAGATACTAGCGTAGAACCTTACTAGTATCGCGTGCCTAAGTAGTATTACGTGCCTACGTACGACCTTATACTTACCTAAGCGCTACTAAGGTAACCTCGTATATATATATATAAAGGCTAGCTTAGTTATATAGTTTAGTCTTTCTTTCTTACTCCTTATTACGGAGTAGGTAGAGGCGTATATATAGGTGCCGTTTATAGGATAATATTAATAAGCTATATAGAGCTCTTCTATACGCGGCTAGCCCGTATATATATATATAGGATCCGGCCCTCCGTACGTAACTATACGGCTTAGGCCGTAGCCTAAGCCTATAACCTATAATAGTTAAAGACTCTTATATAATGCCCTCCCTTAAGCGCGGCGCGGCGCTGCCCTATTAACGGCTTCTATACTATTAGGCCCGTGCCGCTAGCTCTACCTTACCCTTTCCTATTAATCGTACTAGCCCTACTAGCCCTATTATCCCCGTACCTATTAGCCTAGGTAGCCGGAACCTAGCTCTATACTTATCGGCCGGCTAGCCGTTTAAATAGGGGCGCAACCTATTATATACGCCCCTAGGTAGCCGGCGGCCGGCCCGGACCTACGTAAGCCTTAGGTTGCCCGTCCCCTCGGCCTTAGGTAGCCTCCTCTACTAAGGGGTATATAAGGCGGCATCCCCCCCTTCTTCCTTCCCTTCCTTCTCTTCTTTCTTTAACTATAGTAATAGTAGTAATAGGTAAGTTCCGCTCTACCTAGGGCGTTAGTTCGTTCCTAGCTATACGGGCCGCTCTATTAACGTATACTCGTAGTAATAGCCATAGTAGTAATAATAGCCCTAATAATAGCAATAATAATAATAACTTTAACTAGTAAGTTCCCCGCCCTATAGAGCGGGAGGCTATAATCCGTAATACTAACTTCCGCGATAGATATATCTGCCTCCCCCTCCCTTGCCTCCTCCTTCTCGGAGCGTGCGGAGTCGTTCGTCGACGCCGTGCTAGGCACGGCCGACGACGACTCCGCCGCTACCGCTGCTCCTGCCCGCGCCCCTACCACCGCGCCTACCGCCGCCGCCACTGCCTCCGCTACGCTAGCCACCCTTACGTCGCCCTTTAGGGTAACGACGCCGTCCCCGCCGCTACCCGTAACGCCCGGCCCCTCGGCTCCCGCCTCCGTCTCCGCTACCCCCGTAAGTCCGTAGTTAAGCGAGCGCAATAGACGTCTTCCGCTAACTCCTTAAAGTATAAGCGCTAGGTCTAGGCCGGAGCCGCTCGCGCGGCCCCCCTATATACGGTATACGTCGTAGGAGCTCCCTTACGCCGACTAGGTCGGGCGCCGCCGCGGCGGCAGTTATTACTAGTATACGCGTGCCGGCCGCGCTTATAAGGCGGCGCCTCCTATCCTGCTCGCTGCGGCGTTGGCTTAGAAGGCCGGCGCGCACGGGTAGGCCCGGGGGGCTACTAAGAAGCGCCTTACCGCCGCCGTAGCCGCCTACCGTAACCTCCGCGCCTTAGAGCGCTAAGGGCTTATCCCTAAGTAGGTTCTTCCCCCTCCGCTCTCCTACCTCCGCTACTAACTCTCCCGGTACTAGGGACACTGCCTCCGTCGCCTTATCGGCGATCCCTATAGCCGTGCCCGCCGCCGCCGCTACTACTACCCCTGCCGCCGCCGCCGAAGCTAGCCGCCGCCCCTCCGCCCCCGGAGCCGCCGCCGCCGCCGACTAGCTTACGGGCCTAGAGGGCCGACTTAGCGCGCTAGAGAGCGCCGCCGCCGCCGCTAAGGAGGAGGAGGGGGCCGATAAGGACGACGATAATAATAATAGCGAGGGCGAGGGTAATAACGAGGAATAAGCTCGGGAAGTCTAGGGGCTCCGCCCTAAAATAAACGCTATTTTTATCTCCGCCTATACTATTACGCCCGTATCGCCGTAACTACTAACTCCGCTTTACCTATTTCGTAGTCTTAGTCTAGGCTACTACCGGTAGTCTACTAGTCTATCGTTCTCGTCTACCGGTCTATATAGGGTCTTAAACTTATTAAGGGCTATGGCTCCCGTAAACTTATATATAGGTTCCTACGTAGGGTTAAGGTACCCGCGCTACTTAACGAGAACCTCCCGGCGTGTCCCCCGGCTAACCTTCCTCTAGCGTATAGCCCGTATCTCCTTAACCTCGAATTCGTTATCCCCCTCTACCTTAATTATAGGCGGTTAGGCGTCCGCTATTTCTTATCTAGGTAGCGGGTCGGAGGAGGCTCGGCGAAGGAGGTTAACGTTAATCCTATTATAGACCCCCGTTAGGAGGCTATCGAGCTTAACTACCTATAGGCTAACGACCCTCTATACTATAAACTTCGTATATAGCTAGTTTAGTTTCTTCTTCGGTCGTGCTAACCTATAGTTACGGAGGTCGAGCTATACCTTATCTCCTACCGTAAACTTATCCGCTAGCGCCCTAGTCTTATTAGCGTGCTGCTCTTAATCCTACGCCGCCGCGGCTATCGCGGATTAGTAGTATTCTATGGTTTCTTATAGCTTCTATATAAACATAGAAACGCGGCTTTCTAGTAACGTACTACTATACTACTCCGCTACTACGTTAGCGGTAAATAGGATCGGGGAGGGCGGCTTAAAGCTATACGTTATAAAGAAGGGGGCTATCTAAATAGAGGATTATAGTCTACTATTTAGTGCTGGCTAGGCAGCGGGGAGCTAGCGGTCCTAGTCCGCCTAGTTACGGGCTATAACTACTTATAGGTACGCCTACGCTTCCTAGTTAACTCTCTTAGGTCCCCCGTTAGTCTATAGGTAATAGGCCGTACTAAGTAGCTACGTAATCTAAAGTAGCCGGCATAGGTACTACTAAAAGCGGCTAGTTTAGTTCGACCCTCTATCGCTTATAATAAAGGCCGGCTAGCTATATAAGCGGGCCTAGTACTAAAGGAAGCGCTCTACGTAAGCTTCTATATCTATAGATAGTATTAGCTCTAGTACTACTAATTTACTAAGTCGGTCCTTAATTACCTATATATAGCGGTTACCGCCCTCTATAAGCGGGAGGTCTATTATAAAGTCTATCTATATATACGTATAGAACCGGTCTAGTACTAGAAGCTACTTAAGTAGCCCCTTAAGCTACGCCCTTTAGATCTTTATATAGCTATAGATATTATAGTTATAAAGGAAGCGATAAACGTAGTACTATAAAAGGGGCTAGTAAAAGTCCCTTACGAGGCCCGCCGCTATACCCTGCCTACCCGGGTAACCTACGATGCTAGAGTCGTAGATAAGCTAGACTAGCCTCCCTCGGAGCTCGTTCCGTTCGTCTAGCTCTAGCGGTCTATCCTTCTCCTTAGCTTCCGTAGTATACGGTGCGCCCGGTACCTATAGTCTCCCCCGCTAGCGTAGATGCCCCCGTAGGTCGATATAGTAGTCGGCTACCTATACCTTTAGCTTTAGCTTTAGATCTAGGCGTCGAGCGCCGGACTCTATAGCGCGGCGCACGCTCTTATAGGTGCAATCTAGAGCCGCCATCCTATCCTATAAGCGTTAAAGGGCTATATCTTAGAACACTCTCGCCGCGCGTGCCCCTAGGCCGGTCTATCCCTCCTCGCCGGACCGAGGCAAAGGCGCTAAGGAAAGCTCGTTCGGTAGTAAAAGTATAGGGGGAAGCTCGTCCGCTAGTACCGCGCCTTCCTCTACTAGGGAAGCTCCTATATAAGTCCGTAGCGCTTCCTATAGGATAAGCTATAGATCCCGGGCCTCGATATCCGCTCCTATTAGCCGGTCCTAATCCCTCCGGGAAAGCGCGTCTAGGACTATAGAGTCCCGCCTAGGGCGGTACTTAATTAAGAAGTTAAAGCGTAAGAGATACTCCGCCTAGCGGGCTTACCGCTCCGAGAGGTGCTAGCGGGTTATAAAGTACTCGAGGTTCCTATAGTCCGTAAGAACCTCGAAGCTCTCGTAGCTCTAGAGCTCCGCCTACTATCGCTCGAGGCAGCTAATAATTACTAGTATCTCCTTATCGTAAATAGCGTAATTCCGTTTTACTAAGGTTAGCTTATAGGAGTAAAACGCTACTAGTTGCTTCCGCCCGTCTACCTCCTAAGAGAGCGTTCCTTTAAGTACCTAGCCGCTATAGTCCGCTTCGACTAACGTAGACCGGTCGAAGTCTTACTAAAGTAGTACCGGGGCTTACGAGAAAAGGTCCTTAAGCGTATAGAACGCTCCTTCTTATATAGGCCCCTAATAAAAGGCGGTCCGCTTCCCGGTAATCTCGTTTAAGGGCATTATAATATAGGAGAAGCCCTTAATAAATATCCTATAATAGTTCGCGAACCTAAGGAAGCTCTATACGCCCGTTTACGTAGTTAGGGCCGCTTAGTCCTAGATTGCTTAGATCTTTATAAGATCCGCCTATATACCTACGCTTACGTAGATAATAAAGCCTAGGTACTTAACCCTCTTAACCTTAAATTTATACTTATCTAGGTCGAGGTAAAGCCTATAAAGTTAGAGGCGCTCTAAGACCCTCTATACTTTCTATATATAGTCCTTATAAGAGCCGCTTATATAGATAAGGATATTATCTATATATATAGAGGCGAACTCGTTAAGGAAGTCGTAAAGTACGTTATTAATATAACGCTAGAAGGTAGCGGGCGCTCTTAATAGGCCGAAGGGCGTTATAAGCTACTTAAATAAGCCGTAGCGTATATAGAACGCTGTCTTCTACTTATTACCCTCTGAGATCCGCACCTTATAGAACGCCTATTTTATATCTAGCTTTATAAACTACTTCGCCTTCGAGAGGTTATAGAGCGTATCTAAGATTAAGGGTAAGGGGTAGCGGTCTAGCCTCGTAATTACGTTTAGAGCCCTATAGTTATAATAGAACCGTATCCCGCCCCTTAGTTTACGCACGAATAAGACCGGCGCTTTTACTTTAGAGCTACTTACTCGAATAAAACCCTTATCTAAGAGGTCCCTTAGCGTCTTCTTTAGCACTAGTAGCTCTACGTATAATATACTATATAGCGGTCTAAACGGTATAGGTAGTTCTTACCCCTTTTTATTAGTATAGAGTACGATCCTATAATCTACCCCTAGCTTATATAGGTTAAGCTTATCTACTTCCTAGGACTTAAATAGCGGTAGGAGGTCGTAAAAGCGCTCTAGTATCTACTACTATAGCTTAGCGGGCGACTTTAGCTTCTTCGTCTAGAGGGCCTTATCGATATCCGCTAGGCTAACTACGTAGACCGCTATGTTAGCCGCTGCCTAGCCTTCCTTCCGCTCTACCTATCGCACGGTTCCTACGAAGATAGAGGCAAGGACTTCTTAGGCCGAGTATAAAGCTCGCACGCCTAGTCCTACGCCTATAGAACTATCGTCGTAGTAGACCTACTATTATATAGGCCTAAACTATAGCTTCTTTTAGTATAGAACCGAGTATAACTCTATATATAATAACTAAGGTTTCCTAAGGATTAAGGGAAACTCTAGTTAGGGGATTATATAGGCCACGATAAGCTTATAGTAGCCGTCGACCTCTATAGCTAGCTATATAATACCCCTAATTACCGCACCTTCTATCGCGCTTAAGGCGCCCTTTACTTACCTTAGGGCGATCTTTTCTACCGGTACTTATATCTCTTATATAAGCGCCTCGTTAACTATAGCGTAGCACTAGTAGCCCTCGTCTATAAGGGCGGCGACGGGTAAAGAGTTATTAATTATAACCTATATTAAAGTAGGCTCCTCTTTTATACGGGCGGATAATTCCTCCTTCTCCTTTACTAGTGCTAGTAATTAGGGCTCTAGAGCCCGTCTTTACTCCGGAGCTACTTTTTTTCCTCCGGGCCTAGGGGCGCGGAGTCCTCTTTATCGTTTAAGGCAAGGAGCGGTTCTATCTTTGCTACTCGAACTACTATAGGCCGCTTAGCTAGAAGGAAGGGGCATTTTAATATAAAGTATATAGACGTACTATAACGTAGGCAGCGGCCGTTAGCCTTCCTTTTCCCGATTTCCTCGCTCGTTACCTACTTCGCCCGCTACTTAGAGGGCGGAATAGTATAGGGAATATTTAATAACGACTTCCTACTGCGTTTAGCTTAGTCCGTATAAGTAGCCGATATTAGGGTATCCCCGTTTATATCGATAGTCGGCTATTCCTCTTATAGAGGGGCGGTAATCCCGTTACCGCTATACGGCGTACGCTTACGAAGCTTCTAGAAACGCGGCGTCTACTCGTAGCCCTATACTACCTTTATTAACCGGCTTATATACTCGCCGTAGTTAGTAGGTATAATTACGGGGATAAGTAGCTCCTATAGGGCTAGCGTAATTAAGTTCTATAACTATATAAGCTTCGCGCTATCTTCCTATACCGTGGTTCCCGCCGCCTATAAGAGCGTCTCTTTAAAGTCGGGGAGGAATTCGCTAAAGGACTGCCTATCCCTCTACCTAAGGGTCCGTAGCCTATCCTACGCCTTCTCCCGCTCCTATACGTTGCCGAACGTATATATAAGGTATTAAAAGAAGTCCTATAGGTCGCGTCTACCCCTAGGGCCGCCCTTATCCTAGAATCCGGAGATCCTCCGTATCTAGGGCTCCGGTAGCGTATAGAGGAGCGAATACCACGCTATATTACGATAGCCGTTTAGGCCCTATTTCTCGTCTATTATAAACTTCGTCTATAGCCGGCTAAGGAAGAAGTAGAAGGACTTAAGCTTGCCGTCCTAAGTCGGCTATAGAAGCAGCTTCTATATCGGTGGTGCTACCGCCGTAACCGGTATTACGGAGGTCGTAGGGGTTAACGCTAGTCTCGTAGACGGCTCCCTTAGTGCAGCGAGAACCTTATTCTTCTCGCTAGCTATCGCGCTTCTAATCGCTTCTAGGATAGCTACGATACTTCCTATCCGCTTAGGGGGTAGCGGGGTGCTCCCTTAGGGAAGCGGCGCCCTTTCCGGGGAGATATCTATTAGATTTATTAGTTTATAGCTTATACTATTACGGAGTAAGCAGAGGCGTATACGTAGGTGCCGTCTATAGGATAATATTAATAAGCTATATAAAGCTCTTCTATATGCGGCTAGCCCGTATATATACGTATAGGATCCGGCCCTCCGTATATAACTATACGGCTTAGGCCGTAGCCTAAGCCTATAACCTATAATAGTTAAAGACTCTTATACTCCTTAGCTTTAAGTCTTTATTTATAGTACTAATATATCTTTATAGCCGTTAAGGCTTATATATACCTAGCCGTAATAATAGTTATAGTATTAGACCTTAAAGTAAGAGTAGCTTTAGCTAGCCTTATAGCTAAGGTAGTTATAGTCCTTAGTTAATTACTTTTCTAAGTAAAAGGTATACTTAATAAGCTACTAGTAAGTTTAAGGGTTATAGTAAAAGGAAAGGTACCTATAGTACTATATATATAGTATATTCCTTATAGGCCTTAACTTAAATCTATAGACCTATTATATAAAGGCCTTTTTTCTAGTATTCGGCCGCTATAGCCTTTATATATTAGTAATATTATATCTAAAACCTTAATATATCTATATTAATATACGACTCTTGCCTTTTAATTATAAATACCGACCCCGACACGTTTAGTATTATTAGAATATAGACTAATAATACCCTTATACTTAGAACTAATAGCTTTTCTACCCGTAAAGAAGAAAAGCTCGAGGATATATAATTTCGAGCAAAGCTAAAGACGTCGATAACCTTAGGAATAATAGTTAATTTTAATAGTGCAAAACTAACCCTACTAAATATAGGATCCCTATTACTTTAGCGGAAGGGATAAGTAGCTAAGATCACTACTATTAACCCGAAAGCATTTAATTAATACTAACGCTACGTCTAGGAAAGAGCCCGAGGATTATACGTTGCTTTAATCTATTAACCTAAAGCTTTATTCGATATCTTAGTTATAGCTTAAATCTAAGCCCTTAACGATAAGGATTATACTATCCTAAATAAGCGCTTATAATAGTAAATAGATTACTAATAACGAGGCCTTACGTATAAGCTAATTAATCTAGCTACTATAAAGCTTATTATTTTTACCGACGGATCTTTTACGAATAATAAGGACCTATCCTCCTAGCTAGGATTCGTTATTACGCTCGTTAACGAGACTAATAGTAGAGATAAATAGTTTAAGATCGAAGGCAATATCGTATATTAAAGTTCGACTAAGTATAAACGTATTACCCGTAGCGTTCTTACCTTAGAGATCTACGGGATAGTTAACGGATTCGATATCGGAATATCGCTTATAACGACTTTAAAGATAATTATAGACCGCCTCGGATTTCCTTCTATCCCTCTTATCGTTTATACGGACTTATATTCCCTTTACGAATGCCTTATTAAACTAGGCACGATAAAGGAGAAACGATTAATAATCGATATTATAGCCCTTCGTTAGTTATACGAGTAACGGGAGATTACGGAGATTCGTTAGATCAACGGTGCAGATAACCTAGCTAATGCTATAGCGAAGGCATTACTAAACCAAGCTCTCGAACGCTTTATCGATACTAATAGTCTAATAATTCGAATAGAAGGATATATCTCGCGCCCCTAATCTATCGAGTGGCTTACGATTAAATTGTTCCTATAGTTAAAGGGCTCTATTTCCCCTTTTTAGTTATCACAACCGACCTATTTAACTAGGTCCTTCCGGTTTGCATAGTTCGTTGTCATGACCTACCTAACTAGGTCTTCTTACCTCGTTCGTTACAGCAGCTGCAACTACAAAAGAAAAGTTGCCAGTGTGGGAATTATAGTAACCCATTGTACTCATCTAGCTAGCTCACGTGCGCTATCACGTGTACGGCTGAGGATAGCTGAGGCCACATAGCTAGCTTCGTGGCCTCCTCCCTTCCTAGAAGATCATAGACGATTACAACACACCAGTTACCTCTATCATCTGTGCATGCATGCATTGAGACCTACCAATAGCTTCTCAGCAATAAGATCAAATGCTTCTAGATGATCCGTGATTGTGCATACGGATTCTTCGTGCGAAACCGAGTAGCTGATATGGTCCTGAGCCTTGAAGCTATTCCAAAGCTGTTTCACAGCCTGCATGGCAGGTCGCACCCACTTTTTGTCCCAATTGTGTTTTAGGTATCCTATCCGGCGCGAGGGATGAAAAATCATCGCTGCCGTATAGTAGGGTGAATCCTCAGTCTTCAAGTAGTACTTATCGAAGGCGTGCCAGCTTCTCAAGATGCGCGGAGAAAAGAAACGGTTAGATCTATACTTATCAAGACTTATCTTGAAATGCTGCATAAGAATATCCATCATAAAGAGGACACGATCGATCGTTGCAGAGTCCCCCTCCATCGCTTTAGTGGCCCGGTAAAAAGGCTTAAGAAAGTCCAGTATGATACGTAACTGTTCCCAATCTTGCGGTGACAGATAGTCGTTTTCGAGATCCTCAAAGTACTGCTTGGAGTAGGAATCGATCGCTGAGGCCTTTTCAATTGCGACGCGTAGCATCTCATGCCAACTATTCCATCTTGTACTGTTATCCAGGGGAATTCCACGGCCTGCAAGTTCTGTGAATCGGCGTATACGAGCTGGTGATCCGCGGATGTGGACAACAACGTTTTGAAGCCGTCCGAGCGGCCCGAGAGTTCGAAATGCATCTCTGGTACCGGTAACTAGAAGGAAGGGTTAGTGGGAATGTGAACTTCCGCTTCAGCCATCAGGCGTTAGAATGTTGGCGTGCAATCATGTTGGCTTGTATGAGTTCGTCTGCGTCCTTCGGTGCATCTGCTGGTCCACCCATGCCCTTAGATATGCGTGCAAACGTGCCGCCGACTTCACGTGCCGGACAGGGTAGGGAATCAATCCACCCACGTCCACGAAGGCATTTATGGATTGAATTGACGGCTTACTCAGCCAAACGATCGTGGATTGGGTCCACGGGCGCGATCAGTGGATTGATGTCCATGATGTGGAAACCGTTGACGACCCCTATCACGCTAAATCGGATTTCCTAATCGGGCAATTGATGAAGCTATCGCCAACCTCGTATATCGCCTCAATCCTCACCATCCTCCGAACGAGTCCCGTCGCTAACCTCCTCCAACACGGTATCATCGAGCAGCACACTATCAACTTCGTCGATAATTCCTGCACGTAACCAAGATCGCAGGGTTTGAATCAGTCCAATTGTGGGGGGATGGGTACTGCGAACCACGCATTATGAAACAGCCACTTGCGCACCGCCTGGCGGAGCGCGTTTCCACTTTTGCAGGGTGCCATGGCTGAGTGGAACAGGATTCCATTTATGTAATTATTTAATTGATCGACTTATGAGGCCCCCCTACTCGTACATTCGGTTCCCAGCTGAAATTCCCCACCTCTTATATGGCTGAGTTCGTATGCTGAATACGAGTAAGTTATGCGGAAATGTCGCACCTACTCTTGCATTTTTGAAATGAAATGTCCTTAATTCAGGGCCTTAGATATGCATGCTGTCTAGGGTCCTCGCGATGTACGAGTACTGACGGGGCTTTTCTGATTTCATTGGAGTGGCCATGCACATGTCTAGTCTATAAAAACGAAGCCTCGTCCTGCCGTAAACTTGCTGTTCCCACCAACAACGTGCGAGCCCTGCTACTCATCCACTCCAAATTAACGTCTAAACCAATTGTTTGACAGACAATACGACAATGAAGTTTCTGGGGAATAAGCTATGGTTTCCTCTTTTAATGACCTCAATGGTGGGCTGCCAACCACCAGAATATCCGCCATCCATTGTCTGGCGCGGCGACTCCAGATCCCCTACCGAGATAAAGAAAGCCGGAGGCTTTTTCCCTCAAGCGTCTGCCGAGACGAGGGATTACCGTCTATACTATCACGTCAGTAAGGACCCCGAAAACTCAGCTTTTGTTGCCACATCCTCGAAACCGGAATGGGCTCTTGGATTTACCACGTCCGAGAAAAAAACCAGTTACCTCTATAAGACAAAATTCGGTCACCTTTCTAAGACAAAAATCGGTTACGGCTATAAGACAAAAATCGGTTACCTCTATAAGATCAGAGCTTCGCCAAATATGATTGACGTTGACGGAACTTTGGAACATATGGGAAGCGGCCTTGGAGAGTCCGAATTCGCAGCTATAGATGGCGTGCCCTTCTCGCAGGTAATGAGTTGGGAAAAAGTACCAGCAAAGATGTTCCTCCCTGTCGACCAAGTCGGGAGGTGGGCAAAAGTACCAAAGAAGTTCCTCCCTCAAGACCAAACCGATGAAGAAATTGCCGAATCCTTTGTACAAGGGTTCGAATCAAAAGCAACGAAAAATCCAGACTACCTGGAATTCCCAACTAAACTGAACTTTCGTGCCAGCGGAGCACAGGAAGATTGGAGGGGTGTTCAAACTGAATCTTCGAAGGAGGATGCAAAAGCAAAGGTTAAGAGCTTCAAGGAGTCAGAGGCTGTTGCCAAATACTCCAAATATATGGCGACGCGTGCCACATCACCCAGCACGCATAACTCGGGCATTCCTGATGGAGAGGAGCCAGTTAAGGCCGAAGGAGGGTCAGACCCATCTGGTTCAGGGAACTGCAAGAGAGACTTGAAATTCTGTTCAACGGAGACAGATGAAGAAAAACCCGGGCCGAAGAAAACCCCCGAGGAACCGACCAAGGAACCCATCCCGGAGGTCGAGCCGGCCGCGGTAGGGCCCGGAAAGGAGATTGCAGAGGCACGACTGCCGCTGAAGGCCACGCTAGTCAAGGGCATCAGCGAGCTTCAGCTGCTGCAGCTCGTGACCAACATCGTGAACGCTGCTGCGGCCCGCATACAGGCGGTGCAGGGCGACTCTCACCTCTCGGGCCTCGAAAAGGTCGGATCGGTGCTGGTGGGCGTCATCAACGACACGATGCCCGGCGTCAAGGAAATCGAGGACCGGACGGCCAAGCTGTACGGCGACATAAAGGGCATCAAGGCGGACATGCTGACCGGCGAAAAGGCCGCGCTCATAGCCACGCTGACGCTGGCGTACAAAGACGATGTGGAGCTCATCATATTCGAAAACTACTTCCCGGGCGTCCCCGAGATCATTACCAACTACCAAAAGGAGGTCGCCGAATACAAGAGCTTGAAGGGCAACATGTCGACGGCCGAGCGGAACGCCAAGATTGCGTGGCTCATCACCAAAGGGACCCTGCACACCATCAACGACGTGGCTCGAGACTGGGTCCCCGGAGTCACGGAGGCCGAGGACAGCGTGCGGGACGAGTTCGTGCGCATAAAGGCCATGGCGGAAGACCCCAAGACCGACTTCTGGTCAGTCGCCGGCGAGTTTTTCTTGAACCCCTTCAAGATAGCCGTCGAAGCCGTGCACAGCTTCGCGAAACACTATGGCCCCGGCGTGGAGCTGGTGGAGAAGCTCACGATAGCCGGGCCGGACGGCAAGAGCCCCTCCCCCAAGGACAAGGACAGCCCACCGCCAGACATGGACGACGAGATCACGGACAACGAGATCGCGCACAGCGTCAAGCCCGTCGGCCTGCAGCCCCCGGCCGGGCTGTCCAAGTCCGACCTCGAGCAGTGGGGACCCTTCCTCAACAACAAGCTGGACCCGGAGGAAGCCGCCCAGTGCGTGCAGGGCAAGGTCGCCGAGGAGAATAAAAAGCGGGTCAAGCACGGAAAGGACGCCTGGAGGAGCAAGCTGCCCCAGCTGTCGAAGCAGTGTTTCGAGGAGCTGTTCAGGGATTTCTTAGGCAAGGGCATGCATCAAGGGTTTTGAGGCGGGATGGCTCCGGACAGACAGGTTCGGACAGACACATTGCAGGGATTATTGCGCTAAGCATGGGTTAAAAGCCACCGCGCCTCGACTACAGCCCAAATAGGATAACAGTCCATTGCCCCTGACCAGGTGCGTCGCAATGGGATCGCGTCCTCAATTGATCAAGCTCAATGGAGATCCAGCATCACGTCCGACACGAAAGCAAAACCGATGGAGATGCTGTACCGCGACAGCCTCCCTGACGACGTCCGCTCCGCCTTCGACAAAGCTGTAGAAGCCCTGCCACAAGAGCATCGACGCGCCCCTATTACCGGGGACGAAGTGAACAGCCCCGAAAAAGCCCTTCGCTAGTTCCAAGGCTATGCCTTCACCCAGGGTTTCGCTCTCGTCACTGCCAGCAAGGTACGCGACCGCCTCCGAGTGAACTGCCTCCATCACGGCAGAGGCACGCGAAACAAACGCAGTTGGGACTGCAGCAGCGGCCTACCCAGGATTGTATACTAGTGGATTTCCCTTCTGACTGAAAAATGGCACTTATGCCTGTTCAGGCTGTAGTCGAGGCGCGATGGCTTTTAACCCATGCTTAGCGCGATAATCCCTGCAATATGTCCGTCCCAACCTGTCTGTCCGGAGCCATCCCGGTTTTGAGGACTTTACCAGCGAGTTCGCCAAGCTTCACTTTTCTCTGGCCCGAAAGCACCGTCATAAGCTCAGGCAGAGACCTGCAGAAAGGACCGGCGTCGATTACATCGCTGTACAGTCAACCTGGGCTATAACGATCACGTGCTATAGCGATAGTCTGGCTTTAGCGATAAGATATATGTGCACGAGCAATAATTGGCTATAAAATTCCTTATCTCCCGATACTAGCGATATCGCGCCGTATTTGCTGACAAATCCGTTTATCTTATATAGGTATATACCTACTATATTTTAGCTAGCTACCCTACAATAATATTTTCTAAATCCTTACCTTAATATCTTATTTTATAATTAATTCTATATATATTATATATATTAGAAAAATAGGAAGGGTAATATCGATACGTCGGCAAGGCATTTCCTAAGCTCAAAGAAAGGGAATTCGTTAAAAGGCGCGAGAAAACGCGATGTAGAGGCATTCGGATATTATTGCGTGGGCAAACCACTAGTAGGGACGAAAATTTGCTCAATCTACGATCTCCGAGACCCTCAGCGCCAAATTCGCCTACGTTGACGACTCACACACACCCCACACACTCAAAAGACGGGCTGCAGACCAGCCGCTGCTTGAAGCCGCCCTTTACGAGCTCCTCCAGCGATTTAATAACGCCGGGCACCCTATTAATAGCGACATTATCGTCTCGCTAGCCCAGAAGCTATAGAACACGATGCCCGACTTCCGTGGGCAGCCTACACCAAGCTTCTCAAAGGGCTGGCTTGACGGCTTTAAGAAAAGGCATAGTCTTAAGCGCTACCGATAGCACGGCGAGTCAAAGACCATAGAGCAACACGACTTTAACGATGCCCTTACCGAGACCCAAAAGCTCTGCGCTACGTATAACTCGAACGATATCTATAACGCCGACGAGACTAGGCTCTTCTAGAAGGCAACGCCTACCTACACGATAGCCTCACGTTCGCAGAAAGGCATAAAGATTAAGAAAGACCGTATTACGCTTCTCCCTTGCTCTAACGCCATAGGCACACATCGTCTATAGCTTTAGGTAATTAGCACAGCAGCTAACCCTCGTGCCTTTGGCCGCCTTAACCATAAGATCGCAGCAATGCCGCTTTATTATCGCTCTAATAAGACTGCCTAGATAACCTTAACTATCTTCTCTAAGTAGCTAAAGTGGTTTAATGCCTAAATAGCTAGTCGTAAGGTATTATTATTGCTTGATAACTTTAGTGCCTACGAGTGTGCCGCTCGCGATACCGAATCCGACCTTAAAAACATATAAATACACTTCCTACCGCCGAATTCGACCGCGCTATTCTAGCCAATAGACCAAGGGATCATTAATAACCTTAAAGTCTACTATAAAAAGCTATAGCTCGAGTTCTTTAGTTATCTCGCATTCTAGTAACGCGATCCGCTATAAAATATAACGCTATTTAGGGCAGTCTTATAGGCTATTAAGGCGTAGGCCTCTATAAAAAATAACACTATCGCTAACTATTAGATAATATCACGGCTTTTTAGCATACGGTTTAGGCTACACTAGCGCCTAAAGGATTAGGACGAGTCCCGTTAAGCTCTCCTCGAAGCTATGCAGCGCGTGCGTATATAATAGGCAATAGGCATCGATAATCTTATTAATATTAATTTAGCCGAATTTAATGCCTTCGTAAACCTAGAATTCGAATGCCTCGAGGAAATAGAAGACGAGCTTCTCGAATTTATCGCGAAGACCTTTATAGAGCTTAGTATCTCTCCCGACGAGGATCACGGCGATAACAACGACCGATACGGTAGCATATTAGCTAAGGTCCGTAAAGTATACTAAAACCTAAACCCACTAAATTACTATACTACTTTATTTATATATCGTTCTTAGTAAGATTCTCGTATATATATAAAAAAAATAAAGCTATTTATACGCGGGTAATTAACTAGTCTTTGCTTTACCCTAAGGCTCGTACGAGCTAAGGTTACTAACCTAGAACACTACGAGAAGGTGCTAGTCGTCGTTCTAGATTAGCTAGGACTTCCTAACTAATACCTCTATATAAGGCTACTTAGCCAAGGCTTTATAGGTGCCCGCTGCCTATTATTATAGATAAAGAAATACTCGTATATACCTTTCTAGAGGACGACTAGGTCGTCCGCGGTTCCGTCCTCGAGCAGCAAAATCGCCTAGCTAGACGAGGACCCTAGAGCCTCGTCGACTAAGATCGGCTGCTCTCGAGAACCGGATATAAGGGCGCCTCGTACGCTAGGTAGAAACCAAGGATCTCCTTCGGAACAGCAAGCAGCGCGATCCGGCCACTTATAATTACCGTAGTAGCTACCGAAGTAGCCCGGGAGGCGAATATAGTAGGGAAAGGGACTTACGTACGCGTCCCTATCTATAATTATCTTATTTTAGCAAGATTTATATAGACAGGGATAGAGAACGCCTTAACTTTAGATAAGGAAGGCGTTTACGTATAAGTCCCTTATACCCGTGACCTGCTCTAGTCGTACGCGCTTACGGAGGAAAATAACGCGACGGCTAGGTAGGTTAAGGATAGCGCGCTGCACTGTATTTTTCGTGTATGGCCGGAGTTGCTGCCTACTTACGTCGACCTCGAGGAGGCGCGGTCTTCGTAGGAGCTCGCGTATAAGATCCTAGTCGAGTGCCTTAAGAAAGTTAGTGTCTCGTATAAGAAGGTAAGTGCTAAAGAGGTTTTACTTACCTAGGGAGGCGCGCCTTAGTAGATAAGCTAGTTATTAGCGTTTTTATATAAATATATTAGTAACTTACTACGTATAAGGAGCTAAGGAAAGAGATATATACGCGCTTATAGTAGTAATACTACTAATACTATTACTGCTATTATTATTGCTATTGCTACTACTATTGCTACTATTGCTACTACTAGTAATAATAAAAAGAAGAAAAGGAATTTACGTACGCGAGCGTAGATTAAATAGGTAGGTAATGCCTAAGGCATACGACCTACTAGCTAGTAGCTGCTAGCTGCTAGCTACTAGCTACTAGCTACTAGCTACTAGCTACTAGCTACTAGCTGCTAGCTAGTAGGTCGTAGTAAATAGAATAAGAGAATAGCTCGTATTAACGATAGCTTTATTATAAGAAGACTATATATTATACTTTCGTACGAATATATAGTGCTATTTTATTTATATAGTAGAGTAAGGTTTTTCTCCCTTTTCTTTTCCCCTCTTTCCTCCTCCCTCTTCCCTTTTTTTCTTTTCTTTCCTTTCCTTTTCTTTTTTCTATTTTTTCGTTACGTACGATGCCGCCTTATTTCTACTAAGAGAAGTGCCCGAAATCTCGGCGCCTTTATTACTTAATTTAGAATGTATTTCTATAATCTATCTACTACCTATTTTGCGTAGTCTCTTAGCTAGAGACTATTAACCTTACTATAGAAGGAAGTCCCTATCGTACGGCGTCTATATCATCCTCTTAAGTCTTTAGCCCTCTTCCTTTAGGAACCTTAAGCTCTTCTTCTCTTTCTAAACGAGACTATACGATAAACTTTACGAAGAACTTCTAAGTAAAGGCATAAGAGGCGTTTAATGCTACTCGTGCTATTAAGGAAGCTAGCCCGTACGACTATCCTACTAGCTTGCCGATTCGACTCTATAGCCTACTCTCTCTTAGAGAGTATAAAGAGGACTTCTTTCTTCTACTAAAAGTTATATAGCTTTATATATATAATCCCTTATAATAAATATTTTTCTTTAACCTTTATTAGATACTATTAACCTTCTACTACTCTCCTTATCCGATTTTAAAGAACCTTTCGGTATTACTAAAAAATAATAGATTAAGCGATACGTATAACCGAGCTTTATAAAGTAATTCGATAAGAAGATTCCGTAGGAACTTAGTAAGTCTTAGAATAAGAAGAGTAGCTTTAATAAGCTCCTTGCCCCTTTTAGAGATACGGATCGTATAGTATACGAGCTTTTCTAATAGGATAGGAAGTATAAGTAGAATATCTCTAATAGTAAGATTAAAGTCTAGATTAACTTTTAACTTTATAATTCCTTAACTCTTATATATACGAACTAGCGAAAGAGAAGAAAGTAAAATAAGGTAAAGGAAGAGGAGGAATCTCCTTTATTCTTAAGTTCTTCTCTCCCTTCGCCTCGTATAAACTAGCTAAATATATAAGACGAGGTAAAGAAGGAGGAACGTATTTCTTTAGCTTCTTATATAAGCAATAGTTCTCTTTTATATTTCTTTTAAGTAAGTCTAAGCCTTTCCCCTTAAGATAAAACTAATAACTAGAAGGATACCGCTTAAGGTTATATAACGACCCTATTACTAGACTAAGCAGTGTCGCTATAAGCCCCCGAAAGCGGCCCGTCGTACTATATACGCCGCATTTAAGAAAGACGACTAATTTAGACGAAGAAGCGAAGCGTATATAAAGACTAGATATTTTCAACGTCTTCTTATACGAAGTCTTAAAGTTAGGCTTAAAGAGCTTATAGTAGAGGGTCCCCTTAGAGGTCTAGGTTAGCGATAGGCTTATAATTTCGCTAGAGAAGTATATACTAGGAGAATAAGTATATATTCGTATAAGATAAAGAGTTTTCCTTATAAACTACTATGCCCCCCCATATAAGATAGTAGTAAGTAATAAGATCGGAAGTTAGCTACTTTACTAATGCTCTTAGATTCGCTATCGAAGTCTAATATATAAAGGTAAGAAAGGCTATCGATAGTCGTCGATTCTATCTTTATAAAAAAGGGAAAGCTCTCTCGTATACTAAGCTATTATTTCTTCTAAAAGAAAGGAATCGATATCGTAGTCTTTAAGCGGTTTAAGCATCGTACGAAGCGCCGCTCGGTTATCGTCCTCTTCGTCCTAGCTTAGAGGGATACCATAATTGCGTATATCTTACCTATAATAGAGGTCTATCGGGATCCTAGAAAGAATATATTAGCGATTTCTTTACGTATAGATCTTATGCCTATTCTAAAGGGATATAAAATTAGTAAATTCGTCTTATAGAATCGTACTATAAATTGCATATAATATAATTTAATTAGTAAGGGAATCTTTAATAAAGAGAGTATATTCTATAAGCTCGTTAAAGAAAGACTAATAGAATAAGTTAGTATAGATATATTCCGTACGAAAGGGGAAAAGTTTATACTATCTACTAATTAGTTACCCCTTTCCTTAACTAAGACTACTAGCTTTTAATATATACGTTCCTCGTACTCGGGCTATATATATAGTAAGAGTTAATTCGTTCCCCTTATTAGTACTAGTGCTAATTCCCTGCCTTATCCTCGTATAAGATTTAAGCTAGGTTAGCTTAAGTAAGCATTGCTTAGGCTACTACCTAGAGAGGCGTTTTAACGATATAATCCGAGCGAGTAAAGAATAGCCGTATCCCGAGCCGCTATATCGTACGTAAATACTACTTAAGAGTACTTAAAGATATAGTTATAGATCGGCTAACGTAAAACTAAATAATATACCGTAAGTACGTATTAATATAGGCGTATATCTAAAACCTAAATTTCTTTAGTTTCTCGTACCTATCGAGGCACTAAAGGAAATTTAGTCCTAGGACTAAGAAGTCCGTACGATGCTTAAAGTTCCCTTCTCGACGTCGTTAAACTTCCTTAGGGAGAATTAACCGATAGAAATTATAGAGGCGATTTTGCGAGACTAAGATATTTCCCTTTTATCGTACGTAGTAATAAAGGTAGCCTCTCCCGAAGCCTCGAATTATAGAAGACTCTTAAAGGTCTTTTTCGAGGAATGCGATTATAACTTAAAGGGCAGCCTCTCTTTCTTTACTTATACGGAAACGTCTTTTTATCCTATTCTCCTAGCGGATACGTCGAATTATAGAAGGAGATACTTAGAGCCTATCTTAATGCTAGATATCTCGAAGGATAGAAGCGTTATTAAATCTATAGGTATAAAAGTAAAAGCGTACGCGTTAAATAAGCTAGTCTAATACTTAAGTATGCTACTGCCGGGTAAGGCCCTACGACGTAAGAGATATCTTAAGGGTTCGTAGGCTAATACTCTAACTCCCTCGTACGGAAAGTATTTAATTAACTTAGCGAAGAATCTCTTAGTTTAGCGCCTTAGTAGTATAAATTTCGGCAATATCCTCGTATAACGACTTAAGATTAACCTACCGCGATAGTCCCTAAGTAGAAAGCTAGCGCTAAAGAGTCCGTAGGCTAATAGATTAATGCCCTTAGGCGATAAGGCGCTCGTTTATACGCTAGAGGATAATCTAGTTAGAATATCCTTAATAAAAAGAAGAAAGAATCACGTCTCGTATATACTCGAGGTCTTTTACTAGTCGTATTATAAAGAGTAGAGACTAAGTATATAATCTAAATTAAAGAAATTTTTATAAATAAAGTAGTATAGTAATTTAGTAGGTTTAGGTTTTAGTATACTTTGCGGACCTTAGCTAATATGCTACCGTAACCGACCTAAGCCTACGCTAATTATAGTAGTATAAGCGTTAGAGGCTATCGAGCAATTAATAGCCTTCGAGGAATAATAAAGCTTAGTTAACTAGGAATGCCTTTACTTTCTATACTAGCGGCAGAGGGCAATTTAGGCGGATTAGTAGGCGGCACGCGATATAGTAAAATCACAATAATCTATTAAGAAGTATCTTTTAGCTAATTTAGCGGGGGAATACGTATAAAGGTACTTCTAGCGCGTTTCTTTAAATATAACGATGTCCTAACTATAACGATTAAAATAATATACCGGAGAGTATCGTTATAGCCTAGGTTGACTGTACTTAGAAGCTACTAAGATAAACTATGGTATCGGCTATGCTAAGAAGAAATCTTACCCCGGCGCCGGCTTAATGCCCTTTTAAGTTCTTAATCGAGTAACTTTTTTATATAGTCGTTTATTATAGGCTTTATATCGTATATCTAGACTTGCAAATAGATAGATTAAATCCAGATATATTTAAATCAAATTAGATATATCAGGTTATTTAAATCAAATCAAATTAACCTACAACATATTTAGATTAAATTAGATCGCAGAGGTAGGATTTATTTAGATATTTTTAGTTTAGTTTAGTTTACTAGGGGGGTCTAAAAGTCGACCCCCCGCGCTTAAACATTAAGCACGGGGGGTGCATTAACTAGGAAAAGGGTCACTAACTAGGAAATAGAACGTAGCTATATAAAAGTAGCCGCGTAACGCTTATAAATTTAGGTACTCTACGTTATAAGGGAAGCGGGGAAGAAGGTTATACACTTAAACGAGGAAATTAAGTATATAGCGCGGCTATATTATGCTTATAAATTTGGTTGGCGCTAATATACCCTAACGTTTCTTAGTTAGTGACCCTTTTCTTAGTTAATGCACCCCCCGTGCTTAATGTTTAAGCGCGGGGGGTCGACTTTTAGACCCCCCCCCCCCCTAGTAGTGTATTTTCCGTCCAGCAACTTTTAGTTGCTTAGGTCTCCGTAGGGGAGCATAGGACGTGCTAAGATAAGGGATTTACCGGTGATCTGCCGGATCCCGTGACCCGCCGGACTTATACTAATATTCTAGGCCTCTATAGCGTAGTAGTAATACGTCTAGAGCCTCTACGTCGTAGAGGGGTCGGCTCGAAGCCGGCTAGAGGCACCCCTAGGCAAATAGGGTATACCTAGGTTCCCGCCTATTAATAGGGAATAGCGTTATAAGAGAATATAATCGGCGTACTAACTACTATTAATAACTAATATAACTACGCTTTAGCTTCGATATATCGCGCTTTAGTTACTAGGAATAGGATACTAAATACTTAGAGAAATTAACCTTTAAGTAGGTCTATTATAGAGTAAAATAGTAGTACGCGTAAGATAATCTATAAGGCTTAGGGAGTTAAGTAATAAACGTATAGAACTATACTCTAGACTATATAAAGGCCTTATAGGGACCTCCTTCTAGGCGAAATAAATCCTACCTACCTACTTACCGATATTCTAAAGGAATAAACGTGCTAAACTATACTCTAGACTATATAAAGGCTTTATAGGGACCTCCCTCTAAGCGAAATAAATCCTACCTACCTACTAAGTTTACCTACCGATATTACGGGATATTCTAAGAGAGCGAACCCGGATTAAAAGCTTAGAAGCTTAAATTATTATCTCTCTATTAAATCGGAAAAGCTATATAGTAGTCGAGTCGGCAGTATAAGCATGCTAGTAAATGCGGGGCCTAGGGTAGGGCCGCGCGGCCCCTCGTTATCGCCGACTAAAAGTAAAATCGTAAAACGTAAGCTACTTAATAGGATAGTAAAAGAGTTAAATAAAAGCAGCCGATATACGATAAAAGCGATAAGAAAGGAAATAGGTAAAATTAAATACGCGAGACTACCGGGAAATAAAAATATTAATAGTAGTTAGGAAGAAGTAGTAATAATTAAGAAGGTTTAGGAGCTACTAAACGAGTATCGTATAGAATTCTAAGGATTAAAAGAGATACTTAGAAAGTAAAATAAGATTATTTATAAGTAGTAAGAGATAATCCGAAAATAGAAAGAAGAAATAGAAAAGCAGGGAACTATTAGCCGAGAGCTTAGTATTTATTTAGAAGATATAAAGTAGTAGATAAACGACTAACTTAAGTAGGTCCGAAAGTAACTTAAAGCTATTATCGCTAGCGTAGCGGTTACCCCGCCTAAAACGTTCGCTAAGGTCGCGCGATTATCGCCGTTACTATAATAAAGCATTGCCCTATCGCTCTCGCCTAATAATACTATAGAACCTACCGCGAACGAGTTTTTCTATATAATTAATATATCCTAAGTAGAGGAATAGGATAGAGGCTAAGTATAGATAGGCTCGATTTAGTAAGCTATTAAAAATAAGGTTAGAATAAAGAAAGGTTAGGTAAACTAAAAGTACGTAGTAGTTATAAGGAACTCTTAAAATATAAAGTAAGTTAAGGTTATTTATAGAGATAAAATCGAGCTATAATAAATTAAGGAAGCTACGTAGAAAACGGCGGTAACTAAAGCTCGAGTAATAAGAGATTAGCTTTACTTAGTTAAAGTTAATAATATTAATCGTACCGCGATCCTTAACGGAGAAGGCAATATCTTATAAGGTACGGCTAAGGCTCTCGGTATCGAAAATAATATCTTAATTAGTAAGATTACCTAGCTAAGCAATAAAGAAACTAGTAAAGTATATAGGTCTATAGTAGTCTATATAACAAAAAAGAATAATATAAAGAAGCTTTTAGATAGTAAGTACTTCGATCTAGCCGGAGAGTTAGCGTATACTAATCCCTTCGAACCCTATAAGGGACCGATATAGTACTTTAACTATTAAGATATAGGCTATAAAGCCTTTAGGTATAGTAAGCCTTATATATATAGAAGGTATACTAGTGCGGGTTATTACTATAGGGAGTGCTATATAATAGAGCCTAGATACGTCTTATACGGCGGACTATATAAGTCGTTTAGCTAGAATTACCGCGTGCGAAATATCTACTTTAATATATAAGACACTAAGTATTCTATAGCTTAATATACGAAAACGGGAACTAGTATAGTAGAGTTTAATAAACGACGAGGACCTTAAAGATTATAGAGTACTAGCGGTCTCCGAACTATACGCTAGGATAATCGACGGTAAGGTAGTAATAAGCCCTAGGATATATAGTAACTAGACGAGAATATTACTAACGTATATAAGCGACGGCCCTTAGCCGATCTATATTATACTTTAGGTGTAAGACGACGTCGAAGTAGTATAGATACTAATACTATTAGCGGATCTTACGATAGTAGTACTTCGACTACTAGAGAGGAGCGTCCTAGTAGTATCGGTCTACGTAGAAGGGCAAAGCATAGAAGTACTAAAAAGCACTACTAAGCTATTATATAACTTAATCTAAAGATTCTATTAAGGCTTTAGTATATATATAGATATAGTATTAGCTAGAGACTTTAACTCTTATAACCTACTCTAGGGAGGAGACGATATTTTAGTTTAGAGATAAAGAGAAGCGGGGCCGATTATTAATCTAATAAACGAGTATAGCCTTAGGAGCTTACTCTTAAGGGGCACGAAAACGTAGCAACGTAAGGATTAAGAGAGCACTATCGATTTAGTATTAACGACGTTAGAGTTAGTAGATAAAGTAGTAATATATACTATCTATCTAACCGATTATAGCTTAGACTATAGAACTATTTAGACGACGTTTAATATTATAATACTTAAGGGAAGGGCGAGGCTAAGACTCCTATTTAAGAATGCCCCTTAGAATCTTATACGAGCCTAGGTAAAAGATAATCTATAACTCTTACCTTAGGCTATCGACGTTTAAACCTAGATAGATTAACTAATATAGATTATCCTAGAGGCTATCTACGAACTAACGCCTTAGGCACGGCCGTTACTATATATAAAACGTTAGTAGACTAAGGATCTTATATAACTTCGGCGGATATATACGTTCTAGCGAAACTAAGCGAGAACGTAATAACGAGGAGGCTAACCGCGACCGGAACTTAAACGGCGGGCTAAAGAAGCAGCGAAAGAGTTCTACGATACTATTCTATACTAAAGGAAGACGTATTAAGATAACTTCCTCTCTAATAATACTAATATCTAAAAGGCGACTAAATATCTTAAAGCTAGTAAGAGTACTATAAGTAATAAGGTGCTACCTTTAAGGAAAGGGGATAGATCGACGACTAAGGATAAAGTAAACTAAGTAAACGAGCTACTTATTGCCTTCTTTCTACCCTTGCCTATAAGAATCGAGGATAAGGGGGTATAACTATAGCGGAAAGCGGTGCCTATGCCTAGACTAATATTAAGAGAGATCGAGGAAAAGGTTATAATAGCAAAACTATAGAAAGTACTTAAAGAAGATAAGCTTTTAATAGCGGTATAGAGATAACTCTAGCCGGTAATAAAGGATCGGATATTTACTTTCTTCGATATATCTCTCCGAGATAGCGTTATACCTTACTAATAGAAAAGCGCGAAAATTATCCTACTAAAGAAGCTATATAAAGACGACTATATAATAGCTAAGGCGTAGCGACTAATCTCGTTATTATCGACGCTTAGTAAGATACTTAAAGCGGTCGTAGCCGAGCGTATCTCGTATATAGTAGAGACCTACGGTCTTCTACCCGCGAATTACTTCGGAGTAAGAAAACGACGATCTACCGAGTAGGCGCTACTACTACTATAGGAATAGGTTTATAAGGCTTAGCGTAACTATAAGGTACTTAGCCTAATTAGTTTTAACGTTAAGGGCGCCTATAATAGAGTTTATAAGGAAAAACTACTTAAGAGGATAAAGGTAAGAGGGATACTAGCTAAACTAATAAGATAGATAGATACGTTTTATTCTAGGCAAATAGCCTTATTAGTAGTTAATAGGTTTACGTCGGAATAACGGGAGCTACCTTAGGTAGGCCTTCCTTAAGGGTTACTACTATTACCGATCTTATTCCTCTTTTTTAACGCGGACCTAGTCTAGAGAAAGATTAAGGCGGAAAGCGGGTCGATTATATTTATAGACGATTACTCGGCCTAGGTAACCGGGCCTACCGCGGAAGCGAACCGAGAAGGGATTTAAGCGATTATCGACGATATACTTAAGTAGGAGGCGCATAGCGGTATAACTTTTAAAATAGAGAAGATAACTATTATCTACTTTACGCGAGCTATAGTATGTAATAGCGATAGGCTATTTCTAATTAAAGGCTAAGAGGTCTAACCTAGGGAAAGCGTAAAGATTCTAGGAGTAATTATAGATAATAAGCTACGATTCTAGTAGTATATAGTAAAAGCGGCCGCTAAAGGACTTAGCACCGCTATAGGCCTAAGAAGGCTAAAGATACTATCGCTAAGAGTATCGAGATAACTTTTTAAGGCAATAGTCGCGCTAGCTATAGACTATGCCTCTAATGTCTAGATATATACCCTTTATGCGAAATATATAGGTTAGATAAATAAAGTATAGATAATTAGGGCGTAAGCTATTATAGGCGCGTTTCGTACGGTCGTAACGACTATAGCTATAGCCGAGGCTAATATTTAAACGGTAGAGGAACGATATAGATAGGCTACGATAAGACTTTATATTAATCTCTAAACCCTGCCGGTAATATATCCGCTAGTAGCCTTAAGAAATTATACGACTAAGAGATTTATATCGCCGATATAAAAGATTATTATAGCGGTATAAACGGTATAGATAGACCGAATAGAAGATATATACGAGTATACGTTACTACTATAGATACTACGTATCTAAGCGGTATTAGAGAGCGATATAGCGAAAGCTATTAAGATAGCAAATAATACTAATAGGATTATAATAGCGATATCCGGCTCGTAAAGGGACGGCATAGTAGGAATAGGAGGTGTAGTATATAACGTAAATTACGACGGCCTAGGCGTAGTTCTTACTAGCTACTCCGTATATCTCGGGACCGCGGATAAGCAAAACCTATATACGGCGGAACTAGTAGCAATAGTAATAGCGCTAATATACACGCCGACCAGCCCGCTTTATTAAGAGGTAACGGTCGTAGTAAGCAGTCGCTTAGCCCTAGAAGTAATTAGGCGTCCTCGTAGGTAATCCGGCTAATATACTATTCGCTAAATTTACGACTATATTAATCGACTAGTTAGGCGAGGCTAGTCTATAAAACTTATCTAGGCACTAGCTAAGTAAGCACGGTTCGCGTAGGCATCGGTCGCTAAGACGGCAGCGAAGAAAGCAACCTAGGTAGGAGCGGTAGTAGAAAAGCTATTATACCGAGTAAGATCGACTACGCTCCGTCTAGCACTCGCTTAAGGATAAGGTAAATAGCTTCCGGAAAATATAAGAAAGCACTTAAAACGTATCGATAAAGCATTACTAAGGAAGTATACCTATATACTTTACGATTCTCTAATAAGGAAGGAAGCCGATATTCTCGTCTAGCTTCGTACTAGTATATTACGACTAAACGGGTACCTATATATAATAGGGGCTATAGACTTAGATTTATATAATTACGGCTAGGTAGTAGAAATAGTTAATTACTTTCTCTTTTAATATATAAAGTAGATTACGTAACGGGGTATCCTATTTAAATATATAAGAGCTAAGATTAGGAATTTATCTTTCTTCTTAGGAGGAAAAGCTATATCGGATAGTAATAAGTAGAAGCTATATATATAGGCGGTTTATACGGCGATTAAATTCGCGATTAAGATAGAACGGCTCGATAAAAAGCTATAACTATTAAAAGATAACTAAGCTCTAATAAGTAACTATACTAAGTTACTAATATATCTTAGCTTCGGAACTAGTAGACCGCGCTTTAGCTACTATAAATAGGATGCTAAATACTTAGAGAATTCGGCTTTTAAGCAGGCCTATTATAGGACTAATAATAATAAGGCTAACTAGTAAATAATAAGACGATAATCTATTAGGCTTAGGGAGTTAAGGAATAAACGTGCTAAACTATACTCTAGACTATATAAAGGCCTTATAGGGACCTCCCTCTAGGCGAAATAAATCCTACCTACCGACATTCTATCTTAATATTAATCTAGAATATCTTAATAACTATAGCGGCTATTAACGAAGCGCTTGCTTTCCTAAAGTCCTTAGAATCGGTTAATTACGCTAAAATAGCTCGCTAATTTAGCTACGATAAGACTATATTACGCCGCCGCTATTAAGGTAAATAGCGCTTAAGACGCGATACGGACTCCCTCTATAAATCTCGACTATTAAAATAGTAGGAACTAGATCTTATTGCTTATATTTATAAGCTTTCGTTATATAGTATCCCGCCTACGCTATCTATAATTAAGAACTTCGCTTAGGATATAGCGAAAATAGAGGTTAGAAAGAACTAGCCGTATAGCTTCGTTAACCGCTATCGTAACGAGCTTAGTTATACCTAGTTCGATAGATTTAATATAGCGTAAAAGAGAGCCGATAGTGCTTTAAGGTATAAAGATTATTTTAAGCTAGTACGTTAATATATAGTATCTTATTTCCGTTGCTAATAGTAGAAGATACGCTTAAAAATTAAGGAATATAATATCGCCCTTTATAATACGTATAATATAGACGAAAAAGGCTTTTTCTTAGGTATTATTAACCGAACTAAGAGAGTATTCTCTCTTAATTAGAAAAAGTAAGGTAAATTGCTCGGTATATCGTAAGATAGTAATCGATCCTAGATTACGTTCGTAGCTTATATCTATTAAGATATAATATCGCTGCCTCTTTTTCTTATCTACTAAGGTAAGCTAGGATAAGTTTAGGATGCTTAGCTTACGGAATTTAACCTAGAGCATTAATTAGCCTTCTTTATAACCTTAGATATAGGCTAGACTAACTATAAGCTTAGAAAAGAGTAGCTTATCGGCGTTTTTAATCGGTTTACTAAGGCAAAGGCGTAAAACGGGCGCGATTATCGCCTTCTTATTACCGATAGCTACTTAAGCTATATTAATATAGACTTTCTAGAGTAGTATAACTAGCATCGGATTATCGTTACGGTATTTCCCCCTTATTCTACTTATTAGCTCTAGCCCCTAGATATATCTCTATTCGGTCCCTTATCGACGGTATATATAAATTAGCTTATCCGGTAGATAGCAAAAATATAAAGACTTATTAGGCTGTCTAAACGCGAATTCTAGACCTTATTTAAGAACGTATTAGAGGCGTCCTTCTCCCTAAAGAATATTATAAGCGGGTAGATATAGACCGGCCTCCTACCTTTAGACTCTAAAGTTATCTTATTATAGATTATAAAGAAGGAATATAACGATTCTAATATAAGCAGCGATTCGGAAGACTCCCTAGTATTATAGTAACCTACTACTCGAGAATTACGACGGCTTATCGATAAAGTAGTCGATAAATCTACCGCTAATACTAAAGTTAGTGCTTAAAAGCTAAAGAGCACTCTTAAAAGCCTTTAATCTAAGGTTAAGCTACTTAGATATAAGAATAAGGGACTCCGTAAGACTATAATTTATAAGAAATAGCGTAGGCAGCGTAGTATAGCTCTAAAAGATTATCTCTTTAACCGTACGGATCCTAACTCTACTTAGGTCTTTAGCCCGCAAAAAGTAGCTTAAGCTTAAGTAAAGAAAGCGGCGATAGAGGTCTAGAAGAAAGAGGAAGCAATCTAGAGGGAATTCTAAAGGGTTTAGCGATAGAAAAAAGCGGAGGAGTAAAAAGAGTAAGCGTTAGAAAGAAAGAAGTAGCGAGAAGAGAAAAGGGAGCGAAAATTATAGGAAAAAGAAGCGAAGAAGTAAGAGAAAGCGGCTAGTCGATAACTTCGAGACGATCTTAAAGGTCTAAGCCGGGAAAGTACGTAATAGAAGCCGCGGCCCTAGCGGGTGCCTTTTAAAGCTCGAGAGAAGAGTCTAGGGACTCTAGACAAAATAGTTATCGCTCTTCTACTAACCCTAGAGCTTCCGGTAACATCGCAGCCGCTAGATTAGCTAAAGGACGGGTTAGTAAAGAAGGTAAGGATTCCGCTAGACTAGATAGCTTATGCCTAACGACCTTCTCTAGCTATTAAGAGTGATCGGGAGATAGTAGTAGTATATCGGAGCTCGGGACGCCCGTAGCGGAATAGTAAGCGACTATAGTAGCTTAAGGACTATAAAATAGGATAATATATATATTATAATTGCATTTTCGTCGTATTTTAAATTTAGGAAAATCGAGCCCCGTTACTATAGAGTTATTATAGATTAATATTAAGCTCGTAGCGGCGTAGGCAAGCAGGATTTATTTCGCTTAGAGGGAGGTCCCTATAAAGCCTTTATACTATCTAGAGTATAGTTTAATACGTTTATTCCTTAACTCCCTAAGCCCTATAGATTATCTTACGCTATGCTAACTATTCTACTATTCGCTTTATAATAGACCTACTTAAAGGTTAATTTCTCTAAGTATTTAGTATCCTATTCCTAGTAACTAAAGCGCGATATATCGAAGTTAAAGCGTAGTTATATTAGTTATTAATAGTAGTTAGTACGCCGATTATATTCTCTTATAACGCTATTCCCTATTTACGGGCGGGAACCTAGGTATGCCCTATTTTACTAGGGGTGCCTCTAGCCGGCTTCGAACCGACCCCTCTGCGACGCAGAGGCTCTAGACGTGTCACCACTAAGCTATAGAGGCTCGTGGCGGCGTATAAGTCCGGCGGGTCACGGGATCCGGCAGATCACCGGTAAATCCCTTATAGAATAAGTGATAGAGTATAGAAATTTCTATACTCTATATTCCATACGTATGGAATATGGGCGGAAAATTGTTAACCCCGCCGGGGCCATCTTAGGGGTCGTGTAGTCCGTAAGATTAAGGCAAGTTACCGGCGAGAATTTTATTAGGTTTCCACGTCGAAGTCAGCACCTAGTACGCATATCGTGATAGGGTCGGCCCGGAAATGTTTCAACAGTCCTCCCGCATTTCCGGTGGCTCTACTAGCCATGCGGCGTCGCCGTCGTCTACCGTCGAGCTTCGCTTATCCCTAACATCTGTTCCACTAAATCCCTCCGACAATAGCGGCTTTAGGACCCGAAAGCGCAAGCCAACCGCGAACACTTAGGCACACGCCCGTGAGCCCTAGGAGTCAGAGCCAGCACGCTGCCCCCGGAAGAACGAGAAGATTTATTACTGCATGCACTGCCGAGATCCCACCTATTCTACGACCGTCTTAACCACGTTTCGCCGCCATTTGCTTAAGATCTACGGAATTAAGCTAGTTGCCTATAACCATCCGATTAAGAAACGGCGCGACAGCCTTATCTAGGATGCCTTCGCTAAGGCTGGTGAGGCAAATACCGCGAAGCAATTAGCGAATCGCAAGGCAGCACTTAAGGCACTGATGTAGCGCGTCACGGTCCGCAATCTCTCCTACAACTGCAGCTCTTGGCCAGAACTGCACGCGCTTATTTATGCTGTGAACTACACTGCGGAGGATCTGATTAGTCTATCTCACGGCTCTATTTAAAAGCTAGTCTCTAATTCCTACTATGTGCATAAGGATATTCTTCGGAGGAAGCTGCAATCGTCGCCGTCGAAGCTCTACCTCTCCGCGGACGTTTGGTCGGCTCTAAACTATAAAGCATTCCTTAGAATTTGCGCTAAATTTATAGATATGGATGCTAAGGAGACGATGTAGGCGTTGCTGGCCCTATTAGAGCTACCCGGCCTTAATAGACCGGGAAGTTATGGTAGAGCTGAGCAATGGAAGCTACTCTAGAACGTTCTCGAGGACTATAATATCTAGAATAAGATCGACTTCTATACCGGCGATAACTATGGTTCTAATGATAAGCTTTGTAGGTTGCTTAGCGAGCATCTTCGAGGGAAAGGCATTAGCTGGGAGGCAAAGAAGCAGAGGATTCGCTGTCATGGCCATGTCATTAACCTCGCTGTGTAAGCATTCCTCTTTATAGACTCTAAAGAAGCCGCACGTGCAGCTCTAGAATAGATTAAGAGCGACGACGCAGTTGCCTATGGCAGTGATTTCGCCGAACAGGTCAAGGCGCAACAAGCGCTCGGTTAGCGTCGTTTAGGACCTCTTAGCAAAGTCCATAACATCTCTATGCATATGCGGGATAATGATTATCGGTAGAATCTATTTAAGAAGCGCGTAGGAAGGTTATTGCGGCTTGATAATAATACGCGCTAGAACTTATAGTTCCTCCTCCTAGACGTTATCCTTAATCTCTAAGAGCACGTGGAGTGGTATCTGAGAAAGTATTACGATAATATGTAGGACGATTATCTCGACCCTAACGAGTGGCGGGTCTTGCGGAAAACACGCGCCTTCCTCTAACCCTTCTAGAAGATTCCCTAACTAATAGAGGGCCGCTATGCAACTCTAGACCGCACGCTCTTTACTATAGATGTTCTTTATAAGCATTACATAGGCCTTCTAGAAGCACAGTGACAATCATTCTCTCAGAAGCTGCATTGCAGCTTTATAGGCCATATTTAATAAATATTACCAGCTTATAGACGAGAGTCCTGCCTATAGCGCAGCTATAATGCTTCATCCGTCGCGGCGTTTGGCCCATATTAAGAAGAACTAGCCAAAACCGTGGCACAAACCAGTCCTTAACGGCGTAAAGAAGTATTGGGAGGATCACTATCAGGGACTACCAATCACCACCACAACGCCTAAGCTACGCGATAACCTATAGCCGCCTGACGAGTATGAGCTGCTTGCTCGCGAGCTGATATCGTTAGCCCAGCGATAAGGGACCTCGACGAGTACAAGTCCTTTACCGCAGAACCCCCCGTGGCCATTGACTGTTCCCCGCTTGCGTGGTGGCTAAGAGAGGAGCAGCAACAGCGATACCCCCGTCTTTCTAAAATGGCCGTTGATATCCTCTCTATACCCGCCATGTCGGCCGAGCCAGAGCGAGTGTTCTCCGGCGCACGGCGCATAATATTATGGGATCGATGCCGATTGGGCAGTCATATAATCGAGAGAGGAGAGTGTATGAAGAGCTGGATTAAGAGTGGCATCATATAGGGTATTCCGGTCGACTTGGCCGGTGAAGAGGAGAAGGAGGAGGCTGGCGAGATGGAAAGGTGGCGATGCTTAACATCTGATTCTTCCTATAGCTAAATTAATAGATAACGTCACCTCGTGTATTCCATACGTATGGAATAAGTTTCCATACGGGGTGTGTTCCATATTCCATATTCCATATAGGCTTGTATGGAGTATGGAATATGGATAGAAAGACTGGGACTGTATTACACCCTCCCCACCTCCGGTGAGGGTGTCAGCATATTTTTCTCATTATTCCTCCACCACGTCCGCAGAGATCTCAGACCTATTCACCTTTGAGTTTGCTGGGGAGGGCTCGACCCGGTGCATGCCGCTCATCTTTACGACACGAGCCGGCAAGCAGAACCAGCACGGCCGCCTCGAAACTGCCGGCGCGTATCGGAATAGGAACCCGCTAATATGCATCTTAGGTGGCCTCTCGTTCTACCTCTTATATCGTTGGGATCTCGGTAGTGAGCCGTTTCCCGATTTCAGCAGGCGGTCCTCGTAGTACGATATCCGGCTAATCAAGGGTAACGGCATCGGCCGGACGGCGGCTTTCTCGTATAACTCATAGCGCGAGTAGGTTGTCAAGGCCTTCGCCTACGCCGGCGTTACGTCGCAGAGGAAGACGTATATCGGCCGTAGATCGGGGGCGAGGACGGCTAAACTAAAGGGGATTAGCGAAGACCAGATCCGTCGGGCGGGTCGTTAGAACCAGGAGCAGATAGTCGGCTATTACCTAAACTCGTTGCCTCGTAAGTTTATGCGTACTATGGCCGGTCACCCGCCGTAGGTCGGATGCTTCGAGATACGCCGTGCCGGCGTGACGCCGCCGGAGGTCCTACTTTCGATGATCTGGCCCGAGCTAGACCATTGGCGAGGCCGGTTCGGTCTAGGTACTAAGCAGGAGAACGACCTGGCGGCGATGGGTTCGACGAATCTCCTCTTCTATCTACCGGAGGTTGTCTTGCAGGATTCGGTTATACTGATGAAGAAATACCCCGGCAGCCCCGTTTAGAACCACCCGGTCTTCCGGCACCCGGCCTACGCCCCATTCGCGCAGCAGCTATCGGACTTCATCCTTGAAGAGGAGCGGCCAAGCCAGCTTGTCGTCCTAGTCCAGACGATGCCGGTCCTCCCGGACTACCTTAATTCCATCGACGCGCGGAACGAAGCTAGGACGATCCAGCTTAAACAGAGCTAAGCGAGCAGCTTCGAGCCACCGAAGAACGTCTTGCGGTAGCCTAGTCGTCCCTTTTTTCTAATAGTTTCAATTTCCAAGTTACGGCCGCGACGACCACCACTGCATTCACGGCCCCGCCCGTGGTTGATGTCGTTGGGCAGGGAGGACGAGGAGATGGAAGCCGATTCGTCTCGGCTCGGCTCAGTCGAGCATTATGATAGCCGTGCCACGAGCCCGACGGCGACAGATACGATTGCGGTTAAGACAGAGCCACCGCCACGGTATCAGATGTACCGAGCAGTAAAAACGGTCGAGGCGCTCTGGAGCGAGTGGACGGTTGGCCTTCGAGGCCGGCCAGCCATTGCCGACCTCGACGGTAGATGGGGAAGCCGGTGTCGCGCCGGGCGACAAAATGAATTGCAGTGGTATTCATTACGGCTCGAGGTTATTAAGGAGATTCGCAAGGTGGCGAAAGCCCATAGGTGTAGCGAGGAGGACCACTAAAGCTTCCGCAACCCCACTCAGCAAGAATACGGTCCCAAGACTGATACGATGACCCCTACATGGTCTCAGGACATATACGGTCTTAGCACACACATGGCTGCAGCACATACCGTTCCAAGAAACAAATGATCGCAGCACACACACAGACCCAGGACCAGGGTGGTTTTCCATATATGGAAAGGTGTGCAATCCATACTGGAGTATCGCCCCACATTTATTGCAAGTATTACAATACACCTTTCCATTCTTGGTCCGTGCGCATCCCGCAACAGCTCACCTATATGGTCTCGGCAAAACGTGCCAAACACGACATGAATCAATGAAAATC
Source organism: Hirsutella rhossiliensis (assembly GCF_020360975.1). Taxonomy (NCBI): domain Eukaryota; kingdom Fungi; phylum Ascomycota; class Sordariomycetes; order Hypocreales; family Ophiocordycipitaceae; genus Hirsutella; species Hirsutella rhossiliensis. The sequence goes on along the minus strand of NW_025408671.1, from coordinate 1,085,593 downwards.
AAGGAACAGTTAACGTGAACGTAATGACAGACGACCGGTCAAGGGGATGCCAAGCAGAAATTTGCTCCTTTTGCAGGAAACAGGCGTAGAAGTTGAGCCAGGATTTACCCCAAAATCTGGGGACCCGCCACCACCCTCGGCCCCTTGCAAGATATCGTTCTTGAGCCAATGCTTTAAGCATTCTCCTTTTCGACTTGTTTCGCGTCCAATTGGGCTCTTTCCCATGAGATTGTGCGACGCGCCCCTGAGAACACCCGCTCAGGTTCATCACTCATCGCCGGCATTGATAGGATGTTGTCAGGACAAGAAAGGGCCTATAATACGCGTTAGTAACACCTCTATCGGGGGTGCCCTCATTTTGCATGGTGTAGCGGTATTTTACCAGCTTGACAGTTATGAGCCCGGTTGCGGGTCCCCGCTAGGCGAATTAGCGAGGGTTGAAAACCCATTCCGGAAGCTGCGCTAGCTGGTTGGTCCATTGTTCGACTCCTAGGGTGGTCATGATGCGCTGCGGGTAGCTGACAGCCCAAATCCAAAGAGTCAGGGGGGTTGCCTGTGCCTCCTCAACTACACAGGAAATCCTATCTATTTGCCAGACAAGGCCCTATTGGTCTTACGGGTAGCTTGCTGGCTCCATAGAAGATGCAGCCATCAACCTAGGGGGTGTGTCAGGACAAGAAAGGGCCTATAATACGCGTTAGTAACACCTCTATCGGGGGTGCCCTCATTTTGCATGGTGTAGCGGTATTTTACCAGCTTGACAGATGTCTATGGCCATTTGTGATAGCTTGGGCCATCGTTTTCTCTGTTGCTCTTGAAGCCACCATGACAAGGCCGTCGTCGGCGTAATGTCGTACGGATCACATGAAATGTAATCTTCGTACTCGTCCTGGCTTGACGGTCGAGTACAATTCTGCAGGTTCCTTGAAATGCGATCAAACGCGTCAAGGTCCTCGTCATCATCGTCATCTAGTAAATGTTGCGAGAGGGCGCCATCCACAGTGTCTCGGTATGTGAGCCAAAGGTCTTTGACCTGTTTGAACGCAGGTTTTGCCACTTCTTCTTCCAATTTGCCTGGATGTATGTTGTGCGATAGCTGGGATGAAGGATCAAGGCAGCTGCATAATAGGGCGATGCTTCTGTCTTGCTATAATATTTGTCAAAGACTTCCCACCTCGTTTGATCCTAAAGGACAGCTCGGTGTCTGATTTGTACGTGACCTATTGCACCATCTCAGCGCTTGCACAAGGAGATCAGAGGAATGGAAGGCATGGTACCAGGGCTTCATCAAAGCATCGGATCAAGACGTCCATCGTGAAGAGCACTTTGTCCAGGGTCGCATGATCCCCTTGTGTTGCTAATGTCGCTCGGGCGAACGGTTGAAGGATCTTCTCAATTATTCGGAGCCGGGCCCAATCTTCCGGCAATAGAAAATCCGCAGAAAGATCTTCGAAATGATTCTTGGTGTAGGTGTCCAGAGCGCTGGCAGTTTCCTGCTGAGTGGCAACATGCAGCATTTGATACCAGCTATTCCACCTCGTACGATTGTCAAGTGGAATGCCCCTTTCAGCGAGTTCCATAAACTCTCCACTGCGTCCTGATGAACTCCGGATGTTGACAACCAGGTTGTGGAGCTTACCAAGTGGTCCAAGGCGGCGAAATTCGGTGCGCTGCCTTTGAACTTTTGCCAGGTCATCTGCGTCTTCGCATATTTCGCCCTCTTTCAAGTCAATAGAATTCTGGAACAGGAAAGCTTGAACTGCTAAGTTGATAACGTGGCCTAGGCATCGGAGGCGGTGAACTTCAGGATCCCATTTGACGCCCTCTTCCTTGAGATACGTGCTCACTGCCCGGCAGAGGGTGTCATTCGTGCTCGAATTATCCCCAACGATGCTTCCAAGGCGTCGCAGAATACCAAAGTCCCGCAAGATGGGAAGAAGTGTAACGAATTGCTCCTCCCGGAATGGTTCGCCACAGGCCGAAGTGCAAGGAGAGCTTTCCGTCGTGCTTCTTGTGCGTGGTCAACAAAGTGGGAGCAAACTCCGAGAAGAAGGAGCCGATTGGGGGACGTCCAAATGTCAAGCGAGAGGTGAACCTTGGATTTTGCTGACTGGAGCTTCATTCGCACGATATCCTTGGCCGACTGGAAATGATTGTCGATAATTCGTGGAATAGTCGAGTGGGCGGAAGGGAGATGGTCCTTCGCGACCGGGTTCAAGGTCGAAATGAAGAGGTGAAATTCGCGGGATTCGACAATTCGATAAGGAAGGTTTCGTGCGACGATCAGCCAAGCTAAGGCTTTGTTTATCTTGTCTTGGTCCAGGTAGCGTTTGAAGACCTCCGACTCAATCTCCGTTGTGCGGCCCAAGTCCCGTGCTTGCTGGTAGAGTTGCTCAAACCCCTCAAAGATGGACGATTGAAGAGGGGTCAAATCTTCCACGACTCGAATATCGTGCTTACCCTCCAGATGTTTTCGAAAGTTAGTGGTAACTGAAGTGCTGTACGTGTTCGTCTGGGGACAATGGCTGCAATAGAGAAGGCGATTTCGGCCCTTAAACTCTTCCTCCCCCTCTGCTGCAACGCGAGCATGCTTCCACGTTGCGATAGCCGCTTTGCCTCTTGTATTGCGAGATCTTGATGTCGTAGAGTCCGACAAAATAGATTCAGCATCGAAGAAGGATAGTGTCAGAGGGAGCAGACTGACGGTCTAATCCGCACACGTATAAACTCCGGTGAAAGAGGCAGGTCAGACACAAGGACTTGAGTCAGGTATCGATACAGTAGAGGAACATTGCCCTAATCGGGATACACGGGAATTGGCACTGATTCAGGGCCACCACGGGTCCCAGATTGGTATCTATTCGTATAAATACCCCCTCAATGTCGCACAGATAGATAGAAAACATGCATCATCGTTTGGACTCAATTGTGCCTGCCCTTATCCTTCCGCCCGCGCTCTCAGCTTGCTGAGAGTTATGAGCTTCAGGACAAGAAAGGGCCTATAATACGCGTTAGTAACACCTCTATCGGGGGTGCCCTCATTTTGCATGGTGTAGCGGTATTTTACCAGCTTGACAGATAGCACACTTGCAGAATCCATAGTTCGACAACTGATTCGTCCGACGCGTTGGTGCAAAGTGGTGGGGAAAGCGATTTGTGTTTGTGTGGGAATTAGCGGGGTTCAAGGCCCTCAGACCCCTGGAGGATGGCGCTGTAGGGGTCCCGGTCAGTGGCGCAATTTGGCCAATTATTGACTGAGCATTGAAATACTATGGATCCATATCCATACCCTGTCCATGCCATAGTATGGAAAGGGTATTTCCATACTTGGGTATGGAAAACCACCCTGCCCAGGACAGAGATAACACTAGGACACACATGGTCCCAGCACACATACGGTCCCAGGACAAATATGGCTCCAGCACACACGGTCCTGGGACCGATATGACCGCAACACACATATGTTCCCAGGACACACGCATGGTCCCAGGACATATACTGTCCTAGGACACATACGATCCTAGGACGAAAATGGATCCCAGGACACAGATAGTCCTAGGACAGATACGGTCCCAGGACACGTACAATCCCAGGACATGTATGGACCCAGGGCACATGCGGTCCCGGGACATACACGGTCCCAGGACACATATGATCCTAGGACTAAAATGGATCCCAGGACATAGATAGTCCTAGGACACATGCGGTCCCGGAACACACACGGTCCAAGGATACATACGGTCCCAGGACACACACGGTCCCAGGACATATATGATCCTAGGACGAAAATGGATCCTAGGACACAGATGGTCCCAGGACACACACGGTCCTAGGACACAGATGGTCCTAGGACAGATACGGTCCCAGGACACAGATGGTCCCAAGACAGATACGGTCCCAGGATAGATACGGTCCTAGGACGCGTACGATCCCAGTACACGTATGGTCCCAGGACACATGCGGTCCCGGAACACACATGGTCCAAGGACACATATGATCCCAGGACGAAAATGAATCCCAGGACACATATGGCCCCAGGACAGATACGGTCCCAGGACAAATACGAATTCTGCCACACACGGTACATCAGCCTCCAATGGCCTGGCTCCCTAATTCGCACAGTAGCCACTGTGTCACCACCTTAACAGTCACAGAACCTTCCATCAGCTTCTAGTCACTCATTCGGATCTCATTGGCTGCCGTTGGCTGCCGGCCTCATGTATCTTTGGCCCCCTGGCTCCCATCGACACACGCGGAAATGGCCTGTTCTGACATTGGGCTTTCTGCCGAGCTCTCCACTTTCCTTGCTAATTGGTTTGGAGCTGGAGGCTCTTCACAGCGCGCTGCATATGAGAGCGGATTTTGCCCGCGCTGCCGATGTGGCCAACCCGGCGCAGAGTGCCCAAGCCTAGCTACGGGTCTGTAGGTTGAGGTAGCACTAAGTGTGCAGGGGTATCAGGGCCCACTTAAGGCTACGAAATGCGAATAGGAAGTGGTTCCGCTTTGTCTCCATATTTGACTCCAATTATCAGCGGGCCAAGAGAAGTGACACCCCCTCTTCGGGTCTTGCCATAGGGCGGGCTGACAGGGTAATTAGCGCCATGCGCCAACCTGACGTGACTCAATTCAGGGCTGCAGATATAATCGTAGGCTTTAACCGTGCTGTACCTCCTGTCTCCACTTTCTGCTCCACTTTCTTTCGTCCCATGCAGAAGCCTGTTTCCCCCTATAAGTGCAAAATATGGTCCAGGACGAGGAAGGCGGCGGCAACAAAGAGTGCATTTCCCCGTTCCGCTTTGGTTATTCATGACTCGTGATTGGTGAGCACTATCGTTGCATTGTTGGTCTGTTGTGATGCTAATGCATCGTCGCAGTTCGTTAGTGGGCGCCATTTTAACCTACTGGGATGCACTAGCGTATCACAGCGCATGGACCAGACGGAGGCTTGAGTGCGATTATCGATAGGAGCTAGCGTAGGATTTTGAGAGCAACAGGTCAGACTGCAGGTCCAGGTAGCATGCAAAACACATGTCTGTAGGTTAGTTGGTTCACACCGACTTGAGTAACCTACATACATTCGATGCGTAGCACGTGAATGCGGCTTGCTGTGCGACTACGGCAAAGTCGCCTCCCTTCCTCGCTCCACCTCTTTGGCAGTTGGGGCAGTACCGGTATTACTCGTCTTCGCTTATCGATATGGAAGCCAAATAGCTCACGACTATCGCCCGGTTCTAGTTCAAAATACGACATGTTCACATATAGACGCAGTCTTCGCCGAAAAGGGAACCTCGCGCCTCGTATATGCGTATAACTCCGTTACTAGTTGCAAGGCTGCAACAAACCAAGAACCAACAACCGGCCTCTAAGGCCAATCGGAGGTGTCCCGCCCCTGTAGGGCATTCACTGCCCACCTAACCAACACCCTTCAGCACGAGCGTGCATCATGAAAAAGATGTGGGGCCTGGCTGCAGCGCAAAGTCTTGCAGAACAAGTGCTATTAGAAGTGGAAGCACATTGTGGCTGCAGCGTGGCAGCTCGCAGAGCGATGACATCAAGGTTGCTACGAGCCCAATAAGCCACAGCGACGAGGTGAAAATGATACTGCCGACGACGCACGAGACAGGCTGGCCGATCCGGAGCATGCTCTTGGTGCGATGTGACCTTCAGGCGGAGCAGGTGGCAACGCATCAGCGGATTTGACAGCGCCACTCCTGCGGCTGCCGGATCGAGACCTGATGGTAGTATGGGTGTATATAGAGGGGAAGAGTGGGGGAGGCAATGTAGATATGATCGTATCGAGGTACTATGGAGTACAACAGGAGAGAGGAGGAAGGAAGGGAAGCTGGGCGACGCGGGGTCTCGGAGTCGTTGGTGACAAAGTGACTAGGAGCCAGAATCTACATTGCCAGACAGCGTCCGCTTCGAGATGCATTTCAGCAGCTCTACTTTTGGGTATATGTACATAAACACCCATAGTTCCGTGTTGCTCCTAATACTGCAGTTGGTTCTCAATGCGAGGTAGTGACCGCAAGGTGGACGTGCGTTGCTGCAAGTTGGTTCTAGGTTATAGGAGGCAGCCCCGCATGCGTCTAGGGTAGAACGGTAAGGGACGAGCGGGTGGACAATTGTCAGTCAGCTTCCTTGCTGGCCTGGCTACCTATAGGTACCTAGTTGACTCGACCATGAGCCGTTCTTCGCGACAATAAATACCCCCTTTTATATTTGATATACGCCTATGTTATATATTAAGAGAGACTAGTTATACCGTTAAATTTATTAGTACTATCTTTCCTCTATAAGCGGCGCCATAAGCGGCAGTATAAGCGGCAGTATGAGCGACTCTACCGCCGGTGACGGCATCTTGTGCTCGATGTCAGACCAAAAGGGGATAGATAAATATCATCGCTAATAGTATCGACGGCGTCATAGTGGTGGAGATCTTAACATCAGACCTCAACTACCGCGGCTTCAAGGTCATACATACGTCATTTTCACTAGGTCTAATCAGACAGCGAAATTGTCTTTTCTCCGACGCATTCGGCACTAGAGCTTCGTTAATGTATACGCCATCCTCCCCCTCGGACACGTGGACGAGGCCATCGTCTATTTCGACATTATGCCCGTAATCTAAGACCCCGCGTCGCCCAGCTTCCCTTCCTTCCTCTTCCTCTCTCCTATTATAATGGCGTCGTCTACGTCTCCGAGGGGGAGATAGCGTATACATTAACGAAGCTCTTGTGCCGAATGCGTCGGAGAAGAGACAATTTCGCTCTCTGATTGGACCCGGTGAAAATAACGCATGACCTTGAAGCCGCGGTAGTTGAGGTCTGATGTTAAGATCTCCACTACTATACCGCCGTCGATATCTTTACCGATGATATTTATCCCCTTTTGCTGCAGTGGCTTCGCACAAACGTCCGGCTGGTGAACCAGGAGCCCAAGCTGTTTAGCGGCACCATCTTCCAGAACGTCGTCGACGGGCTCACCGGCACCGACAAAGACGGCCTCGCCGGGGAGGAGAAGCAAAGGCTCGTGACGGAGGCTTGCAAGGCCGCCTACGCCCACGAGTTTATTGAGCGTCTGCCGAATGTAAGAGACGGCCCCCCCTTCTCTCTTGCTTACTCGCTCTCATATACTCCCATCTTTTTTTCCTCTAGGGCTATAAGACGTATATTAGCGAGCGCGGCGCCTCGCTGTCGGGTGGGCAGAAGCGGCGCATCGTCATCGCGCGAAGCATCGTCTCGAACCCAAAGGTGCTGCTCCTCGACGAGGCCACGAGCGCTCTCGACCCCAATGCCGAGAAGATTGTCCAGGCCGCCCTCAACAATGTTGCCAGGGGCCGGACTATGGTGGTGATTGCGCACCGGCTATCGACGGTCCGCGACGCCGACAACATCGTCGTCATATCCAAGGGTGAGGCGGTCGAGAGCGGCTCGCACGAGCAGCTAATTGGGCGCGGCGGCGCCTATGCGCGGCTCGTCAAGGCCCAGGACCTGAGCAAGGGGGTCGACAAGGCCGACGACCACCAAGAGGCCGCCGAGGACAAGGACGTGGCGCCGGCGGACCTCGACGTGGCACCGACGCATGGCTCCACGCCCGCGGATCCAGCGGCCGGGGCCGGGGCACAGTGGGACCATGGGCGATACGGCCTGCTCCACGGGCTACTGTTCATTCTCCGGGAGCAGCGGTCGCTGTGGCGGCCGCTGGCGGTCACGCTCGTTTGCTGTCTCGTCGGCGGCGGCACCTACCCAGCGCTCGCCATTCTTTTAGCCAAGACCCTAAAGGCCTTCCAGACCATGGATGTGTCGCGCGGTAACTTCTTGGCCCTAATGTTCTTGGTCGTTGCGTTTGGAAACTCTGTCGTGTACTTTTTTCTTGGATGGTTTTCCAATGTGCTCGCGCAGGTAAGGGGGCCCTGTATCATTGAACTTTGTATACGAGCAGAGAAGCTGGTATAGCTTCGCCTCTCTCCCAAGACGGTCATGAAGCACTATCGTACCCAAGTTTTCAACGACACGCTCCGCCAGGGTATGAACTTTTTTGACCGGCCCGATAACTCAACGGGCGCGCTTATATCGCGTATCGCGACGGAGCCGACGTCGCTACAGCAGCTACTCTCTAGTGACGTGCCGCTACTAGCCATGAACGGGGTCAACCTGGTGTCGTCTTCGGTGGTGGCTATTGCCCATGGGTGGAGGCTCGGGCTAGTGCTAGCACTCGGGGCGCTTCCGATACTCGTCGGCGCCGGCTTCGTACGGGTCCGGCTCGAGTTCCGTTTCGAGCAAGATGCGGCGGCGCTCTTTGCCCGTAGTAGCGGCGTGGTGGTCGAGGCTGTTATGGGCATCCGTACCATTTCGTCGCTAGCCCTCGAGCGGGTTATTGTCGACCGCTACGAGGTCGGTCTGCAGGGCATCGCCGCCCAGGCTATCGGCGACCTAGGCTTTAAGATGCTCTTTTACGCCCTTACCCAGTCCGTCTCCTTCCTCGCCATGGCCCTCGGCTTCTGGTACGGTGGCCGGCTCGTTTCGACGGGTGAGTACTCGACGACGCAGTTCTACACCATCTTTATGGCCATCATCTACTCGAGCGAGGCGGCCGCCGTGCTGTTCCAGTACTCGTCGAGCATGACCAAGGCGCGCATCGCCATCAACTACATCCTGGGCCTGCGCCGCCAACTTGAGCTGGTCGACGACCAAGATGACGCCGACAGTCAAGCTCCTGGCCAGGGCGGCGGCAACACGACTGGGGAAAAGGACGCGGCAGCGCAGGGTGTCGAGGTGCGGTGCCAAGGCGTCGAGTTCGCCTACCCGCTTCGGCCACGGCACCGGGTGCTCCGGGGCATGGAGCTCGACGTCAGGTCCGGCAAAATGGTGGCGCTGGTGGGTGCATCGGGGTGCGGCAAGTCGACCGTCGTCTCCTTACTCGAGCGCTTCTACGACCCGATGGCCGGCACGGTGCTGGCCGACGGTCGGGAAGTCCGGACGCTGGGCCGGCGGCGGTACCGGCGCGACATGGGGCTGGTACAGCAGGAGCCCGTGCTGTACCAAGGCTCCATCCGCGACAATGTGGCCCTGGGAGGCGGCGCCCGGGGCCAGGGCCGGCGCAGAAGGGGCGCCGAGGAGCAGCAGCCGTTGTCCGAGGCCGAGGTCGTGGCTGCGTGCCGGGCCGCCGATATATGGGACTTCATCGCCTCCCTTCCGCAGGGGTTCGACACCCCCTGCGGCCCTCAGGGCCTCTCACTCTCGGGCGGGCAGCGGCAGCCCATCGCCATCGCCCGGGCGCTGGCGGGGCGGCCGCGGCTGTTGCTCCTGGACGAGGCGACGAGCGCCCTTGACAGCGAGTCGGAAAGGGTGGTCCAGCAGGCCCTGGCCCGCGCCGCCGCCGGCCGCACCGCCGTCGCCGTCGCCCACCGCCTCAGCACTGTGCGCAATGCCGACGCCATTGCCGTCGTTGCCCGTGGCGCCGTCGCCGAGCTGGGCACGCACGACGAGCTCGTCGCCCGGAGGGGGCTATACTATCAGATGGTCCTGAGCCAGTCGCTCGACCGCGAGGCTGCCTGATGACTCGTTTCCCAGGAGCACTCACGTCCTGACGGAGTTTCTTCCCCGACCCGTTTTTGGGCTTCGGCGGGACGAGCGTGGGAAGCAAAACTTCTTTAGCTGCTCACTTCGAATTTCTCAACTGCGCACCTCAGACTGATTCACTGCCCCAATCTCTTCCCTGCGGGGCTCGGCACCCAGGAGGACACACAGCCTCTGTGTCTTCAGCTTCTGCCTAGAGACTTGGACAGGCATTCCAGTCATTTAAATGTCAGTCAGTAGGGTGGCAAACAACTCAATCAACTCAACCAAACGGTCAAATTGAGGAAATTGACGGCTTTCATCAGCGAACCTCTCGTTGAGTTGAGAAATCCGTGGCCCTCGTTGCGTTGATTGCGTTGATTCACGGGATTGATGCTCTACCCTACCTATGGTAAGCTACTCCTGATGTCCTTTGAGCTGAGCTGAATTGTCGACCTCTTCACGGTCCAAGCCATCATCAAAAGGTGTGAGGTGCAGCGCTCGGTTGGCCATCCTTGACGTTAAAGCCATGAGTAGATCTGCATCAATTTGGGGGAGTCGTGCTTGGGGTGAGCTTCGGCTCAGGAGGAACAGAATCGACGGCAGATATGAGACGGGGTTGAGACGAGGTGTTCGCGTCTTGATTCTGCAAAACATTGTGATCCTCGAGTATGGGTGGTTCTGTATGGAGCGAGGTGGCTGAGGCGGGCAAAGCATCGGCAGGGTCTCTGAGGGATAAAACTGGCGACGATGTCCTCGTAGCAGCTGGCCGTCTTGATTGATCGATGCCAGATGGACCGCACAGACGGGCCTTTCTAGTAGTTTCGGCCGTCTCAGATTCCCGAGGATCGGTACTCGGGAGAAATTGTTAGCCGGTCGCTCGCCCCAAAGCTGCTTTGGGATTGCTGACCTCCACACCGTTCGGTGGCAATGGCTATTCGAGTCTACCTAAGTAAGACTAAGTTGTCCTGGTGCCGGAATAAGCTAGGCGACGTTAGAGCAATAGACGATATCGCTATAGAGATATAGACCTAGCGACTAAAGACGTGCTTCGGAAGGGGCTAATATACACTCTATGACCTAGAGAGCGGTCTTATAGCCTTAAAGAGAAGCTATAGCTGCGTAGGGCTTTACGTTTACGTTATCCCTATTATATAACGCGGGAAGCTGCTATACACGGCTCCGACGTAAGATCGAGCAACTAGCCGCACTAAGCCGACTAAACGCGCTTAACGTTTAGGTATATAAGGATAAGGGATATTCTATTTCTATTAGGAATTTATTCCGATATTTAGAAATATTAGCGAATTTAGGATTATAGTATATAAGGGATAGGTGATCGCTGCCTTTAGAATAAAAGAAGATTAGGAAACGCGTGCTAAGCCGATAGCTCTACGGTAACTATAACCTAGCGACTTTAACTAGTACTTATAAGACGATAAAACTGCTAAGAAGTAAAAGAGAGACGAGCTCTTTAATTTCGTATTAAAGACCGACTCTTAGATTCGATACTTAAAGAGCTAAAATTTTAAGACTATATATATTAGAGCGCGATATAATTATAGAATATTACCGGATAGTTATTTCTTCGTTAGTAAGCTAACACGTTTTACCTTTATAGACACTTTCTTAGGGGAATTAGCGCCCCTATATAACTAAATTATCGGACCGCTAGCGCGAACGATTACTTAGGTGCTCTTAGCGTAAGGTTTTCGTATTATTATTAAGTAACTATAACGGTATAAGTGCACGAATAAGGTCGGGTGCGACTTAGGTAAAGTAATTATCTATAAAGAGGGAAAGAGGTTCCTAAGGAAGACTCTAACTTTCGCTATTTATATAGATTAAAGTAAGATATTTTATAAAGTATAAAAGTTATATAATCGTTCCCTTATATTAATAGGTAGACGATACTATATAAATACCGGAGCTATAATAAAATAATAAATTATATTTACGTCTAAAAGCTCTATTTCTTCTTAAAGTACGCTAACGCCGATAAGTATCGGTATACGTATACTTCCCGCCTTCTAGCGTTCTCGTCCTCTAAAAGATAACTAAGCCTTACCTCTTAAGTTAGAGTTAGGCTATATTTCTCTAAATACTCCTTAGACTATCTTAGTAATAGCTTTATTGCCCGTTTAGGTAGCTCTAGCGTAGTATTAAACTTATAACTAAGTAAAAGGTATATCGTTAAATAGGGAGTGTTTCGGTAAAGCAGGTAACTACGATATACGGACCTACCTACCTACTATACCTATAAACGTAACTTTCCCCTTATAACCGTATAACTTAAGACTCGGAGTAGTCTATCTAGTACTTTTCCCTTCTTACGTATATCTAGGTTACTTTCCTAGTACGTTAAAATAGCGGCGTTGTTCTCTTACTAGATTCTCTCCTTAGATTCCTAAGTTTCTATACTATCTCCTTACTAGTAAGAGAGCTAAACTTTTATAAGGAGCTATTCTTATAGCTTTAGTATACGCGATAACCGATAATTATATCGAGCTTTAGTCGCGCTTTATCGGTTAGGGAGTAGTATTCGATATCGTATAATCGGTAGTCGTCGTACTCGCTCCGCTACTTACTTTTTACTATCCTCTTAATATACTATTTAGCTTAGGACGTAGGATACCTAACGTTTTATATAAGAAACCTAGATTAACTATCGTCGCGAAGATCGTGTCCTATAACTAAAATAGCGCCGGGGACACTATCTTTATCTATCGCTAGCGGGCGCTTCTATAACTCTCGCTCCTTCTCTTTCTTTAGCCTATTATAGAGCTTCTATCCCTTCCCCCTATAGCCCTAGTACGTACATACCGCTATAGAGGATGCCCTCTAGATAATAAACTCGCGTATCTAATAATATTTACTATCCTATAGGAGATAGTATAGCTCGATATATAGAGTAACTTCTAAGTTAACTTCGGACATCCGGTAACTTTTAATATACTATAGATGCTCCTCTAAATTATTAATCTAGAAATCGGATAGTTCCGCTAACCCGTCCTTAACGTTTAAAGCCTAGTCTAGAGTTTCTTTAGCCCGCGAAGTAAGTAACTTATTAGAGAATATAGGTAGTTATACCTTCGCGGCTACTAAGGCTTTTAGTATCGGAAACCTCGTACTTAGACTTCTTCTATCTCTTACTAGCTCGTCCGAGGGGGCTAGCGTCCTACTAAGAGCTTTAAGGCTTCGATAGTCCCGAATCCCTAGCTTATCGGCCTTTAGCATCGATATAGTCGATATTGCTTTTAAAGTTACTATCTTTATTACCGTTATTATATCGATTTCTATAAAGCGATGCTTTTAGCGTGCTTTAGCTAGTAACTAAAATATAACTTATACGATCTTAGCTAGCTAATATTATAGTCGTGCGGCTAGGGCTAAGTTTTAAACGCGTGCTTTCGTTTCTTATTATTCTAGGGTCTACTATAGGAACTCTAGTTTCGGTGTCGTCTTAGGCCTTGCCTTAGTCCTTCTACTACGTAGCAATAAATTTTCGTCTAGTAGGGAATATACGCGCTTTCTTAGACTAGCTAGGATACGGCTCCGTAGCTATAACGAATAACTATAAGAGAATCCTATCCGAAATTAGCACGCGTCCTACGGTTTATCTCGGCCCCTCTCCCCCTTCTACTTTAGCGTTAGTATACTAATAGCTACCGTTAGATACTATCGGCGGCCCTATATAACTATGCCCCCCTAGCTTCTATAGATATACGCGGAAATAGTCTATTTTAACTATAGGCTGCCCTTTCCTTACTTATTAACTTAGGGCTAGAGTCTCCTTATAGCGCGCTATATATAGAGCGGGTTTTACCTCGCTACCGATAAAGTATAGCGTAGTAAACCGGTATAGAGTGCCTAAGACTAGCAGCTATAGGTCTATAGGTTAAGGTAGCACTAATAAGTATAGTATAGGCGTCTTAGGGCCCGCTTAGCTTCGAGACGCGAATAGGAAATAGTTCTGCTACTTATCCCTATATTTAACTATAGTAATTAGCGGGCTTAGAGAAGTAGGCTAAAATAGAAGTAAGTCCCTCTTTATTAGCCTTATTTATCAGGGCGAAGAATTCTTTACTATCTTCTTAGTATCCTAAGCTTAGCGACTAGTCTATATTAATAGATCGTACTATAGCTTAACTTCGCTAGTAGTACTAAGCTATAAATAAAGCAACCTACTTTTTAGTATATAAAATTATCTTTATTATAGTAAGAAAGTAAGCTGCGCGAGTAATATTACTACCTACCGCTAGGTAGCTATTATAACTACGGTCTAGCGAACCGCGGGGACTAATATATATTACGAGGTTATATAACGTAGGGAGTAAGGAATATTAGATAGACCGACGGACTAATTAAGTTTAGAGCGACGGGTTACTTTAGCGCTCTAACGCTTTACGGCTAGGATCGTAGGATCGCTCTAGCGCTTTAGCGCTCTTAAACGACGGGATTACCTAGCGCTCTTAACGATCTAGGGAAGCTCTTAAGATATATAAGGAAGGAACGGAATACTCCTTTAAATAGATAGCTTAATAGCTTTTAATATTATAATTATTACGATCTCTATTACGATCTTATCTTTAATTTTAATTACTTAATTACTTAGTTATAGTCTATAGTCTATAACCTCTAACTTATTACTAACGTAATATATATATTATTATATAGACTATGCCCTATTATATCTACTAATATAAACCCCTTAATAAGCTTATCCCTTAAGAATAATACTAGTTATTATACGTTAAAAGCTCTTATTTAGTATAATACCGCGTTCCTTTAAGTAATATCGTAACTATTAATATACCTATATAGTAAGCTAGATTAACTAACTCTAGAGCTACTATATTACCTTAGGATATAATACGCGAGATTATTACCCTTTAATATAAGGTATAATTACTTAGGAATAAAGGAGGCAACGGATAAGTTAAGGACCTTAGAGAAGTAGTTAAACTAAAATAGCACCCTCGTAGTATAGTAGTTATATACCTAGGAAGCCTGCTAGCTATAACGCTAGAGTCGGTTCGAATCCGGCCGGGGGCACGATTAATTTTTGGTCGGACTAGCAGACTGCGCTAACCTGCTTATTAATTAGCCAATCAGCGCTTCTAGAAGCGCTTATAAATACACCAGCAGTCTAGCCCCGCTGTAAGTGGGCCGGCCCGGACCTCGCCTACCCGGACCTAGCGACGAATTCGTTAGGACCTCCCCCTGACCCCGGTCTAGGCCCCCCGACCGGGAAAACAAAAACCCGGGGCCGATACTAGCAACTCGATAAGTACGGCGCGAAGCCGGTGCGATAACCCGACTACCGGCCCGGCTAAAGGCCGGCATCAATAAAAAAAATAGCCCGCTAAGCCTTACGGCGGAAAAACAAGGCAGAGCCCGGGAAGATATCGTTATAGGATAAGGTCAGAGATAATTATATAATTAACTATTAACCGTTAACTAAAAAAACGCTCGTACTACCGATTAACGCTATATACCCCGCGTACGTAAAGGAGTCACTTTCTAAGGTCACTTTGCAGCGGGGCTAATGCGATTCCGACTAACTATAACGATACCTAAGATAGCCGGCGTAAGATTCCTACGTATTATAACAGCGACCCGGTATAAGGGCGGACCAGCTACGAAAGAGGGGAGGGTTTTCCCCTAGGCACTCTAGTTTTTCCCTCCTATTTAACGTCGAAGTTCTAGATACCTTTAGATAGGTCACTAGTATAATCTTAATAATAATAATAAACTAAAATAGCTAGGACTATTCGATAGTATTTATAGTATACTTTAAGACTTTCTTACTTAACTTAAGGCCTACTACTAGTTTTACCTTACTAAACTCTTAGACCTAGTCGAAAAGGTACTTTATATAGGAAATTATTTATCTAAAATAGTACTCGCTTAGTTTAGACCTATTATAAGGGATTTTCTCGATAACTAACTAGCGTAATAAGATAATAAGATAGATAAAGTCTTTACTAGTTTCTAAGGATTTAAAGAAGCTATTATAAAGGTATTTAGAGTAACTAATAAGGAATAAGAAGCTAAATAAAAACTTTAAGAACTTTAATAAAGGATCTTAATATTAAATTATACTACGAAGTTCCGTTAAGTTACCTTAAAGCTTAATTAAAACAACGAACCTCTTATATTACGATTCTATAATAAACTTAAAGAAGAAGTTAAAGACGAGCTCTATAAGGAAAATCGACCTAATAACCTCTTAGACTATATTACTATAGTAATATAAATCGACGATAGGTAGTATACGCGACGCTAAGAAAAAAAATAAAGAAGAGGAAACTAAAACCCTTCCTATAAAAATAACTTTAACTAACGCGCTAACTATAAAAAGAAGCGTAAAACTCTTATTACTTATACTTATATAACTAACTAAGGTAGGATAGATTTAAATATAATATAAAAAAGTAAAAGAAAGTATTTTAACGATAGAAAACTTAGATATTACTTTAAAGAATATAGATAACCTTATAAAGAGAAGAAAACCTACTAGGTACTAGCCTTAAAAGGTAAGAAATACCTAAACGCTATTAATAGATAGGAACTAAAGTATAAACTCCTTAGTTAGACTATATACTATAACGATAAATATATAGTATACTTAAGTAATAAAAATAGTATTAGATAGTTCTTAAAGCTATTATAGAAAACCCTTATAATAATATAATAAAAGGATCCTAAAATATAGAAATAAGTTAAATTTATAGAACTAGAATATCCTTATCTTAAAAGAGTCTTATAAGACTAGATTAAGAAGAATAGTAAATGATTTTAGGAAGATATATAAAATAAGGATCGATAATAGTAATAGGTAGTTTATAAATAATATAATAAAGAAGATATAAACGTAGCCTTTATACTTATAAAACTTAGGTAATAACCTAAAAAGGATTAATAAAGCGTCGACGATATAAGTTCTAAAGAATAAGATATACTATAAGAAACGGAAGATAAGAACGAACTTATACTATTACCCTTACTATTAAAGGAAAACGCTACGATTAAAGAATATACTTTATACTTTAAAGAATTTAAAGAAATACTTAAAATTAAAACTTAATAAATACCTTAAATTCTTATAGAAAATTAATAAGCTATAATAGTTCGATATAAACTAGTACTATATAAGGAAGACTATACTATAGCTATTACTATAGTCGATACTTTTATAGCTTTATAATAAGAATAGTAACTATAAAGAGAATTTTTAAATAACCTAAGAATAGTACTTAGTTATAAAAAGTATAAGTATATTTTATAGATCTTATATATCTACCTAGACTATATAATATACTTCTAGATAAAAGTATAATATAATACCTTCTTAGTTAAGTTTAAAGGATAAATACTTTCGAAACCCTACCTAAGTATAAAACTAAACTACTAGAAAATCGATTAATACTACCTAAATAACTAAGTTATATTATTAAAACCTAATTACGGCACGCTACTTAAATACCGCGATAATTATAGTTTCTTAACGAGATATCTTTTAAAGATATATAAAATCTATAAATACGCTAAAATAAAGGAATAGTATAGCGCTACTCGCTTTAAAGTATCTAAACTATTAATCTTTTAAAGACTTATATAATAAGTTAAATATAATAAAGAAGATTATAATAAATATATATACCTAAACTATAGAGTTTACGAATATAAAAAAGTATAAGTATAGTATAAATAATATAATAGTATACTAAAAGATTACTAGTAATACGTATAAAGGCTATAAGCTATATTTAACTAAGGAAAAATTAACGTAAATAAACTATATATAAAATAAAAAGATATAGAACGAAAACTTAACCTTTAGTATAAAAATAAATAAAATTATAATATAAACTATACGATTAACTATAAAGTAACTTAATATAAACGATATAGAGTTAAGAAATAAGAAATCTTTAACTAGTTATAAGAAGTTAGCCTCTTAAGTTAAATAATAACTTAATATAACGAAAGAATAAAGAGATAATACTAGTAATAGATTAAAGAAGAATATATAGATAAAATAAATAAGGACTAAGTAAAAAATAAGGTATACTATCTATAAAAAGGCTATAGACTAGCACGATATAATAAGATCTAAGGACCTTATATATAGTAATAGTAAGCTATAGCGATTAAATAGTATTAGATATTTAAATCGCGGGATATTATATACGTATACTTTTAGACTATAGCGCGATAGGTAATTACGTTTTACTTAAAGTTATTAATTATTACCGACTTATATAAAGATATAAGAAAGATCTATATAAACTTATAAATATTAAAGGAGAGGCTTTTAACTATAATAATAGAATTAATAATATAGAGATTAATTACCTTAATATTAATATCTAGGGCTATAATAAATAAGTTAACTTTAATATTATAGATATTAAAGAATATAACCTTATATTAAGACTTCTATAGCTATAGGAGAGTAACCTACTAATTAACTAGAAAACTAGCTAGCTATATTAAAATAAAGATATAAGTTTCTAAGACTAGTAGATTTAAGAGAAAGTAAAATTTTATAATAATTTAGCTACTAAATAGGATAAAAGGGATAACGGTTTAAGTAAATTATTATAGGCTTTAGCAATATAAATAAAAATAGTAACCGAACTAACGGATATAATAAAATCGACTAATAAGACCTATATACTAACTAATATAGCTATATAACCTAGTATTAAATATAAATAGAATAAAGGATATAATATAAAGATTTAAAGAGTTATTACTACTTTAAGGAAAGACCTTAAATAAATTAATAAAGAGCTTAAGTTAAGAGAAACTAGCTCTTAAAAGAAAGAATAAAGCTTATAAGATAGAATAAAGAATATCCCTTAGGAATACTAGAAATATAATAAACTCTTTAAGAAAGAACTTAAGATAGGGTTACCTAAATATAGCTAATAAGACTATAAAATTTATCTTAAGGATAGAATAACGCTAACGTTTTATAAGATCTATAACCTAAATAAAAAGCAACTATAAGTACTATATAACTACCTTAATAAGAATCTATAAAAGGAATATATATAAACGTTAATATCTAAAGTAAGCTACCTAGTTATATTTATTTTAAAGAAAAATAGTAAGCTATAACTAGTTATTAACTATAAACGCTTAAATAATATTATAATAAAAGACTAAATACTATTACCGCTTATATTAATACTACGAGATCTACTATATAGTAAAAAATAGTTTATAGCCCTCGATCTTAAAAGTGCTTATAACTTAATATATATAAAAAAAGGATATAAATAGATAATAGCCTTTAAAATAAAATTCGGACTATTTAAATATCTAGTAATACTATTTAGACTTATAAATATACTAGCTACCTTCTAATAGATAATTAATAATATCCTATGTAAATACTTAGATATCTTTATAGTAGTATACTTAGATAATATCTTAATCTTCTTAGATACCTTAAAAGAATATAAGGAATACGTTTATAAGGTACTTAGCGTACTTTAAAATATAAAGCTACTAGTTAAACTAAAGAAAAGTAAGTTCTATATATAGAAAGTAGACTTCCTTAGATATATAATCTTACTAAGAAAGATATAAATATAATAAGATAAGATTAACTTAGTTAAAGAATAGCTAATACTAAAGAACGTTAAGGATATATAAAGTTTCCTAGGATTTATAAATTACTACTAACGATTTATTAAAAATTTCGGAAAAGATTATAAGGACTAATCTTTTAAGAGGGAGATATAATCTACTTTATATAACGAAATATTAAAATAAAATAACTAAGTAATAAATTAGATTTTAAGAAACTTAGACTATTTAAAATTAAGAAGGTTATTTTAAAAGTTAACTATAAACTTTCGTTACTAATAATAATACGGATATACCTAATATTTTATATCTTATTATTAAAACTAGTACTATAAAACGTTAAACTATAGGATAAAATCGAAGTCAATAATAATTAGGAATATAAAGCTAAATAAATACTAGATATAAGAAAATAAGGTTAGTAATAAGAATACCTTATTAAGTAAAAGGGATATAAACTAAAGGAAAATACCTAGGAACTACTTAAGCACTTAACCTACTATAGCTCTCTACTCCGATAGTTCTACTAAGCGAACCCTTAATCGGAAATATAAGGTTACTAAGAATAGTATCTTAGTTTAATATATCTAAGGTACTAAATAATTAAACTACGCTAATAGTAATAGTTTCCTTATTTAATAAATAAACTAATTCGTCTTAAGAAAAACGCGTTATACTATCTTCTTTATTAATAGCTTATATACCCTACTAAAATAACTTATTACCTTAGTCCTTTAAGAAACGCTTTTATTTCCTAATCTAAGCTAAGTAAGCTATTACTTCCTTTAATACTTCTTTTACTTTCTATTCGTTTAAATTAATCTTTTACTATTAATTTATAATTGTGACGACCGGTGTTATTCCTAAGGGATAAACCTATCGAGGGGTTTATGTTAGCAGATACAATAGGGCGTGGTCTAAGCAATGATAAGTATATTACGTTGGTGATAAGTCGGAGGTCGTAGACCGTAGACTATAACTAGGTGATTAGAATCAGAGATAAATCGTGATAAAGATCTATGTTAAAAGCTAGAGAGCTATCTATCTAAAGAAGTGAAAGTAGGTGGCTATATATACCCGTAGAGACTGTCCTTAGATCATAGGCCTGGCTATGATCCCTAACGTTAGATCGTATAGAGCGCAGTGATCTCGTTGATCCTAGATCACTTGGATCTCTGCGATCCCCTCGATCCTATATCCATTAGATGGTCGTGCCGACTATTTATCCGTTAGACCGTGTCACGTGCTTAACGCGGTCGACCGTTAGCGGCCTAGTGGCCGTGGTCGTAACACGATATCTCCCCTCCTTTTAGTCTTGTCCGTAAGACCTGCTATAGCTGCCTTAGCCGCCGTGTATAAATATACCCTTGTCGCGTCGTGCGTAAGTGTGTCGTTCCTTGTCTCTTTATCCTTTCGGGATATGCTGCTGACAGTATGTCTAGTCGTGTACCAAAAAATCGTTCCCGAAAAGCCTCTAAGCGCGCTGCTCTTGCCGAACACATCGACTTAAGTAGAGATCCTGCCGATATGCCGTGCACTCGATGCTTTAAGGCGAAGAAGACGAATTGTCGGATGGCCGAAAATTCTTCGCGCTGTAATAATTATATTGCTAGTGGTCGTCCCTATTGTGATGGTGTTTTAGTGGCCTCTTCTTATAGGTGTCTTCTGATTCTTTCTACGCGTGGTGGCTAACGTATTTCTTTTAGTAACCAAATTGTTAGCGGAGCAGCGTAGGCTGCATTCCGAAGAGGAGGAAGCTAGGGAAGCCTTATTGGAGCTTCAGGCATAGCTTGCGAATCTTTAGTCGTAAATGTCTATCGCCGTTAATCGTTTAGCTCGTATCCGGAAGATTCGGAATCGTGCGAAGGAAAAGAGTTCCGAGTTATTTCGTCGTGGTATCTAAGAAGTAGATGCCGAGGATGGCGTTTTGCCTGCGCTCGATGCGCATGAGCATTAGGTGGCAAATAACTTATAATCGTTAGGCGTTCCTAACGAGGCGAATTGGTCCTCGTTCGGTGTTAGTAAGGAGTTTGCGGATCTTAGTCCTTTGATCCCTCCTAAACCTTCTAGTAAAATTGTCGAAGCAGAGAGCCGTAGTAGGTTAAGTGCTTAAGTGGTTCCTAGGTATTTTCCTCTAGTCCGTATCCCTTCCACTTAACAAGGTATTCTTGTTGCTAACCTTGTTTTCTTATGTCTAGTATTTATTCTACTTCGTATTCTTAATCGTCGTCGACTTCGATTTTTTCCTATAGTTTAGCGTTTCGTGGCGCTAGTTCTAATAATGAGATATGAAATATCGGGTGTATCCGTATTGTTGTTGGTAGCGAAAGTTCGTAGTTGACTTTTAAAATGGTTTCCTTAACCTTAAACGGTCTAAGTTTCTTAAAATCTAATTTATTGCTTAGTCGTTTTGTTTTAATGTTTCGTCGTACGAGGTAGACTATATCTCCCTCTCGAAAGATTGGTCCCTGCAATCTTTTCCGATTATAGTAAGTGGACATTCGTTCTCTAACGAATTAAAGCTCTTATTGTATTTCTTTATGCAATTTTCGTAGCTAATCTGCTTATAGTATCGCTCGTTCCGCTTATAGTCCTTATCGAGTGACCTTAAATGCTTCGGGGTTATATCCGTAATTAGCGTATGCTGGTGAGAGCTTAGTTGTTTCCGTGACTAAGCTATTATAAGCTAGTTACGCTGTTGGTAGCTATTTAACCTAATCGTTTTATTCGTAGCTAATATAGCATCGTAAATATTATTTAAGCGTTTAGTTAAGTCGTTCTATTTGTCTATCTATTTATAGGTAATAAGCTGTGCTAAGCTTATATTTCGTCCCTAATTATACTATAAGAGCTTGCTAAAACTTGGCTATAAATGTGCTTCCTCTATTAGAGATAATCTCGTTCGGTAGTCCGTGATTGCTAATAATTATTCGTAGGAACATATATACTAGCTCTTCTACATTGCTTGCTTCTTTATATAGTAAAAAATACCTATACTTCGTTAGTCTATCGGTAATAACGAATATACTATCGTACTTAACATTGGTCATAGGTTCTTTCGATAGTGGTAGCTTTATAATATAGTCGAAAGCTATCGAATCCTATAGTTTCTCTAGTACTAGTAGCGGTTGTAATTCTCCGTATAGTTTATGTCGTTTAGCTTTGCTTCGTGCGCAAAGTTCGCATTCTTTAATAACTTATCGTACTACTTCCTTAAGCTATAGGAAGTTATATTGTCGTTTGATCCGTTCTATTATTCTTCGGATTCCTTAGTGTCTATGTGTTAGATGTTCGTATATGTCTTATATAACTTTATCTCGTAATTTTAGTGGTATCTAGATTTTATTTTTATATATTAGAACTTCTAAATGTTCTATGTCGTATCCGTTTAGTACTTCGTGTTCTTTTATCTATTTTAGGATCTTCTAGTATATCGAGTTGTTGGGTTATACTTTGAATATTGTATTTAGCTATCGTTGCTAGTAGTTCCCGTTTTCGTTGATTTCTAGGAGCTGTCCTTTCGCTGTAGGTGCCCCTATATCGTAGTCACTTCGTCGACTAAGGGCATTAGCTCGACCGTTTTCTGTTCCTTTTCTATAGATTATTTCGTAGTCGAATTCCGATAAATATTCGGCCTATCGGATCTATCGTCCGTTTAACTATTGCGTCGTTGCAAAATGTAAGATGTTCTTATGATCTATATAGACCTTAACTTTATATTTGCTTCCGAGAAGGTAGTGTCGAAATTCCTTAAAAGCTTAGATGATTGCGAGGAATTCTTTATCGTAGATAGGGTAATTAAGTTCTGCGCTATACAGCTTTTTCGAGTAGAATGCAATTAGTCGTAGTCTTCCTTTATCGTCTTTTTATCCGATTTATGCTCCTAGAGCAAAGTCTAATATATCGGTTTCGAGTTCGATTTATCGTTCTAGATCGAAGGTAGTTAAGACTAGTTCTTACGTAATCGTAGTTTTAATGCATTCGAAAGCTTCGTTAGCTTTATCGTCCTATATAAATTCTTTTTCCTTCTTCGTTAAGTCGTGTAGTAGTACTATAATCTTTCCGAAATCTTTAATAAATCGTCGGTAGTAATTTACAAATCCTAGGAAACTTTATACGTCCTTAACGTTCTTTAGCGTTAGCTATTCTTTAACTAAGTTAATCTTATCTTATTGCATACGTATCTCTCTTAGTAAGATCGTGTGTCCGAGGAAGTCTACTTCCTATATATAGAACTTGCTTTTCTCTAGTTTAACTAGTAACTTCGCATTCTAAAGTGCGCGGAGTACCTTATAGACGTGTTCCTTGTGTTCTTCTAGGGTGTCCGAGAAGATTAGGATATTATCTAGATATACTACTATAAAGATGTCTAAGTATTCGCGTAGGACATTGTTGATTATCCGTTAGAAGGTAGCTGGTGTATTTATAAGTCTAAATGGCATTACTAGATATTCGAATAGTCCGAATTTCGTTCTAAAGGCTGTCATCTATTCGTGTCCCTTTTTTATACGTATTAAGTTATAGGCGCCTTTAAGGTCGAGGGCTATAAACTATTTTTTGCCGTGTAGTCGATCTCGTAGTTCCGATATAAGCGGTAATAGTGTTCGGTCCTTTATTGTAATATCGTTTAGGCGTCTATAGTCGATAACTAGTCGTAGCTTGCCGTTTTTCTTTAGAACAAATATAACTAGATAGCCTGCTTCGGATATTAATATTCGTATATATCCTTTTCGTAGATTCTCGTTAAGGTAGTCGCGTAGCGTTTATAGTTGCTTTTCGTTTAGGTTATAGATTTTATAGAACGTCGGCGTTATTCTATCCTTAAGATAAATTTCGTGGTCCTATTAGCTGTGTTCGGGTAACCCTATCTCGAGTTCTTCTTTAAAGAGTTTATCGTATTTCCGGTATTCCTAGGGGATGTTCTTTATTCTATCTTATAGGCTTTATTCTTTCTCTTAAGAGCTAGTTTCTCTTAACTCGAGCTCTTTGTTGATTTATTTAAGGTCTTTCCTTAGAGTGGCAATAACTCTTCGGATCTTCGTGTTATGTCCTTTGTTCTATTTATATCGGATGCTAGGTTATATAGCCGTGTTAGTTAGTACGTGGGTCTTATTAGTCGATTTTGTTATGTCCGCCGGTTCGGTTGCTGTTTTCGTCTATATCGCTGAAGCCCGTAATGATTTGCTTGAACGGTTATCCCTTTTGTCCTGTTTAGTGGCTAAATTATCGTAAAATTTTGCTTTCTCCTAAATCTGCTAGTCCTAGAAACTTACGTCTTCGTCCCAACGCAGCTAGCTAGTTTTCTAGTTAATTAGTAGGTTGCTCTCCTATAGCTATAGAAGCCCTAATATAAGGTCGTGTTCTCTAATATCTATAATATCGAAGTTAACTCGTTCGTCGTGGCCCTAGATATTAATATCGAGGTAATTAATCTCTATATTAATGATTCCGTTGTTATAGTTAAAGGCCTCTCCTTCGATGTTCGTAAGTTTATATAGATCTATCTTATGTCTCTATATAAGTCGGTAACGATTAACGACTCTAGGTGAAACGTAGTTGCCTATCGCGCCGTAGTCTAAAAGTATACGTGCGTGATATCCCGCGATTTAGATGTCTAATACTATTTGGTCGCTATAGCTTGCCGTTGCTATGCATAGGGTCCTTAGATCTTATCGTGTCGTGCTAGTCTATAGCCCTTTTATAGATAGCGTACCTCGTTTTTTGCCTAGTCCTTATTCGTTTTATTTAGGTATTCTTCTTCGATTTATTGTTAATATCGTTTCTTTATGTTTTTATCGCGTAGTGTCGTGTTAGGGCTTAAGAGACTGATTTCTTATAGCTAATCGAAGATTTCTTATTTCTTAACGCTATATCGTTTGCATTATGCTGCTTTATAGTTAATTGCGTACTATGCTTCGCAATTCTATTCGTTTTCGTACTAAAGGTCGAGTTTTCGTTTAGCGTCTTTCCGTTTTTTGCGTAGTGTTTCTATATCGATTCTTCCTTAGTCGAATACGGCTTATAGCCTTCGTACGTGCTGCTAATAATCTTTTAGTGCACCGTTATATCGTTTATGCTATACTCGTGCTTTTTCGTATTTATGAATTCTATAGTTCGGGTATGCGCATTCGTTGTAATTTTCTTTATCGCATTTAACTCGTTGCGTAAGTCTTTAGAAGATTAAGGGTTCGGATATCTTAGAGCGAGTAGCGTTGTGCTATTCCTCTATTTTAGCGTGTCTATAGATTTTATATATCTCCGAAAGACATCTCGTTAATAAACCGTAATCATCGCGGCATTCGAGTGGCGTGCCGTAATCGGGTTCTAATAACATAACTTGGTCGTTTAGGTAGCGTTAATCGATTTTCTAGTAGTCTAGTTCTATGCTTAGGTAGGGTTTCGAAAGTACTTATCCTTCGAACCTAACCGGGAAGGCGTCGTGTCGTGCCTTTATCTAGAAGTGTGTCATGCAATCTAGGTAGACGCATAATATCTATAAAATATGCTTATAGTGCTTATAAGTAAGTAGTATTTATAGATCGTCTTTAAATTCTCCTCGTAGTTACTATTCTCGTTATAGAGCTATAAAGGTGTCGACTACGGCGATAGCTATAGTATAGTCTCCTCCGCGTAGTGCCGGTTAATATCGAATTAATACAGCTTATTGGTTTTCCGTGAGAATTTAAGGTGTTTGTTAGGTTCTAATTTTAAGCATTTCTTCGAATTCTTCGAAGTATAGAGCGTGTTCTCTAATCGTGGCATTTTCCCTTAGTAGCGAGGGTGGTAGTACGAGTTCGTTCTTGTCTTCCGTTTCTCCGGGTATTTCTTATTCTTTAGAGCTTATATCGTCGATACTTCGTTGTTCCTCCTTAGGTTATTGTCCGAGTTTCGTAAGCATAAGGGCTACGTCCGTGTCTTCTTTATTATATTGTTTATAGACTGCCCGTCGTTATTGTCGATTTTTGTTTCGTATGTCTTCCTAGAATCGTTTGCCGTTCCTCCTAATCTAGTCTTAGGAGACTCCTTTAGGATAGGGGTATTCCGGTTCTGCGAATTTAACTTATCTCTATATTTTAGGATCCCTTCGTTATATTATTATAAGGGTCTTCTTTAGTGGCTTTAGGAACTATCCGGTACTGTTTTTATCGCTTAAGTATACCGTGCATTCGTCGTCGTAGTATATAGTCTAACTAAGGAGTTTATACTTTAGTTCCTATCTATTAGTAGCGTTTAGGTGTTTCTTACCTTCTAGGGCTAGTGCCTAGTAGGTTTTCTTCTCCTTGCGAGGTTGTCTATATTCTTTAGAGTAATGTCTAAGTTTCCCGTAGTTAAAACACTTTCCTTTGCTTTTCTATATTGCATCTAGATCTATCCTACCTAGGTTAGTTATATAGGCGTAGGCAATAGGAGTTTCGCGCTTCTTTTTATAGTTAGCGCGTCGGCTAAAGTTATTTCCGTAGGAAGGGTTCTAGTTTCCTCTTCCTTATTTCTTTTCTTAGCGTCGCGTATACTATCTATCGTCGATTTATACTGCTATAGCAATATAGTCCGAGAGGTTATTAGGTCGATTTTCCTTATAGAGCTCGTCCTTAACTTCTTCTTTAAGCCCGTCGTAGAATCGTAATATAAGGGGTTCGTCGTCCTAATTAAGCTTTAAGGTAACTTGACGGAACTTCGTAGTATAATCCGATGCTGAGATCCTTTGTCGGAGTTCTCGAAGTTTTTATTTCGCTTCTCGTTCCTCGTCGGTTATTCCGAATACCTTCGTAATAGCTTCTTCGAATCCTTAGAAACTAGCAAAGAATTCGTCTATTTCGTTGTCTCGTCGCGCTAGTTGGTTGTCGAGAAAGTCCCTTATAATAGGTCTAAACTAGGCGAGTGCCGTTCTAGATAAACAATTTCCTACGTAGAGTACCTTTTCGACTAGGTCCGAGAGTTTAGTAGGGTAAAACCGGTAGTAGGCTTTAAGTTAGGTGAGAAAGTCTCGAAGCGTGCCGTAAGTACCGTCGAATGGTCCTAGCTGTTTTAGTTTAACTGCTTCTCCGAGGTCCCTAACTTATCCGTTGCCTCCTCCGTTCCTAAGTAACTGTACCTTATATCGAAGGGTGATGATCTCGCGTATTATGTCCTAAGGCGACATAGTGGCTCTAGAGTTGGTTAATCTAGCTTGCTGTGTAGGCATGTTGATAGTTGCGATATTGCTTAGAGTGACGCGGTATTGCACTAAATAAGAGCTTTTAACGTATAACGACCGGTGTTATTCCTAAGGGATAAACCTATCGAGGGGTTTATGTTAGCAGATATAATAGGGCGTGGTCTAAGCAATGATAAGTATGTCACGTTAGTGATAAGTCGGAGGTCGTAGACCGTAGACTATAACTAGGTGATTAGAATTAGAGATAAATCGTGATAAAGATCTATGTTAAAAGCTAGAGAGCTATCTATCTAAAGAAGTGAAAGTAGGTGGCTATATATACCCGTAGAGACTGTCCTTAGATCATGGGCCTGGCTATGATCCCTAACGTTAGATCGTATGGAGCGTAGTGATCTCGTTGATCCTAGATTACTTAGATCTCTGCGATCCCCTCGATCCTATATCTATTAGATGGTCGTGCCGACCATTTATCCGTTAGACCATGTCACGTGCTTAACGCGGTCGACCGTTAGCGGCCCAGTGGCCGTGGTCGTAACAATAATATAATAAACTAGAAAAGAAGGAATATTAGTAAAAAGAATAATAAGGAAAGAAAGGGATAAAATAAATAGGCGGACGCTATATTATAACTATTATAAGAACGGCTTATCAAGGTATATTTAAAATACTAATTAAAACGCTCGCTAACTTTATAAGTTAGGCCTAACTAAAAATAATAGGAGTAAGGTATAATTTTAATACTATAGATCTTAGTCTAAGATACTAGCTCTAATTATTAACGCGATTTATCGGAATTATAAGAATAGGATTTTTAAATATAACTAGATATACTATTAGTAGTATATCTTAAAAGGATAAAAGAATAAGGAACGATATACTTACGTACGACGTAATAAGGGTATATTTATATATAGCGGCTAAAGTAGTAGGTCTTAGGGATAAGACTAAAAGAAGGGGAGGTATCTTATTACGACTATAGTTTAGCGAACCGCGGGGACTAATATATATTATAAGGTTACGTAACGTAAGGAGTAAGGAATATTAGATAGACTAATAGACTAATTAAGTTTAGAGCGATAGGTTACTTTAGCGCTCTAACGCTTTATAGCTAAGATTATAGAATTACTTTAGTACTTTAGCGCTCTTAAATAACGGGATTACCTAGCGCTCTCGACGATCTAAGGAAGCTCTTAAGATATATAAGGAAGGAATAGAACACTCCTTTAAATAAATAGCTAGATAGCTTTTAATATTATAATTATTATAATCTTTATTACGATCTTATCTTTAATACTAATTACTTAATTACTTAGTTATAGTTTATAGTCTATAACCTTTAATTTATTACTAACGTAATATATATATTATTACTTAGACTATACCCTATTATATTTACTAATATAAACCCCTTAATAGGTTTATCCCTTAGGAATAATACCGGTCGTTATAGTAGTAGTAGGAGGGTTTAGGTAGGGTTATAAATAAATAAATCGTTTCTAAATATATTTAAATTAAATCGATATTTAGCTAAATTAAATTAAATTAAATCCGTCGTAAATATATTTAGATTAAATTAAATTTAAGTAGCCGATTTATTTAGATATTTAGCTATTTAAATAGAAATTATAGGGTAGGTAGTAACTTAGTAAATATATTAGCTCGCGTCGCTTAACGTAACTAGTATTACCTATATTGCTATTTCTATAGCGCGTTTTCCGCGTAATGCTTTTTTTTCTACGCGCGTTATAGGCGCTTATTTATAGTTAACGTAATTTTATAGATCCGCTATATTACTTTCTTTTACCTTTACCTTATAAATATCTACGATAAACCTTAGCGCGCTTTAACTATACCTATATATTAAAATACTAAAAAGGATTCTATATATCTAAACTATATCTACGGTATTAATATAGGCGTCTTAGATAAAACCTCTAACCTTAACTCGTCCGATACTAAAAGAGAGGTATCGAACGACCTATAGTTCTCGGTTAACTATACCGGTTATAAAGGCATTAATTAGAATCGCCTCTCTAGCTTTTCTATTAGTAAGCGTCGGAAGAGGCCGCGTATAGGATAGGTATAGGAGCATAGGTTTAATATTAAATAGGATAGCTCTAGCCGCCGATTCTAGCTATATAAGGCGTACTACTAAAAGAAGAGTACCTCTATATATATATACGATTCTACGTTAATAAGCTAAGTAAATAGTTATATAGAAAATATTTACCGCGTTAATAAAGATAGCCCGATCGTATTATAAAGGAAGAGATAGCGTACTTTATTTAATATAGTCGACCTTAACTATTACTAGCCGAAAGACTAAGCCTTAATAAACGCGTTCGTAGTATTATTTAAACCGGCTCTTTTTTAGTAACTACTTATTTAGTATATAGCCTATAATAATATTCTATTTTATAAGCTCGAAAGTCTATATTTTCGCGACCTTATAGCGTATATAAATAGCGCTATTATCTAAAGTAGGAGCCTCCCTACCTATAGTATAGTTCGTAACTAGATTATACGGTCTTTCGATTATTATAAGGGCGTCGTAACGGAGCTGCTCGGCCGTTTACTTAGCCGTATTAATATTTCTTTCGATATATAGTCCTCCCGGAAATTTATATCCCTCCTAGGCCTTACTATTTATTTTCTTAATAATAAGGGGAGATTCTATACGTTTCTTTTAGGCCTACTACGTATCGAAGGCCGATATAGCGGTAAAAATCTAGCTAACTACGTAAGCGAGATAATCTATAAATATAGTATTAAGGGTCGCATTAAGTATTTTATTATAAATAACGTAGAGAGCAATAATACTTATCTCGATTATCTAGGTATTAAGCTTAGCTTTAATAAATTATATCGGCGGCTTTACTATTATAGTTATATTATTAATCTCGTCGCGTAAGCTATTCTTTTTAGAATAAACGCAGACGCTTTTAAGGAGGACTATTAAGCGAAGAAAGAGATTTAAGACGATATAAGACTCTAGAGATTAAGAGGTCCGATTAGTAAATTATATAATATTATCTACTAAGTATAAAGATCTAGCTAGTATATTAAGAAGCTCTATAAGCTATAGTCTATTAAGAATATCGCCTTAGGCCTAGATAATTATACTACTTATAATATTATTATAGATAATATAACTTAATAGAACTCGTCTAAGGCTATAATAAAATAAAGCTTTAAGCTTTAGAATATACTAGACTCCTTAGTTTAAGCGGAAGTTATAGAGTAAAACTAATATATATCTTAGAGAACTTAGAACGGAATAAAGCTAATACTAAAAAAGAGTCGGAAAAAGCCTATAATAGTTGATAATAAGATATTTATAGAGGATTAGTTAGTAACCGTAGAGTACTTAGCTATACTAACTCTACTAAAAATAGCTACTAAACGCTTAGAGGGTCGTCCTAAGGAAGGAAAATTTAGAGCGACTTAGGAGGTCTTACTAACAATAGAGTAGCTCTTAAAGTACCTCGAGGAATTAAAATTTCTATATAAGCGGGATAAGGAACTATATCTATAGATTAGCTATAACTTAGGTTAGATAAAGCTAGACTAATACTATACCCTTACTAAGGGTAGCCCCGCTTACCTCGTAACTCTTATACTTTATCCTACGTTTTACTAGTTAACTATAAAGATATAGTAAGCTAATTATCTAAAGTAGTTAATAAGAGGTAAGGTAGCTATAGAAGAGTTATAGAGTAAATATCGGAATATTTCTATTAAGTAGGATACGATACTTAAATAGCTAACTATAGTAAGGAAGATAACTAAACTAAATGATTTTATAGCCTCGGTTAAGAAGCTTAGTATATAGCCTATACCGCCGATATTAGCCGCTTAAGATAAATACGTAGAGTAGGTTACTATAACTAATCTAGGCGATTGTTTAGTAGATAACCCTATTTAGTATTAGCTTCTCCGAAGACGGTAGTATCTATAACTATCTAGGATAGCATTTAATCTCTTTTAAATCCCGGCTATATCTTCCGAGCTAAAGCGTATCTTTAGCCTTATAAGGTAAATAGTTTTAGTATAAAGAGGCCGCCTTAAAGTAGACCTAATTAGTACTACTTAGTATATATCGTCTTAGGAGAAAAGTAAGGTTATTTAAATATCTAAATAAATCTAAATTAGATATAAGGTAAATTAAATTAAATTAAATCGATGATTCCCGTTTCTTAGTTAAATTAAATCGGATGCTTAATTTAAGTTAGTTTATTTATTTATAAGCCTAGGTCTAGGAGCGACACCCTAAGTTTCCTCGCCCTAACTAGTTCCTTTATTACTCGTCTCTATAACGGTTAGTAGTATAGTATATTAAGCCTCCGCTAACCTATTAACTTTACTATTACTTTACTATAAGGTTATAATAACCCTCCGCTTATAGTCTAGGGTATAAATATTATATAAAAACACGTTCTAATAATAAAAATAACGTATAGTAAGTAGTATATTTACCCCCTCTTATCTTATATAAACGTTAGGTAACTACGACGATATTACTAAAGGTCTAGGCTACCTACCCCTTCTTCTATAAAGAGGGTAGAGCGGTTTATAGATACTAAAACTTATATATATATATTTATAGAACTATTATAGAAATAGTTCCGCTACTTACCTTAATTTAACTATAGTAGTCGGTAGGCTAAGAGAAGTAATAGCTCTTCTTTATACTTATACTCCTTATAAGCTGATTTCTCTCTCTTTTAGGATATAGAGACCGTTAGATATAACTAGATAAAAATTATTAACTTATCGCAATTTCCTTCCGAACCTAGCTAAGATAGTAAAGAAAGTAAAGAGTTATAAGGATTATAGTAAGCTAAGCTTTAAGATAAGCTACTAAGTTAATATATAATAGACTTTAAGGAATATAGTAAGAGCTAGTAAAATTAAGTAATAGCTATACTAGTATACCGACTAAACGCAACGATAAGAAAAGTAAATATAGTAACTTCTTAATATCCTCTTAGCTATATTAAGAAACCTTAGCGCTAGGTTACGAGGACGACCTAGGTCGCGTAAATCTAACCTACGCCTATAAGAGAGCTTTCGCGAAGGTTATAATACCTTTAAGCCTAAAATAAATATTAAGTATAAATCTAATAGGACTTCCTTAATTACCTTTATAAAAGATAGTAGATTACGTCTAAGGGTATATTATAGTAATATTAGCGTTAGTATAAGTAGTTATATAGTAGTATAGCGGATTCGTATTTCGATAGAAATAATATAAAGAGGTATAAAAGGTATAATATAGTCCTTTCTATATCTACGATAGTTCCTAAATAATAGTAATTTTATAGTAGTATAATACTATTCTAGTTTTTTAATAGAGACTTCGACCTATTAATATTAATAAGAAAAGTAGTTCTTAGTACCGATAACCTCTTAGTTTTATAGAACTTTAACTTTACTTATAGTAAAGGTATCTTTAATTATAAATAATATTAAATCTAGCTCTCGGGCTACTACTAACTCCTTACTCTTACTAGCGCTCGGACTATAGAGATTATTAATAATAAAAAGAAGAAGCCTAAGGATAGAACGTATAAGAGATTCTATAGTTATAAGGCCATAAGTATTAGGTACTTAGATAAGGATAGTAATAAGCCGCTTAATAGCGACTCTCGTTAGCTAGAAGATATACCTTATAAAGTTATTATTAGTTATAAACGATTTAAAGTACTTTACTATAAAGATATTATCTTATCGATCGTTTATTACCTAGATACTAGCATCGATATTCTTACCTTAGCGGTTAAGTCTATTTACTATAAAGGAGTAGATAGAAGACCTAAACCGTTTATATTAACCCGCTTAACCCTAAACTATCCTTATTAGGCTAACGCTAATATATATAGACCTATATTTTCTTTATAGATATAAGAAGATTTATATTCTATATTATTATAGCCGTTATAAATCTTATTATTAGCGATTAAGCCTTTAGTACCCTAAGCTTAACGACTATATAGGGTGTCTTTTAGCTAGCTATAAAATTACGGGTTAAGTCTTTATACGTTGCTTTAACGGAAAGAGGATTAGTTAAAGCGACCTATATTCCGCGCTTTTAATAGTTTAATCGTTTCCTAAGAGAAGCCTCTTCCTTACCCCGAACTAAACAACGATATAGAGCGATAGACTTTTAATAAAGGCTTTAAGTAAGCGCTTAGGCTAGAAGCGTTCTATAAAGGAGCTACTAATTCCGCTAATAATAAACTCCTTATAGCCTTAATATAAATAAGAAGTTATATTTATATAAAATTCTATAGGAAGCACCTCCGATACCGTCTATAACTAAATAGTACGCTATAAACCTAGGATAGGTAATTTCTAATAGTATATATATTAACGAACTAGTTATATCTTAAAAGAGTAAGGATCTATACTTTATTAGTTACGCTTAGGGAATATAAAGAAATAACGCCCGCTATTATAGTAAGTTTACTTAAAATAAACCTATCTACTTAGGAAGCTATAGCCTTATTAGCGCTAATTATAATACTATCTTTAGCCTACGCCCTTACGCTTAAGACCGAGACTTCTTAGCTTAAATACTAAATTAACCTATCTATACCGTACTAGGTCTTATCTATTAAAGCCCCTTTTATATATAACCTATTACTTAACTACTATATTTATATTAGACTTTCGATAAGCGCTTAAAAACGCCGTAAATAAGGCCTAGACGATTAAAGCGCTAGTACTCTAGTACTATAGATACTAAAACTATAATACCGCTAAGTAAAGGTATAATAATATCCTCTTTAAGTATATCTAAGGTAAGGTTCTTAGGGTTTTTAATCTTAATAGAATTTAATAGTTTCTATAGTAAATACCTTAAAGATATAGAGACTTTACTTATAGAGAAGGTACTATCGTAAAAAGACTATTCGGTATATCTATTAAGTAACTTTAGGGTTAAGTAACGAAAGAAAGTTAAGGCGATTAAACGGGAGCGTTATAGCTATCGTAGCTAAATTAGCTATATATAGTAAAGAGTCTAAACGTTCTAGAAATATTATAGAAAGATACTAATAGCTAGTAGTTATTTATTACTAAAGAGGCGAACTTTAAATCGACTTATATATAAACTAAAGCAGCTTACTTAACTTCTATACTATAAAGGGCTAAAATAAAAGTAAGTCCTTCTTCGTTAGCCTTATCCGTTAAAGCGAAGAATTCTTTACTATCTTCTTAGTATCCTAAGCTTAGTAACTAGTCTATATTAATAGATTATACTATAGCCTAACTTTATAGCTTATAGCTTACGATTCTAAGGTTATATTAATCCTTATAAAGATAGGTTATTTTATAATACCGGTCCGTTCTAGACTTAGCGGCTAGCGAAAAGCAACTATATATAGGATCCCTATATATAGAAATATAAACTAGTATTAAGTTTTACCTCGTATCTACCTCTAGGTAAAAATATAAGACTCTAGCTAGAATATAAGAGCGATAAAGCTAGTAAGTCTCTTAAGGCTTAAATAGTAGTAGCGTATATTCTATATTATGGCCTCGTAGCTACTATCTATCTAAAGAGAGTCTTATAATAAGAGTAGGAAGCGTAGTAGATAATCGTAAAGTAAAGACTAATTTTAATAAGATTTTAATACTAATAGGCCGCTTATCGATAGGTATTAATAAACTAGTAACTTTATAGCCGCTCTTAGCGGGGGGGGGGGGCATTTCTATAATTAAGCTATACTAGAAAAATGCCTTACGTAAGCGATTAGTAGGAATAGAAACCTTTAAGCTAAAGGTATAAACGCTTTACCTTATACTATAGCCTTTACTTACTAGGCTTTTAGTATATTAGCTATATCCTTATAGTACTAAAGTATTAATAGAATAGTAAGGTAAATTATATAGAGCTTAAGCGATATTATCGTTAATTATTATTCCTTAAAGTATAGTATCGTAACTATTTACTATAATACTATAAGTATTACTATTATAGCGAAGAACGTCTCTTAGTTAAGTTAGCTATATTACTTATAAGTAGGTAGGTAAATAAAGGAGCTAATAATAGAGTCTAATAAAGAGCTAGAATAAAGAGCTTATAAGAGAGCTTATATAGTCTTATAGAACCTCTATAAATAACGATATAAATAGGAGGCTAGAAAGCTACTTTCCGGTTAGTACTATTAATATTCGTAGTAATATCGCCTATATTAAAGGGAGAGATAGCTATTTCGCTAGTCTCGATATAGTAGGAGTTATAGATAGCCCCGTAAAGAGTATCTCGTTTATCGCGAAAGCGGCTTTAAGCATTATAGTATTTAGGTTTCTCCCCGATATACTTATAATAATTACTTATAAAGAATAAGAAGGTTTCTAAAAGAAGGCTAGGGTCCTTAGCCTCCCTTAAGACTTTACCTTAACTAAGAGAGAAGTATAAAGAGAGAGATATCTAAGAGCTTAGGGCGGAAAGAAAGGAATATAAAGATATAGATTATAACTACCGTATTAGTATATTATATGCCTTCTCTATTAACCTTATTTATAAGAGGTCCTATATATAAAATTGCTCTTTTATTAGCGTAAGTTATATTACGATAAAGGTAAGGAGACCGTTATCCTCCCTAAGCTTAGTTATACTAAAGTATAGTTATATATAAGAGGAGCGAGTTTAAATTAGCGATCTCCTAAAGCCTTATGCGTTAGGGTTTATAAGGAGAGGCGTAAGGTTCCTTCGTTTACGTTCTATAGTTAGGAAATTCTAGAGAATATTATCGTGCTTAAAGGCCTAAGTATTAAGCTCCTTAGCCTTATTATACTATAACTTAAACAAGGGTCCTATATAGAGGGCTTATATAGTAAAAGCGAAACCTATATAATAGCCTTATAAAGTACTATTATATAGTTAACGTCTATTACGCTATAATCGGGAATATATATCGAGAAGTCTAAACCGTTCTTAGTTTTCTATCTTTATAGCTCTTTTATTTAGGATAGTCTACGATATTATACTTATTAGATAATACTTTTAAGCTAATTTTTTAAAAAGCTAAAAACCCTTATAAAAAGGGTATAATAAGGGCGCTATAGCTTCTAGCTCTAGGCATTAAATAGCTATATTATTTTTATCTAGCTAACTAATAAGACTCTATATATCTTAAAATTCTAGGTCTATATACTAAAATATCTTATATAGTTTCCTATAAGTTTACTAAGGCGTATATAAGAGGTAGAATAGGAATAGTATACTAGCTAAAAGATTATAGTTAAGAGCCGTTTAACTAAATAAATAAGGAAAGTATAAAGGAATAAGTTTAAGTATATATACTAGTATAAGTAAAGAGAGTTAGATTATTAGATTCTTACTTATAAACGCTATCTTCCTATACTATTTCTATGAAATATATTACTCTCGTAGTAAACTCTAACTAATAGCGGGTAAACTACTTAGTTTAATAACCGCGTTATAAATCTTATCGTTATAGCTAATAGCCTTACGATATAAGTATTTACTCTACCTTACTAAGAAACTTATTATAACTAAATTCGGTATCTATAGTTTAAAGGCTAAGATAAGATTACTAACCTCGTAACTTAATAGTTATTTAGCGGGATTTTATATAAATAATACTATAGGATATTATATAAGAAGTAAAGTAAGTTTATAGCTAGACTCTTAAATATAGCCTCCTTAGATATTAACCTAAAGTAGCTTTACGTTAGCCGCGGCTTATATAACTATATATTATTACTTAATCTCTACTACTCTCCCTTTACCTTTTAGAAAGTAATATCCTACTTATATTTTTACTAATAGCTGCTTCTTATTTTAAAATATACGACTAGCCTCTTATAGACCCTCGCGACTTATTTATACTTATATTTAATAAACTTACTATTTCCTATACGCCTTATAGGGATTATAAAGTATCTTAAATATCTTATCGTAACCGATTAAGAGATTTATTTCCCTTAATATATCCTGCCCTTTAAATACTTTAGTCTCGCCGTTTTATTATAATATTATAGGAAAGTAGCTACTACTATTAATCTCGACTTTAAAAAAAACAATATTTATTAGTAGCGTAAAATATATTCCTTCTAGCATTATATTAGCCTTAATTATTTTAGACCTTTAAAGCACCCTACTATATTTTCTTAGGCCTTTTAAGGTATACTTATAGTAGACACTCTCTTAGCTATCTCTAAGCTAGACCTATATAAGCTTAACTTTATTTACTACCTTCGCGGCTCCGCTCGCCCCCCTTATTAAGGTTTTCTAGTATTTTCTACCGCTTCGATAACGCGCGTATAGTTCTTTAGGCACCTACTTTATAGGTCTATATAGTAACTTAACTAGTTTCCGCGGCGGGTTATATTTTATATACCGTTTACTATCTTTAGTGCTATAGCACCCTTAATAGATAGGATCTATATTAGCTAGATAAGCTTTTAGGGCGCTAAGACGAGAGCTAATATCGGCTAGCTAATTTCGAATTTTATAGTGCTTATTATAGTAAAGATCTCTAATCTTATAGTCTATCTTAATAAAGAGGCTATTATATATATAAGCAGTGCTTATAGCGGTAGTTTTACTAAGGTAGATATAACTAGCTCCTTTAGCTACTAGCGTATCCTTAGATTATAGTTCCTTATTTATAGAGGTAAAATCTTTATAGTCGACCTAACCTTTAAAAACGGAATTATAGGTAGACTTATTAGTAATATCTTTATAAATATATATCGGCCTAGCTTAACCCTCTTTACCCTAGTCTAACTAGCTAGTAAGGTTATTAGAGTTTATTTACCTTACTACTATAGCGCTATAAAGGGGCAAGTATAAAGGAGGAAGGGGATATATAATAAGGATAGTATAGAGGTAGGATAAGACGAAGATATATAGAGTTAAGATATATAGTATTTATAGTTATATATACGCGTTAGAATATTATATAATCTTCTCTTAAATAAGTATTATACCTATAATATCGGCGTAATAAAACGGCGCTATATATATAGTTAAGGAGTACCCCTACCTATTTTAGTCTTTTAATAAGTATATAAGTTACTATAACTATCCCTAGAACTAGTATAATACGTAAAGTAAGATAAGGCTTAACGCTACTTAAGGGACCTAGGACTTAATAGTTATAGGTGCTAGCTAGTATCGGGATATAGGCCCCTCTTATATAAGCCTATATTATCTAAAGGGAGCTAAGATAGGATTATAAATACTAAAATATAGCGGCCTTAGTTAAATCGCTATTTCCTTCTTATATTAGATTCCTAGTTAGGGAAGTTAATAGGTAGGGCTCTAAGAGGTTACTATTATAGCTATAAGAAGTATTAAAGTCTTTTAGCCCTAAAAAACCTAGTAATAATATATAGATAGGCTAGGGTATTTTTATTAAGTAGATAGTTAATATAAGCTAGATACGCTAAAAGGGAAGGTTAATAAACCGGACGCTATTCTAGCTATAAGACGCGAGTTAGTATCTCTTTATCTTATTTATCCTAAGGTAATAAAGAATAGAGCCGCGCGTAGGTCCGCTTAGGATAGAAGCTAGCTGCCTATTAAGGTCGCCGAGGGCGTAAATTAGCTATCTATAAAGCGAAGTAGTATATAGTGCTAGGATAAAGCTAAAATAGTTAATTAAGCGTGCGAGTTATATAGAAGATAAGTACTAGTTAAAGTAATACTAAAGTAGTAGTCTAAAGTTATTATATAGCTAAAAGAGGAAAAAGATATATTAAAGGAAGTATATATAGCTATATAGTTAATATTATAGCTTTCTTATTAAATTACTATAGGAAAAGTTATTACCTTAGGTAGAAACTTATAGGGCGGAGAAAGAGGGTATAATACTCTAGCTAAGAATAAACTATAAGGAAACTAAAGGTATTAAAGCTAGACCTAGTAGTAGAGTATAACGGGCCTATAGGCTAAAAGTCTAGCTAGTATCTTATATTTCCTTAAGGACTATTCGCTATAAAAGAGCGCCTATTTAATAGATAAATATTAGTAAGGATCGGTTAACCTTAAACTATTTATAAAGTAGCTATAAAGGACCTATAACCCTTCCGCTATAATAATATATATAACCTATTAGTCTTATAAGTTCTTTTATCTTATTATTTAGTAAGTAGTATTATACTTCTTATAGGTAAAGTTAGTTTACTTCGCGCTATTATTATAAATAGTATTTTACTATCTAGGCTTACTTTTAACTAGGATTATAATATAGTTAGTCGCGAGATACGTAAATCCTAAAGTTAGATATTAGCGGTTATATCTAGCTATAAATATATAATATATAATAATAGTAGGTAATATAGCTATAATTTTTAAACTTTTAGTGCCCTTTATAGTCTATACTATTTACTTTAAGAACTATCTACTAATAAAATCGTCCTTATTAGTACTTTCTAAGAATTAATATAAAGAAGTAATTAGTTACTATCCTTAATACTATTATTATCTATATCTAGATAATCTA
Source organism: Hirsutella rhossiliensis (assembly GCF_020360975.1). Lineage (NCBI taxonomy): Eukaryota > Fungi > Ascomycota > Sordariomycetes > Hypocreales > Ophiocordycipitaceae > Hirsutella > Hirsutella rhossiliensis. Next base: position 1,045,790 of record NW_025408671.1, on the reverse strand, counting down.
TAGTATAGCTATCTTATATATTATAAGTTGGTCGGCGACTTACGATAAAGTCCTTTATATCTTCGTTCGCTTAAAATTTACCCTATATATATAGAAAACGGACTACTTAATATTAATTTATCTTCCTTATACTTATATATTAAAGAAGTAGCTTATTCGTATACCTATTTATTTAATGCCTATATTAGACTTCGCGGCCGCGCTTTTTATAGGCTCTTATAGCCGCTATAGCTCCTACTCTAAGCTTACCTTTTTATAAAATTACTAATAAGTTATACTCTTATTATTACCTTTAAGATAGACTTTATTACTATAGATAAAAGATACTTAGTAACCTTAGTCTATTTATAAGCTCCGTCTATAGTATCCTCTTTTAGTTTATAATAAGCTAGCTACTTCTTAGTACTAGATAGAAATTAAGAGTTATTTAGTCCTTAATCTACGTGCTAGCTTTACTTATCCTCTATAAAATAAAGACGCCTAGGGTGCCCCTTAAGGCCGTGTCTATTAGCCTTAATATAAGTAGGTTTCGGCTCTATAACCTACCTCTTTATATATAATAATATATATATTATATTTTAGCTATTAATAAATATTTTTATAGCGTGGCTCTATTATAACTATAGTTTAATAAACCGCGGGGACTAATATATATTATAAGGTTATATAATATAAGGAGTAAGGAATATTAAACGGACTAATAGACTAATTAAGTTTAGAGCGATAGGTTACTTTAGTACTTTAACGCTCTACGGCTAATATTATAGGATCGCTTTAGCGCTCTAGCGCTCTTAGACGACGGGATTACCTAGCGCTCTTAGCGATCTAAGGAAGCTCTCGAGATATATAAGGAAGGAACGGAATACTCCTTTAAATAGATAGCTCGATAGCTTTTAATATTATAATTATTATAATCTCTATTACGATCTTATCTTTAATTTTAATTACTTAATTACCTAGTTATAGTCTATAGTCTATAACCTCTAACTTATTACTAACGTAATATATATATTATTACTTAAACTACGCCTTATTATATCTACTAATATAAACCCCTCGATAGGTTTATCCTTTAAGAATAATACCGGTCGTTATATATTAAAAGCTCTTATTTAGTATAATACTACGTTACTTTAAGTAATATTATAATTATTAATATACTTATATAGTAAGCTAGATTAACTAACTCTAGAGCTACTATATCGCCTTAGGATATAATATATAAGATTATTACCCTTCGATATAAGGTATAGTTACTTAGGAATAAAGGAGGTAATAAATAAGTTAAGGACCTTAAAGAAATAGTTAAACTAAAATAGCTAAGACTATTTAACGGTACTTATAGCACGCTTTAAGACTTTCTTACCTAACTTAAGGCCTACTACTAGTTTTACCTTACTAAACTCTTAGACTTAGTTAAAAAGGTACTTTATATAGGAAATTATTTATTTAGAATAGTACTTACTTAGTTTAGACCTATTATAAGGGATTTTCTTAATAACTAACTAGGGCGACGAGATAATAAGATAGATAAAGTCTTTATTAGTTTCTAAGGATTCGAAGAAGCTATTATAAAGGTATTTAGAATAACTAATAAAGAATAAGAAGCTAAATAAAAACTTTAAGAACTTTAATAAAGGGTCTTAGTATTAAATTATACTATAAAGTTCTATTAAGTTACCTTAAAGCTTAATTAAGACGATAAACCTCTTATATTACGATTTTATAATAAACTTAAAAAAGAAGTTAAGGATAAGCTCTATAAGGAAAATCGACTTAATAACCTCTTAGACTATATTACTATAATAGTATAAATTAACGATAGGTAGTATACGCGACGCTAAGAAAATAAATAAGGAAAAGGAAACTAAAACCCTTTTTATAAGAATAACTTTAATTAACGCGCTAACTATAAAAAGAAGCACGAAACTCCTATTACCTACGCTTATATAACTAACTTAGGTAAGATAGATTTGAGATAATATAGAAAAGTAAAAGAAAGTATTTTAACTATAGGAAACTTAGATATTACTTTAAAGAATATAAATAACCTTATAAAAAGAAGAAAACCTATTAAGTACTAGCCTTAAAAGGTAAGAAATACTTAAACGCTATTAATAGATAGGAACTAAAGTATAAACTCCTTAGTTAGACTATATACTATAACGACGAATATATAGTATACTTAAGCGATAAAAAGAGTACTAAATAGTTCTTAAAGCTATTATAGAAAACCCTTATAATAATATAACGAAAGGATCTTAAAATATAAAAATAAGTTAAATTTATAAAACTAAAATATCCTTATCTTAAAGGAGTCTTATAAAACTAGATTAAGAAGAACGGTAAATAATTCTAGGAAGATATATAAAATAAGGATCGATAATAGTAATAAGTAGTTTATAAATAATATAATAAAGAGGATATAAATATAGCCTTTATACTTATAAAACTTAGGTAATAACCTAAAAAGGATTAATAAAGCGTTAACGATATAAGTTCTAAAGAATAAGATACGCTATAAGAAATAGAAGATAAGAATAAACTTATACTACTACCCTTACTATTAAGGGAAAATACTATAATTAGAGAATATACTTTATACTTTAAAGAATTTAAAGAAATATATAAAATTAGAACTTAATAAATACCTTAAATTCTTATAGAAAATTAATAAGCTATAATAGTTCGATATAAACTAGCACTATATAAGGAAGACTATACTATAGCTATTACTATAGTTAATACTTTTATAGCTTTATAATAAGAATAGTAACTATAAGAAGAATTTTTAAATAACCTAAGAATAGTACTTAGTTATAAAGAGTATAAGTATATTTTATAGATCTTATACGTTTACCTAAACTATATAATATACTTTTATATAAAGGCACGATATAATACCTTCTTAGTTAGGTTTAAAGGATAAATACTTTTAAAATACTACCTAAGTATAAAACTAAACTACTAGAAAATCGATTAACGCTACCTAAATAACTAAGTTATATTATTAAAACCTAATTATAGCACGCTACTTAAATACCGTAATAATTATAGTTTATTAACGAGATATCTTTTAGAGATATATAAAATCTATAAATATACTAAAATAAAAGAATAGTATAGCGCTACTTACTTTAAGGTATCTAAACTATTAATCTTTTAAAGACTTATATAATAAGTTAAATATAATAAAGATTATAATAAATATATATACTTAAACTATAGTATTTATAAATATAAAAAAGTATAAGTATAGTATAAACGATATAATAGTATACTAAAAGATTACTAGTAATATATATAAAGGCTATAAGCTATATTTAACTAAGGAAAAATTAATATAAACGAACTACGCGTAAAATAAAAAGATATAGAACGAAAACTTAACTTTTAGTATAAAAATAAATAAAATTATAATATAAACTATACGATTAACTATAAAGTAACGTAATATAAATAATATAGCGTTAAGAAATAAGAAATCTTTAACTAGTTATAAAAAGTTAGCCTCTTAAGTTAAACGATAACTTAACGCGATAAAAGAATAAAGAAATAATACTAATAATAAATTAAAGAAGAATATATAAATAAAATAAATAAGGACTAAGTAAAAAATAAGGTATACTATCTATAAAAGGGCTATAGACTAGTATAATATAATAAGATCTAAGGACCTTATATATAGTAATAGTAAGCTATAGCGACTAAATAGTATTAGATATTTAAATCGTAGGATATTATATATATATACTTTTAAACTATAGCGTAATAGGTAATTACGTTTTACCTAAAGTTATTAATCGTTACTAACTTATATAAAGATATAAGAAAGATCTATATAAACTTATAAATATTAAAGGAGAAGCTTTTAACTATAATAATAGAATTATTAATATAGAGATTAATTACCTTAATATTAATATCTAGGGCTATAATAAATAAATTAACTTTAATATTATAGATATTAAAGAATATAACCTTATATTAAGACTTCTATAGCTATAAGAGAGCAACCTATTAATTAACTAGAAAACTAGCTAGCTATATTAAAATAAAGATATAAGTTTCTAGGACTAGTAGATTTAAGAGAAAGTAAAATTTTATAATAATTTAGCTATTAAATAAGATAAAAGGGATAACCGTTTAAGTAAATTATTATAAGCTTTAGTAATATAAATAAAAATAGTAACTAAACTAGTAGATATAATAAAATCGAGTAATAAGACCTATATACTAACTAATATAGCTATATAACTTAGTATCTAATATAAATAGAATAAAGGATATAATATAAAGATCTAAAGAGTTATTATTACTTTAAGGAAAGACCTTAAATAAATTAAAAAAGAGCTTAAGTTAAGAGAAACTAGCTCTTAAGAGAAAGAATAAAGCCTATAAAATAGAATAAAGAATATCCCCTAAGAATACCGGAAATATAATAAACTCTTTAAAGAAGAACTTAAGATAAGGTTACTTAAATATAGCTAATAAGACTATAAAATATATCTTAAGGATAAAATAACGCTAACGTTTTATAAGATCTATTACTTAAACGAAAAGTAACTATAAACGCTATATAACTACCTTAATATAAATTTATAAAAGGGATATATATAAACGTTAATATCTAAAGTAAGCTACCTAGTTATATTTATTTTAAAGAAAAATAGTAAGCTAAAACTAGTTATCGACTATAGATACTTAAACGATATTATAATAAAAGACTAAATACTATTACTACTTATATTAGAACTATAAGATCGACTATATAGTAAAAAATAGTTTATAGCCCTCGATCTTAAAAGCGCCTATAACTTAATATATATAAAAAAGGGATACGAATAAATAATAGCCTTTAAAACGAAATTCAGACTATTTAAATATCTTATAATATTATTTAGACTTATAAATATACTAGCTACCTTTTAATAGATAATTAATAATATCCTATATAAATACTTAGATATCTTTATAGTAGTATACCTAGATAATATCCTAATCTTCTTAGATACCTTAGAAAAATATAAGGAATACGTTTATAAGGTACTTAGTATACTTTAAAATATAAAGCTATTAGTTAAACTAAAGAAAAGTAAGTTCTATATATAAGAAGTAGACTTCCTTAGATATATAATCTTATTAAGAGAGATATAAATATAATAAGATAAGATTAACTTAGTTAAAGAATAGCTAACGCTAAAGAATATTAAAGATATATAAAGTTTCCTAGGATTTATAAATTACTACTAACGATTTATTAAAAATTTTAGAAAGATTATAGTATTACTATATAAATTAATAAAGAAGGAAAAAGAGTTTATATAGGACGATAAAGCTAACGAAGCTTTTAAATATATTAAAACTATAATTATATAAGAACTAGTCCTATCTACCTTTAATCTAAAATAATAAATTAAGCTTAAATCTAATATATTAGACTTTACTTTAAGAGTATAAATCGGATAGAAAGATAATAAAGGAAGACTATAACTAATTATATTTTACTTAAAAAAGCTATATAGTATAGAACTTAACTACCTTATTTATAATAAAGAATTCCTTATAATTATCTAAGCTTTTAAGGAATTTTAATACTACCTTCTTAGAAGTAAGTATAAGGTTAAGGTCTATATAGATTATAAGAATATCTTATATTTTATAATAATATAATAATTAAATAGATAATAAATCTAATAGGCCGAATATCTATTAGAATTTAACTATGAAATAATCTATAAAAAAGGAATAGAAAACGGTTAAGCTAATGCCTTTAGCTAAAGATCCGACTATAATATAGGAGGACCTATTATAAAAGGATAACTCCTTAAGCTTAACGATAAAGGAAATATATAATAACGATAGCTTAATATAATCTTTAAGGTTAATCTAAATAAAAGCTTAATAAAGAAAATCTAATAAGCCTACGATAAGGTTAATTAAGAACTACTTTTAGTTATCTAGGAAGATAGGCTAGTAAAGTATTAAGGAAAGATCTTTATACTAAAAGAACTTTAGGACGAAGTTATACGCGAAATCTATAAATACCTAATATATAGATACTAAGGAATCTAGAAAACGATAGAAAGAATTTAACGAATCTATAACTTTCTATAAATAAAGAAACGAATTAGTAAAACTATTAGAAAATATAAACTTTACGTATAAAGTAAAGTAGAACGATATAAGCTATATAGAGAATTATAACCGCTACTAGTACTAAAGAAACTGTAAGACTTAATAGCTTTCGACTATATTATAAAGCTACTATCGTTAAAAGAACTTATAACTAACGTTAAGTATAATAGTATATTCGTTATTACTAATAGATTAACAAAGTATAGGTACTTCTTACTATATAAAGAAGTAAGTAATATAAAAGAGCTAGTATATATACTCCTACGAACTATTATTAGTAATTATAAACTACTAAATAAGATTATCTTTAATAAAGGAAGTATATTTATAGCTAAGTTTTAATAAGCTCTTATAATATAATTAGGGATAAAATATAAGCTTAGTATAGCCTATTACCTATAAGTAGATAGATAAATAAAACGACTTAACTAAACGCTTAAATAATATTTACGGTACTATATTAGCTATAAATAAAACGATTAAGTTAAATAGCTACTAATAGCGTAACTAGCTTATAATAGCTTAGTTATAGAAATAACTAAGCTCTTATTAGTATATACTAATTATAGATATAACCTAGAAGTATTTAAGGTTACTTAATAAGGACTATAAGCGGAACGAGCGATACTATAAGTAGATTAGCTATAAAAATTATATAAAGAAATATAATAAGAACTTTAATTTATTAAGGAATAAATATCTACTTACTATAATCGGAAAGGATTATAAGGACTAATCTTTTAAGAGGGAGATATAGTCTACCTTATATAATAAAATATTAAAATAAAACGACTAAGTAATAAATTCGATTTTAAGAAACTTAGACTATTTAAAATTAAGAAGGTTATTTTAAAAGTTAACTACGAACTTTCGCTACTAATAATAATATAAATATACCTAATATTTTATATCTTATTATTAAAACTAGTACTATAAAACGCTAAACTATAGGATAAAATTAAAGTCGATAATAATTAAGAATATAAAGCTAAATAAATACTAAATATAAGAAAATAAGGTTAGTAATAAGAATACCTTATTAAGTAGAAGGGATATAGACTAAAGGAAAATACCTAGGAACTACTTAAGTACTTAACCTACTATAGCTCTTTACTTTAATAGTTCTATTAAGCGAACCCTTAATCGGAAATATAAGGTTACTAAGAATAGTATCTTAGTCTAATACGTTTAAGGTACTAAATAATTAAACCTCGCTAATAATAATAGTTTCCTTATTTAATAAATAAACCGACTTATCTTAAGAAGGATATATTATACTATCTTCTTTATTAATAGCTTATATACCCCGCTAAAATAACTTACTACCTTAGACTTTTAAGAAACGCTTTTATTTCTTAATCTAAGCTAGGCGAGCTATCGCTTCCTTTAATACTTCTTTTACTTTCCGTTTATTTAAATTAATCTTTTACTATTAATTTATATTATAATAAACTAAAAAAAGGAATATTAGTAAAAAGAATAATAAGGAAGGAAAGGGATAAAATAAATAAGCGGAAGCTATATTATAACTATTATAAGAACGGCTTATAAAAGTATATTTAGAATACTAATTAAAACTCTCGCTGACTTTATAAGTTAGGCTTAACCGAAAATAATAAGAGTAAAGTATAATTTTAATACTATAGATCTCGGTCTAAGATACTAGCTCCGATCGTTAACGCGATTTATCGGAATTATAGGAACGGGATTTTTAAATATAACTAGATATACTATTAGTAGTATATCTTAAAAGGATAAAAAAATAAGGAACGATATACTTATATATAACGCGATAAGGGTATATTTATATATAGCGGCTAAAGTAGTAGGTCTTAGGGATAAGACTAAAAAGAAAGGAGGTATCCTATTATAACTATAGTCTAGTAAACCGCGGGGATTAATATATATTATAAGGTTATATAATATAAGAAGTAAGGAATATTAAACGGACCGACGGACTAATTAAGTTTAGAGCGATAGGTTACTTTAGCGCTTTAACGCTCTATAGCTAGGATCGTAGGATCGCTTTAGCGCTTTAGCGCTCTTAGATAACGGGATTACCTAGCGCTCTTAGCGATCTAAGGAAGCTCTTAAGATATATAAGGAAGGAACGGAATACTCCTTTAAATAAATAGCTAAATAGCTTTTAATATTATAATTATTATAATCTCTATTACGATCTTATCTTTAATTTCAATTACTTAATTACTTAGTTATAGTCTATAGTCTACGACCTCTAACTTATTACTAATATAATATATATATTATTACTTAGACTACGCCTTATTATATCTACTAATATAAACCCCTTAATAGGTTTATCCCTTAAGAATAATACCGGTCGTTATAGGCTTAAGGAGGCAGGGTAATATAGAGTAGGAACTAGCGGGGCGTAATATATTATATAGTGTTTTAATAGCTGCTTAATATAAGTAACTTACTAGATATTACTATACCCTTAAATAACTAGATAATAGCGCCCTTAATCTATAATAGTAAGTCCTCTTAGCCGAGTAAGGTACCTATAGTAGCTAACCGTCGCTTACTAGTAGCGCGCTTTAGGTTAAGCTTTACGCTCGGAAATAATATTCCTCCGCCGCCCCTTTATCTATTTACTAGCTTACCGGCCTTTATTATAGATAACGACTTACTATTCCTCTAGGCGGTTAGACTAGCAGCTAATTTAAGCTACTATAATACTCTTTTAATTACCTACTCTTTTACCCTTAATAATACTATCGATCTTTACTAATAAAGGTTACTTCCGCTATATTAAAACGCTCCTATATATTATCCTCTTTAAGGGCGAGTTAGAGAATAATAAAATATATAACTATCTACCCCTACCGCTTATAACTCTTAAAATAAGAGGGCTACGCCTTATTAAGGAGGAGGCACTAATACGTTAGGTTAATAGCTCTAGTAAAGCTAGCGGTCTCCTTCCTCTTCTTACTCCTTATATAGCTAAGAGTATAAAGGGAAAGATTATCTATAAAAGGACTATAGATATCTTATATTAAAACTCTACTTCCGTTTCTTTTATTTCCTATAATAACTACTATAATATAGACCGAATAACTTTAAAGAAGATATACCGCTAGCTATTTCTAGGTCGAGGTTACTTATCTTATTATTCTATAGTCTTATAGGCCTTTCCGCCCTTTACTTTATCTCCCTTACTAACTAGATTAGGGAGCTATAACTTAAACTCTAATAGCGACTTAGGAAATATAATTAAAACTAGCTTAAGCGTCTTAGAACCTAATAATAAAATCCCCGATATTAAGTTTAGCGCTTTTATTATTAAGTCTTTAGGCTTAGAAATAAAAATATAGGGGAGATCCTTAAGCCTTACCCGATCCCTAGTACCTCCTATAGGCCTATTAATAGACTCTAACTATCTTTAACCTCCTTTCTTTAAGTATAAAGAGGTTATTAGTAAGTAAGCTAAGCTATATTAATATAGTATTTTAGTAAATTAAGGTATTATAAGTTCTCTTACCTATAATCTATATATATACTTCTTATAGTATTTTATAGAGAACGGAATACTTAAGCTTAAGTGCCTATCCTTTTAGCTATAAGCGCTTTCTAAAGTAATTATAGTCTATAAAAAGCCTAAGGTAATTAATCTATACTAAAGGTAGCGGAAGAGGGAGTTTACGCTACGCCGTGCTCTTATAACTTTATATTATCTTTAAAAGAAGCGTGTTTTAACTTATAGTAATTAAGAGTATAAGTTCTTATATTTAAGGGAGGTATAAAAGGCATCGAACGGACTTATTAAATATAAGGTCTTTTAGAAGCTAACCTAGGTATCTATTAGCGACCTTTACGGTAAGTAAGTATTAAAAGAGGCGGAAGAGCTCGGTATAGGCAAGTTTAGTTAAGTTATATAAGGAAAGGAGAAGGAAAGATCTAGCTATTACCGTATAGATACTAAGTTAGAGTAAAATAGCAAGGTTAGTTAAAATAATACTATCCTCTCTCTCCTTAATAGCGATATATAAGAGAACTTAAATAGTTAAAGATTCTAAAAGAAATTATAAACTAGATCGTCGTTTAAGGTAAGGGCTTATATATTTTAACCCTCTATCTTATATACGCTTTTAATATATATTTAAGCGCGGAGTTATCGCCGATTTCTCTTACTTAATATATAGCTATTAACCGTTATTTAACTAGCCTCTAGTATTAATAGAGGTTAGAATTATAAGATAAAGAAATTCTAAAGAAGATAAGCGGTTAACTCTTATTTATTAGGGAGCCTAACTACTACTTCTTTTCTTAGAATCGTCCTACTACTACCTAAGTCTAGTCTTATAAATAGGAGCGCTTTACTATTAGCGCGTAATATATTAAAGATATAAGAAGGATACTTATTATCCCCCTTAAGCTAACCTATATTAAAGTACGGTCGCTTATAATAGGAGCGAGTTCGAATTAGCGATCTACTAAAGCCCTTATAACGCTAGAGTTTTAGGAAGCGGGTTAAGGCTCCTTTTATTTACGCTCTATTATAGGGATATTCCTTAAATAAATATCGTACTTAATAGCTACTAAGCTTCTTAGCCTCGTTATATTATAACTTAAATAGTTATCTTATATAAAGGGCTTATAAAATAAAAGCAAAAACCTATATAATAGCTATACGATAAAGTATTATATAGTTAACGTTTATTATCTTATAAAGGATAATCGAAGTAAGTAGATAGATTAGGGATAGGAAAACTCCTAAAATCTATCTAAGGATAAAATCTAGCTAGCTCTTTATAAACTAAAAGAGTATATTATTAATAGAGCTTATAGAAAGACTAAGGTTACTAGGTAACCTCTATCTTTATTAACGAAGTCTATCTTAAAGGTAATAGTAGGAGTAGAACCTATCTATAAAAGTAACTATATAAATTAAGAGGGCTAGAGTATATCGCCTTAGTCTACCCTAGTAATAAGCTAGGTATATCCTAGTACTACCTTATAGGGACCTAAGCGATCTATAGCCCTTAGACTAAAATACACTTATATATATATATATATATACGTATATAGCACCGCGGTAACTAATAAGTAAGGGGCGCCTTATATTTACAAACTACTATAGTTACGCGAGAATACTTAGCTAACTTTAGTATTTACCGATATTTATAGTAAGGTTTAAGCGATATATCGCGAGTATATCTATTATATATAGATTAAGAGCTATAACTATTAATTACGTAATACTTATTAAAGGGCGCGTTCTACTTTAGGTATAATAGTATAAAAGGCTAGCCCGGTCTTCGATAAGTAAGTGCCTTAGTATTCTTTATCTAAAGCTAAGGTAAAAAAAGGAGTAGCTTAAAGTAAAGGCCTAAGACTTAACGGACCTAGTAGAATCGGGTCTACTATATCGGGCCCGGCCTATAATAGATAGTATTATAGGATATATTAATAGTATCTTCTCTAAGGTACTATAACGTCGAAGGCATAGTATTTCCTCTTAGTGCCTAGGCGGGTTAAGGCTAATATACTAGATAAGATCTAAATACTAAAAGCTTCTACGCTATATAAGCGGAGCGGTCGGAAAAGTATATACTAGCTAGACTCTATCGCTAAGATTTAACGATTATAATAATTAACCGCTTAGCGTTAGAAGTTATTAGACGCTTACGCTAATAGTTAAGCTAGGAGCCTATCGTTAGCGGTCTACCTCTATAGTTGCCTTAGCTATAAATATATATTTCTTAATAAGGCTCGGGCTAATACTATCTAAAGAACTTATCTTACTAGACTTATATTATCGTTTTATTATAAGGTATAATACTAGAGTATAAAGGCAGGCTATAAGATATCTAATATACGTTAAGGGCTATATTACGGTATTCCTAAATATATAGGAGCTAGTAAGAAAGGTACTCCTAAACTAGCTCTTATAAACTATAAATAAGATCTATATCTTATAGTAGGGCATAGATAAGCTAATACTAAGCGAGCTATTAGGTCTCGTTAGTAAGGTATAAAGTTATAACTCGCGCTTATACTTATTAGTTTAGTAATATCGTCCTTTAGTTATAACAAGAATATTAAGGAGTACGATAGTAGCTCCTAGAAACGATCGTAAATACCTATACTAGTCTTTATATAAAAGCTAAATAACGTATAAAGGCTAAGATAGTATTAAAGTATTCTTAGGTATAGATAAAAGGAAGAGAATAGGAAAAGAAAAGTAAGAGATAAGGGGTTTCTTAGCCGTTAGTAGAAAATAACTAAGTGCAAAAACCTACTTCACTAGGTAACGTCTTCTTTAAGTCTTATATATAAAGTGCTACTTTTAGGTATATACGCCTTAATATAGATAGTAGTATAGTCTTTTTTATAAAAGGCCTAGGTATTAAGTCCTTATAAAGACGCTATTTAAAGGTCTTAACTTACTCCGATTTCTACTATTAGCTCTAGGTTTATATATAGTAGGCCTATATATATTAGCCTAGACTATAGCGTCTAGAATATCCCTATTAATATTAATCGTAGCTTAGCTTAAATTTACGCTTTTATTCTATTAGTTTAATAATACTAACTCGCTAAAGGAGTAGTTTTTAATATATAGTTAAGTATAAGTAATAAAATATAATCTAATATTAATTTTCTCGCGGTACTAGTCTTATATTTCTTTAAAATAATTACTATACTAGAACTTAAGCGCCCTTTATTCTCTATAGAATATACTAGGATCCTAAGCTTACTTCTGCTTTATACTACCTTTTAAGATAGTTACTATACTAAACTATAACTTAAGATATTTAGGCTTTAAAAGTTACCTTACTATAGTTAAAGTATATTTCTACTATATAATCTACGATATAGCTAGAGTATACTCCTACTTCTTAATATAGCTACTATATTTAGTAAGGGTTAGGATATAATAAGTTAGTAAGTTAGTACGGTAGTTATTAGATAAGAGCTAAAGCTACTCTTATAATTATACTCCTTAAGCGCTAAACTAGCTTTATTACGCCGCTAAAGCGAATAATACCGTCTCTTAGGCCTCTTTCCTACGCCTTAAGGAATAAAGAGTGCCTTAGGGAACGAAGGGACGGAAGGGCTATTAATAGGCCGCCGGACCCCCTCCCCTCCTCTCCTTAGTCCCTATTTCTAATTCGCCTATTATAATCTATAAACCTATAATACCGCTTTAGTTAGTAGCCGCTTATATTAAAACTCTTAGGTAACTATAGTAGCGATAATATACTATAATATCGAGCTATTTTTAAGATCTTAAATTAAGGTCTCCTTTATTTAATAAAGAATCTCTTTATAGCTTTCGTTTATAGTAAGATTAGCCTATATAATATAGCGGGGTCTAGTATAGGCTAGGTCGCGGTAGGTCTAGGTAGCCCGTTAGTATCGCTAATACGGTCGATATAGGTAGTAACGCTAAGCGGAAGAGTCTAAGATACGCTTCGATCGCTTAAAAACGCGATAGTAAGGACGTCGAAATAACTAGTAACTAAAGCGACGCGAATATTACTAGTAGAAACCGATATCGAATATATAGTTAAAGAGAAAAAAGTATATAGTTATAGCGAGATAGGTAAAGCGATACTTTAAAGGGTGCTAGAGGTATTAAGGAGAATAGGAAGTAAAATTAAGAGATTAAAGAATACGATTTATAAATAAAGTAATACTATCTATACTAAGGATTATTATAAAACCTAGACGAAATCCTACCCCCTTTTAAAAGCACTACCTAAGATAAGAGGTTTACGTAGATACTTAAGGGATTCTCTATTAATAAAAACCTTAGTAAGCGCTAATAAGGCAAGCCTATAGTATTAGCTACTCTATTAGTAAGTAAAGACCTATAGATCTTAAGAATAGCTAGACTAAGGTTAAGCTTAGAGGAAAAGTTAAAGGGATTTAAAGAACTTATACGAGCTAGGGTTATAAAGCTACCCCGACCGGTAGCTAGGCCCTAGTACTTAGAGAGACTAGCCGAGGCACTATCTCGCTTACTTTAAGAAGCGGCTAATACCGCGGGCCGGCGGGTATTATAGAGTAGGTAGAGTAGGTACCTAGAGGTCGAGTACTTAGAGGATTTAGGGGGGAGTAAGTATAGGGAGAAATACTTAGCCTTAATAGTAGAGAAGTAGCTTAGCTAAGCGTAGTAACGCCTTCGAGGGCCTAGATAGGTAAGGGCCTAGACGGGTAAGGTATATATAACGAGCTAACGGTATAGTACCTAAGAGAGGAGCGCGTATAGGGCTCCGTACCGTTAAAAAGCGCTAGGAATAGGCAGTAGCTAGTATAAATAGCTAACTTATAGTAGAGACGCGATAACGTTTTATAGTAAGAGGGTTTAGATTTTAGGCCTAGCTTAGCTTAGGTAGGCTTAGTAATAAGGCAGGGGGAGTATATCTTATAAGGATTTATATAGTATATATAAAGTATCTATATAGTAGAAGTAGGGCGAAAGGGGCAGTATATATTTTCCGTTAACGTTAGTATAAAGAAGGGGGGTAGGTAGAAGGAATAAAAAGAAATAACGGCTAAGAAAGAAGAAAAAAAACGCGTGGGATAGATATAGGAGAGAGTATAGCTAATAAGTAATTAAAGGTTTAATAACTAATAGTAGTAACGACTAGCGAGGTCTAAGTATAAGTACCCGACCGCGACTTAATAACGCGGCGCGGGCGAGTAGCTAGTACTTACTAAAATAAAATATAGCCCTTAGCGCGCCCCGCTATAAGGTCTCCGCGACTCCTTAAGCCCCCTATAGCTAGCGCGGCGGGGTACTACTATAAGGGCCTTTAGTCCTTACCGTTTACCCGCTTAGGTAGTTAGTACTAGAGGCCTAGAGTATTGCTAACGCCTCTTACTAGCTGTCGGCGCTAACGGCTCTCTCTAGGCGGCTCGGATAGGCCTAAATTAGCTAGCCTAGGCGGACTCGGAATAATTATAGCTATAGTAGTAGCAGCTATAAATATAAAGGCGCTGCTCTACTCCCTTACTAAGATCGAAAAAGGAGGAATTTATATTAAAAGATACTATAAGGTAGCTAAACTTATACTATAGAAGACTTATAGGATAATTTACTAGAGCTTATATTAAGGGGTACTACCCTTAAAGGCTAAGTCTATATAAAGGCACTTACTACCCTCTTTAAGGTCGCTTAAATTATTATTTATTATTTTACTACCTTAAGTCTATTCCTACTTATATAAATTCCTATTTATTTTATAACCTAGTATAGTTCTTTATTGCCTAAATATTAATACTTCGCTTATATAAGTAAATAATAACCCTTTTTAATATATCTTTTCTATTTAAACTCCTTTACTACCTCCTTAATAAACTTAACTATAATAGTAAGTAGTTAATTAAGGCCGATAAGCGCTAAAGGTATAACTCGCGCGTCGTTCTTACTTAGTTTAAGATATATAATAGAATTATACTACGTTAAGGACTTAGTACTATTATATTCTTATCTTATCTCTTTCCTTACTATAGACTAGATTAAGTATTCGGTCTAAGGGAAAAGTAGATTAAGCCTATTATATAACGTATATAAGGTCTTAGATTATCTTAGATAAAAGAGCTATAAATATAAAAGACTACCGACGGCCTAGACTTTATATCCTATATCGAATACGTAATATCGGCTACTAACTATAAGTCCTATATTAGGTTAGGGGTTACTTTAAAGGAGTTTAATAAGGTATTAAACTAAGTTTTAGCTTTATTGCCTTTCTTATTATTAAGCCTTCGTAAAGGGGTTTAAGATAAGTACGATCTATTACTTTAAGTAGCTTACCTCCTTTTAATATTCTTTAGGCAACTACTTAGTTCTAAGGCTAAATAGCTAGTTCGTATAATACTAAAGAACTATAGCCCTATTAAGATTCTAGAAAGATTAGTAATAAGCGGATTTTATTTCCTATTACCTTATATCCTTTAGTACTAGTCTATTATCCTAGTAGCTTTATAGTTCCTATAGCGGCCGACTATTAAGTATATACCTTTCTAGCTAATAACCGATGTTTTCGAGAGATTAAGAGATATCGTAAGCTAAGAACTCGAGCTAAAAATCGGGGTAATAATTAAGAGAGGAATTTATATAAAAGTAAGGAGCATTAACTATTACTATTAATTAGCTAGCTTAAGATAGATAACTATTAAGCGGAAATATAATAGGGAGTACTACTAAGTTTATATTAATAGGAGTAATTTAAGTACTAGTATTAAAATATTCTCTAAGAGTAAATAAGATTTAACTAACGACTAAATAGGGATTTACTATGCTATATAGTATAGCTTAGAGTTAGACTTAGTAAGTTATATAATTAATAGGTAGTATATTATAAAGGGCGAGCTCTTAGTATAGAACTAAGCTAAAAGGAGAATTAAGCTATTCTATAAACTACGTAAATATATATAATAGTTAAGGCAATTTCTAGGAGTTTTATAAGATTCGCCTATCGACTTAAACGAGTACCTTACGATTACGTTCTATAATATTATATTACTAGATAATATCGTATTAGCTAAAGAGAGCTATAATAGATAGCGTTAAACCCTTAAAAGTTTAGTTTACTAGATACTAAGATAGGCGGACCTTAGATTACGCTAGGTAATCTAAATTTTATTAGCTAATATAGCTAAGTAGCTAAGGAAGATATTTATATAAGCTATTTTATAGTAGTAGGAGGGTTTAGTACTAAAGGGCTATAGCGACCTATACCTATTATTTAATAATTATTAGGTATTTATAAAACTAAAGAAAGCTTATATTTTAGGTTTAGGTAATACGGCTAACTTTATTCTTCTTAGTAGTCGCCTTAATATAGGCGAGGCATATAGACTTAAACTTAGTAAGGTATACTAAACGTTATTTTATATTAGCTATATAAATAATAAGGACGAAGTATACCGCTATTATATAAAGCTACGAATTCGTATTATCGATATAATAGATAGCTATAGTATCTCTAAGTAAGATATTAAGTATTTAAACGGTTATAGTTACTTTACTTAAGTTCTAATAGCTAACTCTTTACCTAAGTTCGACGTTATACTTAAGCTAGAATAGAGACTATAACTAACTAAGCTATTCTCGAATCCCTTTATAGTAGAAATAGTTAGCGCTAGGTTCGATAAGCTAGTAAATACTTATTATTATATATCGTAAGCTTTAACTATACTATACCTTCCTCTTTATTTTCTACTTTACTTTCTTTCGTCCTATATAAAGCCTATTTTCCCCCTATAAGTATAAAATATAGTCTAAGATAAGGAAGGCAGTAGTAATAATAAGTATATTTCCTTATTCTACTTTAATTATTTATAACTCGTAATTAGTAAGCACTATCGTTATATTATTAGTCTATTATACTATTAATATATTATTATAGTTCGTTAGTAAGCGCTACTTTAACCTACTAGGATGCACTAGCGTATTATAAGGGGAGTAAGCGTTAAGAAGCTACCGTACTAAAGCTACCGTATACCTAGCGCACGTCTACCTATCGGTTTAGACGTATAATATATCGTTAAAGGGCAACGACGATAAAGAACGGGAGTCGTCTACGCTAGTACTAAGGTCGCCTTAGGCCCCTTAGGTAGTATACTAAGGTCGCTCGAGCCCGAGGTAGAACGGTATATAGTAGCGAAGGCTATTAGCTTAGGCAATATAGGTAAACGGCTTCGTTAAGAATAGAGCTAAAAGAGCCCGCCGATAATTCCTATTTACTTCTATATAACGAGCGATACTTATTTTTACTGTCTAGGTACGCTAATTCCTATAAAATAGCTCGGCGAGACTTAGTCCCCTTAACTAAGTCTTATATAAAGGGATTGCTAACTTCGATATCTTTAATTAAATATATTACGCGGAGTAGTCGGTTATACTCCTTATTATACCGCCGTAGACGATTAATCTTAGCCTATAGATCGCTTATAGACTCGCGTCGCGGGTAGTCGTATATATATCCTTCTCCGGCCTTATTATATCTTTTATATAGTACCTAGCTATTACGCTAGAGAGTAAGAAACTAACTAATAAAAGTATTCTAGCTACGTAGAACGTAGGATAAGATAAACGGCTAAGGACTTCTTTAGCTTTAAGTAGGCTATTAACTAACCTTTACTTATTTCTTACGGTATCTCTAATAAACTATTTATATTAGCATTCGACTAGGTATTATCTCTTACTACTAAGTATAGTAAGGGCCTATACAAAGGAACCGCCTCCTTATATAAGGTGCGCCTCGATATCGTGCCTAGGGCTAGTCGAGGTTAGGCCCTAGGGTATTAAGCTAATATAGCTTAGGCGTTACGGCGAGATAGTAGTTAAGGCCGCGATCGCTATATAATATCTATAGCAAAGTTTAATATACCGGCCCTAAGGTATACCTACGTATATATATATATAAATATACCTTATCTTTTATATATATATATATATATATATATATATATATATATAGTTGCCCTAGTCTGCTTAAGCTTAGAGGAGATAGGAATAAAGTTTAGTATTTAATAACTATATCGTGCCTTATACTTCGCTAGTAAACTCGTTATTAGAGTTATTAGTAGTAGTAGCGGCGCGCCGATACGCCCGTAGTATCTCTATGCCCGGCTCGTATAAGTCGCCGCGTATATAAAGGCATTCTAATACCTGCCTCGTTATATTAGCGCCGCCGGTAATAGCGTTAACGGCGGCAGCCTTAACCCTATATCTATTATATATAGAATTTATTATCCGTACCTATGGATTAGAAAGGATAAGTAAGCAATCTATTAATACTTATCTATCTAGCTATAGATATAATAATAATCCGAGTCTATATAGACTTAGGCGATAGAGTCGCTATATCTATAGAACCTTTTAGATCCTACTAGAGTCCTCTAATAGAATTCGTGCCCGTTAGCGTTGCTAGCGCTATTAACGGCGGCGCCCTTATAGCCTTAGTTCGCTCGATACCCTTAACGACCTTAAATTCCGACTAGTCGCGGCGTACGTATATATATCCCGGAAAATAAAGCGGTATAATAAATCCTATAGCTAGCTATAGTATATTTACGGTACCGTACGACTAGCGAGTTCTATAGTACGGTATACGGCGAGGGCGTTGCGGATATCGGGTCTCTTAACGGGCGCGACGCTATAAAGGTAGGCGGCAAATTAAAATAGCTTAAGGCCTATATTATAGAGCTAAATAATATAATCGTAATACTCGCTAAGAAGCTTAGCGCGGTACTTAGAGTATACTATCGAGGGTATAGGAGGGTAGTTATAGCCTATAGAAGACAGCGATAGCTTCGGAAACTAAGCGCGCTCGTTACTCCTCTTAATAATAAGGTAGAAGCTATAGTCGTATTTATATATTACCTAGTTTTACCCTACGTTTTAACCTATAGGCGCTAGGGTTAGTAGAATCGTAATACCCTCTAGTATATAAGTAAGTTATATAAGCGTTATTATCCTCCTTAATCGTATAACTAGAGCGTGCCTTATACTTTAGTAAGTCTTAGGGTTATAATAGGCATCTTAAGCGGCTTTCTTTTAAACGAATTCGCGGTAGTACGGATAATCTACTATAGTAGCGACGGCAGCGGTAGTAGTAGGTATAGAAAGAGATCGCAAAAAAGCTTTATATTACGACTACGGCTACTAGGCCGCTAACAGTCGACCGCGTTAAGCACGTAACACGGCCTAACGGATAAATAGTCGGTACGACTATTTAATAAATATAGGATTAAGGGGATTATAGAGATCTAAGTAATCTAGGATTAATAGGATTACTACGCCCTATATAATCTAACGTTAGGGATTATAGCTAGGCCTATAATCTAAGGATAGTCTTTATAAGTATATATAGCTACTTACTTTTACTCCTTTAGATAGATAGCTCTCTAGCTTTTAATATATTATAGATCTTTATTACGATTTTATCTTTAATTCTAATTACTTAGTTATAGTCTATAGTCTATAACCTCCGACTTATTACTAACGTAATATACTTATTATTACTTAGACCACGCCCTATTATATCTACTAATATAAACCCCTCGATAGGTTTATCCCTTAAGAATAATACTAGTCGTTATATATTAAAAGCTCTTATTTAGTATAATACCGCGTTACTCTAAGCAATATCGTAACTATTAATATACCTATATAGTAAGCTAGATTAACTAACTCTAGAGCTACTATATTGCCTTAGGATATAATATACGAGATTATCGCCCTTTAATATAAGGTATAGTTACTTAAGAACGGAGGAAGTAATAGATAAGTTAAGGACCTTAGAGAAGTAGTTAAACTAAAATAGCTAGGACTATTTAACGGTACTTATAGTACGCTTTAAGACTTTCTTACTTAGCTTAAGGCCTACTATTAGTTTTACCCTATTAAACTCTTAGACTTAGTTAAAAAGGTACTTTATATAGGAAATTATTTATCTAGAATAGTACTCGCTTAGTTTAGACCTATTATAAGGGACTTTCTCGATAACTAACTAGTATAACGAGATAATAAAATAGATAAAGTCTTTACTAGTTTCTAAGGATTTAAAGAAGCTATTATAAAGGTATTTAGAATAACTAACGAGGAATAAAAAGCTAAATAGAAACTCTAAGAACTTTAATAAAGGATCTTAGTATTAGATTATACTATAAAGTTCTATTAAGTTACCTTAAAACTTAACTAAGATAATAAACCTTTTATATTATAATTCTATAACGGGCTTAAAGAAGAAGTTAAGGACGAGCTTTATAAGGAAAATTAACCTAATAACTTCTTAGACTATATTACTATAATAGTATAAATTAATAATAGATAGTATATATAACGCTAAGAAAAGAAATAAGGAAGAGGAAACTAGAACCCTTCTTATAGAAATAACTTTAGCTAACTCGCTAACTATAAGAAGAAGCGTAAAACTCTTATTACTTACGCTTATATAACTAACCTAAGTAAGATAGATCTAGATATAATATAGAAAAATAAAGGTAAGTATTTTAACTATAGGAAACTTAGGTATTACTTTAAAGAATATAAATAACTTTATAAAGAGAAGAAAACCTACTAGGTACTAGCCTTAAAAGGTAAGAAATACCTAAACGCTACTAATAGATAGGAACTAAAGTATAAACTCCTTAGTTAGACTATATACTATAACGACGAATATATAGTATACTTAAGTAATAAGAACGGTATTAAATAGTTCTTAAAGCTATTAAAGAAAACCCTTATAATAATATAATAAAGGGATCCTAAAATATAGAAATAAGTTAAATTTATAGAACTAGAATACCCTTATCTTAAAAGAGTCTCTTAAGACTAGATTAAGAAGAATAGTAAACGATTCTAAGAAGATATATAAAATAAAAATTAATAATAACGATAGGTAGTCTATAAATAATAAAATAAAGAAGATATAAATATAGCCCTTATACTTACGAAACTTAGATAATAACCTAAGGAAGAATAATAAAGTATTAATAATATAAGCTCTAAAAAATAAGAAATACCTAGAGAAAGGGAAGATAAGAATAAACTTATATTACTACCCTTACTACTAAGGGAGAATACTATAATTAAAGAATACGCTTTATACTTTAAAGAATTTAAAGAAATACTTAAAATTAAAACTTAATAAATACCTTAAATTCTTATAGAAAACTAATAAGCTATATTAATTTAGTATTAACCGGCACTATATAAAAGAGACTATAGTATAGCTATTACTATAGTTAATACCTTTATAGCTCTATAACGAGAATAGTAACTATAAGGATAATTTAAAGACTATCTATAAATACTGCTTACTTATAAGTACTATAAGTATATATTATAAATATTATACCTTTACTTAGATTATATAATATACTTCTAGATAAAGGTATAATATAACTCCTTCTTAGTTAGGTTTAAAGGATAAGTACTTTTAAAACCCTACTTAAGTATAAAACTAGACTACTAGAAAATTAATTAATATTACTTAAACGACTAAGTTATATTATTAGAACCCGATTATAGTACGCTACTTAAATACCGCGACGATTATAGTTTACTAATAAGATATCTTTTAGAGATATATAAAATCTATAAACTCGCTAAAATAAAGGAATAGTATAGCGCTACTTACTTTAAGGTATCTAAAGTATTAATCTTTTAAAGACTTATATAACGAATTAAATATAATAAAGAAGATTATAACGAATATATATACTTAAACTATAGAGTTTATAAATATAAAAAAGTATAAGTATAGTATAAATAATATAATAGTATACTAAAAGATTATTAGTAATATATATAAAGGCTATAAGCTATATTTAACTAAGGAAGAATTAATAAGGAAATACTAAGTAAAAAATAAAAAGACGCTAAATAAAAACTTAACCTTTAGTACGAAAATAAATAAAATTATAAAGTATAGTATATAATTAACTATAAAGTAATATAATATAAACGATATAGCGTTAAGAAATAAGAAATCTTTAATTAGCTATAAGAAATTAGTCTTTTAAGCCTTAATACGATATTATATAACGAAAATATAAAGAAACGATATTAATAATAAATCGAAGAAGAATACCTAAATAAAATAAATAAGGACTAAGTAAAAAACAAGGTACGTAATCTATAAAAGGGCTATAGACTAGCATAATATAATAAAATCTAAGGACCTTATATATAGTAATAGTAAGCTATAGCGACTAAATAGTATTAGATATTTAAATTATAGGATATTACTGTCGCGAAGCGTGGCCTGATTTCGCAGTTCTCGGAGATATCCCTTGGCACGAGGGACCTAGGAAGCTGAAAAACAGGTTTTAAGGAAGGAGCTAAAAGGAGGTGCAGAGAGGAGGGTAGGGGTATAAGGGGAAGCAGGAGTGGCGATGGCTTCCTATGGAGGTGGCGAGAGATAAGACGGATGTGCCGGCAACGGCTGGAAAGGAGGGGAAAAACCGGCAAAAAGCTCGGTAGTTAAAGGGACATTAGTAGCTTCTTTAAGCAGGATCTTCTTTGTCAATTGAGATGCTAGAAGGGTATAAAGAGGGGCGTTGGATAGAGGAAAGAAGGACAATGAAGGCAATACAATAATCACTCCCCTACCTTTATTGCTGCCCCCGTAAGAATCAAATCCCTCTGCCCTGCCTGTCCGACCCCTTACTTCCAATTTCACCTTCGTGCATTTTCATGCACTTCTCGTATCTCTCTTCGCGAGAGTTATGAGCCCGGGAGGAATAGTATTCCTGTACCTTCCGGCTGCTGCAAAAGGCACCTTTCTTGCATCCCTCGTGGCTTTATTTTACCCCTCTTACTAGAAAAGCCGATTTTTAACCGACTTTTCTGCCCCCCTCTTCTTCCGCAACAATAACGAAAACCGACTCCTCTGCCGTCCCTACGGTCCGTAGGACGATTCTTGCAGAGCCCTAAGATTAGGATAAGTGGGTAAAGGAGCTACGGGCTCGTGTGGATAGAACCATCTATAATTTAGTCTTCTCTGACAAGCAGGACCCTCTTAAGCCCCCTCTTCGTCCTAGGGCAACGGACTTTGCAGAGGGAGCTACCCTCTTCTCTAAGCTAACCTCTGCATAATAGAGAGCTTTTTCTGCTGCCTTAGGCGACTACGAGAGTCACCGTAAGGAATACCTTTACGAGACGAAGTTGCTAACTGCTGCACGCACGGCGATAACGGAATCCGTTAGTGCCGCAAAGTTAATCACTCTTCGAGAAGAAGAGACTCCTAGGCAGTGGCTTTTAAAGCTCGAGACCTCGATAGCTCCCTCGAGGGGCTATATGACTGACCGTATTAGGAAGACCTATACGGCCTACCTAGGAGCCTTTTCTGCTAGGAACCTACTAGCTTCTTCGTGGCTAGCTAAGTGGGAAGAAATCCTTAAGGAAGCTAACTAATACTTCCTTACAGAAGCTCTTTCCGGCTAGTGGCTACGGGATATATCTCTGCTAATAAAGCCTATTAGTAACGGTTACTCGACTATCTTTCGAGAGGCTAGCCGGGAACTAGACGAAGAGGCTGCCAGAGTATAACAGCAAGCAGTCTTGTTCCTTCGTGGCCAGCACTCGACCCAGACGGCTCGACCTGCTGCCCCTGCAGCTGCTGCAGCCCCTGTTGCTGCGGCTCCCGCTGCTGCTGCTGCGGCTGTTGCTCCTTCGGCTCCTCCTCCCTCGAGAGCATCAACACCGTTATCAACGGCTGCCCTAGGCCCGGCCCCGGCTCCGCCTCTTGCTCCGGGCCCGGCCCGGTCCCGTCAGTCAGACCGGCCCGACTAGTCCCCCAATGGACCTTTCAGTCCGTTAGTCGAAAAATCAGGGAACTAGTCGAAATCGAACCTCGTCAAAATCAGCAACAAGGGGTAAAAAGGGGAGGCTTTCAAGCAGACCTTCCGGACCGGGACGAGGATTCCTCGAAGAAACAACGTACGAGGAGGAATCGACCTACCTGCCAAGCGTGCAAAAAGCCCCATCGGCTAGAAGACTGCTGGCAGGTCTTCGAGGAAAACCGACCCAAAGGAATCAACCCTTCAAAGAGGCTACGAGAAACAGTACAACAGTCTCTTAAGGAGGACCCCTCGTTGCAGAAGAAGATAGACGAGATTCGGGTTGCTAAGAAATAGCAACTAACGCCGCTACCGCAAATTCGAGGAAAAATCGTTGGTATAGCAAATCCGGCCTTCGTCTTCCCTACGGATCAACAAGGCCAAGACCAACCGTTAGAGCCCTCCGACTATCCCCTACGAAAATCAGCTATCCTTGACTCTGGTGCTTCCCTCGATATCTGCAACACACTCTCACGATTCCGGTCCTTTAAGAAGGCACGGAGGGAATACCTTATTGCCGGGGAATCAACCGTACGGATAGAGGGATATAGAAGGGTAAATTTTACGATGAAATTACCTAACGGATCTATACGAATTCTTCGACGAAAAAGGGTAGCTTTTTGCCCTCGATTTTTAACGAGCCTGATTTCCTTCCGCCTTCTTCGAAAGGAAGGAATCTTCTAGGATACGACGTCTGAGCCTACGAGGCTAGTCTAGAAGAATTAGACTATTGGGCTTATCGAGGAAAAATTCAGTTAATTTGTTCTCGAATTCCGACCTATCCTTAGGAAGGAACCTCTCGAGAAGTCAGCTTTCCCTGCTCGAAGGAGGGTAGGTTCAAAGGACCCTCTTCTAGCAGCCTAAGGAGACGGCATTCTTTGGCACGCACGACTTGGTCACCCAGGCCCCCTAGCTTTATATAAGCTAGGTCAACAACAAGGCGTACGAATAAGGGGCCTAAAGACCGTCGAATGCGAATACTGCGGCCAAGGAAAGACCAGGAGACGAATTTCCAGACGAACGCCTTTACGGCCGGACCAGCCGTGTGAGGAAATTTGGGTCGATTGGACCGACGTCTCTAGGGATCAGGAAAGCTTCGTCAGGGTAATGTTTTTCACAGACGCTTTTTTAGGGATGGTTTTCCCCTATTTCTTACGGACCTACCTAAGCAAGCACAACTAGTCTGCCCTCCGGGACTTCGTTAACTGGATAAAATCCTACTTTAGCTACGAGGTAAAGAAGATACGGTCTAACGGAGAGCTATTTACGAAGGATATCTTAAATTGGCTTCGAAAAAGGGGCATTTTACCCCTCCCGTTAGCAGGGTGGCGATCAATTCAATTCCATCAATTTGGCCTCATTATTGAGTTGCGTTGACAGCTTATTCATCATTGGTCCCGTTGAGTTGAACCACCTGCCTTCAGATGGGGGCGATGGAGTTGAATTGAAGACGTTGAACCACGTACGGCCCATGGGGTCGCCGAGGGCCCTAGCCGGCAGCATGTCCAGTATCATCCCTAGACTCCATATAATGCTATTCGCATTCTCCCTGACACGTCAACCAACGTATCCACGGCGTCGATTAGGCCATTCCGTACCCACGACCGTAACGTTTGCGTAATCCCTATCGTGCTGGCTTCCAATCGAGTCCGTAGCGGTGACACCATTTGCCCAGTGGTACTAAAGAGACGCTCGCACTCTGCGGACATGGGAGGGATCGAGAGCAAGTCGAGAGCCATCCGCGACAACCGTGGGTAGTCTTTCCGCCTCTGCCACCAATACTGAAATGGGTTGGTGACGAGAGGATCATTCTCAGCGTCAGCACTCGACAGCCAGCGGTCATATTCATCATGGTCCGGATTCAGTGAACTTTCCAAAGAGGAAGATTCGTTGGGCAGCGACGAAGTCCTCTGGGCTCGGTGTCTCTCAAGCGCGCTCATTGCCTTCAGTCGCTTGTACGGACGCTCTTCGTCAGGCATCGGAGGGATCGGCAGCGATTTGTACTCCTCCTCCCACAGGTTTCTCACCATTCCTTTTGCCTCCTGTAGCCAGGGGAGCTGTGCTTTGTCAGTCCATGTATTCTCGAAATAACCCCAACGCGAAACCGGATTTAAAATAGCAGAAGCATAGTATGCTGGCGTCTCGTCAAGCTTCGTATAGTAGTCGTTCAACTTATCCCAGCCCAGATTAATGTTAGCCTTGAGGTGCTCTGGATCGGGGAACTTCTCCGCTACTGCTTTCCACTCCTCTAGTCTGTCCATCAGGAATTCGTAGGTTGAGGCAACGTCCCACATATTTCCGTATGCTTCAATGCGGCCTCCTTTTCGAACTCGGCTCTGGGCGTCACCTTCTAGCATTCGAGTGCTTCTTCGAAGTCAACAAGCACCCTATCCATCAACCCAATGACCTTCCAGTCTTTATCGCTGAGAAGACTCTCCTCGCGGAGAGACAAAGGCATCTCTTTTGCCCTTCTCATCCCATTGCGGCATTTTCCTGAACTCAAGCGTGACCTTCTCAGTCAGGTCTTCCAAGAAAGGCCGCAACTCAAGGCCGCGCCGTATCATATAAAGAGTCGAAAGCCAACGAGTAAGGTTATCAGGACAACGTCCACAGGGTTCTTCGCTCGAACCTTGGGGTCGTCCGACTGTGAAAAGGACTCTTCCTGAAGCGCACGAAGCCGGTACGTCAGCTTATCGGACTGATGGATCCAATTTACTAGGTTGTGGAGCTTTCCGACTGGGCCTTTCTTTCGCCAGATTTCATGCTGGACCGCGTCAAGAACAGGCTCCCCGTTAATCTCTGCCTCAAACGCGTCGGCCTTGTGTCCAAATAATAGCGCCTTGACCACCAAGTTGAGCACGTGGCCGAAGCATCGCACCCTCCGCTTCTTCGGATCAAAGCCCAGTGCCTCTGCAATCTCCTCTGTCGCCGTATCCATATTGCCAGCGTTGTCCAGTGTAATATAGCCCACCTTGTCGAGGATCTCATAGCTCTCTAGGATCTCGAGGATCTGGGCTGCAATGTTTTCTCCCGAGTGTGAGATCTTCAGCTCCGGCATGCCTAGGACAAGCTTTGATGGAACTCCATCCTTGTCGATGTAAAAACATATAATCCCGTATAAAGCGTGCCGATTCCTGGAACGCCAGCCGTCGAACGCAATGTGAATTTGGCCCGGGGTGCTCTTTAGATTGTCGATTACGCACGTCTTGTATCGGGTATAAAGGTCAACAATTCGCTTTCGAACGGTATCGTGCGAGATGTGGGCATTCGTCACTGCGACCGATGGATTCAGGTATTCGAAAATATGTCGGAGGCGACAGTGCTCGGGCTGGCGAAAGGAGACGTTGGCGTCGACCACCCACTCGAGAAGAAGTCTCTGAAAATGGTCCTTATCGAAGCGCTGGATGAGGGCGTTCGCGATACCTTGCTCTTTGGGGTCTGAAGCATTGAGGTTCAACATCTCCACAATATTCTTTGACGGGGTCTTGTCCTGGTTCCTTTCCCAAGAGCGGGCGCCCCTCTTCCCGGACAGATCGACAAGCCTGTGCTCTTTGAACAGATGATTCTCGATGTTCTGAGTGCCAGCGGCAGAGAAGTCTGATGTTTTTGCTTCGGCTTCTTGAGGCAGGGCTTGCAAACCCATTTTTTTCGTGGGAGAATCGCTAGGTTGAATGTCGAAACCATGCTGCCAGACCCACGAAGTCTGCCTGCCAGCACGCTCGGAAATCGTATAACCTGGAAAATGGTTCCATGGGAAGATGCTCCATTCGTCTTGCAAAGCATCCATGTTAACAAACGACTTGCTGGATGAGCCTCCGTCTGAAGCACGCTGGGGCTTAGTAGGAACGTCGGTTTCCATTTGGCCGCAGGAAGGGGATGCATTCGTTTGGGGAAGGTTTCTCTGCGACGCGACTCGGGGAACTTCAGCCCAAACGCGTTCAATCGCCCAGGTACTTATACATTCGTTACATCTGAAAACAGTATGGAATGGAAGTACTACAACACTCAATACGGTAACTAAGGCTAACCTTGAGGGTGATCACGCGAATCACGCGCGTCAGACGCGACTCGATTAGGTACCTAAGTGTAGATGCTACCTAGATCACCTCCTGCTTCAACGGCTTCAACGCGTGGTCAACGTTCGAGGCGGAGGCGTGGATTGAAGCTCTCAATGTGCAGGTGATATTGAATTGATTGAATTGAAACACGTGACTTCCACTTCAATATTATTGAAGACGTGGAGGTGGAGGTGGAATTGATCGCCACCCTGCCCGTTAGCACCGAATACCCAGGCCTAGAACGGAGGGGCAGAAAGATTAGGGGGTGCTGTGATAGAAAGGGCCCGTATAATGAGACTTGCTGTAAGGCTTCTACACGACCTTTGGAGGGAAGTCGTTGAGACCGCCTGTTACCTTTAGAACCGGACCCCTAGAGGGACTACCCAAGGAACAGACTGGAAATCCCCCCTCGAGCTCTTCACGAAGAAGAGGGCCTCGCTAGCCTACCTTCGTGCCTACGGCTGCAAGGCATACGCAATAACTGCCGATGCATAGCTAAAAAGGAAGAAGAAAAGAAAGCTTGATCCTAGAGCCTTTATTGGTTACCTCGTTGGTTATAATTCTACGAATATCTTCTGGATCTGGATTCCTCTTCTACGGAAGGTTATTTCGACTAGGGATGTGATTTTCGACGAATTTAGCTTCTTTGACGGAAAGAGGGATCAACAGCCCCTTTTACTCTCTCAACGTTAGCTAATTTAGAAGATTTAAATCCCCCCTTCCTAACAGTCTTAAGAAGAAGTCCTAGACGAGGAAACGGAAGAAGAAACCGACGTCGAAGCAGTCGAGGATAACGCCGACTTCGAAGAAGAAGAAGAAGAGAAAGCTGCTAGATCAGATGATCTAGACGAAGAAGGAGACTATAGGAAAGCGGTAGAGCTAGAATACGCCTACCTCCCTACGCCTCCTCTTACGGAATAAGAAGAAGATCTAGAAGTAGCTTTTTTAGTTAGTCTTCCCGTCTCGACCCCTAAGGGGGTAGGAAAGGCACCTCTCTCGAAGGATTACCCGGCTGCCTTTTTGTCCCTGCTTCGAGAAGCAAAGGAAGGTATAGGGCCCGATACGGATACTAAAGAAGACCAACCTCTCCCCTATTTCGATCGTTTTTCCGACTTCTACCCAACGCCGATAGAAGACGGTTCCCACGGAGCGTTCATAGCAGGCCGGCTTTTCAAGCCAGTATTAGCAAGGAAGGTACATAAAAGAGACCTCCCGGACCCACCAGCAAACCAGAAGCAGCTAGAAAGACACCCCTTTAGAGACCAGTTTTTCTAGGCCTAGAAAGACCACCTAGCCTTACACGAAGAAATAGGGTCTTTCGAAGAGGTCCTTAAGGAAAAGGCAAGAGGAAAACAGGTCCTTGGCTATAAGTGGGTCTTTATCTATAAGACTGATAAACACAGCTTCCTTTAAAAGTGCAAAGCCCGGCTAGTTGTCTGCGGGAACTAGTAGGAAAAAGGGGATCTTCCTACTAGGGCAACTACCCTAGCAGGGATGTCTTTTCGGACCCTTATGGCTATAGCAGCAGAATTCGACCTCGAGCTCGATTAGATGGATGTAGTTAACGCCTTTGTTAACTGCCTACTCGAGGAAGAAGAAGTTGTCTACATGCGCCTTCCACCAGGCTTCCAATAGCTAGGAAAGGTTCTACGGCTTAGGAAAGCTCTATACGGACTACGAAGATCACCCTTTCTTTGGCAACAGCATTTAATAGGTTCCCTCGAAGCCCTAGGCTTCACGAAAGTCCCTTAGGAACCGTGTATAATGCAGAAGGGTAAAATCACGGTCTTCTACGTCGACGACATTATCTAGCGTACCCGAAAGAGGAAGAAGCTGCTGCTAGGGAGGCTATACGAGGCCTACAATAAAGGTATAAGATAACCAGGCTAGGGGAGCTAAAGTGGTTCCTAGGGATACGAATCCTTCGGAATAGGTCCCAACGGACTATCTAGCTTACCTAGGACGCCTATATCGATAAGGTCGCTTATAAATTCCTCCCTAAATCCCTCGATAAGAAGCTTCCCTCTACGCCTATATTAGACGAAGAGCTTTTGCCTAATCCGTCCTTTTAAGCTAGGGAGCAAGAGAAACACCAATATTAACAGAAGGTGGGCTCCCTGCTTTTTTTAGCTATTTCTACTAGACCGGATATCTCTTTTACGGTCTCCCGGCTAGCTAGGCACAACCAGAATCCTAGCCCTAGGCATTAAGAAGCAGCAGATAGAGCTATCCTTTATCTCTATTTAACGAGATCACATGGTCTGCGCCTAGGAGGGCAGGGAAGGAAACAAGCTGCCGAAATCTTCCTCTGTTCGAGCGATTCGTCCTTTGCGGATAATTCCTTAGATAGAAAGAGCTCATAGGGGTATATTATGTCCCTTTTTAGAGGAACCATTGCTTAGAGAGCTTCGAAGCAGGCTACCGTTACGACTTCTAGTACGGAGGCAGAGCTACTAGCTCTTTTAGAAGCGTTAAAAGAAGCGATTTTCCTTAGCCGGCTACTAATATCGTTACGACTGTAAATTCCGTCCCCGTTAGCTATAGAATGCGATAACACGCAGACTATACGAATTCTTACGGAGGAAAATAGCAAGCTGTCGACCCGGCTACGGCATATCGATATCTACCAGCATTGGTTACGCTAAGAGGTCTAAAGGGGACTTATTTCCGTCCGTTAGGTTCTAACGGCATTAATGAAAGCCGACGGTCTTACGAAGCCCCTGCCGAAGCAGAAGCTAGCTGTCTTCTTATAGTAAATTAGGCTAGAAGACGTTCGAGAGAAGCTGTCCTTAGAGGCCCGCCTTGAGAGTCTACGAGAGGAGCTAATAGCCCGTACGAGAAGGTGACGTCTATAGCCGAAGAAAAGGAAGAGGTTTTTCCCTTTAGAGGGCCCCCTATTTTGATTGGGTTTTTCCCCCTTTCTTATAGGACTTTCCCCTCTTTAGGCCCCTTTTCCTTAAGTAGGTCTAAAAGAGCCCAGGGACCCGAAAGGGCCCCTGCTTTCCTCAGTAAGGGAGAAGTGCAGAGCTAAGAACCTCTATACGCTCACCAGCCCGAAGCCGTATTAGCTATGCCCTTGGGGCAGGCCATAGCTAAGGGGTGTGTCATGAAGCGTGGCCTGATTTCGCAGTTCTCGGAGATATCCTTGGCACGAGGACCTAGGAAGCTGAAAACAGGTTTTAAGGAAGGAGCTGAAAGGAGGTGTAGAGAGGAGGGGGGGTATGAGGGAAGCAGGAGTGGCGATGGCTTCCTATAGAGGTGGCGAGAGATAAGACGGATGTGCGGCAACGGCTGGAAAGGAGGGAAAAACCGGCAAAAGCTCGGTAGTTGAAGGGACATTAGTGGCTTCTTTAAGCAGGATCTTCTTTGTCAATTAAGATGCTAGAAGGGTATAAAGAGGGGCGTTAGATAGAGGAAAGAAGGACAATGAAGGCAATATAACAATCACTCCCCTACCTTTATTGCTGCCCCCGTAAGAATCAAATCCCTCTGCCCTGCCTGTCCGACCCCTTACTTCCAATTTCACCTTCGTGCATTTTCATGCACTTCTCGCATCTCTCTTCGCGAGAATTACGTATATATACTTTTAGACTATAGCGCGATAGGTAATTACGTTTTACTTAAAGTTATTAATCGTTACTAACTTATATAAAGATATAAGAAAGATCTATATAAACTTATAAATATTAAAGGAGAGGCCTTTAACTATAATAATAGAATTATTAATATAGAGATTAATTACCTTAATATTAATATCTAGGGCTATAACGAATAAGTTAACTTTAATATTATAGATATTAAAGAATATAACCTTATATTAAGACTTCTATAGCTATAAGAGAGCAACCTACTAATTAACTAGAAAACTAGCTAGCTATATTAAAATAAAGATATAAGTTTCTAAGACTAGTAAACTTAAAAGAAGGTAAAATTTTACGATAATTTAGCTACTAAATAGGATAATAGGGATAACTATTTAAGTAAATTATTACGGGCTTTAGCGATATAAATAAAAATAGTAACTAAACTAGCGGATATAATAAAATTAAGTAATAAGACCTATATACTAACTAATATAGCTATATAACTTAGTATCCGTTATAAATAGAATAAAGGATATAATATAAAGATTTAAAGAGTTATTACTACTTTAAGGAAAGACCTTAAATAAATTAATAAAGAGCTTAAGTTAAGAGAAACTAGCTCTTAAAAGAAAGAATAAAGCCTATAAAATAAAATAAGGAATATCCCTTAAAAATACTAAAAATATAATAAACTCTTTAAGGAAGAACTTAAGATAGGATTACTTAAATATAGCTAATAGGACTACGAAATTTATCTTAAGGATAAAATAACGCCGACGTTCTATAAAATCTATAACTTAAATAAAAAGTAACTATAAACGCTACGCGACTACCTTAACGAGAATCTATAAAAGGGATATATATAAACGTTAATATCTAAAGTAGGCTATCTAGTTATATTTATTTTAAAGAAAAATAGTAAGCTATAACTAGTTATTAACTATAAACGCTTAAACGATATTATAATAAAGGACCGAATACTATTACCGCTTATATTAAAACTATAAGATCGACTATATAGTAAAAAATAGTTTATAGCCCTTAACCGTAAAGGCGCCTATAACTTAATATATATAAAAAAGGGATATAAATATATAATAGCCTTTAAAACGAAGTTTAGATTATTCGAATATCTAGTAATACTATTTAGACTTATAAATATACTAGCTACCTTCTAATAAATAATTAATAATATCTTATATAAATACTTAGATATCTTTATAGTAGTATATATAGATAATATCCTAATCTTCTTAGATACCTTAAAAGAATATAAGGAATATATCTATAAGGTACTTAGCGTACTTTAAAATATAAAGTTACTAGTTAAACTAAAGAAAAGTAAGTTCTATATATAGGAAGTAAACTTCCTTAAATATATAATCTTACTAATAGAGATATAAATATAATAAGATAAGATTAACTTAGTTAATAAATAGCTAACGCTAAAGAACGTTAAGGACGTATAAAGTTTCCTAGGATTTATAAATTACTACTAATAATTTATTAAAGATTTTATAAAGATTATAGTACTATTATATAACTTAATAAAAAAGGAAAAAGAATTTATATAGGACGATAAAGCAAACGAAGCTTTAAAATATATTAAGACTATAATTATATAAGAACTAGTTTTAACTACCTTTAATCTAGAATAATAAATCGAACTCGAAACTAATATATTAGACTTTACTCTAAGAGTATAAATCGGATAAAAGGATAAGGAAGGAAGACTATAACTAATTATACTTTACTCGAAAAGGCTATATAGCGTAGAACTTAATTACTTTATCTATAATAAAGAATTCCTTATAATTATTTATGCTTTTAAGGAATTTTAATACTACCTTCTTAGAAGTAAGTATAAAGTTAAGGTCTATATAGATTATAAGAATATCTTATACTTTATAATAATATAATAGTTAAACGGATAATAGATCTAATAGGCCGAATACTTATTAGAATTCGACTATAAAATAATCTATAGAAAAGGAATAGAAAACGGTCGAGCTAATGCCCTTAGTTAATAAAGCGACTATAATATAGGGGCACTTATAGCGAAAGAATAGCTCCTAGAAATTAACGAAAACGGAAACTACTAGTAATAATAGCTAAATATAATATTTAAAGTATAACCTAACGACTTAATATACTAAAAGATCCTAAAATAGATAAAAGAATATAAAGTACTAAAGGGATATAATATAGAATATTCGGAAATTCTATTATATAAAAATAAAATCTAGATACTATTAGTATTATAAGATAAAGTTATATAAGATATATATAAATATTTAATATATAGATACTAAGGAATTTAAAGAATAATAAAACGGATTAAATAATAATATAACTTCCTATAGCTTAAGGAAGTAATATAATAAGTTTTTAAAAAATATAAACTTTATATATAAAGTAAAGCTAAATAATATAAACTATATAAAGAATTATAACCGCTACTAGTACTAAAGAAACTATAGGATTTAATAGCTTTTAACTATATTATAAAGCTACTACCGTTAAAAGAACCTATAACTAACGTTAAGTATAATAGTATATTTATTATTACTAATAGATTAATAAAGTATAAATACTTTTTACTATATAAAGAAGTAAGTAATATAAAAGAGCTAGTATATATATTCCTACGAATAATTATTAGTAATTATAAACTACTAAATAAGATTATCTCTAATAAAGGAAGTACGTTTATAGCTAAGTTTTAATAAGCTCTTATAGTATAATTAGGGACGAAATATAAGCTTAGTATAGCTTATTACCTATAAATAGATAGATAAATAAAACTACTTAACTAAACGCTTAAATAATATTTATAATACTATATTAGCTATAAATAAAACGATTAAGTTAAATAGCTACTAATAGTATAACTAGCTTATAATAGCTTAGTTATAGAAATAACTAAGCTCTTACTAATATACGCTAATTATAGATATAACCTAGAAGTATTTAAGGTTACTTAATAAGGACTATAAGTAAAACGAGCGATACTATAAGTAGATTAGCTATAAAAATTATATAAAGAAATATAATAAGAACTTTAATTTATTAAGGAACTAATATCTACTTACTATAATCGGAAAAGATTATAGGGACTAATCTTTTAAGAGGGAGATATAGTCTACCTTATACGACGAAATATTAAAATAAAACGACTAAGTAATAAATTAGATTTTAAGAAACTTAGACCGTTTAAGGTTAAGAAAACTATTTTAAAAGTTAACTATAAACTTTCGCTACTAATAATAATATAAATATACCCGATATTTTATATCTCGTTATTAGAACTAGTACTATAAGACGCTAAACTATAGGATAAAATCGAAGTTAATAATAATTAAGAATATAAAGTTAAATAAATACTAAATATAAGAAAATAAGGTTAGTAATAAGAATACCTTATTAAATAGAAAGGATATAGACTAAAAGAGAATACCTAGGAACTACTTAAGTACTTAACTTATTATAGCTCTTTACTTCGATAATTTTACTATAAGGTTTAGGAGGGATTAAAGGACTAAGATCTATAAACTCCTCGCTAATACTAAATAAAGACTAATTCGCCTTATTAGGAACGCCTAACGATTATAAGTTATTTACTACCTAATACTTATATATATTAAGCGTAGGTAAAACGCTATCCTTAGTATCTACTTCTTAGATACTATAATAAAATAACTTAGAACTCTTTTCCTTTATACGATTCTAAATCTTCTAAATATAAGCTAAACGATTAACGGCGATAGATATTTACGACTAAATGTTTATAAGCTATGCCTAAAGCTTTAATAAGGCTTCCCTAGCTTCCTCCTCTTTAAAGTATAGCCTATGCTACTCCGCTAATAATTTAGTTACTAAAAGAAATATATTAGCTACTACGTATAGAAAGAATTAAAAGATACTTATAAGAAGAGGCTACTAAAATACTATTATAATAGGGACGACTACTAGTAATATAATTATTATAGCGCGAAGAATTTTTAGCTATCTAATAATTCGTCTTCTTTACTTTAAAGTATTAAGTATATAGTATATTAGTAGGATCTCTACTTAAGTCGATATATTAAGTAAGAGTAGCGCGCTTAGAGGCTTTTTAGGAACGAATTTTAGTATATAACTAGATATAATATTAGTAGTATATCCTAAAAAGATAAAGAAATAAAGAACGATATACTTATATATAACGCGATAAGGGTATATTTATATATAGCGGCTAAGGTAGCTATAGTAGGTCTTATAGATAAGACTAAAAGGAGGGGAGATATTATATTACGACTATAGCTACTAGGCCGCTAACGGTCGACCGCGTTAAGCACGTAATACGGCCTAACGGATAAATAGTTAGTATAACTATCTAATAGATATAGGATTAAAGGGATCGTAAAGATCTAAGTAATCTAAGATTAATAAGATTACTACGCCTTATACGATCCAATATTAGGGATTATAGCTAGGCCTATAATCTAAGGATAGTCTCTATAGGTATATATAGCTACCTACTTTTACTCCTTTAAATAGATAGCTCTCTAGCTTTTAATATATTATAGATCTTTATTACGATTCTATCTCTAATTTTAATTACCTAGTTATAGTCTATAGTCTACGACCTCCGACTTATTACTAACGTAATATACTTATTATTACTTAGACCACGCCCTATTATATCTATTAATATAAACCCCTTAATAGGTTTATCCCTTAGGAATAATACCGGTCGTTATACTTTACCTTTAATATTACGCTAATATAATATTATAATATTATATAGACATATAAAAATCGTAAGGGGGAGATAGCGTATATATTAACTAAGCTTTAGTACTAAATATATCGGAGAATAAATAATTTTGCTTTTTAATTAGACCTAGTAAAAATAATATATAACCTTAAAGCCGCGGTAATTAAGGTCTAATATTAAGATCTCTACTACTATACCGCTATTAATATCTTTACTAATAATATTTATCCCCTTTTAGTCCGAAATTAAGTATAAGACGCTATTACTAAGGGTAGAGTCGCTTATACCGTCGCTTATACTACTATTTATAGTGCCGCTAAAATAGTCTTTAAGCCCGTTTACGCATAGGATTCCTTACGTAAGGAGGATAAATAATAAGGTAATTACGAGCTAAATAAACTATAGTAGCTAGGTAAGAATAATAAGTTACTAACGATATATAAGACCGGCTAGCCGATCTAAAGTATATTCTAGGTATAAGGTAACCTCTAAGCGGAGTAAGCGGTAATATAGTTAGCCGATTTAATAGTAGTAATCCTTTAGCTACCGGACCTAGATCTAATAATAGTATCGTATATATAGATAGGAAGAGCGAGGAGGCGCTATTAAGAGTAGTAAGAGAGCTATATAGATTAGCGGCGGGCTTTTATAGTAGAACTAGATAGCGAGTAAATATAGTCGCGGGGGACTTTAATCGCTACGATCTACTCTAAGAGGCGATAAGGTAACGGCTAGAAGATAAGGCGAAGTATAGCCGATTATCGACCTTATAAATAACTATAGGCTCTATAAACTACTACCGCGAGGCACTAAGATATAGTAAGGCCGAGACTTAGAAAGTACGATTAATCTAGTAGTTATATTAGCTAAATAGTAGATAAGTTAGTAATATATAATATATACCCTATAGAGCACGGACTAGACTATATAGTTCTTAATAAGGGTAGCGAATCGTATATTTATAGAGCGTCCGCTATTATAGGCCGAAGTCGTCGCTTATTTTCTAGGATCTCTAGCTAAATTTACTAATAGCAGCGTTTAAGCGTATTAAATATATCCTTACTATACTAGCACGTCTTTTAACGATTATAGTATCTACGATAAGTAAGTAGTATAAGGGTTATAGATAATCCCCTAGATAAGTTAGTCGTCGTCGAAGAAGTAGGCTTTAGGATCTCTTACGTCGAGGCGTATTAGCACTATAGAGAGCTCTTACGAGGCCTATGCCTATATAACTATATACCGCCCGTCGGACTTAAACGTAATAGCAACGACGGGAGCTATATAGCTTATAGGGAGGTGCCTTTTAATAATAAGCGGGGAGCTAAAAAGACGCTAAGTAGGTACTTAGGCAGCCGGGAAAGTAGGCTACCGTTTGCCTTAACGGCTACCTAAGTAAGGACTTTATTAAAGATAACGAGGATTTATATTATCGGAGGTTTTTAGGGAAACTATTTCGCTAGAAGATATAGGAGATACTAATTTTTTTCCTCCTTTAAAAGGGCAGCCGTATAAGCACCTTACGCTATTTATACTATAGGAGTCCTTCCTATATAAAGAGTAGGTAATATTAATAGTATCTAGGCGCGGGCGCGATAGGCGCTAGCTCCGAGAATATTACGTCTTATCGATAATATATAGCTACTTCGACGATTAGCTAAAAACGTAAAATACAACGCTAAGCAATAAGTATCCTTATCTAGAGATAGCTATCTAATAGTCGGATACGTAGAAGAGGGCGGGGCGGTAGAGGCGAGCGCTAAATCTATAGCGACGTATTAGTTTAATAGTATCGGAAACGTAACGCGGCTAATTAACGTCGTCTAAGGCGTAGTAGACCTAAACTAGGTAACGGCTAAGTTACTAGAGCTTATTAAGATAATATATTACCTCTACTAATTCTAATAATTAGCGCTATACTCGATAGCTAAGCTAAGGGCCGCTATAGTACCTAAACGAGGGGCGAGACGGATAAGTATATAGGGGCGGGTATTTTCTAGGGCCCTACTACTACTATAGGATTAGGTCGGGGCTATTAAGTTATAGTAGACGAGTGCCTTAAAGGGGCGGGAGAGGATTATCCTAGGCATATAAAGTATAACTATAGTCTAAGAAAGTAACCGCCGCGCTACGTTATAGAGTATTATAGCTAGCTTCGAGGAGGACGTTATCGAAATAGTAATAGCTAACTTCGACGAGACTATATATAACGTAAAGAAGGGAATATAGGTCTAAATTAGCCTAACTTTCTCTACGGTAAGTAGAGAGTTAGTAATACGGCTAATACTAAATAAGACGTAGTAAATCGCTTTCTTAATTATATACTGCTAGCTCGATTTAATATAATAAAATAAAGGAGGCGATATTAGCTAGCTTTACTAGTTCGTCGGCGGCGAGGGCAGGACCGGTAAGTTATAGATTATCGAGGCACTCGTTTAGTTTTCTATAAGAGGAGGCTTTCGAATTGCCTACTAATCATAGTAATATTAGGGACTACCGTAGCACGGATTAATAATAGCACGATCTAGCCGCGAATATAGCTAGAGATCTTAACGAGGTACGATTGCTAAGTAAGCGGATCGGCTTATCTATAGCTAATCTTAGATAGGTTAGTAGGAGGAAGATATACTAGCTATACTATATACTATCTTAGTTAAAATATATCTCTATAATATACTAGTACGCTAGTCTATAAGCAGAGAATTATTATAACCCTATAGTAGAGTAATAGTAAAGTTAAGTTATTAGCGGAGGGCTAGTATAACTACCTTACTATATATTATAGAGACGAGTTATAAGGGAATAGGCTAAGCGAAGAAACCTAGGGTATCGCTCTTAGACCCTTCCGCTACTACTTAGTAGGGATAGTAATACTACTCGATACTAGCTTACTTTCTAGCTATAGTAAAGACGATTTCCCTTATTATAAAGGGGTTATAGCCCTTATAGCTTAGTACTACTAAGCAGCTAGAAGCGAGGGTAATATTAGTCGCTTAAAATAAGGACTTACTATACTATTATAAAGCTAGAATCGGC
The DNA here is from genome assembly GCF_020360975.1 of Hirsutella rhossiliensis. Classification (NCBI taxonomy): domain Eukaryota; kingdom Fungi; phylum Ascomycota; class Sordariomycetes; order Hypocreales; family Ophiocordycipitaceae; genus Hirsutella; species Hirsutella rhossiliensis. The sequence goes on along the minus strand of NW_025408671.1, from coordinate 1,005,885 downwards.
TATAGGTAACGGGAACCTAGGCACCTATAATAGGCAGAAGGTCTAAGAGCAATACCCTACGTTTTCTATATCCGACCTTCTCCCTTAAACTTCTCTTATACGATAGCTAGTAATTTATACTATAGTACTAATTATCCGCTAACTACTTACTTAAGTTTACTATTATTCCGCTATAGGATAGAACCGCTACTATATATTTAAAGGTATATATTTAAAGGCTTATACTAGCGGTATAATTATAACCGTAGCTAGCTAACCCCTTATAAGTAGAGTCCCCTTGCCTAGCCGACCCTTACTAAAGTATCGCTTCCTAGAAAATAATACGATAACGACGATAATAACGACGACTTTAAAAGCGGTATCGATACTTAGGCTAATAACCTAAGGGCACGGCCCTATCTAAGCTTAAAAGCTCTCGTAGGATAAAAGCCTCGCACGAACTAGTAAGCGTTAGGCAGTTATATTACCGGCGAATAATAATAATACCTTGCGCGAGCCTAGCTACGTTTCTACTATAAGCGGAGATATAGGAGGCGTTATAACGACTACCTAGCGGGGCTATAGAGCTTTCTAGCTAATTAGCGGGGGCAATATTTACCTTTATAAGTTCTATTATACGCGCTATCTCGTACTAAATAATCGCCTCTTTACTACGCCTATTAGCCCTAATAAGGTAAGTAAGTCTTAGTAAGCTAAGAGCGAGGGTAGAAGGATAAGGGTAAGTATAATTAAGTTAAAACGATAATATATATTTTCTATCTATCTATACGATATTAAGGGGGTATTTATATAAATAAATACTAATCTAGGACCTATAGTAGCTCTAAATTAGTGCTAATTCCTATATATCCTAATTAGGGCAATATTCCTCTACTATATTAATACCTAACTTAAGTTCTTATATCTAACCTACCTCTTTTACTAGAGTTTATATATATAAGGATTAGACCGTTAGTTTGCTCCCTTTAATATACCCCCTTTACCTTAGTCTTACTAGGTAAGTAAGGTAAATAAGTAAAAGAGATAGGCGAATTATCTAATCTTATTAAATGTTTAGTAAGTAAGGCTATTACCGTTAAGGGAGATACTCTTTATAATATCTTCCTTAGTATTATAACTAGGAGCATTTTAATAAGTTAATACTAGTAGAATAATAGGTCTATCCTAGGCCTAGGTAATACTTAGAGAGTATCTATATCTCTCTTTAGGTAGTAATACTATTAAAACTATCCTTTAGTATATCGGCTTTAATTAATACTACCGGTCTCCCTTATATCCCTCGCTACTTAATAAAAGCTTCGTGCTTTTACTAGGGAAGGGCCTTTATTATTCTATTAGCGGGATTCTATATAGACTTAATCTATATAATCTAGAGTCTTTCTTTCTAACCCTCCTATCGAAGTTAGTAACGATAGATATCGATATACTTAAGGTTCGTCTTAAGCTTCGCGCTTAGTTTAGTTAGCAGCCTAATAATCTATAGGTTATCGCACTATAGCTTATTAGTGCCTTTTACCTTAATATTAAGCTTTTTAATTAGCCGGGAAAATTATATTTACTCCTTCGCCGCGCTTAATAGGGCTAGTAATTCGGCCTCTATAGACAACGTCGTTATAATCGCTTATTTCGTAGCCTTCTAGTTAATAGGTCCGCCTAGAAATAAGAAGATATAACCCTATAAGGATTTTCGAGTCTTTAGGTTATCTATAAAGGATAAATTAAAAGCGTAGAGGAACCTACGTTTAGCTTCTTTAACTAAGAAGTAGATATAGCGATCTCTCGTATAATAAAGGTATACTAAGTATCTCCTAGCCTCTCTCCTATACTTTAGGGCCTAGGTTATAGCTAAATTATACTAGTTTTCTAACCGGGAATATACCGTTAGGTCTAGTATAAATTGCTAGGTAAAGAATTAAGCTAATTAAAGAGAGATATTAATAAACCTCGTCCTTAATAGCTATCTTCTTATATAGCTTAAGCTCTTTAGTCGCTATTAGGATCTAGGGCACGCTAAGGATCTAATTATCGTCCTTAATATAGAATTTCTTAGCTATCTTCGAGAGATATAAGGCTTAAGAGAGCTAAAGCTTCTTCTAGGCCCTATCCCTAATAACTTTAATCCCTAGGAACTAGTAAAGTTCCCTTATATAGTTAATAGTATATTCCTTTATAATAGTAGCGTAAAGTACTTCTTATTCGGCCTTCTTTTCTTTTAGATATATTATTACGATGTTATCTATAAAGAAGAAGATAATAACTCCTTTATAAGTTATTACGTAGGTATCTTCGATAAGTTATTAAGCGCCTAGCTTCTTAAAGAAGCCTAAGAGCTCCTTAAACTATAGCCTTAGAGCGATTCGAAGCCTATATAGTCCCTTAAGAAGCTTTAAGCATAGCCTAAGCTTAAGGTAGCCTAGTAGTATCTAGTAATAGATAGTATACTAAAGCTTATTATATAGAAACGCTGTTTTTATATCGTACTATTCTATTTTAAGGTCTTTAAGGTAGTAGAGGGCTATTAATACTTTAAAGGTTCTTACTTATAGTATAGCCGCGTATATATCCTCGTTATCTTCCGGCTACTAGTCTTTATAGACTATAAGTCGGGCTTTAAAGCGAGTAATATAGCCCTACTAATCTAGTTTATATATATATACCTATCGCAAAGGGATTATAAAGTAACTAGCTTCTTTAACTATCTTTCTAGCTACCTTAGTCTACGTTTCGAGCTTTATTTAGTCCTTTATTTTACGCCCTATCCTTATTATCTATTAAGGGGCGTATTCTAAAGCTATCGCGGCTTTAAAGGAGGTTAGTATAGGAGGTATATCCTTAATATAAAGCCTATACTTCGAGGCATTAGCAATAATATTATTAATAAAGGCCTTCTTTAGCTTCCTTTATCTCTTACCCTTAAGTATATTAGCGGGGTTTATCCCCTAAGACTTATCCCTTGCTTTACGGGGTTGTTTTTCGGGTTATAATTATAACTCTAGGGTCGGGCTCTCCCTACCCCCTAAAGACAGCTCCTTAAATTCTAACTATTATAGCTCGTCGAGCGTACTACCCCCTAGATCGATAGGTAGCTTATTTAATCCGTCTAAGATCGGCGTGCCTAGTAATACCTAAGGCTCCCGGTCGGTCCGCGTAGGGCTCGAGATAATATTTAAGTTTTCTACCTCCGGGTCCTTACTCCTATAGTAGGTAACCTCCTATAGGGTCACGCTAGTAGTAATAGAGCTTAGTAGGGAGGGCGAGGTTTCTTCCTCTACCCTACTATTTAAAGTGCTTAGAGGCGAAATATAGGCACTATCTATTATAGTCCTTATTAAAGTCTTTAAATTTAGTGCTTCTTATATCGCCTCGTCTATAGAGGGTGCTATAATTAACTCTAAGGTATACGGCGTTATACCGTTATCTATCTTATTATTAGAGTAACTACGTACTCCTACTTCCTTTATATCTTCGTCGTTAGGGACGTCTATCGCTATTATTTAACGAAGAATATTATATATATAGACCTAGACGGCTTCTACGTCTTCTTCCCTCTTTAGATCGTATATTATTAACTTATTAAATTATATATTCGCTAAGACTATTAATTTAGTCTAGTAGATCGAGGGTATCTATACGATATATTAATAGGTCGATCTATAGCCTACTAGGTAACTAATATAAGCTCTCTACTTAAGCGGGGACTACGTCTTATATAACCTTATATACTCTAACGTAGTAATTATTATTAGGTAGGCTATATAGCCGAAGATATATAAGTGATTTATACTTAGCTAGACTCGCTTAATATAGCTATATAGAAGGTTATAGTCCCTTATATAGGTCTACTATCGTTTATATAGGCTTCTCTAGCTATAATTAAATCCTTTAAGTAGCGTATAGTTAAGTAAATATACTGCTATTTAGTAGGTCTCGGTCTAGAGCTCCTCTAGGAGGCGGGAGTCTAGGTTTATAAGCTAGGCCCTTTCTTTAACTACGGCCCTACTTATTACGTAGACCTCGTATTTATATATAGCCGGTCCTTCTATCTTAGTTAGGTAGCTAAGGGGTTCTAGACCTAGATATCCTAGCTGTCTATACTAAAGGTCTACTTACCTACCTATTAGTAGCTTAGGAGCCCTACTTATAATAAAGACGCTATATTAAGGCCGCTTTAAGAGGCTTATAATAACGTATTAGTCTTTAATTTCTTATAGACTAACTAAAGTACGCCCTATAGGCTTATAGTAAAGTATACCGTTAACTAAGTTCTAATAGATCTTTATAATAATCCCCTAACGAGCTAAGAATATACTTATTAGTATCTCTAGGATATAGTAGCTGCTCTTAAGCTTTAAATTAATCCCGTTTTTTACTAGGATAACGGCTATACTTACCCCCTTAACTTAGAGGGAGTTTTCTCTTACCTAGACTTCTTTTAACGATCCCTAGGTAAAGGTATCCTTATTAAACTATCGTAAGTTATTAAAGATATATACGCTAGCCCTTAAATTATAGATTGCCTTATCCTCGAGAGAGTCTTTACTTATATTAGTACTATATATATAGGATACTATATTAGCTTATTTACTTAAGTTATTATTATTCTACGGGACTATAATATCTTTAGCTTTTAGCTTCTACTTTATAGCTTTAGTCTTATCTAAGGGGTTCTCCTTAAGGTGCTAGTTAATAGCCTCCTTAAGGTAGTCCCTAGGAATCTATCCTTTAAGGGGGTCTTTCTAGAATATCGCTCTAAAGGTCTAGTAGCTTTCCTACTACTTATCCTTTTTAACCTAGTATTACTTATATGCTAGGCACTTATATAACCCCTCTAGGCCGTTCCTAGTCCTCTAATTAGATAATCTTAGAGCGTTATTTACGTTGTTAACCCCTAGGGTCTTCTAAGGTTTCCCTTTCTTCTTAAATCTAACCTCTCTTTTAAAGTTAGTAATTAAGGTATATAAAGGGGTTACTAGGAGTCCTATTCTCTCTAGGAGTACGTCTAGCAGCCTAATCGTTATAGGCTAGCTAGGGTCCTATTCTTCGGTCCCTTTAAGGAAGTCCTAATAAATCTTTATATTATTAATAGTTAAGACCGCTAGGTCTCTTAAATCTAAGATAACTTAGTTTAGCTGCTCTGCCTAAGCCTTCTAGTCCTAAGTTCCTTTCTTATTAATAATTTAATAATACCTTTTATCGATAAGGTTCTTTTCTTCCTCCGCTAAGGGGAGAACCTTCTATTTAAGTTCTTTAATCTTATCTTAGGGCGTTAGCTATATTAAGGTCTCGCCCTAAAGCCCCTTACTAATAGACTTCTTAATTACCTCCTCGATCTATATTATAGCTTTTTCTCTAGCCTTAAAGTAGTTTAATTAATCCTAGAAGGTCTTCTCTTTATACCTAAAGAGGTCCTTAGTATCTTAAAGCTTCTTATTAAAGTCTTCCCTTACTACCTTATACTTATTTTCTTCGTTAAGAAAGCTTCTAAGGTAGGGCCTCTACCCTACCTTCTTAAGTAGCTCTTCCTAGCTAGGCCTTAGGGGCTCCTTAAGCACCACGGTCCCTTCTAGGTTAACGTACTCTTAGATATAGTGCGTTTAAGCCTATAATTTAATACCCTTAATCTATAGGGTCTAGTTAAGGCTTTCCTTAAGTATAGTAATATATACCTCCCCCTTTTAATATTAAGGGCCTAGTATTATTATATGTTTTACCTCCTATAAGGGATATACGCGTTACGTTAACTCTATATAGTTATAGGTATTGCCCTTAAATTTTACTCTCTTCCTCGCGTTAACCCTAAGGGTAAAGGATATATAGTACGTTAAGATTTATAATAGCCTTATAGTTAGTAGAGGAATATAAAGGATAAAGAGCACCGTAAACCAGGCTTATAACTCTTAGTAAGCTAAGAGCGCGGGCGGAAGGATAAGGGTAAGTATAATTAAGTTAAAACGATAATATATATTTTCTATCTATCTATACGATATTAAAGGGGTATTTATATAAATAGATACTAATCTAGGACCTATAGTAGCCTTAAATTAGTGCTAATTCCTATATATCCCGATTAAGGCAATATTCCTCTACTATATCGATACCTAACTTAAGTCCTTATATCTAACCTACCTCTTTTACCGAAGTTTATACGTATAAGGATTAGACCGTTAGTCTGCTCCCTCTAATAGTAAGTATCTCTCGATACTAGTATAGGTATAAAGGAGCACGTAGGCTATTAAACTATAAGGTAGGCGGCACTAGATATTAAGCTAGACCGGCCGCTATATCTAGGAAACGATATTACTACTAATCCGTTATTAGTTAGATTAATATAGCTTTATAAAGCTATAGACGCTTCTTAGAAGATAATTTAAGTATAAAAGTTAGTAAATATTTAAAGTAGGTAGATAAAGCGTTACCTAGTACCTATACGCGAGCTATATATATTGCGCTTAGTAAGTAAGAGTAAAGCCGGTATACTAAGGGGATAGCGTAGTAGTAGAAGCGCCTAGAAGACCTACTTCTTCTACGAGGTTATAGGTTTAAATCCCGCTCCCCCCCCTTAGCTTATCTAGCTGCTCTACCGCTAGCCCTAACCGGCTAGCACTAATAGTCCCCGCTTATAGCGGGGTAGAAACGGCCCCTAGGCTATATAACGGAACAGCCTTTAGGCTATATAACGATAAGCTACTATAGCTATAACGCTATAACGCCTCTTAACCCTAGTAACTACTTTAATCCTCGATATAGGAAAAAAATAAGGGGGGCCTAGGAACCTAGTAATAAGGGGGGAAAATATAGCGTAAGACTAACTAGACTAACCTTTCCTTTATTATCTTTATATTTATACGAAGAAAAATCCTCCTTAATTAGTTATAGGCTATAAGGTTATATAATTAGCTAGGACTATTAGTAGGGGGGCTTCCCTTTACTAGCCTCGCTATAGCCCTAGAGGCTATATATAAGTAATAAAAAAAAAGAAGCTAGTATACTATTATAGCTTCGTACTAATATATCGAGGCTTAATAACTCCTTATATAAGATTAGGGCAGCGGAATCTAACCTATAGGGTTATAGCTAGGTACTAAAGACCTTAGAGTATTTTCTTTTTCGATATTAAAAGTAGATAGCGGAACGTAAGATTATAATATAATATATAAAACAAAGATTAGGAACCTATCGTACTTTAGTAGAGGGAAAATAGTATATAAGTTAAAGAATTAGGCGCTAGATATATAGGTAATTAAAGCAACGATTAAATTTACTACCGCGATAAGAAGGCTTAATAGATACTAAGGTCTATAGTCGAGGTAACTATAGATAAGTTAATACTATTATTAAACGGCTTCTTATAGCGATAGACTATAATTTAGCTGCTAAGGATAGGATACTAAATACTTAAAGAATATAGTCTTTAACTATACCTATTTATTAATATTAATAATATAGGAAGTAATTGCTTATAAGTAGTTAAGAGGAAGTATAGTTAGCTAAACGTTTAGGCCTTATAAGGGTATAGGCCTATTAAGCGATATTTATTTATTTATTCTATAGCTAGCCCTTATAAGGTAGTTAGTTAATATCGATATCGGTTTAACCGCTAATTAATATCGAACGATATTAATAGTAGTTAATCCGACCTTTATCTAGTCCGTTTTCCTTAAATAGAGCTACTATATATATTATAATTTTAGAAATAGGACCTAAAAACGAGTTTAGCTTAAACCGATAATAGTAGGACTTACTTCTTTTAGTTATATATATACGGGAAATTAGATAGTTCGTATATATCGATATCGATCGATATCGCTAGTTAGTATTAATATCGTATTAATCGTATCGATAACTACCCTAGGCCCCCGCGACGGCTATAAACGCCCTAATACTTACTTAGGAGCTAAACTTACCTTAGCTACTTACTCCTAGATACTACTTAGACCTATACTTATATCCTTGCCTTTATAGCCCTGCCTTATAGGCTTATACGAAGTATAAATAGTCTTCGAGGAGTTCTTTAGGCCCTATTCTCTTTAGTACTCTAAAACCTATCCTAAGGGAGGCTATACTCGATCTCGACTCTATCTAATATATTATAATTAGCGATAGGCTATTTTAGCTATTCTAGTAGTAGTACTATTAAGATATATATCTTACTTTTAGCTAAGACGTTAATAGGTCTCTTAGTACTAAGATAATATACCTTATAACGTAAGAGTTATAAATTCTACTTCTAAGGTATACTTTACCTAGGCTCGTTTAATATTAATAAGTTATCTCTAGGATATCGTTAAAGTAGTATTAAGTATATATAGAAAGTAAGAGAGGGACGAGGTAGCGTAATACGTTATTAGATAACCTACTCTACTATATAAGAAGTATATAAAAATTTACTACTTTTAGTTTAGGTATATATCTATAAATATTAATATTAACGCTAGTCTAGCCGCGGCTAGCTAATAGATAATTTTAGTAGGAGTCTTATACTATAGATACTCTAAATATTACCGTTAGTTTTAAATATATAAATCGACGACGCGAATAAAGAGGAGCTATAGTTAGTTTAAGGCCTATATATAGGTAGCGTAATTCGTTAAAGAAACCAGGGTGCCCTATATATATAATTAGATCGTTAGTTAATAGTATCCTACTCCTATAAGGGGTTACTAGAATACTATATCCCTTACTATAAGGTTCTAATATCGCTATTATTAATCCTACTACTCTTTCTTAAGATAGCTATTATAGTAGTTAGGTAAGGACTTAGTAGCTATAATATTATACTACCGAATCGCGCTCCTACTTTACCTAATATTCTTAAGATAGTTACTATATTATATACTCTTAACCGATATTAGTTTTACCTCTTAGACCTAGAAAAAGAAGGCTTAATAAAGCTAATTTTAGCTATTACCTCTCTATATATAGCTAAGTACTATATATTTAAATATTTTATACTTACCCCTTAAAGCCTAGGGACTTCGTCCTATAGCACCGCTCGCTAGTCGACTTACCTATTTATTACTCCTTTAACTACGTAACCGCACTATATAAGACTCTATCGCCGATTTAATAGATATAGGAATAAAGACGAACTTAACTATAGGACCCCTAGCTCCCTAGTAGTTAGCGGCTATATACTCTTATTCGACGATTAGAGCGAGACGTCTATAAGCGAGCCTATCGTTCCGTTACTATAGTTAGATAACTAGGACCCTAATTAGTCTTACGATAAGTCTCCCCCTATATATATTTATTATACGATCGAGAGGAAGCTACTACTAAATAAAGGAAAAGTAAATAAGTTAACTAACGATACCGAGAAGGATCTTATCCTTAAGCCTAGTATATTTAGAGATAGATACCTAAAGTCTAAAGTAGAGGATATCTTAGAAAAGACACCGCACCGGAAATCCTATAAACTTAGCGAGATAAATAGTATTATATTTATAACTAAACGCGGTAAGCGTGATTTTACTAAGCGTTATAATAAATTAGATATAGATTAGGAGGTTATTATAAGACGACTAAAAGACTAGAGCGGCCTATTCCGAGCTAGGTTAAGATTTTATTTATCTATAAAGAAGATACCTAAATAAAGATAACTATATAAAGTAGACGAGCAGCGACCAGTATAAGTAGAAAAGAAATAGTATTATTAAAGGGTAATAGGCTACTAAACTATCTTTAGTCTAGGGAGCTATCTACTAGCTTATAAGATACCTAGGTTACTTATTTAATATTAAAGGACTCTAGTAGGATCTAAAAGGTTCTATAGATATAGCGACTCCGTCGCCTAAGTCTATATAGACTCGGATTATTATTATATCTATAGCTAGATAGAAAAGCATTAATAGATTACTTACTTATCCTTTCTAATCTATAGGTATAAATAATAGGTTATAACCCCTTACGCTTTTACTTACTTAACTTAAGCTCTAAATAAGGTATATTAAAGCTAACTATAGTTTATAGTAAGATATCGCTTAAATAAGTTATACTTTAACTAAGGCAACTATTTAGATTATCTTTAGCTAAAATAATTAAAGCCTCTCTTTAACTTCCTAAAATTCCTATTTTTAAGGGATAGTTAAATCTTAAAGAATAAAAGGATATACTTATTTAGACCCTAGAGGTCTAGGATCTAAAAGATTATATCCTTATAAAAGTCCCGGAGCCTATAGACTAAGTAGAACGAGGAAAATAGAAGCGTAACCGAGTAAAGGTTATACTAATTATTAAAGGTTCTATTTTACTAGTTTAGACGACCCTTAAAGCGGCTAGGTAGAGCCGATTTATAGAGAAGGATCTAAAGGTTCTTTATAAACTTATTTAACGAGCAATTCTAAAGGTTTCTATAGATATAACTAGAGACCTTATAGCCGAGTTTAGTAGTATAAGCTATAAGACTTTTAATAGCTTAATAGCTTACTAAACCTATATTTAGTACTTAAAGCGACGTATAAAAGAATTAAACTATAGCTTTAACGATAAAGCATACCTATAGTTTACTATTAAAGGACTTCGCGAAGTATATCCTTAGTAGTATACCTTCCTTAAATAAGATATAAATAAAGGCTCTCTAATATAGGAGAATCTTATAATAAAGATATATACTAAAGCTAATAAGGAAAAGATAGCTATAGCGCTCTCTATACTATCTATAAATAGTAACGAAGTATCTACTACTTAATATACCTTAGGTCCCTCTACTTACTCTTAAAACCCTAGTCTAAGTAAACTAAAAGATTCTACCCGACTTATAATAGATCGTACTAGGTTAGATTACCTATATATTCCTTCTATATAAGATATTACTAAGGCGGAGATATAGAGTATTTTATAAAGTACCTAGAAAAACTTAAAGAATTCCGTTGCTAGAGAAATAGGTAGACGAACGTCGAGCCTACCTAAGAAAAAGTTTTAATTAATTAGAATGCTTCTTAAGTAGTATTTACTTTTAATAGCGGCCTTATTAAAATATCGATTACGCTTAAGGCGGCTTAGCTAACTAAACTAAGCCGAGCTATTTAAGATACCCTTAAGAGTTAGACGCTTACCTATAATAGTATTATTAATAACTTAGGAGTAGTAATTATACCTTTAATAACCTAAAATAGTTTAAGGATATTAAGGAATTACTATAAGAACTCTCGTTTATATTAGCTAATAAGGGGGATCTAGTAGCTAAGGCGATAGGCATAGCTTATATATAGGCTAAACGGTTAGACGGACTAGTAACCGAGATAAATCTCGGCCGCTTAGTTTATTATCCTACTACGCTAATTAACCTTCTTAGCTTAGGTTAGCTAAGAGCTAATAAAGCGATTCGCGATAGCTTTAAAGACTATATTATCTATAAGGGCTTTAAGATAGAGATAGCTATAATCGATTAAATTAATAATATAGTAGTTATCTAATTAGAAACGCCGACGACTTAATAATAAAACTAAGGTAATATGCTCTTAGTAGTATCTTATTAAGTTATATATAAGCGATTAATATATATATCGCTAGAAATCGGTCTTAAGGCCTATAAATAAGTAGGGATTAAAATATTAAATAGGGTAGTAAAGGAATACTATTATAGGATATACTACCTTATAAAGTCTACCTTAATCGTTAGTCGTACGCTACCTATATAACTAGCCCGACTACTAAGTTTTATTTAAATCGACCTTATTAAGAATAAGCTACTAGGTTATTATTAATTTTACTATATATAGCACGTAGTAGATACCTATTATAGATACTATTAGGTTCGATTTCTTTAATATAAAGATAAGCTCTTTTAAGCTATAAAAGATTTTAATATTTATATTTAACGAATAACTAGATATTAAGTCTAAGAATATAGTATAGATAATAATATATCTTTTAACTAGATAATAAAGTTAATACCTTAGGCCTAAGTAAACGGAATTAGTCTTAAACCGACTATACCTAGTATACTTAGATAGAATAAATTAATAGAGAGGGCTAGATCGAAGATTATATAGCTCGCTTAATATATTTTAATTTACTCTAAGCTTCTAGAATTCTTATAGCCCTATTATTACGACCACGGTCTAATAAACTATAGGAACTAATATATATTATAAGGTTATATAACGTAGGAAGTAAGGAATATTAAATAGACTAATAAGCTAATTAAGTTTAGAGCGATAGGTTACTCTAGCGCTCTAACGCTCTATAGCTAGGATCGTAGGATCGCTTTAGCGCTTTAGCGCTCTTAGACGACGGGATTACCTAGCGCTTTCGGCGATCTAAGGAAGCTCTTAAGATATATATAAAAGGAACGGAATACTCCTTTAAATAAATAGCTCGATAGCTTTTAATATTATAATTATTACGATCTCTATTACGATCTTATCTTTAATTCTAATTACTTAATTACCTAGTTATAGTCTATAGTCTATAACCTCCGACTTATTACTAACGTAATATACTTATTATTACTTAGACTACGCCCTATTATATCTACTAATATAAACCCCTCGATAGGTTTATCCCTTAAGAATAATATTAGTTATTATACGTTAAAAGCTCTTATTTAGTATAATACCGTGTTACTCTAAGTAATATTATAACTATTAATATACCTATATAGTAAGCTAGATTAACTAACTCTAGAGCTATTATATTGCCTTAAGATATAATATATAAAATTATCGACCTTCGATATAAGGTATAGTTACTTAGGAATAAAGGAGGTAATAGATAAGTTAGGGACCTTAGATTAATAGTTAAACTAAAATAGCTAGGACTATTTAACGGTACTTATAGTATGCTTTAAGACTTTCTTACCTAACTTAAGGCCTACTATTAGTTTTACCTTACTAAACTTTTAGACTATTACGACTACGGTTAGCGGGCCGTAGGAGAGCCGGCCACGTTTACGTGATAAGGCGGCTCGGAACAATGGTCGGGACGAGAAGTCACTTAGGCTTAGCTTACCTAGAGCGTACGTGAGCTAAGTAAGCCTTATATAGATAGATCACTATTTAGGAGCATAGCTCACGAGTAAGCTATAGTAAGCCACGAAGGGGATCACGGCTAAGACCGTGATCTAAGGACAGTCTCTACGGGTATATATAGCCACCCACTTTTACTCCTTTAGATAGATAGCTCTCTAGCTTTTAACATAGATCTTTATCACGATTCTATCTCTAATTCTAATCACCTAGTTATAGTCTACGGTCTACGACCTCCGACTTATTACTAACGTAATATACTTATTATTGCTTAGACTACGCCCTATTATATCTGCTAACATAAACCCCTCGATAGGTTTATCCCTTAGGAATAACATCGGTCGTTATACGTTAAAAGCTCTTATTTAGTGCAATACCGCGTTACTCTAAGCAATATCGCAACTATTAATATACCTATATAGTAAACTAGATTAACTAACTCTAGAGCTACTATATCGCCTTAGGATATAATGCGCGAAATCATCGCCCTTCGATATAAGGTATAGTTACTTAGGAACGGAGGAGGCAACGGATAAGTTAGGGACCTTAGAGAAGTAGTTAAACTAAAATAGCTAGGACTATTCGACGGTACTCACGGCACGCTTCGAGACTTTCTCACCTAACTTAAGGCCTACCACCGGTTTTACCCTACTAAACTCTCGGACCTAGTCGAAAAGGTACTCTACGTAGGAAATTGTTTATCTAGAACGGCACTCGCTTAGTTTAGACCTATTATAAGGGACTTTCTCGATAACTAACTAGCGCGACGAGACAACGAGATAGACGAAGTCTTTGCTAGTTTCTAAGGATTCGAAGAAGCTATTACGAAGGTATTCGGAATAACCGACGAGGAATAAGAAGCCGAATAAAAACTTTAAGAACTCCGATAAAGGATCTTAGTATCGGATTATGCTACGAAGTTCCGATAAGTCACCTTAAAGCTTAATTAGGACGACGAACCTCTTATATTACGATTCTACGACGGGCTTAAAGAAGAAGTTAAGGACGAACTTTATAAGGAAAATCGACCTAATAACCTCTCGGACTATATTGCTATAGTAGTACGAATCGACGATAGATAGTACGCGCGACGCTAAGAAAAGAAATAAGGAAGAGGAAACTAGAACCCTTCCTATAAGAATAACTTTAACCGACGCGCTAACTATAAAAAGAAGCGCGAAACTCCTATTGCCTACGCCTATATAACTAACCTAGGTAGGATAGATCTAGATATAATATAGAAAAGCAAAGGAAAGTATTTTAACTGCGGGAAACTTAGATATTACTCTAAAGAATATAGATAACCTCGTAAGGAGAAGAAAACCTACTAGGCACTAGCCCTAGAAGGTAAGAAATACCTAAACGCTACTAATAGATAGGAACTAAAGTATAAACTCCTTAGTTAGACTATATACTACGACGACGAATGCACGGTATACTTAAGCGATAAGAACGGTACCGGATAGTTCCTAAAGCTATTAAAGAAGACCCTTATAATAATATAACGAAGGGATCCTAAAATATAGAAATAAGTTAAATTCGTAGAACTAGAACACCCCTATCCTAAAGGAGTCTCCTAAGACTAGATTAAGAAGAACGGTAAACGATTCTAGGAGGATATGCGAAATAAAAATCGATAATAACGACGGGCAGTCTATAAACAATATAATAAAGAAGATATAGACGTAGCCCTTATGCTTACGAAACTCAGACAATAACCTAAAGAGGAATAACGAAGTGTCGACGATATAAGCTCTAAAGAATAAGAAATACCTAGAGAAACGGAAGACGAGAACGAACTCGTACTACTACCCTCGCTACTAAGGGAGAATGCCACGATTAGAGAATATGCTCTATACTTCGAAGAATTTAAAGAAATACTTAAAATTAGAACCTAATAAATACCTTAAATTCTCACGGAAAACTAATAAGCTATACTAATTCGATATTAACCGGCACTACGCGGAGGAGACTACGCTATAGCTATCGCCGTAGTCGATACCTTTATAGCTCTATAACGAGAATAGCAACTACGAGGAGAATTTAGAGACGATCTATAAATACTACTTACTTATAAGCACTATAAGTATATTTTATAGATATTATACGTCTACCTAGATTGCATAACATACTTCTAGATAAAGGCACGATACGACGCCTTCCCGGTTAGGTTCGAGGGATAAGTACTTTCGAAACCCTACTTAAGTATAGAACTAGACTACTAGAAAATCGATTAACGCTACCTAAACGACTAAGTTATATTATTAGAACCCGATTACGGCACGCTACTCGAATGCCGCGATAATTACGGTTTATTAACGAGATATCTTTTAGAGACATATAAAATCTATAAACACGCTAAAATAGAAGAATAGTATAACGCTACTCGCTCTAAGATATCTAAACCCTTAATCTTCTAAAGACTTACGCAATAAGTTAAATACGACGAAGAAGATTATAACGAATATATATACCCGAACTATAGAATTTATAAATACGAAAAAGCACGAGCATAGCATAAACGATATAACGGTGCACTAAAATGTTATTAGCAATATATACGAAGGCTATAAGCCGCATTCGACTAAGGAAAAATCGACACGGAAATACTACGCGAAAAACAGAAAGACGCTAAACGAAAACTCGACCTTTAATACGAAAACGAATAGAATTGCGAAGTATAGTACGCAATTAACTACGAAGTAGTATAATGCAAACGATATAGCGTCGAGAAATAAGAAATCTTCGATTAGCTATAAGAAATTAGTCTCTTAAGCCCCGACACAATACCACGCGATAAAAACATAAAGAAACGATATTAATAATAAATCGAAGAAGAATACCTAAATAAAACGAATAAGGACTAGGCAAAAAACGAGGTACGCTATCTATAAAAGGGCTATAGACTAGCACGATACGATAAGATCTAAGGACCCTATATATAGCAACGGCAAGCTATAGCGACTAAATAGTATTAGATATCTAAATCGCGGGACATTACGCACGTATACTTTTAGACTACGGCGCGATAGGTAATTACGTTTTACCTAGAGTCGTTAATCGTTACCGACTTATATAGAGATATAAGATAGATCTATATAAACTTACGAATATCGAAGGAGAGGCCTTTAACTATAACAACGGAATTATTAATATAGAGATTAATTACCTCGATATTAATATCTAGGGCTACGATAAATAAGTTAACTTCGATATTATAGATATTAGAGAATATAACCTTATATTAGGGCTTCTATAGCTATAGGAGAGCAACCTACTAATTAACTAGAAAACTAGCTAGCTGCGTTAGAACGAAGACGTAAGTTTCTAAGACTAGTAGATTTAGGAGAAAGTAAAATTTTGCGATGATTTAGCTACTAAATAGGATAAAAGGGATAACCGTTTAAGTAAATTATTATAGGCTTTAGCGATACGAACGAAGACAGCAACCGAACCGGCGGATATAATAAAATCGACTAATAAGACCTACGTACTAACTAACACGGCTATATAACCTAGCATCCGATATAAATAGAATAAAGGATATAATACGAAGATCTAAAGAGTTATTACTACTCTAAGGAAAGACCTTAAATAAATTAATAAAGAGCTCGAGTTAAGAGAAACCAGCTCTTAAGAGAAAGAACAAAGCCTATAAGATAGAATAAAGAATATCCCCTAGGAATACCGGAAATACGATAAACTCTTTAAAGAAGAACTCGAGATAGGGTTACCCGAATATAGCTAATAGGACCACGAAATTTGTCTTAAGGATAGAATAACGCTAACGTTCTATAAGATCTATAACCTAAACGAAAAGCAACTATAAACGCTACGCGACTACCTCGACGAGAATCTACGAAAAGGATATATACGAATATTAATATCCGAAGTAGGCTATCTAGTTATATTTATTCTAAAGAAAAACGGCAAGCTACGACTAGTTATCGACTATAGACGCCTAAACGATATTATAATAAAGGACCGAACACTATTACCGCTTATATTAGAACTACGAGATTAACTATATAGCAAAAAATGGTTTATAGCCCTCGACCTTAAAGGCGCCTATAACTTAATACGTATAAAAAAGGGACACGAATAGATAATAGCCTTTAGAACGAAATTCGGACTATTCGAATATCTAGTAATGCTATTTAGACTTATAAATATACTAGCTACCTTCTAACGGATGATTAATAATGTCCTACGCGAACACTTAGATATCTTTATAGTAGTATACCTAGATAATATCCTAATCTTCTCGGACACCCTAGAAGAATATAAGGAACACGTCTATAAGGTACTCCGCGCACTTTAGAATGCGAAGTTACTAGTTAAACTAGAGAAAAGTAAGTTCTATATATAGGAAGTAGACTTCCTCGGATATACGATCTTACTAGGAGAGATACGGATGCAATAAGATAAGATTAACTTAGTTAAAGAATAGCTAATGCTAAAGAACGTTAAGGACGTATAAAGTTTCCTAGGATTTGTAAATTACTACCGACGATTTATTAAAGATTTCGGAAAGATTATAGCACTACTATACGACTTAACGAAGAAGGAAAAAGAATTTATATAGGACGATAAAGCCAACGAAGCTTTCGATTATATTAAGACTACGATTACGTAAGAACTAGTCCTAACTACCTTCGATCTAGAACGATAAATCGAACTCGAAACCGATATATTAGACTTTACTCTAGGAGTATAAATCGGATAAAAAGACAATAAAGGAAGACTACGACTAATTGCATTTTACTCGAAAAAGCTATATAGCGTAGAACTTAATTACCCTATCTACGATAAAGAATTCCTCGTAATTATTTAAGCTTTTAAGGAATTTCGACACTACCTTCTCGGAAGTAAATATAAAGTTAAGGTCTATATAGATTATAAGAACATCTTATATTTTACAACGACGCAATAGTTAAACGGATAATAGATCCGATAGGCCGAATACTTATTAGAATTCGACTACGAAATAATCCATAGAAAAGGAATAGAAAACGGTCGAGCTAATGCCCTTAGTCGACGAAGCGACTACGATATAGGGGCACCTATAGCGAAAGGACAGCTCCTAGAAATCAACGAAAACGGGAACTACTAGCAACGACAGCTAAACATAATATTTAAAGTATAACCCGATAACTTAATATACTAAAAGATCCTAAAATAAATAAAAGAACACAAAGCACTAAACGGATGCGACATAGAATATTTAGAAGTTCTAATATATAAAAATAAAATCTAGATACTACTAGAATTACGAGATAAAGTTATATAAGATATATATAAACATCTAATATATAGATACTAAGGAATCTAAAGAATAATAGAACGGATTAAACAACAATATAACTTCCTATAGCTTAAGAAAGCAGTACGATAAGTTATTAAAGAATATAAACTTTGCGTATAAAGTAAAGCTGAACGATATAAACTATACGGAGAACTATAACCGCTACTAGTACTAGAGAAACTATAGGATTTAATAGCTTTCGACTATATTATAAAGCTACTACCGTTAAAAGAACCTATAACCAACGTTAAGTACGATAGTATATTCGTTATTACCGATAGATTAACGACGTACGGATACTTTTTACCGTATAAAGAAGCAAGCAATATAGAAGAGCTAGCATATATATTCCTACGAACAATTATTAGTAATTACGGACTACCGAACGAGATTATCTCTAATAGAGGAAGTATATTTATAGCTAAGTTTTAGCAAGCTCTTATAGCATAATTAGGGACGAAATATAAGCTTAGCATAGCTTATCACCTATAAATAGATAGATAAATAGAACGACTTAACTAAACGCTTAAATAATATTTACGATACTATATTAGCTACGAATAAAACGATTAAGTTAAATAGCTACTAACGGCGCAACTAGCTTATAATAGCTTAGTCACGGAAACAACTAAGCTCTTACTAGCATACGCTAATTACGGATATAACCTAGAAGTATTTAAGGTTACTCGATAAGGACTATAAGTAGAACGAGCGATATTATAAGTAGATTAGCTACGAAAATTGCATAAAGAAATATAATAAGAACTTTAATTCGTTAGGGAACGAATATCTACTTACTATAATCGAAAAAGATTATAGGGACTAATCTTTCGAGAGGGAGATATAGTCTACCTCGTACGACGAAATATTAAAATAAAACGACTAAGCAATAAATTGGATTTTAAGAAACTTAGACCGTTTAAGGTTAAGAAAACCATTTTAAAAGTTAACTATAAACTTTCGCTACTAACGACAATATAGATATACCCGATATTTTATATCTTATTATTAGAACTAGCACCACGAAACGCTAAACTATAGGAAAAAATCGAAGTCGACGACGATTAAGAATATAAAGCAGAATAAATACTAGACATAAGAAAACAAGGTTAGCAATAAGAATACCTTATTAAGTAGAAGGGATACGGACTAGAGGAAAATACCTAGGAACTACTTAAGCACTTAACCTACTACGGTTCTCTGCTTCGATAGTTCTACTAGCAAAATCTACCCTAGGCATCGTAAAATCGCCTAACGAACTAATAGCATTCTAATTAATTATATTAAATCCACCTATAGACTAAACATCGACTACCGCTTTAGATTCTTAGCGCTTAGCCTCGTTAAGGTCATCTAAGGAACGAAGGCCCCGACGGACTATCTCGGTACCCTTCGTCTTTAGCTAGCGCTTTTAACGGCGAAGCCGCGCTAAACGAGCTAAGGCTTCGTTTAGGTCGGCTTAAGCTTTTAATATTCGCTCCTTAGCAATTTCTTCTTCTTTATCTAATCGATCGGACTCTAGATTTATTCGGGATACTAGGAAACACGTTAGCTGCAAATAATAGGCAGGACAACGAAGTTACCTACGAGAGCTAATCGCTACGCCCGACGCATCGCAGGAACGACCCCGCCGCACATATTCGGCATACTTAGAAGATTTCTCTAGCATTTTGCAGCGGAAGCCGCGCGACGAATAGAAAGAATATAGCATAACGTCGAAACTAAGACGATTAATAGACTTAGCTAAACGAATGCGCTTAAGGGTCTTACGAGAACGATCCTTCGACACGCGACTAGACATACTATTAGCAGCATATCCTAAGGGATAGAAAGGACGAAACGGGGAACATATATACGCGCGATAAGGGTATATTTATATACGGCGGCTAAGGCAGCAGCAGGTCTTACGGATAAGACCAAAAGGAGGGGAGACATCGTGTTACGACCACGGTTAGCGGGCCGCAGGAGAGCCGGCCACGTTCACGTAATAAGGCGGCTCGGAACAATAGTCGGGACGAGAAGTCACTTAGGCTTAGCTTACCTAGAGCGTACGTGAGCTAAGTGAGCCTTATATAGATAGATCACTATTTAGGAGCATGGC
This sequence comes from Hirsutella rhossiliensis, assembly GCF_020360975.1. Classification (NCBI taxonomy): domain Eukaryota; kingdom Fungi; phylum Ascomycota; class Sordariomycetes; order Hypocreales; family Ophiocordycipitaceae; genus Hirsutella; species Hirsutella rhossiliensis. The sequence continues at coordinate 985,511 of NW_025408671.1, read as the reverse complement.
TTACGAGTAAGCTATAGTGAGCTACGAAGGGGATCACGGCCAGGACCGTGATCTAAGGACAGTCTCTACGGGTATATATAGCTACCTACTTTCACTCCTTTAGATAGATAGCTCTCTAGCTTTTAATATAGATCTTTATTACGATTCTATCTCTAATTCTAATTACCTAGTTATAGTCTACGGTCTACGACCTCCGACTTATCACCAACGTAATATACTTATTATTGCTTAGACCACGCCCTATTATATCTGCTAATATAAACCCCTCGATAGGTTTATCCCTTAGGAATAACATCGGTCGTTATATAGACTTAGTCGAAAAGGTACTCTATATAGGAAATTATTTATTTAGAACGGTACTTACTTAGTTTAGACCTATTATAAGGGACTTTCTTAATACCTAACTAGCGCGATAAGATAGTAAGATAGATAAAGTCTTTATTAGTTTCTAAGGATTTAAAAAAGCTATTATAAAGGTATTTAGAATAACTAATAAGGAACGAGAAGCTAAATAGAAACTTTAAGAACTCTAATAAAAGATCTTAGTATTAGATTATACTACGAAGTTCTATTAAGTTACCTTAAAGCTTAATTAAGACAATGAACCTCTTATATTACGATTCTATAATAAGCTTAAAAAAGAAGTTAAGGACGAGCTTTATAAGGAAAATCGACCTAATAACCTCTTAGACTATATTACTATAGTAGTACGAATTAATAATAGATAGTATACGTAACGCTAAGAAAAGAAATAAAGAAGAGGAAACTAGAACCCTTCTTATAAAAATAACTTTAACTAACGCGCTAACTATAAAAAAAAGTATAAAGCTCCTATTACCTATACTTATATAACTAACCTAGGTAGGATAGACCTAAACGTAATATAAAAAAGTAAAAGAAAGTATTTTAACTATAAGAAACTTAGATATTACTTTAAAGAATATAGATAACCTTATAAGGAGAAGAAAACCTATCAAGTACTAGCCCTAAAAGGTAAGAAATACTTAAACGCTATTAATAGATAGGAACTAAAGTATAAACTCCTTAGTTAGACTAAATACTATAATAATAAATATATAGTATACCTAAGTAATAAGAACGGTATTAAATAGTTCTTAAAGCTACTAAAGAAAACCCTTATAATAATATAATAAAGGGATCTTAAAATATAGAAATAAGTTAAATTTATAGAATTAAAATACCCTTATCTTAAAGGAGTCTCTTAAGACTAGATTAAGAAGAACGGTAAACGATTCTAGGAAGATATATAAAGTAAAAATCGATAATAACGATAGGCAGTCTATAAATAATATAATAAGGAAGATATAAATATAGCTCTTATACTTATAAAACTTAGATAATAACCTAAGGAGGAATAATAAAGTATCGATAATATAAGCTTTAAAGAATAAGAAATACTTAGAGAAACGGAAGATAAGAACGAACTTATACTACTACCCTCGCTACTAAGGGAAAATACTATAATTAAAGAATATGCTTTATACTTTAAAGAATTTAAAGAAATACTTAAAATTAAAACCTAATAAATACCTTAAATTCTTATAGAAAACTAATAAGCTATATTAATTCGGTATTAACTACCACTATATAAAGGAGACTATACTATAGCTATCGCTATAATTAATATCTTTATAGCTCTATAATAAGAATAATAACTATAAGGAGAATTTAAAAACGACTTATAAATACTACTTACTTATAAGCACTATAAGTATATTTTATAGATCTTATACGTTTACTTAAACTATATAATATACTTCTAGATAAAAGTATAATACGACGCCTTTTTAATTAGGTTTAAAGGATAAGTACTTTTAAAACCTTACTTAAGTATAGAACTAGACTACTAGAAAATCGATTAACGCTACCTAAATAACTAAGTTATATTATTAGAACCTAATTATAGCACGCTACTTAAATACTATAATAATTATAGTTTATTAACGAGATATCTTTTAAAGATATATAAAATCTATAAATACGCTAAAATAAAGAAATAATATAGCGCTGTTTACTTTAAAGTATCTAAACCCTTAATCTTTGAAAGACTTATATAATAAGTTAAATATAATAAAGAAGATTATAATAAATATATATACTTAAACTATAGAGTTTATAAATATAAAAAAGTATAAGTATAGTATAAACGATATAACGGTATACTAAAAGATTATTAGTAATATATATAAAGGCTATAAGCTATATTTAACTAAGGAAGAATTAATATAGAAATACTACGTATAAAATAAAAAGATATAAAATAAAAACTTAACCTTTAGTACGAAAATAAATAGAATTATAAAGTATAGTATATAATTAACTATAAAGTAGTATAATATAAACGATATAGCGTTAAGAAATAAGAAATCTTTAATTAGCTATAAGAAATTAGTCTCTTAAGCCCTAATATAATACTATATAACGAAAATATAAAGAAATAATATTAATAATAAATCGAAGAAGAATACCTAAATAAAACGAATAAAGACTAAGTAAAAAATAAGGTATACTATCTATAAAAGGGCTATAGACTAGTATAATATAATAAGATCTAAGGACCTTATATATAGTAATAGTAAGCTATAGTAACTAAATAGTATTAGATATTTAAATCGCGGGATATTATATATATATACTTTTAGATTATAGCGTAATAGGTAATTATATTTTACTTAAAGTCGTTAATCGTTACTAACTTATATAGAGATATAAGATAGATCTATATAAACTTATAAATATTAAAGGAGAGGCTTTTAACTATAATAACGGAATTATTAATATAGAGATTAATTACCTTAATATTAATATCTAGGGCTATAACGAATAAGTTAACTTTAATATTATAGATATTAAAGAATACGACCTTATATTAAGACTTCTATAGCTATAAGAGAGCAACCTATTAATTAACTAAAGAACTAGCTAGCTATATTAAAACGAAGATATAAGTTTCTAAGACTAGTAGATTTAAAAGAAAGTAAAATTTTACGATAATTTAGCTACTAAATAGGATAAAAGGAATAACTATTTAAGTAAATTATTATAGGCTTTAGTAATATAAACGAAAATAATAACTAAACTAGCGGATATAATAAAATTAACTAATAAGACCTATATACTAACTAATACGGCTATATAACCTAGCATCCGATATAAATAGAATAAAGGATATAATATAAAGATCTAAAGAGTTATTATTACTTTAAGGAAAGACCTTAAATAAATTAATAAAGAGCTTAAGTTAAGAGAAACTAGCTTTTAAAAGAAAGAATAAAGCTTATAGAATAGAATAAAGAATATCCGCTAAGAATATAGGAAATATAATAAACTCTTTAAGGAAGAACTTAAGATAGGGTTACTTAAATATAGCTAATAAGACTACGAAATTTATCTTAAGGATAAAATAACGCCGACGTTTTATAAGATCTATAACCTAAACGAAAAATAACTATAAACGCTATATAACTACCTTAATAAGAATCTATAAAAGGGATATATATAAATATTAATATCTAAAGTAAGCTACCTAGTTATTCTCGCGAAGAGAGATACGAGAAGTGCATATAAAATGCACGAAGGTGAAAGTAGAAGTAAGGGGTCGGACAGGCAGGGCAGAGATGTTTGAATCTTGCGGGGGCAGCAATTGCAGTAGGGGAGTGATTGTTATATTGCCTTAATTGTCCTTCTTTCCTCTATCCAACGCCCCTATTTATACCCGTCTAGCATCTTAATTAATAAAGAAGATCCTGCTTAAAGAAGCTACTAATGTCCTTTCGACTACCGAGCTTTTTGCCGGTTTTTCCTTCCTTTGCAGCCGTTTCCGGCATATCCGTCTTATCTCTCGCCACTTTATGCTTTCCCTTATGCCCCCACCCTCCTTTCTGCACCTCTTCTCGGCTCCTTCTTCTACACCGGGTATTTCCAGCTTCCTTGGTCCCTCTTGCCAAGGGATATCTTCGAGAACTGCGAAATCAGGCCACGCTTCGCGACACACCCCCTTAGCTATGGCCTGCCCCTTAAGGGCATAGCTAATACGGCTTCGGGCTGGTGAGCGTATAGAGGAGGTTCTTAGCTCTGCACTTCTCCCTTTACTCGAGGAAAGCAGGGCCCTTTCGGGTCCCTAGGCTCTTTCAGACCTACTTAAGGAAAAGGGGCCTAAAGAGGGGAAAGTCCTATAAGAAAGGGGGAAAAACCCAATCAAAATAGGGGGCCCTCTAAAGGGAAAAACCTCTTCCTTTTCTTCGGCTGTAGACGTCACCTTCTCGTACGGGCCATTAGCTCCTCTCGTAGACTCTCAAGGCGGGCTTCCAAGGACAGCTTCTCTCGAACGTCTTCTAGCCCAATTTGCTATAAAAAGATAGCTAGCTTCTGCTTCGGCAGGGGCTTCGTAAGACCGTCGGCTTTCATTGATGCCGTTAGAACCCAACGGACGGAAATAAGTCCCCTTTGGACCTCTTGGCGTAACCAATGCTGGTGGATATCGATATGCCGTAGCCGGGTCGACAACTTGCTGTTTTCCGTAAGAATTCGTATAGTCTGCGTGTTATCGCATTCTATAGCTAATGGGGTCGGAATTTGCAGTCGTAGAGATATTAATAGCCGGCTAAGGAAAATCGCTTCTTTTGACGCTTCTGAAAGAGCTAGTAGCTCTGCCTCCGTACTAGAAGTCGTAACGGTGGCCTGCTTCGAAGCTCTCCAAGCAATGGTTCCTCCAAAAAGGGACATGATATACCCCTGTGAGCTCTTTCTATCTAAGGAATTGTCTGCAAAGGACGAATCGCTCGAATAGAGGAAGATTTCGGCAGCTTGTTTCCTTCCCTGCCCTCCTAGGCGCAGACCATGTGATCTCGTTGAATAGAGATAAAGGATAGCTCTGTCTGCTGCTTCTTGATGCCTAGGGCTAGGATTCTGGTTGTGCCTAGCTAGCCGGGAGACCGTAAAAGAGATATCCGGTCTAGTAGAAATAGCTGAAAAAAGCAGGGAGCCCACCTTCTGTTGATATTGGTGTTTCTCTTGCTCCCTAGCTTGAAAGGACGGATCTGGCAAAAGCTCTTCGTCTGACATAGGCGTAGAGGGAAGCTTCTTATCGAGGGAATTAGGGAGGAATTTATAAGCGACCTTGTCGATATAGGCGTCCTAGGTAAGCTAGATAGTCCGTTGGGACCTATTCCGAAGGATTCGTATCCCTAGGAACCACTTTGGCTCCCCTAGCCTGGTCATCTTATACCTTTGTTATAGGCCTCGTATAGCCTCCCTAGCAGTAGCTTCTTCCTCTTTCGGGTAGGCCCAGATAATATCATCGACGTAGAAGAAGACCGTGATTTTACCCTTCTGCATTATACACGGTTCCTAAGGGACTTTCTTAAAGCCTAGGGCTTCGAGGGAACCTGTTAAATGCTGTTGCTAAAGAAGGGGTGATCTTCGTAATCCGTATAGAGCTTTCCTAAGCCGTAGAACCTTTCCTGGCTGTTGGAAGCCTGGTGGAAGGCGCATATAGACAACTTCTTCTTCCTCGAGTAGGCAGTTAACAAAGGCGTTAACTACATCCATCTAATCGAGCTCGAGGTCGAATTCTGCTGCTATAGCCATAAGGGTCCGAAAAGACATCCCAGCTAGGGTGGTTGCCCTAGTAGGTAAATCCCCTTTTTCCTGTTGATTCCCACAGACAACTAGCCGGGCCTTGCACTTTTAAAGGAAGCCGTGTTTATCAGTCTTATAGATAAAGACCCACTTGCAGCCAAGGACCTGTTTTCCTCTTGCTTTTTCCTTAAGGACCTCTTCGAAAGACCCCATCTCTTCGTGTGAGGCTAGGTGGTCTTTCTGGGCCTGGAAAAACTGGTCTCTAAAGGGGTGTCTTTCTAGCTGCTTCTGGTTTGCTGGTGGGTCCGGGAGGTCTCTTTTATGTACCTTCCTTGCTGATAGAGGCTTGAAAAGCCGGCCTGCTGTGAACGCTCCGTGGGAACCGTCTTCTATTGGCGTTAGGTAGAAGTCGGAAAAACGATTGAAATAGGGGAGAAACTGGTCTTCTTTCGTATCGGGCCCTATACCTTCCTTTGCTTCTCGAAGTAGGGACAAAAAGGCAGCCGGGTAATCCTTCGAGAGAGGTGCCTTTCCCACCCCCTTAGGGGTCGAGACGGGAAGACTGACTAAAAAAGCTGCTTCTAGATCTTGTTCTTGCGTAGGAGGAGGCGTAGGTAGGTAGGCGTATTCCAGCTCTACCGCTTTCCTATAGTCTCCTTCTTCCTCTGGATCATCTGATCTAGCAGCTTCCTCTTCTTTGAAGTCGGCGTTATCCTCGACTGCTTCGACGTCGGTTTCTTCTTCCGTTTCCTCGTCTAGGGCCTCTTCTTGAGACTGTTAGGAAGGGGGGATTTGGATCTTTTGAATTAGCTGACGTTGTGTGAGTAAGAGGGGTTGTTGATCCTTCTTTCCGTCGAAGAAGCTAGATTCGTCGAAAATCACATCCCTAGTCGAAATAACCTTCCGTAGAAGAGGAATCCAGATCCGGAAGATATTCGTAGAATTATACCCAACGAGGTAACCAATAAAGGCTCTAGGATCAAGCTTTCTTTTCTTCTTCCTTTTTCCTTAGGTCTTAAAAAGGGTCTCTGGGTCCCTATAGTCCCTTGGTCCCCTAGGGTCCCTTAGGGTCCGGTTCCGAAGGTAACAGGCGGTCTCAACGACTTCCCTCTAAAGGTCGTGTGGAAGCTTTGCAGCAAGTCTCATCGTACGGGCCCTTTCCATCATAGCACCCCCTGATCTTTCTGCCCCTCCGTTCTGGGCCTGGGTATTCGGTGCTAACGGGGGGGGTAAAATGCCCCTTTTTCGAAGCCAATTTGAGATATCCTTCGTAAATAGCTCTCCGTCAGACCGTATCTTCTTTACCTCGTAGCCGAAGTGGGATTTCATCCAGTTAACGAAGTCCCGGAGGGCAGACCAGTTGTGCTTGCTTAGGTAGGTCCGTAAGAAATAGGGGAAAACCATCCCTGAAAAGGCGTCTGTGAAAAACATCACCCTGACGAAGCTTTCCTGGTCCCTAGAGACGTCGGTCCAGTCGACCCAAATTTCCTCACACGGCTGGTCCGGCCGTATAGGCGTTCGTCTGGAAATTCGTCTCCTGGTCTTCCCTTGGCCGCAGTATTCGCATTCGACGGTCTTTGGGCCCCTTATTCGTACGCCTTGTTGTTGACCTAGTTTATGTAAAGCTAGGGGGCCCGGGTGACCAAGTCGTGCGTGCCAAAGAATGCCGTCTCCTTGGGCTGCCGGTAGAGGTCCTTTATAGTAGACCTATTCCTCTTAGTAAGGAAAGCTGTCTTCTCGAGAGGTTCCTTCCTAAGGATAGGTCGGAATTCGAGAACAAATTGACCGAATTTTTCCTCGATAAGCCCAATAGTCTGATTCTTCTAGACTAGCCTCGTAGGCTTAGACGTTGTATCCTAGAAGATTCCTTCCTCTCGAAGAAGGCGGAAGGAAATTAGGCTCGTTGAAAATCGAGGGCAAAAAGCTACCCTTTTTCTTCGAAGAATTCGTATAGATCCGTTAGGTAATTTCATCGTGAAATTCACCCTTCCGTATCCTTCTATCCGTACGGTTGATTCCCCGGCAATAAGATATTCCTTTCGTGCCTTCTTAAAGGACCGGAATCGTGAGAGTGTATTGCATATATCGAGGGACGCACCAGAGTCAAGGATAGCTGATTTTCGTAGGGGATAGTCGGAGGGTCCTAACGGTTGGTCTTGCTGATCCGTGGGGAAGACGAATGCCGGATTTGCTATACCAACGATTTTTCCTCGAATTTGCGGCTCGAATAAGGGCAGCGGCGTTATTAGTTGCTATTTCTTAGCAACCCGAATCTCGTCTATCTTCTTCTGCAACGAGGGGTCCTCCTTAAGAGATTGTTGTACTATTTCTCGTAGCCTCTTTGAAGGGTTGACTCCTTCGGGTCGGTTTTCCTCGAAGACCTGCCAGCAGTCTTCTAGCCGATGGGGCTTTTTGCATGCTTGGCAGGTAGGTCGATTCCTTCTCGTTCGTTTCTTCGAGGAATCCTCGTCCCGGTCCGAAGGTCTGCTTGAAAACCCCTTTAACCCTTGTTGCTGATTTTGACGAGGTTCGATTTCGACTAGTTCCTGATTTTTCGACTAACGGACTGAAAGGTCCATTGGGGGACTAGTCGGGCCGGTCTGACTGACGGGACCGGGGCCGGGCCCGGAGCAAGAGGCGGAGCCGGGGCCGGGCCTACGGCAGCCGTTGAAGACAGTGTTAATGCTCTCGAGGGAGGTGGAGCCGAAGGAGCAACAGCCGCAACAGCAGCAGCGGGAGCCGCAGCAGCAAGGGCTGCAGCAGCTGCAGTTCGAGCCGTCTGGGTTAAGTGCTGGCCACGAAGGAATAAGACTGCTTGCTGTTGTACTCTAGCAGCCTCTTCGTCTAGTTCCCGGCTAGCTTCTCGAAAGATAGTCGAGTAACCGTCACTAATAGGCTTTATTAGCAGAGATATATCCCGTAGCCACTGGCCGGAAAGAGCTTCTGTGAGGAAGTATTGGTTAGCTTCCTCGAGGATTTCTTCCCACTTAGCTAGCCACGAAGAAGCTAGTAGGTTCCTAGCAGAAAAGGCTCCTAGGTGGGCCGTATAGGTCTTCCTAATACGGTCAGTCATATAACCTCTCGAGGGAGCTGTTGAGGTCTCGAGCTTTAAAAGCCACTGCCTAGGAGTCTCTTCCTCTCGAAGAGATATTAGCTTTGCGGCACTAACGGATTCCGTTATCGCCGTGCGAGCAGCCGTTAGTAACTTCGTCTCGTAAAGGTATTCCTTTCGGTGACTCTCGTAGTCGCCTAAGGCAGTAGAAAAAGCTCTCTGTTGTGCAGAGGTTAGCTTAGAGAAGAGGGTAGCTCCCTCTGCAAAGTCCGTTGCCCTAGGTCGAAGAGGGGGCTCGAGAGGGTCCTGCTTGTCAGAGAAGACCAAATTGTGGATGGTTCTGTCCACACGAGCCCGTAGCTCCTTTACCCATTTATCCCAATCTTGGGGCTCTGCAAGAATCGTCCTACGGACCGTAGGGACGGCAGAGGAGTCGGTTTTCGTCATCGTTGCGGAAGAAGAGGGGGGGCAGAAAAGTCGGTTAAAAATCGGCTTTTCTAGTAAGAGGGGTAAAATAAAGCCACGAGGGATGCAAGAAAGGTGCCTTTTGCAGCAGCCGGAAGGTACAGGAATTCTATTCCTCCCGGGCTCATAACTCTCGCGAAGAGAGATGCGAGAAGTGCATATAAAATGCACGAAGGTGAAAGTAGAAGTAAGGGGTCGGACAGGCAGGGCAGAGATGTTTGAATCTTGCGGGGGCAGCAATTGCAGTAGGGGAGTGATTGTTATATTGCCTTAATTGTCCTTCTTTCCTCTATCCAACGCCCCTATTTATACCCGTCTAGCATCTCAATTAACAAAGAAGATCCTGCTTAAAGAAGCCACTAATGTCCTTTTAACTACCGAGCTTTTTGCCGGTTTTTTCCTTCCTTTGCAGCCGTTTCCGGCATATCCGTCTTATCTCTCGCCACTTTATGCTTTCCCTTATGCCCCCACCCTCCTTTCTGCACCTCTTCTCGGCTCCTTCTTCCACACCGGGTATTTCCAGCTTCCTTGGTCCCTCTTGCCAAGGGATATCTTCGAGAACTGCGAAATCAGGCCACGCTTCGCGACAGTTATATTTATTCTAAAGAAAAACGGTAAGCTATAACTAGTTATTAACTATAGACGCTTAAACGATATTATAATAAAAGACCGAATACTATTACCGCTTATATTAAAACTATAAGATCGATTATATAGTAAAAAATAGTTTATAGCCCTTAACCTTAAAAGCGCCTATAACTTAATATATATAAAAAAAGGATATAAATAGATAATAGCCTTTTAAACGAAATTTAGACTATTTAAATATCTAGTAATACTATTTAGACTTATAAATATACTAGCTACCTTTTAACGGATAATTAATAATATCCTACGCGAATACTTAGATATCTTTATAGTAGTATACCTAGATAATATCCTAATCTTCTTAGATACCCTAGAAGAATATAAGGAATATATCTATAAGGTACTCCGCGTACTTTAGAATATAAAACTACTAGTTAAACTAAAAAAGAAAGTAAGTTTTATATATAGGAAGTAGACTTCCTTAGATATACGATCTTACTAAGAGAGATATAAATATAATAAGATAAGATTAACTTAGTTAAAGAATAGCTAACGCTAAAGAACGTTAAGGATATATAAAGTTTCCTAGGATTTTTAAATTACTACTAACGATTTATTAAAGATTTTAGAAAGATTATAGTACTATTATATAACTTAATAAAGAAGGAAAAAGAATTTATATAGGACGATAAAGCTAATAAAGCTTTCGAATATATTAAAACGATAATTATATAAGAACTAGTCTTAACTACCTTTAATTTAAAACGATAAATCGAACTTAAAACTAATATATTAGACTTTACTCTACGAGTATAAATTAGATAGAAAGATAATAAAGGAAGACTATAACTAATTATATTTTACTTAAAAAAGCTATATAGTATAGAACTTAACTACCTTATCTATAATAAAGAATTCCTTATAATTATTTAAGCTTTTAAGGAATTTTAATACTACCTTCTTAGAAGTAAATATAAAGTTAAGGTCTATATAGACTATAAGAATATCTTATATTTTATAATAACGTAATAGTTAAATAGATAATAGATCTAATAGGCCGAATATTTATTAGAATTTAACTATAAAATAATCTATAAAAAAGGAATAAAAAACGGTCGAGCTAATACCTTTAGTCGATAAAGTAACTACGATATAAGAGCACCTATAGTAAAAGGATAGCTACTAGAAATTAATAAAAATAGGAACTACTAGTAATAATAGCTAAATATAATATTTAAAGTATAACCTAACGACTTAATATATTAAAAGATCCTAAAATAAATAAAAGAATATAAAATACTAAACGGATATAATATAGAATATTTAGAAGTTTTAATATATAAAAGTAAAATCTAGATACTACTAAAATTATAAGATAAAGTTATATAAGATATATACGAATATTTAATATATAGATACTAAGGAATCTAAAAAATAATAAAATAGATTAAACGATAATATAACTTCCTATAGCTTAAAGAAGTAGTATAATAGGTTATTAAAGAATATAAACTTTATATATAAAGTAAAGCTAAACGATATAAACTATATAGAGAATTATAACCGCTACTAGTACTAGAAAAACTATAGGATTTAATAGCTTTTAACTATATTATAAAGCTACTACTATTAAAAGAACCTATAACTAACGTTAAGTATAATACTATATTCGTTATTACTAATAGACTAATAATATATAAGTACTTCTTACTATATAAAGAAGTAAGTAATATAATAGAGCTAGTATATATATTCCTATAAACTATTATTAGTAATTATAAACTATTAAACGAGATTATCTTTAATAAAGGAAGTATATTTATAGCTAAGTTTTAGTAAGCTCTTATAGTATAATTAAGGACGAAATATAAGCTTAGTATAGCTTATTACCTATAAATAAATAGATAAATAGAACGACTTAACTAAACGCTTAAATAATATTTATAATACTATATTAGCTATAAATAAAACAATTAAGTTAAATAGCTACTAATAGTATAACTAGCTTATAATAGCTTAGTTATAGAAATAACTAAGCTCTTATTAGTATATACTAATTATAGATATAACCTAGAAGTATTTAAGGTTACTTAATAAGGACTATAAGTAGAATAAGCGATACTATAAGTAGATTAGCTACGAAAATTATATAAAGAAATATAATAAGAACTTTAATTTATTAGAGAACGAATATCTACTTATTATAATTAGAAAAGATTATAGGGACTAATCTTTTAAGAGGGAGATATAGTCTACCTTATACGACGAAATATTAAAATAAAACGACTAAGTAATAAATTAGATTTTAAGAAACTTAGACAATTTAAGGTTAAGAAAACTATTTTAAAAGTTAACTATAAACTTTTACTACTAATAATAATATAGATATACTCGATATTTTATATCTTATTATTAAAACTAGTACTATAAAATACTAAACTATAAGATAAAATCGAAGTTAATAATAATTAGGAATATAAAGCTAAATAAATACTAAATATAAGAAAATAAGGTTAATAATAAGAATACCTTATTAAGTAGAAGGGATATAGGCTAGAGGAAAATACCTAGGAACTACTTAATCACTTAACCTACTATAGCTCTCTACTCCGATAGTTCTACTAGGCGAACCCTTAATTAAAAATATAGGGTTACTAAGAATAGTATTTTAATTTAATACGTTTAAGGCACTAAACGATTAAACCTCGCTAATAATAATAGTTTCCTTATTTAATAAATAAACTAATTTATCTTAAGAAGAACGTATTATACTATCTTCTTTATTAATAGCTTATATACCCCGCTAAAATAACTTACTACTTTAGTCTTTTAGGAAACGCTTTTATTTCTTAATCTAAGCTAAGCGAGCTATCGCTTCTTTTAACGCTTCTTTTACTTTCTATTTATCCGAATTAATCTTTTACTATTAATTTATAATATAACGAACTAAAAAAAAGCAATATTAATAAAAAGAATAATAAGGAAAGAAAGGGATAAAATAAATAAGTAAACGCTATATTATAACTATTATAAGAACGGCCTATAGAAATATATTTAGAATACTAATTAAAACGCTCGCTAACTTTATAAGTTAGGCCTAACCGAAAATAATAAGAGTAAGGTATAATTTTAATACTATAGATCTTAGTCTAGGATACTAGCTCTTTTTATTAACGCGATTTATCGGAATTATAAGAATAGGATTTTTAAATATAACTAAATATACTATTAGTAGTATATCCTAAAAGGATAAAAGAATAAGGAACGATATACTTATATATAACGCGATAAAGGTATATTTATATATAGCGGCTAAAGTAATAGGTCTTAGGGATAAAACTAAAAGGAAGGGAGGCATCTTATTATAACTACGGTCTAGTAAACCGTAGGGACTAATATATATTACGAGGTTATATAATATAAGGAGTAAGGAATATTAAATAGACTAACGGGCTAATTAAGTTTAGAGCGATAGGTTACTTTAGCGCTTTAACGCTCTATAGCTAGGATTATAGGATCGCTCTAGCGCTTTAGCGCTCTTAAATAATAAGATTACTTAGCGCTCTCGGCGATCTAAGGAAGCTCTTAAGATATATAAGGAAGGAACGGAATACTCCTTTAAATAGATAGCTCGATAGCTTTTAATATTATAATTATTACGATCTTTATTATAATCTTATCTTTAATTCCGATTACTTAATTACCTAGTTATAGTCTATAGTCTATAACCTTTAACTTATTACTAATATAATATACTTATTATTACTTAGACTACGCCTTATTATATCTACTAATATAAACCCCTTAATAGGTTTATCCCTTAAGAATAATACTAGTCGTTATACCTATACTTAAGAATCTATTATTAAAGTTCTTAACCTACTTCTATATAAATCTAATTAAAGACCCTTACCTTATAAGGTCTTTATTAGTTTTCTCTAAGTTAATAAGGAACTTTATAAACCCTATATTCGCTACCTATATACGTTTAGTTATATTATATATATATATATTAAGAAAGAATAGCGCGTATAGGCTAGGAAGATAGCTTTAAGAGCTAAAAAAGGAAAGTTAGTTAGCTAGGAAGGCATTTATAGTAAAATTTACTATATTTACGTGCTAGCTTAGAATCGAATCGTTTAGGTATATAATATTTACTTTTACGAGAAACTCCTTTAGGAACTATAAAAGTTAGTAAGCGCTAAAGAAGTTAATATAATTAAGTATAAAGCTATACTTCTTAACGAAGTTTAAGAAAAAGAAGCTAAAGTAACTATCGTTAAGCGAATATCTAATTCGCTATTAACTATTAAACTAGGAGGAAGGACGACTAATAAGGGTCCGTCTATTAAAGAAACGTAAGACTATTATCTACTAACGTTAAAGATAACGTAAGAGCTAGATAAATCCTATAATTCTTTTATAAATACTCTATTAAACTCTAAAGATAGCTAGGAAATTAATAGACTAGCTAATAAACAGCTAATCCCTTTAGAAATAAGCGTTTTACTAGTCGTAAGTTTACCTCGACCGAGTTATTAAAACGTAGAGCGACCTATAGGGTACTATTAAAAGCTTTATCGCGGTAATTTAGGAGATTAAGCTTTAGCTTTATTACCCCTAAACGTAGTCTCTCTAATAAACTATTTAGAAATACTTTATTTAATAGCAATAAAGGCGGAAAGCCTTATAAACTCGCTATAAAGGCTACCCGTTCCTAAGTTATATAGAAAGGCTCGAGTATCCTTAGATTAAGAGATAAAGTAGAAACTAGTATTTAATAAGTAGTATAAGTACCTTTAAGATCGAAGTATATAGATACTAGAAGAATTACCCTACGATATAAAACTACTTCCTAAAAAATAGGTTCTTAACGAGAAGAAACTTTTAATAGGAGAACTAGTTAGTAGAGCCCGCTAGGTTATCTATAGGAATTTTAAGGAATATAATAGCTAGGTAGTCTAGGATATATATACTACTATTATAAGTACGATATTAGTTAAAATATTCTTAATATAGATAGTAATTCTCGACCTTAAATATTATTAGTTCGATATCGCTATAGCCTTTTTAAATATAGATATACCTAAGGGCACGAATATTTATATTATATAGCTAGAAGGCTATAAGGACGGTATAAGTAGAGTTTATCTTTTATAGAAAGCTCTATACGGCCTATAAAAGAGCTTACTTTAGTAGTTTCTTATAATCACGCTTATTTTAAAGACCCTTAGATTCGAGCCCCTTAACGCGGATCTCTATCTATTTAAGAACGAAAAGCGAGGCTATATTCTAATCCTTTATATAGACGATATACTAGTCGCTATACTAATAAAAGAGATAGTCTTCTATATTAAGGAGTAGCTCTAATTGTTCTTTAAGCTAAAAGACCTTAGTAAAGTAAATAACTTTCTTAGATTTACGGTTATTAAAGATAAGCTAAATAGGCGTATATATCTCTTATAGGAGAAGTTTACTAAGAAAATTATATCTAAGTATAGATATTAGTCGCTTTATATAGTAATAATACTATAGCCTTAAGGATTTAAGCTTTTATTTACTTAGGCGTCTTATAAATCTCTTTAGAAATCCTATATTAAATAAACTAGCTTACTAAACTTTCTTTTAACTAAGATAAGACCTAATATTATATATATAATAAACCGTCTTTATAAAGCTAATACTAGGCCGTCTAAATAATAAATATAGTTACTTAAATACCTTTTTAAGTATCTTATTAGTACTAAGAACTTATCTCTATACTTAGGTAGAAAATACTCTATTACTAATTTACTACTTCTTACTTTCGCGGACGCGGCGTTTACCGACTAAATACTAATACGCTACTTAACTACTAGCTATATCGTTCTTCTTATAGGTTATCTAATCTTATAGAAATCTAGTAGGCAGATAATTATAGCGCTATTTATAATAGAAGCTAAGTTTATAAATCTTATATTAACTAAGTAAGCTTTACTATAGATAAACCATATTATTTAAAATCTTAGGATTTAATCTATAAAACCGATAATTATATTTATAGACTCGCGTAACGCCTAGCTTATAGTACTTAACCTAATAAAATTAGCACGAACCCGCTATATCGACGTCCGTTATAAATAGATTATTAACTAAGTAACTTAAGGAGACTTTAATATCTAATATATCTTAATATAAGATATAATAGCTAACGGACTAATAAAGCTACTTACCTAGGACCGTTATATTACGTTTATTTAATAACTTAGACTTACTTATCTTATAAATACTTAATCCTATATTCTAACTTTAGGCATTCGATCTTATTTTTATCTAGCTATATCTAGCTATAGGGGGGTATTAAAGGACTTTAGTAGGATCTAAAAGGTTCTATAGATATAGCGACTCCGTCGCCTAAGTCTATATAGACTTAGATTATTATTATATCTATAGCTAGATAGATAAGTATTAATAGATTACTTACTTATCCTTTCTAATCTATAAGTATAGATAATAAGCCTTATCCTTAATTATAGATAGTAGCGATACCTTAATATTATTAGCGCTAAAGTAAGCGAGACCGTACTATTATATAATTTTAGTATACTACTATATAACCGTATATTTAAGTTTAAATAAAGTTCTAAAGGAATTAAAATAGAGGAGGAGATTCGGTCTTACTATTTCGATCTAAAGTTATAGTATATCGAAAAGGGGGGGGGGTTATAGAAAGCACTATAGGAAATAGCAGACTTAGCTAGCTATTATAGCCTAGTAGTATAGGTAGTCGGCGGGGCCCTACCCTTAACTACCTACTATAATTAATAATCGTATTATACTTAGCCGTACTAGCTACTATATAAGGGCATTAAGTAAAATTAAGTATAGTTCGAATATCTTTCTAGGTTAAAGGGGTAAAACTAGAATCTATCGGTAGTATATATAGTAATAACCTAATATTATTGCTCTACGAGCTACTACGCTATAAGTCCCTGCACATAGAAATGGGCACCCCCCTGTTTTGGGCACCCAAGATGGGTGCCCAACCTAAACGGCTGCGTCAACTTCAACAGCAAATTTCACCGCGGAAACGCATCCAATCTGCTAAAAAATTGACGCATGTGTCTTCGCCACTACTGATGAAATATACAGAGTCTGACATTCACAGCGCCCTTGAGGCAATCGCCAATGGCGGATCCGCCAAGAAGGCTGCTCGCGATTGGGCGTCCCGAGGGCAACTCTTTACAATCGCATGCATGGTCACGAATGCAGAAAGGATGCATTTTCTGCTCTTCAGAGGCTTTCTCAGACACAGGAAAAGCAACTTACCGAATGGATTCTCATTCAGGACGCCTTGGGCCTTCCTCCCACTCACTCGCAGATCAGGCAGTTCGCGCAGCGCATGCTCGCCGTCAAAGGAGACCACACACCGCTCGGAAAACACTGGATGCAAGCATTTTAAGACGAAATCCTGCAGTTCGGACCCAGAAGTGCCATCACAGAGACTCTGCGCGTGTCAACGGCGCTTCTACCGAGGTAATTCGGCCTTGGTTCAACAATTTCTTCCTTCCCGAGATTCTGGCTATTAAGCCGGAGAACAGGTACAACATGGATGAAGCAGGCATCATGGAAGGACTTGGGGAGAATGGCCTGGTCGTTGGCAGTGCTGAAAAACGATCTGTACAAAAGAAGACGCCTGGTTCTCGGGTCTGGACGTCGTTCATCGAGTGCGTGTCCGCTGCCGGCACCTTCCTCCTCCACTCGTCATTTTCAAGGGCAAATCGGTCCAGCAACAGTGGTTCCCAGAAGATCTCAGTACTTTTAGTGACTGGCAATTCACTGCGACAAAGAACGGCTGGACTTCGACCAAACTGCGGTGGAGTGGCTCGAAAAGGTGTTCATTCCAAGAACCCAGCCACCCGACCCTTCGGAGCGAAGACTGCTAGTATTGGACGGCCACGGAAGTCACGAGACGGTTGACTTCATGTATCTATGCTACCAGCATCAGATTCACCTTCTTTTCTTACCTCCCCATACCTCTCATGTGCTGCAACCGCTCGATTTGTCTGTCTTCTCCGCTCTTAAGCACTACTACCGCAAACAGGTCGGATTTCTCAGCCTCCTGACCGATTCAAGCCCAGTCGGCAAGCAAAACTTTCTTTCCTGCTACCAGAAAGCACGCGAGCAAGCGCTCACTGTGTCAAACATCAAGGGTGGCTGAAAGCGACGGTTTGTGGCCGGTGTCGATGGCGAAGCCACTTTTGAGCCCTCTTCTGCTGGAGAACAGCAACAGACGCAAAAGAACGCGAAAAATGTGGCCAATGCATTCAATAGCCACTTACCCACCAGTGACTGGCAATCAGACACATCCCAGATTGCGTGGTCGACCCGAGGCGCTCGCAAGATCTGAAGGTTCAGGTAGTTCAATTCAACCAGCTAGACGACGACGCCCACGAAGAGATTGCTGTTCAGGAAGATCACAAAGGGTTTGACGAGAAGGATGGCCTTTAGCAAAAGCTCAATTGCAGATTCAGGCACTGGAAACACAATTGGCGGCCGTCAAGCCGAAAAAAAGGAAGAGGGTGGTCACGAGCCCGAATTCGAGGTTCGCCAATATTGAGGCAATACGACGGGCGCAGGAGGAGGTGAACGCAGCTGAGAATGAAGAATCTGATGAAACCGAAGCTGAGGTTTCAGAAATAGGTGACGATTGTATCGTAGTGCACGGTGGTGGGCAGTGAGAAGGGATTGAATTAATGGTGTTGAAAATGGTCGTGATTTTTTTGGGGTGCCCAAAACAGGGGGGTGCCCATTTCTATGTGCAGGGACTTAGCTATAATATACTTTTACTTCTCCTAGTACTTTTTTTATAAGAGTTTATACTATAACTAGGCCCCGCGCTATCTTCTTAAGATAGCTACTATACCTTTAGAAGTATAGAAAGAAAAGAAATCCTAAATATAAGCGTAGTAGTAAAGGGGGTATCTTAAGGTAGTAGCTTAGTTAGAGTATTATAAAGCGAAATAGCGTAGAAGTACTTTAAAGTATAGTTAAAGGCGAGGGTAAGAGCTAGGTCTTAGAGTTATATATAAGAGAATAGCTATAAGCTATAACTTATATTATTAAACTATATCCTTTTTAGATGTATTTTAGCGATATTACTTTTAGATATATAGGTATAAACCGCGATAATAACGTTAAGATTTCGTAAGGATTATTTACCTATACTAGCCTCTAGAATTATATTTTTTCGGCTATACTAATACTATTTAATAATCTATAACATGCTTATAATCTACGTATATAAGAAAGTTAAGATATTTTCTAACTCTTTTATAATATAGGCTTTTCTAGCTTCCTACCTACTAAGTTATATCTAAGAGTATAGCGTTTAGACTAGGTAAAAGCAAGCTTAGGTAAGCTAGTATATTAAGGTTAAGGATATACTTAAGTAGTTTATACTTCCTATAGAGCTAATAAGTACTAAAGCGCTTATTAATTATTCTAGTAAGCTTTATATATTATATAGTATATATTTATAAGCTAATTATTTACTAGGAAGTAGTAGAATTTAGCTCTTATAAGGATAAGTGCTCTAATTACTACTAGGTAGGTCTTTATATATAGTTTATATATATCTCGTAAAACAATTAACGCGCGCGTTTAAATAGCTTATCTAGCCTCTACTTTTATAGTTTAAAGCTTATAAACTAGCGCTTCTTAGTAAGAGTAATTCTAACTAATAAGAGCTAGAGCTTAGAGTATTATTAACCTTAGACTATATATATAATTAGTTAAGTATATATCTCTAAGCTTTATTAGACGCTATATATCGATAGCCGTAAGGGCTTATAAGACGGAAAAAAGTAAGTTAGTAGCTAACGCGGTATAAGAGATAAGTATAGAAACCTTCGCTAAAATATAAGTACTATACGGTTAAAGCCCAGAGATATACTTAATAGTAGTTTTCTCCTTAATATATAATCTTATATTTTATATCTTAAAGTAAACTTACGATTTATATTATTTAAAGAGTTTAGAGAGCTTAGGAGCTAAGTATATATAGATTATAAAAGGGCTAGTAAAACTTATATAGTAGTCTTTAATACTTTAGGCGATATACTTAAGACTCCGTATTAAAGTAATAGCTAATAGTAATAGTATTTAAACTAAAAAAGATATATTTCGTATAGTATCGAAAACTTTAACGCATAGACCGGTATACTAGATTCCGATAGATTTAATATACTATAGTAGCTTAGCGAGGCGTATAAGCTAGGATATCGTAAGTATTATAATAGCGAAAAAGTATAGCGGCTTAATAATATTCGTTTAACTACTTATTAAATATAGATATTAGTATCCTAAAGTTAGTAGAAAACTAGTCTATAAATAGCTTAGTCGATACTTTATATACTAAAGTAAGTAACTTAAGGTAGCTTAGGACTAGCTTAGGCGGTGCTTAGGTAGCTTAGGCAGCTTAGGTAGCTTAGGGTAGCTTAGGGTAGCTTAGGTAGTACTTAGGGAAATATAATAAATTATAAATTTAAAGGATAGTTTATAATTAATCTTCCGCGCTATAGGGATATATCTAAGGAGCGTATATCGTAAAGCTTTAGGAGGGTCCTCGCTACTAGCTCTTTAAGATAGATTAGCTGCTCGCTAGCTTACTAGGAGAGGATAAGATAATAGCGAGCCTTAACTAAGTCTTAAAAGCACTACGATATCCTATCCCCTTAAGTATAAAGGAGTAGCCCTAAGTTATAAGGGAAGGATAATAGCTAATAAAACTACTTTATAACTACTTTACTATAAGTAGTATATTACTTTATAAGTAAATACTATATTAATAAAAGTTAAACTAAGCTAGCCTAGTATAAATAGCTAAGTATATTATACTCTTAACTCTATACTATACTATAAGGTAGCTACGTTCTATAAGATTTAGGATAAGAGTTAATACGATACTATACTATAGTTATCCTTAATAGTTGCTTTATTATAAAGGCCGTTTAATTATACGCGTCTTTTATCTAGGCCTTGTTTTTTTATAGCTTAACGGCCGCTTAGGAGAAAGATATAGTAACTATTAAAGGACTACTATACTAATATATATTAAAAGAAGTAAGAGCTATATAAGTTATTATAAAGATATATAATCTAGCTAGAAAGGTACGGCCTAAATGCCCTATTTATATAGTAGTTAAAGGGACCCTTAAGTAACTTATATAAGTACTAAATTAACCCTATATATAAGGTATTACTATAGGTCCTTAATATATAGCTTTA
Organism: Hirsutella rhossiliensis; assembly: GCF_020360975.1. Classification (NCBI taxonomy): domain Eukaryota; kingdom Fungi; phylum Ascomycota; class Sordariomycetes; order Hypocreales; family Ophiocordycipitaceae; genus Hirsutella; species Hirsutella rhossiliensis. The sequence goes on along the minus strand of NW_025408671.1, from coordinate 964,537 downwards.
TAATAATCCTTTAAGTAGCCCTCCTTATAAATAGCTTAGTACTACGATATTCCTTATAAGAGCGATTAAAAACACCGAAAAAAAGTTCTTTTATAACTACTAAGCGAAAGTAAACGTTAACTAAGGGACGAAGCTTAAGGGGCGTAATTTCTCCTTAGCTTATACTAAAGAAAAAGAATATACTCCTAAGTAAAGAAGTCTAGGTAAGAATAAGGTAATTATACTTAAGCTATATAGAGATTTTACGCGATATAGGCTAAATATAGAGATACTAAGTAATATTTCTAAATTATTAATCTATAGGCTAATAATTTAGTACGACTAGAAGGTATAGCTTAGGATACTATTCTATATATTTATAAAGTATAGTTCTATAGGTACTCTATATAGTCTAGCGGTAAATTATAAATCGAATACTTAATCTTATTGCCCTTATATAAATTTAATAAGTGCTTATATCGAAAGTACTTAAATAGGTCTCTAGGAGTATAAAACTCGCGAATAAGAACCTCTATAGCCCTATTATCGGATACTAAATTAAGGGCCTTACTAATATAAATAAAGTATCTTCGAGGCCTATCCTTAACTATTTTAATAAAGGTAGATATTAGAGCTATATATTAAGGGCTATTAATAGGCGGTTCGTTTATAGGAGTAGGCATAGTTAAGTTAACTACCGCTTAAGTATAGCGGATAGTCTACCCTTCCTCGACTATATAATAAGCTACTATAGCGGCGATAGTATTATCTCTCCGTTAATATTAACCTTTAAGCCTATTACTAAGTAGAGTAGCGAGGGCCTTAACTAATCGCTTTTAAGCCGGTCGTTAAGGATAAATAAGAGTATTTATAGCCGCTTATTTAGTAAAACTAGTACCTTATAATTGCCCCTTAATATCGTCTACTACCTATCTAGTAGTCTATTTATCTCGAAGCTTCTACTTAAGTACTCTCTTTAACCTTTACTTCTCGTTCCTTAGTTAACGGCGGAGTTCTATATACTTCTTTAAGTTATAGCGAAAATGCTAAATATCTTTCTCTAGTCGCTTAATAATAGGATTAATAGATATAGATACTACTTATTTAGCTATAAGATCTATAGGTCTTCGCTTACTAATAGAGTTACCGACGCTATAGGCTTGCCTTATTAGCGCCTACTAAGGTTTTTATCGCCGGAGAATACCCTAAGTATCTACGTAAACCTCTCGTCCTACGTAGTACTTCTAAAAGGGATTCGAATTTACGTGATCTAGAGTAAGATTTTATAACGACTCGCTAATATCGGCTAAAGCTAAAGTAAGTAATAAGGTTATTATAATTAAAGGACTTAACGAACTACTTCGATCGAACTTATTAGCGGTATTATAACGTAAGTTATAGGGGATAGTAAGGTATTCTAACCCTAAAATTTCGCTAATCCTTTTAATCTACTATATAATTATCTAGTAGGAAAGAGGCTTATCCTAGGATAGCTTATAACCGGTAAATATCTTAATAGCCCGTCGAAATATATATATATCTTTAAGGTCGTCTTTTAATAGTAAAGGTAGCTCCTGCTCCTTAGGGTAGATATTAAGATTAGCTAGCTATATAGGTAAATTAAGGCTTATTACTTAGAACGCGTAATAGCGGAAAAGAACGCTTAGTAGGAAGATATAAGGATTAAGTAGTAAGGAAGGGTCGGCTAAGGTCTTTAAGAAAGGGAAGGTTTTCTTAGATTCGCGTTAACGCTATATCTATTAAGTAAAAGGAATACTAGGTAGCGTCCTTATATATCTTTAACACCGAGGTATATCTTTATAAAGGCTAAGGTAAAGCGAATTAAAATATTATACGGCCTACCTTCTAGGTCTTTTACTAGCGCGAGCTAGATATCTCTAAACCGGAGGCGTAAGATAGATATAAGACGAGCCTTAGTAGGTATAAGAAGAAGGAGAAATAGAATAGCAAGGATTTAAAGTTCCCTAAGCCTAAACAATTTTTTTATTATACTAATTATCGTTTCGATTTACTCCTTAAGATCTTTAATTATTATATATCGATTCGCTCGCTTTTAGTCGCTTAACTTATATTTTTTAGAAAGGTCTTAGAGAACTTATATAGTTACCTTTTTAACTTATTATTTAGAGGGATTAGGCTATACCTTATATATACGCCGATTTAGTTTTAAATCGAGCTTATCTCTTATAGCTCTCTTAAAGATAAGTTAGAATACTTTCTAGTATATACTTAAAAAGCTACTTTTCTTTATTCCTTGCCTTTTCCTACTATCCTTACCGACCTTTTAGTTAAGGGTTTAGTTAAAAAAGTTATATAAGAGCTATAGGGAGCTAGACTTAGAGAGAGACTCTAACCGTTTTTAAGAGTTATAGCCTAGCACCTCGTAGTATCTAAGGGTCGGAATATTATATATTAAAGGCTAGGGTTATAAGGGATATAATATAGTTAGTAATATACTAGCGCTATTATACTTTATAAGTATCGAGGAGTAATAAACTACTATAACTATAGTCTTAATATTTATAGATAGTCTTATTAAATTTCTTAATAGCTTCCTAATAATACTTAGGTAAATAAACGTTGCCTTTAAAGAGCTAGACTTAGTCTTTAACGTTAGCGTCGACGAATCTATCTACGTTATTAAAGTTTAAGTCCTCTATATCTATTACCTCTATATATATATCTAAGTAAAGTGGCTTAACTTTATTAAAAAGACTACTATTATCGATATCGTTCTTAGGGGAGTAAGACGCGTCTAGGTTATAAGCGATAGCGGAATAGTATACTTAGCGCATTATAGTTAATAATAGATCGTAAGTTAGTAGGGATACTTACTATAAGCTAGTAAAAGGTTAAACGTTTCTATAATAAGTTATAGTTATAAAAGAGGTAAGATATTAATAAAAAGTTAAGGCGGAGTAAGCGCTTTTAAAGTATAACCTATATAACGCCGCTAACCTAGGCGGTTTATAGATCCTTTATTATAAAGCTAGAAAGAGGTACCGGAAAAGTATATAGCTTAAGCGGGCCGCGGAGGCGTTCTAAGGTCCCTCTATAAGCTAGATTAATTAGGCAGGGAGGAATATAGGCTATATAGTATTACGACCACGGTCTAGCGAACCGTAGGGACTAATATATATTACGAGGTTATATAACGTAGGGAGCAAGGAATATTAAACGGACCGACGGGCTAATTAAGTTTAGAGCGATAGGTTACTTTAGCGCTCTAACGCTCTATAGCTAGGATCGTAGGATCGCTCTAGCGCTCTAGCGCTCTTAAACGACGGGATTACCTAGCGCTCTCGGCGATCTAAGGAAGCTCTTAAGATATATAAGGAAAGAATAAAATACTCCTTTAAATAGATAGCTTAATAGCTTTTAATATTATAATTATTACGATCTTTATTATAATCTTATCTTTAATTCCGATTACTTAATTACTTAGTTATAGTTTATAGTCTATAACCTTTAACTTATTACTAACGTAATATACTTATTATTACTTAGACTACGCCCTATTATATCTACTAATATAAACCCCTCGATAGGTTTATCCCTTAAAAATAATACTGGTCGTTATATATTAAAAGCTTTTATTTAGTATAATACCGTATTACTTTAAGTAATACTATAACTATTAATATACCTATATAGTAAGCTAGATTAACTAACTTTAAAGCTACTATATCGCCTTAGGATATAATACGCGAGATTATTACCCTTCGATATAAGGTATAATTACTTAAGAATAGAGGAGGTAATAAATAAGTTAGGGACCTTAGAGAAGTAGTTAAACTAAAATAGCTAGGACTATTTAACGGTACTTATAGTATACTTTAAGACTTTCTTACTTAACTTATAGCCTACTACTAGTTTTACCTTACTAAACTCTTAGACCTAGTCGAAAAGGTACTCTATATAGGAAATTATTTATTAAAAACGGTACTTACTTAGTTTAGACTTATTATAAGGGATTTTCTTAATAACTAACTAGTATAATAAGATAACGAGATAGATAAAGTCTTTACTAGTTTCTAAGGATTTAAAGAAGCTATTATAAAGGTATTTAGAATAACTAATAAGGAATAAGAAGCTAAATAAAAACTTTAAGAACTTTAATAAAGGATCTTAGTATCGGATTATACTATAAAGTTCCGTTAAGTTACCTTAAAGCTTAATTAGGATAATAAACCCCTTATATTACGATTCTACGACGGGCTTAAAGAAGAAGTTAAGAACGAGCTCTATAAGGAAAATTAACCTAATACCCTCTCGGACTATATTACTATAGTAGTACGAATCGACGATAGATAGTATACGTAACGCTAAGAAAAGAAATAAGGAAGAGGAAACTAAAACCCTTCTTATAAAAATAACTTTAGCCGACGCGCTAACTATAAGAAAAAGCGCGAAATATAAATAGCCTAGGTATATATAATAAATCTTAGACTAATAAATTTAAGTATAATATAGAAAGGTAAAGGAAAGTATTTTAACTATAGGAAACTTAGATATTACTCTAAGGAATATAGATAACCTTATAAGGAGAAGAAAACTTACTAGGTACTAGCCCTAAAAGGTAAGAAATACTTAAACGCTATTAATAGATAGGAACTAAAGTATAAACTCCTTAGTTAGACTATATACTATAATAACGAATATATAGTATACCTAAGTAATAAGAATAGTACTAGATAGTTCTTAAAGCTATTAAAGAAGACTCTTATAATAATATAATAAAGGGATCTTAAAATATAGAAATAAGTTAAATTCGTAGAACTAAAATACCCTTATCTTAAAGGAGTCTCTTAAAACTAGATTAGGAAGAACTATAAACGATTCTAGGAAGATATATAAAATAAATATTAATAATAATAATAGGCAGTTTATAAGTAATATAATAAAGAAGATATAAATATAGCTTTTATACTTATAAAACTTAGATAATAACCTAAAGAGGAATAATAAAGTATTAACGATATAAGCTCTAAAGAATAAGAAATACCTAGAGAAATAGAAGATAAGAACGAACTTATATTACTACCCTCGCTACTAAGGGAAAAAGCTATATTTAGAGAATATACTCTATACTTTAAAGAATTTAAAGAAATACTTAAAATTAGAACCTAATAAATACCTTAAATTCTTATAGAAAACTAATAAGCTATATTAATTCGATATTAACTAGTACTATATAGAGGAGACTACGCTATAGCTATTACTATAGTTAATACCTTTATAGCTCTATAACGAGAATAGTAACTATAAGGAGAATTTAAAGACGATCTATAAATACTACTTACTTATAAGTACTATAAGTATATTTTATAGATATTATACGTTTACTTAGATTATATAATATACTTTTAAATAAAGGTATAATATAATACCTTCTTAGTTAAGTTTAAGGGATAAGTACTTTCGAAACCCTACCTAAGTATAGAACTAGACTACTAGAAAATCGATTAACGCTACCTAAACGATTAAGTTATATTATTAAAACCTAATTATAGTACGCTACTTAAATACTATGATAATTACGGTTTATTAATAAGATATCTTTTAGAGATATATAAAATCTATAAACACGCTAAAATAAAGGAATAGTATAATACTACTTACTTTAAGGTATCCGAACTATTAATCTTTTAAAGACTTACGTAATAAGTTAAATATAATAAAGAAGATTATAATAAATATATATACTTAAACTATAGAATTTATAAATATAAAAAAGTATAAGTATAGTATAAATAATATAATAGTATACTAAAATATTATTAGTAATACGTATAAAGGCTATAAGTTATATTTAACTAAGGAAAAATTAATATAGAAATACTACGCGAAAAATAAAAAGACGCTAAACGAAAACTTAACCTTTAATATAAAAATAAATAAAATTATAAAGTATAGTATATAATTAACTACGAAGTAGTATAATATAAACGATATAGCGTTAAGAAATAAGAAATCTTTAATTAGCTATAAGAAATTAGTCTCTTAAGCCTTAATATAATACTATACGATAAAAATATAAAGAAACGATATTAATAATAAATTAAAAAAGAATACCTAAATAAAACAAATAAGGACTAAGTAAAAAATAAGGTACGCTATTTATAAAAGGGCTATAAACTAGCACGATATAATAAGATCTAAGGACCTTATATATAGTAACGGTAAGCTATAGTAACTAAATAGTATTAAATATCTAAATCGTAGGATATTATATATATATACTTTTAGATTATAGCGCGATAAGCAATTATATTTTACTTAAAGTTATTAATCGTTACTAACTTATATAGAGATATAAGAAAGATCTATATAAACTTATAGATATTAAAGGAGAGGCCTTTAACTATAATAACGGAATTATTAATATAGAGATTAATTACCTCGATATTAATATCTAAGGCTATAATAAATAAATTAACTTCGATATTATAGATATTAAAGAATATAACCTTATATTAAGGCTTCTATAGCTATAAGAGAGCAACCTACTAATTAACTAGAAAACTAGCTAGCTATATTAAAATAAGGATATAAGTTTCTAAGACTAGTAGATTTAAGAGAAAGTAAAATTTTATAATAATTTAGCTACTAAATAAGATAAAAGGGATAACTATTTAAGTAAATTATTATAGGCTTTAGCAATATAAATAAAAATAGTAACCGAACTAATAGATATAATAAAATCGACTAATAAGACTTATATACTAACTAATACGGCTATATAACCTAGTATCCGATATAAATAGAATAAAGGATATAATATAAAGATTTAAAGAGTTATTACTACCTTAAGGAAAGACCTTAAATAAATTAATAAAGAGCTTAAGTTAAGAGAAACTAGCTCTTAAAAGAAAATATAAAGCCTATAAAATAAAATAAAGAATATCCTATAAGAATACCGAAAATATAATAAACTCTTTAAGGAAGAACTTAAGATAAGGTTACCTAAATATAGCTAATAGGACTATAAAATTTATCTTAAGGATAAAATAACGCTAACGTTTTATAAAATCTATAACTTAAACGAAAAGTAACTATAAACGCTACGCGACTACCTTAACGAGAATCTATAAAAGGGATATATATAAACGTTAATATCTAAAGTAAGCTACCTAGTTATATTTATTTTAAAGAAAAATAGTAAGCTATAACTAGTTATTAACTATAGACGCTTAAACGATATTATAATAAAGGACCGAATACTATTACCGCTTATATTAGAACTATAAGATCGACTATATAGTAAAAAATAGTTTATAGCCCTCGACCTTAAAGGCGCCTATAACTTAATATATATAAAAAAGGGATATAAATAGATAATAGCCTTTAAAACGAAATTCGGACTATTTAAATATCTAGTAATACTATTTAGACTTATAAATATACTAGCTACCTTTTAATAGATAATTAATAATATCCTATACGAATACTTAGATATCTTTATAGTGGTATACCTAGATAATATCTTAATCTTCTTAGATACCTTAGAAGAATATAAGAAATACGTTTATAAGGTACTCCGCGTACTTTAGAATATAAAGTTACTAGTTAAACTAAAGAAAAGTAAGTTCTATATATAAGAAGTAGACTTCCTTAGATATACGATCTTACTAAGAGAGATATAAATATAATAAGATAAGATCGACTTAGTTAAAGAATAGCTAATACTAAAGAATATTAAGGATATATAAAGTTTCCTAGGATTTATAAATTACTACCGACGATTTATTAGAGATTTCGAAAAGATTATAGTACTATTATATAACTTAATAAAGAAGGAAAAAGAATTTATATAGGATGATAAAGCTAACGAAGCTTTCGAATATATTAAAACTATAATTATATAAGAACTAGTCTTAACTACCTTTAATCTAAAATAATAAATCGAACTTAAAACTAATATATTAGACTTTACTTTAAGAGTATAAATTAAATAGAAAGATAATAAAAGAAGACTATAACTAATTATATTCTACTTAAAAAAGCTATATAGTATAGAACTTAATTACCTTATTTATAATAAAGAATTCCTTATAATTATTTAAGCTTTTAAGGAATTTCGATACTACTTTCTTAAAAGTAAATATAAAGTTAAGGTCTATATAAATTATAAGAATATCTTATATTTTATAATAATATAATAGTTAAATAGACGATAGATCTAATAGGCCGAATACTTATTAGAATTCGACTATAAAATAATCTATAGAAAAGGAATAGAAAACGGTCGAGCTAATACCCTTAGTCGATAAAGTAACTATAATATAAAAGCACTTATAGCGAAAGGATAGCTCCTAGAAATTAATAAAAATAGGAACTACTAGTAACGATAGCTAAATATAATATTTAAAGTATAACCTAACGACTTAATATATTAAAAGATCCTAAAATAGATAAATAAATATAAAGTACTAAACGGATATAATATAGAATATTTAGAAGTTCTAATATATAAAAATAAAATCTAGATACTATTAAAATTATAAGATAAAGTTATATAACATATATATAAATATTTAATATATAGATACTAAGGAATCTAAAGAATAATAGAACGGATTAAACGATAATATAACTTCTTATAGCTTAAAGAAGTAGTATAATAAGTTATTAAAGAATATAAACTTTATATATAAAGTAAAGCTAAACGATATAAACTATATAGAGAATTATAACCGCTACTAGTACTAGAAAAACCATAGGATTTAATAGCTTTTAACTATATTATAAAGCTATTACTATTAAAAGAACCTATAATTAACGTTAAGTACGATAGTATATTTATTATTATTAATAGACTAACGAAGTATAGGTACTTCTTACTATATAAAGAAGTAAGTAATATAAAAGAGCTAGTATATATATTCCTATAAACTATTATTAGTAATTATAAACTACTAAATAAGATTATCTTTAATAAAGGAAGTATATTTATAGCTAAGTTTTAGTAAACTCTTATAGTATAATTAAGGACGAAATATAAGCTTAGTATAGCTTATTACCTATAAATAGATAGATAAATAAAACGACTTAACTAAACGCTTAAATAATATTTATAATACTATATTAGCTATAAATAAAACAATTAAGTTAAATAGCTACTAATAGCGTAACTAGCTTATAATAGCTTAGTTATAGAAATAACTAAGCTCTTACTAGTATACGCTAATTATAGATATAACCTAGAAGTATTTAAGGTTACTTAATAAGGACTATAAGCGGAACGAGTAATACTATAAGTAGATTAGCTATAAAAATTATATAAAGAAATATAATAAGAACTTTAATTTATTAGAAAACGAATATCTACTTACTATAATCGGAAAAGATTATAAGGACTAATCTTTTAAGAGGGAGATATAGTCTACCTTATACGATAAAATATTAAAATAAAATAACTAAGTAATAAATTAGATTTTAAGAAACTTAGACCGTTTAAAGTTAAGAAAACTATTTTAAAAGTTAACTACGAACTTTCGCTAATAATAATAATATAGATATACCCAATATTTTATATCTTATTATTAAAACTAGTACTATAAAACGCTAAACTATAGGATAAAATTAAAGTTAATAATAATTAGGAATATAAAGCTAAATAAATACTAGATATAAGAAAATAAGGTTAGTAATAAGAATACCTTATTAAGTAAAAGAGATATAGACTAAAGGAAAATACCTAGGAACTACTTAAGCACTTAACCTACTATAGCTCTTTACTTTAATAGTTCTATTAAGCGAACCCTTAATTAGAAATATCGGGTTACTAAAAATAATATCTTAGTTTAATACGTTTAAAGCATTAAACGATTAAACCTCGCTAATAGTAATAGTTTCCTTATTCGATAAATAAACTAATTTATCTTAAAAAGAACGCGTTATACTATCTTCTTTATTAATAGCTTATATACCCCGCTAAAATAACTTATTACCTTAGTCCTTTAGGAAACGCTTCTATTTCCTAATCTAAGCTAAGCTAGCTATCGCTTCCTTTAACGCTTCTTTTACTTTCTGTTTATTTAAATTAATCTTTTACTATTAATTTATAATATAACGAACTAAAAAAAATAAATATTAGTAAAAAGAATAATACGGAAGGAAAGGGATAAAACGAATAAGCGGACGCTATATTATAACTATTATAAGAATAGCCTACGGAGGTATATTTAGAATACTAATTAAAACGCTCGCCGACTTTATAAGTTAGGCCTAACTAAAAATAATAGGAGCAAGGTATAATTTTAATACTATAGATCTCGGTCTAGGATACTAGCTCCGATCGTTAACGTAATTTATCGGAATTATAGGAATAGGATTTTTAAATATAACTAAATATACTATTAGTAGTATATCCTAAAAGGATAAAAGAATAAGGAACGATATACTTATATACGATATAATAAGGGTATATTTATATATAGCGGCTAAAGTAGTAGGTCTTAGGGATAAGACTAAAAGAAAGGGAGGTATCCTATTATAACTATAGTCTAGTAAACCGCGGGGACTAATATATATTATAAGGTTACGTAACGTAGGGAGTAAGGAATATTAAACGGACTAATAGGCTAATTAAGTTTAGAGCGATAGGTTACTCTAGCACTTTAACGCTCTACGGCTAGGATTATAGGATCGCTCTAGCGCTCTAGCGCTCCTAGATAATAGGATTACCTAGCGCTCTCGGTAATCTAAGGAAGCTCTTAAGATATATAAGGAAGGAACGGAATACTCCTTTAGATAGATAGCTCGATAGCTTTTAATATTATAATTATTACGATCTCTATTATAATCTTATCTTTAATTTCGATTACTTAATTACCTAGTTATAGTCTATAGTCTATAACCTCTAACTTATTACTAACGTAATATACTTATTATTGCTTAGACTACGCCCTATTATATCTACTAATATAAACCCCTCGATAGGTTTATCCCTTAGGAATAACACCGGTCGTTATATATAGTAAGTATATTTAAGATACTTAAAGGGAAGAGCCCGGCGATACGTTTATCTATCCGTATACTCGATTTCTAATAAATTAGCTACTAGCTTTAGTAGCTAAAACCGCTTAAACGGGCGGTAAATCCGCTGTCTTATTATTTAAAGAAGCTTAATACTTATTTCTTTATAATTATATATTATTTTCTTAGAGTTATTATAATAGTAGCGTAAAGGTAAAGTAAAATATTAATTAAAGAAAAAAGATTTATTTAAAAGCTTTTAAGATTATATTTATAATTATAAATTTAATATTACTTAAGGTTAAGCTTAATAATACTATTACTCTTACCTTAATAAGTAAAAGCTTTATATAATATTTTAGATAAAACTATATATAACTCTTTATATATACTTAATAATTATCGTATATACTATATACGTTAATTAACGCTATCGCTTATATTTAATAGGCGGCTATATCTTTTTTATAATAGTTATAAGCCCGGGTAGAAGGGTTACCCCTCTAGAACCTTCCCGGTAACTACGTACGTACTTCTTCTAGCTAGCCTAGCGCGTATTACCCGAAGGCCTATAGTTTAAGTCCCGCTAGCGTAATTAAGCGCGGTTTTAGTATAGGTCCTACCTATATAAAAATTCCCTCTATAGTCTTAGATATCTAGGTATCCTAGGACGAATTAACCCGGTTTCCCTAAGGGGGTATATCGCGTATACTATATATATTAATTAACGCTGTCGCTTATATTTAATAGGCAGCTATATCTTTTTCGTAATAATAATAATAGCTTTTACTTTAGTTTTAATAATTATCTTAAATTTACTTTAATTTAATCTTAAGCTTATTATATTAGTATAATTTTATTATTATAAAAATTCTATATATAGTAGTAACCTTTTTTTACCTATTACTATTAGGTTGCTTTTTAACTTACTCTTATCTTAAAGCTAATATACTATTTAAGTTAAAAGGTAAATAAGTAATAAAAATCTAATATAATTATTTATTTCGATTTTAATATACTATAGCTAGCTTAAGACTACTATAAGGCCTTATAGGAGTATTTCTTTTTAATATATTAAGCTATATAATAGAAAGAATATTCTAAGAGTATATTTTAGTCTTTTATAGTAGGGGACCCGGTTTTAATATAGGCCGGCGGCCAGCCCTGCTTTTCGCCCACGTCCTTTTCGTCGGCTTGCTTCCGTCGGTCTTCTGCAAGCTCTACCTCCCTATTAGACTCCCATTCCTCGAGCGCTCGCGGCGAGACATAGTTAAGGATCTTCATGGCAGGGACTAGGTGCCGCGCGGCGGGGAGATCGCGCCATCCGATAATATAGGTCATGCGCTTTGGGAGCGGCTTGCCGTCGGCAGCATGCCCTAGCGAGGGCAGCAGAATGCGCTCCACAATGTAGGCGGTCGAGTCTTCGGGTGGCAGTATGGAGATGCGCTGAAGGGGCGGGCCGCTGCCGGGAACATAGCGGCGCCGCTTGGAGGAGAGCGGGATCTCGATTCGATTTGTCGTCCTGTCCTTGCGCGACCGAAGTTGGGTATCTGGGCGAGCCGAAGATGTCTTCCTCGCCATTGCAGAGTTCTGGAGTCGTCGCGGCCTCGCTGGCGACTGTCGCAATGTCCTAGTAAGGAACGGGGCCGGCGCCAAGCGTCAAGGCGTGCCTATTTGAGGCCAAGAACCGGGCAGGATGCGGATGGCTTGTCGGGAGCGGCGATAACGCGTTGCCTAAGCTATTATGACTGAGGCGATGAAAAGAGGTGTAAGAGACACGTCTTTTAATAACGTAGCTTAGTAAGGGTCCTAATAAGGAGGAAAAAATAATTAAACTTAAAACGAATAATAATAATAATAAGGTATACTTTTAACTAGTAGGTATTATTACTAATATAAAAAAAGTAACTTAATTAAGTATCTTATAAGATTATATTTATTAAAGGATAATATATATATTAATTACTAGGTTATACCTTTAAAAGTTAAACCTTAAGTATACTTAAGTATATTATATATAGTTTAACTAGAAATTATAAGGAGTAGTTTACTACCTTATCCTAAGCTTATATCTTATATAATAAAAGAGATAAGAAGTATATATAAAATATATAAAAGTAAAATTAATAAAGGTAATATAGAATTATTTAAATTTTTAAAGAGTAATAATAAAGGTAAAAAATTAATTATTATATTACTGTAGGAATGTATCTATCTAGTGGTGTGACCAACCATGGTTGGCACGTGACCCGTACGGTCACGTGTGCGGCTGAGGGCAGCGTGCCCCCTTTCTCCACGCTGGCCTCTGCCTCCTTAGATAGAGAATCAAGACGAATACAACATCACAGGTTAACCCTAGTACTGTCTCATTGCAGCAGCTGCCGCAGGTGCCTACCCACACTGATCAGTGACCGGCCCACGCCCGTCACAGACAGCTAAGTAGAAGAGACAAATTCCTCAACCTTCGAAGGTGCTATAGTCCGCGTCACTTTACTGTGGCCCTGAGTAGCGCTCAGAAGAAGGTTATTTGTGCTAAGAACAAGGAATCTCCCGCTGGTTTGCCCAGCCGCGCGAGAGTCCTTCCAACTGTTGATTACGATCGCCCGCTAGTTTGCCTAGCCGTGAGCACCGGAATCGACAGGCGACCACATCGCAAACAACTAGTAAGAACGTTCGACCCTTGACGTTAAGTAGCAAGATCCCCGTCAGTTCAGTCTGGCCGCGAACGACCTACTTAGTACGCGACGCTCGACCTCCTATTAGCGACAACTCGTATACGAAGAGACCAATACGAACCCCACATCGTCTCATTCATTTGATCACGATAGCCCTGACCGCCCGAGCTATGTCCCCAGAAGCCCAGCTCGAAGAAATATGCGACCAGATGCAGGCACTAGACATCCAAGCATCCGCATTCCGACAAATTAATATCGACCTTTGGGACAACGATATCACACACGACGAAAAGGACAAGATCGCAGTAACGACATATGTGGCAAAGTTCATATTCATCGTTCAATCTGGCAGTGATCAAGGATACGACCTCCTTGGTTACTTCCAACAGCATTTTGAAGAATGGACCGAAGACACATGGGACCGCGCCCTGAATGAATACAAGAGAGCCCTCAGGAAACTACTAAGGAAAAGAGGTATCTACACAGGTTCACAAAGGGGGAAATTCGCAACACAATTTCTCATATTACAAACTATCGAGAACCCACAAACCTGGCCAGAGCAGGAGTTTACGGAGATGGTGTTTGATGAGAGGACTGCTGCCTTCAGGAGGCAGACAGCATTACTAGGATCAAATGCTTCCACTAATCCCCATCCGTCTCAACCTCCTTCACCATCAGTTACGCCCTTAGCAGCACCTCATCAAGGTCTTAACGAACCACAACCTATTAAGACCCTAACGAGCCCTCCTAACGCACCTACTCCTGCTCCGACTATCCAAGATAAACCTGCTCCGACCTCTCTTACTATTCATCCGACTTCCTACCGCTTCCAGAACCCCGATCTCGTCCAACCCGTCACCAACCCCATCCCCGAACACTTATCCGGCCCTGCAACCTTTGGAGAATACATGAAACTCCCCCCGGATAACATCCCGAACGCTATCGTCGATAGCGACATCCAGCAGAAGTTTATGAAGACCTGGAACAAAGATCGGAACTACACAGGAGAGCCGTACGATCTCCTTGATGATAAGCTCCGCCTCTTCTTAAGCAACTGCTCTCATATCCAAGTGAAACCGTCACAATTTCACGCACTCTTTCCCGGATCCTTGATGGAAGAGCCCAAAGATTCTATCTTGATAAGATCACATGGGCTACGACGTTCCGACAAGCGTATGATATCTTCAAACAACACTTTGACACGGAAGTCAACCATGTCCACTACCATACTGACTGGACAACAATAACCTTTAACTCCATCCGTGCCCAAGATGCTTCGAAGACCCCCCACGAAGTGCTTCAAACCCTCTTTGATAAGCTTCAGCTCTGCCAACGAGCCCTTGGCAGGAGTACGGAGGAGACCTTCTACTGCGTACAACGCTTATGAAAGCATGCCGTGGAGTACCCGAACTCCAATACGCTCTTTTCAAACCCGCCGATAACGTCGAGCACCTTCTTGCAGATCTTCGTGCATCCGTTGAAACCCATCTTGCCCTCATAACAACTTCTCAATTTCCCTTGACTTTGCTGGATCATTCGATCATAACGATCCACACCATCAGTACTACCTCGACCGTCGATACAATAACAACCGCTCTCGAGGTAGATACGGATATTCAGGTCAACGACCCAGCCGCGGATACAGACAAAGCTACAACCGTGGAAACTACCGGCCTCAAAGCCGTAGTAACTACAATCATAGCTACAGTAACCGAAACTGGACGAAGAAGTGTTTTGTTTGTGGACAAGAAGGCTGTTGGTCAACTAAACACTCTACGGATGAACGGCAAAGGCCAAGGACCAACATATCACTCAATGTCACTTCATAGGTGTACAACTCACGGACATCGGAGGCTATATTCTAGACTACGAAGGTCATGAGATGAGCAGCTTTGATGACACTGAAGATACATGGGAAGAACATGACAATAGCACCAACGATCACCCGGAACAATGGCAAGCAAGCCAAATGCTCTGTCAACAGGCATTCAATCATTTGATCACAGGAGAAGACGTCTATCAGACGGATCAAACCGTTGTTCCAGCCTCGCAATTTATTATTGAAGATCGCTATTCAAGGGATAGATTCCAAGGTATCATGATCGACACAGGTGCAGCAACATTTTCCACAGCAGGATACTCTCAGTACATCGCCCTACAACGAGAAGACCTTCTGTAGCTCTCGACAGCTCCACATCCGGCCAGGCCTCCATCAAATTCGGCAACAGCGACGCCATCCACTCCTCGGCACAGTCGCCCTTAACACACCCTCGGAAGGATCACGTTCCACGTCCTTCAAACCCCAACTCCCTTTTGCTCTGCCTTGCTGATATGGACCGGCTTGGTATCTATTTCAACAACATCACAGATACCATCAATTGTACTAATCATTGTACTAATCGCCCTACAAGCATTCCAGTCGTACGCAAATGGGGACATCCCTGGTTCTTCCTTACGAAAGATGAAGAGTCCATCTCGTTTCTTACGGAAACAGAGATTCGTACACTTCACCGACGCTTTGGACACCCAGCAGTCCCTAGGCTCCATCACCTCTTGAAGCAAGCCGGGCACAGTGACGTCTCGATAGACACATTAGAGACTATCTCTAAGTTCTGTCACCACTGTCAAATGCACTCACAAGCCCCACGCCGCTTCAAGTTCACCCTTAACGATGATCAAGAGTTCAACTACGAAATCATCGTTGATGTGATGCACCTAGGAACACCACAACGCCCTGTTCTACACGTTGTGGACTCAGCTACTGCTTTCAAGGAGCCAGATTTTTACCGTCAATGTCAGCTAAAGATACATGGGAGACCCTCCGGACCCTCTGGATCGACACGTATCTTGGACCTCCTGATACCCTCCGTCATGATGCAGGAACTAACTTTGCTTCTCTCGAATTCCGGAACGAAGCAAAGATTATGGAATCAAATGCTCTCAAGTACCTGTTGAGACGCATTGGTCCATTGGAAAGATTGAACGCTATCACGCACCCTCCGACGCGCCTTTAACATCCTCCATGCTGAGATTGGCCACACCACTTCCGCCGAAACAGTCCTTCAAATGGCTGTTAAAGCAATCAATGATACGGCAGGACCTGACGGTCTTGTGCCTACGTTGCTTGTTTTCGGCGCATACCTCGCGTATCTACAGACTCGCCCCCTTCCGCTTCCACCCTCAAAAGATCGGAAGCTATGCAGAAAGCGATGAAAATGCTCCGCCAACTCTCGGCAGAAAGACGAGTTAAGGATGCCCTCCATGCACGCAACGGCCCGAGCACGACAGAAGT
This sequence comes from Hirsutella rhossiliensis, assembly GCF_020360975.1. NCBI lineage: Eukaryota > Fungi > Ascomycota > Sordariomycetes > Hypocreales > Ophiocordycipitaceae > Hirsutella > Hirsutella rhossiliensis. The sequence goes on along the minus strand of NW_025408671.1, from coordinate 947,590 downwards.
GCTATCCTCCCGCTGCAAAGTGAAGTTCGCGTTTGGAGAGAGAAAGACGGTTGGCAAGGACCCTTCAAGATTGCATCGATTGATAGCCATAACATCACCATTGACACAGTCAACGGCCCCCAAGTCTTTCGATCGACCCTTGTACAACCGTATCTGCGTGATGATACCACTCTTTCCGACCCTACACACGACACAGACCCTCAGGCATTCGTTCAGATCTTAATGAACAACCGGCTCAAGACCCCGTTAAGACCCTAACGGACCTGCCTGCCCGACCCGAACCCCGCCCCCGCAAGAGAGGACGCCCACCAGGATCAAAGAACAAGCCAAAGGATTTGATCATGATGGCCTGCCGTAGACCAGAGCTTGACCCAAAAGGAGGAAGATGCACAAGCTCTTTCCTCAAGCTACGGTCTGATGGCATAATCACCTCTCCTGGTGACCCCTTCGAAGAATCCGATAACAAAGAGATTACTGACCTCGTTGGCGCGGTGTATTCCAATTTGAACGATACGATCAAATGACTCATGGAAACTATAGAATCTTTCGCTCTCGAATGGTTCGTGAAGTCAAAGGAATCAACACTAAGCCCTACGAAAAGTCTCGACTTGTTATTCAAGGACATAACGACTTTGAGAAGACCACCCTCCTGACGCAATCTCCGACAATTCAACGCGTTAGCCAGAGACTCATCCTCGCTATTGCCCCGGACTTCTTCAAAACTACGGCATAACCTCTCCCTCCGTGATATCACTCAGGCATACCCGCAATCCCAGACCAAGCTTTCCGGACCATTCTTACGTATTTGCCCACGGAACTACAAGGCAAATACCCTAACGGAACAATTATTCGTGTTATTAAGCCCTGTACGGTATCGCAGAAGCCGGAGTCCATTGGTTCCGCACATATCAGCAGCATCACCTCGAAAAGCTGGATATGTCTACCTCCACCTATGACTCCTGCCTACTGATTTCGAATACTGGCCCTGACACGCTCGGTATTGTTGAATGCAAACTGATGACACCTCATCCTTGGAACGAACAACTTTTCTACCCGTGAAGAAGAAGAGCTACAAAAGGCAGAATTTCGTTCCAAGCCCAAGACTGACATCACATACGGAACAACGGTTGACTTTAATGGTGCAAGACTGACGTTGCTGAATAATAACCCCTTAAGAAAGGATCCTTTACTTCAACAGAAGGGACAAGCAGCAAAATGACCACCATTGACCCTAAAGCAATTGATCGTCACCAGCGCTACGTTGAGGAACGAGCGCGAGCCTCATACATTGCTTCAATTGCTCAACCGGAAGCTTCTTTCGATGTTTCAGTCGCCGCCCAAGTACAGACCCCTGAGGATAAAGATTACGCAATTTTGAACAAGCGACTGCAATGGCAAATGGATCACCAACTACGTGGCCTCACGTACAAACCAATTGATCTAGCTACTGCAAAGCTGATGGTTTTCACCGATGGTTCTTTCGCAAACAACAAGGACTTATCCTCCCAACTAGGTCATTACCCTCGTTAACGAGACAAACCACAAAGAAAAACAGTTCGAGATTAGTGGTAACATCGTACACTGGAGTTCAACAAAGTGCAAACGTGTTACCCGTAGCGTCCTAGCATCAGAGATCTACGGTATGGCCAACGGATTCGACATAGGCATCTCCTTGCGATGACTATGAAGATAATTACGGAACGACTCAACCTTCCTCCTATCCCTCTCATCGTCTGTACGGATTCGTACTCTCTACGAATGCCTAGTCAAGCTCGGTACGACGAAGGAAAACGATTGATGATTGATATCATGGCCCTTCGCCAGTCATACGAGAAGAGAGAGATAACAGATATTCGTTGGATCAACGGCGCAGACAACCCAGCAGATGCAATGACGAAAGCATCACCAAACCGAGCCCTGGAACGCTTCATCGATACCAATAGTCTGACAATTCGAGTCGAAGGATACGTACAACGTTCCTAACCGCTCCTTATACCTATGATCAAATGATTGCTCCTATCAGGAAGACCCTTCACTTCTTCCCAGATATCTACAGCTAAGAACAAGACGTCGGACCCACTTTTGGCAATAATGACACACGCCCTCACGGCACATTCCTTCACGGCCTTAACGCTACTATCCTTTAGACCTGTTCAAGGTGTTGCTGTGCTTCACAGCAAAAGAAGAGTTGCCTGTGTAGGAATGTATCTATCTAGTGGTGTGACCAACCATGGTTGGCACGTGACCCGTACGGTCACGTGTGCGGCTGAGGGCAGCGTGCCCCCTTTCTCCACGCTGGCCTCTGCCTCCTTAGATAGAGAATCAAGACGAATACAACATCACAGGTTAACCCTAGTACCGTCTCATTGCAGCAGCTGCCGCAGGTGCCTACCCACAATTACTTTAATTTTCCTTCTTTTCTTTATATAGTACCTTTCTTAATATTTCTTTAATATCTTAATTAATAAAGGAAATCCCTCTTAGCCTAGCTTATAATATTTAACTAAAGACTAGGTATTATATATTAGTCCCTTAGTAAAGGGCTAGTACTTAACCTTACTATTTACTTAGATTAAATATTATTATAAAGTATATAAAGGTATAGGCTTAAGTATAGTCTATAAAAAGAAGGTTAATAATCTATAAAAGGAAAAAAAAAAGTATAAGCTTAGCTTATATAAGTATAGAGGCTGCTTATATATAAGCTTAGCCTAGACCTTAGTCTAGGCCTATATAAGGTAAAAGCCTATATATTATACCCTTATATAGCTTTAAAGAAGCGCGACTTTAAATAATACTTAATACTATACTTAAGGGGATAGAACCCTCGCGCGGACTATATATACTTAGTCGCGGAAAAAGATATTAGTAAATAATATATAATACCCTCTTAAGAAAGCTTCTTAGATAGATTATATTATTAGTAAGAGCCGCGCCTTAAGAGCTAGACTTAAGTATTTATAGTTAAGGAGTAAAGGTATATAAAATAGTATATAGCTAGCTTTAGTAGGCTTATAGTATCCCGCCCCCCTTATATCGGTTTATAGTAATAGCTCTTAGTATTATAATATAAAGGATAGTACTTTAGTATATAAGGCTCTACTCCCTTTTATATAGGGCTATATAAATACTTCCTTTTACTATAATTATATTATATTAACGGCCTTCTTATATCTTAGCTACTTTTTTAATCGCTATAAGTATATATTCTATTTATATAGCTATTACTATATATAAAAGACTACTTATAAAGCCTATAAAGGTATTACTAAGATTACGTACTACTAGAGTCGCTATTATTAAACCTAACCCCCTTTTTATCTTAATATATATACCCCTTTATTACTTATAGTATATTTACCTATACCTCTTAGCGCGGGTACTTTAAAAACTAATAGCACTTACTACTATAGCCTATATAATAGCCCTTTTATTACTACTTCTTTTTATCCTTAGCCTTTAAAATAAAGATAAAGATATTTATTATATTACTAGTATTATTTTCTTTTTATACTATAAAAGAAATTTAAAAAAGGAAATTTATAACTACTAAGCTTATAAAGAAACTAAATAAGATTAGTATATATATTTAATAATATAAACTTTTTACTTAAATAAATATATTAATCTATATTTAAGCTTATAATAAGGTAATTATACTTTACTATATTAAGCTAGCTATAAATATTTACTTAATATAGTACTTCTTTAAACTATATTAAGTAAGTTAAAATAACTTTATTTTACTTTTAATAAAGTATTATAAGCTCCTAGCCTACTAACTTAGCTATATTAAGTTTACTATAATTAATATAGAGCTTTATAAAGAGGTTAGCTAGTTTATTTTTACTAATATATATAAATAGTAAGGGATACTTTTATAGGTATAAGTATAGGATTATATAAAGATAGTTAAATTAAGTAAGGATATTCCTTATTATAGCGCTATTAATATAAATTTTTACTTTTATATAAAGTAGTTATAGCTTAAGCTTTATAAAGGAACTATTAAACTTATTAATATATAGTAGTACTATTATAAAGCGTAGCCTAAGGACTAAGGAAGCTAAAAAATAGGTTTTAAGGAAGGAGCTAAAAAAGAGGTATAAAGAGGAAGGTAGGGGTATAAAGGGAAGTAAAAGTAGCGATAGCTTCTTTTAAAGGTAGCGAGAGATAAGATAGATATACTAGTAACGGCTAGAAAGGAGGGGAAAAACTAATAAAAAGCTTAGTAGTTAAAAGGATATTAATAGCTTCTTTAAGTAGGATCTTCTTTACTAATTAAGATACTAAATAGGTATAAAGAGGGAGGTTAGATAGAGGAAAGAAAGAGAATAAAGAAAATATAATAATTACTCTCTTATTATAATTACTCCCTTTATAAGAATTAAATATCTCTACCTTACTTATCTAACCCCTTACTTTTAATTTTACCTTTATATATTTTAATATACTTCTTATATCTCTTTATATAAAATTAATAAGGTATAGCCTTATATAAACGCTATAAGCTTAATTAAGGCTATAGTCTAGCGCTTTATCTTTACTTAAAGCTACTTTAAGTATACTTTTTATTATAATTTCTAATATACTTATACCTTTAGTAAGCGGGCCTCCTAAACTAGTATTACCTTATTAGCCTTAAGGTAGACTACCGTTATTATTACTTATCTCCTTTATATAAAGTATATTAACTCGCTATTTAATAGTTTAAAAGTAACTATAAACTTAGTCGCTTACTCTATATATACCTTCTAAGCCTCCTTTAAGTATACTATTATAATAGCCTTGTTAAGTTTAATACTAACTATATTTATATTATTAGTAAAGCTAATAGTATAAATACTATATATTATACTAAGCCTTTTATATAAGGGGGTTATATAGTATAGAAATAAGATTAAAAATAAAGGGGAGCCTTAAAGGACTTTTATTAGTATTTATATTAGCTTTAAGAATCTCTTATTAAAGTAAAAGGTCGATCTTCTATTACTTATAAAGCTTTATATTAAGCTTATAAGCTATCTAAGGTATCTCTAAAGTTTTAGTTCCTTTATAAGGTTATTATAGTTTACTATATTAAATATACTCTTAATATCTAGCTATAAGAATAATATTATACCCTTTTAAGCTTAGGTTACGCGTATTAGTTTTATTACTAGTAAGATCGCTACCTTTATAAAGCGCTCCCTTTTATTCCTTATTTATTTATTTAGTAAGATACTATTTACTTTTACTACTCCTACGATCTTTTAAGCTAGTATCTATATAAGTACTTTCCTTATTATAAGTAAAAGGGAAATCGGTCTTTATCCCCTTACTATATAATAATCTTCTAGCTTTTTACTTAGTTTTTAAAGGTTTCTATTAGTTAGTCCTTACCCTTCTTTATTAGTAGCGGGATATAAGTTAGTTTTAATAGTAGCTTACTATAAAGTCTAGCCTACCTCTTTATATTTTAAAGCTTAGTATTATCGGCGCTAACTTCCTTTAAAAACTTATACTAGTAAGCCCTCCTTACCTTATAAACGGTTTACTTTTGAGCCGCTATTACTTTATATAGGTCTTCTTAGTTTACCTTACTTTTTCCTTACCTATACTTTCTCTTTACCTTCTTAGCCTCCCTTATTACCCTTCCTACCTTTAAGGTAAACTATATATTACCTTTAAGTAATACTCGCCCTTAGCTTAAAACTATAGCTATCGCGATCTATATTAAAGTAGTAAAGATATAGTCTAGGTTTTAGTTACTATCCTTTAGCGTCTAAAGTATTAGCTAATATAGTCTTAGCTAAGATATAGTCTTACCTTTAACTAGCTTAGCTTTTACTTCTTTTTACCTTAAGGTTAAATTAAGCGCTTAGGCCTAAGTATTAATTTATATTATAATAGTTTAAGGGATATAGTTTAACTTAGTTAAGTCTATGTTAAGCCTAGTATACTATATCTTAGTTTTTAGTATTACTTATATTAAGTTAATAGTACTATCTCTTTAACTATAGAAAAATCCTATATACTTATTAAGGGCTAGTATATACTTAGTATAGTAGTATAGGGCCGAATAATTATTTATTTAAAGCTAAGGAGAAAGGAGGAAAACTCTATCTTAGTCGCGATAGTTATCTATCTTCCTTAGTCCCTAGCTCGACTTATATTTAAGTGCTATTTAGCCTAAGTTTAGGTCGAGCTCTACTTATATATAGGTCTACTTCGGCCTAACTTTAGTATAGTCGCTATAGTATAACCTTAGCCTTTTATAAGCGTAGCCTATAATACTACCCTTACTCTCCCCTTCTTATTAGTAGTACTCTTATTTCTCTCTTACTACTTTTCCGATATCGCTATTCCCTTTTTCTTAGTATACGCGGTTGCTTCCTTCTACCTTACGCTCGCCCTATCCCTTTATATACCGCCCTTTTATATACCTATTTTACTCTATCCTTCCCTCCTCCGCGTATATACCTTTATACCTTATTAACTATATATATACCCCGCTATATATAAATATCCCTCTTTTATCCCCTTTCTTTCTTTCTTTCTTTTTCCTTCTTTAAGCTTTACTCCTTTTATACGCGCGCCCTTACTTTACCTAACTTCTATCGCCGCGCCGCGCTATATTATAACTATTATAGGCCCTTATACGCCCGCTAGCTTTTCTACTCTATATAGCGGTACCCCGCCTCTTAGTATACTAGGTAACTATACTTTACTACCTTTATACTAGTTAATATATCTACCTATATCTCTTAGTAAGTATAGCGCGACCTATAGTACTATTATATAGCGGCTACCTTATCTTACTTATATAAGCTAAATAACGTCGCTAAGCGTTAAGATATAGTATAGTACTTATTAAAATTAAGCGTCGCTATATACTTATAACTACTTTACTTATACTTATATTAAATTATACTACCTTCTTATTTATTACTCTCTCTTAACTTTATTTAATAGGACGCTAATATAATAATAGTATACTAAGGATATAATTACTACTACTAATACCCTTTAAGACCATATATCTTAAAGGACGTTCGATAACTATTAAAGTAACCTTTATATTTATACTTTATTCCCCCTTTAACCTTATCTTACTACTTATCTTTAACTATTATTTTAATATACTAAGCTTACCCGCGCTATTATATCTATACGCTAGGCCTAGATATACCTTAATATCTTAAAGTAATTAAGCGGTAGTTAAAGGGCGTCTATAGTTAGTTAAAATTAAATTAGTATCCTTAGTATATTTTACTATATCTATATCTTATCTTATTATATCCTACCCTTATCCCTATCCTTATCTGTCCTTTATCGCTATCTATCTTATATCTATCCCTTATCTATCTTTTATTATTTCCCTTTAATACTATAGTTCTTTTCTATCCTTTCTTTATTTTTTAATAAGCGTCCCTTATCTCTTACCTCCTTCTCTTTCTCCCTTTTCTATCCTTTATTTCCCCTTTCTTATCTTTTACCCTCTTCTTTATCCCTTTTTCTTACCCCTCTTTTATTATTCTCCCTTACGTTTCCTTACTATCTCTTAAATCCCTTTAAGGCTTTTATCTCCTAAAAGTTATTTAGCGGGTACTATAATAAGTTTATATACCCTTACTATTTTATAAGTACTTATTACTATCTACCCCTCCCCCTTTACTTTTACCGCGCTTACTAAATCTCTTTAATAATATACTTAGGCTTATTATCCTCCTTAATTACTAATAGCGGTTAGTAGTCGTTAACTACCTATCTAAGTAATAAGTTCTCTATTACTTAGCGGAGAAATTCTATATAAAGCCTCTTATATACCCTCCTTAGTATATTAAGCTCTACTATATATAGGCTTACTACCTTTATTATAATATACTTTTAGTATAGCTAGTTAAGCTTTTTATATAGCTAGTTAGTTATATATTTAGCTATATTTACTTATACCTTATTACTTACTTTAAACCTCTTTACTAAAGCTCTCTTTTAGTTCGCTATCTCCTTTTATCTTACCTATGCCGCGATAATAGCGGTTTATAAGAAGTTAGTTACCTTTTTTATCCTTTAAGCGAGCTCTCTTACCCCCTTACTTTTAGCGCTAGCGGCCCTTCCTCCCTCGCTATTTAAACTAGCTTACTATTATATCTATATATCGCGAAGAACGGGCTTATACCTATTATTAACGCTATATAGTTATTTAGTATAGTTTATATATATAGTAGCTATACTCTTTTATTATCTTAGCTATAGTAAATATATACTTAAAGGTACGCTTATATTTCTTAGTTCGCGCGCTTAGTCGACCTATCTATTTATAGGTAGTATATTAAACTTAACTTTCTTTATACTCCTATTTATTTATAGAACTCCTTTTAAAAGCTTTTTATTTAGTTTATCCTTTTATTTAATATAATTAACCTTAGTATCTTATAAAAGTAAAAGTAAGCTTAAAAGAACCTTATTATATATACTACTACCCTTATTATTAGTATCGCTTTAAGTATTACTACCTTTATTAGCTAGTCTATAATTACTTAAAGGTACTTTACGCTTTCTATCTTAGTTAGCGGTAGTTTAACTATAAAGTCTATTAATAAGTATATAAATAGTTAAGATAGCGGTAGTAAGGGCTTTAAGAGTCTCTTTTAAAGTTGCCTTTATATATACCCCCTCTTATATAGTCTATAGTTAGCGATAAGCCGCCTTACTATCGCTAACTAGCTAGGCTAAAAGAATTCTTAGGCTAGTATTACTAAGGTCCCTTCTCTCCCTAGGTATCCTACCGCCGTTAAGTTATACGTCTATTAGGCTATCTATACTTAAAGTATATCTTATTCCTTAGCCCCTTCTCTTTTATTATACTTTAGTTTCCTTAGTACCTATAGCCTCTCTTAAAAGTATAACCGTCTCCTAACGTTAATTATATATTCGCTTAGCTATACCTTTAGTTACTATTTTAGTACTAGCGATCTCTCCCCTTTATATACTACTTAAAATACTACTTAGTATTCTTTATCTTTTCCTAGCGCCTCTATCTATTTCTTTTATAGCTCTTAGTCGTTAAATACTAATATAGGGTTAGCTTATTCCTAAGGTATATTTTAGCTTAAGTTTACGTTAAGTTTTAGTCGGTTATCGCGTTTATTTACCTTCTCCTTAGGTTATTTAACGGGCCCCCTTACTCTATTAATATACGCTATCGCGCTTGCCCTTTCTCTACCTACCTATAGCGCCGCTACTACCGCCCTATCTTAGGTTAAGCGTCCTAGTAAGTCAGCGTATTAGCCCTTAGTAGGGACTAAGCGGCCCCGTAGGTATATAGTCTCTAGAATTATCTAAACTACCTACCTTATCTCCCTTTTATTTATTTCGCTTACTAGCCGATCTTACTTATAGTAAGATAGCGCGTTAGGCACCGCTACTAGCCTCCCTAGCTAGAACTTTAGTATAAAGTTATAAGATATAAGCTCTATCGCCTATTAGCTTTATTTCTCGTTTAACTTCTTTTTTATTATAAAGTACCTTAGGTTATTATAATCGGTTAGTACTATAAAGGTAGGTATATTCTAGAGTTCTACTCCCTAGAAGTCTAAGTACTATATAATTATAAGTATCTTCTTATTATAGATTAGGTAGTTATACTCTACTAGGTTTAGTTTGTTTAAGAAGAATCCTACTAAGTATCGTATACTATCTAGCCCTACCTATATTAGCGCCCCCCCTATTATATATCTAGAATAGTCTGCTTTGAAGTATATTTCTCTCTTTAGGTTATAGAGTTATAGTACTAGGGCGTTATAAAAGGCGTTCTAAATAAACTTAAACGCTACTTAGTACTTATTTATTTACTTAAAGATCGCGCCTTTCTTATAAAGGCCGTCTAGGTATACCGATTCTTTTATATAAAGTAGTATAAAGGCCTAGTAGAAGTTTATTCTTAAGGTATATAAGTAAAAGCGGAATTTTAGGAAATTAAGGAATTATATAAGACTATATAATAAAGGGGAAGAAGGAGTATAAGGTAAGATTTTTAATAGAATTTATTAGTAATATATTAGTATATAGAAGAGGTATTAAAGTTAATAATTCTCTATCTATTTACTAGCGGACATACTATCTTATATAGATAATTATAGCTAAATAGAAGAACCTTTTAGGACTAGATTTAGGCTGCTATATAGTCTTAAGACTAAGGAATTTAGTAATACCTCGAGTATATTAGGAAGTGTCTTAGTTCTACTAATATTTATATTTAAAGGAGGTTAGTCGTGCCGGTGTTCTTAAGAGGTCTTAGCTAGTATTTTAAGCTAGCTCTATTTCTTCGATTCCCGATTATACGATAACCGGCAACCCGTTTAATATATAATAATATATAAAATAATAAGCGATTCTTACTCTATAATATAGGATTTTATCTATAATTAATATACTACTTATTAGCTTATATAATCGGGAGAGTATATTATAGCTGCTTTATTTATAATAGGAACACCGTTCCTTATATTTATAAAGCTAAGGAAGCTCCGGACTCCTCTTATACTCTAAGGTACCTACTACGTTTATATTACCTAGATCTTCTTTAGGTTATATTAAACCTTACCTATTACTTATATAATAAAGCCTAGGTACTAAACCTCTTTTATTATAAAGTTATACTTCCTTAAGTCTAATATTAGGCCCGCCTTTTATAGCTTTTATAGTACCCTTACTACCTTCTCTTAGTAGTCTTAGAGAGACCTTAATAAGTAGATTAAGACGTTATTTATATACACCGTAATAAACTTATATAAGTATTCCCTTAGTACCTTATTAATATATTATTAAAAGGTAGCTAGCGTCCCTATTAAGCTAAATAGGTATACCTACTACTTAAATAATCTAAACCTTATTTAAAAGGCTATCTTAAACTTATAGCCCTTTACTATCTAGATTTTATAAAACGCTACTATAACGTTAAGCTTAATAAACTACTTTACCTTTATAAGTATCTATAGTATCTCTATAATTAAGGGTAGCGCGTACCTATCCCTCTTTATAATTATATTTAAGGCTTAGTAGTTATAGTAAAATCGTAAGTAACCGTTTAACTTTTAAGTAAAGAGTACTAAGGCCGCGGCTAAGGAGCTACTTAAGTAGATTAGGTTTACCTTTATTAGCTCGCTTAAGGTCTTCCTTAGTACTAAGAGTTCCTCCTTTAATATATTATAAAGGGGTCCTTATAATAAGGGGGGCTCTACCCTATCTTTATTTAGTATTAGGTTAATCTTATAGTCTACCCTTAGCTTATATAGGAGTATCTTTAAAGCCTTCTTTAATATAAAGAGGTCTAGGTATATATCTAGCGCTTACTTTAGGACGTGGTTTACTAGGTCTACCGCTATCTTTAGCTAGAGTACTCTCTTTATATCCTTTATCGTAATCGCTTAGATATCGACTATCCTCCGCCTTCTCTTATTATCCCTTACCGCCCTCTCCCTTAGATATTCTACTATAAATACTACCGCGCTAATAATCTTTACCCCTTAGATTTATTCTACCCTCTTTATTACCTCCGATCTTTATAGGCCTAGTTAGATCTTAGCCTTATTATACTAAATCTAATCCCCTACTATATTATATATTACTTAGTTCTTTTTTATTTATAGCCTTCCTAGGAATATATTATAGCTTAGCCTAGGGACTATATATATAAAGGTCTACTTTATATAGCCGTTAATATCTATCTTAAATACTATAATTCTATTTATCTATAGGGCTAGAGTATCTTTTAAGAACGGCCTTAGTTATCTTCTCTTTTTATCGGCGAGAGGTATTTATAGCTTCTTTACTACCCTCTCGCTTACTATAGTATAGTAATTATAGCTAATATCTATAAGCGTATTAAGTCCCTTCTTCTTATTAATACTTACCCTTAGCGTTACTAGGCCTAGCATAAGATAGTCCCTTATTAACTTTTAAGCTTCTTACTATTTCTCTTTTACCCTTAGCGCTTAACTTTATACTAAGGTTCCTTTTTTTCTAAGTCGTTATTATCCTTAGCGTTCTTCTCTTCCTTTATTACGCCCGCCCTCTAGGGTTCCTATCTCCTCTTTTTATAATAGAGCGCGATATATCCTCTAACTCTATACTTAAAGTATATCTAGTTCTCTAGCTAGCTCTACCCCTCCCTTTATTTATTTAAGGCGTTAATACCGGTTATTAAGGTATCCCTATCTTTATCCTTCCTTCCCTAAGGGTATATATCCGCTAGTCTCCTTTAGTTTAAGGGGGGTTATCTTATTTACTAAACCCTCTCTAGCTTAGCCGCTATTTATACTACCTAACTAATATAGGCGGTAAAGCTTAATATAAGGAGGTCGACTATAGCTAACGCCTTATAGAGCTAGATTCCTAGAGCCCTTTCTAGGAAAACAATCTAAACGTCGTATAGCTAAGACCCGCCTCTAGCCTTAAAGAGTCTTTACTTAAACTTTAGGAGGAACGCTATAAACGTTTAACTTTCCTTTTATTTTATTATTTAGATCGCCGCCGCTATATATAACTAGATATCTATATTAAGGTAGATAAAGTTAAGGTACTTTAGGAATTACTTATAATTATAGCCCCTCTCTACCCTTATTCTATAGTATATAGCGACTATTTATTATAGCCTAGCGTTTAAGTAGTTATAGATAAAGTAAAAGATTTCCCTTAAGCTTAAAAAGAATTCTTCGTCGATCTTATACTTCTCTTATATATATCGTGCTTATAAGGTATAGTACCGTTGTTATTTATTAAATTTTCCTAGGCTTAGGAGAGGCTTCTTATAGCTATTCTTCCTTATTACCTCCCCCTTAGTTATAGGCGTCGCTGCCCCCCCCGTTGCCCTTAAGGGCGGCATTAAACTACTTACTCCGCTATTAGCCCCCTCCTATATACCTATCTATATTAGTTTATCTATCCTTTAGTATATCCTCTTAATCTAGCTAATTAGTTCTTATATCTATAGTTAGCTCTATATTACTTAATACCTTATCTCTACCTCTTTTACTTATAGCGAGAGTATTACTTACTTTATTATTAGCCGGGCGTTTAGCCCTCTTATTACTACTCCTTACCGTCCTTAGGCCTATTCTCCCTCCCTTAGTTTATTAAGATATCTATATTATATCCTTTTAGTTTAATCTCTTTCTAGGCTTTATAGCTTTATCTAAAAGGAGCTTTAGATATATTAAGGGCTAGCGTATACTTAGTATAGTAATATAGGGCCGAATAAATATTTACTTAAAGCTAAGGAGAAAGGAGGAAATATAAGAGCGCTACTAGGAGGTACGGGCTAATAAAGCACTTAGGTACGTAGTACTAATATATCGGTAGGGTATTAGCAGGGAATCGTGCCTACCCCGCTCGTATATTATAGACTACTCGCTACTCCGACTAAAGAGGAGAAATCCCTCTTCTCGTAAGCTTTAGTCTTACGACGAGGAGAATATAATATATATAGCGTAATACCTCTAGCTATCTCTACTACCTAACTAATCGTACCGTAATATATATTCCCTTATAATTTCTAAAGCTTGCCTTTTTAGTTACCTAGTAGAGATAGCTACTTAAAGAAGACTACGTAACGCTCCTATAGCGCGACGTAGTAGTTAACTAGTCGAGGCCTTTTCGTTACGTATATCGAGTATCTACTTAGGAGACGAAGAATAGGAAGATATATCCTTAGAATAGACCCCTACTACGGACGGCGTTATAACTATATCGAAGATATCGCTACCTATAGGCGTAAGATAACCGTCTCGTAAGGAAAAGCTCACGGCCCTATAAGCGCGCGTTAAGGAGCTAAAGGAGACGAAACGCCTATAAGATCGCGTTATATAATTAGAGGAGGAAATTGCTAAACGCGCTAGTGCTATCGCTATCCGTTTAGGGAAGCGTTAATAGTCTTACTCCCCTAAATCGGACGGCAGTCGCGGTAGCGAGGTTAAGATTAAAAACATCGCTTAATTATCCTAACCTACTAATACACGGAAACGTCTAGACTAGACTTACGATCTAGAGGACGCTTTTAGGGCAGCGCCTAGATACTTTTATCGCGATAAAACGAAGATCCTCTACGTAGTAGATTATATATATAGCGACTATAAAGCGAGATAGCGCCGATACCTTAAAAAATAGACGCCGATTAACCGAACTAAATATAGCACGGATTAGGTATACTTTAAGGAATAGATACTTATCTTAATTAACGATACTATAAATAAGGAGATACTATTAGCGACGTAATTAGAGGAGGCTCGCTAATAAGAAGGCTAGTCCCCCTTAGAGTTTAGCTTATACCTTAACTCCTTAGAGAGGTATTTTAAATGCCTATCGGAAAAGGCGCGTGCTCTTACGTTTTTTGCTAAGCTAGAGCTATAACTTTAGGACTAAATTAACCTTTATTCGATACCTATCTATACCTACTAACGGGAAGAGCTTATATAAGTCGCCTAACGATATTAGGATGCTACTATTAATAAGAGGCGACGTACTAATACTACTTCTACCCTTAGAGGAACCGGGAATAGAAGTAGTGCTATACCCCGAGGCGGTACGTATAAGGGAAGGAATTAAAGAGGCCGATAAGCTAGGCCGAATCGTTAAGGAAATACTACCGATTCGACCGATAACTAGTAAGCTAGCGATATACCTACTAGGGGCCGAACTAAGGGACGTTATTAAGGAAGAGGATCTTCTACTTAATCGGGAATTATATATTTCTAATATAATAAGCCGGGACACCTATCTACGGAATATACTAATTCTCTAAAGGTAGAAACCCTAGTAAAGACTCTTAGACTTAATACCGTAAAATAGGGAAAAGGTAAGATATTAAGGTAAACGCCTCTCCCTTAGTAAACTTAATACTTATAGGATAGTTACTTAAAACTCCTATAACGATATTAGGGCGAAACCCTACCGAAGTCCCTATATACTTAGACACTTACGGTACCGTTAACCTTATAGATATATACTTTACCCGATAGTAGGGATTGCTATAAGTAGCGCTATTATACCCTAAGTTAGGGCTTAATAATAGTAGGGTAAGGGAGTATAGAGTATAGTTAGTGCCGCTCCGAATAATAGATATAAAGGGCACCGAAAAGATAATTACTCGTTTCTATATCGGTACCGATAAGTTAACGCTAAACGATTAGGTACTAATCCTTTTATTAGTTACTACCTTAAAGGATAAACGTATCTATATTATCTTATAGAAACGATAGTAGTAGTTTAAGTATTAACTAGGCAGCGAAACCCTATAGAATCCCCATAGATTCCTTTAGGAATATAGGAACGAAGTAAGGGTATATATAATAGCGCTTAATCCTAAGCTAATCCCGCTACTAGATAAAGACAAAGATAAAGGGATTTTATAGGAAGAATAGGCCGAAATCCTACTAACTTTTTACCGGTTTAAAGATACCTTCTCGGCTAATAAATCTAATTTATTACTAGCTAGAAAGGGAACGGATTACTTAATTAATTTAATCCTTAATATAGAACCTCCTTATAGACCGATTTACCCTCTATTATAAAGGGAACTCTAAGTATTACGCGACTAGATCTAAGACGCGATAAAAAGGAAAATAATCCGGGAGTTAAAGAGCCTAGCTAGGGCGCCTATCCTTTTCGTTCTAAAAAGGGATAGTACCTTACGGCTATATATAGACTACCGAGGACTTAACCGGGTTATATAAAAAAATCGGTACCCTTTACCCCTTATTTCGGAGATTATTAACCGCTATTAAGGAGCTAAGTATTTTTCTAAGATTAATATATAGAATGCGTATTAATATATTCGAATTTAGGAAGGAGATAAATAAAAGACCGCTTTCTAAACGCGTTACGGACATTTTAAATACCTAGTAATGCCTTTTAAACTTACTAACGTACTAGCTACGTTTTAGAGCTATATCTATTAGGCGCTCAAGGGGCTTATAGATATAATCTACGTAGTCTACCTTAACGATATCCTTATATACTTTAAAACGAGAGAAGAATATACTAAATACTTAGGATAAGTAATAGAAAGGCTATAGGCTATAGAGCTCTATATAAAACCATCGAAGTATATCTTCTATTAATAGTTAGTCGAGTTCCTTAGGTTTATATTATCTATTAATAGGGTATTAATAGACCCTCGACAGGTAGAGGCAATAGCCTAATAGCCTAAACCTATAACCTACTATAATATTTAGGTTTTCCTTAGGTTCTATAATTTTTACCGACGATTTATATATAGGTACTTAGGAGTTATAGCGCCCTTAACTATATTAGTAAAGGGGAGTAAGAATAGGAAGAAGCTAGGGAGTATAGAGCTAAACCTTACTAAAAGGGTAGCGTTTTAGGCTCTTAAGGATGCTTTTTAAGGAGCCTTACTCCTCCGATATTATAATCTAGAAAGATATATTTATATCGAAATAGATATATCGTAATTCGCGATAGTAGGGATTATCTCTTAATCTAATAATAAAGGGCGTTACTATCCGATCGTATTCTAGTTAAGGAAGTTTACTAGAGCTAAACTTAATTATAGTGTTCTAGACTAAGAACTCTTCGCTATTATTAAGTTATTTAAATACTAGCGATATTACGTTAAAAGGGCAGCGTATAAAGTAAAGGTATTATCGGACTACTATAACCTCTAGATATTTATATACTAGACCTCCCTAAATAGGAGGTAAGTAAGATAGTATATATATTTAGCACTATTTAACTTTATAATTAAGTATTATATAGGTAAATCTAACCTAGCGGACGCGCTATTAAGAATGCCTAGATATAAGGGCGAGAAGCCCTTATCTACGGAACTATTACTAGAGCTATAAGCGAAGCTAGCTACTATTAATACCGTATCTATATAGAGAAATAATAAGGCGTTTTTATAGGTAAAGAGATACTTAACCTCGAGTTAATATAAGCGTAGTAAAGTGCCTTTATATAAGGAAAATATATAAGCTTATCTATAGCGAAACTATAATAATTTAGGCGTAAGACCTAAACGATTAGCCGATTAAGCTAAAGAGAGAGCTAGTTATAAATAGTTACTCTTAAGGAAGACCGCTAAAGAAGCGGCCTACTATATAAAGGTTTATATAGTAGAAGTTCTAGAACTATTACTAGAGTTACTAAAACGCACTTAGTCGGTTAACGTAGCGATTAATAGGCTAAAGGAGACTAAAGACTTCTTAAAAGGAAAGGGTTTCTAGTTAGTGCGCCTAGATAGACTACTACTATAAAAGGGTCGTATCGTAGTGCCTTTAGAGGCAGCCTTACGGTAAGAGCTAATATAGCTCTTCTATAACGATCTATTAGTAGGATACTTTAGCTCCCGATATACTAGCGAACTACTAGCGAGGAACTTCTACTAGGATAGAATAATAAAAGATATAAATAAATACGTCTAGTTATACCTAGTATATTAAGGTATAGTATCTAGGAGGCATCGCCCTTATAGCACTATATAATCGTTACTATATCCTATACGACTATAGGAAGAATTATTAATAGACTTTACTATAGGTCTACCTAAAGTATAGTATAATAGACGAGATATTAATACGATCTTAGTAATCGTAGACCGATATACTAAGTATTGCCTCTTCTTTTCTATCTCTAAGATAATAATACCCTTAGAGCTAGTAGAATTATTCTATTACTAAGTTAAATTAGTATATAGACCTCTAAAAGGCATTATCTTAGATAGAGGGTCCTTATTTATAAGTAAGTTCTAGTTAGATCTCTATTTTATCTTATAAGTAAAACGTAGGCTATCGACGGTATTTTACCTATAAACTAATAGGTAAATAGAACGAATAAACTAAGCCGTATAGCACTACTTAAGATGCTTTACTAACTTAGAATAAACTAACTAAGCGTTACTCCTATATATTACTTAATTTATATATAATAATATAAAGAACGCGATAACTAGGTTATTACTTAACGAAGCGTTAATAGGTTACTAACTAAACTTCTATATTAATACTAAGGACGATATTATTTAGAGAGGGGTACCTAAAGTAAGAGTAAGAGTTACTAGGCTATAAGAGCTATAAAAGAGGCTTAAGGAATACTAGGGAAAGGCTATTAAATCGTAAGCGAAATACTATAATTTAAGGCATTAACCGCTTATACTAAAAGTAGGAGACCTTATAGTATTATCGATAAAGAACTTACGCCTTAAGGATAAAAAAAGAAAACTCTTACCTAAGTATATTAGACCGTTTCGGGTCCTATAAGCTATTAAAAAGTAAGTATATTATCTTATACTCCCTAAGAAGTACTTATACCTCTATAACGTTTTCTATATTAGTCTCTTAGAGCTATAAAAGGAGTATAAAGGCACCTATAAAAATAGCGAAACCCTACTAATACTAAACTTAGAGGATAACGAAGGCGAATAAGAAGTCTAAGAGATTAAAGACTAAAAGAGATCTAAGGGCGATACCTTTTTCCTTATTAAATAGAAAGGATAGCTAGCTAAGTATAACTAATAGGTTAAGGCTAAAAATATAGTAAATAGCTAAGACCTTATTAAAGAATATACTGCTCGCTTAACTAAGAAAAAGGAGCGTAAGACTAAGTATGGTAGGGAAACCTACTAGCGTAGGGAGACGCTACTAAATCGGTAACGAATCCCTACTAAATCGCTACTAACTCGTTAATATATCGGTATACCTAAACGTCCTATAACTATATATAAAATAGTAAAATAAGAGAATAGGGAAAACTATCTATACTACCTATTAAATATTATTAAGGAAAATAAAACTAAACTATAACTCTACTAAGGCCCTAATAATAAAGGAGAGAAGGATAGTTATAGCTAAATAAAAGAAAGATAAGACCTATCTATTACTTCCGACTACCCCTCTTCTTCGCCGGTATAGCGGGAACTAACTAAGGCGCCCCCTCTACTATACTAAATACCTCTAGAAATACCGGAACTACCTTATCCTCCGCTCTTTCCTTATCCTTTGCGTTAAGACCTATCTTTATTAGTATAGTACTTACCTCGGCCTTAGTAAATAGTAAGGCGTATTACTACGAAGTATAGCCTATATCGCCGTCGATAAGGCAGAGTTTTAACCGGGATTCCTAGGCCCGGTATTCTAGGCTTATATAAGCGATATCGAATAGGGGCGCGGGGTTAAGGCGAATAATAAGCTCGCGGCGCTTATTAATTAGCGTATAGTAGTTAGTACGCTCGACCTAGTATATCGTTAGGCGGTCGCTAATAAAAGGGTCGGATAAAACTTACGATAGTAGACTTCTATATACCTATAGTCTTAAAGGACTTACGATAGGCCGTCTTAGCGGCGTTAAAAGCCTCGGCTAAATACTATACTATAATAGCGAGATAGCGCCGATTAGCCTCCTCGAAAACGAGCACGCCTATGTCTAAGCTATCGTCCTCGGTATCCTTATTACCGGTCTTTAGCTTATTAAGCTTACGTAGGTACTTAACGATAGCGACTATATCGGCCTGGTTACTAAATATAAGAGTAGCGGCCTTAAGAAGGATTAGCTTATTAATCGTAATATTTAAAGTTAAAGGGAAACTTACCTAGTTATAGGTCGCGGTACGTTTATAGTACTACTTATAGCGCGTCGAGGAAACCCCTAAGAAAATATAGCTAATTAAGAGTACCTTAATAGGCTTAGGCTTAGTTATATTATACTCCTTAACGACCGTCCTAAAATAATATATATATTAGAGCTTATAAGGGATAACCCTATAGGCCCTAACCGGGCGGGCTTTAGCCTTAGATCGGGTGCGCTTCTTCGTAGGAGCGCGACCGCCTCGTGCCGCCGCTTAGGTACCCTCGTCTCTAGCGCCGCCGTTCTTAGGTTTATTAGTAGGAGGAGTCGGATCGCGGCCGTCTCCGTTATTATAGTTATCGTTATCTTAGCCCTCGTTCGGCTAGGCATTAAGATAATCTTAGCCCTCGTTCGGCTAGGCCTCGTCGTTAATATCGGCCTACTTATTTTAAGGAGCGGCCTAGGCGATAATCTCCTATTAGCTAGAGCCGCCCTATTAAGATAAAGTAGCTAGGTTATCGGCACTTACCTAGGAGCGCTTAGGCACGATCTCCTCGCTAGTATTAGTATCGCTAACGGGGGTAATAGACTTATAAGTTTCCGGGCCTATAAAGGTAGGCTTATTAGTAGTCGGAGTTAGGGTACTTAGCGGGGTAATAGGGGCACGACCCTCGCTAACGTTAGGTCCTAGACTAGAAGTCTCTTAGGACTAGGATTCCCCTATACCTTTCTTAGCTTTCTTTGCTAAGAGGGAACTAGCGTCGCTACGAGACTTCTAGGCCGATCGCTTATACTTCGAGGGCGAACCCGCCGCTACCTACTCCCGTATACAGCGTAGGAAATCGGCGTTACGGTTCTTTATTTTCTTTAGCGTAGAAGGTATTATTGTCAATAAATCGTCGATAAAAAGTAATATAAAAAGGTATAAGGGATTAATAAAAAAAGGCGTAAAACTCTATAGTAATCGTAAGCGGAAGAGTTAAAAAAGAAAAGAAAATAGAAGAAGTAGGAGATATATACGCACGCTCTTTATATTATAGTTACGCGGCCGATATATAGGCGATACCGTAACGGTTACTTAGCGGCAACCGCTAGTATAATAACTATTAACGTTATAGAGTATAGACTAATATATACTTATATAGGCGTATACGCGCGATATATAACCGAAACTACCTCTCTTCTTAACTAAATATATATAGCGTAGCGAAAGTAATATATATTAAAGATATAGCCGAGACGTCTATATAAGAGGGGAGATAATTATAAGAGCGCTACTAGGAGGTACGGGCTAATAAAGCACTTAGGTACGTAGTACTAATATATCGGTAGGGAATCGGCAGGGAATCGTGCCTACCCCGCTTATATATTATAGACTACTCGCTACTCTAACCGAAGAGGAGAAATCCCTTTTCTCGTAAGCTTTAGTCTTACGACGAGGAGAATATAATATATATAGCGTAGTACCTCTAGCTATCTCTACTACCTAACTAATCGTACTATAATATATATTCCCTTATAGGAAAACTTTATCTTAGTCGCGATAGTTATCTATCTTCCTTAGTCCCTAGCTTAACCCGTGTTTAGGTAGTATTCGGCTTAAGTTTAGGTCGAGCTCTGCCTATATATAGGTCTACTTCGGCCTAACTTTAGTACGGTCGCTATAATATAACCTTAGCCTTCTATAGGTATAGCCCGTAATAATACTCCTCTTTTAAGGTAGTAAGTTTAAGTTATAGTCTTATTACTTTTTATATAAGTTATATTATACTATCTAAGGTTTTATTATATCTATTTAAAAGCGGGTAATAGATATTAAAGTCCCTTACTATTATTATAAGGTACTTTAGTTTAATTACGCTTAGGTCTTATAACGCTTTAGTCCTTATAGCCTTTAATAGTAAGTAAATTACTTATAGTTTAGTACTATCCTTAAAACCTACCTTACTTTAGTTTAGTTTAAACTAAGGTAACTATGTCCTTAGCCTAAACCTCTTATATATATATAGCGCGTACCTCCCCTCCTTATAAACTAAGCTATAAGTCGCTACTTTAAAGGGTAAGGCCTTACCTCTTAATATAGCTTTTACTTCTTATAGTACTTTTAAGTTAAAGGTAGATTAATAGTAAAGCGCTAGCTATATAAGCTTATATCTTTTCTATATATTCTAAAATAGTACTTTTAGTTATATATAGGTAAGGTTAAGGTAAAAGGGTTTATCTATATAAGGAGGGAGGCGCTTTATCTCTTAGCGCTTCTTTATCTACTATACCTATATAAGAATATACCCTTATATTCCTATTTTACTATTATAAAAAAATAATAGGTATAAGGAGGCTTTATAGAATAAGCTAGTAAAAAGAGGCTTTATAATATAGTCTAAGGGAATAACCCTTAAAGATAAAAGGCCTCTACTAAATATCTATACCTTCCTTTAAGAAAAGTAAGTTAAGATAAACTTATCCTAATAAATTAAAATATATATTTTATATATAAGTTAATTATAAGTAGAATAAATACCCTATTACTTATTTTAGCTTAGCGGTTCTAAAGATATCCGCGATATAAGAATAGGTAGGGCATAGAATATTCTAGTTAAATCTAATTTTTATACTAGAACCTATAGTCTTACGTTAACTATTACGTTATAATTAGACTACCTTCTAAGTTAGGAAGATATACTATTAATAGAGCTTTTTAAGTACTATAGAATATACTAGAAAGCTAACTAATTAGTCTACTAGTAGGTAAGCAATAGTCTATAAAAGATAAAGGATTTCCCTTAGAGTAGTAAATAAAATAAGTAAGTTTATAAGTATCTTTTATAACGCTATTCTTTTAATATATTATTTAGCCCCTTATATACTTACTATAAACTCTAGATAAAATCCTACTTTATACTCCTTCGACCGATCCTTCTACTTATATTATTAATTACCTAATCGTATACTTATTACTTATACCTTCTTATAGGTTATAAGCCTAGCTTCTTTATAAGTTAGGTAATAACTTTAAAAAGTCCTTATAATTTTAATACTAATTATATAACCTTAAATTCTTAAAAATAAGCTCTAAGGATAAGTTTAAATTTACTAAACTTAAAGGTAGTTTTACTTATACCTTCTAAGCTATTTAAATATAAGCTCTTTTAGTTAAGGAGAAGCTTTCTACTATAATATAGTAAGATAATTACTTAAAAGTAAAAAAGCACTTACTTTAATTTTTCTTTATATAGACAATAGTCCTTTAACCTAAATAAAGTATATAATAAATATTAAAGAGGCATAGGATAGGTTAAAAAACCTATATAACCTTATTTCCTTTACTTTAAATTACCTACTTATAAAGGAGCTTTTTAATACTTTAGTAAGGGATTTTAAATCCCTAGAAGGCTACCTAAATAAGGTAAAAGAGGTATTTAAAGAGCAAAAGCATAGAATATTATAAATCTAAAAGTAGTTATTATAGCTTAGATTTTAAATAGCCTTTTAGGCTCGTTTTCTAGCTATATAACTAATATAATATAAGCTCTTCGAAATAACTTAAAGGCTTTTAATTTAGAGTCTCTCTTTAGTAGTCTTATAAATAAATTTAAGAGGACTAAGTCTTTAGAAAATCCCTTTAAGTAGGCTTTCTTTACTAAGAAGCCTTAGAAAAAGATAAAAAAAACTATATTATAATATACTTACTATAAGAAGAAAGGGTATTTAGTTAAAGATTACTACTATCTTTTCCTAGAAAGGCCCTTAAAGGCTTTTCTAAAATATTAAAATATTAAAATAAGGGAATACTCTTTAAGAGGCCTAGAAAACCTTTTATAGAAGGAAATCCTATTAAATTAGACTCTTACCTTAATAAAAAGAAGAAAAAACCCTCTTTTCTATATATATTAAAAGTAGAAAAAATAGAAATCGATAATTAAATAGATAAAAAAACTAGATATCGATTTTTCTATTCCTCTTCTTACCCTTAAAAGTTATAAAAGCTTTAAAGAAAAAGTAAAGGTATATATCTCTTTAAATATCCTTAAAAAAGTCGTATTTAATAATAGGTTAATAAGACCTTTAAAATCCTATTAAATTAAAGACCTTATATATAAGGTAAAAGAGAAGGAAATACCTTATAAAATCTTAAAGAATAGAAATTTCTATAATTTTATATATAATACTGGTGCTACTAGGTATATAGTATTAGAAAAGAAATTCCTTATTAATTTTTAAACTATCTCTACTAATTTTAATTAGGGAAAGGCATCTTATATAGTTATTAAAGGCTATAAAGATCTTCTTTTTAGATTTCTAAATAATAAAAGGTAATTTATCTTAAGAAATTACCTCTTTATTCCTTAATTAAAGGTAAATATTATAAGCTAATTATATTTTAAAAATACTTATGCCTTTATTAATAGTAAGGAAATTTCCTATTAGATAACTAAGCTAATATTATATTTAAAGGAAAATAATAAGATAACCTTTATATCTTCTCTTTAAAAATACCTTTCTTAAAAAAGAAGACATTCCTATATATTATTAATAATATAAGGAATAATATAAAGGACCTTAAGTTTTATTTATAGTACTTAAGGCTAGGATATATAAGTCTTAAAGCCTTACTAAAAACCTTTAAAAGATATAATAAAGATATAACTATCCTTAAGAAGGATATTATAAAAGTAAAAGTTAAGACGGCTTGTCCGCCTCCGGAAATAGTGGTCTTAGCCTACTATATTTAGTGGTTACCTTATCGGGCAATCTTCGGCCCCTCCTTCCGCACCGCCTCTACGTCGCCTATAAAAGTCCGGTCTCTACCTAAGTATCCGCTATATACTATTAATGTTCCTATTATTTCCCCTCGTATACCGACTTAGTTATCTTTTCTAACTACTCTTTACTTCGCCCGAGCATAGTATAGCTATTATAGTATAACGAGACCTACGCTAGCTACTACGCTTAGGGTTCTATTCTCTATTCTCGATATCTCTACTATAAAACTACTACTAGCTCGAAACTTATTTACGTCCTACGCCTACGGGCTTAAATAACTTCGGCTACGCCGCCGGCTCTAGCTACCGTCCCCCTTCCCGGCTATAGTAGAATCAGCGACTAGAATAGCGCGGCGGATATAATGCGATTAGATATACTTCGGTTTAGCCGCCTAAAATTACTTAACTAGGCAAAACTATATTATAAGCAATAGCCTAATTTCCTTTTACGGATAAGAGTAGCTAGGTACCGCGGAAGCTAGGTTCGTGCGTTGGCGTTAACGTTCCTCTATATATCGTTTTCGCCTCTCTCGGAAACATAGACTAACTAGGGAAGGTCTATTAATACGAACCTAACCTAGTAAAGGGAATAAGCGCGAATATTTACTCTTTAGCTAATATTAGGTGCCGGGGTAAGGAGTCCTTATCGATATTAATATTAATCGCAGTACTTAATCTTAAGGATACTCCCTAAGAATATAAGATAGCGGAAACGTAATAGCCTCTAACGCCGACCCGAAGTTAATAGTTAACCGGGTAATAACACCCCCCCCCTAAATAGCAGGGATCTTTATCGGTCCTATATCGCCTCGGCTAAGGAGTAGCTTATTCTTTTACTTAAGTCCGTCCTATTAATAAACGGATAGTTACTCCGAGCTTATTCTTATTACGTATTAAAGGGACTATTAGCACGCGGTAAGGATAAACCCTACGGACTTACGAGCGAATATATTATTAAAAGTAGGTATAATAAGGTAAGGGCGGGAAGAGGATAGACTCGTAGTAGCCTATATTTAAGAACGAGGCCCTAACTAATAATCCTATAACTATCCTACTTATTAGGCTAAGACGCGAACTAGACCTTACCGCTAAGGGAGCAATCCTACTACTATAAGATTAACGCTTAAATCCTCCTCGTTATAATATAAGATATAGTAACTCCCTAGCACCGAGCTAATTATATTTAGACCCCTAGACGTAGGAAACTAAGGGGGTAGAGCGAGACGCACTTTATATTATATACCCGCCGTCGGCGGGCTAGTAGTTTTCCGCGGTACGAATTACCTTATTCTATCTAGTATAGCCTACTTTGTTAGTACTAGACTTTACCGGGCCCTAGATAATCCCCCTACCGCTAACCTAATATAAGGGAGGTTAGGATAGCACTATTAATTTCGACGTAAGTATAACTTAATTAAAGCTTCTATAGGTAAGCCTATAGTATATAATAGTCTTACCTAGCCTTAGCAATATTTATATTCGCGCCTTATAAGTTTATATTTATACGGTTTAGGGGTCCCTATAGGATATAAGTAGCAGCGCCTATAGATTCTACCTTATAAACTAGTCTCTCGTCTAAGCCTATATCTAATACTTATAATAGGAAATAAAGAGGGTATTATTATTAACTTACGCGCTTAAGCCGATTATTTTCCTAATATCGATATAAACGTATTTCTACTAGCTTAGTAGTCGAATAATAGTAAGCTCGGTAAGTTAGATACTAATAAATAAGTAAGTAGGGGGCAGTCTATCTAGGCAACCTAGCGCTCTTAAGCGGCTCGGCTAAGTCGGTCGGCCTAAATTTCTCTTATTTTACCTGCCCTACCGGTCTAAATAGATACTACGCTATAGACTCCGTTATTAGTTATATATTATAGCTAGAGCTAGGCGGGAAAGGGAGGTAGGTTTAGTCCCCTATTATAGCGAGAGAGCTAACTATTATCCGGGCTAAAATTAGTACTATTTAAAGATAGGAGCAGAAAGGGAGGCCGATTAAGATAGCTAGCATAGATCTAGTCTAGATCCTACTACGTCCTCTCGGCTATAGATCTTTTTATAGAATAGTTTAATAACTCTAATATCGGTTTATAACCCCTTATTACTAGATATTTAGCTAGTACCCTAAGAGACGGAAAACTAACTCTTAATAAAAAGGGGGGCACTTCTTATCCTTCTTGATTTCTCTTTTATTCTCTTAACCCTTAAGCATAAAATACGGATATATTTAGTTTCTATACGTTATAGCCTCTCCCTTAAAGTTTAAACTATATATTCCTATGCTATAAAGATAGCGAAAGAAAAAACTCCTAGATCCCGCGCCTAAGGGACGTCGTTATATTACGTTAGTAGAAGCTCGTAGTAAAGGCTAATTTTTATAATATAATATAGAGGGCTTCTTAGAGATAAACGGTATACCGTAGAATAAAAATTCCGCTAGAGACGTTAAATTACGGCTAATATCCTTAAGACTAGGAGGATATAATAACGCTCGATTTAGCCGGCCTCGCTTAGTCCGACGATATATAATCTATCTCGTAGTATATAGATATATATTATACTTTTAGTACTAGTAGTAAAGATATCGACGAATACTCTAGTAATTCGTCTATCCCTATACCTTAACTTAGGGCAGGTAATCCGTAAGTAATTCTAGGTAATTACCTCTTAAAGTATTATTAAAGTTACGAAACTAATAAAATACTATTTAGGTTCTAACTTAAGGACGGAAGATATCGAGGAAGGGGATAAGGGGGCTACTAAGATATCTCTAACGCTAATAGACCTAGCCTCTTTAGCACTAGTATTAGATCCTACCGTTAATTTTACTAATAGCGATATAGTATAGATAGCGTTAACCTAGCCTAAGGCTAGTACTATAATATAGTCGCTAGACCTTTTAAGGCCCGGTATTAACTAGCGTAGAGGTCGTCGCTATATCCCTATTTCCTCGGCAGCTTCTAGCGTATCTACTTTAGCACCTACTAATACTAAGAGTTTATCTTTAGAGAGCCTCCTCGATAATAATACGGGCTGCTAGAGCTAGCTAGATATAGGCTAATAGTAAGATATCGCACTAATTTTCGAGCGGATAAAGCAACTACTAAGAGACAGCTAGGATAGTAGTAGCCCTAATAATTTATAGGAAGCAAAGAGACTAAAGTTGCCCTCCGCTACTAAATATAGTACTTTACTATATTAGCTAGGCGTTTATAAGGTTACCTCGATACTAGTCGACGGTGCGATTAATACTTAAGACTAGGTTCCTAGACTATTATTGTCGCGTATACTATATGCGTTAATTGACGCTGTCGCTTATATCTAACAGGCGGCCACATCTTTTTCGTGACAGTTATGAGCCCGGGCGGAGGGGTTACCCCTCCGGGAACTTCCCGGTGACTGCGCACGCACTTCTGGCTAGTCTGGCGCGCATTACCCGAAGGCCCGTGGTTCGAGTCCCGCTAGCGCAATTAAGCGCGGTTTTAGCATAGGGCCTGCCTATATAAAAATTCCCGCTGTGGTCTAGGATATCTAGGTATCCCGGGACAAATTGACCCGATATCCCTAAGGGGGTGTGTCGCGTATACTATATACGTTAATTGACGCTGTCGCTTATATCTAATAGGCGGCTATATCTTTTTCGTGATAATTATAGACTTATAATATTAATAGTAGCTATGGCAATAAATACTATAACGATCGATCGGCTATAAAGGCACTAGCCTACTATCTTACGGGCGGCTCCCGTCTAGCAACGGCGTATCGGGGCGGCCCTATTAGTCCTCTAAGCTTACGCTTAGACGCTATTACGTTTTCTTTAAATTAGCCTTTAAATAAACTCGCTTCTTATTTATATAGAAATATAACGATAAGTTAACCTCGCCTACCTAGTATACTATAGTCGCCCTAAGTTAGGCCCTGCCTAGCAGTACCGTTTAGCAAAGCGTAGGAGATAGGGCAAACTAGATAATATAAATTATATATAATTTTCCGTATAGCTCTTTTCGAAGCACTATCCTTACTATATAACTTATTACCTAAGGATATTTTAAGCAAGGCATAGCGTAGCTAGCCCGTAAGCAATACCCTAAAGTAGTATTAGAACTTACGTAAACGGCCTATAGGTCTAGAAAATAGTTATATAGAAACTTCTAATAAAGAGTCTCTAAGTCGTACCGATAAGAATCGCGATAGGGGTAATAAGGGTATATCTAGTAGCGACGATTCTCTAAGCGCTAGAAGTAGTAGAAGAAAGGCGTTTACTAAGCGCCGCCGGTAGTCCGCGCTAGAAGAACGTCGGCTAAGAGCATAGAAGAAGGAGAATAAGTTAGAGCCTTAGATTACTTTAAAGCTTAATCGGACGACGACCGTAGTTAAATAATAATAGTATAAAATAAGTAGAGAAAAGTAATATAAACTATTTAACCTATATAATAATTTAGCTTAGCCCTCTCTTATTATATAGTAGTATAATAGATAATATAAATAAATATTTATCGGGCGAATATAGTACTATATATCTTAGAGCGTTAGTTACTTAGAGCTCGCTACTAGCTTACCTCTTCTCGATAGAGCCGTAAAGTATTTAGTCTCCTATAAAGAGGAGCTAGCGGCGAGAATTCTCCTAAAGCTTCGGCGTCTATAAGCCTTAGATATTTCTCTCCTACGTAAATATTATATAGAGCAACCTAAATCTACCCCTTAAAAATTCACCTTCTCCTAAGCACTGCCTAAGCTACCCTAAGCTACCCTAAGCCTACTAGAGCTAGGCCTAAGCTACCTTAAGCTGCCCGAGCATACCGCCTAAGCTAACCTAAGCTGCTCTAAGTTATTAGTAGATAGCGCGTATAGACTATCGACTAAGCTATTTATAAACTAGCTCCTCCGTATTTAGGACATAGATTTCCCTAATTAATTTTCGCTACTTCTTTCGATATATAACCTTATCTACTTATACGTATATATTAACCGTCTAATTATAAGGATTAGTATATATTAACTATACCTAAAGTTTCCTCGTCCTACCGCTAGCCTTTTTTCTAGCCTCCTTAGAATAAGCTTCCCTAATATATAAGGTGCCCGCCTAACCACCGAATTCTTTACCTATTTATATACTTCTTCTATTAATAAAAGACTAACTAAATTCCCTCCTTAGAAGGATTAAGAGCTTTTAGTCTATTAATTTAATACTAACTACTTATTTACTCGTCCTATAATATATAGCCTTTCTAGCTACGAAAGACTAGAGCCTATCCTATATATATTAAACTTAACCTATATACTAAATTACTAATATATAATATAAGCTACCCCTATAAGCCTCGTCCCTCTCTTAGTAAAAATATACGTAGAAAAAAACGTAACTTAAAAACCTCTTAAGCTATTCTATATATAGCTATAACTTTATATACGAAGTATAGTAGTTACCGCCGCTAGGTAATAGTAAGGGTTATAGGTATCGAACCTAGGATTTCCCCGCTAGGTAGCTAGTATAGTAAGGCCTACTTAGGATAGCCTAGCACTAAGTAGTCGTCTTACTACTAGACTACCCGACCCCCTATAGTAGCTATCGGCTAGTATAGGCACCGCTATTAGTAGGTTACTTAAAGGATTAAGGGAGGGCTACCTAAAGGATTATTATAAGGCTATATATCGGGGACCTATAAAGACCTTACGTATAGGGCTAGCTTAGTGCCTATATAAGTTACCTAAGGGTCCTTCTAACTACGGTATAAATAGGGCCCTATAGCCGCTTCTTTCTAGCTAGATTATATATCTTTATCCTTTCTTATACTGCCCCTACCTTATAAGTACTAGAATAACGGTCTATCGATAATAGTATATTAGTTTATCGGAAAATTAAATGTACTACTTAACTTAGTAATATCTTAAAGGCTGCCTAAAATTATATAGACTTATTACCGCCGGCTAATATAAAGGCTTCTATTAGCTTATCTCTTATATAGCGTTTAATAGGTCTTAGTAATACTAAACTAATTATACCCTTAATTTAGAGTTAATAATATTCTAAGCTTTAGTTCTTATTAGTTAGAATCGTTTATAATAGGAAGAGCCTTTAAATCGCGAAGTAGACGCTAGATAAGCTCTATAATCGATAATATTATAAGGCGTGCGTAAACTCGTTATATAAAGGCTCTGCCCGGTATTAAAATTCTCCTTAAACGGAGTACTTATTTCTTTAAGAGCCGAATCCCTCCGCCTTACGGCAGCATACTAACTTAAACGGGAATATATACTTTAATATAATAAGCTAGTTAGGATAATAAAGGGGGCACGTTAGCGACTATTAGCCCCCCCTCGGAGTCCGGAGTAGAGTCGTATATTAACGACCTTAATATACTAGCTTACTATACCGTACCTACTATTATTTATCGAGCTATAGAGCTTTTGCTTTTAATAATTTAGATGCTATAATCTTAGATATAGCTTAGCGGGCAGGGAGCCGGAAAAGCCTATATCGTAAAAGCGTTATTTTTTTCTATGACTTATATATACCTTAAGAGCACCGTTATATATCGGACGGTGTTAACGCCGCCGAAAAGCATTATTTCTAAGGGCTAGCATAGGCGATAACCCTTGCCGTAGCTTAACGTCTTCGCTATAGTTAGTATATATATACCTAGAAGTAATATCGCTAAAGTACGCTAAAATAAGGGACGCTCTTTAGTAACGTAAGTTTTAGTCCTTAGCTATTCTCTCGTAGGCTACTCCGAGACCCCGCGGCTCCTACCTTTCCGACCCCCTCTTCTTCTCTCTAACTATACTTTAGAATACTTTAACGCTATCTCGGCCATAGCGCTATAATTAAGCTGCTGCCTTAAGATGCCCCGTTCGCTATAATAACCTTTATATTTTATTTACGTAGCTAAGTAAGATAAAACGGCCCTATATCTAAACATGCTAGAAACGGACGATAAGCTAATTTACCTAGGTATACGAAGCTGCCTATATAGGTTTATAGCGCCTATATCTATTACCGCTGCGACTATAGGCAAAAACATTAGCTTAAAAGGTAGCTACGATTCGCTTCCTCGCCGAACTAATAATTCTCTCTACCGAGCAAATATAGCTTTAGGAACCCTAGGTAACGTAGGCTTATCCTACTACCGTCGATAACCGAAACCGAAACCGAAATCACCCTATAGCTTAATAATTCCTTATAAGCTTCGAAATAAATATATCGAATTAGGCAGGGCAAAGACCTCGGAGGAAAAAAGGCGGCGGCCTATAGTTTTCGGGTTCTTTAATAGAGCAGGCCGGTTCTATCGCCGGCTAGGCCGCGGAGTACCTAACTCTCTAATAGACTTACCTTTATCTATGCCTATTGCCTATAATAAAATTGTATACCGCCCGTTATTTATAGGATTATCGTATAAGTAAGTGCGGATAGAGGTATTGCAACGTTTAGTTAGAAGATATAGTTCCGATTTAGAACCCGGCGAAATATAACGAATATCGTCTTCCTAACGGCAGACAGTTCTTCGATTAGACGGCGGGTTCTTAGACTCTATAGTATTATTGCCCTTTATAGGCTTAGGGAGTCTTATCTAGCGTTTAATATTATTATAAACCGGCGTAGGTACTAATCTAAGGAGATAAGATATATAACTACTTTTTAAAATACTATCTTTATTTAAAGCTAGCTTTCTCTAGTCTAGATATAGTATACTACTTCTTAATTATACTTAAAGGTTCTAATATAGGCAAGGGCATAGGTATCTAGGCTATCGGCACTACTAACGCTTACCCTTTAGCCGGTATTATTAGCACCTACGTTAGCTTAATCTAGCTAGCGTAAATGCCTTTAAACTAAACTAAGTATAAAGGCTAAAGTACTTTAAAATGCTCCCCTAGAAAAGCACCTTAAACTACTAGTATTCTCTCTACCCTTCTCCCGCTATTTACCCTCGTAACCCTATCTAAGTAGAAGAACTATAGCGTAGGTATAAAGAAAGAAAAGGGGATCCTATAATGCCTAACGAGAGGGCATATATAGAACTAGCCGGCGAGCGACTTAGATAATATTAAGAGGCGTATACCGTATCTTCTTAAGCCTATATTAAAACCTACGAAAGGCCTCCTAGATATAGGGAAGGCTCGATTAAGGTCTTACCCTCGCCGGAGGAGGCCTACTCGCGGAAGCGCTTACTATTATACTAGGTAAAGGAGGTCTAGCGGTACCCGGAATAGATAATATATTCCTCGCACGTTATTACCTTTATACGCTCGTTAGCCCTATAGGGCGCTAGAGGGTTATATAGTTTATCTCGTTCCCTTCTTCCTCGTCCTATCGTCGCGCTAGGGACCTCGACCGAGTAGTAGGATGCCGCCCCCCCCCTAAGGAGGTTAACCTTAGCCTTCTTATAGTTCCTAGCGGCTTTATCGACGGAGCCGCTAAGTATAACGCTATCGAGGGGGTTATCGCCGATAACTAAGTCGGTGTCCGTACCCCTATTATCCGAGTCTTTAACGTTCTTACGCACGTCCTACTATAAGGGCCCCGAGCGATTATCGACGACGCGGTTAAGGGGGAGCGGCAGAGCGGCGCTAAGTTCGAAGCAGATAAAATAACGGTTACGCGAAACGCCGTAAGGGCGAGCAATACGCTATTTACTTAGGTAGCGCCTCTTCGTGCCTTTACTTTAGGGTGCTTCGAATACTGCTCGAAAAAGTAGTAGGTATCGCGAAGACCGTTACGCTACGTAGGCAAAAGTAGAACGCGCTCCGATAAGAGCACTTAACTAACGTATATCTTTCTTCTTAATAGTAGGATAAGCAATATACCTTATTATAGTATCCTATATCTATAGTTACGATATATATTCCTTTTATAGGACGATAGTAGGCAGCTATAGATAAATATTTATAAAACCTATAAACTGCCTACCTAAGTCTAAGTAGAAATAAATTAATATATTATCGCTAGGATAGTATTAAAGTATTCTTAGGTATAGTTAGCGAGAAGAAAATAAGGAAAGGAAGGTAGGAGATAAGGGGTCTCTAAGTCGTTTATAAGAAAATAACTAAGAGCTAAAACTTATACTATTAGATAGCGTCCTCTTTAAGACTTACTTTAGTAACGCTACTTTTAGGTATATATACCTAAACACCTATAATAATACTACCTTAGCCGCGACGGGTAAATAGAGCTTCTAGGTCCTTATTAAGACGTTACCTATAGCTAGCTTTATATTGCTTTAAATACTACTTCGTTTAGGGTTTATATATAGTAGGTCTATATATATTAGCGCGTACTATAGTATCTACGGGAGTATCCTTATAAATATAAATTATAGCTTAGCTATATTTTACGCCTCTATATATATAGAGTTAGTTAGTTCGGTAATACCGGCCTTTAAGTTATAGCTAGGATATAAGGGAGTACTTACGAAATACTACCTATAGTGCTACCCCTCTTCTTAAAATAGTTGCCTTACGTAAGGATATAAACGTTATTATTCTTTAAGGAGCTATACCGGTAGCCGGAACCCTCTCCCGCTTTATACCTTCTTAAGATAGTTACTATACTTAGCAACAGTTAAATATTAACGCCTCTATAAGTCGCCCCGCTATAGCTAAAATACACCTCTACTAGCTGCCCTATAGCTAGTAAGCACTCCTACCTTATAAGATAGATGGCCCGCGATGGAATAAGCCGGCAAAGGAAGGGCCATCAAGAATACGGCACCTCATCCGGCGGATGGACAAGTCGCTCAACACGGCCATGCGAGCCATCCTCCCGGTCTGGAAGACGACGCCGCTCAGCGCCAGGCACCGGGAGGCGGGCATACCGCCAGTTTCGCACCTGCTCCAGGCGTGTCGAACGCGCTTCACAGCCCGTCTCAAGTCCCTCGACGAAGCGCACCCGCTTGCGGTGCGAACGAAGCCGATCCGGGCCCTGTCATCAACAGGGCCATTAAGTTAAAATACCAGCGTCCACGACAACCTTTCCGGACCAGACTGCGTCGCACTGACGAGCTGCTCCCAAGGTGCGCCAGGCCAGACCTTCTCGCACGTAGGTTCGCCAGCGACCAGCGTGGACCCTGCAAACTGCGCCGAAAGAAGAATCGGCGGCAAACTTCGGCGAGTGGCTCCAATCAGTTGCTCCACGGACAGCAATCGTCTACTCGGACGGATCCCTCTCCCGGAGGGAGCCGCGGGGTACGGCTATGCGGTACATCAGGATGGACTCACCGTCCTCAGCGGTAACGGCCGTCTTGGGCTTGCTGAGGTCTTTGATGCCGAGGCGAGAGGCTCTCAGAGGGTCTGCGTGCTGCGTTGAGCCTCCCGGCTGCAGACCAGATTGTCGTATGCCTCGATAACCTCGCGGTCGCGACGTGTCTTCAAGGCATGCCGTCAGATTCCTCCCAGAAGGAGTTCCTGGAATTCCAGGCCTTGGCCGCAGAACATGGTGCCACTGAGATCCGCTGGATCCCCGGCCACACCAACATCCCAGGTAACGAGCAGGCAGACGCCTTAGCAAAGGCAGGAACCTCTCAACCCGAGCCTGCAGACGCTCTCCCGACGCTGGCATATCTGCGCAAGGTCGCTAGGCAGCGACCAAAAGACGCATTCAAAGCCTGGTGGGAAGTTTCTGCACCCCAACAGTACAGGGTCCTCGACCTCGATGCCACGACTGGCTGCCCGCCAGAACTTACCATTCCACGACCTCTGCTCCACCATCTGCTCGCAGCAAGAACCCACCACGGGACTTCGCTGATTACCACGAAAGGTTGAACCACGACGATGCGCGACTGACGTGCTCATGTGGTCGACGAAAAGAACCAAAGCATCTCTTCTATTGCCGGAAGATCGCGCCGCGACATCGGATGAGGTTGGCACCCTCACCGAGCGCGGCGGTCAACCGAGCAATAGGCAGAGACTTCGACCAGTTCGTCAAGGTGGCGAAGGCAAGCTCGTTCTTTGGAACGATCTGCCCTCGCCACTAGGCGGCAGCAACCGCTTTCCCTCCTTCCTTCCCTTTGTTTGCACACACCCATTTTCTCTTACCCGACTCGGCCGGGCGGAGGGTGCTCTCCGGAACCGGCCCTGTGAGGCCAAAACGAAAGACATGGCTGTCGCGCCTGAACGTCCCGCTGACGGGCAGCAGGCTGAGCAAAGAAGCGCCTTTGAGCCGATGAAATGCTGAATGGTGGATTGTTTACGTTCTGTGGAAGGGGCAGAAGACGCGGATTGGTACTCGTTTCGTTTCGCGTATTGTGGGCCTACTCCGCGATAGTAGACTTCCAGCAGCTCAGCACGTCCTGTGCCCCGTCTCGGGGACCTGAGCGACCTAAAGGTCGCTGGACGGAAAATACAATAATAATAATAATAATTATAAGATAGATGCCTTTATAAGATAGCTATATACTTAATAAGGACTAGGATATAATAGGTCTAAAGTATACTATAGTAGGATATCTATCGGAGGGATCGAAGCCCCTCGCGCCTAATAATACTCCTCTATCGCTAGATAACGCCGGCCTACGCCGGCCCCTAGTAGACGGCACCGCCTCCTAAGGTTCTACCGACCGCTAGGGATAACCTAATATACCTACGAGCTTAAATCTAAGCTACGACGATTACGTATATATCTCCCACGTAATATCGACGAATAGAAGATAATGCCTAATAGGTATCTATATAGCGACCGTTAGTACCGATCCTAGACCTATCTAGTCCCGAACCGCGGCGATAAGCTCTTTATACCTACGACCGTATATACTAAGGTATTAGGCTATAGGACCTATATCTAGCGTCTATAAAAATAGGTCTCTATATAGGGTTATCGCGAGCTAGGCATACTCCCTTATATTCCTACTTTCTTAGCGTTAATTATTAAGGAATTCGCTATATATAATACACGGCCGCTAATAAGGGCGTCTAGCACTACGCTTAGCGCGAGCTAAGGGAGGCGATAGCGCCTAACCCCGTAGACGAGGCGCGACTACGTCCTAAGAATAGGAGCCGATAACGACTACGAACGCTTCTAGATCTAGAGAAGCGCTCCTCTAGCAGTCCCCCCGCGACGGTCTTGCTAAACTGCAGTTACGACGATGCGCATAGTAACCCAACGGCTCTCTATTCGGTTCCACGAGCTATAACCGCGCCAACACCGACATCGACTAGCAAGATGCTATAATTAGAGACGTAGCAGACGAAGCCGAGACCAATAAACCGGACGACCTGCCCGAGGCTCGAGGCCCAGCAGTAACGGTTGCTCACGCGGCGGAGACTTATCGCCAGCCAGACAGAAGTCTTCCGCGCATTTAGCACCGCCTTCGACCGGATGGCCGCCTAGTTTACCTTAGGCCACGCGCTTAACTTCGCTAAGGACTTCTCGCGCGGCTTCCTTAGCTACTTAACGGCGCGCCTATACGCGCGGGCAAGAACGCTAATAACTGCCACGGAAGAGACGGGGCGGCTGCCGCAGCGACCTAAGCCGCTATGGCCTAGAAGGGGATGGCGCAGGCCCCTGCCGGCCAGCCCCGACCCACACGTCCAGCCGCCTAAGGGACGACCTACGCGTCTTCGTGCGGCTCACTAACGGATCTCTAGCGTGGGGCCACCAGGGGAGCCCACGTAGCCAAGACGCTTAATCTTAGTATAGAACGCATGCCATAAGTCGCCCGAGTAAAGACCGGATGGGCATTCGTATCTTAGACCGGGAGGCGAGGGACTTGCTAATTAAAAGGCAGGGCGACTAGGCGGCCTGCCTCGGAGCCGAAGCGGTTAAAGGCTTCTAGAAGTAGCACACTTATGCGGTGGCCGACTGCCCTAGGCAGCTCACGAATATCTAGGGGTCTATAGTAGACTATAGCCAAGCTATTAGAGAAGAGATTAAGCTACGGATAGGCGTAGAACTAGTAGACGTTTACGAAGCTAAAAGATACGCCGAGGGCTTAGACCAGCCTACCGTGACGATAATTATATAGTTTAAGGCGGCTATATAGGAGATATAGTGACTCTTCGGCACTAGCCGATTAGCGCGACCGATTACTAAGAACCCCCGACCTACCTAATATAATAATTGCTAGGACTACCACTCCTACTTTATCTGCGACTAAAAATAGGCGTGCCGACGCTATAGCGGAAAAGACTATTATAGTAACGACTATAATCGCCCGGAGAGGTGCGCGAACTACTTCGGGCCCTTCTAGGCAGACCATAAGGAGTGCCCTGCTAGACCTAGGCGCTTACACGGCTAACTCGTGCGGCTATCTAAGATCGAAAAGCACGTAGTAAGGAAGATAGGCTCCCGGCTATATCGGCAAACTAATATAGAACTCGAACGGCTGGCGCCAACCACCTCTC
This sequence comes from Hirsutella rhossiliensis, assembly GCF_020360975.1. Lineage (NCBI taxonomy): Eukaryota > Fungi > Ascomycota > Sordariomycetes > Hypocreales > Ophiocordycipitaceae > Hirsutella > Hirsutella rhossiliensis. The sequence continues at coordinate 909,932 of NW_025408671.1, read as the reverse complement.
CCTAGCTATCCTAAGGACCGACCCCTTTACCCTACGTAAGAGCCGTCGAGGCCCGCTAGATAAAGCGGCCACCTCCCTCTAGCGTGTAAGCGCCCGACCCCACGGCGCTTCTTCCACTTTAGGACGAGATAGTAGTCGCAATAGACAGCCCTAAGTCTCTTAAAAAGAGACGTCGATAGAGCACGCGCCCGGATCCCTATAAGTAATAGGTCCCCGAGATAAAGAACCCGCGATAGGAGGATAATCCGAGTTCTCTAGGCCAACGTAGCAAAGTAGAGCCTTATTATAGTATGGCCTTACGACTAGCAGAAGTAGAAGATTACGGCATCGTGCTTATTTAGGAACCGAACGTCTAGATAGAAAAGAGAGCGGGATATATAAGATCTAGATATACTAGACCCTCTACGCCTTTATACTAGAACGAGCATAGGATCTAGACTAAGCCCTAAGGGTGATATTATACGCCCGTAACGATGCGAATATCCGGGTAGAGTAAATCTACTCTATACCTACGCGCGATATACTCTAGCTTCGGGTTAACGGCATCCTTATTATTAACTTCTACCGACACGAGGGGAACCCTAAGCCACTTAACTACCTCCTCTATAAGTAGGAGGTCCCTAAAAAGTGCCTTATCGCGGGCGACTTTAACGCCTACCACTGCTTCTAGTAGCCTAGAGTACGGAGCGTAAGATACGGGACGGCCATTGCAGAATAGGCGGCTTATAACAGGCTCGGGCTACTCAACGCGCCAGGCAAGGCCACGCACGTCCGGGGTAACTCTATCGACCTAGCCTTTGCTAATATTCCCGCCGCTAACGCGCTTATAGAAGACCACCTCTTTATAGGCTCTAATAACTTTATAATTAGCATTACGTTCCCTAGCGGGGCTCTCCTACCTACGAGAATAGCTAGACTAAGGTTAAGCTCGGAGGAAAGGATAAAGGGATTCGAAGAACTTACGCGAGCTAGGGTCATAGAGCTACCCCGACCGGCAGCTAGGCCCCGGTACCTAGAGAGACTAGCCGAGGCACTGTCTCGCCTGCTTTAAGAAGCGGCTAATGCCGCGGGCCGGCGGCCTAGAAAGAACACGAGAGGCACCGCCTGGTAGAACGACGAGTGTGCCGCCGCAGCCGCAGTTTCCCACAGGGCACGGCAGGCACGTCTAGGTAGCCCGACAGGGGCTGCGCTAGGCGGTCCAGCGAGCCAAGAGACGCTTCTAGCAGAGGATCTTAGAAGGCGCCGAGAGCAATCAGGATATCTATAAGGTCATGCGGTGGTCGAGGAGGCCGAGTCCGTTCCGGGCCCCGCCTATATAAGTAGGCGGGGCGGTCTACGAAACTTAGACGGAAAAGGCGGACGTACTTCGGGCCGAGATTCTAGAGAGGCGCGTGGCCGTAGACGACATCCTAGACCCCTAGGTTCCGGAGGTACGGGCCTCGCACAGAGCCTCGACTGCAGGTTACGCTAGCCGACGCGCGCATGCCTGCACGTCCACCGGGAACACCTCCCTAGGAGTCGACGGCATTACTGTGCGGATGCTAGGTTGGGCCTAGAACTACATCGGCGAGGCAGTGAGGGAGCAATACGAGGGCTGCCTATACTAGGACTACCACCTAGCCTACTTCCGCGTTACGGGCCAGTCTATATAATTCGGAAGAGGCAGTCCGCCTAGTTACTCTAGAGATTCGTCCCGGTGCCTATTTAGAAGTCGGCTGCTAGTAGATTTAGAGAAATAGCGGATATAATCGGCGCGTAGATATAGAAGCTAGAGGTGTCCTAGCTAGGGATACATAGACTATCTAATATAAGGCAGGGTTAAAGACTTAAGCTAACTATTAGACGTTTGCCCTAAGGGGTAGCTCACGGGCTTCGGCTAAGCTAATAGCGGACCATAGCCCCGAAAGAGGAGGAATCTATATAAGTTAACCCGGCTAAAAGATACTATAAGGCGGCCAAACTTATACTACGGAAGACTTACGGGATAATTTACTAGAGCTTATATTAAGGGGTACTACCCCCTAGGGCCAAGGCTATATAAAGGCACTCACTACTCTCTTTAGGGTCGCTTAAATCATTATCTATTATTTTACTACCTTAAGTCTATTCCTACCTATATAAATTCCTATTTATTTTATAACCTAGTATAGTTCTTTATTGCCTAAATATTAATACTTCGCTTATATAAGTAAACGATAACCCTTTTTAATATATCTTTTCTATTTAAACTCCTCTACGACCTCCTTAATAAACTTAACTATAATAGTAAGTAGTTAATCGAGACCGATAAGCGCTAGAGGCACGACTCGCGCGTTGTTCTTACTTAGTTTAATAAGTATAACGGAATTATACTACGTCGAGGACCCGGTGCTATCGCATTCTTATCTTATCTCTTTCCCTACTATAGACTAGATCGAGTATTCGGTCTAAGGGAGAAGCAGCTTAAGCCTATTATATAACGTATATAAGGTCTTAGATTATCTCGGATAGAAGAGCTATAAAGATAGAAGACTACCGACGGCCTAGACTTTATATCCTATATCGAACACGTAATATCGGCTACTAACTACGAGTCCTATATTAGATCCGGGGTTACTTTAGAGGAGCTTAATAAGGTGTTAGACTAGGTTTCGGCTTCGTCGCCTTTCTCGTTATTAAGCCTTCGTAAAGGGGTTTAAGATAAGCACGATCTATTACTTCGAGTAGCTTACCTCCTTTCGATATTCTTTAGGCAACTATATAGTTCCGAGGCTAAATAGCTAGTTTATATAATACTAAGGAACTATAGCCCTATTAAGATTCTAGAAAGATTAGTAATAGGCGGATTTTATTTCCTATTGCCCTATGTCTTTTAGTACTAGTCTACTATCCTAGTAGCTCTATAGTTCTTATAGCGGCCGACTATTAAGTATATGCCTTTCTAGCCAACGACCGATGTTCTTAAGAGATTAGGAGACATCGCGAGCTAAGAACTTAAGCTAAAAATCGGGGTAATAATTAGGAGAGGGGTTTATATAAAAGTAAGGAGCATTAGCTATTACTACTAATTAGCTAGCCTAAGACGGATAACTATTAAGCGGAAATATAATAGGGAGTACTACTAAGTTTATATCGGTAGGAGCGACTTAGGTACTAGTATTAAAATATTCTTTAAGAGTAGACGAGATTTAACTAACGACCGGACAGGGATTTACCACGCTATACGGCATAGCCTAAAGTTAGACTTAGTAAGTTATATAATTAAGAGGTAGTATATTATAGAGGGTAAGCTCCTAGTATAGAACGAAGCTAATAAGAGAATTAAGCCGTTCTATAAACTACGTAAATATATATAACGGTTAGGGCAGTTTCTAGGAGTTCTATAAGATTCGCCTATCGACCTAAACGAGCACCTTATAATTACGTTCTATAATATTCTATTACTAAATAATATTATATTAGCTAAAGAGAGCTACGATAGACGGCGTTAAACCCTTTAAAGTCTAGTCTATTAGATACCGGGATAGGCGGATCTTAGATCACGTTAGGTAATCTAATTTTTATTAGCTAATATAGCCGAGTAGCTAAGGAAGATATTCGCACGAGCTATTTCGTAGCGGTAGGAGGGTCTAGTACTAAAAGGCTATAGCGACCTATACTTATTATTTAATAATTATCGGATATTTATAAAACTAAAGAAAGATTATATTCCGGGTTTAGGTAATACGGCTAACTTTATTCTTCTTAGCGGTCGCCTTAATATAGGCGAGGTATATAGACTTAAACTTAGTAAGGTATAGTAGACGTTATTTTATATCGGCTATATAGATAATAAGGACGAAGTATATCGCTATTATATAAAGCCGCGAATTCGTATTATCGATATAGTAGATAGCTATAGTATCTCTAAGCGAGATATTAAGTATTTTAACGGGTAAGATCGCACCCCTATAGACATTAGCCCGTTAAAAGGATAAGACCCCTAGCGCCCCCCCCCCCCTTCTTACCTACTTCGAAGTATACTTAAAGGCTTTATAAAGACCTTAATTATCTAATCGGGCATCTTCCTTAATTATAGTTAATTTAAATTTTTGTTTTTCCCCTTTAAAGTAGAGGCCGCTAGTTGCGCGACTCTAGTAGAGATAAAGAGGCATAGAGTAAAGAAATCTCTAAGACTTATATCTATAACCTAAGGCCCTTAGAGCTATATATAGGACCGATAATTAGATAATTACGTAGTTAATTGCTCTGCTAATCCTTAGCTACGTACTACGCGTGCCTTAGGTATATGCCCTCGTCCCCGTTAAAACTAGTCTCTAGGGCGTGAACTCGTTGTTCCGTTCTATTTACACGGCGACGAGTAGCTTTACGAAGCCGAGAACACCCGGAGGACGACGGTACTATTTAGAAAAAATAAAATCTAGGGATTTAATAATTAAAGTAGCAACTACCTTAATAGCTAGAGTTAGGGACCTAATAAGGCGATAGACTTACCGGGAAATAAATAATTAGATAATGCCTTTGCTAGTAGTAAAGGAAAAGCAATAAGCTAATACTAAAAAACCCCGAGCTCCTATTATCGGCCCGACGACCCCTAATACTAGCGACTTAGTTAAGAAACCACGATCCTTATATAATACTTTAAAAGATATAAATAACGACGATAGCGTAATCTAGACTATTCTAGAACCCTACTAAGACCTCTTACTTATATACGCACTAATAATACTAATATAAGTACTAACGAGGGATACCTTAATAACCTTAACCTTAGCTCTCCTCTACGCGGTAGCTTATAGAGAACGCCTACCTCCCGCTAATAAATAAGAAAGTAAGTAATAAGATAGTTATAATAAGATATCCTCTAACTCCGAAAACTCTAACTCTAAATTTCGTAACCTCGTAATCTACGGGCATACTATGTCTAGAAACGCTAGCCGTTAAGAGGGATTATCTAATCCTACTACTAGCGATATAAAGAAAATTAAGGTAGATATTAATAAGATTGCTAATAGACTTAGAGACATACTCGCTAAAAGCTAAGATAACCTTATAGGAAGACTCCGCTAACTACGACTCCTACCTATTAATAAATTTAACGGTAAAAATATAACTAAATTCCTTAAGAAGTTTAAATAGGAGATACGCGTTAACCGTATCTACGATAAAGATAAAATAGACTAGCTCGAAGTCTATATCTCCTTTATATAAGCCCTTAATATTAAAATTCTTATAGACGGACTTACTTAGAAAGAAGCGAAGAAGAGACTCCTTTAATACTACTATATATATAATATTAAATAACTAGAAACTGCTAATAACCGCTTAGACTATTATAATATTAAAAAGCCTAAGACTATTATAGAAGTTATAGAATAGCTTAGTCTCTACTTATACCTATAGCGTAAGGTATAACCCAACGGCTAAGAAGAATTTATAGTCTAGTTATACTTTATCTACCGTATAATGCCGAAGGAGCTTATTATTAACGTTATAGAGAGAAATAGGATGATATCTAAAGTTATCTCGAAACTCCTATATAAAAGCCTTATCTATATAATTAATAACTACTTAGTACCTTACTAGGACGTTAAGCGACGAGATATAGTATCTAAAGTCTATAATTAGAAGCTTAAGAACCTAAAAAAAGACTAGCTCTTTAGGGAAATTAACGAAGTAATAGAGGAAGCCGAATCTAACGAGGGCGAAGAAAAACTTCCTAAAGAGTTAAAGAAAATAGATAAAAAACCTAGACAGCCCGTAAAGGAGATCTTAGACTTAATAAAAGCCTTTAAAGATATAAAGATTAACCTTACTCGCTAGTAAGAGTAGATATTTAACTAGCTTAATAGGGAATAGAGACGCGTTAGTAGTAAAGGCTACTGTTTAAGTTATAGATAAGGAGGTAGCGTAAATACTATCGGATTTTACTACCTATCTAATTAATATATATAGTTTTAGGTTAATGCTTTTAACCGGCCTAAGAGATACTTCTATTATAGTAAAGAAGGATACTACCCTAATAAGTGCGAGGTATACTCTTAGGACTATAAGATCGGATTTATAATATACGAAGTAGTAAATAGGACTCTTTACCTTAGAAGAAAAGATAACGGAAGCGTAATTCCCCTAGTACTTATTAATAGGTTTTCTTAAATAGGTATATATATTTAAAGGCTTATTATATACTAGGTAGATATATAGCTAGACTCCTTTATATTACTACTTATAAAATAGGTTAAAGCTATAGTTATACTATCTTACTTAAATTAAGCTACTAGTAAAAGAGAATCCGGTTTCCTAGACTAGTTCTAGAAATACGGAAGCCTATATAAGTAGAAGCTAAGGAATCTAGAAGTAAGCGATATAAGAAAAGAAGTAAGAAGGATATCGGTTATTATAATTATAGATAATATATAATAAAGCGATATATATAATTAGATAATCTATATAACTATAATAGGGATTAATGCCTATAAAGGGAAAAGATAAAAAGTTAAAGAGGACGTAAAGGAAATCGAGATAATAAGAATAGTAAAAACTAGCCTAAAGATTATCCCTATATACTATAGATATAGAGTAGATCTAGATAAGAAGTTCGATAAACTTATAGATAAAATCGTCGGAGAAATTATATATAAAAGAATCCCGATCCCTTTAAATTACTTAATCGACTTTATTCCCTAACTAAGCGAGAGACTTAGCACGAGATACGTAGATATAGCCTAAGGTATAGAAAACACTAAATTCTAGACCCTAGAGAAAGCAGAGAGTAATATAAGACCCTATAGAGCTACGATAACGGTTATAAAAGTAGCTAAAGATAATATAAAGAGTAGTTTACTCCTCCTTAAATATCTATAAGGAAAACTCGCGGTAGCTTTAGTATAAGTTAAAGAATAAAACGAAGAATACTAGGTCGAACCGATTAAGCTTACTTACCCTACTTATAAAGAATTAAATTATAAGTGCCTTAAAGTCTAATAAGTACTAAAGAAAGTTAGGTTTATAACTAATATAATTAGCGTAATATAACTAGCCTAAGGACTATCTAATTAATAAACTCTAAAGGTAATAAGACTAGAAAAAGACGAATTTATTATATAGGAAGTAGTACTCTCGATAAGATACTAGGAGATAACTCTAGAAGACCTTATAGCGATTCCTATAATACGCATAAACACGGTCCTTATACCTTTCCGCTCGCTTAAGTATATATAAGACCTACCCCGTATTTAAGTACGGCTTAGTAGCTAGAAAGCTAAAGTTCTAAGCGCCCTAATCGATACTAGGTCTAAAGGAAACCTTATTACTAAAAGATACGTAAACGTATATAGGCTTAAAATCCTACTAATAAGAGCATTAATAACGGCGTATACTAGGTCCCCTATAGATATAGTTCGGGAGGTAGAGACTAATCTCTATCTAGGCACGGCCTAGATACTAATCTATCTTTATATTACGCTAGATAGAGTCTTAGTCCCCTTTATCCTAGGTATACTATTTATTAGAGCCGCGTATATATTATTTAATTATTCCTTAAGGAACGGCGATATATAGGTTAAATGTTAGATCGGTACTATCTAGGTAGTTACGCTAGTAGTAGGAGCTATTAAATAGGAGCTTCCGGATAAGGTCGATATAGTAAAATCCTTTTAGACTACGACCTTAATAGTTAATAAAGACGTATATAAAAGACTAAAGCTTAAGGAGACTATATAGGAAACAGCTACCTAGCTCCTAAGAAATTTTTTTAGGCTTCGGTAATAGAAGTCGAAGAAGATAACCTAGGAGCTACCTAATAATTATAGAGAGAACCCCTTATAGATACCCCGACGGCCGAGATTCTCTTACCGGGAGGCAAGATCCTTAGTTATAGAGGGGGCGCTAACTAAGTCCCTAACCTAGCCTACGCTAGCGTAAACAAGCCCTTAATAGTACTAGTACGATAGTAATTAATTATAGACGAAGGAGATAAAGCGATTCTAGCTATTAGATCTAAGATAGTAGAAGAGATTATTAAAGTTATAGTTATAGAGGCTATAGGAGAATTTAAGAAAAATATTATTAGATCTAGAAAGAAGTTTAGAAAGATCTAGAAGGTTAAAGTTAAGATAGGGAGGAAACGACCTATTAGATTATATAATCTAAGAGTTAATACTCTCTTTAAAAGAAAAGCAAATAAGATTAACCCTATTAACGATGCTTTATTAGACGGCTCGACGCCGGAAGGGGACCTTAACTAAAAGAAGACTAAATAGAATACCGTTAAAGATAAGATATAGCCTAGACCCTACCCGGAACACTTAATAGGAAAACTCTTAAGTATATAGAAAGGAAAGCGGCTAATATAAAAAAGACTTAAAGTAATTTACGAATAATTTAAGGGCTTTCTTATAGAGGTAGAAATCTAGATCTTTAATAGTATTCTATTTAATAAGGAAGTAGCATTATCCTAGGACTTTATAGAAAGAGGTAAAGTCGACCTAGCTATAGCCCCCCTATAGGTTATTAGGATAATAGAATATAAGGCGTAGTAAGTAGCTTTAATCCCGATCTTAAAAGCGATAAAGTAAAAAGTTATCGATATCCTTAAAATTAGACTAAAAATAGGAGCCCTTAAAGAAGGGCACGGGCCCTATAGGAACCCTTTTTTTCTAGTAGTAAAGAAAGATAGAGGACTACGCCTAATTAATTCCGCTACGTATATAAATACCGTTATAATAAGAGATATAAACCTACTACTAAATATAGACGAGTTTAGCGACTACTTCTCGATATATAAGATCCTTTCCCTCCTAGACCTTTTTTTAGGCTATAATTAGATCCCTCTTAATATTAGAAGCCGTGACTTAACGATATTCGCGATACCTATTAGCCTCTTACGTATATATATACTCCTTTAAGGGGCTACGAACTTAGTCGGCTAATTTATAAGGATAATATAAAGAATCCTATAAGACCTTATACCGAATATCTATAGGAATTTCCTCGATAATATAGGTATTAAGGGGCCCGATATAATATATAATAATAAAGAGGTAGCGCTAAGAGTAAGGAGATTTATCTTCGAACACCTTATTAACCTCGATAAAGTCCTAGTTAACGTTAAACTCTTTAGTTATACGATTATAGGGGCTAAATCGAAATTCTACTAGTAAGCAACCGAAGTTATCGGTTATATCTATAGAATAAATAAAAGGTGCCCTATAGAAGCTAAAGTTATTAAAATTAAGGAATAGATAAGATGCCTTAATATAACGTATATTAGAGCTTTCCTTAGTATCGTAGGATACTATCGAATCTAGATTAAATAGTTCGCTATCTTAGTAAAACCCCTTATAGACCTATTAAAGAAAGAAGTCTATTAGGAATAGGGAGATAAATAAGTAAAAGCGATAGCTGCCCTTAAGGAAGCTATTACTAATCTAGTCTTTCTAGTATCCCTCGACGTCGGCCTAGGAAGAGGAGATATTATTCTAATATATAATACTAGTCTGCTTAGCTAGGGGGCAGTCTTAATATAAATCGTCGACGGAAAGAAGCGCTTTATAAGGTTCGAAAGTAGAACGTAGTTACTAGTAGAAGCTAAATATAATACGATAAAGAGGGAGTATAGGGCTATATTAAGTGCGCTTAGGAGACTAAGAATATACCTATATAGCGTATATTTTATCCTAGAAACTAACGTATAGGTCCTAGTCGATTAACTAAAAGGTGCCCTTAAAGACGTCCCTAGAGCTATAGTAACTCGCTAGATAAGCTATATTTTCCTCTTTAACTTTACTATACGATACGTCGAAGGTAAGAAGAATAGTATAGCTAACGGACTCTTAAGAAAGCCTAAAGGACCTTCTAACGTATTAGATAGGGAAATAAAAGGCGATATTAAAGAATTTATAGACTTCTACTTAAACGTAGTATAAGGGACTAAGCTATAAGGGGACTACTTAAAGGAATCGAGGATAATTACGGACTTCCTTTAAACGTTAAAACGGCCGGAGGGCCTTTCTAAATAAGACTATAGGAAGCTACGTCTAAAGAGTCTAAATTTCTATATTAAAGATTAGAAGCTTTAGCGACTCCCTAGGAAGGAAGAAAGGGGACCTATACTAGTTATAGACGACCTAAAAGAATAGAAAAGGATTATCGTAAAGTACTACGCGTAAATAGGATATAAAGGACGATAAGTTATATATACGTTTATAAAGAATAGGTATTAATAGGCTAGCCTTTAGAATAATATTTACGGCGCAATCTCTTCTTATAAAGAATGCTAATACTTTATAACTAAGAGACCCTAGGAAGTTATAACCGCGACCGCGCCTAGCTACCCTATAAGTAAGATTTACTTTAATAGCTAATATATACTATCTAATTATAGGTATTTATACCTTAAAGAAGTATAAGACGACCTTACTAAATAGGTAGAAGTAACCCTAGTTAAGGAAATCACCGCGGGAGCTATAACTAAATTTATACTCTCTATTATTTATAGGTACGGCGTAATACTATACGCTATAATCGATAGAGGGCCCGAAATAAAGAAAGACTTTAAGTATATCTTAGAGGATATAAGCGTTAAAGTTATCTAAACTTTAGTATATAATCTAAAAGTAAACGCGGTAGTAAAATAAGGGTACTAGAGGTTAATAATAGCACTTATAAAAATAGCGGAGAAAAAGGGTAAGTAGATTAGATACCTTAACTAAGTAATCCTTATAGACTAAATAGTAGTTAAAGAGTCTTATAGAATATTAGCTTTCTACCTACTATATAGATAGGAACCGGTACTACCTCTTAAGGTAGAATACCCGACTTAGCGACTAATCGACTAGGATAAAGTAAAGATAAGAGAAGAATTATTTAAAGTATAAGTATAAGTTTTAAAAAGGAAAGAAAAAGATATAAAAGAAGCTAAGAAAAGAGTAATAAGATATTAAAATTAATTAATAGAGAGGATAGATAAAGCTAATAAGTATACGATAAGGAAAGAAAGCCTATAACCTAGAGACCTTATCTTACTATTTAACGTAAGACGATTAAATAATCTAGGGAGGTAAGCTAAGTATTAAATAAGGTAGAACGGCCCCTTTTAAGTAGTATCTCGCTTAGAGTAGTCTAGGGCGTATAGGATTAAAACTCTAGATAGAATCGTGCTTAATAAGACAATCCTAAGAAAGTATCTAAAGAAGTTTAAAAAGGATAAGGAAGGTTAGTAGTGCTCTACTAAGGATAACTAGTTACTCTAGGATAAGATCACTCTCGATAAGAGGAGGAAGGAAGAAATAATAGATAAAGTAGATAATTTACTACTCTTACTAAGTAGAGAAGCCTTAGATTAAATAGTACTATAGTTATAACGACTCCCTAATAAACCTTAGAAGGATTAAAGCTAGGAAGAGGAAGAAGAGCGACTATAGATACCTAAGAAAGGCCTAAGGTATACGATCGAGGTTTAGCTGCTATAACTTAGTAAAGTAAAAAAGGATCTCTACGTAGGAGCCCTAAGGACGCTAATTTAACGAGAAAAAGAGGAGGCAAAAAGGAGCTAGGGAGGAAAAGGCGGTAAAGATAAAAATCTATAACTATCGTAAGAAGTACGCTAGAACCTAACTAGTAACCTAGGCACCGTCTAACTATCTAATCGAAGGATAACTATAGTAGCCGAGATATTTACGAGCGCCCTACCTACTACCTTACCGTTTTAAATTTTCTACCTAAAGCTCCCTAAGTAGATAAAGATAATATTTCCTACCCTTCCTTAATAATAACCTACCCTTTACTATCTTAAAGAAGATAAATAGAGATATAATTAAATAATAGAGTAAGAAAACGAATATTCTTACTACCTACCTCCCTTAAGAATAGGATTTTTTACTTTATAGATAGGGACGTCTATTCTTTATTATAGAGGGGGAGACCCGCCGTAGCGAAAATAAACGCGCCTATAAGATAAATTTTAATATATTTTCGACTTACTAGATTAAACGCGTATAACCTTAAGAGAAAAACTTTTGCCGCTAAAGATAGCGACTAAATAAGGCTACCTACTCTTAGTAAACCTACTATAGACTACTATAAAGCGAACTTAAAGACTATCTAATTATTACTTAAGAGAGAGCTCGTTAAACCTATATAATCTCTTTCCGGGTAAAATAGGTATAAGGTTAATTTCCTCCCCTTCCTTTAAATCCTTAGTAAGACTAAAGGGATTAAGGATATTACGAAGAAGATAAGGGGCGGTCTCGTTACTAATATACTTATCGTAAAATTTATTAGTCTCGAGGTCGGTGCGGAAATTATAACCGTATATACGGTTAGCGAATCTATTAGGGTTATAAGTAGCCCTACGGTATCTAGGGAAGTACTGCTATTCGTAAATAAGCGCCTTAGTCGAATCCTAGATATAGTTAGCGTAAGAACCGCCGGTAGTACTTAAAAGAGAGATATACTTATAAAAAGGAAATATAACGTACTTATAAGCGGAAGTTATAGTTATCTAATAAGTTTAAATATACCCTTAATAAAGGCAAGGATTATAAGTTCTATATAAAGCAATTAGGACTACTTAAGAGTATTCTTACCGCCCTAAACTAAGCTAAGAAAAGAAGTATCTACGTAGATAAGCGATTTCTATAAGGATATAGGTTACTAGCCGACGTCTATAATAAAGGGTATAAAAGACAATTTAATTATACCGACCTAGCGTGCTCTTAAGAAAGTAGGAGAGAGGAGAGCGACCGCGCGCTTTAATCCTAACGATATCGGGAGCTTTTAATAGAACCCGTAACTAAAAGGCAATTTCTACGTAAATTAAAAACCCTTAGTAACCGATGTTATTTCTACTATAGACCTAGGTCTCGAAGTAACTATAGATCTATAAAAGAAGACGGTTAAAACGAGCTAAGCGAGATTAGATAAGTTAGATAGTCGTTACTTAAAAGTACTCTATATAAAGAGGAAAGACCTCGGTATAATAATTCTAAGTAAGAATAGTAGTAGTAATAAGGGAAGGTCGTAGAAGAGTAGTTAAAGAAAGGTTAACGATATCTAGTAGCTCTTTAGTTTTAAGCTTAGCGGTCTTATAAGATATAATAAGGAAGAAGAGGTAGTCGTAAAAGGAGAAGATAAGAGGTAGCGGTCTAGAGAAATAAAAAAGATAGAGGAGAGAAGAGGAAGAAGAGGAATAAAAAGAGTAAAGAGGAGAAGAAAAGGGCGGAGATTAGATAGCTTACTAATCGATAACCGGTAAAAGAAGCTATTTAAGTATAACCCTTAAACACGCCTAAGACCTTACCGCTATAGAGGCTAGCTAAAGCAACTAATAACCGCGCGCTTTAATAACTATTTATTCCTCTCGCTATACCCTCCTTCTTCCTTCCTTCTTCTTCCTTCTATATATATATATACTCTATACGCTTCCCTACTTATAATAATCCCCTCTACTAATATAACTCTTATATATATATATATAATACCCTCTTAGCCTCTTAGCGTTATAACTTAAAACTACTTACCCTAACTATTTAATCTTATCTTCTCCCTCTCTTTCGCTTACTCTACCCTTTCCTAAGATATAGCGGCGAACCTAAATAGTATCCTAGGCCCGGCTATAGACCTCCCTAAGAATGCCGCTATCTTCTTTAGCGTATTACTATTTAAGAGTAAGAGCTCTATTTTACTTACTTACTACGGCGAAGTTAAAGTAGAAGGCGGCGAAGGGCGCTTCTACGCTAAAGATAAGGAAAAGTTCGTAGACTAAGACTAATAAGATGTTTATAGGTAGAAGCAACCTCCCTAGTACGTTTATAGAGATCGTTAGTACCTAATACTAACGGGCCCTATTAAACGGCGGGATATTACCCTTAAAGATACTCGGATAATATATAAGGGCGTTAAAAAGATAAACGGATTTACTAGGAATAAGGCCTACTAAGAAGAGTATATCGTCGACGTATATAACTTTCTCTATAAAGCTATCGATAAACGATAGGCTATAAGCTTTAGCCTTAGCGCGATAATTAAGATCTTAATAAGAGGCATCGAGAACGCGGTATACCCCTTACCTTACCTACTATTGGTTTATACCGACTACTAAGGGGAACCTATCGAAGATATAGAAGATAGATATATAAAGTACTATAAATGCCTAAACGATAGGGAGCATCTAATTAAGTTTACCGCTCCTACCCTTAACCTTAGTCGCTTTACGTATAAATAAAGGTATACGACCTAAGTTATTAACTTTTTAGTAGGACTAGATAAAAAGGGACTCTACTAAGGAGCGTTCCTCTAAGACTATAGGGAAGGAAACTTAGTTGTTTTCGATACTTAGAAAGAGGGACGGTATACTAGACTCTATACGTTCTTATAAGTATAGCGGTAGTTTCTTTATATCCTCTAAGTCCCTTATAACTTTACCTATACGCTAGTCCCTTATACCGCTTAGTAGGAAGGGTAGGAATACGGCTACTTAGCTTTAATAATAATCTAATACTAGGTTAAAGGCATAGTTAGGCTATGCCTTAAGATAATTAAGTAGCGATGCCTAAAGGTTAAAGTAATTCTAGAGTAAAGGTATAGGGTAATATAAGAAGCCCTATAGATAGATAAAATCTTATACTAAGACTAGTATTTCTTTAAGCCGGATAAGAGGATAAGTATAAAAGGCTATATCGATAGGCTAATATACGGAATCTAAGCTATCGCGGCGAACGAACTTAATTATACGTAAGCGATATTATAGGGTAGCGGAGTTTCCTAGTAGTTTAATAGCGGGGTTAGACGACTATAAAGGATACTATCTAATTAGGGTTTAACGACTTTTAGCGGAGTCTTTCCTACGAGGATTCCTAGGTATAAACGGATTTACCGATATAACCGTATTATTCTGGGAGATTAAGAAGAATAAGACCTTTAGGAGGTCCCGGAGGTAGTTAACCTTTAAGATAAGCCCGGCGGATAAAAACCACCGCTCTAAAGAGACGTAGAACTAGCTAATATAGTAAGGAGAGCGAGAAAAGAGCTAACTACGCTAGCTACCCTTATAGAGCAACTTAACCCGATCGCTTAAGCTACGCGCGGTTTCTTTACGAGACTCCTCCCTAAAAAGACCCCTAACTATCTAATCGCGCTAATAAGGATCGAGAATAGGCCTAGACCTTCGTTACCTTAAGCGTTAACTAAATTAAGCTCCTTATCTAAACTAAGTAGCCTTTCCCTAAGTAACCTTAAGATAGGATCCCTACCCTAGAATCTATAAAGGAGAGAGCTAAGCGCCCTTACTAGTCCCCTTATTTATATAGAAACGACGCCTTTATTTTCCCCCTTAGATATATAGCTAATTAGGCCTACTCCTCGCCCGCTACTAACGATCCCTCTAAATATATAGAAGAGCGAAAGACTTATAACCGCACCCCCGCTAATAGCCCGATAAGAAGCTAGTAGGGAAGAAAGGTAGATAGCGTAGCTGCTAACTCGCCCTAGGACTCTAAAATTACTAGGCGCTTAGTTAATTACCCTAAGGCTAAAGACTCTAGTAACGCCTATAGCGCGCCCCGTTACTCCTTAGAAACGAAGTATAGTAATAGCCTCTCTAGCTATAGTCCCTATAAGGTTTATACCGGGCTTTAAACCCTCCTAGGTTAAAGGAGTTAAAAACCTAGGAATATATTAAAACTACCGCTAGGATATTAACGACTATAATTCTATATATTTACGTAGGACTACTAGCGACGCGATAACGACTAGTCTATAAGACTCTATAGCTTATCTAATCTAGCTATACTTAAAGCTATAGACTAGCAAAGATACTAACTACTTCGTTTCCCTAACGCCCCTAAGAATAATAAGCGCGAATACTTAAGAGCGTATATAAGGGGTAGTAGATAATTATCTAAAGAAGGAAGTACGCGAGCAAAGATAGGAAAGAGCTAAACGAGTAGCTTATAGGTAAAGGGAGGAATAAATAACGTAAAGGGAAGGGATTATAGTAAAGGAGAAAAGTTCCGTCGATAGTTTATTTACTTACTTACGTGCTTAGGAAGAGAGCCTTACCTATTATTATCGCGCCCTTTCCGTTAGTATCTTAGGTCGGAAAGTCGCTAGGGAGGAGTTTAACGGGTAAGATCGTACCCCTATAGATATTAGCCCGTTAAAGGGATAAGACCCCTAGCGCCCCCCCCCCTTTCTTACTTACTTCGAAGTATACTTAAAGGCTTTATAAAGACCTTAATTATTTAATCGGGCATCTTCCTTAATTATAGTTAATTTAAATTTTTATTTTTCCCCTTTAAAGTAGAGGCCGCTAGTTATACGACTCTAGCAAAGATAAAAAGGCATAGAGTAAAGAAATCTCTAAGACTTATATCTATAACCTAAGGCCCTTAGAGCTATATATAGGACCGATAATTAGATAATTACGTAGTTAATTACTTTACTAATCCTTAGCTACGTGCTATGCGTGCTTTAGGTATATGCCCTTGTCCCCGTTAAAGTATCTAAATAGTTATAGTTACTTTACTTAAGTTCCGATAGCTAACTTATTACCTAAGTTCGACGTTATACTTAGACTAGAATAGAGACTATAACTAACTAAGCTATTCTCGAATCCCTTTATAGTAGAAATAGTTAGCGCTAGGTTTAATAAGCCGGTAAATGCTTAGTATTATACTTTACGCTTTCCTCGCGTGCTAAAGATCTATAGCGATCGCTTGTTTAGGGACGCTATTAGATTTTAAGAGCTATAAAAGATAGCCGAAAAGAGTCTAATAGTACTAGATAAAAGAGCTAGCGAGGAGGAAACTTAGCTTAGGAAGTTAGGGAGCTAGGATAATATAATTAGTATATTAAAAAGTAACCCCCTTAACTAGTCTAGTATAAATATTTAGGATATATAAAGCACCCTATATATAGTTAAGGAGGATATATCCCTTAAGCGGAAAAGAGTAGCGAAATATAAGCTAGATAGTAGAGTAACTACTAAGTAAGTAAAATAGAACTAAAGGAGCCTTAATAGGCATAATTCTCTTAATTCTATTACTAATTAGTTATAATAGGATCGGTTATTTTATTTAAGAGTATTTTACGCGTATATTAACTATAAGCAGAGCACGGCCGTTATTATCTATAGGCTCTACGACGTTATAGTAGGTTACCTATCTATGCCGGTAGCGGCCGTATACGGCGAGCTCGAAGGGCGGCCGGTCGTAACGTTTATATCGCTAAACCTTACTACTATAAACCTTGCTACTTTAAACCCTGCTACTTTCCGCTTAAAGAGCGCGCCTCTCGACCCTTAGAGTATAAGTAGACGCTTCCTCTATAACCTAGAGCCGAATTCGGGCTCTAAGTATTGCTCTAAGTATTAAAGTTTTAAACGTACTATGCCTTTAGCTACCCCCGGAGTTAATAATCTGCCGCCGCGCTATCTTTAGTTACTATAGCACTATAAATATATAGTTTAGTATCCTAGTCGCATTAAAGGATTATAGTAGAGACCGCTCGATTTAGCTATATCTAATTAGCTATACAGATTACTTTAATAGTACGAGGTAGCCTAATATTTATATATAGTAAGGAAGGATTATATACTAGATAATAAGAGCCGCGGGCGATAGGCGGGTACTATACGCAATAAACTTATAAGGTGCTTATGTTTTATAGGGAGGGCCTAATAGCTAGTAAGTTATAGGCATTATCCTATCGAAAGGGCTATAGGTATACTAGGTAACGAGGGGAGGCGTCGTTACTAAGTATAGAAGCTATCTTAAGGACGTGGTATAAAGCGGGAGCGACTAGTATAGTTCTTAAGGGAAGGGATAGACTTCCGAGTTCTTTACGCTATACTTTACGGAGACCGAAGAGTATATAGACGATGCGCGTTTTTTTAGCACCTATAATAGGCCGGTCGGTTAAAACCCCGGCTTAGAAACTACCCGTATACCGTACTATAGCAGCTATCTTATAAGCGGAAGTACGTTCTAGCTACGGTGCTAAGTTTTATAAAACGAGGGCTTAAAGAATTAAAAATATACCTAGCTAATATATAGCGACTTATAGAGGAATAATATCTATTTACTACTATATATAGTAACTATCCTAAGAATATAGTGCGAAGTAGGAACGCGTTCCGGCTACCGTTTTAGTGCTATAGGAGAAAGACTTCTAAGTCCTTACTATATATAGTAGCTATCTCGAGAGAAGGTAGTAGCACCCCTAGAAGAATAGTTAATAAATCGAGTTATCGGTCCGTATTTCGGTAACTTACTATAGAAGTATATTATAATTAGTAATAAGCAATATTAGCTATTCTAGCAGCAGCAGCTATTAGGATATATATCTTACTTTTAGCTAGGTGGTTTATATAATAAAGTAAATACGGCTAAGCTACGATTCTATATACGTTGCACTTATAACTAATAAGCCTTTTCGCGCTATAGCTCGGGAAAGCGGTATAAAGTATAAACTAACGGTATATATATTAATAGCTACTTAATACGAGCGACTAGCTATAGTATAGCTAAACGTAGCTATAGACGTAGTAATAGACGTTTATATATATATTCCTAGATATAGCGTTGCTAGGGGGCGTCCTATAAATGGCGCGGTTTAGCTATATAAGTTTCTAGCTCCTACTCGTTATCTCGTAGACGACTCCGAGACCTTATATCTCTTACCTTCCCTTTCTCCTCTTCTTCCCTCTAGCTATACTAGTACCTACGAATAACTTCGATAGTATCCTAGCCGTAACGCGCTAACCTAGCTCCGCCTACGCCTACCTTTAACTCTTTTACTAATTACTTACTTTTATCTATACTTAAAAAGGACTAATAAAGATAATTTTATCTATAAATAGCTTACTTAGCGATACCGCGAGTAATTCTAGGGAGATAAGGTTAACGACTTATAGCCGTTATCGCCGCTACTACCGTATAGTATATAACGTATATAGACTTATAGAGCGGAATATAACTACTAAAATCCTATCCTAGCTTAGAGGAATAAAACTCGGGCTACTTATATAGATATAATTAGCCGGCTAGTAGATATAGTACTATACTTAAAGTAAATTATCTATATAAATAACCTTATTCTACTCGGCTAACTCTAAAGAGGCCCCTTACTTATTCTACGATCTCGCGGCTAACGATTCTATAACCTAGGCTAAAATAAAAGATCGTTTTATTATTACGTCGTATCCGCGTGTCTTTAACTTTATTTCTATCTATAGCTTTATCCTTATAATAATATATATAGCCGATACTACTACCTTACGGTAAGTAGCTAGTAATAAGTTACTTTAAAGATAAATCCCGTAGGTAGGCTTAGGGCTAGATAGCTTTACGGCTACGCTTTATAACCTTAACCCCTTAATACGCCCCTAGGTTCTATATACTTTTTATCGCGACTAAAGGATATTAATATAATAGGAATCTAAACTATAATAGTTTCTACTTATATATAATCTATATATACTATATAATACCGATGCCGCGGAACCCTTCTTTAGGATACTCTCGAATACTAGTAAGTCTTCCCCCCTATAACGCACCGCTTATATAGTTAGGTCCTACTATATCTAGATTTTCTTGCCCTATATACTTAGTAAGCCTAGTCGGTTCTTCGGATAATATTAGATGTTTATAAGAAGAATAAGTAGCCCGGTTATAGTCGTTTATCTTGCCCTACTACCTATTATATAGAGAGCTGGTCGTTACTATTATTATCGATATATATAGTTATAGGCTTCCCTAGCACAGCGCCTATACCTATAGACCGGATAGTCGCACCCTAGGGAGTCGTATCGCTATAGCTATCGGCGCAGGGAGCGTAGACTATAAGTATTAACTATAAGGTAATAGTTCTAATAGTTATACCTATAGTAGGCGATATCTAAGGCGCGTTTACTATACGGCTATCTATTTACGCTACTCCCGATATAGGGGACTATATACTAGGAAAGTAACGAACTATAACCGACTCTTTACCGATCTTACGATAATCTATCGCCCTACTCTTATATAGTAGGCTCGGCTTATATACTATACTAAGGAACGGACTTAGCTCCTCGATATTAGCTAGGCTTTAGAAGCCCTAGTATATCCTATATAATATAATATAAACCTTTAAATAGGATTTTAGGTCGTTTTTATTAACGTATACTAGTAAGTAGCCCGCTACTAAATATATATAATATTAATCGCGGTCGGAATATAGTTGCTCTATATTAGGTAGCGCTACTATATATATAAATACCGACCTTTGCTAGACTTATGCCGCGCTAGATATAAAGGCTTCTCGCTACTTCCTATATAAGTTAGGAACTCTATTTAGTTTACTGCCTTTATACTAGCCCGGTAAGTTATAGTTATATTTAGGGGCGGTAGCGAGGAGTGCTTCTACGTATATTGCTAAGTTAAAGACTCGCTTATCCTTAGTATAAGGGCTAGCTTTATCTACTATCGGTGAAAATTAGTATAGAAGACGGCTAATATATCGTAGTTCGGATACTTAAGCTCGGTAGAGGGCTTTACGTAGGTGCTATAGAAATACGTAGCTAGGGCTAAGGAAAGTTTTAGACTTTATAGTGCTCGAACTTCTACTATAAGGCTAAAGCCCGAGGCAACTAGTATATTAATAGTATACTAGAGCTAAAATATACCTTAAGGAGGAATTAGGTCGAGGTAGGTATACTAAATTATATTTAATAGAAATAGGCAGGCATACTATACGCGCGCCGTATACTAAATACTACTCGACCTAGATTAATTACTAGCTACGAAACCTTATAAGCTTTATATAGGATAATATATAAAAGACTATAGCTCCTAAAGTAGCTCTTCCCTCTATACTAGGCAGCTAGACCTCTTAAGGTAGCAGCGGAACTAATAAGTAATAGTTAGAGTCTTACATTCGCGTAACTACTAAGACTATAGGTTATAAGATAAATCTAGGCTTTATACGCTTAAATGCCTTACTATATTATATTTGCTTACGCGTACTTAGCTAACGTTCGCTAAGATAGCGGATTTATAGTTACTAATTAACTATAGGCTTATAGAGCTAATAACTACTACCTTAATCTCTAGGCTTCGATAAAATATAGTTATAGAATAGGTAATAGCTTTAAAGGGAATATTTATATTTATAGGCAATTCCTAGTATTAATATATATATTTCTACTATTACCGCTAAATAAGGTATAGGAATTAACCGCCGGCGGTGCTTCTTAGAGGACCGTAATATAGTATTATCGAGTCTAAATATATATATATTAGTAGAGAGTATTATAAGTATATTACTAGACGGTTGCCTATAAACATAGCCTATATTATAGCTATAGGTTAGCTAGGACTATCTAGTATCGACGGAGACGGATACTTATAATAAATACTGCCTTATCGCGTAGTACTCGCACGACTAAACGGGGTTATTAATAGGTATTTAGATTAAACCCTTAAGCCTATAACTATAGTAGCTATACCTATATAATATTAATAGCCGTAGGAGGACGTCGTAAGCTACAACGACTCCTAGATAGACGACCTTATCGTCGACCCGCTAGTAGTAGAGGGCTCCCGATATAACTATCTCGGTAAAGAGAAGGAGAAGTCTTAATCTAGACCGGCTAGTCGACGCGGTACTAAGAGCTATTCTAATAACTAGACGGCGGCCCTAGGGTCGCCGGCGTAAAAAGGATAGCCTTAGTCGGTATTAAGTAGCACGAAAGTGCCCGACTATAAGAAATAGGCAATATAGCCGTTACTAAAGCTATACCTATTAAGAAGCTCCTATAGCTACTTATTCTCCTTAGCTACTCTCCTCGCGGCTATCTAGATCTCGGTCGAAGCCTCGATGCCCTAGAGCTCATATACTCTAAGTCGCTATTCGAGCTTCTAGATATACTCTCTCCGTCGGGCGCGCGATCTCCTTTAGTTATCTCGAATTCGGACTAAGCTATTCTTCTACTAGAGTAAAGAAAGAGAGATAGAGTCTTATATTAAAAAAGGCTATTCCTATTAATAGTATTACCTAGGTTTATATTACTTACTATAGGGGCTAATATTTAGCTTATAGGCTTATATATAGACTCTTCTTAGCTAGTAAAGGAGGAAAGCAAAATTAAAATTAAAATTAGGTAAATAGTCTCGGAAGTAGAGTATCGGTCTAATACTAAGGGTTAGGAAAGAATAAGGGTTAGTAAAAGGGAAAACGAGGAAATAGAAAAAACTTATTAGATTACTAGTAAGGGAAGTATTTAAGGAAAGAATAGGTAAGATAGCTATAGTAGCTTTACGCCTTCTTTGCTTAGCCGCGTGCTAGTTATAGCGTAGCCCTTATAGTCTTCTTAGGGGCTTAGATAAAGGATAGTCGGATTTGCATTTTACGGGTTATATTTACCCCGTGTTAGTAGGAAATAGGACACTCGCCCCTAAGTAAACGTAATAAGTTAGTTAGTTAGCCGGACCGAGTCTTAGGAGCCGCTCGCTTTAGAGCCCCTGCCTATTTACTAATATTTTATAACTGTTATATCTAATTAGTATTATAAAACATCCGTACCTCGGTAACCGCGGATATAGGTCTTATAGAGGCTACCTTCTTCTTCCGAAGTAGATACCGACGTAGGCAGCCGTCCCCTTATTATAAGGCTTCGTATACTATAAGCTTCGCTACCTCCCGACCTTCTATACGTATATATATATATTGCTACTTAGGGCCAAGACAAGTAAAGAGAAATTAATAGGCAGAATCCTACGTTACGCTAAACCCCTAACTCTACTATAGGAGAGCTGCGGGCTAGTCTATATAATATAAAAGAGGCGGTCCGCCTAGTTACTCTTCGCCCCGGCGCCTATTTAGAATGTAGCTGCTAATAGATTTAGAGAATTAGCCGATGTAATCGGCGCGTAGATATAGAAGCCGGAGATATCCTAGTTAAGGAGAAGGTCTATAATAGAGTCTCCGGGAGGATAAATGCGGAGTTTTAAACGCCTAAGCGAAGATAGCAAACCCCTAGGCAGAGGCATAAACAGCAACGAGCTTATAGGTCTCGAAGGAGCAAGCGAGGGGCCTTATAAGTCTTATAGACTAGATAAACGTATTAAGTTCTAATTATAAGTCTTTACTAACCCCTAAAATAGTATTGGTCCCTAGATGCCTCCTCTAGTAAATATCTATTCTACGAGCTAGTATTAATATCTTCGCTTACCTTTATATAAGACTTCTTTAGAAATTGCCTTAAGTTTAGCGTATCTTATAATACGTGCTAATAATTAAATATAGTATCGGTTACGAATATCCCTTACTGCCTTTTCCGTATAAGTCTAAATCGGAGAGAGTTAGTTAACTCGGTCGTAAGTATACTACGACGAGTCGTTCGTAACGATAGAGGTGCCATAGCTTTCTAACGGTCGTATATAGCTAGAGTGTCTTAAACGTTAGATCGAGGCCCCTCGCTACTACGCTTATCTAAGGTTGCTTATTGCTCTCTTTTACTCTCTAGCATAAGTATAATAAGAGATTATCGCTGCCTTATCCTAGGACGGGGTATAGAACGCTAGAATAGCTACGAATCTATAATCCGCTCGCTACTATTATTAGAAATATAGTCGTCGAGAGTAAACTCGTCGTCCCCCCTATTTTTAGATAGAATTAATGCTTCGTTTATATATATAAGTAGGGCACGTCTAAACGCCTAAACACCTTTAATAACGTAGAGTTCGGAGCTAGGCGAGCTAGTTATCTTAAGCGAGCCCTTCTTCGAGGTAGTGCTTGTTTTATATATAGCTTTTAAACGACGAGTAGAAGGATACGCGAACTTATAGATGTTTATTTAAGGAGTATGTTTTATTAGCTAAACTAAAGATTATATATACGAGATGATTTACGCGGAAGGCATAGCTTCCTTTAATACTTTAGAAGGCACCTTCGTATCCCGCTTCTAACTATAGAAGGATTACTTAAAGCGTTTATATTAACTAATACGGTATAAGCGTATAGCCTAAACTTAGGACGCTTAAATTAAAGGAAGTAGCCGTGGGTAGAGGGCTAATAGTAATATAAATCACCGTCGCTTAATTAAGTGCCCTTAGAATTATACTAGGTGCTCTGTCGACCGTTTAGTGCCGGATTTTATTACTATAGATAGTTATATCTCTATCTCTCTTTCTACCCGTTTTCTCTAGCGCTCTCTTATTATACTATCTAGAGGTACTGCTAGTATAAATAAAATCGCTAGATAAAGTCTATACTAACCTCTAAACTAGTGTCTTACCCGACTAGTTATAGAATATACTAGGAGCATAGATAATGCTAGGAATATTAATCCGCTTACTGCTCTAAGCTACTATATGCCCTAGTTTAACGTCGGCTACTCTAGCTAATACTAGTTAGAGTGCCGGCTAAAACGACGGAAACACTATATCTTCCTCTATATCGCTATAACTATAATAACGATAGTTAAGTAAGATACTATTAGAGCAGCGCACTAGTATTCGATACTAGATCGTCTAAATTACTAGACGGCCGCCCTAATAAACGGTAGGTAAAAGGCTAATACTAGTCTATAAATAATAATTCTCGCCTTAATAGAGGGAATAGACTTAATAGCGCGAGAAAAATAGGCGTAAATTAAGGGATCGACGACTTAAATAAGCTATAAATTATAAGTATATCGGGGAGGTAATTAGACGGACCTAAATAGGGAGTACCTTAATAATATCGACGTATAATATAGTAACCCCTTTCTAGGCTATAAAGAAGGGGTAGGTAAGGACGCTTAGTAGGAGTATATTTCTTATACTACCGAATAAAGCGGCGAATAGTAAACCGCTACCTAAGAAGAGACATACTATAGGAATCAATGCCTAACTTCGCTTACGTAAAGCTTCTCGTAGCTTAACCCTAATTATCTAGTATAGGTAAGGCCCTATAAAGACCGTGGTTATAGTAAACACGATACCGGCCTCGATAACCTCCTTAACGGTAATCTCGTCGTATATATCGAAATTCGGCGACCTTAAATAATAAAGAGAGCGGAACTCGGACTTAGAGTTAAGAATAAGAGCACCGAGCTTCCTCGGAACGAGACGTGCTTTATATAAGGTTAAGTTATAAAAGCGAATTTTAGTACTTAGAAAGTAATACTTAGATAAAGAGAGCCTTACGAAGTTATCTAGCCGTTTTATAAACGAGTATATATACCGAGAGTAAGGTAGTAATAGGTGCTTTATCCGTAGTAAGGTTATACTATCTTTGCCTCGAGACTAGGATATAGTTAATATAATAATTTATATATATAAGGCGGGTAAGGTTCCTTTATATTAAAGCGGCCTATTTAGAGTAAGGTAGGCGGAACGGTATGTCTTTAGTAGATTAATGCGGTTAGCCCCCCGTTATAAGGCTATTTAGTAGATCGGCATTACTAGTAGTATATATAACCTAGTTTATATACTATAGCTTATATATATCTAAGCTCGCCTTAATAAGGGGGTCGGAACGCTATAGGCATACGTAAAGGGCAATTTTCCTAGGTCTATAGTTAAAATAAACATAGCCGTCTTAATACTATAGGCTCTCTAGTAGTAATAGATTAAATAAGGAAGGTTAAAGCACGAGCAAAAGGTATCGTTGCTCTATTCTATATTAGGATTTATAAGATAATAGCGCGGCTATAGGAAGTATAACTTTTAGCTATAATAATTCCGTAAGATAGGCTTTATACTAGCTCGTAGAGCTAAGAACCTAGCTCTCCCTTAGTCGTTCTTAATCTCGGTCTTATCGGGGCCGTTAGTTAGGAGTATTAAGAAAAGGCAGGATTATTAGGCGGGAAGAGAAGGAATAGAGGGTAGATCTCTAAGACGGAAAAGATAACTAGTTACTTAGCGATTCCTTTAGCTTATTCGTCCCCTTAAGAATTATCTCTATCGCCTTTTCTAAAAGTACTCTACCCTTATCGCTATCTAACTTATTAATAGAACACGATCCTTAACCCTCTATAAAAACCGCGCTTATACCGTAACTAGCTAGTTTAACGATTCTTCTAGTCTCTATTTACTATATTTCGCGTATACTTATTTCTATTTTAGCGGTAATGCTCTTAAAAACCGGGATATTTACTCCTATACCTAACCTAAAAGGCCCTTAAAAATTTCTATTCTTACTAAGCTTTCGATACTCCTAGTAATAGAATAGAGATACTTTATCTCTAAGGTCGTAGAACTTACTACGGAATGTTTTGTCCTATATATACCTCTCGTAAGTTTCGGTAATAATCTAAAACGGTTCGACTCTAAGTTAGCACGGTTCGTTATAGCTATACCTCTTCTAACTAATATTATTAAGGTAACCGTACTTAATCGAGCATAGAGTAATAAGATACGATGCTATTATCTTATTATAGGTAGCTTAATAGCGCCTTTTTAAGTTATAGAAGAGTTAAAATAGTAAAGACTTTATCGCTATTCGGTGCTATATATACTAAAAATCCGGCTCCGTAGATACCTATATACTCTATATACCTATAATATAAAGAATAGGCAATAATACTTTACCTAAACTCTATTATAGGACTTATAGTCTTACTACTATACTATATCGTTAGCTATATTACCTATAGTATATATAGTATAAGCTCGGTATAAGACTAATTAAGTAAGACCTACGCCTACCGTAGAGATCTATAGACCTACCTATACTAAAAGGGGGGCATTATTAATAGCAACCTCGTCCTATATATCGAAATACGGCACCCTTAAGAGCGAAATACGGACGTAGAGTAATAAGAAGGTATATAAGGACCGGATTAGCCCTAAGCGAGACGTGCTTTATATAGACGTTTAAGTCGTAATAGCGAATATTAGTATATAGTAAGGAACGCGTAGGTAAAGAGAGCTATAGTACGTTGTCTAGTCGCTTTATAACCGGGAAGACCTATATAGAGTAAGCCCGTTTAGCTTTTTACTTAGGTACTTTAGATAAGTCCTCTATCTCCTCCCGTCCCGTTATTAATATCTAAAGTAATAAATCCTATCTTATTCGACTTATTATAATATTATATTCCCCTCCTATCTCTCTCGACGGTTCCCGAGCTAATTAGAGAAACTTTATTTTAGCATAGTTAGCTTAGAGAGAACGTCTAGGGGTAAAGATTTATATAGGAGAGGGCTTAGGGCGGGATTACTCCGTACGCGCATTTAAAGGCATTATAAGGCATATATACAACGAAATAGAGAGTAAAGAACGGGGGCTAGTAATATAATTAATTAATCTCTAACGAGCTCCTTTAGAGGCTATACGACCCTACTTTATAATTACGAGATACCTCTTAGTCCTATGCTTTTCTCTAAAAAAGTTACTCTAGCTAGTAATTAAAATTAACTAGCTATCTACCGTAGTTAAGCACTTTAAGCGCGTAATAAGCATATACGTATATCCTATATAAAATTAAGAGAGATTTTTTATTAGGACCCTCTTCCTTACTCTCCTTACCCTCCTTACCCCCTTTACCCTTAATACCGCACTTGCCGACCTTACCTACTTACTATCCCGGTCTACTAGCTCTGATTCTTACTCCCTACCGTCCTCGCACGTGATTTTTCCCTTAAGATTTATTCTACCTTATATTTTAGATTTACGCCGTAGGAACACGACTAATACGATTAGTTAAAGAACGCGATTCTTATTGCGACGCGTATATTGCTAGGGGCTATTAGCGGTTATCTTATTTAGGCTATAGTTAAAGCGGAATCCCTTTTAGTTATTTATCCGAACCTATAAATAGATTATTTTATCGCTAACTTACTAGAAATAAAGACTTAAGCACGCGAACTTTAGTAGAGAATAGTTATAAGTTTTATCGAATAAAGGAGTAAATTTACGAGTAAGATCTTTATAAACGAAGGAATATAGTATTTAGCCGATAAGCTTTAATAGGGTAATAGTAAAGCACTTATAGAAAGGGCGATTAATAAGACGCTAGAAAAGGCAAAGGCATTTAGTTATAGGTAGCATAACTATTAATTAAGGTAAGTAGACCTTTCTAGGTTCTTTATAAGTTATATATACTTACTAGGTAGATTTCTAAAGTAGGTAATAATAATAATAGGTAAACTCCTATTATACCTCGTATACTTCGCTAGTCTATCCTCTTAACTATACTTAGTAGATTAAGTAAGCTAAAACGAATGTTTTAGTCCTATTTAACGCTACTAGAGTTCCTAATTTATATATTTTACGTGCTAAAGTACTAGGTAGGAGGGCTTACTATTAGTTATAGGGTTATAGACGGCGTAAGTATACTTACTATATATAGCCTTAACCTTATTCGAGCCTATCTTAACCTCGATAACTCTATAGCCTGCTTTGCTTAGCTCGTTATAAGGGTCGAATTTAAAGGTCTCTATACTACCCCGAGTACTATATAAGTAAATTTTAACGGAAACGTAGTTCTTATATATACTTAAATAAGATTAGAGATATATATAATAGGACCGCTTAAGTAGACTAAACTAATATAAAGGAGGTTAGGAAATATAAATAGAGGTAATATAGTAATAATAGCGTAATCGATAATAACTTATATAAGAGAGTTAATTTACTTATTAACCTAGTAAGTTCGGTCCTTTTTATAGTACTCTTAAGCTTTTAAAGAGTTAAGGGACCGCCGGACTAGACATACTATATAGACCACCGACTAGGGTCGCTTAGGCAGCCGCACTATATAGCAGCTTAGGTTAAATTAAGGCTAAGGATATAACGTAAATTATTATTTTTAAGTTATTTTAATTAATATATAAGAGGTACGGCTAAAGTAAGCGCACTAAAGATCCCTCTTACTAAATTTTATAAGTTTATACGGACTCTATAGCGATAAGTAAAACACCGGAGCGGAATAACCTCTATTCTAGCCTTAAGGACACGCTCGCGGCTTCTATGCGAAGTAGTAAGGTAATAGTCTTAAGGTTTACCGTTTATAGTAGCTACTATCTACTAATCTTAACTTAAGGGTCTTATAATCTTTTACGTTACCTATATATTTATAATAGAAAATAATAGTTCTACGAGCACTATTAAATTAATTAACCCTAGAGTTATGCTTAAGCAGCGGATTTAGTTCTAGGCGGAAGACCTTACCGAAATAGTCGATCTCTGCTTTTCTATCGAGCTACTTATACTTTAGTAACTTAGAGAATATCTAAGGATCGTAAGGTATACGTAAGTATAATAGCTCTAAGTGCTATAGATACTTATAGTACTAAACTTTTAGATATCTCGGGTAGTATAGCCGCGGTCTACTACTCGGTTAAGCGAGCTACGGCAATCTCTAAGCCTATATTAATAGCAACCCTTCGATTAACTTACGTTAACGAATATTATAGTATTAATAATTAGCTAAAGCTATCTCCTATATTTATAATCGCGGCGTCGTTTACTCGGATCTTCGCCTAGTAAATATTCTTATTTACGAAAGTACCCTAGGATCTCGGGACTTATTGCTCTATAATTTTAGTAGATCTATATATAATAAACTAGGTCTAGATAGAGGCTGCCTTCCCGATAGCCCTTTCTACTATCTAATATTTAGTTTTAAGTTAAGTCTAGCTCTCGATATATTCGGCCTTAGGTCTCTCTTTTATACTATCTTAATAAGCTATTAGCCTTATAGATCGATAATTAGCTAACTAGAAACTATAGGTAAGAAGGTACCGTATAAAAAGGCAGTTACCGAGGCTTATAATAAGGGTATATATCCCGACTTAACGGGCATAGTAGGAGGAAGTGTAATTATAGTATATTAGACGAAGCGGTATAAGATAGTAGAGGAGGTCCTACGCGCTTTAGAAAGGGAAATGCCGATTCCTAAGGTAGAAGGAGGTTTAATAGAGGCTTATTATACCTTCGTGCTCTTCGGAGTAGTAGTTTCTATTACTATATTAGTAGTCCTTATATATATACTTATCTAGCGATAGGGGCGATAAGTAGTCGCTAAGTAAGAAGAGGCTTTCAATACGTAGTGCTTTATTCGACTTTAGACAGTATACTTATTTTTAATAAGCTTTAATTATATATAGCGAAAGACAGCATCCCTAGTTATAGCTTCCCTTAACGTCGAGCTATTATCGTTAAATTAGTAAATATATACGAAAGGCATAATACGACGCGCTAAAATTAGTTTTCCTATAAATAGTTAGAAGCTAATTTGCTCTTACGCTTTATTAAGTAGTAGGTTTCGGGCAGCTAGCGTTCTAGTAGCAAGTGCGGGAACAGTTATAGTGCGGGCGATAAGGAAAGTAAGGCGGGTAAGGACGGTAAGGATAGCAAGGATAGCAAGGATAGTAAGGATAGCGAGGACGGTAAGGACGGCAAGGATGGTAAGGACGGTAAGGACGGCAAGGATGGTAAGGATAGCAAGGACGGTAAGGACGGTAAGGACGGCAAGGATAGTAAGGACGGCAAGGATAGCAAGGACGTTAAGGACGGTAAGGACGTTAAGGACGGCAAGGACGTTAAGGACGGTAAGGGTTTCTAACGGTATAATAGGGTATAGGTCGGAAGCCTAGCTAATCTCTAGCGCTAGTAGACGGCGTTATATATATATATAGTAGTAGCAGGTAAGCGTAGTAGGGTTCGTACTCTCGCGAGGATGCTTACGGATTATAGGTACTACTATATTTTATTTAGTAGTTAGTACTCCTTATACGGGCGAGTAGCGGCGTAAGTTAGATTCCTTTATACGTCTACGGAGTCCTTTAATACCTTACTAACCTTACTTACTATACTACGAATTATTTCTATCTAACTCGGTAACGCGATAAGAATAGCCTCGTAGATAAAGAATTTCTCTAAGGTCTCTTAGGAGCTAGCGGATCTCTAGCGAATACCCCTAGAATACGAAGGAAGACTAGACTAACGCCTTCCTTTAGTCTTCGAAGAGGTCTATAGCCGGCTCCCTAACGCTCCGGTAGCACGGAGTTCGGCCGAGAATACCGCTAAATATAGACAACGCAAAGCTTATTTTAAGTACTAAGAATTTATCTTTCGTTTCCCTTATAATTTCTTAGCGTTTATCTTAGTAGTAGGGCTAAGGGCCTATACTACCTTTAACGTCTTATAGTTTACTCGATTATATAAGTAGAAATATCTAGTATTACTTAGCGACGATATTAGGAAAACGATTAATAAATCCGCGAGAAGATAAGGAATCTATAGCTATCCTAAATTCTTAGAATAGATAAGCCTACTATTCGAAGGTTCGTATTCCTACGCGATAAGTTAGTTCTAGTAGAAGTTAATAAGGTATATAGTACCCTACGTTAGTATATAAGCTGCTCGCTTTAGTGTAGCGGATATAGCCGTTCTACTAAGACTTCTCGGGGACCGGATCTATACTACTATCCTAGACTCGCCTAAACGGATCGGAGAGTAACTTAATCTAAATATAAGGCTCTTAATAGAGTATACCGTGGTAATATTACCTAACGGGGTTTACTAGGATATAATACTATAGCTAGACGTTAGACTAAGTAATAGGCTTACTATCGAACTCTTTCTAGAAGCGTAGCAATAGTTATATATCGCGTAATTAGGTACTAAGGCGATACTAGAAGCGGCCTTAGTATCCGCCTTAGAGACTGTTTTTCTAACTATCCTTCTAAAAGCAATAAACCATAGTTAGCTTCGATAATAGGAACGAAAGAGTTATATTAAGGATATAACGGCTTATACGAGACTAACTATAGGGCCTAGCGGCCTCGGTTATAGTATACTTTGCTTACGCCTAGTATATATATTATGCTCGTCGATAATCGATATAGAACTATATAAGGGCCCGGATAAGTAGGGAGGGGAGAGGCCTATAGGCCTATTCTACCTCTATCTTTATTGCTTAGTTTCTTCCTATTTTTTCTTTTCTGCCTCTATATCTATAGCCGAAAGTATATTTCCCTAAATTACCCTCGCTCTTATTCCCTAGGGGATTAGTATCGTAAAGTCGCCGCTTATTGTCTATATAGTCTCGCTACTACTAGTATAGAATAGAACATTCTCGCATTCTTTAAAGTAATATATCCGCTCGTTTATATTATCTATATTAACGTATACTATCGCTTTCTTATAGTTTAGGAAGATATCTTTTAACACCTAAAGACTCTAGCGACGACTCGTCTAATAATATTAGTATAGCTCTTCGAGGCGGGGACCTTTACGTACTAAGACCGCAGCCGTAATAGGATCTAATATAGCGTTTTAAGTATTTTATCTTATGCTCGTATAAGGTCTATTACTTAAGATTTAACTTTAAGACAGCGTAGTAATCTATCTAAGAGTTTACTGCGTTGTCGCGGGGTAGGATAAGCAGAACCGGGAAACTATTACGTAAAAGCGGGGTATATAAAGCTCTAGGCTATTTTAGGAAAGCCCTTAGTAGAGCCTAAGTAGCTTTAGAGCCTAACTACTCGAAGCTAATACCGTTAGGGCCTATTCTAAAATACGCTCTAAACGCAGAGTAAATACTTCGAAACTACCGAGAAGCGATATAGTAGCTAAGGAACTTTATTATAGATAAGCCGGCCGATGCCGTGATTATAGTAGAGTAGGGCGCACCCCCTCTAATACCTACGAAAGATCGAGTCGCGTCGCGCAGCCTAGTAGTAAGGTCCGAGACACCGCGCGATAAGACGAAGAAGAGCGCTAGAATCACGACGCGAGCGACACTAAATAAGGTTATAGCTAACGGCACGACCGAGCGGCGGAGGGTTAGTAGTAGCGGACTAGCGGCACTGTTAACGAAGGCAGGGCGATGGTCTAGCTAGCCTTAGAGTTTCTAAGCAAATCCCGCGACGAAATTTAGAGGCTAAAGCGAGCAGTGACCAAGTAGGGCGATATTATTAACGGATAGTAGCAAACGATACTAGAACTAGATAGATAAATAAAGGAGATAGGCGATAAACTAAAGCACGTGCGCGATAAGCTTAACGCAATCGCGAGTAGCCCGATTCTCGCGAGTAGCCCGATTCTCGCGAGCGCCTAGACTAGTCTACGAACTTCGTATATAGATTTACTCTAGTCTCCTCCTACTAGACGAAAACATAATAAGTGCGCCTCGGCAGCATCGCCTAGTCGAGGCCCATAGCGTCGATATTATTGCGTATATTAAACCGGGAGTAACTACTAACCGTTGTCGATCTCGGAGCTTAGTAGGTAATAGCCCTAATTATCTCTATTATATACGGCTGTGATTTTCGATATAAGATTAAGATAGGCTAATAGCCTAGGTTTCCTAGGTGCCCTTAGGCTTCCTTTATTATATACCGACCTATTATTAGTAATAGTTACTTAGCCTTAGCACGCCTTATACTACTATAGGAGTCCTATAACCCCGCCCTATACGTAAAATAAAATTAATTAATAAATTAATCGTGCTATTAATCTCGATAAAATACTATGTATCTGCCGCTATTATATCCTTATAAGCTTTGCGAAGGATGTCCGTTATCTAAGAGTATAACGCTAAATCCGGCTTTTTCTAAATCTCCCTATTTAGGAATACTTTCTTACGTAACTAATTAATAGTCGGTATTAACGGTTTATAGTATAGCGTGAAATTTTCCGCAATCCTTAGGAATATACTTTAATACTAATAGTGCTGACTTTTAAACGGATTAGCCTATTATCGCTCTCGTAATTCTAGCTATTAAATTCTATAGCTCTAACGTCTTTGCCTAACCTATTATAGTAAACGCAAATCTAGAATAGCACCTAGAAGAATAACTTAAGGTCGTATATAAAGGAGTGCTGCTCGTTGCCTAATAGTGCCCCGATAGCTATAAATGCCCTCGTACCTATCTTCCCTTTCGCTCCCGAGGCATCTTTACGTTAGGTTCTAATAGCGAGGTCTAGGTTAATTAGGAAAGCTCGCCGGGAGGGGTTTTTATCGTCCTTATTAACTATAAAAATATAAGTCTAGAACGAGCTCGGCTACGTTATACGCATTACGACTACACCGAAATAGCTCTACGATTTATCGCATATACCAAGTTAGCTAATCTTAGCTTACGGACGATCCTTATATACCTTAGGCTAGGTTAAACTAGACGTATAGTAAGTTTGCCCTCTACGGGACTAGTTATAAGACTATTATTATAAAGAGGAGACGGGGGAAAACCGAGCTTAGCTTAATCTCGTAGACGCTATAGGTTAAATTTATAAGGAAACGGCTAAGTAAACTGCGCTATATTGCTAAATAGAAAATCATACCGGGATATCTACTTTAGCTAGCCTCGACTATTATCGGCTCTTAGCTAGTATAGTAGTATCTTAGATTTAGCCGCTATATAGTAAATGCTCCTAGCTCGGGTAGTCCGACTCTAAATATATATATTATTTAGTTTAGCATAGTACTAAACGCAGCGAGTCGCTCTATTTTATACTAGGACGGTCTAGCAAGCTAGTTCTATTATAGGCTATATATTGCTAATTGCATTATCGCATTTATAGTATATATATTAGATAAGTGCGCGATAATATCGCTATTAAGCGATATTATTAAACCTTCTAGAAAACAATATTACCTAAGTAGACTAAGTAGTAACATCGCTACCTTAAGGCAGCTATATAAGTATAAGAAGGGAGAACTTCTTAATTATTTTAGATAGATAATAATAAATATATTTAACTTATACTCTCTACTTCTATTCCCTGCGAAATATATACTCTTAACGTAGACGGTAGCTATGTTTTCGACCGCGAACGCATCGAAGGATTAGCGTTTTATTTTACAAAGCTATAACGCTTATCTTACTAAGCCTGCTTACTATATCTTACTAGGCCGTTCCGCTATCTTAATAAGCCGGACCGTTCGTTATAGTAAAATCGCGCCCGTTCTATATCCCGATATAAGTAGTAAGATACCGTACCGACTTAAAGCTACTTCCTATCTTAGATAGGACTTAACTATATAAACATTGCCGGCGAAACTTTACCTTTAAGGTATAGGTACTTATATGCCTTAATCGCGTCGCGGAGCGCCC
The DNA here is from genome assembly GCF_020360975.1 of Hirsutella rhossiliensis. Taxonomy (NCBI): domain Eukaryota; kingdom Fungi; phylum Ascomycota; class Sordariomycetes; order Hypocreales; family Ophiocordycipitaceae; genus Hirsutella; species Hirsutella rhossiliensis. The sequence continues at coordinate 874,923 of NW_025408671.1, read as the reverse complement.
CTAGGAGCTACGATATCTTTTCGTACTTATAGATCGCTCGGCCTACCGGGGAGATTACTAGATATCGAAAGACTCGACTATTATAAGGTCCGATGTTAGGAGCGAGCAGACTCGTCCTCTAAGCTTCCCTAATATTATATATAACTTCGTCCTGCCCTTAGCTCGACCTTTAACTATTAGATCTTAATCGCTTAGATTTCCGGCCGATATTAACCGGCTTACGCTTTCTTAACGGCTTATTAGTAATGCTTAAGCTATAAAGCTTTCTAAATAACCGAGAAAGGGCACCGGGAGGCTAAGATAGGGAGAAAGAATGCGAAAAATTCGACGTAGTACTTAGAAGACCTCGGAAGGAGTAAGGCCTCGTAAATATTAGGCCTAATTATATTTTATTAATACTAGTTATGCGACGATAGCCTATTAACTTAGCAATGCCCTCGACTTCTCTTTAATAGCCTAATCTTAGAAGATCTACCTCTAGCTTTCGCCGGTTAGACGTCTACGAAAACTTCGCGATATAACTCTAATTCTTAGAGTCCGGAGGCTTCGTAAGATAGTAAGACGCCCTACGGTAGACGATTGCCCGTTAACGGGTAAAAGGCTACGATTCTAGCCGCAGCCTCGTCCTACTTAAAGCCTCGTCCTACTTAATATATATTAAGCGACTATCGCTATCTAGCTCTATAAAGGTATCTAAGCCTAGTTCCTCGTTATTTATTATTATATAGCTAGCGATTACCTATATAAACCGTTCGGGCTTCTTATAGATATCGAACGCGCTAGGACTATAACATCCTAAGCGGTTAAATACCTAAACCTCTATCTCGCGCCCGTAGATTATAAACGCGTAGATATACTAACGCGTCGGCTAGTAGGAGAAAACATCTCGCACGTGTTGGCCGATCTAGATTAGCGTCGCCTTTTTTTTTTAGCTCTTAGACACCTTAAGCTTACCTATTACTTCGATATCCCTTCGGAGAGTTATACGCGGCATCTAGCAGCTACCTATTCTTTTACTTAGCAAAGAGATTAATTTATCGCTAAGCTTCGGCACCGATAAGATCCTTTAGGTTTATAGTTAAGTAATAGCCGCGTCGTTCCTTTAAGAGGAAGTCGTCTTAGAATCGGACTACTAGTCTAGAAATTCGGCCTATACGGGCGGGATAGGAGGATCGGTCTACGCGCTATCGACGTGCCGATGCTTCGTCGCCTTATAGACGTTTAAGGCACGGCACGTTTAGTCTCCCCTCTAAGTATTTCTATCGTAATATATATAGAAGCTGATCTCTTTAAATACCTTTCTTTCTAGTCTGTTCGGCACCTTGCTAGGAAGCGGAGAAATAAGTAATAGGAGTGCTATCGTACGTGATCGGGACGCTTAGAGGTGTTACTCGGGCGAACATAGTTATAGGATTAAGCACGGCGCTATATCGAGTACCGGTAGTGTATTAAGTAGTAAGTATATCGAGCGGTCTCGAGTAGGGAAAGGATTTTACTCCGTACCTTCCTCCTAAGCTACTATACCCGTTCGGTGTAGGCGGGTATAGTTCTCTGCGATAGCCGTGCAATCTTATACCGAGCTTGCACCCTATATGCACCTTCTTTCGTTCCTTAAGGCATTTCTACACCCTTCCCTGCATTTTTACTTTCTTGGCACGCAAGTGTTAAGGAAGTAGCCTATCCATACAGCTTTTCGCTTAACAGTGCTCTTGAAAATTCCGCAACAGCGCCGCGCAAAGCGCCGGCAGCGGCCATGGCACCAGCCTCAGGTTCGCGCGCCGCTCCTGTGCTGTCGACATACAATCGCCACCTGATCTAGCAGCCCGTGCATCTCAGCACCTACTGTCCTCTCCGGCGGAGGCTCGCCCAAATGTCTCAACCCTGGCGGCTCAGCAGCCCTCGACCGACGTCTCCCAGCGACACGCCCAACGCTGCCGTCGCGGAAGGAACGCAGCCGGAAATAATCCCGAATGGCCCTGGTTCGACCGGGTCCACGGAAAATGCACCTGTCTCCATCATCGAAGCGGCTACAAAGATCGCTCGCGACCAAACGGCAGCCCATGATGCCAAGCTGGCAGTCTTTCGGGCCTTTAGCGAATCATTCGAACAGACAGCCAAACAATTCACGTCCGGCTCCACAATAGCATCGCAAAGCAAGTTGCCACCAAGTTTCTGAACCTCTGGACTCAATCGCTCGCCGACCTTGAGGAACCACCGAAACCTACGTACAGCAGCGTTCTCGCATCCGGCAAAACGACACAAGGACAGCTGGCCATTACGGCCTCCGCCCCACCACAGCGAAAACAGCAAACCACCACTCGTCTCCAAGGACGACCGCCCGTGGTCCCACCCAGGAAGACCTGCGTGTCTTTGTCCGACTTGACGCCGATGCTCCGGCCCGAAACCATGAAAGATACGCTATCCGGGCCCACATCGCCGCTAGAGTCGGCATCGACCTACGCCGCATCCCGGCAGCCTTCCCGGTAAACACGGGTTGGGCCATCCTGGCATCGGATGTGGCCACGCGCGAACTACTCGTGCAGCGACAGGCGGATTGGGCCGTAGATCTGGACGCGACGGCCGTAGAGATTAGCCAGAAATGGCATTCGTATGCCGTAGCCGATTGCCCCGTAGGCTCACGGACCTACGCGGCGTTGAGATCAACTTCGATGAGGCGGTCAAAGAAGAAATTGCCTGCCAAACCGGACTGAAGCCCATCAGCATACGGACCTCGCGACACGACTCGGGCGATATGCCTACCAAGACCCTTATTGTATCCTTCCTGGAACCCACGCAGAGACCCTGGCGACTGTTCGGCGCCAGCCGGTTCGCCCGCTATATCGACAAGCCCAGCATTCCTAGCCAATGTGACAAGTGCTGGGATTTCCACGCTCGACACAGCTGCGATCGAACGGCGCGCTGCAGGCGTTGTGGCAAACCGGCCATCGTAGCCAAGAATGCACCGCCCTCGAGCAGTGTGCAAACTGCCTTGGACCCCATTGCGCGGATGACCCCAAATGCCCTGCCCGCCCCAAGCGCGTTCACGGCATGGTCCGGCGCCTGACGAAGGAGGAGAAGAGCCTGGTACGGCAGATGGGAGTTCAGCTCTGCGCAGCAGCGGCGGGACTCCAAAGGCCAGAGTGTCCGACCAGTCTGATCAGAGCCCTGGCAGGCCGCAGATACTTTCCTTGGAGTCAACGGCGCCGCGGGCAGCTGGAGGAGATGGAAGCTCCGACATGGGCGCCATTTACGAGCCAGCCGCGCCGTCAACCCCATGCATCGTTGTGGCCACAACGCCGCCGCATGTAAGGGACGGCGACCAGTTCCTCCCTGTCGTCCCATCGAAGAAACGACGCACTAGTCCTGTGACGCTACCTAATGCCTCGCTGTTTTCCACGCAATCGAAGCGATAGGAGGATCTTGCGAATCTTCCAAGCCAACGTAGGCAAGATTCCGCCGGCACACGATTGTGCCCTTGCGTTGGCCGACTCGGAACAATACGACATTATTTTGTTGCAGGAGCCATGGACAGGACTGAAAGATGGCCGATGCCTCACTAAGACGCATCAGGCCTACGACACCTTCTCACCCGTCAACGACTGGGACGGCCGCGACACTCGCCCGAGAGTCATGACATACGTCCGGCGTTCCGCAGGTCTCGTCGCTGATCAAAAGAGACCTGCGGCGACTCGTGACATCCTTTGGCTCACCGTCAACGGCATAACAGTCGTCAACTTCTATCGGCAGCCGTACCACGACGGAGCCCTTGAAATCTTGCTTCAGTGGACCGTACCGGACAAGTGTCTTGTTGCTGGTGATTTCAATGCCAAACATCCCAGCTGGCAGGCCGGTCGACGAGAGGACCGCGGCGAAGAAATAGCGTTTTGGGCAATGGACAATCGACTCGGCTTACTGAATCCTGTCGATGTCCCGACCAACGCACACGGCAATACGGTTGATCTCGCCTTCTGCAACATACCTCTGGCCGACGCTGTTGTCGAGGATCATCTAGCAACCGGCTCCGATCATTTTACCCTTAGTATCACGCTGCCAGGACAAGTTCTGGCACCCTTCCAATAGGAAAGATCCATCTCAACCCGACGAGGAATTGAAGCGATTCATTGAATTAGTGGAGGCCGGTGCCGCCTTCATCCCGATCACCACGGCATCTCCTTCCGAGCTCGACAGCTTTGCGTCGGCGCTCGTGAACCTTCTTGGTTGTGCAGCCAGAGCTGCCGGTCGACCTGCCCGTAAGACTACGCATGGTGCGCGGTGGTGGACTGAAGAATGCGCAAAGGCGGCGGCCAATTACCGCGCGTGGAGGAGAGTTCACTCTCTCGGCTTCGACCGAGAAGTACAGCTAGCCAAGAGGGAGCTCCATAGCGTGGTGCGCCGGGCCAAGCGCCTTTACTGGCGTAACTTGATTGACAGCTTCACCGATAGCGCCTCCGTCTTCAGGGCGGTCCGCTGGCTGAAGTCTCCAGGTCCGTTTCAAGCTCCTCCTGCAAATTGACGACCGAGTGTATGAGACGCAGCTGAAAAGGCCACCGCCTTGCGACAAGCCACTCTGGAACGGCGCACGGCGAACGACGACATCCCAGATCCGTGGATCTCCGTGAACACAGATAGGACGATACCCTTCACCGACCGAGTCTCTCCGGAGGAGACCCGCGACGCCACGCTACGCACCGGGAATACGTCCCCTGGTCCCGACAATATTACGGTGCGGATGCTCCGCGCTGTCTGGCATGCGATCGGAAGTCTCGTCCACCAGCTATATCAAGGCTGCCTCAGGATTGGCCACCATCCGAAGCCCTTCCGAGAAGCAGAAGTGGTCATGATTGCCAAGCCGGGGCGCAGGGATCTCTACACCCCGCGCTTGGCGCCCCATCTCCTTTTGTCCTGTCTCGGCAAGGGCCTCGAGCGGCTCATCGCACGGCGTCTAGCGTGGGCCTCGGTCCATTTCGGCGTACTACACCCACAACAAGCCGGCGCGCTCCCGAAGAGATCGGCCGTGGATCTCGTTGCTGCCTTGATTCATGACATCGAGGAGGCATTTGCCTGCAAGCAGGTTGCAACATTGGTGACTTTGGACATTCAGGGCGCCTTCGACACAGTCCTCCGCAACAGATTGATCCTTCGCCTACGGGAGCAAGGGTGGCCACCGAACCTCGCGCGATGGGTCGGCTCGTTTATGCAAGACAGGTCGGCACGCATCCGCTATCAAGATATCGCAACGAATTCATCGCCTCCAGTGCGGGCTGCCACAGGGATCGCCAGTCTCGCCGATCCTCTTCCTACTGTATACGGAACCAATCTACCGCTTGGGCAGCTCAAAAGGGCGTTTCGGCTATGCGGACGACACTGCCATCCTTTGCGTCGGCGATAGCCTGGATGAGACGTCCGCCGAAGCATCTCATCATGTGCGTGAGCTTGTATCGTGGGGCGCCGCCAACGGGATCTCCTTCGACCCTGAGAAGACAGAAGTGATGCACTTCTCTCGAACGACGCCCAAGACGGCGCCGCCAGTGCTCCATGGCGAATTTGAGAAACGGCCGGGCCGGGCGATGCGTTGGCTCGGCGTCTGGCTCGACAGCACTCTGTCTTTCAAGACTCATGTCGAGAAATGGACGGCCAAAGCGCAAGCAGTCGCCTTCCATCTCAGGAGACTGACAAACACCAGGCATGGTCCTCTACCGAGCGCTGTGCGACGAGCGGTCTGCGCTTGCGTCATTCCAGTGCTGCTCTACGCGGCGGAGGTCTGGTATCCTGGTTCTACGCGCCCGCGCTGGACCAAGCCGGGCAAGGAAGGACCGTCCAGGATCGGACACCTCGTAAAGAAGATGAGCAAGGCACTCTACACATCTCTTCGGGCTATCCTGCCAGTGTGGAGAACTACACCAACGAATGTTCTGCACCGGGAGGCAGGGATACCGCCGGTCCCTCTGCTGCTCGAGGCGCGCCGGACTGCATTTGCTGCGCGTCTCAAATCCCTGGACGAAGCTCATCCGCTCGTGAAGCGCACGTCGAGGCCAAAAGCCCTATACTGAATGAAATGATCAAGCTGAAGTACCAAAAGCAGCCAAACCCTTCCGGACTAGGCTGCGGCGCTCCGACGAATTGCTACCAAGCTGCCCAAGGCCTGCCTTGCTGCAGCGCGGATTTGTCGAAGAGCAGACTGCGCCTCTGCAGAGTGCATCGAAAATGAGACGGCGAAGAAATTTCGCGATTGGCTCCAGGCACTATCGCCCCGAACTCTGGTCGTCTATTCCGACGGGTCCCGTTCTACCGAAGGCCACGCCGGATATGGCTATGTTGTTCATCGGGACGGATCCACCGTCTTGCGCGACAAGGGCCGTCTCGGGCCCGCCGAGATTTTCGACGCTGAGGCGAAAGGTGCGTTGGAGGGGTTGAAGGCTGCGGTGAGCCTTCCAGAAACTGACCGCATCTTTGTCTGCCTCGACAACCTCGCGACCGCAACATGCTTACGGGGCACGCCGAGCGACTCCTCGCAAGAGGTCTTCCTTGAGTTTCAATCTTTGGCGCGAAAATACGGAGCTGTGGAGGTCCATTGGATCCCCGGCCATGCTGACATCCCAGGCAACGAGGAGGCTGATGCTCTGGCAAAGGCGGGAGCATCACTGCCAGAACCCGCTGATAACGTCCCGACGCTAGCGCACCTGCGAAAGATTGCCCGACAGCAGCCGGAAGAGGCTTTCAAGGCCTGGTGGGAAGCCTCTGCGCCGGAGCGATACAGAGACCTGAGGCTTAAAGCCACAACCAGCTGCCCGTCAGAATTGGCGCTCTCGGCCCCTGCTTCGTAACTTGCTTGCAGCAAGAACCCACCATGGGGATTTTGCTGACTACCACGAAAGGTTTGGTCACGACAATGCGCGACTGACGTGCTCGTGCGGAAGACGAAAGAGCCAGCACACATCTTTTACTGCAGAAAGGTTGCGCCACGGCATCGTATGCGGCTTGCACCTTGGCCGGCTGCAGCCATCAACCGCGCAATCGGCAAGGACTTTGACAAATTCGTCAGGCTGGCGAAAGCGAGCTCCTTCTTCGGAGGGATCTGCCCACGCCACTAGACGGTCATCATTCTCCTCTCTCACCCTACCTTTCCTCTCAATCCTTTCTGTTACCTGCTCCGATCTCGGGCGGCGTCAAGGTCTCGCGACCATGCGATCGCCGAGGTCATCAAGGGCTGCAAGGCCCCAGAAGCAAATTGGCTGATCTGACCACGGGACAGCTTTCTCTTCATGCCTGGACGTCCCGCTGACGGGCAACAGGTTTGTCATGAGCGCCGTTGAGCCGATGAAATGCTGGATAGTGGGTGAAGTGTACGATATGTAGCATGTAGACACCTGCTAGCTCAGCACGTCCTGTGCTCCCCTGCGGAGACCTGAGCGACCAAAAGTTGCTGGACGGAAAATACACTAAACTAAACTAAACTAAACTAAGGCATTTCTACGTTAAGTCCTTTCGGCCCGCGAGTTGATCCGCTATCGTACTAAATTACGGACGCGGCGTATTAGGCGACGGGTATAAAGTACCCGAATACGCCGCTAAATTACGGGCGCTGCTTATATAACTCTACTAATAATACTTTAACCGACTTATCTCCTTTATCTCCTAAAAGCATCCGTTCCGTTTCCCTAGTCTCGATAAGGTTAAGATAGAACCGTCGCTAAGCCCGAATCGACGCACTAATATAGAGGCCCTTTCTATCTACGAGTCGGCTCGCCGCTAACCGAGAAAGCGCATTCTTATCGAGCCTCTATTATAGACGAGACTATATCTCGAGATCCTATCGTGTATATTTAGCTAATATAGTCCTGCCCCCCCGGTTATAATATACCTTCTATCGATAGAGAATGCTTTTTAAGATGCTAGTCGACGGCGACTTTTTAAGCGCTACTTCTTTAATAATCGACACTTATAGGTAGTAAAGGAAGGATTAATACGCGGGTTTCTTTGCCTCGAACCTTTACTATTATCTTAGCGGTAAGTCGATGTATATACTAAGTAGCGTTATCTAACCTTAGCACCTATAGTTACGATCTCGACTTATATCTTAATAGCTATCGTAGCGTCCTTCTTCTATGCTACTACTACTGCCTTAGCGATTATATCCCCGTAGCTATATATATCGACCGCAGCCGCATTATCTCTTAACGCAAGAAAAGGGTTAGGCCGACGATACGTCGATATAACCCCCCTGCCGTTAACTTAGGCAAGCTTTAACTTAAGATAGTTACTCCTACCGAGTCGTTGCACGATCTGTACCTAGTGGCGCTCTTAATTGCCCTCGGCTAGCTATAATAGAGGGCGTTAGGACCGCAAAAAACTTAGCAGGCGGCTAGCGTAACGGTAAGTATATATACCCTTATCTAGATCAGCTAACCTCCTAATACGTTAGCAGCCTAAGCTTATATTTAGCACCGAAGATTGCAATTTTATATATATCTATTCGGTAAATATATCCTCGTCCCTTATTAATATGTTCGATAACCTAGCTATAAAGCCGTCGGCGCCTAATTCCCTTACTATATAAATATCTACTATTCCCTATAAACCTATCGAAACGTTTCGTGGTCGTCTCTTAGCGCTCCTCCTCTCGGCGACTTACCCCGAGGACATAGATAAGTCGGAAAAGTTAATTATATACGGATATACGTGCACCTAGATATAAGCGCTAACCCCCTTAAAAGGTTGCGGCTGCTATATATATACTGTAAACTATAAGTTATTACCTACCCCCTTTATTATTCTTATATTTACTAATCCTCTTGATAGCTAGCCTAGTATACGGCGCTTAATAAAATACGGCCCCTAAATTAAAAGCGGCAAAACTTATTACGCTCCCCCGCTATTACTCTTAAATATCGTCGAGGTTGCCCGGCTAGGGATATACTTGCCTCGCTAACCTACTACTGTTTCTAGTAGGACAGCTAATACTTATTATATCTTTTGCTCTTCGTAATATGCAATAATTATATCTTACTACGATATAGTTAGAGACGCGTCTACCTTCGCGTAAAGAGGCAAGGGCAGCGATAACCTCTCTGCTCTAGTTTATTCTAGGCACTAGAAGAGCGCCGTTAGTTAATAGGGTCGCGAACACTTATTTACGCACCGCGTCCTCTATAAGGAGCCTAAGAAAGCTCTGCCTCTCTTTAAGTCTCGTAGGCTCTTGCCTCGCGACCTAAGAAACACTAACGCCTACATTAACGCTCTGGTCTAAGGTCCGGAAAGCATCGACGCCCTTAAATACCAAGTAGAGCCTTAGCTCGTGCAGTACTATAAGCCGGACAGTCTCGGCTACGTCTAGGCAGCCTTGGCTCTATTTATGCGAGCTGGCGCCGGCTCTATTTAGGACGCCCCCTCGGACATAGTAGTCCGGGAAGCGTCTAAACGGACGTTAAAGAGACCTATAGAACTCTAAAACTTTGTCCCGTCCGACTAGGTTACCTTCGGGAGCTCCCCTAACTATAAATATTGTCCCGTAACGTCGGGCTCGAATAAGACTTATTCGAGCGCGGGCTACGTTAAGGGGCTTATAGCACCACTCGTCGAGGATACTACTATCCGTCTCGCTAGTTGCTTTATCCGCTGCGTACTAAATTACGGCTAGCACTAGGATTAGATAGTTCTATTTCTCTACTTCTATAACGAGCGTTAGACGTATTCTTTCTCGTAGGGCAATCTATATATCTACGTAGTCGATAATAGGGGCATCTAGTTTATCGACGCGAACGGCGATCACTAATATATAGCGATGCTTAAAGGCAAACGGACGTTCGCAAAAGTTATCGACGGGATTCTAATTGTCTCCGACGAGCTGCTAGGCTAAATAGTAGGAGAGGCGTTAGCCGTGCGATGCTTAGGCGTTCTCGCGGTCTCTACTACCGAGTAAGCTCTTGCCTCTAAACGTGCTAGCCTTAAACTAACTATAAGGTTTTTATAGCTTTATTACGATTCTTACGGCCAGCTACTTTATAAAATTCTTCTACTTTTATATTTCTAACGCCTTTCGTCGTAGCTATAAGGAATCGCTCGCTAATCTAGATAGCTATTTATATATACACTCTACGATATAGTTCGATATAAAGAACAACCGGTATAGAGAGGACGTTATTGCTTATATCTTTGCTCTAATAGCCTAGGCCAAGGAATATATATAATAGGGCGGTAAGGAAGGGGCACCCGCTATTTCTTTATTTCGAAGTTCGCTATAGGATGCGTAGAAGGCTTAGGCTTCTTCGCTATTACGAATACCCGGGCGTTTAAGAACTATATATATACCTAGGTCTTGCGGAAGCGCGTCTTTATAATCTCCTCGGTGTCTTCGCGCCACTCGCAGTCTACGAGCTGCTTCTTGTATATTTCGATCTCCTTCTTCTTAGAGGATTGCTTTAGACCAATCTACTCACTAAAACGTCACCGTCCTTAGCGACGTAGGCCTAGACGTCTTCTAGCTACTTCTTAGCAGGCTCGCGTGTCTTCTTTGTGTGAATACGAATCGACCGCGTGTTAACAACACGCTCTCCGTCTACTTCGATCTATATAGCCAGTGCGTCCCTAGCTTTCTTCTAGTGCACTCTCGGTAAGAATCGTGCCACCACGTGATAATGAGGCGTAACGCCATCCTCGTGCAGTTCCCTGCTGCTAAAGATCTCCACGGTCGCCGTGCCGTCGGCACTGACTCGAGGGAGGTGTGGCTCGATGGTCTTCCTAAAGCTGTCAAAGAACTCCATCTTGTCGTTGATGCGACTCTTCGAGTATGTGATGAAGGCAAGCTCCGCTTGAAACTTGAAGTCACGCTTCTCCACCGTCCCCTGGGGCAGTTCCGGCGACTTTCGCCGCCTGCTCTCATATCCACTGTCACTGACATGATTCGCTTCGGATCTAGATAGGGCCTACGACACGCATCAACAATCCGTCTGTCGGTGGCTCGAAGGCGCTCGGAGTCTTGTGCATATCGCAATGGATGTATGGTCTTCTCCTCAACGCAAGGCATACATCGCTGTTCATGCGCAATGGGTCGACGAGGCATACAAGCCTCGCAAGGCATTGCTGGGATTGCCAAACCTGCGACGGTCGCACGCGGGCGCAGCGATGACGCCGCACCTACTGAAGATCATCCGGAGATACGGCATAATATAAAAACTCGGCTATTTTACCGGGGACAATGATGCTAAAAATAACACTTGCCTCCGTTAACTTTCTGCCGATTTATCGTAAGAGCATGGGCTGACCTTTAATCTAATATCCTCTCGAACGCGGTGCGCTAGCCATATTATTAACCTTTCCCTATAAGCCTTTCTCTTTGCGACCAGCGAAAGTGCACTTTAGGCCGCCGTTAAATAGGCGGACGATAAACTAAATTAAACTACTATTGCAGACGCCTTGCATGACTACCTCTATTTAGAATCTACGCTAAGAACTCACGCCTAGCGTAGGAAAAGAAATAATATTGCCGGTTAGCGGAGTATCGGTCTAATAGGAAAACTTTATAATATTACTATATTTATTCGTAACTCTATAATTTACAACGACGCATAGGACGACATTGCGGGGAAAGCCCTCGGTATCGACAACATTACGCGCTAGAACTCGTGGTTTAAGCTGCTTGATGCCGCCATTAGCCAGGAAGGCCCATTGTCGGTCTTCGTCAATTAGTATCATCGAGAGCTTGAGGACGATATCCTGACTTATGATGACTGGCAAGTATTGAAGATGATACACGAGTTCTTGCAGCCGTTTTACTAGGCCACCATAGAGCAGCAAATGGCCTAGGCTTTAATAGATCAGGTGCTAGAGAACATGGATATACTCTTCGTGCAATTCGAAGACGTAAAGGTTAGTCGTAGACTCTATAAGTATTGCCTTCGGGCTAAAGAAGAGAAGCTCAACTTCGATGTAGGTTAAGTATGCCGAAAACGCCTATATAGTAAGCTCGGTTTATATAGGCTAGTGGGTTCTTTTAAAGTATTACGAAGAAACCGATAAAAACCCCGTATATGCTACGGCACTTCTGCTCTATCTAGAAAAACGGCGGAGGTATCTCGACCGTTATTGGGCACTAGAGTGGCGGCAGACAGCCATTGCTGCAGCGCAGCGGCAATAGGCGAAGTATAAGGATAGACCGATTTCGTCGGAGAGAACCGTGCGACCTAGTTGTAAAGCGCGAGAGGTCGCTTCTTACGAGCGCATAAGGCAGTCAATGAGTGTCCTAGATAAACCTAGCGATAAAGACGAGTTTAAGAAATTCATTAATGCTCCTCCGAGATATATGCTAACTGCTAATCCGCTTAAATGGTGGTGTCGTGAGGAGCAGAGAGCCGAGTATCCACGCTTGCATTAGATGGCCCTTGACATACTTAGCGTCCTAGCGATGTCGGACGAGCCGGAGCGGGTGTTCTCTTGCACAAGGCGGACACTTTCTTGGGATCGAGCTCGACTTTCCGCGGATAGGACTAAAAAGCTGCAATGCTTAGGTAATTGGGTGAGGAACGATTTAATTCGCAAACTATACGTTGCGGTTGATAACGAGATTATGGATGTGGGCGGCGCTAACGGAGACGGAGATAAGCATTCAATGTTATACTAATAATTATTAATAAGCTTAATAATATATATTAATATAGCTACACTCCTAACAATATATAACAATATGCCAAAAATATGTATTTTGTTGGATCCACCTGTGCACTAGGCACCGATCGCGCACGTATAACTAATCGACCGCGCTAGTCACGTGCGAGTAAGAGGTGAGACACAGGGAGGAAGGTCTTTGCACACAGTTTGTATGGGACACGTTTCCTAGTTACACAAGATATAACCAATTGAACCAGTTCGAATAACCTCACTGCAGTGAAGAGCCTGTCCACACTGATCAGTGTCGCCCGGCAAAGGTGACACAGAACAGCAAGACGGAAGAGAGCTAACCTATCGTCACGCTCTGCAAAGCGAGCTCCTGACGGTAGGATAGTTGCTACAACGCGCGGATTGCTACGAAGACTCTGCATCAGAGCCCACTCTAGTTATCCAACCGTGCCTAAGCTTTGCTGTCATCAGCGACCCTTAGGCGTGCCCTATCGCACATTGATAACCTCATTGACACCCTGTGCCCTGTTTCTCAGCACACAGCCTGTCAATATGTCTGACAATTCATCTGCCGCACTAGCCCCGGCAACAGCCCAGGATACCCCGGCCAACGTGTCTCTCGAAGACAGGCAACTCGTTGAACGGAACCTGACGATCGTGGAGCTCCCTTCACTCCCGATCAGGCATTTCGACGCGGATTTCCTCAACGAACCTATCACCCAAAGCTCCTCCCTTGTCCACCGCAACAGCTTCTTCTTAGGCTGTGTGGCAACATACACGGTGGATAAACGTAACCACGGAATTGCCCTGCTTGGGGATCTGTATAACGACTTCACGGGATGGAGCTATGATGACTTCGAACTAATCAACCCACGCCTTAGATCAAGACTCCGGACGCTTCTCAGAATTAGGGATCTATATGGGCAAGGCCAACTCTAGCATCTCTCGAGCTTTATGTGGCCTTCTAACAAGTAACGAACTTCCTGAATGGGATGAGAACGAGTTGCTTGGTCAAGAGGTTGCTGAAAACACCGTGGCATATAAGGTGAAACAGAAGCTGCTCCAAGGAACTGTTAAAGCGGCTATATCGTCACCGGCACCGGTAGTAATCCAGCAGCCAACTATTACCCGACCGGCGGAACCGGAATCCCCTCAGATCATTGAGACCCATCAACCCGCTCAGCAAGAGCCTCAGCATCAATGGCGCGAATCCCTCGGTATCAGCAGAAGCCGCCGTACGGACTACCAACTTCCGAGATGCATACACGAGCATTCCACCTGTTCGATTCGAGAACGAGGAAGTTGAGGCCGATCTCACGATTAGATTCATTAAGATATGGGACAAGAAACTAGCCTATACCGGCGAACCATACGATATCTTCGATGACAAGATCCGGAAATTCATGAGCGTGTGCCGTCAAGCAAACATTCCTCCGTCTAAATTCCATGGTGTTTTCCCTTCGATTCTGGCAAGGAAGCTCAGTCCTTCTTTCTACACGAAATCAGCACTGATTTAACCTTCGCTGAGATGTATCAGAAGATGAAAGAGCACTTTGACACCGAAATCAACCAGAAGATGTATCATACCCACTGGAGCACCCTCACCTTCAGCCGACTTCGGGCTGAGATGCCCGGTAAGTCATCTGACGAGGTCCTCCAGGCCCTTCTTACGAAATTGCGGCTCTGTAGGAGAGCACTCGGGGATAAGTCTGGCGGCGAAGGTGGCCTGATCGATGCAACGCTCAGGGCGTGCCGTGGTGTGCCTGAATTCCGACTCGCGATATACTCTCCCGCACCTACATTTGAGGGATTGGCATCACAGCTTCGATCATCGCTATCTGCCATGCAAGATGAACGATCTGAACAACCCAGTGGCCAATATCCCCAAGACCTGGATAGAGGACATGATCAGCACTTCGTGGATCGCAAATTTCAGCGAAATTCCGGCGGAACAAGAGGTCAATCACAAAGGCGTCAGCCAAATTGGAAGAAGAAATGCTACGTTTGCGGCAAGGAAGGTTGTTTCTCAACGAGACATCCTGAAAACGAGAGAAAAGCAGCCAAAGAGAAGTATCTACGAGAGAGGCTTCCACGGTCAATCTCGTTCGTATGCTATGTTCTTGGCTGACTATGAAGGGGAATCACAGGATCAGGATGACTCGAGCACCGAGGAATCCGATGATTCTGACTCCTCTGACCCTTATGAATCGTTCTACGCTGCTGCGACCTTCTGTCCAACGAAGCTTTCCATCATCGGATCTCTCAGTAGGCATCAAGTTATTCAACAGTGACGAACCCACACAATTCATACTAGATCGTTACTCTCAAGACTCGTTCCAAGGAATCATGCCGGACACAGGTGCGGCATGCATATCGACGGAAGGAATCGAACAACTGCGTGCTCTCCAACGAGAGATGCCCCCAGTCCAATTCCGTGATGATCGCAAGCCCGAACCAGTTAGATTTGGTGCAGGAAGATTGGAAACACCACTTGGCGTGATCACCTTGAACACACCAGTGGGAGAGGTTGATTTTCATATAGTCAACGTGCCAACGCCATTCCTCCTATGCCTAGCTGATATGGATCGGCTCGGCGTATATTTAAATAACGTCACGAACGAGCTCGTTGGCAATGGTGTGAGCGTTCCAGTGATTCGAAGATGGGGTCACGCGTGGTTCTTCTTGCGGAAACAAGAGGCATCAGTGGCATATCTCACGGAGGCTGAATTGCGGCGCCTCCACACGCGTTTTGGTCATCCATCCGTGTATCGGCTGCACAAGCTGCTGAATTCGGCTGGCCATGATGTGGAAATCGAAGCTCTGGAAATGATCAAGAAGTTCTGCCACTACTGTCAGATGAAATCCGACCCGCCACGAAGGTTCAAGTTCAGCTTGAAGGATGATTGTGACTTCAATTACGAAGTCATCGTTGATGTCATGACATTGGGTGGCAGACCAGTCCTCCATGTTGTTGATCAAGCCACTGCCTATCAGGCAGGAGATTCCTATCCAACATGACGGCCAAGGAAACGTGGCTCGCGTTGAAACAATGTTGGATGGATACATACCTTGGACCACCCGATGTGATCACTCATGACGCAGGCACGAATTTCGCTGCTGCCGAGTTCCAAGCAGAAGCGAAATTGATGGGAATAACGTGTCATCAGGTGCCTGTGGAAGCACATTGGGCTGTTGGGAAGGTTGAGAAGTATCATGTGCCCGTCCGAAGAGCATATGATATATTAAAGGCAGAGCTGAAGGATACCGTGAGCCCTGATCAAGTCCTTCAAATGGCTTTCAAGGCTGTCAACGACACAGCCGGTCCGGATGGCCTCGTTCCAACCCTCCTCGTCTTCGGTGCTCTGCCTCGAATGACGATGGATTCGCCGCCTACACCTTCCGCAATGGCAAGAGCTAAGGCGGTGTGGCGAACGATGTCAGAGCTGAGGAAGATCAACGCCCAGAGGAAGGTTCAGACCGCGTTAAATACGCGTAATGGGCCTGATACAGCGTTGCGCCTGCCTATCCCTGGCGCTAGGAAGCGAAGTTCGCGTATTTCGCGAGAAGCACGGATGGCAAGGCCCATATAAAGTGCTCGAGGTGACGGATACGGAAATCGCAGTTGACCTGGACAACGGACCAGCGAAATTTCGCAGTACATGCGTCCAACCGTACTATCGTCACCCGGAATCGCTCCTTCCTCAGTTGCAACCCGACCCTAGCCCTAGCCGCACAGACCCATCAACACAACAATCACTCCTTCCCTCAACACAATCCGATCAACAACATCCTCTTCAAAACCCTCTTCCCCTTCCACCCACAACTCAACAACCTCTTCCTCTTCCTACCACAGAAGACCAACCCAAACCTTTCGAATACCCTGAGCCAAAGAGGCCGCGCAGGCGTGGCCGACCTAGGAAGGATGCTGCACAAAATGGCACATCAGAATCCACTATTGTTTGCTCACCCGTTCAATTTATCGTTCATCATGAAGCTAATGCGTTTCTTGTTCGAAAAGAAATGGAACATCTCGGCTAGCCAAGCGGCTACGAGCTGAAGGAAAGATCACAAGCACCGGTTTCCCATTTGAAGCTTCCGACACACTCGAGCTCACGAACCTCCTCGCCGCTGGGGTCATTGTACCCGAAGAATTCGATGCGAATAAACATGGTGGATATCGTGTCTTCAAATCACGAATGGTCAGAGAGGTTAAGGGAAGAAATACTGCAACGCCATACGAGAAATCACGCCTCGTTGTGCAAGGATACAATGATGATGGGAAACGTGGGATCCTCACACAAGCCCCTACCATCAGCCGGCCCGCACAACGCGTGGCCTTGGCCTTAGCACCGTTTCTCTGCACACGGGATATGTTCATCATGATCAGAGACATCACGATGGCATACACACAATCCCAGACCAAGCTGGCCCGTGTCATCCTTGCAGCCCTTCCTCAAGAACTCAAAAGAAGATATCCAGAGGAACAATCCTGCGAATCGTGAAGCCGCTATATGGCATCGCAGAGGCAGGAGCCCACTGGTTCAACACATATCACGACCATCACTGCCGCAAGCTTAATATGGAAACCTCTTCGTTTGACCCGTGCCTTCTGATCACGGCAAACAACATCGCCGACAAGGACCTGTTTGGCATCGCGGCCTTGCAAACGGATGACACATTCATTGTTGGCACAGATGCATTTCTCAAGATCGAGGAGAAAGAACTCTGCTTTAAGGCCAAGCCAAAGAGATTCTCCAAGAAGGTTCCATCTGCGACTTTAACGGCAGCCGCCTGACCATACAAAATGGCTGTGTCATCGTCAGGCAGAAGGGCCAAGCCCAAAACCTCGAGGAGATCAATCTTCAGGCATCAAGTAGGCATCAGGATTATGCTGCTCAACGCGCCCGGGGGGCATATATCGCTTCGATTTGCCAACCCGAAGCAACATACGATTGTTCCGTTGCGGCACAAGCCCAAGAGCCCGTTAATACCGACTTCAAGGCTTTGAACAAGCGGATTGAATGGCAGATCAACAATCCCGACCGTGGCCTATGTTACATACCCATCGATCTCGAGAGCGCGAAGATCTTTGTGTTCACCGATGGATCATTCGCCAACAATAAGGATTTAAGCTCTCAAATCGGCTTTGTGATTATCATCGCCAATGAGACCGCGCAATCAACCGATTCATTTTCCATCCGCGGAAACATTCTTCATTGAGCTCAACTAAATGCAAGCGCGTTACTCGAAGCGTTCTTGCATCAGAGATCTATGGATTGACATCGGGCTTCGATCTCGCATTTGTGATCAAGCAAACGGTCAATACGATCGCACAACGCCTTGATCTGAAGCAAATCCCGCTCGTCATTTGCACAGATTCATATAGCCTCTATGAGTGCCTCGTCAAACTTGGCACCACAACAGAGAAGCGACTCATGATAGATATCATGGCGCTGAGGCAGGCATATGAATCAAGGGATATTGCGGAAATCCGTTGGGTCAACGGCGCAGATAACCCTGCCGATGCTATGACGAAGGCATCACCAAACAGCGCCCTCACGCAGTTTATTAGCGACAATCAGCTAAACGAGGGTGGAAGGATTCGTTCATCGCAATAACACAACAATTCTCGACGAGATTTAATCGGTTTTTCGTTCCCTTCTTCTGCTTTACCGTCGTTCTTTTATTCCATTCACATTAACGAGGAGATCCTCGTGTCCATATTCCAACGTGGGACCGATGGAATCAGCTAGCGCATCCGGCGCTCGAAATGCGGCCCATGATGGCGTGTGGCAGAACACACCCAGTGTGGGGGAGGGAGAGCTACAGTCAGAGCACACTATCCAACATAGTGATGCATCGTGGTAGGAGTTTGTTGGTGTTCTTGTTCGTGTTTTCCTATCTCATCTTAATTCGCTGTGTTTGGTGTGTTTTTGGTGGATTGATTAGTGCGCGATCATCGATTTAGAAAGAGGTTCCAGTGTTGGATCCACCTGTGCACTAGGCACCGATCGCGCACGTATAACTAATCGACCGCGCTAGTCACGTGCGAGTAAGAGGTGAGACACAGGGAGGAAGGTCTTTGCACACAGTTTGTATGGGACACGTTTCCCTAGTTACACAAGATATAACCAATTGAACCAGTTCGAATAACCTCACTGCAGTGAAGAGCCTGTCCACATATTTATTTATTATTGCAATGTCTGCTGACATCATCGCCACTGTCGTCACTAGCGGGCGAACCAATGTCCTTTATTAGGTGGTCCATCGTCTTTCTCCTGCACCAGAGAAAAGAAGAGCAAGCCGTTCTGCAGAGCAAGAATAGGGGCTCCATCCCTCCTTCCTTCCATTCTTCCTGTTAGTCGGGCTTCCGCTTGGTCGGGTCCCAGTGTGTGTTAGTGCTCGCTCTCGCTCGTGCGTTGTGCTCCTCTTGTCGCGTGGGTGTTCGACTCGCTCTGGCTCGTGCGACTCCATTTCATTACGTGTGTAGCTCGACTCTTATCTCGCCCGTTCTCACGGTCACTTCGTTCCATGGTCACTCCTGTGGTCGTGGTGCGTACTACACTCTATTATAAACCACTATAACCGGTGTCTTAGTCTTGGCTGGTTAGCCAACATTAATATCTCCCCCTATAATAGAGAAGCGGACTGATAGTTATGCTAGCCTAGGGCGGCAAATCTTGCCCTACGTCTCCTACTAGAATCCACTTCTTTCTTTTGCCTCGCGTCTAATTTAGCCCGAAGGGCGTTCTACTCAGTCAGAAAGAATCGAGCATAAAACCTCCTCTGCTTGGCTAATTGGTCTCCCCTGTACTCAACTCGTGCGGGAATTGGTCGACCGCGAACGCCACCAAATAAAGGCCTTGGCACTGACCCCTGAGCGTTGACCCCTAAGCGTTGACCAGGTAACTAGCAAGCTCTCTAGGGGCTTTTAGTTCTTCTTTACTTCGATGCAATTCATTTGTCGAACTTCTAAACACGATTCTGGCCTAACGAGCCACGTGCCCCGTATTCCTTACACCAGCCTAGATAGCCGCTGCTTCCCTTTCTCGTCGAATCCATCAAACCCACCAGTTTGCTATAGGTATCCAGGTTCACATATCACCGCCGCAGCTGGCCTACCTCTTAATATTCCCCGGTTACCCTGCTTCCGGGAAGTAGTTCAGTTCCCTCCTGATTATTTAGACCCGATCTAACTGCTTTAGACAACCGCCCTATCGGGGTCTATCACGGTATTGGACATTGGCCCTCACAAAGCCTCACTTTCCGAGCTATACCTAGCGGTCTAGGTGTTAAGAGGTGGATATATACACGGTTACATGGAGCACGATATACCCTAGGCAGTCCGCAACTACCGTGCCTGCAAGCAAGACCTGCCCGAAGTCGAATTTCGAAGCGTAAAGGACACCACTAAGTTTACAGGATAGTGTGCTAGCTGTAGGGCACACCGAAAGGAACGGGTAACTAAGTCCAGAGCCGCCGTTGCCGCGATGCGAAATATCGCCTTAAGGCTACCACCACGCAAAGCCACGAAGAGAACTGATTCGCTAGCTAACCTGACGCCTCCAAGGCGGATTGCGCCAACCAGGCTTGCAAATAAATAAATCAACTTAAATCGGGCATCCGATTTAATTTGACTGGGGAACGGGAATCATCGATTTGATTTAATTTAATATGCCTTATATCCGATTTAGATTTATTTAGATATTTAGATAACCCCACTTTTCTCCTAAGACGATATACACTAAGCAGCACCAATTAGGTCTGCTTTAAGACGGCCTCTTTGTGCTAAAACCATCTGCCCTGCGAGGCTAAAGATGCGCTCCGGCTCGGAAGATATAGCCGGGATTAAAAAGAGATCAATTGCCATCCTAGACAGTCGTGGATACTACCGTCTTCGGAGAAGCCAATACTAAATAGGGTTGTCTACTAGACAATCGCCTAGATTAGTTATAGTAACCCACTCCGCGTATTCGTCTCGAGCGGCTAATGTCGACGGTATAGGCTATATACTAAGCTTCCTAACCGAGGCTATAAAATCATCTAGTTTAGTCGTCTTCCTTGCCACGGTCGGCTATTTAGGTATCGTATCCTGCTCGATGGAAATATTCCGATATTCACTCTATAACTCTTCTATAGCTGCCCTGCCTCTCGTTAACCACTCCGGATAATCAGCCTACTACGTCTCCACGGTTAACTAGCGAAACGTAGGATAAAGCACGAGAGTTATAAGGTAGGCGGGGCTATCCTTAGTAAGGGTATAGTATTAGTCTAGCTTTATCTAACCTAAGTTATAGCTAATCCGTAGATATAGTTCCTTATCCCGCTTATATCGAAGTTTTGATTC
Organism: Hirsutella rhossiliensis; assembly: GCF_020360975.1. NCBI lineage: Eukaryota > Fungi > Ascomycota > Sordariomycetes > Hypocreales > Ophiocordycipitaceae > Hirsutella > Hirsutella rhossiliensis. The sequence goes on along the minus strand of NW_025408671.1, from coordinate 853,964 downwards.
CTCGAGGTGCTTTAAGAGCTACTCTATCGTTAGCAGGACCTCCTAAGTCGCTCCGAATTTTCCTTCCTTAGGACGACCCTCTAGGCGTTTAGTGGCTATTTTTAGTGGAGTTAGTATAGCTAAGTACTCTGCGATTACTAACTAGTCCTCTATAGATATCCTATTATCGACTATTGCGGGTTTTTTCCGACTCTTCTTCGGCATCGGCTTTATTCCGTTCTAAGTTCTCTAAGATATATATTAGTTCTACTCTATAACTTCCGCCTAGACTAGGGAGTCTAGTATAATCCGAAGCCTAAAGCCTCGCTCTATTATAGCCTCGGACGAGTTCTATCGAGTAGCATTGTCTATAATAATATTATAAGTAGTGTGATTATCTAGGCCTAAGGCGATATTCTTAATAGACTGCAGCTTATAGAGCTTCTTAATGCGCTAGCTAGATCTTTGCACCTAGTAGACAATATTGTGCAATTTACTAATCGGACCTCTCGATCTCTAGAGTCTTATATCGTCTTAAATCTCTTTCTCCGCTTAATAGTCCTTCTCGAAAGCGTCTGCGTTTATTCCGAAAAGAATAGCCCGCGCGACGAGATTAATAATATAACTGTTAAGGAGAGAGAGTGGGCATAAGAGGCTACAGTCATGCTTAGTAGACCTAATAGTTATGCATAAGGAAGCCTGCCTAAACAACATGACTCCCCTAGCCTAAGGACACTATATAGGACTAACTTAGGTATAGGAATATCCTATTGCCCTCTTTTAGCTAGCTATATATGGTTACTATACCTATATAAGCCCCTCCCTTATCCTAATAGATAGACGAAGATATATATTACTAAATTTACCTTTCTATGCCCCTATTTCTTCTACTATGCTCTTAAGCCACTGCTTAAGAGTTATAAGCCTAGCCTGCACGGCTAGACTATCTTTTGCCCGCCGATATTACCTTTAAAGCTATTTACGAGCTATTAACGCCGTTATAACGCTTAAATTATAGTATTAAGGCAAGGAACCTAGCTATACTAAGGGGCACTATTAGAAATATACGAATTGCACGAATTACGTATCCCTTAAAGAAGGATATTACTTATTAAGCTAGAACCCCTTATTTTCCTAAGATAACGTTAAAGGAAGCAAGAGGGGATAATTATATCGTAAGACTAAAGGAAAGCCTCGATTAGACCCTATAGATTAGGGGGATTAAATCGTGGGCCTAGACTTACGAGATTTAGGAATATGCTAACCTAGACGGTATAAAGGAGCTTAAATAGCCCTAATAGCCGGACTAGGAGCAATTTATTATTAACCTTAGAGGGAGACTATCCTAACGAGAAGATAAAACCGAGGCTGCGTTCCTAGCGAGGCGAATAGGCTATAACGAACGATACTAGGATGTAAAGGACTCCTTTCGCAACCTTAAGAAAAGGTTCTAGCTATAATTCGATCGCTATAAGGTCTAGCAGAAAGCCCTAATCGCACTCGAAGAATTAATTAAGAAAACGATTAGTAAAGGGCTTTAGGGGACAACCTTAATATATAATAGCCTAAGAGAGAAAATCAGGGAATTAAAGAAGCAAGCCCTGCCTTTAGGGGCAGAGGAGAAAAAGCTGATTTACGAGAGATACACGACCTCTATTAATAAAAGAAGTATACGAGACTAGAAAGCATAGGCAGAATAGCTCGACTAAATTATTATAGATTTACGAGACCTTAAGGTCGATATACTTAACGATATAAGAATTAGATAGGACTTTCTTATAGCGGTAGACGAGTAGGACCTATATTAGTCTATAATAATAAGGGCTCTTAACCTCTATAACGAAAGACACGGTAAAGATTAACTTCCCCTAAGGAACCTAATCGCTAACTTTAAATAAGAATATACCTATAGAAAGAAGTCGTAACTACCCGTAAAAAGGGGAAGCGCTAATTAAATCTCTAGGAAATTAGACACCTAAGCTAAATACGCTAGCTATAAGCAGCACGTTAATAGCTTAATAAGCTAGTAGGAAAATTGCTACTTACTATAGGTAATATATAATAAGAAGCCCTTAATAGGCTGGAAATATAGTGATCTAGCTAAATAGAATATCGAAAAACGGCTAAAGGACTATTTAGATAAGAAAGCAAAATGCATAGCCTAGACCCTTAATTCCTACCCTAAAGGAAGAGAACTAGTAGATACTATTATTAGCAATAACGGGCTAGGAAAGACTATTAACATAGTTACTCTATCTAGGGTAAACACGGCTATAAAGGGAACGCCGTTACTTACCGATAAATTAATATACGACTTAGGGGCCGATATTAACCTCTTTAATAACCTAGGTTAGTTCTAGGAAGGAACCTTTAAGTAGGGTTCTACCGACGAAGTCTAGGTTAGAGACTAAGCCTTTAGGGTATAAGGAATAGGAATAGCAGTTATCCCTATAATTAATAGTAGAAAGATAACCCTACTAGATACTTACTTTATCCTAGAAATACCGATAAGTGTCTTCTTAGCTAGGCTAGGGATAACGGCAGGGATATTCTAGAACTAGCTCCTAGGATACCTCTATTCGGAACCTACGAAGGAGGTTCGTATTAAACTAACCGACTTCGAAGGTTAATTCGTAATAGGAACACTCCCGTAGTATAAGCGGGTATTCGTAGTTATATAAGCGCCTAAGCCGCTAACTAAGGGGGTAGGTAACCTATAGCATCGCCGCCTTAGGCATCCTAGTCTAAAATTACTAGAGAAGCTATTAGAAGCCTGCCTAGGCACCAAGCTTTAAGGCCCTATAATATATAGCTATTAGATATACGCAACAGGGAAAGCTAAGAGGGAAGTCTCGAAAAAAACACTATCCCTAAGGCCTAAAGGTCCGGGGGTATAAGTTAGCTTCGACCTTTACCCTAGCCCTATAATAGCATATAACGGGGAAAAGAACTTCGCCCTATTTACCTATATAGATATATCTATAAGGTTCTATTACCTAATAGAAAGAAAAACGGGTATTAGGGATATCTTTAATAACTTCGTAGCGTTACTTAAGACCTAGTACGGAGTTAAAATAACTATATTAGTTACTAACGGGGAAAGGGCTCTTTTAATAATAGAATAAATAGATTATATAACTAATAGAGGGATACGAGTTATATAGTTAGCCCCTTTAACGCCTACGTAAAACAGTTATATAGAGAGATTAAGGGCAATAGTAAAGGAAAAAGTAAGGGTTATAAGGCTTAACTTAAAGCTTCTAGAAGAGCTATAGCTGGAGTATAAGAGCGCTACTAGGAGGTACGGGCTAACAAATCACTCGGGTACGTAGTACTAATGTATCGGTAGGGTATCGGCAGGGAATCGTGCCTACCCCGCTCGTATATTATAGACCACTCGCTACTTAAACCGAAGAGGAAAAATCCCTCTTCTCGTAAGCTTTAGTCTTACAACGAGGAGAATATAATATATATAGCGTAGTACCTCTAGCTATCTCTACTACCTAACTAATCGTACCATAATATATATTCCCTTATAATTTCTAAAGCTTCCTTTTTAGTTACCTAGTAGAGATAGCTACTTAGAGAAGACTACGTAACGCTCCTATAGCGCGACGTAGTAGTTAACTAGTTAAGGCCTCTTCGTTATATATATCGAGTATCTACTTAGGAGACAAAGAATAAGAAGATATATCCTCGGAATAGACCCCTACTACGGACGGCGTTATAACTATATCGAAGATATCGCTACCCGTAGGCGTAAGATAACCGTCTCGCAAGGAAAAGCTCACGGCCCTATAAGCGCGCGTTAAGGAGCTAGAGGAAACGAAACGCCTATAAGATCGCGTTATATAATTAGAGGAGGAAATTGCTAAACGCGCCGGTGCTATCGCTATCCGTTTAGGGAAGCGTCGACGGTCCTACTCCCCCGAATCGGACGGCAGTCGCGGTAGCGAGGTTAAGATTAAAAACATCGCTTAATTATCCTAACCTACTAATACACGGAAACGTCTAGACTAGACTTACGATCTAGAGGACGCCTTTAGGGCAGCGCCTAGACGCTTTTATCGCGACGAAACGAAGATCCTCTATACGGTAGATTATATATATAGCGACTATAAAGCGAGATAGCGCCGATACCTTAAAGAATAGACGCCGATTAACCGAACTAAATATAGCATAGATTAGGTATACTTTAAGGAATAGATACTTATCTTAATTAAGGATACTACGAATAAGGAGATACTATTAGCGACGTAATTAAAGGAGGCTCGCTAACGAGAAGGCTAGTCCCCCCTAGAGTTTAGCTTATACCTTAACTCCTTAGAGAGGCATTTCGAACGCCTATCGGAAAAGGCGCGTGCTCTTACGTTTTTCGCTAAGCTAGAGCTATAACTTCGGGACTAAATTAACCTCTATTCGACACCTATCTATACCTACTAACGGGAAGAGCTTATATAAGTCGCCTAACGATATTAGGATACTACTACTAATAAGAGGCGACGCACTAATACTACTTTTACCCCTAGAGGGACCGGGAATAGAAGTGGTGCTATACCCCGAGGCAGTACGTATAGGGGAAGGAATTAGAGAGGCCGATAAGCTAGGCCGAATCGTTAAGGAAATACTACTAATTCGACCGATAACTAGTAAGCTAGCGATATACCTATTAGGGGCCGAACTAGGGGACGTTATCGAGGAAGAGGATCTTCTACTCGATTGGGAATTATATATTTCTAATGCAATAAGCCGGGATACCTATCTATAGAATATACTAATTCTCTAAAGGTAGAAACCCTAGCGAAGACTCTTAGACTCGATACCGTAAAATAGGGAAAAGGTAAGATATCGGGGTAAACGCCTCTCCCCTAGTAAACTTAATACCTATAGGATAGTTACTTAAAACTCTTATAACGATATTAGGGCGAAACCCTACCGAAGTCCCTATACACTTAGATACTTACGGTGCCGTTAACCTCATAGATATATACTTTGCCCGATAGTAGGGATTGCTATAAGTAGCGCTATTATACCCTAAGTTATTAGGGCTTAATAATAGTAGGGCAAGGGAGTATAGAGTATAGTTAGTGCCGCTTCGAATAATAGATATAAGGGGCACCGAAAAGACAATTACTTATTTCTATATCGGTACCGATAAGTTAACGCTAAACGATCGGGTACTAATCCTTTTATTAGTTACTACCTTAGAGGATAAACGTATCTATATTATCCTATAGAAACGATAGTAGTAGTTTAAGTATTAACTAGGCAGCGAAACCCTATAAAATCCCTATAGATTCCTTCGGGAATATAGGAACGAAGTAAGGGTATATATAATAGCGCTTAATCCTAAGCTAATCCTACTACTAGATAAAGACGAAGATAAAGGGATTCTATAGGAAGAATAGGCCGAAATCCTACCGACTCTTTACCGGTTTAAAGATACCTTCTCGGCTAATAAATCCGATTTATTATTAGCTAGAAAGGGAACGGATTACTTAATTAATTTAATCCCTAATACGGAACCTCCTTATAGACCGATTTACCCTCTATCGTAAAGGGAACTCTAAGTATTACGCGACTAGATCTAAGATGCGATAAAAAGGAAAATAATCTAGGAGTTAAAGAGCCTAGCTAGGGCGCCTATCCTTTTCGTGCTAAAAAAGGATAGCACCTTACGGCTATATATAGACTACTAAGGACTTAACTAGGTTACGTAAAAGAATCGGTACCCTTTACCCCTTATTTTAGAGATTATTAACCGCTATTAAGGAGCTAAGTATTTTTCTAAGATTAATATATAGAACGCGTATTAACGTATTCGAATTTAGGAAGGAGATAAATAGAAGACCGCTTTCCGAACGCGTTACGGATATTTCGAATACCTAGTAATGCCCTTTAGACTTACTAACGCACTAGCTACGTTTTAGAGCTATATCTATTAGGCGCTCGAGGGGCTCATAGATATAATCTATATAGTCTACCTCGACGATATCCTTATATACTTTAAAACGAGAGAAGAATATACTAAATACTTAGGATAAGTAATAGAAAGGCTAAGGGCTATAGAGCTCTATATAAAACCATCGAAGTATATCTTCTATTAATAGTTAGTCGAGTTCCTTAGGTTTATATTATCTATCGATAGGGTATCGATAGACCCTTAACGGGTAGAGGCAATAGCCTAATAGCCTAAACCTATAACCTACTATAATATTTAGGTTTTCCTTAGGTTCTATAATTTTTACCGACGATTTATATACGGGTACTTAAGAGTTATAGCGCCCCTAACTATATTACTAAAGGGGAGTAAGAATAAGAAGAAGCTAGGGAGTATAGAGCTAAACCTTACCGAAAGGGCAGCGTTTTAGGCTCTTAAGGATGCTTTTTAAGGAGCCCTACTCCTTTAATATTACGATCCGGAAAGACGTATTCGCATCGAAATAGATATATCGCAATTCGCGATAGTAGGGATTATCTCTTAACCCGATAACGAAGGGCGTTACTATCTAATCGCATTCTAGTTAAGGAAGTTTACTAGAGCCGAACTTAATTATAGTGTTCTAGACTAAGAACTCTTCGCTATCGTTAAGTTATTTAAACACTAGCGATATTACGTCGAAGGGGCAGCGCATAAAGTAGAGGTATTATCGGACTACTATAACCTCTAGACGTTTATATACTAGACCTCCCTAAATAGGAGGCAAGTAAGATAGTATATATATTTAGCACTATTCGACTTTACGATTAAGCATCGTATAGGCAAATCTAACCTAGCGGACGCGCTATCGAGAATGCCTAGATACGAGGGCGAGAAGCCCCTATCTACGGAACTATTACCGGAGCTATAAGCGAAGCTAGCTACTATTAATACTATATCCGTACGGAGAAATAATAAGGCGTTTTTATAGGTAAAGAGATACTTAACCTCGAGTTAATATAAGCGTAGTAAAGTGCCTTTATATAAGGAAAATGTATAAGCTTATCTATAGCGAAACTATAATAATTCGGGCGCGAGACCCGAACGATTAGCCGATTAAGCTAAAGAGAGAGCTAGTTATAAATAGTTACTCTTAAGGAAGACCGCTAAAGAAGCGGCCTGCTATATAAAGGTTTATATAGTAGAAGTTCTAGAACTATTACTAGAGTTGCTAAAACGCACTTAGTCGGTTAACGTAGCGATTAGTAGGCTAAAGGAGACCGAAGACTTCTCGAAAGGGAAGGGTTTCTAGTTAGTGCGCCTAGATAGACTACTACTATAGAAGGGTCGTATCGTGGTGCCTCTAGAGGCAGCCTTATAGTAAGAGCTAATATAGCTCTTCTATAACGATCCGTTAGTAGGATACTTTAGCTCCCGACACACTAGCGAACTACTAGCGAGGAACTTCTACTAGGATAGAATAACGAAAGACATAAATAAATATATCTAGTTATGCCTAGTATATTAAGGTATAGTATCTAGGAGGCATCGCCCTTATAGCACTATATAATTATTACTATATCCTATACGACTATAGGAAGAATTATTAATAGACTTTACTATAGGTCTACCTAAAGTATAGTATAATAGACGAGACGTTAATACGATCTTAGTAATCGTAGACCGATATACTAAGTATTGCCTCTTCTTTCCTATCTCTAAGACAATAATAGCCCTAGAGCTAGCAGAATTATTCTATTACTAAGTTAAATTAGTATATAGACCTCCGAAAGGCATTATCTTAGATAGAGGGTCCTTGTTTATAAGTAAGTTCTAGTTAGATCTCTGTTTTATCTTATAAGTAAAACGTAGGCTATCGACGGCATTTTACCCGTAAACTAATAGGCAAATAGAACGAATAAACTAAGCCGTATAGCACTACTTAAGATGCTTTACTAACTCGGAATAAACTAACTAAGCGTTACTCCTACGTATTACTTAATTTATATATAATAATATAAAGAACGCGATAACTAGGTTATTACCTAACGAAGCGTTAATAGGTTACTAACTAAACTTCTATATTAATACTAAGGACGATATTATTTAGAGGGGGGTACCCGAAGTAAGAGTAAGAGTTACTAGGCTATAGGAGCTATAAAAGAGGCTTAAGGAATACTAGGGAAAGGCTATCGAATCGTAAGCGAAATACTACGATTTAAGGCACTAACCGCTTATACTAAAAGTAAGAGACCTTATAGTATTATCGATAAAGAACTTACGCCTTAAGGACGAAAAAAGAAAACTCTTACCTAAGTATATTAGACCGTTTTAGGTCCTATAAGCTATTAGAAAGTAAGTATATTGTCTTATACTCCCTAAGAAGTACTTACGCCTCTATAACGTTTTCTATATTAGTCTCTTAGAGCTATAGAAGGAGCGTAAAGGCACCTATAAAGATAGCGAAACCCTACCGATACTAGACTTAAAGGACAACGAAGGCGAATAGGAAGTCTAAGAGATTAAAGACCAAAAGAGATCTAAGGGCGATACCTTTTTCCTTATTAAATAGAAAGGATAGCTAGCTAAGTATAACTAATAGGTCGAGGCCGAAGATATAGCGAATAGCTAAGACCTTATTAAAGAATATACTGCTCGCCTAACCGGGAAAAAGAGGCGTAAGACTAAGTAAGGTAGGGAAACCTACTAGCGTAGGGAGACGCTACCGAATCGGTAACGAATCCCTACCGAATCGCTACCGACTTATTAACGTATTAGCACGCCCGAACGTCCTATAACTATATATAAAATAGTAAAATAGGAGAATAGGGAAAACTATCTATACTACCTATTAAATATTATTAAGGAAAATAAAACCAAACCGTAACTCTACTAAGGCCCTAACGATAAAGGAGAGAAGGATAGTCGTAGCTAAATAAAAGAAAGATAAGACCTATCTATTACTTCCGACTACCCCTCTTCTTCGCCGGCGTAGCGGGAACTAACTAAGGCGCCCCCTCCGCTATACCGAACACCTCCGGAAATACCGGAACCACCCTATCCTCCGCTCCTTCCTTATCCTCCGCGTTAAGACCTATCTCTATTAGCACGGCACTTACCTCGGCCTTAGTAAATAGCAAGGCGTGTTACTATAAAGTATAGCCCGTGTCGCCGTCGATAAGGCGGAGTTTTAACCGGGATTCCTAGGCCCGGTACTCTAGGCTTATATAGGCGATATCGAATAGGGGCGCGGGGTTAAGGCGAATAATAAGCTCGCGGCGCTTATTAATTAGCGTGCGGTAGTCGGCACGCTCGACTTAGTATATCGTTAGGCGGTCGCTAATAAAAAGGTCGGATAAAACTTACGATAGTAGACTTCTATATACCCGTGGTCCTAAAGGACTTACGATAGGCTATCTCGGCGGCGTCGAAAGCCTCGGCTAAATACTATACCGTAATAGCGAGACGGCGCCGATTAGCCTCCTCGAAAACGAGCACGCCCGCGTCTAAGCTATCGTCCTCGGTATCCTCGTTACCGGTCTTTAGCTTATTAAGCTTATATAGGTGCTTAACGATAGCGACTATATTAGCCCGGTTACTAGATATAAGAGTAGCGGCCTCGAGAAGGATTAGCTTATTAATCGTAATATTTAAAGTTAAGGGGAAACTTACTTAGTTATAGGTCGCGGTACGTTTATAGCACTACTTATAGCGTATCGAGGAAACCCCCGAGAAAATATAGCTAATCGAGAGCACCTCGATAAGCTTAGGCTCGGTCGTACTATACTCCTTAACGACCGTCCTAAAATAATATATATACTAAAGCTTACGAGGGATAACCCTATAGGCCCTAATCGGGCGGGCTTTAGCCTTAGATCGGGTACGCTTCTTTATAGGAGCGCGACCGCCTTATACCGCCGCTTAGGTGCCCTCGTCTCCGGCGCCGCTATTCTCGGGTTCGTCGGTAGGAGGAGTCGGATCGCGGCTATCTCCGTTATTGCTATTATCGTTATCTTAGCCCTCGTTCGGCTAGGTATCGGGATAGTCTTAGCCCTTATTCGGCTAGGCCTCGTCGTTAATATCGGCCTACTTATTCTAAGGAGCGGCCTAGGCGATGATCTCCTATTAGCTCGAGCCGCCCTATCGAGACGGAGTAGCCGGGTTATCGGCACTTACCTAGGAGCGCCTAGGCACGATCTCCTCGCTAGCATTAGCATCGCTAACGGGGGTAATAGACTTATAAGTTTCCGGGCCCGTAAAGGTAGGCTTATCGGTGGTCGGAGTCGGGGCACTCGGCAGGGTAACGGGGGCACGACCCTCGCTAACGTTAGGTCCCGGACTAGAAGTCTCCTAGGACTAGGATTCCCCTATACCTTTCTTAGCTTTCTTCGCTAAGGGGGAACTAGCGTCGCTACGAGACTTCTAGGCCGATCGCTTACGCTTCGAGGGCGAACCCGCCGCTACCTGCTCCCGTATACGGCGTAGGAAATCGGCGTTGCGGTTCTTTATCTTCTTTAGCGTAGAAGGTATTATCGTTAATAAATCGTCGATAAAAAGTAATATAAAAAGGTATAAGGGATTAATAAAAAAAGGCGTAAAACTCTACGGCAATCGTAAGTAGAAGAGTTAAAGAAGAAAAGAAAATAGAAGAAGTAGGAGATATATACGCACGCTCTTTATATTATAGTTGCGCGGCCGATATATAAGCGACACCGCAACGGTTGCTTAGCGGCAACCGCTAGTATAATAACTATTAACGTTATAGAGCGTAGACTAACGTATACTTATACGGGCGTATACGCGCGATATATAACCGAAACTACCTCTCTTCTTAACTAAATATACGTAGCATAGCGAAAGCAATATATATTAAGGATATAGCCGAGACGTCTATATAGGAGGGGAGATAATTATAAGAGCGCTACTAAGAGGTATAGGCTAATAAAGCACTTAGGTACGTAGTACTAATGTATTAGTAGGGTATCGGTAGGGAATCGTGCCTACCCCGCTCGTATATTATAGACTACTCGCTACTCGAACCGAAGAGGAAAAATCCCTCTTCTCGTAAGCTTTAGTCTTACAACGAGGAGAATATAATATATATAGCGTAGTACCTCTAGCTATCTCTACTACCTAACTAATCGTACCGTGATATATATTCCCTTATATAGAGATATACCGTATAGCGGTATACCTACTTAATATAATACCCTTCGAATTATATAATTATAGCTAGTAGAGCCTATACGAGCGTTAGTAGACCTAGATAAAAGAAAATAATCTACTATATTACTATATTAAAGATATTAAACTAGATATTATATATTTAAGGGTCTTTAGCTATATAGCGTTCCTAATAATAATTATAGTATTAAAATATATTAAGTTATATAAGACGTAATTACCCCTTAAGTAGAGAGCTTATATCGGCTACCTAGTAGGCTATAGGTCTACTTAATAATACGTTATATAGATACCGTTAATTAGATAAAATAAACTAATAGTATTAGCTAATATATAGTTTAACGAGTCTATAAGCTACGATATAAAAAGAGAAGAGTAAGCCTAGCTAGTTTAAATATATAGCTATAATATCCTTAGAGATATAGCCGTAACCGACGTTATAGATAGCGGGGAACCTAAAACCTTTAAGGTACTAAGTTTATCCGACGATAATATAGATAACGGTTAGACGCTAGAAGAAGCAATTACCCTCCTACGGGACCTATTGCCCCTATATACTCCGGAAGATTAGGGATTAAAGACGCCCTTATAAGGATTATATAGATATATATATCTTTCCCCTCCGGAAATAGTAGGCCTAGGGATAGAGATTTTAACGTTACCCCTTCTACTTAATACTATATTTAACACGGAGTTACTAAGCTCTATGCCTCCTACGCCCGCAATAGACACTATAGCTAGCAACCCCTCCTATATCTCGTTAGGGAGATAGCTTAAAGATACGATACCTATATTAATCGACTCGTCTCCTTAAGACGAACGTAATAATATACCTCTTAACCTAGGGGGTAAAGGAACGATTATAGTATAGGTTTAAGAAGATAACCCCTAGTCCGAACCCCGTACCCTTAACCTAGCGGTTAGTAGGGCCGGCTTAAGGATATTATAAATATAAGAATAACGTAGACGAAAGGATACGTTATAAGGGATTAACCTAAGCAACGTTATTAAAGGAAAACGGGCTCGTAGGCCTAAGAAATCCCTTATTAATAATATTATTATAAAGGCAAGTAAGTATAAGCTTTACGTTAAAGATATGCCGCCTCCCCCTACCTCCTTTAACGCGGCAATAGCTTTAGAATTCGCATATAAGTAGAAGGAAGCTATAGACCGCGAAATAGAGGAAAACCTAGCAAGGGGCATATAGAAGACTATCCTAAAAGCTATTATTAAATAGAAAGGTTACTTCCTAATCCCCTTACGTTAGGTCTTTATATATAAGACCGATAAATAAGGGTATATTATACGCTTTAAAGCACGTATTATAGTTCGTAGAGACCTATAACCCGAAGGTAACGAGGATATATATATAGCTACCCTACGAGCACGAATATTTCGACTACTAATAGCCTTCTACTACCTCGAGGACTTTAAGATAGAATAATACGACGTAAAAATAGTATTTCTATACGTAATCCTACGCTAAGAAGTCTATTGCTAGCCTCTACCGGGATTCTTAATGCCTAGGCTATGCCTAAAGCTATTAAAAGCACTATATAGGCTCCGTATCTCTCTAAAGCTATAGTTTAAAGAGATATCTAGTTTCTTTACTAAACTAAGAGCCTAGTAGCTAGTAGAAGACGCCTACGTACTAGTCTATAAGGGCGTTATTATCTTTATCTTCGTAGATAATATCGTTATAATATATCCGAAAAGGTAAAAATAAGATTAGGAAGAGCTATACGAGGCTATTATAAAGAAATACACCGTTACGTATATAGGAGAGCTACGCTGGTTCCTTAGCATCGAGATTATTAGGGATAGGGATCTTAAGAAGATATAGCTCTCGTAAGCTTCCTATATCTCTAAGACCGCGAAGAAATATTATATCCTTAATAATAATATCCTTCGTAAGCCTAAGATCCCGCTAATAATAGAAGAGCTCGTCCCCTACGAAAAGCAGGCCTTAAAGGAAGAGATATATAAATATCTCTCTCTAATTAGGTCGCTTATTTATCTAGCAATTTATACTAAGCTAGATATCGTATTTATAGCCGGAAAGCTAGCTTAATATAATTATAACCCCGGGCCGCGCTATAGGCATAAAGTACGTAAGTGCCTAGCTTACCTCTATTATACGAGAAACCGCTATATCTACTTTACGGCGATAAACCTAATAAGGCGGCTAATATATATATCCGACTCCTTATACGCCGATAACCTAGAGACTAGGAAGTCCTTATAAGGATATATATTCCTACTCCTTAGTAGGCTAATTAACTAGAAAGCTACTAAGCTACTATAATAACGTCCTATAGAAGCTAAATTATTAGCACTCTTATAGATAGCTAAGGAATAGGTAGCATTTAGCCGACTAATTAAGGAGCTTAGCATTAGTATTAAAGGGACTATAGAGCTCTAGTATAATAACCTTTAGACTATTAGGCTTCTAACTAAATTAAGCGCGAAGCTTAAGACGAACCTTAAGTACGTTAACGTTTATAGATACTAGCTTCGTTAGGAGGTATAGTAAGATCGGATATAAGTTAGCTAGATCGTATTAGTAGATAACCTAGCTAATAGTATAACGAAGGCGCTTATATACTAGAAGTATTAGAGCTTTATTAAGCAACTAGGACTAGTAACACGGCCGGAAGATATATTAAGAGATAATATATATAACTACCGTACTAAGGCGTGATGTCTCCTTATTATAGCGAACTCGATAATCGCCGGATCCCAATAATAAGAGCACTACTATATACACTAAGATTAGGGGATTCTAACGGCGTAGTTAGATCTTAATTTAGTTAAGAAACTATAAAGATCTAGGGGGTAGAAGTTAGCCCTATTTACTACTAAGAAGTAAAGCTATTACTAGACTACCCCTTAATTAGCATAATACTATAGCGCTTAAACTTACGATAATCGCGATAGCTTTACTAAATTAAGACTAATTAATATAAGGAATATATTATTAGAAAGCCTACCTTTAGGATTACTTTTATCCTAAATAATAACATCGCCAGCAAAGGTACTATAGTACCTAGGCCACCTAAAGGGATGCCCCGCTATCCCCCCTCCTTATAAGGAAGGTTATAAATATAACTTATAACTACTAGTTAAACGGTAAGAGTAGGTTATATAACCCTATTAATCGTAAGTTCGACTCCCCCTAGGGCGGAAGAGCAGGTTATATAACCACGCCCTAGGGGGGGCGCGGTCAACGAACTTAGGGGCCCGAGGAGATAGGATATATAGAGGAGGGTTCTCCTTATATCCTATCCTCTCGGGTCCCGGCTTTTGCCTTTTACTGCATTTACCTTCCCTTTTTTATAGGATATAATTAGGAGCCTCCCCTATTTTTAGATAACCTCCTTAAATAGATAATAAAGTAGCCGAATTTAATATCGGAATAACCTTATATTTATTAGACCGAACCCTCCTCTACCTATTGCCCTACTATCTAGAAGCTGGTGTAATAAGGGGGTGTGTTAAGGAGAGAGAGTAGGCATAAGAGGCTATAGTTATGCTTAGTAGACCTAATAGTTATGCATAAGGAAGCCTGCCTAAATAATATAACTCCCCTAGCCTAAGGATACTATATAGGCCTAACTTAGGTATAGGAACATCCTATTGCCCTCTTTTAGCTAGCTATATATAGTTACTATACCTATATAAGCCCCTCCCTTATCCTAATAGATAGACGAAGACATGCATTACTAAATTCACCTTTCTATGCCCCTATTTCTTCTACTATGCTCTTAAGCCACTGCTTAAGAATAACTATAATAGCGAAGCCGCCGATATAATTTATTAAAGCCAAGCTTAATACCTAGATAATCGAGATAAGTGTCGTTGCTCTCTGCGTTATCCGTGATAAAATACCCGATACGACCCTCGATGCTATATTCGTGGATTATCTCGCTTACGCGGTCGGCTAGATTTTTACCGCTATATCGGCCTTTAATACGCGGTAGGCCTAAAAGAAACGTACGGAATCTCCCCTCGTTATCGAGAAAATAAATAGTAAGGCCTAGGAGGGATGTGAATTTCTAGGAGGACTATGCATCGAAAGAAATATTAATGCGGCTAAGTGAACGGCCGAGTAGCTCCGTTACGACGCCCTTATAATAATCGAAAGACCGCATAACACGAACTATGCTATAGGTAGGGAGGCTCCTGCTTTCGATAATAGCGCTGTTTATATACGCTATAAGGTCGCGAAAATACGGACTTTCGAGCTTATAGAATGGAATATTGTTATAGGCCACCTACCGAATAAGGAGTTGCTGAAAACGAGCCGGTTTAAATAATACCACGAACGCGTTTATTAAGGCCTAGTCTTTCGGCTAGTAACAGTTAAGGTCGACTATGTCGAATAAAGTGCGCTGTCTCTTCCTTTATAATAAGATCGGGCCGTCTCTGTTAATGCGGTGAATATTTTCTATATAACCGTTTGCTTGGCTTATTGACGTAGAATCGTATATATGCGTAGAGTTGCTCTTCTTTCGGTGGCACGCCCTATATAGCCAGAATCGGCGGCCAGAGCTATCCTATTTAATATCGAACCCGTGCTCCTATACCTATCCTATGCGCGGCCTCTTCCGACGCTTGCTAATAGAAAAGCCAGAGAGGCGATTCTAATCGATGCCTTTATAACCGGTATAGTCGACCGAGAACTATAGGTCGTTCGATGCCTCTCTTCCGGTATCGGACGAGTTAAGGTCGGAGGTTTTATCTAAGACGCCTATACTAATGCTATAGATATAGGTTAGATACGTGGAATCCTCTTTAGCATTTTAATATATAGGTATAGTCGGAGCGCGCTAAGGTTCGTCGTAGATATCCGTAGGGTAAAGGTAAAAGAAAGCAATGCGGCGGATCTATAGAATTATATTGACTATGAATAAGCGCCTATAACGCGCGTAGAAAAAAAAACATTGCGCGGAAAACGCGCCGCAGAAAAAGCAAAGTAGGTGACACGCGAGCCGACATATTTACTAGGTTGCTACCTACTATATAATTTCTATTTAAATAGCTAAATATCTAAATAAATCGGCCACTTAAATTTAATTTAATCTAAATATTTTTATAACGGATTTAATTTGATTTGATTTAGATAAATGTCGATTTAATTTGAATATATTTAGAAACGATTTATTTATTTGCAACCCTAAAGTAGGGTAGCATAACCCTTAAAGGAGCTCGTTAGAGATCAACGAATTAAATTATTGGCCCCCGTTCTTCACTCTCTGTTTAGTTATGTGTGTGCGCCTTATAGCGGCGGAGATCGAGGATATTCTTGCCTTCCTCGATAGCGGGTGGGATTACGTGGAGGGCCAGGCCGAATGGCAAGGGGTAGTCGGCGACCAAGGGCGCTTGCACTGAGTTATGCTTGCGGCACAACCAGGGATATTTTCTTCATAGCGACGCAGCAGAAGACCATAGCCCATAGAGGGCACCAGAAGGCGCCAAAGGGCGTTGTCGGTGCCCACATGTATATAAACTTAAGACAACCTCTGTGGGCTAAGGGATAGGTGAGATAATTCGTTAGTGTCGGTATCCCGAGGTTCCTCTACCTATAATTACGGCACCAATCCCACAGCTAGATAGAGGGCACGCATCATCACTTTCATCCATGACTCTCCTATATGCCTCCACTGTGCTCTCGGCCCATAGTCTAAGAGTGACGAACTACACGACCGAGGTCGAAGATCCGAAATAGAAGCCGACGGTCACTGCGGCGGAGCCCCTCCCTTCGATAACGAGCTATAGCGTAGCCTATAGAGAGGGTCGGGGAAAGTCGGAATCGCTGAGCCAGCGAATGAAAACAAGAACGCAGCAAGCTTACCTCTAGGCGCTCTACTATCAGTGGCCACTAATTTATTATGGCGGCTGGGCTTGTCCTTCCCGGGCATGACGTGAACCCGCTTCGTGGCGCGTTTTTATGTCGATGTGGCTGCATCTGCTAAGACACCGAGTGCACGTGACGTA
The DNA here is from genome assembly GCF_020360975.1 of Hirsutella rhossiliensis. Lineage (NCBI taxonomy): Eukaryota > Fungi > Ascomycota > Sordariomycetes > Hypocreales > Ophiocordycipitaceae > Hirsutella > Hirsutella rhossiliensis. The sequence continues at coordinate 836,884 of NW_025408671.1, read as the reverse complement.
AAGGTAAGGAGGGGAAATCATTACCGAATCCTCCCGAATCCCGCAGCTTAAATCGGAGTGGGAAAAGTTAGGCAATTCCATTTTTCTCGCATCCTTTCCCTACCCACTCCTGTGTTCATGCCTAACCACCAAGGTCTTCAGTCTTCGAACAATTAGAACAACCGCTTCGTGGATCACATACATCTCCGAAGTCACGTCGGCAACCCTATTTATTATATTTCTGCAGCGCTAAAACTTAACACCTCCTGATTTAGAGGCGTACCGGCTGCTAGTGCCACATCTCATCTCTCAATTATTCAAAGTCTTCCTTCCTCGCGGCTTACTAGAGTCAGCCGGCTAGTGGCATGTCTTTGCGCCAAGAGCTCGGTCACACGTCGAATGCGAGGCCCAATAGTCGAACTACACGCGTCTCGCTTGTTCGGCCAAACGCCTGGCTAGGGGTGGCGCACTCTCGAAAGTCTGGGGTCCTACCTTATCTAGAACGGAGGAAAATCCGGCTATATCCGATTAACATACGATGACGATTAAGTGTCTAAAGTCCGCAATAGATAAAGAAATTCTCGATCGTTGCAAGGAAGAGGAAAGTTTGCTCCTATTGTTTTAACACCGAGTCTAACAGTCTATAGATACAATGCGATAAATGCTCCATAAGTCCGACTATTTCGCCGACGATAGAACCACTAAGCATGATAACACCCCCGAAAAATACAATTGCCCTCGTAGTGGACATATCTAGAAGAGGTGGCCGACTGAAAATATACGAAAGAACAGGAACTGGCAAATTTGTCCATGACGTTAACATAGACGACTCTAACGTCTTTGTCATCGTTCTATGGAGTTGTGGATGGCATTATTATTCGATAGGATCTCTGAACGTGCGATACATCTTAGAGCATGGTGGTCAGAAGTCCGCACCGGAGACCGATGTTCAGAAGTCTTTATGAGGAAGTTGCATGCCGAGGAGGCGTGCTAGTTCTTGGGTGATCTAAAAGGTGATAAAGGGCAAAGTTGAGTTGTATGGATCTGTTAGCCATGGACGTCCCACTAGGTTACTAGTCGTCAGAATTTTTTGAACGTCTGTCGTCGTGAGTTAGAAGATGCGTCTAGCCAGAGAACCTATCATCTTGTTATTTCGATCCTTCCTCGGACTCCGTGTTGTCTACCTATGACTTGTGCTGCTTGAGTAACTGGCACACTTGTATTCATTTCCGGCCTTGTTTCTTGGTTCGTTACCGGCGCTGCTTCAACTGCGTCTAATCCTTCAGGCAGCGTGTCTTCTTCGGTAGATGCTGATATTTCGCGATTCTCAGGGTTCGTCTTTGTCACGCGCTTAAAGCTATGGGTTGTACGATCTGAAACCGAAGTGGGGATCACGACGCGCGGCCAGAGGTATATAAGGACGCAGGGATACCTATAGCCCACTAGAGGAACTCTTTAGAGATCAATAAATTAAATAATTAACCCCCGTTCTTTACTCTCTGTTTAGTTATATATGCGCCTTATAGTTTAATCTCTCTCCCCTTTAGGGCATAGAGACCGTTGAACGGGACTGGCTTAAATTATAGACTTAACATAGCTTCCTCTAGAACTGGCTAGAGTAGTAGAGCGCTATATACACTAATCTTAGGTAGCGGAATCTATATTATAGATAGTATTCCTATCTTCGGCGTAGGTTCCCCCTATAGAGGAATTAGATATAACGGAATCTCTATTAGATAGCGGCGAGGCTAAACTAAGACCGTCGCCGACGACGAGTAGAAGAAAAATTATAATATAAAAACGGCTAGATTAGCTCGCAGCGGCTAGAGCTGCGAAGAAAAGAAAAGAGTCGTATAGTAGGCTCTAGCGGGGTAAGAATATAGGGCAATAGGCTAAACCCACTACCTCTAACGTGGCCTTTAATAGAGCTTAGGAAACGCAAACCGAACTAAGAGAGATCCGGCAATAGCTAGATTAGCAGATCGACTATTCGCGGCGGTAAGGGGAGTAAATATAGCAGCTCCTAAGCGCCCTCTTAGAAAAATCGGGTAAACGTGGCTTACGACGACGGTCTAGGTCGCTAGAGTATAGCCTACTACCGCGGCAAAGGATTTAGGAACGCTCTCCTATTTACGAGCCTAAGAACAAAAACTAGGTATAGATTTAGTAGTTCTAAGGCACTTCGGCAGCCGAGCTTTCTACCTTTATCGGAACCCTTTAGTAGGTATTTCGGGAGCACCCCCGCTACTACTAAGATAAGTAAAGGAGAATTAGGCTAGCGGCGGGCTATCTTAGCTAGATATTAAGAAGGGATTTCCTAGATAATCTATAACTTAAATTTAATAGAAGTAAAGAAAATATAACGTAGGGAGATATAGAGGACTAGCTTTAGAGTAATATTAATAATCCCCGAGGTTATACCTAGAATATATATACTAGCCTAACTAAGCTTAAGTAAAAGCCCGGCTAGTTATTCTAGGACTTCTTTTAGTAATATCGTGCGATTAAAAGCGAGTTCCCTTAAACTATTCCCGACTAGCTACGTATTAAGATATTTCTCTTTTACTATAATAAAGATATTAAGGATCTCTTTTAATCCTAAAACTACCTTAAATCGTAGACCGACTTAGTAGAAAAGGGCTATAAGTATAACGACGATTTCTATAATAAGGGTTACTAACCCTACTATAGCGCCGGTAATCTAAGGTCGATAGAAACGAATAGTAAAGAGGATATATTAATAAGGAAGGAGAAGCCCGGCGCCTATTTTAAATATAGGAAGCCCGGTTATATACGACTAAAGTGCACCGAGCCTAATTATAAACGATACGGTAACGGTAGACATACTACGGCCTATTACTCCGACCCGGCTACGGGTCCTAATAGGATATATAGGGTCTAATAAGAACCGGAGGATAAGGATTAGGAACTATACCGGCTCCTATCTTAGAGCGGTAAGAACTAGATACCCTACTAGTTACGATAGGATAGCCGGTAGTCTAAGATATATTTAGCTTTGCTTAATTAAGGCAGCTACTATAACCTAATCTCTCTAAGGCTGCTTACTTAACGTAATTAGTAGCGAGTAGAACTAACGATAGAGCAACCCGAAATAGTAGACTATAGCCGGATTAATATAAAAGGAACTATCTACGTCTTACTTAAGGTAAGGGATAGCTAGGGAACTAAGAAAATTCTTTGGGTCTTCTACTTCGTCTTATCTATAGCTAATAAGGAAGGACTTTAGCTAGGCAAACCCTAGCTAAAACATATTAGTCTATTACTAGAGAGGGCAGATTACCTTACCTAGGCTTTCGCTACGCCCCCGCAAAGGACATCGTTCGTTCGCGGCGCGAAATAGATTAAGCGTCTCGCGAAATCTTACTTTAGTATACCCCTTACCTACGAGAATAATAATAAAGCGGTAGCTCCTTTAGAAGACGTAGCCCTATTAGAAGTTCCCTTAGTATACCGAGATTAGGCAGACGTTTTCTTAGAGGAAGAGGCTGCTAGGTTACCCCCTCTTTTAGGGCGTTCCTATCTAATCGACCTTAAGGATAGGCAAATACCCCCTCTAGGACCTATCTATAATCTATTAGAATATAAGCTCGCGGTATTACGCGAATATATCGCTTTAGCCTAGGCGAAAGGATAGATTCGACGATTAATTAGTCCTATAGGCTCTCCGATTCTCTTCGTTCCTAAAAAGGGAGGGAAACTATAGTTATATATCGACTACTATAGGTTAAATAAGGTAACTAAGAAGAACCGAGCGGCTTTACTATTAATCTCGGGGATCTTAGACCGACTAGGTAGAGCTAAAGTCTTTACTAAGCTCGACCTAAAGGACGTATATCACCGACTCTAGATTCGCGAAGGGGACGAGTAGAAAACAGTATTTAGGTGCTACTATAGCTATTACGAATACTAGGTGATACTATTTAGGCTAGTTAACGCTCCCGCCTTATTCTAGCAATATATTAATAATATACTAGAAGGCCTAGTTAATATTATCTATATTATCTATCTAGACGATATCCTTATCTTTAGTAAAGACCTGGAATAGTATAAAAGCTATATTAAGGACGTCCTATAAAGGTTACGAAAAGCCGGACTTTACGCTAATCTAAGTAAATACGAATTCTTAGTAAAGAAAGTCTCCTTCCTAGGGTTTATAGTTAATAAGGAAGGAACCTATATAGAAGAGGAACGGGTCTATACTATTATAGAATAGCTAGCACCCCGTTCTATAAAAGATATATAGGTTTTCTTAGGGTTTACTAGGTTCTACCGCCGCTTTATTAAGAACTATAGTAAGATCGTGTCTCCGCTTATAGATCGTCTCCGTAAGGGGGCATCGAAGCCTTTTAAGCTAGATCTAAAAGCAATAAGGGCTTTTAAGGATCTTAAGACGGCCTTTATATATAGGCCTATTCTTAGATACTTCGATCCTTCTAAGATAATATAAATCGAAATAGATGCGTCCTAGTTCGCTATCGGAGCAATAATCTCTTAACTATACGCCGATCGATAGCACCCTATAGCGTTCCTTTCGCGGAAGCTTTAAGACGTAGAGATAAGATACGCAATCCCGGACTACGAACTGCTAGCTATTATAAAAGCTTTCCGCTATTAGCGCCACTACCTTACGTATACGGAGCAGAAGATTACCGTTTTAACGGACCACCTAAACTATAAGTACTTTATATCTAAAGCTAAGCTAACTAATCGATAGATAAATATACTAGACTAGTTATATAGCTTTAACTTTAAAATCGTCTACTAACCGGGCTTAAAGAATCCTATAGATAGATTATTAAGATAGCCGGACTATAAGAAGGTAATAAGAATAGCTAGGCTACGAGATCCGTGCGTTCCGTTATTCCTTAAAAAGTTTGCCTAGCTATTTCCCTATAAACCTACGGAAGGGGACCGTGCGTGTTTAAGATAGGCTACTAGTATTAGCGATTAGTCTAGTTCGCGACCGGCTGTCCTTATCGCCTATATATATATTGACCGGCTGTTTCCCTGTAAACCCGCGGAAGGGGACCGTGTATATTTAAGATAGGCTATCGGATTTAGCGAGTAGTCTAGTTCGCGACCGGCTATCCCCGTCGCCCTCGAAAAGATTAATCGGCTGTTTCCCTATAAGTCTACGGGTAGGGACCGTATGCACTCTAGATAGGCTATCGAATTACGTAATTAGACTAGGTCGCCCCTAGCTATCCCTATCGCTAATAGAAGAGCTAAGCTCGACCGTCTTAGGCGTATTGCACGAGTCTTAAGGACGTCGAGGACGACGTCTTAGGAGGAGGGCACCGCTATAACGGCATTAACGTTATAAGAGTCACTATAAGAGGCCCTGCTAGCGGCATAGCAAGGGGACGCCTTTGTTGCCTAATAGAAGCAGCTTATTATAAGGGAACACGTATCACGGTACGATTAGTTAGGTAGTAGAGATAGCTGGAGGTACTGCGCTGTGTATATTGTGTTCTCCTCGTCGTAAGACTAAAGCTTGCGAGAAGAGGGATTTCTCCTCTTTAGTCGGAGTAGCGAGTGGTCTATAACATGCGAGCGGGGTAGGCACGATTCCCTGCCGATACCCTACCGACATATTAGTACTACGTACCTAAGTGCTTTGTTAGCCCGTACCTCCTAGTAGCGCTCTCACACTTATTACTATCCCTAGTAGCGTTACCGCCGGTAGGCTATCGTTAGAAGTCTAGAGCACTAATAATAAGGGGCTATTATGTTACTATAAGAAGATCTTCGTGCCTCTAGGTTTAAGAAACGAGATCCTAGTATTATTTCACGACGATAAGGTTGCCGGCTATTAAGGCGGAACTAAGACTTATAAGCGGATCTAGGTATAGTACTACTAGCCTAGATTACGTCGAGACGTACGTTGTTATATCTCTACCTACCGCGAATATTAGCTCGCAAAGCCGAGGTATTATAAGCCGTACGGGCTGCTAGCGCCACTACTAGCGCCAAGCCGTCCGTGGCAAGAGATTTCGATAGACTTTATCACGGACCTCCCGCCGGTCCGATATAAGAAGAAGATTTACTCCGGTATCCTAGTCGTGGTCGACCGCCTAACCCGCTACGTACGGTATATTCCGGTATCGTCGCGTATATCTAGTAATAGCTTGGCAGATGTATTCCTAAGGGAAATCTTTAAGCATTATAGAATGCCTAATAGTATTATTAGCGATCGAGGGAGCCTATTTATAGGGCACTTCTAGGCCACGTTTTACTATTTACTTTATTATAAGCGACGCCTTAGCACGTCTTTTTATCCTTAAACTAATAGTTAAACTAAGCGGGTTAACTAAACGATCGAATAGTACTTACGGACTTTCTATAATAAAGAGCAGTTAGATTAGATAGATAAGTTACTATTAGCGGAGTTTATATATAATACCTTATACTATAACACGGTAAAAGGAGCTCTAGCCGAGGTTTTAATAGGCTATTAGCCACGGTCTAAGGGGTATATTAAGGGATAACTTAAAAGCTTTAGCACCTAGGCGATAGACCGAGTCCGGGGTCTTAGAGAACTTTACGCACGCACGGCGCTCCTTATTATAAAGGCCTAAGAGCGATAGGCGCGATACTATAATAAGGATCGAGAGTCGATGTCCTTTAAAGAGGGTAACTAGGTCCTTATCTCTACTAAAAACCTTCCGCTATAGCGCCCGACTAAGAAGTTAACCGAGAAGTACGTCGGTCCTTACTAGATTAAATAGGCTATTAGGGGGCATAAACTAGCCTATCGTCTCCGCCTACCGTTAGCAGTCAAAATCCACTATATCTTGCCTATTAGTAGCTTAGAGCCTTACCGGAGTCGAGATAAATAGCCAGTTAAGCCTAAGGACTACCTATTTATAGCGGAGACTATATACGACGTAGAATAAATTCTCGATTATCGTAGGCTAAAAAGTCATCGACGATACCTTATAAAATAGAAGGGTTATAGAGAAGAAGAGAACTCCTAGGTATCTCGTCGTAACTTCGTAGACAAGGCGTTCCTAACGGACTACGATCAATCTACGGGTCTAAGGTCCTAGGAGTTCGGGACGAACTCCTCGGGAGGTAGGGCAACCTATCACGCGCTTAAAGCTATAGGTTATACGATCTAAAACCGAAGTAGGGATCACGACGCGCGGCCAGAGGTATATAAGGACGCAGGGATACCCATAGCCCACTAGAGGAACTCTTTAGAGATTAATAAATTAAATAATTAACCCCCGTTCTTCACTCTCTGTTTAGTTGTGTATGCGCCTCACAGTGTCCGCCTTTTCCATTATCCTCTACTAAACAGGCAGTATTACCTATCCGAGCTGTTGTATCGACTTCGTTATCTCCAGATTTGGAAGTTCGCCGTAGAATTAGACGATGATGTTTCTTAGTAAAGGAATAACTTTCAGTTGCGCGTCGATCTACGAGAAAGTCTCCCGAACGAATATTGAGTTAGGCGAGTCCTGGCTCTCCTTAACGAAATACGTTAGGGTCTGACTTGGCACGAGGGTTTCTAGCGTTTTCAGGTTAATACAGATCGTCTAGAGAAGTCCCAGACTACGCAAGTTATCCTCTCTAAGCATAAGTCTCCCTGGTTGACGCTCCCTATGCTCGGCCACTAGGAAGTTAATGTAGATATAAGAGAGATGGCCTGCATTTATAGATCTAATGCAGTTGAAGAAAGATTGTAAGAGGTCGGCCTAGTGCTGTGTTGTGTCTATAAAGTTAAATTTGTTCGAACCGTATAGCACTGCACGAGCCTCATCGCGCATTCGCCTATTAGTGTATAGCAGAGCAAGCCAACGAGCCGGCCTATCTGGCGCAAATACTTCAACACGGCGAGAACCTGTCTCCCGGAAAATATATAGCGGGTGCGCCACAACGAGCACTCTTCGGTAGATGGCTTGGCGGGCCGTGCAAGGTAGGCTAAAAAAACCTTTAATAGGCAATGTATATGACGTATAGGTCGTCTCTTTCTCAGAAGTATCCATGACAGACGGGACCGGGAGCACGGGGTCCTCTTAAGCGAAGGGAAGTTTAGCGGCTCATGCAAGCATCCAGCGATTCGGGCGAGGACGTGACGTAGAAGAGGGTTCGACGGGTTTGTCGAGCTTGACTACTAGGAAGTATAAACGATCGGGCGACGAGAGAAATGAAACGTGCGAGCTAACTTCTTTAGCATCCGCTTCCTCGAAAACTAGGCCAACTGCGCATATAGTTCGACTATAAACTGGTCGTGAATCATAGATGCAGGTAATAAAGTTGGCCTAAAGTAGGTGTAAGGTTCTGTTCTTATGCGATACTATCTCTCATGCGAAGTGTGACCACCAACCGAAGAATTGATTCTCTATAAATGAGAAGAGTTCTTGATGATTGGAGATGCAGACAACGAAGTAAAACCGTAACAAAGACGGGCCTATCGCTTGTCTCGTTTTCCCAAGTTCCGAATAGGAGAGAAAGCGTCGATGTGAGCTGGGCGGAGGCAAAACGGGTGACGTGGTTTTTCCTCGCCACCGTAAGGTGGGGCAAGAGGGGTACGGTGCCACCCAATTACGACACCTTGATTGGCGAAACTTTATGGATCCTGAGAGGGGGCTCGGGTAAGCTAAAGTGGTAGGCGGTGTAGCTTTAATCACGGCCAAAGCCTATCCCCGCTTATACTACCAAGAGTTACAGTGCTGCGGATAGTCTCTTACGTTAGATTAGCTAGACTTGCTTAGAACCATACTATCCTACGATAAAATAATAACACCGAATATAGGGCTTCTTTAGATCTCTTTAAGCATGCGAACGCCGCACCTAGGTCGCAGACAGGGCTCTTAGCCAATAAGAACGCAACGCTATCAGGGATCCTTTACTTTACTAGTGATTTATTGTCACGTGTCAAAAACAGTTAAATATAACAGTCACTTCTAGCATCACCTGCTAGAGTATGCACTCTACTTTTGCCTAGCAAAATAACGTAACAATTAACGTACTTTACCACCTAGTAAGCCACTACCCCTGCATAAATCCAACCGTCCTTAATTCCATCGTCGCAGAATATACTAAAAATAGATAATTAATTAAATAGTTATATAAATAGAGTCCTTAATTCCTATGTATAATCGGATATTATGCCTAGGCAATTTACACCTACTACGGAGCCGTTGTATGCCGGTTTTCTCGGTCGCGCTAGACTATACCCTTGACCCCTCGCCGTCACCCGCCTTCTCCTCTGCAAGGCGAAGACCTTCCTTAACAGCTAAATCACCCTTATCTAGGCTTTGCTATCTACTACATTTAACGCATCGTTTAGAAGCTCTCGACTTTAAGTGCATTTCAGCACTCAAGCACTCGCATGGACGGCTTGTCTAGAAGGTGGAACTAGGGACTGTTTACATCGATAAAACAGGCATTCTCAGATCTCTATCACGAAGCCTATTAGATAACGATTATAGATAAGAAATTAAGAATGCATTTTAAGGCCGTCGGAGATATCCCGTACGATCTATAGAAGGTCCTTTCCAGACAGAATATAAGGACATCGAGTCCTCTACTTCAACCAACAACCCTCGATCCCTAAGGCTTAGTAAGTCAACTGTTGCCCAAAACGCCTCATAGTATCATGGAACTTGAGGTTTAAGTCAAGGCGATTCTGCAACATCGTACGAGGGCAGCGCATAAACAGGCCAGCCTAGCCGATCAGGCAGTGCGTCACTTAGCCGAGTTCGGCTAAATAGCGATGCACGGCGCAGCCCTTCTATCGGATGAAAACGAGCGACTCCGAAGCGAAATCTAAAGGCAGAGGAAGAAAGAGGGATATTAGGCCGCTTATGCGTAGCTTATAGGGGTGTTTTAGTTATAGAGAAAGGTCCTCGGCTTGCAGAGGAGAAGGCGGGTAACGGCGAGGGGTCAGGGGTATAGTCTAGCGCGACCGAGAAAACCGGCATATAACGGCTCCGTAGTAGGTATAAATTGCCTAGGCATAATATCCGATTATGCACGGGAATTAAGGACTCTATTTATATAACTATTTAATTAATTATCTATTTTTAGTATATTCTACGACGATAGGAATTAAGGACGGTTGGATTTATGTAGGGGTAGTGGCTCACTACTCGTGACGGCAGCTATATTGCACTAGTTACATCCCATCTTTTAACGGCGTATCTAACAAGTCGCTACGTAGCTCTAGATCTCGTAACCTAGGTGCGGCGTTCGCACACTCAAAGGGATGCGAGGTACTTAAGACAAAAGGCATATCAGCAATATGGTGGGGTTCAAAAAGTAGGCCTAATCTATTATCGCCTTTTCTTTGCTCCTCCCCTCCCGCCCCTCTTAAAGGGACGGAGGGCTTCCTTATTTTGACTGGCGGACCGCTTACAGCCCGGCACCTGCTCCACCAATCAAAAGCCGGCACGATCTCGTCGTTCATTTCTCCTACAGGCAGGTGCTCTTCCCGGCGGTTATCCGACCATATCTATTAGTCTTAAACCGAGGCTTCCAGGCTTCCACTAAATTAGGGGATTTTAAAGAGTAGTTAAATAGCGCAGTAGCATCACCTATCCAGCTGCACTGGCTTCGACAATCCTCCAAAATCCAGACACTTCCCTCTAGGCTTAAGGCATGTAGTATTTAATTCATTCGAGGTTCTACACTTGAATAAGGCGACGGAATCATCGCACCTCGGAAACGGAAGCACTCTAGCAACACGATATCGACTTAGGCAAACCGAAATAAAAAGTTTTAGCATAAGATTTATAGGAGACTCGACCGATTACGGCGTTTATTTAGACATCCTCGGGGACATATCCAGACAGAACCGACTTCGAGAGCCACTCAGGAATCATTCGTCCCTAAGGATGACGCAGCTCAAAGCCAAGCCGATCAAGGCAATGTCCTGTCGCTGACCTACTTAAGCGGCTTCGAAGGGGATTCCTCAGTCAATAACGTCAATAACGCAATCGCTGGTGTTAGCATCGAAATAGAAATTATATCAGACCTTTAGAGCACAGCATACCGCGAAGCAGTAGACAACCTAGGAAAAGATATTAACGCTGCGATTCTCAAGGGCGACAATGCCTTAGAGCTATTTAAACAACTCGAAAAACTTAACGAAGACACAATATAGGATTCTGCCTTCTTAAGGGGTGTGAGATATCTGCATTCTATCCAGGTTCCTCTAGAGTGTTTTAGGCTGGCATTAGACATAGCAATTCCGTTAGCGAGCATTCAACCTCCTATTGGAATGGCTTTTAGTGTAGTAAAAAGCGTAACAGCGGTAAGTACACTCACTTTACGAAAAAAAAATTATGCCTCTCGTTTCTACGAGAGTCGTTACATTCGAGGCACTAACTTCACCTACCATATAGATTGCCATTAGCATTTCAACCGCTAATATCGAATTCACGAAGAAAATCGGGGAAATACTAGATCAACTCTCTTACATTAATAATTGCGATATACTTAGTCAGAGATTAAATAAAGTAGATATATATAAGGTAATATCCCGTGTATCTATAGAAAGCATTTCTAATACTTTGCAGGCCCTCGTGTTAGTATACCAGAAACTCCTTAAATTCTACAACGCCGCATTTAAGATACTATCCAGAAAGGGGGTGAAGCTGGTTATAAAGCTGATTGTAGAGAACGACCGTCTACCAAACATTATTCAAGACTTCCTAAGACATACAGACAATCTTCGGAGACTTATGCAGAACGCCACTTAGGAGATCGTTAAGGATATCAAAGCTATGCTCTACGACTATAAAAGTATACTATTACACGCTAAACTAAGTCAGATATATACTAAGAAATCCTTAGTTATAAGGTGGTTAGGTAGTGAGAAGACGAACCGGCAGAGCCAATACCACGCTTCGTTGCAGGATATTCGAGCCGATAAGGCCTGCTACTTTCTGCTAATAGACACCAGATTCGAGAATTAGTATTAGGGCAGCCAGTATAAGCAGCTAGTAATTCTCGGCAATATAGGGTGCGGCAAAACCGTTGCCATGTCTTTTCTTATAGACGAATTACGCCGACGAAACGAGCATTAATTGCCCCAGCCCAAGATATGCTACCACTATTGTCAAAACGACTAAACTAGCCAAGCTATTAACATACTTTCTGCTTTAACTCTCTCACTCCTTCAACAGTTCCCTGGTTTAAAGAGGCCATTTTTCGAGTGGTATAAGTAGGCCACTGCTTCCGGGATCGAGCCGGCGACGAGTTTTAAAACGCTAAAAGGCTGGTTCAAACAAACTCTCAAAACACTTAATCGCCAACTTTTCATCGTCATCGATAGTCTAGATAAGTGCGATAGAGTATACAGAAACAGTCTTCTTAAGTCGTTAACAAATCTATCGCAAGATACGCCGAGGGTTAAAGTTTTACTGTCCTCGCGTCCTAAAGAGGAGATCCTAGAGCAATTAAATAGGATAGCTAAAATTGTTCTACATCCGGACGCCGAGCGGGATAGACTTATCGTAGAAAAGACTATCTAAATGCAATTATTCTATTTATCGGAGGACGTCAAGAGAACTATTACGAAGACGCTATCGCATTTGGCACAAGGGAGCGCCATATAGACGAGAATGACGGTTAATCTCATCGGAGTCCGCCGATACAAGGCACCTAGTTCGATCCAAGCTCTTCTAGAGGATTTACCGTAACCTAACAAGCTCTCGGAGCTCTACGTCAACATTTTTTCACGATATACCTTAAACGACCCCGAGAACTTAAAACTTGCCACTACAGCTCTAGAGATTCTTGCCATCTCCCGAAGGCCCTTAAGTATATCAGAACTTACCTAGGCCGTCGCTCTAGATATGAATCCAGAGAGGAACCTCAACGTGGATGCTCTTGCCAAGCTAGTAGATCATCAAAGAATCATGAGTCTAATCTAGCCATTTGTTTCTTACGTTAATTTCGACGATATAGGTAGGCGTCAAGTTAGGCTTATGCACCAGTCAGTAAAGGACTTCATTATCAGAGAATAGGCACCAATTCGAATTTATCAGGATAGCTCGACAGTTTTAAAGCAAGCAACAACAAAGGATATAACTCTTAAGCAACGTACTATGAGCCTAGAAGCGGGCATCTTGGATGTGTGCATTAGATATCTTCTCTTAGATGATATTAATCGCATCGAGTTATTTTCCGACGAGCATATGGCAATTAAAGAACTGCCTCAGGATTGCAGCTTATTCGACGACGACGAACCGAGAGATTATAACCCCTACTATACCTAGGAAGTATGGGAAGAAAATATAGTTCGCTACGATCCAATCAATCGCGGCTTCGGTGATTTCTTTGTCTACGCCTCATGCCATTAGATTGAACATTTTAGCGCTATATCAGCTGAACCTCTCCTTCCGGGCCGGGGAGATATAGAAAACCTATGTCAAGCGGGCTCAACGCGGCTGTAGAATTAGACCACTCAGAACTGTCGTCCAAACTACACGATCAAGCCCAGATTCGTGTTTAATAGCAGCCTCTACGATCCCCTTAGCATCACTTTACTCTACGGCTCGGAATCGATGCTACACGGTATGCTTAAGAGCTCAGATTTTAATGAAGAAAAATTCCTCCCTAACACGGCGATGGGGGCTGCGGATCAAGTTCTCTAGTGGGGTGACTTGACGAGACTCAAGCCGCTCCTGCGAAGCAAGATTGGCCATTAAGTTCGAAACCTCGGCTTTTTTCGACTCGCCGTAAAACAATAGTCTAGTAGTCTTTCTAATAGACATCGCCAAGGCTGGGACGATGTCTTTGACCTCGTCGATAATATGTTATATATAATGGTTACGGAGCGATAGGGCAATAAGCTTTTGCGTATCGCTGCTAGCACGGGTTATATGCCGATCATTCAACGGTTAATAGACAAAGCTCAGCACATGGTAGAGCTAAGGGCCGAGCTGCTAGACGGGCCTAAACATCGACTAATTAGAGACGCCGTCTTAGGGAACCACGTCGATGTTAAGTCCCTGCACATAGAAATGGGCACCCCCCTGTTTTGGGCACCCAAGATGGGTGCCCAACCTAAACGGCTGCGTCAACTTCAACAGCAAATTTCACCGCGGAAACGCATCCAATCTGCTAAAAAATTGACGCATGTGTCTTCAAGCCACTACTGATGAAATATACAGAGTCTGACATTCACAGCGCCCTTGAGGCAATCGCCAATGGCGGATCCGCCAAGAAGGCTGCTCGCGATTGGGGCGTCCTGAGGGCAACTCTTTACAATCGCATGCATGGTCACGAATGCAGAAAGGATGCATTTTCTGCTCTTCAGAGGCTTTCAGACACAGGAAAAGCAACTTACCGAATGGATTCTCATTCAGGACGCCTTGGGCCTTCCTCCCACTCACTCGCAGATCAGGCAGTTCGCGCAGCGCATGCTCGCCGTCAAAGGAGACCACACACCGCTCGGAAAACACTGGATGCAAGCATTTTTAAGACGAAATCCTGCAGTTCGACCCAGAAGTGCCATCACAGAGACTCTGAGCGTGTCAACGGCGCTTCTACCGAGGTAATTCGGCCTTGGTTCAACAATTTCTTCCTTCCGAGATTCTGGCTATTAAGCCGGAGAACAGGTACAACATGGATGAAGCAGGCATCATGGAAGGACTTGGGGAGAATGGCCTGGTCGTTGGCAGTGCTGAAAACGATCTGTACAAAAGAAGACGCCTGGTTCTCGGGTCTGGACGTCGTTCATCGAGTGCGTGTCCGCTGCCGGCACCTTCCTCCTCCACTCGTCATTTTCAAGGGCAAATCGGTCCAGCAACAGTGGTTCCCAGAAGATCTCAGTACTTTTAGTGACTGGCAATTCACTGCGACAAAGAACGGCTGGACTTCGGACCAAACTGCGGTGGAGTGGCTCGAAAGGTGTTCATTCCAAGAACCCAGCCACCCGACCCTTCGGAGCGAAGACTGCTAGTATTGACGGCCACGGAAGTCACGAGACGGTTGACTTCATGTATCTATGCTACCAGCATCAGATTCACCTTCTTTCTTACCTCCCATACCTCTCATGTGTTGCAACCGCTCGATTTGTCTGTCTTCCGCTCTTAAGCACTACTACCGCAAACAGGTCGGATTTCTCAGCCTCCTGACCGATTCAAGCCCAGTCGGCAAGCAAAACTTTCTTTCCTGCTACCAGAAAGCACGCGAGCAAGCGCTCACTGTGTCAAACATCAAGGGTGGCTGGAAAGCGACGGGTTTGTGGCCGGTGTCGATGGCGAAGCCACTTTGAGCCCTCTTCTGCTGGAGAACAGCAACAGACGCAAAAAGAACGCGAAAAATGTGGCCAATGCATTCAATAGCCACTTACCCACCAGTGACTGGCAATCAGACACATCCCAGATTGCGTGGTCGACCCCGAGGCGCTCGCAAGATCTGAAGGTTCAGGTAGTTCAATTCAACCAGCTAGACGACGACGTGCCCACGAAGAGATTGCTGTTCAGGAAGATCACAAAAGGGTTTGACGAGAAGGATGGCCTTTTAGCAAAAGCTCAATTGCAGATTCAGGCACTGGAAACACAATTGGCGGCCGTCAAGCCGAAAAAAAAGGAAGAGGGTGGTCACGAGCCCGAATTCGAGGTTCGCCAATATTGAGGCAATACGACGGGCGCAGGAGGAGGTGAACGCAGCTGAGAATGAAGAATCTGATGAAACCGAAGCTGAGGTTTCAGAAATAGGTGACGATTGTATCGTAGTGCACGGTGGTGGGCAGTGAGAAGGGATTGAATTAATGGTGTTGAAAATGGTCGTGATTTTTTTGGGGTGCCCAAAACAGGGGGGTGCCCATTTCTATGTGCAGGGACTTATAGAGTATTTATTGGGACAATAAGGCATCGAGGCCCACCTTCGATATCGCGACTTACAAGGCGAGAATGTGCTATACCTCGCATCCAGACGTTGCAATCCCGCGATATTTCAATATTTGGTACCTCGTTTTAAGGACGGTGTATACCAGACAAACAAGCGGAACCAAACGGCCTTATTACGGATCATTAAGAGCTCCTTAAACTCACGGGATCGATACGAATCGGCAAGGATATTGCTTTTAGAAGGTAGTGTCGACGAGAATGATCGTTTCGTGTTCGACTAGCAAGAACTATTGCAGGTAGCGGCGCAGCTTAGCGATCTAGACATATACCGCCTCTTAATTCGCATCGGCAAAATAAATCCCTTACCAACCACAACACCGGTTAACGAGGTTCAAACAATATCGAAAGATGAGTGTTTGAACAGCGAGGGAAAATAATGCCGCCCTCGAGATGCCGCCCTCGAAGTTCTTAGGTCCACATGCAGATGCAAGATCGACACCGGCAGAAGTACCACTGTCATAAGGGGTACGGACCATACGGTAGTCATTCAGTGGGTTCGCTTTAGAGGACTTAATACCATCCTTACTTCCCCTTTTCTTATTGCAGTCCGCGAGACGATAAATAGTGATCTATGCATGCCTAACTACCTATTCTCCGACTAAGTGTCGACGTGCAAAGAGACGCAAGAAGTGCAATATAATCTTAATATAATAAAGCTTGTTAGATATAGAGAAGGCGCTTAAGCGGAAGGTATTGCATTCAGGATACGTATAATGAAATGCGCGGTTAATAAGCGATATTATCGAACTTTCTAGATAATATTACAAAAGCACCGTGGGTAGTAAGTGGTAAATTCGCCACCGCAAGGCAGTCACATTCCCTTAGGACTAAGAAGATAGAACTTCTTATATTTATTTTTAGATAGACGACAATGTATATTTTTGACTCTTACCCTCTACTTTTATTCCCTGTGAGATAAGACGCTGATCCGAGCGAGAAATCGCTGACGCTAACGACGGCCGGAGATGGCTATATCTCTCGCAGGGTAATAATTTAGAAAGGTAAGAGTCAACATGGCAGCCCCGTCTAGTAAGCGACCCTTCGTAACTATACGGAGTAGGAAAAGTTATATTGCCTCGTATTATTGCGGTAATCTATATATAGCCAATCAGCTATAATTAAATCGAGCCGTGTCTGCCGTGATCCTCTGATATGACTAGGCAACTGAGCCATCCCTGCGGAAGAAAAAGGGGAGGAGACAGCTTATTGCAGCTCGTACCTTCACATACGTCGCAGACCTCAAACTACAACTATTCGACTTTATTCACGGGTAAGGCAACCCCTTATAGGATACGCAAAGAGCCTTAAGGAACGAAGGCTAAAGATTAGAGAGATAAACAAGACAAAGACAGGGCGAGAGAAAGAACGCAAGCAGGCGGTAGCGCTAGGAACTAAAACATATAAAAAAGGTAGGTAAAGAAAGCGGCCATTCGGGCACCATCCCGCAGCGGGGAAGAGGCAGAAAAAGCAAGAAGGCAAGTAAAGCGGTGATAACGGTTGCGGGGTAAGCGAGAGGAAGGGAGCATAAGAGGAGCACCAAGGCACAAATAGGAGAACAAGAGCAGAAGCGTCTACCATAGCTACCGATCAAGCAGTTAGGAAAACAACTACAGCATGGCTACTTATAACGTTTCCGTGGAGTTTTAGTGTAAATTCGGGGCCACGGAGCTTAAGTATAAGCATAGCATCCCGAAGACGCTCGTAACGTAGGTAGGCCAGGCGAGGCCGAACCACGCAGCTAGTGCACTATTCCTATAGTAGATAAGGCCGATCCTACGGGAGCACGAGGCAGCGTGTCGGAAAGTAGTAGGGGTGCGCTACGAGAGCTACGGCGGACTCGTAAAGGATATTCTATAGAGCCCGATATCGTACCTATACGTAGAGAGGCCGTTTGTGCTCGTGGTCGTGTCGTCGTTCTGCGGCAAAGAAGGATGCGAAATAAAGATAAGGCAGGAAATATAGGACACGATAGCAGAGGCGGGGTAGGCGGGCGGAAATAAGGGCGCGACGTAAATATAAGGGCAAGATACGTAGAGCATAGAGGGGAAGGTCTGCCGGGTTTATAGAGAGATAGCGGGGGCGAGGAGGTGCAGCCGATGCCTAACGGTGGCGTACTATAGCAGGCAACACTAAAAGGAGGACTAGAAGGTATATAAGAAGGGATATAAGCCTAAGGCAAGCTAGGGAGCTAGCGAGAGGAAGCAAGCAACGCCGTAGAGGCGGGCTTATAGCTAGCCTTAAACGCCGCAATAGCCTTTATAGAACCCGCCGACTTTAACGACCGTCGTCCCTATAGCTTATATAACTAAGGAACGGTATATAAGATTTTATAGTAGACAACCGTATCCTCTATATAGAGCAATAACCGATAGGCGAGAAGCGGAGTCGGCTTCCGCAATAAAGACGCCTTTTACCGGGGCGTAACTATAGGCCCCCCGTCGCCGCTAAATATAGCCGAGAGGTGCGGCGGCAAGCTAGCAAGGAAAAGAGAAGGGGCGAAGCGCAACGCATAGGACATAAACGAGGTCACGGAGAACGTCTAGAGGCAGGCACTTTCGTAAGAAACGGGTTCGGAAGCTAAAGCTATCCTTAAAAGAGATAAACGCTATAACGTATAGAGTAATAGTAATTCTATAGCGATAATTTACGTTAGGAGCAGCACCCTAGGAGGGAGAATAGTTCGTTTTAGTAAAGGTAGGAGGCGTAAGAGAGCGATAGGTCTATAGTAGGTAGCTTATTTCTATATACGATAGCGAAGAGGGCGTGCGGGCGGGTCGGAGGTGCTCGCGACGATAGAATTAAGAGGGGAATCCGGGCTGGCCGTCGGAGCGGGAACGGGTAGGGCGCCGTCCGGTTGAGATAGAAAAACGGCCGGTAGAGGAGAGGAGGAGGGGGCGGCGGAGCCGACGGTGTTCGAAGATTAGGAAAGCGGCGAATACTGCTACTGCAAGAAGCGCGCCCTCTTTATAGGCGTATCGGCAAGGGCCGGGGGCGATCGCTTAGGCGGAGGCGTGACGGGGTCGAGGGCTAGCGGGGCCGGGGCCGAGGAAAGGGGGGGCGGCACGGTCGAGGCCGGCGCGGCAACAGAGTATATAGCGGCACGGACGGAATCGAAGGTAGAGGAGGCGGATTAGGTCTAACGCCTAAAGGGGGGAGGCTAAGGCGGCGGCGGCGGCCGAGGGTCTATCGATAAAGGTCTAGCTATCTAGGACGACGATAAAAACGTAATCGCGCTCTAAGCCCGGGGGATAGAGCATAACGCGGTGGTCGAGAAGGGCCGACGACCTTTCCGGTATAGGTAAAGGGGACGCTAGGTAGGAAGGAAGAGTTAGGCTTTTTAGCGATTTTCTTATATAGTATAGCCTAAGGGTTAACGTAGATAGGAAAGATAATAAAGACCTTAAAGGGGTATTAGCCCTTAAAGGGAATCCTATCCGGTAGGCTAGGGGCGATATAGGTCGTAAGCTAGACGAAGCCGTAGTAGCGGAGCTAGTCGGGCCCGAGACCGGGTAGGAAGTCTAGACGTAGGAGGTCGAGGCTAGGCCTAGCTACTACGCTATAGAAGGAGACAACGGGAGGCGTAGACGGGAACTAGCTACTAGAGGCTAAGAAGCGCGGTAGGACGCTAGGGGATAAAGTTAGCGGGGCGGTAGGTAAGGAGGCGCATTAAAATAAAAAAGGGAGGGGGGGGCACGGCTAGTAACCTTAGTCGCGGACGATAAGGGCGGGCACGGTATAGAGAATAGTATCGTCTAGGCCGGCCTCGAGGCTATCGCGGCGGTCTACCTCCTAGGAGAGAGCGTAGGGGTAAACGCGGCCGCTTATAAAGAACTACTGCTCGGACTAGTCCGTATCGATAACTAGCTAGCCGTAGATAGAGAGGTTTAGGCTAAAAAAGAGAGAGGGCCCTAGGTCGTCGCCCTCGGCCTAGATAGGTGCGTACTCTAACTCTAGTAGCTACGAGGGCACTAGTAGGAGGACGCGGGCGATAGCCTCGGCGTTAAGGCCCCTAATACGGTGCTCGTCCTAATAGGCGAACCTCGCGGGGCAGTCGGGCTAGGCGAAGAATATTATAGATATATTGCCGCCCGTACCTTTGCTAATGCTAAGGGGCTTACGGAGGTACGGGGCAAAGCTATCCGCCGACGGAGATAAAGATATAGCGAGGCCGTGTAGTAGAAGAATAACGTTGCCGGAGCGAAGCTAGAAGCGGCGAGGAGGAGGGGTAGGAGTGCTCCCTACCTATATACCGTCTTAAGAGTTTAGCGTAGTAGGGAAGGGCTAGTAGCCGTAGCGTATAAGAGAAGTTATAGGATCCTAAATAAAGACGTAATATAGCGTTAGCGGTAGGTTAAAATAAAGAGCTTATATAAAAGAGGTCTATAAGATACGTATAGAGGAAAATACGATAAGAAGAGAAGAGGAAACTTTAAAAGGCGGTCTAGTAAGATATAGAGGGTTTTAAGATAAATAGAACGCGCGAAGCTATATTTAAGGAGAAGGAGTTAGACCTATTTATAATACGTATAAGATATAGATTTAAAATTTAGTAGGCGAGCGTTAAGGGGTATACTAAGGCTTTAACCGATAAGACCTAGATAATATAAAGGAAAAGTATACTATATAAAGTATAGGTAAGAAGAAGCCGTCTTAACGACCTATATATAAGGACCGGCCGAGGCTATATTATATAGAGTATATTAGCCTCTAATAGTCTAAAACCCTAACTCGTATAGTAGTTACTACCTTAATAGTTATAAAACCTTCTATTAGCTTCTAGTTACTTATTTACATCGCCTATAAAGATATAGTATATTATATACTCTAGATAGGAAAATAAAGAGTCTTTTAGTCCTTAATCTTTATACTTACTTACTTATCCTCTATATAATAGGCTGTCTAGCCTACTATTATAAGTAGCGGGTAATAGTAGGCGGGCTTAATAAAAAGGCAGCGCTAGTATAATATAAAGAGTAGCGGCACGTCTATAGATATACTAGAGAGCTATAAGTAAGATATATAGACTTTCGTAAAGGATCCTATATACGTAAGAGGGGTGCTAGTTAGTAAGATAAGTATAGGATAAATAGTCGAGGCTATTACGGAGTAGGTAGAGGCATGCGCGTAGGTGCTATTTATAGGATAATATTAATAAGCTATATAGAGCTCTCCTATATATAGCTAGCCTATATATATATATATAGGATCCGGCCCTCTATATATAACTATACGGCTTAGGCCGTAGCTTAAGCCTATAACCTATAATAGTTAAAGACTCTTATATAATGCCCTCCTTTAAGCGCGGCGCGGCGTTGCCTTATTAACGGCTTCCGTATTATAGGGCCCGTGCTACTAGCTCTACCCTACCCTTTTCCGTTAATCGTGCTAGCCTTACTAGCCTTATTATCCCCGCGCCTATTAGCCTAGGCAGCCGGAACTAGGCTCTATACTTATTAGCCGGCTAGCCGTTTAAATAAGGGCGCAACCTATTATATACGCCCCTAGGTAGCCGGCGGCCGGCCCGGACCTACGTAAGCCTTAGGTTACCTATCCCCTTAGCCTTAGGCAGCCTCCTCTACCTAGGGGTATATAAGGCGGCATCCCCCCCTTCCTCCTTCCTTTCCTTCTCCTCCTTCTTTAACCGTAGTAGTAGTAGTAATAGGTAAGTTCCGCTCTACCTAAGGCGTTAGTTTATTCCTAGCTATATAGGCCGCCTTATTAACGTATGCTCGTAGTAATAGCTATAGTAGTAATAATAGCCCTAATAATAATAACTTTAACTAATAAGTTCTCCGCCCTATAAAGCGGGAGGCTATAATCTATAATACTAACTTCCGCGATAGATATATCTACCTCCCCCTCCCCTACTTCCTCCTTCTTAGAGCGTATAGAGTTATTTATCGACGCCGTGCTAGGCACGGCCGACGACGGCTCCGCCGCTACCGCTGCTCCTGCCCGCGCCCCCGCGACCGCGCTGCCTGCTGCTACCTGCTAGCCGCCCTTACGTCGCCCTTCTAGGTAACGACGCTATCCCTGCCGCCGGCTATAACGCCCGGCCCCTCTACCCCCGCCTCCGCTACTACTACCCCTATAAGTCCGCTACCTAGCGAGCGTAGTAGCTATTTTCCGCTAACTTCTTAAAGTATAAACGCTAAGTATAGGCCGGAGCCGCCCGCGCGGCCCCCTATATATAGTGCGCGTTATAAGAGCTCCCTTACGCCGACTAAGTTAGGCGCCGCTATAGCGGTAGTTATTACTAGTACGCGTATGCTAGCCGCGCCTATAAGGCGGCGCCTCCTATCCTACTCGCTATAGCGTCGGCTTAGAAGGCCGGCGCGTATAGGCAGGCACGGGGGGCTACTAAGAAGCGCCTTACCGCCGCCGCCGCCGCCTACCGTAATCTCCGCGCCCTCGAGCGCTAGGGCCTTATCCCTAAGTAAGTTCCTCTTATCTAGCTCTTTTACTTCCGCTGCTAACTCTCCCGGTACTAAGGACACTGCCTCCGTCGCCCTATCGGCGGTCCCCTTAGCCGTGCCCGCCGCCGCCCCTACTACTACTAGCCTTGCCCCTAGAGCCCTTAGAGCCGCCGCTGCCGCCGACTAGCTCGCGGGCCTAGAGGGCCGCCTAAGCGCCCTAGAGAGCGCCGCCGCCGCTAATAAAGTAGAGGAGGATAATAAGGATAAGGATAAGGAGTAGGTCTAAGTAGTCTAAGGGCTTCGCCTTAAAATAAACGCTATTTTTATCTCTACTTATATAATTACGCTCGCGTTATCGTAATTACCTACTCCGCTTTACCTACTTTATAGTCCTAGCCTAGGCTACTATCGGTAGTCCGCTAGTCTATTATTCTCGTTTACTATTCTAAATAAGGCTTTAAACTTATTAAGGGCTATAGTTCCTATAAACTTATATATAGGTTCCTACGTAGGGTCGAGATACCTATACTACTTAACGAGGACCTCTTAGCGTTTCCCCTTACCGACCTTTTTCTAGCGTATAGCCTATATCTCTTTAACCTTAAACTCGTCCTCTCCCTTTACCTTAATTATAGGCGGTTAAGCGTCTACTACTTCTTATCTAGGTAGCGGGTTAAAGGAAGCTCTATAAAAGAGGTCTATATTAATCTTATTATAGACCCCTATTAAGAGACTATCGAGCTCTATAACCTATAGGCTAATAACCTTTTATACTATAAACTTTATATATAGCTAGTTAAGCTTCTTCTTTAGTTATACTAACCTATAGTTACGGAGGTCTAGCTATACCTTATCTCTTACCGCGAACCTATCTACTAGGGTCCTAGTCTTATTAGCGTGCCGCTCTTAATCTTATACTGCGGCGGCTATCGCGGATTAGTAATAATCTATAGTCTCCTATAGCTTTCGTATAAATATAGAGGCGCGGCCTTCTAGTAATAAATTACTATATTACTCCGCTACTATATCTATAATAAAGGGAACTAGTAAGGGTAGTTCGAAGCTATATATTATAAAGAAAGGGGCTATCTTAATAAAGGTATATAGTTTATTATTTAACGTAAGTTAGGCCGCGGGTTGCTACCGGTCTTAGTCTACTTAGTTATAGGCTACGATAGCCTATAGGTAAGCTTATACCTCTTAGTTAACCCTCTTAGGCCCTTTATTGGTCTATAGGTAATATACCGTACTAAGTAGCTATATAATCTAAAGTAGCTAGTATAGGTGCTATTAAAAGTAGCTAGTTTAATTCGATCCCTTATCGCTTATAATAAAGGCTAGCTAGCTATACGAGCGGGCTTAGTACTATAAGAAGCGCTCTACGTAGGACTTTATATCTATAGATAGTATCGGCTCTAATACTATAGACTTACTAAGTTAGTCCTTAATTACCTATATATAGCGGTTACCGCCTTTTATAAGTAGGAGGTCTATTATAAAGTCTATCTATATATATATATAGAACTAGTTAGGTACTAGAAGCTACTTAAGTAGCCCCTTAAGCTATGCCTTTTAAATCTTTATATAGCTATAAATATTATAGTTATAGAAGAAGCGACGAACGTAGTACTATAAGAGGGGCTAGTAAAAGTCCCTTATAAGGCCTACTACTATGCCCTATCTACCTAGGTAACCTATAACGCTAGAGTTATAGGTAAGTTAGACTAGCCTCCCTTAGAGCTCGTTCTATTCGTCTAGCTCTAGCGGTCCCTCCTTTTCCTTAGCTTCTATAGTATATAGTGCGCCCGGTACCTATAGTCTCCCCTACTAGCATAGATGCCCCTATAGGTCGATATAGTAGTCGGCTACCTATACCTTTAGCTTTAGCTTTAGATCTAAGCGTCGAGCGCTAGACTTAACGGCGCGGCGTACGCCCTCGTAGGTATAGTCTAGAGCCGCTATCCTATCCTATAAGCGTTAAAGGGCCTTATCTTAGAATACTCTCGCCGTACGTGCCCCTAGGCCGGTCTATCCTTCCTTACCAGACTAAGGTAAGGGCGTAGGGGGAAGCTTATTCGCTAGTACCGCGTCTTCCTCTACTAAGGAGGCTCCTATATAAGTCCGTAGTGCTTCCTATAGGATAAGCTATAGATCCTAGGCCTCGATATCCGCTCCTATTAGCCGGTCCTAATCCCTCTAAGAAAGCGTGTCTAGGACCGCGGAGTCCCGCTTAAGGCGGTACTTAATCGAGAAGTTAAAGTATAAGAGATACTCCGCTTAGCGGGCTTACCGCTCTAAGAGGTACTAGCGAGTTATAAAGTACTTAAGGTTCCTATAGTTTATAAGAACCTCGAAGCTCTTATAGCTTTAGAGCTCCGCTTACTATTACTTAAGGTAGCTAATAATTACTAGTATCTCCTTATCGTAAATAGCGTAATTCCGCTCTACTAGGGTTAGCTTATAAGAGTAGAACGCTATTAGTTACTTCCGCCCGTCTACCTCCTAAGAGAGCGTTCCTTTAAGTACCTAGCTGCTATAGTCCGCTTTAACTAACGTAGACCGGTCGAAGTCCTATTAAAGTAGTACTAGGGCTTAAGAGAATAAGTCCTTAAGCGTATAGAACGCTCTTTCTTATACGGGCCCCTAGTAAAAGGCGG
The DNA here is from genome assembly GCF_020360975.1 of Hirsutella rhossiliensis. Lineage (NCBI taxonomy): Eukaryota > Fungi > Ascomycota > Sordariomycetes > Hypocreales > Ophiocordycipitaceae > Hirsutella > Hirsutella rhossiliensis. The sequence goes on along the minus strand of NW_025408671.1, from coordinate 811,939 downwards.
TCTACTTCTTAGTAATCTTATTTAAGGGCATTATAATATAGGAGAAGCCCTTAATAAATATCCTATAATAGTTCGCGAACCTAAGGAAGCTCTATATACCTATCTATATAGTTAGGGCAGCCTAGTCCTAAATCGCCTAGATCTTTACGGGGTCCGCCTATATACCTACGCCTACGTAAATAATAAAGCCTAGGTACTTAACCCTCTTAACCTTAAATTCGTACTTATCTAGGTTAAGGTAGAGCCTATAAAGTTAAAGGCGCTCTAGGACCCTCCGTACTTTCTATATATAGTCCTCGTAGGAGCCGCTTATATAGATAAGAATATTATCTATATATATAAAAGCGAACTTATCGAGGAAGTCCTAAAGCACGTTATTAATATAACGCTAGAAGGTAGCGGGCGCTCCTAAAAGGCTAAAGGGCGTTATAAGCTACTTAAATAAGCTATAGCGTATATAGAACGCTATCTTCTACTCGTTACCCTCTAAGATCCGTACTTTATAGAACGCCTATTTTATATCTAGCTTCGTAAACTACTTTACCTTCGAAAGGTTATAGAGCGTATCCGAGATTAAGGGTAAGGGGTAGCGGTCCGGCCTTATAATTACGTTTAGAGCCCTATAGTTATAATAGAACTATATCCCGCCCCTTAGTTTACGTATAAATAAGACTAGCGCTCTTACTTTAGAGCTACTTACTTAAATAAAACCTTTATCTAAGAGGTCCCTTAGCGTCTTCTTTAGCACTAGTAGCTCTACGTATAATATACTATATAGCAGTTTAAACGGTATAGGTAGTTCCTACCCCTTTTTATCGGTATAAAGTACGATCCTATAGTTTACCCTTAGCTTATATAGGTTAAGCTTATCCGCTTCCTAGGACTTAAATAGCGGTAGGAGGTCGTAAAAGCGCTCTAGTATCTATTACTATAGCTTAGAGGGCGACTTTAGCTTCTTTATTTAGAGGGCCTTATCGATATCTGCTAAGCTAACTATATAGACCGCTACGTTAGCCGCTGCCTAGCCTTGCCCCCGCTCTACCTATCGTATAGTTCCTATAAAGATAGAGGCAAGGACTTCTTATACTAAGTATAAAGCTTATATACTTAGTCCTATGCCTATAGAACCGTCGTTATAGTAGACCTACCGTTATATAGGCCTAAACTATAGCTTCCTTTAGTACGGAACTAAGTATAACTCTATATATAATAACTAGGGTTTCCTAAGGATTAAGGGAAACTCTAGTTAAGGGATTATATAAGCTACGATAAGCTTATAGTAACCGTCGACCTTTATAGCTAGCTACGTAATACCCTTAATTACTATACCTTCTATCGCGCTTAAGGCGCCCTTTACTCGCCTTAGGGCGATCTTTTCTACTAGTACTTATATCTCTCGTATAAGCGCCTCGTTAACTATAGTATAGTACTAATAGCCCTCGTCTATAAGGGCGGTAACGGGTAAGGAGTTATTAATTATAACCTATATTAAAGTAGGCTCCTCTTCTATATAGGCGGATAATTCTTCCTTCTCCTTTACTAGTGCTAGTAATTAAGGCTCTAGAGCTTATCTTTACTCTAGAGCTACTCTTTTTCCTCTAGGCCTAGGGGGGCGGAGTCCTCCTTATTATCTAAGGCGAGGAGCGGTTTTATCTTCGCTACTTAAACCGCTATAGGCCGCTTAGCTAGAAGGAAGGGGCATTTTAATATAGAGTATATAGATACTCCGTAACGTAGGCAGCGGCCGTTAGCCTTCTTCTTCCCGATTTCCTTGCTTATTACCTACTTCGCCCGCTACTTAAAGTATAGGGCGGTATAGGGGGTAGTCGACGGCGTCTTCTTACTACGTCTAGCCCGGTCTATACGGGTAGCCGATATTAGGGTATCCCTATCTATATCGATAGCCGGTTATTTATCTTATAGAGGGGCGGTAATCCCGTCGCCGCTATATAGTATACGCTTATAGAGCTTCTAGAAATACGGCGTCTACTTATAGCCCTAAGCTACCTTTATTAACCGGCTTACGTACTCGCCGTAGTTAGTAGGTATAATTATAGGGATAAGTAGCTCCTATAGGGCCAGCGTAATCGAATTCTATAGCTATATAAGCTTTACGCTATCTTCTTATACTATAGTCCCTACTACTTATAAGAGCGTCTCTTTAAAATCGGGAAGGAATTCGCTAAAGGTTTATCCGTCTCTCTACTTAAGGGTCTATAGCCTATCTTACGCCTTCTCCCGCTCCTATACGTTGCCGAACGTATATATAAGGTATTAGAAGAAGTCTTATAGGTCGCGTCTGCCCCTAGGGCCGCCCTTATCCTAGAATCTAGAGATCCGCTATATCTAGGGCTCTAGCAGCGTATAGAGGAGCAAATACCACGCTATATCGCGATAGCTATTTAGGCCTTATTTCTCGTTAGTTATAAACTTCGTCTATAGCCGGCTAAGGAAGAAGTAAAAGGACTCTAGCTTACCGTCCTAAGTCGGCTAAGGGAGCGGCTTCCTCGTCGGTAGTATCGCCGCCGTAACTAGCGTTACGGAGGTCGTAGGGGTTAAAGCCGGTCTTATAAACGGCTCCCTTAGTATAGCGAGAACCTCGTCTTTCTCGCTAGCCGTCGCGCTTCTAATCGCTTCTAGGATAGCTACGATACTTCCTATCTATCTAGGGAGGGGCGGAGTACTTCCTTAAGGGGGAGGCGCCCTCTCCGGAAAGATATCTATTAGATCTATTAATTAATAGCTTATACTATTACGGAGTAAGCAGAGGCGTGCGCGTAGGTGCCGTCCGTAGGATAAAATTAATAAGCTATATAGAGCTCTCTTATACGCGGCTAGCCTATATATATATATATAGGATCCGGCCCTCCGTACGTAACTATACGGCTTAGGCTATAGCCTAAGCCTATAACCTATAATAGTTAAAGACTCTTATAGAGGCAAGGACTTATACGCCGTTATTATACTTACGAGGATTTACGCTAGGAGCCTAGTAGCACTATAAGTAGGCGGGGCCGAAGAGGGCGGCGTAAGAGACAAGGATAAGAGGTCCGCGGGGGCCTTAGTAGACCGTTATCGCGATAAAGCTAGTTAATAGGAGGGCCTAGTCCGGAGCGGGGGATAGGGTAAGCCCGGCGCCCTAAGCCCGAGCAGCGTCGTATATAGGACCAGAGTTCCGGCCGATCATAGCAGCGCCGGTAGTCGGTCGCGGCGCCCTTTAGAGAGAGCAAGAAGAGGCGTTAAGGGAGGTGCCTCCGAGGCGAGGGCAGGGAAGACCGCTAGGGCTAGGGAGATAGAGGATCAGCGTAGGCCGAGTCGCGCCACGGGATATCCAGCCTTAGCCGACACCGAGGGCGGCGGGGCACTAGCTGCCGCTAGGCGGGCCCAGCGCCGTCTCGGCCCCAGGGAAAAGCTAGTGCGCACCGAGAGAAATCCGGCCTCTGCCGACGGTAGAGGCCGCTAGGCCTTCGCCGCCGCTAACGAGAAGTTCGGACGCTCTACGGGACATTCGGCCCCAGCCGACATAGAGGGCCGCCGGTCCTTTACTGCCGTCGAATGGGATAGGTTTAGCTGTAGCCTCGGCCGGAAGCTAGGGGGCTCCGTAGGATACCTGGCCCCAGCCGACATGGAGGGCCGCCGGGCCTTCGCCGCCGTCGAGCGGGACTAGCCCGGCCGCAGTCTCGGCCGGCTAGCAGGGGCGAGGCCCCCGCTACAACTCCCCCCGCAGCCGGGCCGCTTATTAGCGGCAGAGATAGCGCACCGGCAGGTACGGTCGTAGAGCGAGGTGAAGGCGTATAGCGGTGATAGCTAACCGGACGCAGGTAGAGCGGCGATGCCGCGTGAGAGGCAGGTGAGGACGGTGCGGAGGATCTACCGGACGTTCTACAACGCCAGCACGTTGCCGATTATAACCTACACACTATGCTACCGGAAGCGGGCTAAGGGGGAGCTGAGGGAGATGGCGTGGGAGAGGTGGTCGCGTAGCGACGTTGCGGGGGGCGGGCGGTCCCTGTTCGGGTGCCGAATCTGCTTCCGGGAGGGCAGGCTGGTGCCGGTCTACGCGGAGTGCGCGCAATGGGCCGGGCGCGAGGGGGCGTCGCCGGCCATGCACCTCCACGGGCGGCTCGGCCGCGAGCACGCGTACCCTGACGAGCTAAAGGGCCTTACGCCGCTCGAGGAGAAGCTTATCTCGCTAAACTCGTGCTACGGCTTCGTAACGAAGTATAGTATCCCCGGAAGCTAGAGGCAGAGCGTAAGGTACCCGAGGCACGTTAAGGGCCATATTACCGTATTCCTAAACGACCTATAGGGCCTAGCCGCTAAGGTGCTGCTATACCCGCTGCTCCGGGTTATAGACGAGATCCACGTCTCGTGGCAGGGTGCCGAGAGGCCCGGGCCGCGCGACCTATCGGGCCTGCTATCGGTAAGGCGGTCGGCGGTGGAGAGGGCGCTAGCCTGGCTTAAGGAGAACAATCCACTCTACGGCGAGGTCGAGATCGACGCGGCGGAGATGGCTAGCCGGGGGGCGCCGCCGTACGGGGTGCCGCCGGTGGTGTGTGAGCGGCTAGAGCGAAGCGAGCCGTCGGCGCGGGAGAGGACGCGGACGGCGTAGGTGGTGCTCCCGTCGGAGCGGGCCATGGACGACGAGGGTGCGGTCGAGATCGAGGAGGTCCTCGCGATGCTAAGGCAGGGGCGGGACGCGGAGGAAAATGCGTGCTTGGCTCCCCCGCTCCGGCTAATCGCGCGACCCCGGGTGAGCTGGGTGAGCCCCGCTGGTGTGCGTCGCGCAGCTGGGTGAGCTAGGCATCTCTGCAGCGTAGAGGAGGGCTGTAGAAACTGTGCCTTAGACGCCCGTGCTCTTATTGGTCTACGGTAAGCGATAAGTGATGTTATCCCGCCCGGTCTAGCTGAGAGCATGTCTGAGACCGGCGGCTAATATATGTATTGGCCGCCGTCTGGGATCGAGGGGATGAGTTATCTGTCCTGTATTATTATAAACTCGTGACTCTTTTTTTTTTCAAATTTATTACGCGTGTGTAGCTGTCTAAGCTATGACGCGGCAGGAGCTGTCACATAGGGTATATCAGTCTTCAACAGTCTAATTCCCCTATTCGCATAGTTAGCCTATATTTTAGGTCGTGGTAGTTCGTAATTCCGTATTAGTGATAGATTCGAACCTTCTAGATTATATCGTTATCTAGGCTGCCTGAGTGGCGATATCGCCACTCAGTCTAACGTTATAAGTATAAGAAGCTAACTTCTTACTATCACTTAGATAGAGAATCAAGAGCTACTCAGTCCCCGATCTTCATGCTTGCTCAGCTCATCCTCCGTGCGATAGGAGCTAGCCCCCTATAGCTAGCTAAGTTAATAGCTAGCTTTACTAGCTAAATAGCTAGTAGTGTATGTAAGAAAGAGATAGGTAAGGAAAAATTAACAGGGTTAGTCCTTTTGTTTCCACGCTTTATTGTTTACCCTGTTATAGGGCTGAAGCCCTTTGAGTTGAAATTCCGAGGGGGACCCCGGAAAGGAACCCCTGCTCCTACCCCTGAGCCCCTGAGCTTACGGGCACATTATAAAAGGGGATCCAGATAGACACACTTCCTCTCTTCTTCTCTTCTTTATTAAGATAATAAACTGTATTTGGCCATAACCTGGTTGCATGCCTAGTTTAGTGATGCCTTTCACAGTAGGTCCCCTTTTTTTATCCCCTCCTCTATAGGTTGTCTTCGCCTAGAGAAGTGGATAAGTTCGGTCTTTCCGAAGTCGAATTCGACCCCTTGGTCTAAGGCTTGTTTAAAGAGGCTAGCAGCTATTCTCTCTAGCTGTTTAACATTCTTTTTAGCTGAACCTGATATGATCGAGACGCTAAAGTCGTCTATATAGGACAGCTGGTATCCTTTTTCCGCTAGGATATCTCTAACGTAGAGGAGGAAGAGGATAGGGCTAATAGGGGAGCCTTATAGGACCCCTATAGATATGTCTCTTAGTGGCTGGAGTTGGCCTTTAAAGGCTAGCTGGAGCTTCCTTTCTAACATAAAGCAGCTAACCTAGCAAATAAGAGTTCTAGGAAGGCGGAACCTTTCTAGAACTCTTATTAGCCGCTCCTTCGATATGTGATCAAAGGCCCCCTTTATGTCAAGAAAGAGAGTACTAGTAATAGCCCTCTTTTTTGCTGCTTGTTCTTTTTAGATGTAGAGCGTAAGGAGTATATCGCACGAGGTGTAGAGCAGCAGCAAGCATGAAGATCAGGAAGTGGAAGAACTCTTGATTTAGCTATCTAGAAGGAAAAAGAGCAACATCTTTATAGATGATATAAAGGAGTGGCTGGGAGATACTAGAAGCATCTGATCATATAGTGTAGGTGCCTATAACGTGTGCATAATGTTGATGGTTGGTGTGGGTGTTTGGCATAGTGTAGATGGTAGGGGTCGGCCTGTTGGAGGCTGATATCCTGTGTGTGACAGAGGAGGGCTGTGTCTATCTGTAAGGAGCACGAGCACAACGAAACAGAGAGTGAAGAACGGGGGCCAGTGATGCAATTGTTGATCTCTAAAGAGCCTGTTCAACGCTTGAGAGGTGGGATCCTTTTAACATAATAGCATCCTCCCGTTTCTAACGCTTACCTCCGAAATGTCTCGGAGGTCTGCTTCAGCTGGCACGTGACACTATCACAGATCTTTGTTTCCTTCCCCCTAGTTGCGTAAGCCCCAGCAGGCCAGCTGTGTTAGCTAGGTAGCTTAGCCGGGTTGCAAAAAGCCTTTCTAAGGTCTTGCCTAGACAATTAAGTAAGGCAATAACCCTATATGCTTTACGGATGGAGTAGTCCGGCTTATTCTCTTTAGGGAGGATAATGCCTATAGCTTGCTTCTATACCTTAGGGTGATACCCGCTACTAAATAGAGCTTTATAGGCTCTATTAAAAATAGTAGGTATAGCCCTATAGGCGTGTTGTAGTGGGAGGAAACTAATCGTGTCTGGCCCGGGAGCTTTCTTTGCGGAGGATCCTAGGATCGCCTTTTTAACCTCTATATCCTCTAAGTCCGGCCAGTCCCATATTGCCCCCTTAGCCTTACTGCCCTTATAGCCCGGGGGCTGCTCTTTCCGAGGGCTCTGGGGTCTAGGGGGTTCTTGGGGGCTGGCCGTTAGACGCTCTAGGTGTTCTTGAAGCTGTTGCTGCTGCTGTTGTTGCTGTGGTGGAGCTGGGAAAAGTGTGGAGAGAAATGCCTCGCACTTCTCGTTAAAGGTAGTTGCTTTAGCTTCTACCCCTTCCTTTGTATACGAAATACTTGGAAGGGTAGGGCTAAGCTTATTCTTCGTATAGGAAAAGGCTGTAAAGATATCCTTTCCCAAACTCGTGACTCGTGTGTGCGGACGCGCCACGGACGAGTTGTTATTGAAGACAGCGGTGCAAACTTGCTTTTTCCGAAATGCCCTGCAGAGCAAAAACGAAAGCATCATCGGGTCAACGATCTCAAGCCCGTACGTCACTAGCTGATCGAGAAAACAAGGAATAGTATTGTCGCTTTGGACAGTATCAGCTGAATTATGATGAAACTGAAGCCGAGCGAAGCGAGAACGAAATGAACGCAATCCATCATGCGCAAATTCAAGCCACAATTGTCGTCAAGCAACCGAATAATATCACCATACCTACCATCAGCATCACTCCTGCCAGCAGAGGCAGAGCGGCCGGCGTCCCGGCCTAACTGCGGCGGCTACGAGCTACGTCAATCACGACGCGTGGAGTCGCGGCCCGATGAGCCAAACCTCCCCAATTCACTCAATGGGAGTTCGCTCTGCTCGAGGCAGCGTCCACAGGGTGTTGGCGCCGTGAAAAGGTCCAGTTCCCGGGCCTTTCATGAAATTGCGAAAGCCGCTCAGGGGCCGCGCCGCCTGCTTAGATGGTCACTGACGTGTCTGATTGCTGAAATCAAGACCAATTATCAAGTCGCGGGGCGTCCGGTCACGGAGTTGCGCCGCCCGTTCTTCCGGAGTGTTCCAGTGCGCCCTAGAGTTGGGCTCGGATTCTGGTCCCTGGCAATGATGGTGGCTGGAGAATCTGACCATAAGACTTTCCCACCGTGCAGCATCTTGCCGTTGATCGTGATACGGGGGAACAGCGTGGCCACTATTGTGTGGTTTGCAATACCAACTTTGCCGGCGTTGCGAACTCCAAAATCGGGGTAACTCTCCATATGCTCGTCTTCACCCATGAGAATCGTAACTTGAACAATATCACTGGCTGGCTGAGCTTCGTGAACCCATACCTGGGCTGCTCGGCGCAAAAACTCATCGACCCGCCGATGGAACTCTTGCACATTTGCACGCGAGACCAACCGATCGAGCAGCCTTAGGATATAACCTCCAGCATCGACTACCGCCTCCGCGGCCGCCTCCAGCTCTGAATCGTCTTGGAATTTGGTAACCTGGTGGCGGAAAACTTGTTGTAGCTCTTTTTCTTCCTCGAAAACTCGAGCATCTGGTCCGCTGCCTGCTTAAAGTCATGCGGGACGTAGAACGGGCGAAAGATGTACGCTGAGAGAGCTTCACAGATGACGGCCTGTCCCGCCGCACGGCGCATTAGAACTGCCTCTTTGGTAGCCCCAGTTGACAAAGGGAGACTAGGAAAGCGGGATTGCAGGCTTTGCAATGGGGGATTAGAAGTCTATGACACTGTCAGTTAATGTCTGTTAACCTCACTACGGTAGCAGCTAGCTCACCCTTGCAGCCTCGGGGTCGGACATGAAATTCTTAACAATGGTGTGGGATACTGCTGCCAGAGAATTCAGCTGTTCTCTACTGTAGAAGGCGTCAGTCAACCGTTTTAATTTTAATAAGGCAAACCAGATACCCACAGTCTTAACTCTCGAGTCTCGTCCACGTCATGAAAGAAACCAGAGCCAAGGTCTCCTCTCGCCTGCATCAGCTTCAATCTCAGATCGTCGCGTTCAGCTTGAGCCGCCTGGAGCTGAGATCGGTGTATAATGCAGTCTCTCTCCATTGTTTCTGTCTTCTTTTGGAGTCGATCGCGTGCATTATTGGCCGAATTGGCATTCAACTCGAGGGTTGCTACTTGTTTTCGTAGAGAAATGTCCCTGTCCTTGATCGTCTCTAGTTCCACTTGGAGTTCCTCCATCTTCCTTTGGTGAGTTTCCAAGATGGCCTTGTTGTGAAAGGCTGGCCCGGAGTTTATTCAACAAGCAGGTGCCTAGGTGTTGTCTATCTAGAGCTAAGGAGGAAAAGAAGCTGAACTCGAGGCGTAGCCTCGAGTGCGAGCTTATATTGCCCTTCTCGGAATGTTCTCGCAGCTTCTGGGTCCGCGGGCGGCCGGTGTTGCCACCGGAGCACGACCCACCGGACCCGGTACAACCGGGTTCACCAGCCGGGCACAGCCCGTGACATTACCCCCTTCCCTCCGACCAGGTCGGCGTCTGCGGGGTTCTTGCGTTCCTGCCAGCGTCTCGTACCTCCCTAGGGCCATCATTGGTCTTGATTGGCCCGTACTTGTCCTCGAATGCCTTCATCGCAATTGTTCCTTGCAACCACTCAACTGGCTCCCAAGTCGGCTCTGCGTAGCCCGTCCATCGCACTAGTGCTTGCCTGAATTCCTCGTCCGCGCTTCTTCCATCTCGCGCAGAGGATCTCGTCGACATCCCACAGATCCGTGCCGGACTCATCTTGTACCGGTGGTGGCTGTGCGTCATCTACCTTTGGCCAGGAGCCGGATCTTGATGCGCCCGCCGCAAAGGTCAACATGAAATCGCGGGTAAATTGAGCCACGAACATCGAGCTCAACAACGTGCGAACTAATTACCTTCGTGACTGTGTACTTGTGATGCAGCCAGTCGAGCTTCTTGCACGGTCGTGGCGATCTGTAGTTTGCCATCGAGAGCCACACCTTGTCACCAACTTCAAATCGCTCCGCAGGCTGTCGCTTTGCGTTGGCAGCCTCTTCTTGTTGTTGCTGTGAGGAGGCCATCACTGCTTGCATGTACTCATTGACCTCCTGCAGGCGACTGAGTAGGCTATCAGCTCTGCTTTCCTCTCTATGCCTCGGTGGCTCTTCCGATTCCTCGACGCTGATGGGATCGACGTGGTAACCATGCTCAGCGAAAAGGGGCTGATCTTGGTCGCTGCGGATTCACGATTGTTGAGTGCCAGCTGCGCGGCAGGGAGCAGTTCTCCCAGTCGTCCTGCACGTACGACACGTAGGCTCTCAGGTAGGCCTCGATCTCCTGGTTCATTCTCTCTGGCCCTCCGTCCGTCTGAGGATGATAGGCCGTGCTCAATTTCTGCGTGACACCTGCAAGACGGCAGAACCTCTTCCAGAACCTACTTAGCCAGTTGCTCCCGCGGTCGCTGACGATGGACCGTGGCATTCCGTGAAATCGGTAATGACACTGGAGAAAACGGTTTGCACACGGCTCAGCTTCCATGTTGTCCATCACCTCGAGGGTCACAGCCTTTGTCAGTCTGTCCACAATCACCCACAGGTACCTTGCCTTGCTCGGTCCAGTAGGCGGCAGATCTGTGATGAAGTCCATGGACAAATGGCTTCGGGTCGATCTGGAATCGGCAGAGGCTTGAGAAATCCCCTTTTCGACTGGCGCCAGATGTGTGCTCTGCCGCAGGTGTCGCAATTGGCTACGTACCGGCGAACCAGCTGGGACTGCCCAGGCCAGTAGAATCGCCGAGCCACAATAGCCAGCGTACCCCTGCCGGGATGACCGGTCGCAACAGAGTCATGCGACTGCTGCACAATGCGGGTTCTCAACTGGTCTTTCTCAGCTTCCTCCTGGTTACCCTCCTCTCCGGATCCACCCGGCACCCAAATACGGTCTCTGAATGTCAGCCTTTTGCCTGCGTCGATCGCACATTCTGAAATCTGGATCTTCAGGCCCAGCGAGGGCGGGAAGGCACGCTCGCGATGCGGACTGCCTTATAGGCTGCCCGGAATATCGAGTCCTTCGCCACCGTTTCGTCCCAGAGTTGCTGCAGGTCCGCTACCTCGAAGACCTTCATCTTCGGCAGGGTGGATGCCTCTGAACAGTCAGAACTCATCGCGTTGATACATGCTCTTGTCGATGATGGAATGGCACTATCCGGTATCAACTGTATCATTCTTCCTTGTTCCCGCTCGTCGTCAATGCCCTGTGGCTTGTCTTGTTCACGGCGGGACAACGCATCAGGCACGACAGCCTCGCTTCCCGGTCGATACTCGAGCTTGAAGTCGAACTGGGACAATTCGGCTGCCCAACGGCTCTGCCGTTCCGTGAGCTTCTGGCGTGTCATGAAATACCCAGGTTGCGGTGATCGGTAAGGATTGTAAATGGGCCGCAGCTCCTAAGTTCGGCGTTCCAGTTGTCGAGACATCTCATGATGGCAAGCATCTCCTTGTCGTGAATGGGATAGTTGTACTCCGCTGGCGAAAGTCGCTTCGAGAAGAAGGCGCATGCGTGTCGACGTCCATCTGGGCCTTCCTGCGACAGGACGCCTCCCAATGCGTAGCCTGAGCAATCCGTCTCCAAAAAGGTCGGGAGGCTCGGGTCCCACTGCTTGAGCACCGGTGACTCGCAAAATCGTCGCTTCAGCTCCTGAAACGCCTCGTTCTCCGCTCGTCCCCAATGAAAGGCAGTTCCTTTCTTAAGCAGGGCATCCAGAGACTGCGTGATCTTGGCATAGTCGGGGATGAAGATCCGGTAATAGTTGGCGAAGCCCAGAAAGCTTCTGACACCCTTCACCGTGGTCGGGGCCTCCCATTCGCGGATGGCGCGCTGCTTTTCGGGGTCGCAGGCGATTCCTTTCCTGCGTTGACGATGAACCCAAGGTATTTGACCTCTTGTACCGAAAACTCGCACTTCGCTGGGTCTAGGTGCAGCCCAGCGTCGGCGAGTGCTTGGAGAACTCGTCGCACCTTAGCCTCATGATCCGCCTTCGAACCGCTCGAGTAGATCAGTACATCATCCAGGTACGCTGTGACAAAGTCGTCCAGCCATTCGCGCAATACACTGTTCATGTATCGTTGGAATGATGCCGGGGCGCCGCTCAGGCCGAAAGGGCACACGAGCCACTCGTAGAGCCCAAACCTCGTGCGAAATGCAGTCTTTCCCTCATGTCCCGGAGCCATGCGGATCTTATGGAAAGCGGCCACCACGTCCAACTTGGTGAACCACTTAGCCTTGGCCAGATTCTGCAGGGTCTCCGCGATGAGGGCAGTGGGTATCGGTCGCGCTTGGTGATTGCATTCAGCGCTCGGTAGTCGCAACAAAATCGCAGCCCTCCATTCGGCTTCCGCACGAACAGCACCGGCGCGGCAGCCGCTGAGCTACTCGCTCGGATGAATCCTCTGTCCAGCAGGTCTTTCAGGGTCTTTCGCAAGACCAACAGCTCTTCTCGTGACATGTTGTAGAGTGGGCCCCACGGAAGGGGTGGCTCGTTGCCGTTCTTGTCAGGCTGCAGGTTGACTTCATGATCCACACCCGGTCGATGTGGCGGCAGCTTCATTGCCTCTCCTGGTGAGAATAGGTCGCGGAATTCTTTCAGCACTTCTGCCGGGACCTTCTCGCTCGGATCGACTGGCGGCTTCGGCTGAAGCGCCTCTCTATATCCGACAAACTGATTGCATGAATCGAGATCGCGTTGCACTTCTTGCGTCTCTTTGCGCGTCGACACTCCGCCGTGAATACGGCTGCCGACACGAGTCTTGCGCTTCGAATCGCGCGTATCTTGGCGGGCTCTTCCTGCCCAATGAGGCGTATCGTCACACCTGCCCTCCCATGGTACATTCGCTGCTTGGCAGCATCGTACACGACGTGATTTCTCTCCATCCAAGGCCGGCCGAGGAACATGTCCTGGCCCAGGCTTGGGATCACGTATGCAAAGACACGTTCGTCAAATCCAGCTGTCTCGACCACAACAGCCACGACCCTGGGGATATGACACTCTTCGCTGACTCTGAGAATCCCCCAATTTCTCGTGGTTTCGAGTCGACGAAGGGTATCCGCAGCTTCCGAACAAGGGCTTCGTCGATCACGGCATAGCAGTCACATCCACAGTCGACAAGGGCGCGTATTCGATAGCCTCGGTTTACCCGCGCGTTGACTAATACAGTCCGACTATTCATTCGTGGCTTGAACGCTTCCCAGTCCCGGATGTCTGCCTTTGCAGGCCCCGGCGCCCGCTTTCGCCCGGGGCTAGTCTTTTCCCGCCGACTCGTCCTCACTGGATGCTGCGGTTGATTCCGAATCATCTGCGGCATCGGGCTTCTTCATGCGCGCAGCTTTAGGTCGCTGTTGCTTCCTTCGCCAGGAAAGACCACCTGGGCTGGGCAGTCCACGATAAGATGATCCGTCCGACCACAGCGATAGCAGCGGCGCTCATCCTTCGGCTTCTTATCGACATGTCGACGACCCTTCGACTCGTGGCCAATACGGTTGATGTCCGTCATCTTAACATCTCCGTCGGGGTCCTCCGGTTCCTCCTTGGGTCGTTGCCTTGGTAGCTGTTGAGGCGTCCGCTCAGTCGACGTCGGCTGCCTACCGGGTTTCAGTCTCTCCAATCTGCCCGCAATTTCCTGAACTCTCGCAAGCCATCCCTGGTAGTCGTCGGGTAGGACGGCTGTGACCAAACTCTCTGGAGGCGTGCATTTATTGCGTTCTCTAGAAATACGATCTTTGCACTGTCCGGCCAGTCTGCTCCCCCGGCTTCAGCTAATGCCTGTTCGAATCGGGGAAGGAAGGACGCGAGAGGTTGGTCTTCGCGCTGCCGCATAGTTCTCAGCGTGGCAGCAGCGCGGGATTGGATGTTGCTGTCCTGGTAGGTTCGGTCGAGGTATCGCATGAACTCTTGGGGGTCGTAGCTACCCCCAGGGCCTCCCGCGGCGTAAAAGGTAGCGACCACTTGCTGTGGTCGCTCGTCCAAACATGAGTTGATGAGGTACCAAAGTTCGCGATTTCCACTGTAGTAGTGTGCATCAAGGTCCAGCTTGTCTCGCATCTGCCTGGCCCAGGCGGAGTAGCTCTTCCGTGAGCCGTCATACTTGGGTGGGTTGGGCAACGGTTTCCGCATTCCAGTACCGCAGGTTTTGGGGAGGGGCGTGCCCAAGCCAGGCGTGCTCTCGCCCAATCCTCGTGCCACTGGCGGCGATTGCAAGTCGGCGCTCTGCGGCTGCGCTCGCCCGAGTTGCTCCATCAGCAAGGAAAGTTGGTCCTGTAGAGGGCTGAGAGTCGCATTGACCGCTTCTTGAATGCGTTGGTCAATCCATTGCTGCTGGAGACTTGGCTCTCACTCTGCTGGTCCATCCTGACGAGCAGTCTGCAGCTTGCGGTATTTAGAAGGAGCTCTAGATATGTGAAAGGCTGGCCCGGAGTTTATTCAACAAGCAGGTGCCTAGGTGTTGTCTATCTAGAGCTAAGGAGGAAAAGAAGCTGAACTTGAGGCGTAGCCTCGAGTGCGAGCTTATATTGCCCTTCTCGGAATGTTCTCGCAGCTTCTGGGTCCGCGGAGCGGGGCCGGTGTTGCCACCGGAGCACGACCCACCGGACCCGGTACAACCGGGTCCACCAGCCGGGCACAGCCCGTGACACTTGTTTTGGTCAAATATCTTGTACTGTTCGCCAAACGTGTGTGCTAGCACGGACCTCTCCCTAGCCGCGGCCGCCTTATGCTGCACCAGTTCCCCATTTAGCCGCAGGACTTCTTTTGTCTGATCGCCTAGCTCTCTCTCGAGTCGTTGCTTTTCGTCGATGAGGTGGGCGTAGTTTTGTATAGCGTCGGCGTCTCCTCCTACTTCTCGAGCGAGGCAAATGAGGGACCAAAGTTTAGAATCTTTACTGGTTTTGGAAGGGGGCCCTCCGGCTGCCGGCTTTACCTTGGACTCAGCCATAGCAGCGAGAGACTGAATCCGCTCCCTGAACGATAGATGAATCATTTGGCTGCAGAGCCAAGCTGAAGAGGGCTTCGTCTCCATATCATATAGGTGCGCCGCCAACACCCACCCTTATTCCACTGGCCGGCCTCCAACTTGGCAGGCAGAATTTGAACCTCAGTTCTGCCTGTCGTGTTACCATAGAGGTGGTGTGATTGTGACCAAACTAGATTGGCCAACGAGTGGGGTGCTGGGCAAACCGTCGACACAGCGACCCATGCAGGAGGCCATCCAGTTGTTACTATATGTGGTTCTTAATGCAGAGTCATAGATTGTACGCGAGACTTCCCCTTCAAGGACTAGTCGACGTTAGTTAAGGCTACGACGGATGGTGGGCCGAAGGATCACTCCTGGAGTACCAAAGACGAATGGTTCTAGCCACCAACCTAGTGGAGTGCTGCCGTCAGCGCCGCTCTGCAATTCACGCGAGTGAGAGGAGCATCGAGTGCAGGGCCAACAGCATAAGTCGGGCAAATCATAGATTGACACGCTGTTGGGGGCAAATGCGAGACCTGCAAGGACGGCCGGGGCAACGAATACGTAGTTGCAGCCTTTTGCATTAAGATACTACATTGCTATAACCAACCGCATATAAAGTAACTTACATGTTCTCGGCCGGAGATAAGGGGGGGCCGCCCTCACGTACCACTACTCCACTACTCCACGACCCACCTTGCTCTCAAAATTTAAGCCTCACCCATGAGGGGTCTCCAGCTTCTCCCACCAATCTGCTACCTTCCAGTCACAGGGCCCCATTTAGGCATCGCCGTCCCTGCAGGCATCACCTTCGCCTGGTGGCCGCGAGTCTCAGTTACGGAATTATTCTACATTGTGTCCGTATGTGTTGCGTCGACCAGCGCAATGGCGCCGGCGGGGCACGAGCTAGAGTGGCTCCCACTCGCGGTATCGCAGGCGGCAGCATACATGTGAAGGACGTCGACTCCAATCGGCGAGTATCTATCCGGCGGGCGCGAGGGCAGCTTCCGCCGAGATCCTCCTGCCTCGTCGATGACGTTCAACTACTCCGGCGGTCGCTGAGGACGCAAAGCCCGGCCGAGGGAGGCGACGGGGATCCCGCTGGCGCACTCGGCGAGGATGGGGAGGAGGGGCCACGCCCGGCGGACCACGACGCGACCTCGGCGTACCAGTCCGACAACGTCGGAAACGCAACGCGACTGATCGACCTCGCCCGAAGCGCGTCCGGGGTGAGCCAGATCACAGCGGGATCGCCCGAGCTTTCGGGAATGATACAGCAGCTGTGCGCTTCCAGCAATCAGCGGCGGCGCTGGCCTCGACGGCCGAGCTCCGGGCCGCCATCGTGACGGAATGGGGCGGAGGCACATCGACATGCCGGACAGGTGTTTTCCGGGGCCGCGGTGCCGCCGCTCAGCAGGTCCAAGGCCGTCTGGAGCATAGCCCTGCCTTCGTTGACACTATTGCTGCTGCTGCTACTGAGCCTCTGCTGCTCGGTCGTGTTATTGGTCGTGACTTCAGCTGGCGCCAAACGCGTTGCAATCCTGGCGCTCTGCTTTGTCCCATCTGCCGTATCTTCAAGCTGTCGTGTGCTCTGAGCACAGGTGGAAGGAAGGCCTGCCAATGGAGGAAGAGGCCATCATGATGCTCAACTAGGGCGACGACAGCGCGATCCCGGTGCCGGCCGTCTTCATGTTCGTGCCGGGGATGCCGGTCGTCGTGACCCAAAACACCCACCAGGGGCTAAAGCTGACCAACGGCGGCGGCTACACGGCGCTGGAGGTCATCGTCGACAAGGCGTACCCGGGCCACCGCGTCGACACCAGACATCTCAGTAATCAATATATATTGATAAGTATGGGCATATTTATTGTTAAGCTTATCGATATCGATAACAATATAGATGTCCCCTATCAGGCGTACTTACTTTTTCCACACGTCGACCGTGGTGCTGTGCATAGGGGCTCGGTATTGTAAAGTACGTATCTTTCATTGAAGATTCTCCATGCTCACTGCACGTTCCCCTCGGGCCTCGATGTCTCGGTTTTGACGATGGATCTCCGAGTGTCCTGCGTGCCAGAGTTTGACATCACGTCAAGTCCTTCATCAATTTTGCCCTCCGACAGCGTCTCTCAATCTGCCAGTATACCGTCAGAATCTGAGGAGTACGGTATTCGCCTCCAGCAGCAGTCAAGAGGAGGAAGTTGAGAGCGACATCGACTTGGCATCACTTTCGGCAAGCTCGAGGCGATGAGCCACGTACGACAGGTGGCAATTTACTCCATTACTGTAAACGTTGTCGCAACCTATCGTGGTCCACTCACATTTCTGGCAATGCCCGCTATCATCTTGAGAAGGTCCATCACGTATAGGTCAGAGGAGATACGAATGCTCACTGCAAGCGTCATTGCTCCATGGGCATGAAGCAAAAATTGACGATGAGAAGTACTTGTGACCAACGAAGTCACATACAGTCGGCTTTTGAGGTTCATATTAAAAAATTTTGATAAGCTTAACAATACATACCAATATGGACGTCTGCTTATCAATACATAACAATATAGCAAAATTATGTATTTATTTATTACTGAGATGTCTGGCCGACACGACGATGCATTTTGGGCCGTGGCGTCGGAGACGACCAAGGAGTACTACTTCGTCGGAATGCCACCCGGCACCATCCTGCTGACGCCAATGAGTGTCAAGATCCAGCGCCAGCGGAAGCGGCCGTGGCAGCGCAACGACGTCAGCCGAAAAGGCCTGCCGTGCGCGGCGGCCTTCGCATGTACCGACTACAAGGTGCAAGGCAGAACGTTCGAGCGCGTGGCCCTCGAGCTACGGGGAGCACGGGCGACGAACGTCGACGGGCGGGTGGTGCCCGCGCAGTGCGACCCGTACGGCCTGTACGTGCAACTCTCGCGGTGCCGGACGCTAGACGCCAGCATGCTCGTCTCCAAGGTGCGGGAGAGAGACCTGGTGGGGAACCGGGTGCCCGAGGAGATGAGCGGCGCGCAGAGCAGGTTAGAGGAGCTGTGCGGCAGAACCATCAGGGGAGTGCTTCGCTGGCTAGGCGATTGCGCCGAAATCCAGCGGGGAGACGGACGAAAGGCGTGGAGGGAAAAGGTGATGATCGTCGCCCGAAGTGCGGCGATATGGCGACGACCCACCGCGTTATGCTTGATTGGCAAGATTTATTGATACGGATGGTCATTTCTCTATAAAATTAACAGGTAATTATGTGTCGAGAAGAAGGTCTGAACGGGTTAAGGCCCCTAGGACTCCCTAGGTAATATAGCTTGAAACCGGGTAAGAAGGGGGTTCTGCAGACTGTTCTTTCTTCTTCCTAGACCACTGAGGGGTCCGGAGGATCTCCTATTCGAACGGGGACCTCTTGAGGAGTTTGGTATATCTCTCACTGGCACGGGGACCTCGAGAGATTGAACTATTGATCAAATGGTTGATTGGGAAGATCAAGCTGAAGTTGCTGAGCCTACTGCGATTGTCTGTGGTTGCCAGTTGCTCTCCTTCACTTTCCAGCATAAGCGTAATGAATGAGTGATTGTCGCTGCCTTCCCTCAGGATGGGGCGTAGTACGCTGGAGCAGCTGACACTTCATGCTCGGCTCGCCGCTGCTATCAGAGCTGTAGTCGTCGGCAGTAAGCTCGTCGCCATCCGCAGTTTGGAATCCGATCGCTGCTTCGTTTGTGGAGGTGATCAGGGCACATCTGGACACCTGGAAACTCTCTACAACGTGGAGGCCAGGGTCAGAGGAGCCTATAGTCCTAATAGGACTATAGGCTCAGCGCTCTGAATAGTCCCGACCATTAAGAGGACTAATAGCCCAAACTATAGTCCAAAAAAGAGATATAAATAGGGACTTGGATTTAGGGCAGAAAGAAAGGAACATGGACACAGAAATACACAACAACTACCCATTTTCTACAATATATGCCCTTTCTGCTGACTTTCTTCGTGAGAGCAGCTGCTAGCCTTGGGCCACGCCACACTTCATCGGCAGCGCGGGCAAAATCCGCTCTCACGCTGTGAGGAGTCTCCAGCTCCAAACTAATCAGCAATGAAGTGGAGAGCTCAGCAGAAAGCAGACCAAAGTCAGAACAGGCCATTCCCGCGTGTGTCTGTGGGAGCCAGGGGGTCACAGTTACATGGACTGCCGACAACATCTAACGGCAGCAAATAGCGCACCAACGCTAATGTGGAAGGGGGCTATTGCACCAAAAGTAGAACGCGCGCTCCAACAAGTGGTTCGCAATTGACAGTTATGGCATGTGGTCTGTGTGTGACAGGGGCCGAGACGAACCGTAGGATGCATGCTAATTTGTGATTCTCTTGCGGTTATTCGTTACAGTCACAGAGCCGCATTCCAGCTGGTCTAAGCTAGCTGTCAGAGCACGCATCTTCCCCGCCAGACGAAAATCTATTGCTGCTCAGCAGAAGGACCAAGCAAGGCAAGGCTCAAGAAGACGCCGACAGTTAGAGTTTCTACGACGGACCCTAGAATGATGGTGAGAAACAAAAGCACGCATCCAAGGTTCGTACCGGCGGCACAACCACGACCGCAGCCAGCCAAGCTCGTGCGAGCCGAATTCCACTCACCGGCCAAAGCACGCCAAAGGCATCGCAGAAGCACCGAGGGTGGTCGAGGAGGACGCCATCGTCTTAGATAACACTGGCGTTCGCGCCCCGGGGGCCACTTGCGGATTTTGATATTCAGAACAAATAACTCGCATGCAATGGAAATATCATATTGATAGACTGAACTGTGCTTGGCCTTCCGGCCTAAGGAAACAGCGATACTGGCGCTCAAACCCGAATGCCAGCGTCTAGAGGCGTGCGCGCGCTGCACTAATCTGAAACGCCGTATTCCACATAGCTGCCTCACAACTTCATTGAAGAGATGAGCTTATTCCGTATTTCTTGAGGGCTCCACGTTCCATCTATTGGGACCAGTGCCGTTGAAACAGTTTTGCCTTTCTCCTTTTTCAGTGTTGAGATGGTTGTTTCGTTATTGATCTGAACCTGAAGGTTATAGCTTTGGGGATCACCGCTCGTTTTCTTCATGCGGAAAGTTCTGTCAGCAAAATAATGAAGCCTTTTGGGATTAGCAAGCGCACTCACACCCTGCATATCTAGCCGGAAATCAGTGTCCTTGAATATCGTGTGTTCTCCGTCTGTGATATCTTGTAGTTTATTGTCGGGGATGCCTTCAATAAATGTCTTAAGGGCTTTGCTAGCTTTACCCATGCTGGACTGAGGTTCTCCGTGAGAAACGTGGCGTTTATCTCGTGTCGAGGAGGGTTGGCGATGTAAGGGAGGAGCGAGAAGATATAGCTGGCACTGGTGAAGGATTCGAATTCATCCACCCCCAAACCCCACATCCCACCAGTACTTTCTCGGCAAAATCTTTCACTGCGCAGAGAACCCCTGCTTTGCTCTAATAAAATCTTATCCCATCATTAGGCGCTATTGCCTAACAGATGCAGGGTCGCATGCTTTAGATGGATATCGGAGATAGATGTCGGACGGGCAGCGGGCTTTGCTCCGTTCAATCCCATCTAATCATTAGGCGCTATGGCTCATTAAGTGCAGGCTCACATGCTTTAGGCGACAGGGAGGCAACCCGATCGTGGGTTGCGCAAAGGAGCCTTGAGGAACGAGGGGGGTATTGCATTGGCAGGGGGATCAAAAACCAACAAGAAATAAGAAAGCAGGAGAGGGACAGGGGACGGGGGAATGGATCTGAGGGGTTAAAGAGGCCTTAGCGGCCGGCGCGGGAGGGCCAGGTGGTATGGAGGAAAGCATTGGCACGAGCAGCCAATGGAAAGTAGGAAGGCCGGCCAATCAGGAGGCAGCTGGTAATCACGGCCTGAACCATGCCGACCGGGTGGGCCCTGCGCGGAGATGGATGCGACTTGCTCTGTTCGCCCCTAGCGGCGACGGAAAAACTTTCGGGCGACATGGACGGAGGCGACACGTTTAAAACATGGACGCCTCACCCCGCCTTTCGGTTGCTACAGGTTCTCAAAGCAATGGCATCACCAAAGCAGCAGTCAAAGGGGTTCGAATGGGTGCCGACAACTTTCTCACTCGAGCCTCGCTGGACCACTGAAATCGACCCCGAATCGATCAAGAGAGTGATCGAGGCAACCACAACGGCACGCTGTCTCCAAGTAAAATTCTTGGCCCAAGGAGCGTTCAACAAAATCTACACAGTCTGCATAGATGGCGGAACTCTCATTATGCGGGTGTCATTACCGGTTGACCCTGAGTGGAAGACAGCCAGTGAAGTTGCCACCATGGAATGGATTCACGACAACACCGCGCTTCCGCTACCAAGGGTCCTTGCTTATCAAAGTAATCAAGATAATGCTCTTGGGTTTGAGTGGATTCTTATGACGAAGATGCCAGGCAAAACATTGTCTAAGGCCTGGAGATCAATCGACATGGAGGCGAAACAGAAAATAGTTCATCATTTCGCATTGTATGCGTCCGTTTTGTTTAAGAATCAACTGCGCGGCATTGGCAATATCTTCCTAGATCCGAGAGAAAAGTCTCATGGCAAGACCAAGTTTACTGAAGTGGGGAGGATTATCTCGATGCAGTTTTTTTGGGGGAGGAGTCGCTTGCAACAAAGCGTTCCGCGAGGACCATTTCGATCAAGCAAAGACTGGATCGCAGCACGTTTGTCTCTCAACGAGTATGAATGCAAATCGACATTGGCCAATAGTCAAGACGCAGATGACCTCGAAGATGCGCAGAGGACACTGGAAATCATCCAAAGGCTCCAAAGCATCCTCGGCGATGTCTTTCCCGAAAAGAGCGCACACCGAGAGCCTTCAATGCTCTGTCATGACGACCTTTCTCAGCATAATATTCTGGTGGACGAAAACGGTACGTTGACTGGAGTTTTGGACTGGGAGTGCGTGTCAGCGGTTCCACTGTGGAAAGCATGCTCCTATCCTTCTTTCTTGATCGGTCCAAATCGGACTATGGTGCCCGACCGGAGCAGATACCGATTTGATGCCAATGACGATCCTGGAAGTTTGTATTGGGAGCATTTGATGGAGCATGAGCTGACGCTCTTGCGCTGCTATTTTGTGGAAAGAATGCGAGTTCTTCAACCGCAGTGGGTCAGGGTTTTTGAATCGAGCCGTTTGCAAAAGACTTCGACTTGGCGGCGAATAGTTGCGATAGCGAGTTCTTAGCACCGCACATTAACGAGTGGATCGATGCGATAGTGGCCGGAACGAAAATGACGACCAGTTTGTACGACCAAATATATACGTCTTGAATTTAGACTGGAAATAGACAAATTGGCTTGCAATCGAACCTCTCATACCAATGACGACAGATAGTGACTTAGGGGATGACAAGTTGATACATTTGGCGAAGAGTGCCGAAGACTTTGACCCTCTACCCTTTACAACCCAGGGATGGGCATCTTACGAACGGGAATCGAATTCGATAGATTCATTCGACCCCCCTAGTCTTTACGAATGTCGAATCGAATTTCGTGGCGTTGAATTCGATGCGAATTGAGCGGGCCTAGGTAGATTCGCATGGAATCGAACGCAGCGTATTTCATTCGCGGTCGAATCTAACCGCTGGCGCCCGTTCGATCGATTCTGTCGAACGAGTCTCGCCAAGCTGTCGATGTAGGCGCACGGCAGCCTCACAGGAAAATGGCACCACGGACCGCACAAGGATAAGTATGTGTTGGTGACAGCACAATCGATACTGTACAAAAGGTCATGTTGAAGCCGAGTTTCGCGTGCAATCTAGCGTTGAGACCACAGGTAAAAGTGCATCCGCTGGCGAATTGACGATCGAAGGCCGTGTGCGTCATTTGTTGGTCCTGCCTGTGTCAAGCCTGCATTACATGTTCGTCCGATAATGCAAGCCATTCTCTTGAGATGGTTGCCACATCTGCCCTGGAAAGGACTTGAGCGCTGGGGGCCTTCGCATCTGCACGCACAGCCACGTACATAGCTAAGTACTACAATCATTGCTTGGTGGCGCCCTGCGAGTTTCTATTCCAAGCGCCGGAATAAGAGGCTGACGCACCTGATTGAGCCCAACTCGAGCAACACGCCGCACTCAACTCGCCAAGCGCCGTAACGTTGTGTCGGTCACCTATAATTTTCAGAGCAACCCCTCGATCCGAGCTCACCGCGGCGAAAACAAAAAAGTGACTCACACCCACCCATGCCTGTCGGGGGATATGGCTGACCTCAGATTCTATATGTTGAGCTAACGGCTGTGGAGCTGAAGTGCATAGGTGCAAAAACCCCGAACCAACTAGAGTAAAAACGTATCCCTCCCTGCAGCCTTTATTACCCTGCATAAAATGCAACAGGGAACCAACAGCGTACCCAAGCGCTACCAAACCGGTTTTCGGTTCACAGACATGGCGGAACTTCTTCCACTTCGAGGCCGCTCGCCGTCACTCTATTGGTGGCGCTCTTCTGCCGAAGGTATCGCCACCGTCTGGAGACGTGCCAGTAGAGCACCGACAACGTTCAGGTACGCCCAGATGCTGCCGCTCGTGAACTCGCTTGGGTATACCAAGAGATGGGCGACGACCTCGACTTGCGACAGAGCCCGCTCCGTGAACACCCGGTTCACCGCTCTCATAAGAAACTGCCGCGTCTTCTTTTCGGTTCCGTCGTCGCCGACGACGCCATTTCCGGCATCCTCCCCAGCGGCCGGCTGGCCACCTGCCGAGACGATGGGCAGCAATTCCGCGGCCGCAGCGACGCGCTTCCATGTCGGGTCCTCTACCTTGGTCGCGTAATTCGTCACGTAATATACGAGAGCCATGGTCTTCCGCTGCGTCGCTATGAAGGAGATGTCATAGTTGTGGCGGAGCCCCACGGCAATCGCCTCGTTCCACTGATTCACCATGGGATGCGACCTACGGATCCGCAGCACGCCGTCCTGTGAGAACGTTGTTTTCTCGACCAGCTTCCAAGGCGCCTTGAAGCGACAGAGGTCTCCCTTTCGCCCCTTGTTGCCCAGGGAGTACTCGACGCATGTCGGGTTATGGGTGTGGATCTGCGTCGCGCCGGCTCAGAAGTTGGCTTCTTGAATGCGGCCGAGAACTGTTCGGCACTGTCCACCAGGGATGAGACGTCAGACGTCACCGAACGCTCCGCCTGCACGGCGCAGAGGCCTTCCTGGTCCAAGTCCTGCTTTCCGCGTCAGCCTGCGTCTTCTCGGCCCATGACAGCAACGCCCCTGCCGTTACCTCGCAGAAGACGCTATCGACATAGCGGATGATTCGCTTACGGTACGCGGCTTGTTCCTCCCCGTGGGCGTCGGAAAGCATGGAGCTCAGGTGCGCGTTTCCATGTAACCAGAGCAGCCCGTGGACGTGAAGGGAGAGCCTCGTTCGTTGGTCTCCACGGCACCGTAGTAGTGGCTGATGCGCCCGAACACCGACTCCCCGCCCTGCATTTACGTAATGCTCGAAGAACAGCGTCGTCTCCCGGTGGAAGAATATGGCTGAGCTCATCGGGTCGGAGACAGATAGCCGCACCCGTTTGAACGACATATCGAGGCTTCGCAGGAACTCATCGGCCGCCCCAGGGTCGCGCGTGCGGTACGCTGCCAGTCGGAGCTTCACCGGGTTCGTAATGTCGTTTGGGTTGATCGTGAACCAGATCGCAGGCACGCCGTAGCGGACGATGAGCGCCAGGATCTTGTGCCGCATACTGAGACGGAGCTCTCTGGATGTGGGCTGACGATAACCATACAGCGAAAGGCTCCGGAGAAGCTCTTTCACGCCGAGTCTCCCCAGCTCTCCATCTCTGCCGCGTCGAACTTGATCTCGGCGTAGTGGGGGTTGTTCCTCTTCAACCGGTCAAGGGCCCTCTCGACGACTCGCCGCCTCACCGATAGGAGACTCGACAAGTCGCTCGGTGTCGGCCTTAGCGCCCCCTGCCACAAGACGTGAATCTCGTCCATTACCTGAAGAGAGGGTGCGGCAGCACGTTCGTCCCAGCTTCTGCACGTTGTTTGGGAACACTGTGATGTGGTCCTTGACGTGCTTGGGATATCTTAGCGTCTGCTTCTGGCCGCCTGAGACGTTGTACCTTGTAACGCCTGATAGAAACCTCGCACCGTCGACATCTTCCTCTCTCATGCGGCACTGGTATGCACCAGGTTTGCTCGTTGGACAGCCTTTCCTTCGCGGCGAATTCCTCTTCAAGGTGACGTAAGACGCTGGCCAAATCCTCCGCCTGTGGCTCAGTTCTCCTCTGCCTCCGATGGCCGCCTCGAGTACGTTTCGTCTGGGGCTGGTCTCGGTGGGGCAGGCGGTTCCTCTTTCTCTGTTCCACGGGCTGCGTAGATCTTGCCGCTGCCTCGTCTCGCCTCGGCCGACCTTGTTCTCCCGCCGCCGCCTGGCGTGATGGCCGTGGTGTTAACTGTCCGGATGACTGCAAATATCCGGCTCCATCCTCCATCTCTCTTGGTTTGCTGATCCAGCATCATCATCCAACCACCATGCCGCTATCGGGATCATGGGACCTGGCCCTGAACCAACAGCATAAAGTCGGACCAATCAGGCCATGACACACAACCCCGGATCTTCACGACGGGCTGCAAGAGCCCGTCTGCAAGTCAAGAGGATGGGGGACTCTCTCGTCCATGTGCTAATGCATGCAGTCGCTGCCGTAGCTAGCTGGGCTCAGCGGGAGACGATGGCCTGTCAGGCGTCTGCGCGGCGAAAGGGAACGCACTGGAGTTACAGCGATGTTTAGCGAGATTCATACCCTGTCTACAGGCCGCTACCGCTAACTGTAGCGACGCAGCCCCTGACGGCCTGGGGCACCTTCGCCGCCAAGGCCCTCGTCATTCCATCAGACGGGGTGTTGGAGATTACTCACATCGATTTTTCGCTACCACCGACGTTGGCTTGCCTTGACGCACGTCTGCGTCTTTTCGCCTTGCCCGCCCTTCCGGATGGCCTCGAACAACTTATCCAAAGAGCTGGGTACACGTTCTTCGTCCATCTGCCTCGCCACGATATCTTCAGTTAAGCCGTCCGACTGGACCCGCCTCCGAACCTCATCGACGATGATCTTGCGCGTGGAGAAGTAATTCTTCTCTGCAGACGGCTGCTAGCGAGCACCCTAGTCACACTCAAGAGAGTCCACAGAAAGCATTTCGTCCTAGTCCTGCGGCTAAAGACGCAGCAGCTCCTGTACAGATTTGACAGAACGGGGGAGCTTGAAGCTCGGAGGTTGGCGCGGCCAAGGCGGCTCGCCATGCGATCTCCCCTGGGCTTGCCCCTGGTCCGCTTGCACCATTCCCTGCTGCTGCTCTGGAGGGAGCGGAGCGTGTGTCGGACCGACCACTTGCCAAGGGCGTATCACGGGCCTTAGAGCCGTCTCTCGTGGACTGCGGCGTCTCTGTTGAGCTCCCGCGACCTCCGCATGTTGACCTGCAGCACCTTGACCAGGGCTGAAAGTGACGGTGTAGGTCGCCTGGGCAAACTCATCCAACTTTGTGCATAGTTAATAAGAAGCCCCCAAAAGGTCCAGATGTCTTCGCTCGGCTAACTGCTCGGCTGCGACTTGTTGAGTCAGTACTGTATGCAGCTTCTCCGCAACCACCGGGATTGCGTTTTGTATGACCGTTCCCGGCGGGCTGGAGGACCCGTGACAACCACTGCAACTCGACCCGACACTCACGACCGTCGTTCGAGTGCGACGTGTGCCCGCGGTGGTTCGGCAGTCAGCAGGCTTGCAACCAGCACATGAGAGATACGGGTCACTGGCAGACCGTCGAGCGGTACGAGTGTGCGTGCTGCTACGACACGTGGCAGACCGAGGAGCGACGCACCGAGCACGAGCACCAGGACCACAACTACTGCGCTGAGTGCAACCGAACCTTTCAAAACTTCAACAACCTAACCATAGTACGCAAGCCGGCGCCACTCTCCGGCCGAGGCGGAAGCTAACTGCGGAGGTGATAGCACCTCTAGTCGCGCGCCGATAGGGAGGGACCAGCAGATAAAGTGCCTCTTCTGCAAAAACGACTTCGCCACCGCTGCCGAACTGACCCATCACCTCGAGGCCAGGGCCTGCTCCGACGCGTGGGACCTCAACCGCGACGCTATATATCGCTTCGTCCGGGGTAAGGATCCATGCGGACTCATCTCCAAAAACCTCATCGGCTGGACCGGCTCCGCCGAATATGAGGCCTCCAATCGGGTGGAACGGCGCTGCTTACGAGTGCTACCTCTGCCATCGCGCGTTCCGCCTGCTGGCCGGCCTCAATCACGAGTTTCTGTACTTTAAACTGCGTTCACCAGGTAGCTAAGGGAGTCCGTCTAACCTTCTCCCTCACTTAGTGGCGATAGACCCTCCATAATAACAAGGGGAGCAGGAAGAGAAAATATACTGTCGTATCTAACCCCTGAGGGTTGCATTGAGGGGAGCATCGAGATCTAGTATATACGGGGAAGGGCGATTTTGGCGCAGATGACGGCCTTGCTGGATCCACAACTTGTTGAATGTTAAAAGGTAACTTCGAATCTAAATTACAACGCTCATGACCAAGGAGTAGCGCTGCGAAGGCTAGTAAATGCAGTGACAGACCTCGGAAGCTCAGGCGGTTGCCACGATAGCTGATGCGGCCGAACTCCAAAATGTGTTTGACCGTAGAGAATCCAAGCCTTCTGCATTCAAGGAGATTATGAATCGAGTTACTTGAAAGGAGGTTGGAAGTATCGCGATATCTCGCATTTCCCACCCTATGGGGCGAACCAGTAGGCTCTCCTTGTATCCTTGCTACGGGCGCAAGCATCGCCAAAAGCCCATGTAACGGGTCCAAGCCAGCAAAGCGAATAGACCTCAGGCCACCTCACCAAGGTTCCCCAACAAGGGGAGTGGCAAGTCGGTTGGTCGGTTGGCCAGTTGGACCAGGTCCTGGGAGCCGCTCACTCCCACGCAGGTCTTACAGAGGTTACCTTCTTCTTCCAAGGCTGATGCCGAGGAGGGCAATTATTCCTTGCCATGAAGCTTCGTACGCTGAAAGCTTCGCCACCTCCCGACCTTCCCATGCATATTCATATATGTTGGCACTTGGGGCCAAGTCGGAGAGAAGAGAAATCAACAGGCAGAATCCTGCGTCACGCTCACCCCCTGAACCCCGCTGTAGAAGAGCTGCGGGCTGGTCCGTGTTATGCGGACGAGGCGGTCCGCCTAGTCACTCTTCGCCCTAGTACCTATTCGGAGGTTGGGTGCTGATGGATTTGAAGAAACCTCGGATGTGATCGGCGCGTAGATGCAGAAGCTAGAGGTGTCCTGGTTAAGCTGGGGCTGACTATTAGACATTTATTCCAGGAGGTGGCTTACAAGCATCAGTCAAGCAACAGCGGACTACTGTCCCGAAAGAGGAATAAGGGGCAAAAGACAGCTGGCCGAAAGATGCCCTGGGGCGGCCAAACTTGCACTGCAGAGAACGTACGGGATGATTTGCTAGAGCCCACATTAGGAGTCACGGAAAAGCTTATCTGGGATAGCTCGTTTGCAGTCGCGTGGAGGATAGAGAAACTTAAGCACCGGTCCACCCGTTTCCTCGGTCCCCTATCATTCTCGTATTCTTGCACTCTTAGAAGGCCAATAAACGGCAGAATCCCACAAAGAACCCCCTGCCTGCCATGTCGACTGACTCCCTCTCGACGTTCTGGGAGTATACGGATACGGAGTCGATTGCACGTGGACAAACTAGCCAACTGCGTGCTCTCGGCAGGCTTCTATGTCCTGAATCGCCAACACCAGAGGCTCTAGACACCGTGACCCAATATAAAGGCGCGAGCCGTGGCGACAAACGTGCGCAAGATGAGATTTTAAAGTCACCTATAACCGACACGCAGCCGACACTCGCACCAAGCGATCTTCGAGAGGCTCATCATTCTTTTCTCGTAGCGATAGGAAGGATAACTATTCTCCTAGACTTACATTCTAGGTCACTTTATTCAGTGCCTGCTATCGAGTAGAGAGGCCCACGGCTCCATCGATGGCGGACAAGACGAAGAAGTTGCACTGGATTTCACTCTCCCTTATCGAAAGCCAGTTAATATCACCATAAGATTTTGTCAGTATTCCCCTCGAGGGTCTTCACAACATACCAGGCAACGCAAGCAGAAGGTCCATAACGGAGTCTCTAGGAGGATCGGGGCGGAATTTCAAGCGCCTTAGCGAAGATGGCTAACTCCTAAACCGGGGCACAGAAGGCAACGAGCCTATAGGTCACAAAGGAGCAAGCAAGGGGCCTTGCGAGCCTTCTAGAACAAACAAATATACTAATTTTAGATTAAGTGTCTTTACTAGCCCCTGAAATGGTAATTGCCCCTAGCTGCCTCCTCCAATAGATATCTGTTCCACGAACCAGCGTTGCCTTCGCTTGCCTTCATATAAGGACCCTCGGAAATTGCCTTAAGTTCGGCGTATCTTGCAATACGTGCTGACGATCGAATATAGTGTCGGTTGCGAATTTTACTTACTGCCTTTCCCATACGAGACTAAATCGAAGAGAGTTAGGCAACTTATTCGCGAGCATATTATAACGAGTCGTTCGTGGCGATAGAGGTGCTGCGGCTTTCCCACGGTCGTATATAGCTAGAGTATCTTATATATTAGATCGGGGCGCCTCGCTGCTGCGCTTGTCAGAGGTTGCCTATTGCTTTCTTTCACTCTCTAGCCTAAGTATAATAAGTAATTATCGCTGCCTTATCCTAAGACGGGGTGCAGTACGCTAGAACAGCTGCGAGTCCATAATCGGCTCGCCACTATCATCAGAACTATCGTCGTCGGTAGTCCACTCGTCCCCATTTTCAGATAGACTTAATGCTTTATTCGTGCATATAGGCAGGGCACATCTAGACGCCTAAACATCTTCTATAACGTAAAGGTCGGAGCCTGGCGAGCCGGGCGTCTTAAGCAAACCCTTCTTCGAGTCCGAGGAAGTCCTTCTTTAGGACATGTTTTCAGACGACTAGTGGAAATTGGTGTAAACTAAGGTGGGAACGTCGGTCAAGGAGAGTGTCGCTAAGCTAAGGTTATATATACGAGATAATATATACGGAGAGCAAGGCTTTCTTTAATACTTCGGAAGGCACCTTTGCGTCGCACTCTTAAACATGGAAGGATAGTTAAAGTGTTCACGTTAATCTAAACGCGGCATCTACGCGTTGCCTAAACTTAGGCTGCTCGAATTAGGAGTAGTAGCCTTAGGTAGAGGATGGCAGTAATGTGAATTACCGTCGCTCTAATCGAGTGCCCTTAGGAGATACCAGGTGCTCCGTCGACCGTTTAGTACCGGATTCTACTATTATAGACAGTTATATATCTACCTTCTTATCTACTAGTCTCCTCTAGTGATCTCTTATTATACTATCTAGAGGTACTGCTGGCATAGATAAAATCACTAGACAAAGTCTATACTAACCTCTAAACTAGTGTCTAACCTAACTAGTTATAGAAAACACTAGGAGCACCGATAATACTAGGAACACTAAGCTACTCACTGCTCTAAGCCACGGCATCCCCTAGTTTAACGTCGGCCGCTCTAGCTAAGGCTAGTTAAAGCGCTGGCTATAACGACGGAAACACTATATCTTCCTCTATATCGCTAGAGCTATAATACCGGTGGTTAAGTGAGACACTATTAGAGCAGCCTACCAGTATTTAACACTAGATCGCCTAAATTGCTAGACGGTTGCCCTAATAAAGGGAAGGTAAAAGACTAGTACTAGTCCGAATATAATGATTCTCGCCTTAATAGAGGGGTCAGGCTTAACGGCGCCGCAAAAATAGGCATAAATCAAGGGGTCGACGACTTAAATAAGCTATATTCTATAAGTACCTAGAGGAGGTAATTAGACGGCCTAAAAGGGAAGTACCTTAATAATATCGACGTATAATATAGTGACCCCTTTCTAGGCTATAAAAAAGGGGTAGGCAAACGCGCTTAGTAGGAGTATATCTCTCGCACTGCTAAACAAAGCGGCGAATATTACTCCGGCACCTAAGAGGAAATAAGTAGTAGAAATCAGTGCCTAAGTTCGCCTACGCGAAGCTTCTCGCGGCTTAACTCTAATTATCTAGTATAAGTAGGGCGCTAGGAAGACCGTGGTCACGGCAAACACGATACTAGCCTCGCTAACCTCCTTAGTTGTAATCTCGTCTTATATATCGAAATTCGGCAACCTAGACTAGTAGAGAAAGTAGAATAAGAGCTTAGAGTAATAAGAAGGCATATAAGCACCGGATTTAGCTAGAACGAAACGTGCATTATATAGACGTTAAAGTCATAACAGCGAATATTAGTATATAGCAAGTAACGCTTAGGTAAAGAGAGCCGCAGTATATTGTCCGGTCGACTAACAAACGGGAAGACATACCTAGAGTAAGGTGCTAATAGGTGCTTTATATATAGTAAGGTTACACTATTATTGTCTTAAAACTAGGCTATAGACTATAGTTAATACGGTGATTTATATATATAAGGCGGGTGAGCTTCGTCCTATATTAAAACGGTGTGATTAGACCAGGGTTAGCGGAACGGCACGTCTTTAACTAGCTATTGCGTTTGGCCCCCGGTTACGAGGCCATCCAGTAGATCGGCATCACCAGCAGTGCATATAACCTGGTTTATGCACTTTGGCTTGCATGCGTCTAAGTCCCCCTTAACCAGGGAAGTCGGGACGCTATGGGCCTGCGCAGAGGGCACCTTGCCCGGGTCCGCAGTCAAAAAGAAATATAGCCGTGACGACACCATAGGCTCTCGAGTAGAGATAGACCAAACAAAGAAGGTCAAAAACACGAGCAAAAGGTA
This sequence comes from Hirsutella rhossiliensis, assembly GCF_020360975.1. Classification (NCBI taxonomy): domain Eukaryota; kingdom Fungi; phylum Ascomycota; class Sordariomycetes; order Hypocreales; family Ophiocordycipitaceae; genus Hirsutella; species Hirsutella rhossiliensis. The sequence goes on along the minus strand of NW_025408671.1, from coordinate 780,171 downwards.
TCGTTGCGCCATTCTATATCGGGGTTTATGAGACAACAGCGCGGCTATAGAACGCGTGACTCTTAGCTATAACGATTCCGCAAGTTAGGCTTCGTAACGGCTCGTACTGCTAAGAACCTAGCTCTCACCCGGTGGTCCCTGATCCCGGCCTCGTCGGGGCTATTAGTCATGAACGTTAAGAAAAGGCAGGGTTTTTAGACGGGAAGGGGAGGAACATAGGATAGATCACCGCGAAGAAAAATATAACTAGTTACTTAGCGATTCCTCCGGCTTATTCATCTCCTTAAGAATTATCTCTATCGCCCTTGCTAAAAGTGCTTTGCCCTTATCGCTGTCTAACTTATAAATAGAACACCATCCTTAACCTTTAATGAAAACCGCGCTCGCACCGTAACTTGCTAATTTAATAAATCTTCTAAAGTCTTCCTGCTAAATTCCGCGCATACTTCTTTCTATTTCGGCGCTAATGCTCTTAGGAGCAGGAATACCTACTCCCGCACCTAGCCTAAAAGGCCCCTAAAAGTTTCTATCTTCGCTAAGCCTTCGGCAGTACCAATAATAGAGTAAAGATGATTTATCTTTGAGGTCGTGGAAATTATCGCGGAGTCTGTTGTCCTGCACGCACGTCCTGCACGTTTCGGTGATGATCTGAAAAGGTTAGACTCTAAGTCGGCAGGCTGGTTATGGCGGCACTTCTTCTGTTCAACGTCATTAAGGTGACCGCACCTAATCGAGCCTTGGGTGATAATATATGATGCCATCGTTTTATTGCAGGTAGCTTGATAACGCTTGTTTGGGCTGCAGAAGACTTGTATTGGCTATGAGTGTGTTTATGTGTGGGTCATTCAATGCCTAATATGTGAGAGATCTAGCTTCATAGCTGCCGGCACTCTTTCTGAGCCTACAATTTGAAGAGCTAATTGTTCAAGGATGGTATATTTGATCTGACCTTGAGAGACCATGACGGCACAAAGAAGACACTGCAAAGCGTTCCAGTAGACAAGAACTCCCGACATGGAAAGTCCGAGAAACAAAATGGCCAGAGCAACAATCGCAAGGCTGATGCCCAAGGCATGCCGCTTGTCCCAATGAAAGCCGGAGGTGACAGGACACACCGAAGAAGTGGTGGAAAAGGAGAACCTTGAGACGGTGGCGGGCCCGAACGAAATGCTGGAAGCACAAGGCTCACCGACATTGGATGATGTAAAGGCCATGGTAGATGTCGACCCCAACTCTCGTGAATGGGCCCAGCTATGAGCAGCCGCAACGACCAATACTGCCGTGTGTGTCATGCATGAGTGGGATGGTGCAAACGAGTTCGATGCCAGATGAGGTTATCTGCCATAGGCTTATACCAGCCAGTAGCACTTGAACTGGTACAACGCACCAAAGCGTATATCGGCTCCAAGATAGACTCGAGGTCGCCAAGAGCGGTAACACTCGAGCAACCTTATTCGATCAGAAACGTACGCAATATGTTGGTAATGAATAACCTACCTCGTAAAAGCTGATTCCCAGGATGCAAATGGATCTCCAGGTGCCCACTGCTATTTCCTCAACGGAAGCTGAGAAATGTCCTAATTGGCCAAAGCTTATCAGGACAAAGGTAACAAGCAAGATGGCCTAAAGGGCTGAGTAGCCTGCCAGAGGAATCCACCACCTCAACTTCTTTTGTGGGGAGCGTTTTGGCCGGAGTTATGAGTATATATCCCGTCCGATGAATAGTAAAGAAAGTGCCATTGCAGCGCTAGAGTCGGCAAGACGGTCTTAAGTAGAAGGGACCATATTTGAGAATATATCAAGAAAAGGGACTTTGGCCATCTTGACCACGGCCACGCCAATTTTATATAAGTCGACAGCATTGATATGTCACATCTCCAAAGTTCGCTGCAGCCTTCAATCATACAGAGAGGCGATTTCTTGCAAGACTTCTGAATTGCTTTAGGATGCAGGTATTATACCGAAATGTTACAAAATACACTACGCATTAAGCCACCGGGCCCTAGGAAATCTATAGAAACTCGTGAATCTTCTCTATAGCCTGATAATCACCGGCAAACGTCCCCGCTAAGTTTTCATCAACCCAACCCTCCGTGTTCCCCCCGCCAAAGTCAATCAGCCAAGCCTCGTCAGTATAAGGGTGAACAAGAACATTATCCGCCTTACCATCACCCCAGATGATGCCATGATGATGCAACCAATCAACTGTCTGTCGAACCTATAAGACCCAGGCCTCCTTTCGCTCCTTCGAAATCGCAGTGACATCGTCTATCGTTGCCAACGTTGATAACTGTTGGTTCTCAGAATGCGGGATGAATTCCTCCAATATTCCGATGACATATCCATCGTTAGGCGTTTCAATTAGTCCAAGAAGTTTTGGCACATTAACTGGCGAGGGGTGCTGAGCGGCGTAGGCGGTAATTTTGGCGAGGCAATCCATTTCTCTTTGCATCGCTCCGCCATCAAAGTCGCGCCCTACTTTGGCACACATATAACACCCATTGACTAAGACATACGTAACATAATCATCCCTAAGTAAATTCTTAAGCACCTCAATATCTGTCGTCAGATATCTCGGCACTTTTAAGTCTTCTTTGACGTCGAGGTAGAAGGAAAATGTTGGAAACTATGGTTTTGGTGACTGCAAGCAGGGAATAGGAACTATCCCTGCGTAGCCTTTCCTAGGGATTCCAGACATCTCCAGGCGATAGGATCCTTCGGAAAGCAGTTTCATCGTGCTCCCAACCGTGATAAGACTGAACGAGTATTGTAGCGGAAAAAGATTTGAATGCAGGCTGGATTGTGGCTCTGCTAGGGGAGGGGCGAACTAATCAAATGCAGAAGCTCCAACTCCAACGATAACATCAATAATCTCATCTTGAACCGCATCCACTTCTTCCTCATTACCACCGAGGCATATAGACGTGTATTTCTTAATGAGAAAATTTTCCGTCGCATCAGGAGAAGGATTTAGATCGAGATTCAAAATCATTCTCGCGCAGTTCCAACGGATGCGAAGGGTGACTCCATCGCCGCAACCGTACGATACTTGCTCGACGTAGTAAAGCGCAAACATAATTCGAGTATCGATGAATATAGGAGAGAAGAGTAATGAAGCTTAAAAGAAGCTGAAGCAAGACTAACGATACGGGATAATATACCCACGCTGGAAGACAACTTGCTTAGTAAATCCCCCAAAGATTGTGCGTTCTGATTGGCTCGTTGTAGGTCATAGTTGCACGGATAAAGGTACGGCCAAATCCAAGCAGGGAATCCGACGGACCGGGCGTTACCCCACTCGCCCGCCCCCACTTTATTGTAATTTTAGTGGGTGAGCCAAAGCCAGTAGTCGTGCACGAGTAATTCCTCCCATCAAGGAAAAGGGAAAGAAGCAGGGGGTCTAAATCTCTGGCTTTGGCAACTTCTCATCCCATTAAAGACGTGCCGACCACATATAGACTTTGAAGCACATCAAGCAACATGTGAAGCTGTAATTAAGGCTGTCTAAAAGATGCTGGTCACTCCACACAATTGTCCATCCATTATTAAACGTCGGGGCGATTCCGACGAGAATATAAGCCCGGAAAGGACGCTTTAAAATATGACCATAGATTTTCGTGGTCAATCAACGTCCTGACCTACGACTCTGGCATTACACCCAATCAAGCAGCTTTTGAAATTCCTCAGTCTATTCAGTATATGTCGCACAGTCATGCGTGAACATATTTGCGGTCACGCCAGCAGGGACACGCAGTACTGTCGCCATGCCTCGAGGGACCCAGTCACTCGACGAATGAGAAAGTGTACTAGGAATCGCCAACCCACAGGACATACTAGGACAGGTAGTCTCTGCCATAGGCCAGGCTATCATCTAAGTCGCCTAAATGCCTATTGGCGATGCTGCACATGCGGGCAGGGCCCAAATACGCACCGAATCTGCAATTGCGGGATCGATGTCGAAGGAAGAATCTTCGCGTGCAACCATCAAGTGTGTGGAATTTGCACTTACTACGGGTATGTTTAGTTAGACCAGTCGACGAAGCACAGTTACTTATTACGCCATCAGATGACAAGAATTAATTGTCCGAGCATGCGCCAATTTAGTCTAGGTATATGGATACCCGTTGATCTTGGTGTGGGGCCACAGCAGCCCAACTAAGTGTCTTCGCCACTTAGTTGGCCCAAAAAATCCGGCACAGCCCAAAAAATCCGGCACAGCAGCCCACCTCCAAAACGTCAACCCTATGCATCTCAACCGCGTTTTCTCGCGCAACTTGACTTTATTTACGTATCTTTTGCCGGAATACATTATGACAGATAACATGGCTACCCTGGAGGCAGCAAAGCCGTTCTGGCGTCTCGTCGCGACCCCAGAGCCGATGTTCGTCGCTCAACAACACCAAAAGAACGCCTCTTTCCGTGCGAGATGCGGCCATCCGTTACAATGTGAAGAGCTCATCCGTACAGAGAGCCATTAATTTCATAAGAAACCCCTTTTCCCGTGCTCCAGGGCGTCCATTGGCGCTGACGGAGGACGAAGACGACGCCCTGGTTGCGTATGTACAGTGGATGGAACGCACCGGCATGCCCGCCACGAGAGCAACTTGAAGCTGTTGCAAATGCAATAAGAATGCGTCGAGATCCCAATGCCCGCCCGGTCTCGTCAAGTTGGCTTGACAATTGGCGTGGAAGTCATCCTGCGATCGCGAAGACGTATCTCAAAGCAGTTGAACGAGCCCGGAAGTCCTTTGAAGCCCACGGGGTAGAAGAAGTCGAATTTTTCTACTCAAAGCTTCGAGAAATCATCACCAGCTACCGTATTGGCAGTTCAGAGATCTGGAATGAAGACGAGGCCGGAATACGCATTGGGTGCCTGCGAGAACGCATCAAGTTCTCATCACGCGCACCACTAGAGTCAGAGCACCCGGCCCCGAGTTTTAGACCCAGCAAACCGAGAATCCTGCACGGTAATTGCCTCAGTTAACGCAGTGGGGGACTCTCTTCCACCCTGGCTTGTTTTCCAACATTACCCTACCACCAACTGGGCCGGCATCGACATCATGACAGGCGTACGGTTTGCCCAGTCGCCAACTGGCTTTTCCAACGCAGAGATACACCTTGAGTGGGCAAGGCATTTCAACTGCTGGTCTTGGGCATCGTCAGCGCAAGCAAAACAGTCAGGAAATTCGCTGGAAGAGTGGTTCGGCTGTGACGAGCATCTTCGGCGCCCCAACATGGGGATGAGTCGCGTGGAGGCGCCGCCAAACCAACGGCCTGACGACGAGAAGATCTACCGATTGCTTGTTGTGGATGGCTTTACAGGGCATACCACCCTTGACTTTGCTGAGTATTGTATCAAGTTTGATATCATCATTGCTATTTTCCTCCACATTCCACCCACCTCATGCAGCCGCTTGATGTTGGGGTATTCCAGCCACTAAAGTCAGCACATCAGAAAGCGCTTCGGAAGTCGCTCGCAGAAGGCAACATATCATTTTCGCGGGTCAACTTCCTCACAGCTTTTCAGGACGTATATGAGGCTGGCTTCACGCGGCATAACATTATGGCGGCATTTGAAAAACAGGCCTCTTTCCTGTCGACCCAGCGCCGGTGATCACCAAGATCCTCCACGAGCAGCTACGACAACAGCAGCCGATCAATCCTGCATACGCCTCGCTCCTACCCTCGGAGACGCGTTTCCAAGTCGCCGCGGATGCCCTCAATGATATCCGGCAACGGTATGGGCCCCTCATGAGCTCGCCATCACGAGAAAACTTGCGGGTTCTTGCGAAAGTGAACACCGAGTCTATCGCGATGGCGTCACATTCCCAGGGCATAGTCAGCGATAAGAATAGCCGAACCCAGGCGTATGCGAATCGAATGAAGAGAGGCAAGATTGTCAGGCCGCGCGGAGAGTTTATCACGAGCTCCAGCATGGCCGACATCACCCGGGAGTATGAGGAGCTCCAGGCAAAGCAAACCCGGCTTCAAACGCGCCAGGAGATAAGGATGCATCTTAAACGAGTTCGTGGAGAGATGCAGAAGATCCGAGAAGACTATAAAGTCGGGAAGAAGCAGTTAGTCAATGGCAGAGTCAAGACATTGAACTTTAAGCCCTGGCTAGAGTTTACGGGACGAGACGTTGAGTTCTACACTCTGGAGCAAAGTTGCGATACCCTCATGCGGGAGCTCAAAGAGCCATCAAGGAATCCTTTTCTATGATACCACGAAGAGAAATAACTCCGCCAGAGATGTCAGGGCGCGCGCAGCGACCCGACCTCGCCCACTTACAGATATGTCGTCGTTGCCCGGCAGTGACGATACCGTCTATTTCACAGGCCTCGATCTTGACAAACATAGTGAGGATGGCGCCGACGATGAAGACGAGGACAATTTACTCGACACGCAAGAGAATATACCCTCATCGCCGCCGTTAGCAGCGGTTGAAGCGGTAGTCGATACACCATGCCCTCGACCGCGCACCCGATCGTCCAACAAGATACAGCAGACGCTCCAGGAACACAGGTATGGATAAAATAGCTCTCAGAGACGCACAACAGGCGAAATTACTACATAATACGTCTATTTGGACTCACAAACGCGGTCTTCCTATCTCTTCGACTGGAAGGCGGCAGCTCCTAAATAGGCCCAAAGACGTGATTTTTTTCACTTTTCGTTGTTACTTGCGTCTTTAGGTGATCCGCAGCTATTGATCACATGTATATTTTAGCTATTTGAAGTCGCATTGACGGCACCATGAAGCGAAGCGTAGAATTTCCCTTGATTTTGCACCCCAAATTGAGGACCCTGCTGTGCCGGATTTTTTGGGCTGTGCCGGATTTTTTGGGCCAACTAAGTGGCGAAGACACTTAGTTGGGCTGCTGTGGCCCCACACCAAGATCAACGGGTAGTATGGCGCTAGTATCCTAAAAGAAAACGTATTCCGCAGATGAATGCACGTATGTGGGAAACTAAAGCTTTGTTTCAACGACATCGTTAGAGGTGATTTCATACTGCATGTTGACCTACGGTACGGCGACTCTCTGATAAGTTACTGTCGATGGACCGTTATTCTAGTACTCATGAGGTAGGGGCAGCACAAGAAAGGATAAAGATGCATGATCTAGCTAGAAAGAAGCGGCCATAGGGCCCTATTTATGCCGTAGTCAGAGGGACCCTCAGGTGACTTACATAGGCACCAAGCTAGCCCTATACGTGAGGTCTTTATGGGTCCCCGATACATAGCCTCATAATGATCCTTCAGGTGGCCCTCCCTTGATCCTTTAGGTGACCTACTAACAGCGGTGCCTATACTAGCCGACACACCCCCTTTGCCGTAGGCCGTCTTTTAGGCCATAGGCAAATTAGAGAGTTGTTTCTGATTAGATAAATTAAATAAGGCTCTTCGTTATATTAGAATGCTATAATTATCGCGATATATAGTATTGAGACCATATAATAAAGGCAAAATTAGCCTAAATAGTGAAATAGCTTAGACCCTATATTCTCCTAAGTCTACAAGGTCCGATCGGCATGCTTAGTTTTCCGATTAAATGGTAATTGGCGAGGCTGTCTCGAATACCGCAGGAGTGTGCTCTTAGTGTTATAGAGGTTAACTGCAATGGCCTTATTGGTACCCTGCAGTGTGCACATGCGTCACCCCCTAGATCTTAATTTATCTTCCGATAAGCTTTTAAGAGGATCCGGTAATTATCGGGTTAGCGCCACGCGCCGTTCCTAAAGATCATTACCGGCGAGAGGTGCATCCGAGGGGATAGGGCGCCCCTTTATTCCCAGCTATTTGACGAAGAGGTTGTGCTTCTGTTAACACAGCGCTTTCGTTATCCTATTGGCTAGGTTGTCTGCGGACTTGATCTATTTAATATAGATCTTTTCGTCCTAAACCTCCTATCGGAGCCAGTGCCTGTGTATGTCAACGTGCTTAAGACTTATTTTAAGCCGGGCACTTAATTTAGTCAGTAGTCTTATAGTTTAGAGGTTATTACACTAAAGTTCGTTGGTGCCTTTAACCTAGATTCTAAGCTCTTTAATTAACCGGCCAAACTGCATTTGCTCCTTGGCTATGCCCGACAGAGCAAGCAATTCGGCTTCTATAGACGAGGTCGTGACCGTGGCTTGTTTGGTGGCCTTCCAATTAACGGGGCCACCGAGGAAGAGGAATACATAACCCTAGGAAGACTTCCTAGTTTCTTGGTCGTCGGCGAATAATAAATCCGATATATAGAGGAACCGCCTTATAGAAGCATTAGCTAAGAAGCATATGCAGCGATCTCTCGTGTAATAAAGATATGCGAGGCATCTTCTTGCCTCCCTACGGTGCCTTAGGCCTAGATTATAGCCGAATTAGGCGAGCTTTCCGACTAGGAACGCTACGTCTAGTCTTATATAGATCGCCGGGTGCAGGATCGAGCTAACAATTAAGAGGTATTAATGCACCTCTTCCTTGCTAGCATTCTTCTTATAAGGCCTAATTTCCTTAGTTATAAGCGGAATCTACGGTATCCCTATAATTAGATCGTTATCGACGATATAGAACTTCTTTGCTATTTTCGAGAGGTATAAAGCCTATAAGAGCCATAGCTTCTTCTAGGCCCGATCCCTAATAACCTCGATTCTAAGGAACTAACGCAGTTCGCCTATATAGTTAATAGTGTATTCGTTTATAATAGCCTTATAAACTTCTTCCTAGTCGTCCTTCCGGTCCGATAGGTATATTATAACGATGTTATCTATAAAGAAGAAGATAATAACCCCTTTATAGACTATTATATAGGCATCTTCTACTAACTATTAAGCGCCTAGCCTTATAAAGAATCCTATAAGCTCCTTATACTAGAGTCTTAGGGCAATTCGCAACCCGTAGAGTCCTTTTAGAAGCTTAAGGCATAGTCCCGGCTTATAGAAGCCCGGCGGCAACTAGCAATAAACCGGCTCCTTAAGCTTATTATATAGGAAGGCGGCCTTTATATCGTATTGCTCCGTCTTAAGATCCTCGAGGCAATAGAGGGCTATTATAAGGCGGAAGGTCCTCGCGCGGAGAGTCGCCGTATAGGTGTCCTCGTTATCTTCTAGCTGCTAATCTCCCCGGACCACGAGGCGGGCTTTAAACCGTGTTATATACCCCTAGGGGTCAAGCTTATATGCGAAGACCTACCTTATCGGGATAAGGAAGTAATCGTCTTTTTCGACGGTTCTTTTTAACGCCTTTACCTATATATAGAGCTTTTCCTAGTCCTTAATCTCCGTAGCTATAGCTCGACGCTACTTAGCTAAATAGTCCGAGGCCATCGCCGCGTTAAAGGAATTAGGTGCTATTAGCACATCGTCTATATAAAGCTTATGTTTAGACGCTATAGCGATAACATTATTAATAAAGGGCTTCTTCGGCCGGCGTGGCCTCTTTCCTTTAATCAAGTTACTAGGGTCTACCCCCTAAGATATGTCTTTCGCCTTACGGCGCCTCTAAGGCTTAGGGGCTAACCCCCGTGCCTGTTCTAATATAGATCCTTAGTCACCCCCGAGGGACAACGAACTAATCTCTAGTAATTATGGCTCTATAACCGCCTTACCCCCTAGGCTAGGAGGGGCCTTATTTAATTCGTCTCGAATTAGCGTCCCTAACGAGATGCGAGGCGCCTCCTCGGCCTACGTGGTTATAGAGCTCTAGGAGGGTGAATCCACTTCCGTGTAATCGCCCCTATATTAGGTGACTGATTGTGGTATTATATTAGGGCCAACGCCCTATAGTAGAGAAGGTGTCGGGGTTTCTTCCGGTGCTCCCTTCTCCGTGCTAGGAGGAGAAATATACGGGTAGGTATCTATTGCCTAAGATGCCCTCTTTGTCTTGCCTATACTCTAGGTTAATGCGGCGCCCTCTAAGACTCCTAAAGCATAAGGCGTTATATCGTTATATATCTCTTTATCGGAGTATCTATATAGGCTAACCTCGTCGGGGTCTTCCTTATTAGGGACGTCTATAGCGGCTATTTAGCGTAAAAGATCGTATATATAAACCTAAAATGCTTCTGCGTTATCTTCCCTTTTCGGGTCGTACGTTATAGATTCGTTAAATTAAACATTCGCCGAGACTAGTAGTTTAGTTTAGCCGAGCGATAGTATCTATACGACGTATTACTACGTTAACTTATAGCCTATAAGATACCTAATATAGGCTCGTTAGCGTAGCGGAGACTAGTTCTTATACGACTTTATATATTCTAGCGCCTTAGTTATTATTAGATAGGCTATATAGCCGAAGACCTATAGATATAAGATATTAGGACGGATCTCCCCGATATAGGTATATAGGGGGTTATTATCCCGAATATAGGTCTACTAACGCTTATATAGGCTTCTCTAGCTCTTATCGTACCCTTTAAATAGCGTGAGGTTTAATAGGTAGACCGCTATACGGTAGGTCTCTAGCTAAAGGTTATTAGGGATATTAGAGTCGAGGGCTATAACCCGGCCTTTCTCTTTAACCACGGCTCCGGATCTCTCGGCGTGGCCGTTCTATATAGGCGTTAATAGAGCCGACATAAAGAACTACGCTCCTAGGCCTTTAATATAGTCCTTAAGTTCGTTCGTTACGAGGGCCTTTTCCCTATCTATTATAAGGATTACTATCTCGATCCTATACCTAGCCTTTAACATTGTTATAAGCTTTTTAAAGGCCTCTCTAACCTTAGGTTTCTTCTTAATTATATAGTAGAAACGCATTCTAGTCGTTATATATATAAAGAGGGCGTAATACTTAAAACCGTCGTATCCCTCTACTAGTCCTAGGTATAAGTCGAAGCTAAATTAGGCTCCCGCCCCTTATAGCCGGAAAGTAGGCTCTTCGCGTAAGACCTGCCTCCGGGCCTTCCTAGTAGCATAGACCTTATATTCGCATCTAGATGGACCACTGATCCTAGTGCCTAGGCTGCTCGTCGTGAGCTTCTCGAGGGATCCCCGTCCTAGGTGACCTAGGCGCCGGTGCTATAGGTCCGCCGTGCTATTTATTAGTAGCTTCGGCTTCCGGCTTATAATAAAGACGCTATTCTAGGGCAGTTTATTAAGGCTTACGATTACGTATTAGTCCTCGAAGTCTTTAAGCTTTATAAGGAGCTTAGCTATAGGCTCGTGATAGAGCGTGCCGGTGATCTAGTTCTAGTAGATTTTCGTAAGAATCCCTTATCGGGCAGAGAACACGCTTATAGGCATTTCTAGGATATAATAGCTGTTTTTAAGGTGTAATTTAACTACTCGTTTAAGCTAAATCGTTGCTAATCCTACCCCCTAGATATAAAGTAAGTTTTCGCCTACGCGGACTTCCTCTATAGATCCCTAGGTAAAGGAATCCTCCTTAAACTACCTAAGATCGTTAAATATATACACGCTAGCCCCTAAATCGTAGATAACCTTATCTTCGAGGGGCTCTTCTCCCTAGTGCGTATTATATACTCGAGAAATAGCATTAACCTATTTATTTAGGTTATTGTTATTAGGGACCGTAATATCGTTATCCCTATTTTGCCTCGGTTTCTAGGCTATCGCCCTTTCCTTATCTTTTAGGTTATCCTTAAGCCACTTATTAATCGAGGCTTTCTATTCTATGCGAGGAACCCAGCCCTTAGGGGGGTCTTTGCTAAACATCGCCCTAAAGCTCTAGTAAGACTCCTACTAGTCGGTGTCCTTCTTTATATTATAGGTATTGCAAGCCGGGCATTTACGCGGCTGCTTATTTCCTAATCCCTAATTAGATGTTCGGGGACCAGCCTGGTTAATTATGGGTGTCTTCTGCCGTGGCTTCTTCCTGATTCCGACTTCTCTTTTAAAGTCTATAATAACGATCCGGATCTCTATTTCCGGTTGCCCGGTGCGTTAAAGAAGTAGGTCAATAGCCCTAACCATCGCAGCCTATGCGATATCCTATTCCTCGATTAATTTAAGGAAGTCTTAACGAATCCTCGTATTGTTAATTATAGAGATACCTAGGTCTCTTAAGTCTATAATTACTTAGTCGAGCTAGTTAGCCTATGCCTTCTAGTCCCGGCTTCCTTTTATATTAATGATTTATTAATAACGGTCGTCGATTAAGGTCTTCTCTTCCTCGATAGAGGGGAGGACCTTCTACTTAAGCTCTTTAATCTTATCTCTTGCCGACTATTAGATAAGGGTCTCCCCTTAGAGCCCTTTACTAATTAAATTCTTAATCACCTCCTCGATTTACATTATAGCCTTCTTTTTAGCCTTATAACGGTTATATTCCTTAAGGTTGATCTTTTCTTAATAGCGGAATTCCTCCTTAGCCTCCTAAAGCCTTTCGTTATAGTCTTCCTTAGCCCGTGCGAACCCGGCTTTATTGTCCGGGAAAGCTGTCCTTATAGGCTTTAGTCTAAGGGCTGCAATAGTACCGCTCCAGCTAAGGTCCACGGGCTCCGTAAGCACTAAGGTCCTATCTAGGTTAATATAGTCCTATATTTTATATGTTTTAGCCAACGATTTAATTCCCCTAATCTAAGGGGTCTAATCGAGGCTTTCTTTAAGTTTAGTAATATATACCTCCCTGCCTATTTACGTAGAGGGCATTATCGTAATAGATTTTACCTCTTTTAACGAGGGATATAAGTTATATAGGATTTATATATAGCCCCTAAATTCGACTAGGTCCTTACGTTAGTACTAAGGCTAAAGGGAATTAGCCTCGAAAAGGGCTTAATAATAGCTTTAAAATTAGTAAAGATAGGTAAAAGATGCCCTAGTTATATATACGGGCTTATAACTATCGATAGACCGTTATTCTAGTACTTATAAGGTAGGGGCAGTATAAGAAAGGATAAAGATATATAATCTAGCTAGAAAGAAGCGGCTATAGGGCCCTATTTATACTATAGTTAGAGGGACCCTTAGGTGACTTATATAGGCACTAAGCTAGCCCTATACGTAAGGTCTTTATAGGTCCCCGATATATAGCCTTATAATAATCCTTTAGGTAGCCCTCCCTTAATCCTTTAGGTGACCTACTAATAGCGGTGCCTATACTAGCCGACAGTCCCCGATACGTAGCTTTATAGTGATCCTTTAGGTGGCCCTCCCTATAAATAGCCTAGCACTACGACATTCCTCGTAAGAGCGATTAAAAACACCGAAAAAAAGTTCTTCTATAACCACCGAGCGAAAGTAGACGTTAACTAAGGGACGAAGCTCGTAGGGCGTAATTTCTCCTTAGCTTATACTAAAGAGAAAGAATATGCTCCTAAGCAAGGAAGTCTAGGTAAGAACAAGGTGATTATACTTAAGCTATATAGAGATTTACGCGATATAGGCTAAATACGGAGATACTAAGCGATATTTCTAAATTATTAATCTATAGGCTAACAATTTAGCATAACTAAAGGGCATAGCTTAAGATACTATTCCGTGTATTCGTAGAGCATAGTTCCGTAGGTGCTCTATATAGTCTAGCGGCAAATCGTAGATCGAACATTTAATCTTATCGCCCTCGCGTAAATTTAATAAGTGCTTACGTTAAAAGTGCTTAGATAGGTCTCTAGGAGTATAAAACTCGCGAATAAGAACCTCTATAGCCTTATTATCGGATGCTAAATTAAGGGCCTTACCGATATAGATAAAGCATCTTAGAGGCCTATCCTTAACTGTTTTAATAAAGGTAGATATTAGAGCTATATATTAAGGGCTATTAATAGGCGGTTCGTTTATAGGAGTAAGCGTAGTTAAGTCGACCACCGCTTAAGCGCAGCGGATAGTCTGCCCTTCCTCGACCACGTAATAAGCTACTATAGCGGCGATAGCATTGTCTCTCCGTCGATATTGACCTTCGAGCGTATTGCTAAGTAGAGCGGCGAGGGCCTTAACTAATCGCTTCCAAGCCGGTCGTTGAGGATAAATAGGAGTATTTATAGCCGCCTATTTAGTAAAACCAGTACCTTGCAATTGCCCCTTAATATCGTCCACTGCCTGTCCGGCAGTCTATTTATCTCGAAGCTTCTACTTAAGCACTCTCTTTAACCTTTGCTTCTCGTTCCTTAGTTAACGGCGGAGTTCTATATACTTCTTTAAGTCGTAGCGAAAATGCCGAATATCTTTCTCTAGTCGCTTAATAATAGGATTAGTAGACACGGATACTACTTATTTAGCTATAAGATCCGTGGGTCTTCGCTTACTAATAGAGTGGCCGACGCTATAGGCTTGCCTTATTAGCGCCTGCTAAGGTTTTTATCGCCGGAGAATGCCCTAAGTATCTACGTAAACCTCTCGTCCTAGGTAGTGCTTTTAAAAGGGATTCGAATTTACGTGATCTAGAGCGAGATTTCGCAACGACTCGCTAATATCGGCTAAAGCTAGAGTAAGTAATAAGGTTATTATAATTAAAGGACTTAATGAACTACTTCGATCGAACTTATTAGCGGCATTATAACGTAAGTTATAGGGGATAGTAAGGTATTCTAACCCTAAAATTTCGCTAATCCTTCTAATCTACTATGCAATTATCTAGTAGGAAAGAGGCTTATCCTAAGATAGCTTATAACCGGTAAATGTCTTAATAGCCCGTCGAAATATATATATATCTTTAAGGTCGTCCTTTAGTAGTAAAGGTAGCTCCCGCTCCTTAGGGTAGATATTAAGATTAGCTAGCTATATAGGTAAATTAAGGCTTATTGCTCGGAACGCGTAATAGCGGAAAAGAACGCTTAGTAGGAAGATATAAGGATTAAGTAGTAAGGAAGGGTCGGCTAAGGTCTCTAGGAGAGGGAAGGTTTTCCTAGATTCGCGTTAACGCTATATCTATTAAGTAGAAGGAATACTAGGTAGCGTCCTTACGTATCTTTAACACCGAGGTATGTCTTTATAAAGGCTAAGGTAAAGCGAATTAAAATATTATACGGCCTACCTTCTAGGTCTTTTACTAGCGCGAGCTAGATATCTCTAAACCGGAGGCGTAGGATAGATATAGGACGAGCCCTAGCGGGTGTAAGAAGAAGGAGAAATAGAATAGCAAGGATTCGAAGTTCCCTAAGCCTAAACGATTTTTTTATCGTACTAATTATCGTTTCGATTTACTCCTTAAGATCTTTAATCGTTATACATCGATTCGCTCGCTTCTAGTCGCTTAACTTATGTTTTTTTAGAGAGGTCTCGGAGAACCTATATAGTTACCTTTTTAACCTATTATTCGGAGGGATCGGGCTATACCTTATATATACGCCGATTTAGTTTCGAATCGAGCTTATCTCCTATAGCTCTCTCGAAGACGAGTCGGAATACTTTCTAGTATATACTTAAAGAGCTACTCTTCTTCGTTCCTCGCCTTTTCCTACTATCCTTACCGACCTTCTAGTTAAGGGTCTAGTTAAAAAAGTTATATAAGAGCCGTAGGGAGCTAGACTTAGAGAGAGACTTTAACCGTTTTTAGGAGTTATAGCCTAGCACCTCGCAGTATCTAAGGGTCGGAACATTATATATTAGAGGCTAGGGTTATAAGGGACATAATATAGTTAGTAACGTACTAGCGCTATTATACTTCGTAGGCATCGAGGAGTAGTAGACTACTATTGCTATAGTCTTAATATTTATAGATAGTCTCGTTAAATTTCTTAATAGCTTCCCGATAGTACTCGGGTAGATAAACGTTGCCTCCGAAGAGCTAGACTTAGTCTTTAACGTTAGCGTCGACGAATCCGTCTACGTTATTAAAGTTTAAGTCCTCTATATCTATTGCCTCCGTATACGTATCCGAGTAAAGTAGCTTAACTTTATTAAAGAGACTACTATTATCGAATTCGTTCTCGGGGGAGTAAGACGCGTTTAAGTCGTAAGCGATAGCGGAATAGCGTGCTCGGCGCGTTATAGTTAATAATAGATCGTAAATTAGCGGGGATACTTACCGTAAGCTAGTAAGAGGTTAGACGTTTCTATAATAAGTTATAGTTATAAAAGAGGTAAGATGTTAATAAAAAGTTAAGGCGGAGCAAGCGCTTTTAAAGTATAACCTATGCGACGCCGCCGATCTAGGCGGTTTATAGCTCCTTCGTTGTAAGGCTAGAAAGAGGTGCCGGAAAAGCATATAGCTTAAGCGGGCCGCGGAGGCGTCCTAAGGTCCCTTTACAAGCTAGATTAATTAGGCAGGGAGGAACATAGGCTATATAGTAAGTATATTTAAGATACTTAAAGGGAAGAGCCCGGTAACACGTTTATCTATCTATACGCTAGATTTTTAGTAAATTAGCTACTACCTTTAGTAGCTAAAACCGCCTAAACGGGTGGTAAATCCGCCGTCTTATTATTTAAGGTAGTAAAAGAATATAAGGCTTATATTAAAGTAAAGGTAACTAATAAAAAGAATAAACCCTTATTTAATAAAGTATATAATTACCTTAATAGAGTTACTAGTAATATTTAAGGACTTATAAAGACCCTTATATATAATAAATATACCTTCTTTATATCCTTTTAAGATATAAGAGTAAGATATTTAGAAATATCTTTAATAAAGTCTAAGAGAGAAACCCTAGATAAATTCTTAGAATATAAAGCTTTAGTTAAAAATAACTAGGATAATATTACTATAAAGGAAGTCTTTTTAGATAACGTAAAAGAATTCCTATATAAAATAAAACCCTACTACTTAAGAAAGGGAATTAAATATTATACTAGCCCTCTTAAGACTCTTAAATTAAATAGAGTAATAAAGAGGATTAATAGGACTATTTTAAATAAAGTCCGGGCTATTTTACTTATAGTAAAACTACTTAAATATTTATAGGGAGAAGCTGTTTTAATAGTAGCTTATTTATATAATAGGACCCCTTACTTATAAATAAGCTTTTAGACTTATATAGAAAGAAAAGGAGAATAAATCTCTAGCCTTAGAAAACTTAAAGAAAATTAAGACCTTTAAAAGTACTATTTATTATAAAAAAAGACCCCTTAAATAAGCTAGAAATAAGAGCTTATAAGGGTATTATTATAGGCTATACTAGAAATACTTATAAAATATATAACTTTTTAAAAAGAAAGGTAATAATTTCTAAAGATATTATTATCTTAGAAAATAAATTTATAGAAAATTAAAAAAAAAGAAGACCTTAATAACTTCTATTATAAAGTATAGCTTAATTTTATAGTTCTTAGAGATATCCTATAGTATAAGGGACCTAGGAAGCTAGAAAATAAGTTTTAAAGAAGGAGCTAAAAGGAGGTATAAAGAGGAGGGTAAGGGTAAAAGGGAAAGTAAAAGTAGCGATAGCTTCTTATAAAGGTAGCGAGAAATAAGACGGATATACTAGTAACGGCTAGAAATAAAAGGGAAAACTAATAAAAAGCTTAGTAGTTAAAAGGATATTAGTTATTTCTTTAAGTAAGATCTTTTTTATTAATTAAGATACTAAATAGGTATAAAGATAAGTATTAAATAAAGGAAAGTAAGATAATTAAGGCAATATAATAATTACTCCCTTACTATAATTACTACCCTTATAAGAATAAAATATCTCTACCTTACTTATCTAACCCCTTACTTTTACTTTTACCTTTATATATTTTATATATACTTCTTATATCTCTCTTTATAAGAGTTATAAGCCTAGGAGGAATAGAATTCCTATACCTTTTAGTAGCTATAAAAGACACCTTTCTTATATCCCTCGTAGCTTCCTTTTACCCCTCTTACTAGAAAAGCCGATTTTTAACTAACTTTTCTACCCCCTCTTTTATAATAATATCGAAAGATAACTCTTTTACTACCCCTATAGTCTATAGGACGATTCTTATAGAACCCTAAGATACTCCCTTACTATAATTACTACCCCTATTAAAATAAAATATCTCTACCTTACTTATCTAACCCCTTACTTTTACTTTTTCCTTTATATATTTTATATATACTTCTTATATCTCTCTTTATAAGAGTTATAAGCCTAGGAGGAATAGAATTCCTATACCTTTTAGTAGCTATAAAAGACACCTTTCTTATATCCCTCGTAGCTTCCTTTTACCCCTCTTACTAGAAAAGCCGATTTTTAACTAACTTTTCTACCCCCTCTTTTATAATAATATCGAAAGATAACTCTTTTACTACCCCTATAGTCTATAGGACGATTCTTATAGAACCCTAAGATACTCCCTTACTATAATTACTACCCCTATTAAAATAAAATATCTCTGCCTTACTTATCTAACCCCTTACTTTTACTTTTACCTTTATATATTTTATATATACTTCTTATATCTCTCTTTATAAGAACTTTAACTTTAATACCTTACCTTTTATAAATAAGGTCCTAGATAATTATTTATAAAGGGAACCTATATATAAAGAAAGTAATAACTCTTCTTTAAAAGAAGAGGAAAATAACCCTTTAATAAAAAAGAAAGATAACCCTCTTATAAAGAAGGAAGATAACCCTCTTATAGAGAAGGAATATAACCCTTCTATAAAAAAGGGAAATAATCCTCTTTTAAAAAAGGGATTAAATAAGGATCTAAAAATCCGTATTAATATACCTAAGAAGCTAAACGGATTTTATAAAGACTATATTATATACCCCGAAATAAATACTATATTAAATAGTAAAAGTAAAGAGATTATTCTATCTTTACTAGAAAATAAGGATCTTATAGAGCCTAAAATATTTATATAGGCTATAAATAGCTTAGAAGCTATAGAATAAAAAAGAGCTATATTTCTAAAAATAAAAGAGCTTTTAAACTAAAAAACCTAAGAATTAAAGCCTTTTCTTAGTAATAGGGAAGCTCTAGGGGTCCGTTAGGTTTATAAAATAAAGTAGGATAATAATAATAATATTATTAAATATAAAGCCCGTTATATAGTATAAGGATTTAATTAAGTCTATAGCCTAGATTATTTAGAAACCTTTACTATAATAGTAAGACCTATATTAATTAAAATACTATTTATAATAGCTATTTTTAATAATTACGCTCTATTATAATATAATATAGAAAATACTTTTATATATACTAAAATAAATATAGATATTTATATAAGAGTCCCTATAAGCTATTATAAGAATATACCCTTATATTCTTATTTTACTATTAAAAAGAAATAATAAGTATAGGGAGGCTCTATAAAATAAGCTAGTAAAAAGAGGCTCTATAATATAGTTTAAGGGAGTAACCCTTATAGATAAAGACCTCTATTAAATATCTATACCTTCTTTTAGGAAAAGCGGGTTAAGATAAGCCTATTATAATAAATATAAATATATATAAATTATATAAGTTAATTATAAGTAGAACGAATACCCTATTACCTATTTTAGCTTAGCGGTTTTAAAGATATCCGCTATATAAGAATAGGTAGGGCATAGAATATTCTAGTTAAAGCTACTACTTATACTAGAACCTATAGTCTTACGTTAACTATTACGTTATAATTAGACTACCTACTAAGTTAAGACGATATACTATAAATAGAGTTTTTAAGCACTATAAAATATACTAGAAAGCTAACTAATTAGTCTACTAATAGGCGAGCAATAGTCTATAAAAGATAAAGGATTTCCCTAGGAGTAGTAAATAGAATAAGTAAGTTTATAAGTATCTTTTATAACGCTATTCTTTTAATATATTATTTAGCCCCTTATATACTTATTATAAATTCCGGACGAAATCCTACCCTATACTCCTTTAACCGATCTTTCCGCTTACGTTATTAATTACCTAATCCTACGCTTATTACTAATACCTTTTTATAGCTATAAAGAGCTAATACTTAAAGACTAGTTTAATAAAAACTAGTATAAGTATAATATTAGCTATTTATAGTTCCTAGAGCTATATAAAAAGAAAAAGCTAGTAGTAAAATTAAAGAAAGTATTATATAGCTTTAAATAAAGCTTAAAGCTCTAGTATAACTATCTTAGCTTTATTTTAGCTAAGATAGGATTTTCGGCCCTTCTTATAAATAAAGGGGTATTAATAAATATATAATATAAAATTATAATAGTAATCTATATAGATAACCTCTTAATAATAGTATTATAACTATAGTTAGCGGGCTATAAGAGAGCTAGCTACGTTTATATAATAAGGCGGCTTAGAATAATAATTAAGATAAGAAGTTACTTAAGCTTAGCTTACCTAGAACGTATATAAGCTAAGTAAGCTTTATATAGATAGATTACTACTTAGGAGTATAGCTTAAGAGTAAGCTATAGTAAGCTATAAAGGGGATTATAACTAGGACCGTAATCTAAGGATAGTATTTATAGGTATATATAGCTACTTACTTTTACTCCTTTAAATAAATCTCACGAAGAGAGATATAAGAAGTATATAAAAATACACGAAGGTAAAATTAAAAGTAAGGGGTCGGATAGGCAGGGCAGAGAGATTTAATTCTTATAGGAGTAGTAATTATAGTAGGGGAGTAATTATTATATTGCCCTAATTCTCCTTCTTTCCTCTATCTAACGCTCTTCTTTATACCCGTCTAATATCTTAATTAATAAAGAAGATCCTACTTAAAGAAGCTACTAATATCCTCTCGACTACTAAGCTTTTTACCGGGTTTTCCCCTTATTTCTAGCCGTTACTAGCACTTCCGTCTTATTTCTCGCTACCTCTATAGGAAGCTATCGCTACTTTTACTTCCCCTCTTACCCCTACCCTCCTCTCTATACCTCCTTTTAGCTCCTTCTTTAAAACCTGTTTTTTAGCTTCTTAGGTCCCTCGTACTAAGGGATATCTCCGAGAACTACGAAATTAGGCTACGCTTCGCGATATACCCCCTTAGCTATAGCCTGCCCTTATAGAAAGGGTAAAGCTAAATACCTAGGCCGGTGAGCGTATAGAGGAGGTCTTAGTCTATAATTATCCCTTACTCGAGAAATCCGGGTTTTAGCCCCGGGCTCTTTTAGACCTACTTTAGGAAAAGAGGCCTTAAGGAGGAAATTAAGTCCTATAAGAAAGGGGGGCTTCTTTAAGGATAAGTCCCTAAAAAGGGGGCCTTTAAAAAGAATAAGTCCTAATTAAGCTAGGGGCCCTCCTCTAGGATAAGTCCTAATTTCTCTCTTTAGCTATAGACGTCTCCTTCCTCCTACGTGCTATTAGCTCCTCTCGTAGACTCTTAAGGCAGGCTTCTAAGGATAGCTTCTCTTAAACGTCTTCTAGCCTAATTTACTATAAAAAGATAGCTAGCTTCTACTTCGGTAGGGGCTTCGTAAGACCATCGGCTTTTATTAATACCGTTAGAACCTAACGGACGGAAATAAGTCCCTTTTAGACCTCTTAGCGTAACTAATACTAGTAGATATCGATATACTATAGCTAGGTCGATAACTTACTATTTTCTATAAGAATTTATAAGAGCGCTACTAGGAGGTACGGGCTAATAAAGCACTCGGGTACGTAGTACTAATATATCGGCAGGGTATCGGCAGGGAATTATACCTACCCCGCTCGTATATTATAGACCACTCGCTACTCCGACCGAAGAGGAGAAATCCCTCTTCTCGTAAGCTTTAGTCTTACGATAAGGAGAATATAATATATATAGCGTAGTACCTCTAGCTATCTCTACTACCTAACTAATTATACCGTAATACGTATTACCTTATAATTTCTAAAGCTTCCCTTTTTAGTTACCTAGTAGAGATAGCTACTTAGAGAAGACTACGTAACGCTCCTATAGCGCGACGTAGTAGTTAACTAGTCGAGGCCTCTTCGTTACGTATATCGAGTATCTACTCGGGAGATAAAGAATAGGAAGATATATCCTCGGAATAGACCCCTACTACGGACGGCGTTATAACTATATCGAAGATATCGCTACCTATAAGCGTAAGATAACCGTCTCGTAAGGAAAAGCTTACGGCCCTATAAGCGCGCGTTAAGGAGCTAGAGGAGACGAAACGCCTATAAGATCGCGTTATATAATTAAAGGAGGAAATTGCTAAACGCGCCGGTGCTATCGCTATCCGTTCGGGGAAGCGTCGACGGTCTTACTCCCCCGAATCGGACGGTAGTCGCGGTAGCGAGGTTAAGATTAAAAATATCGCTTAATTATCCTAACCTACTAATACACGGAAACGTCTAGACTAGACTTACGATCTAGAGGACGTCTTTAGGCAGCGCCTGACGCTTTCGTCGCGACGAAACGAAGATCCTCTACGCGGTAGATTATATATATAGCGACTATAAAGCGAGATAGCGCCGATACCTTAAAGAATAGACGCCGATTAACCGAACTAAATATAGTATAGATTAAGTATACTTTAAGGAATAGATACTCGTCTTAATTAAGGATACTATAAATAAGGAGATACTATTAGCGACGTAATTAGAGGAGGCTCGCTAACGAGAAGGCTAGTCCCCCCTAGAGTTTAGCTTATACCTTAACTCCTTAGAGAGGTATTTCGAACGCCTATTAGAAAAGGCGCGTGCTCTTATGTTTTTCGCTAAGCTAGAGCTATAACTTCGGGACTAAATTAACCTCTATTCGATACCTATCTATACCTACTAACGGGAAGAGCTTATATAAGTCGCCTAATAATATTAGGATACTACTACTAATAAGAGGCGACGTACTAATACTACTTTTACCCTTAGAGGAACCGGGAATAAAAGTAGTGCTGTACCTTAAGGCAGTACGTATAGGGGGAGGAATTAAAGAGGCCGATAAGCTAGGCCGAATCGTTAAGGAAATACTACCGATTCGACCGATAACTAGCAAGCTAGCGATATACCTATTAGGGGCCGAACTAAGGGACGTTATTAAGGAAGAGGATCTTCTACTTAATCGGGAATTATATATTTCTAATATAATAAGCTAGGATACCTATCTATAGAATATACTAATTCTTTAAAGGTAGAAACCCTAGCGAAGACTCTTAGACTTAATACTATAAAATAAGGAAAAGGTAAGATATCGGGGTAAACGCTTCTCCCCTAGTAAACTTAATACCTATAGGATAGTTACTTAAAACTCCTATAATAATATTAGGGCGAAACCCTACTAAAGTCCCTATATACTTAGATACTTACGGTACTATTAACCTCGTAAACATATACTTTACCTAATAGTAGGGATTGCTATAAGTAGCGCTATTATACCCTAAGTTATTAGGGCTTAATAATAGTAGGGTAAGGGAGTATAGAGTATAGTTAGTGCCGCTCCGAATAATAGATATAAGGGGCTCCGAAAAGATAATTACTTATTTCTATATCGGTACTAATAAGTTAACGCTAAACGATCGGGTACTAATCCTTTTATTAGTTACTACCTTAGAGGATAAACGTATTTATATTATCTTATAGAAACGATAGTAGTAGTTTAAGTATTAACTAAGTAGCGAAACCCTATAGAATCCCTATAAATTCCTTTAGGAATATAGGAACGAAGTAAGGGTATATATAATAGCGCTTAATCCTAAGCTAATCCCGCTACTAGATAAAGATAAAGATAAAGGGATTCTATAAGAAGAATAGGCCGAAATCCTACTAACTCTCTACCGGTTTAAAGATACCTTTTTAGCTAATAAATCCGATTTATTACTAGCTAAAAAGGGAACGGATTACTTAATTAATTTAATCCTTAATACGGAACCTCCTTATAGACCGATTTACCCTCTATCGTAAAGGGAACTCTAAGTATTACGCGACTAGATCTAAGACGCGATAAAAAGGAAAATAATCTAGGAGTTAAAGAGCCTAGCTAGGGCGCCTATCCTTTTTATTCTAAAAAAGGATAGTACCTTACGGCTATATATAGACTACCGAGGACTTAACCGGGTTATATAAAAGAATCGGTACCTTTTACCCCTTATTTCGGAGATTATTAACCGCTATTAAGGAGCTAAGTATTTTTCTAAGATTAATATATAGAACGCGTATTAATATATTTAAATTTAGGAAGGAGATAAATAGAAGACCGCCTTCCGAACGCGTTATAGATATTTCGAATACCTAGTAATACCCTTTAGACTTACTAACGTACTAGCTACGTTTTAGAGCTATATCTATTAAGCGCTCGAGGGGCTTATAGATATAATCTATATAGTCTACCTTAATAATATCCTTATATACTCTAAAACGAGAGAAGAATATACTAAATACTTAGGATAAGTAATAGAAAGGCTAAGGGCTATAGAGCTCTATATAAAACCATCGAAGTATATCTTCTATTAATAGTTAGTCGAGTTCCTTAGGTTTATATTATCTATCGATAGGGTATCGATAGACCCTTAACGGGTAGAGGTAATAGCTTAATAGCCTAAACCTATAACCTACTATAATATTTAGGTTTTCCTTAAGTTCTATAATTTTTACCGACGATTTATATACGGATACTTAGGAGTTATAGCGCCCTTAACTATATTACTAAAGGGGAGTAAGAATAAGAAGAAGCTAGGGAGTATAGAGCTAAACCTTACTAAAAGGGCAGCGTTTTAGGCTCTTAAGGATGCTTTTTAAGGAGCCCTACTCCTTTAATATTACGATCTAGAAAGACGTATTCGCATCGAAATAGATATATCGCAATTCGCGATAGTAGGGATTATCTCTTAACCCGATAATAAAGGGCGTTACTATCTAATCGCATTCTAGTTAAGGAAGTTTACTAGAGCCGAACTTAATTATAGTGTTCTAGACTAAGAACTCTTCGCTATCGTTAAGTTATTTAAATACTAGCGATATTACGTCGAAGGGGTAGCGTATAAAGTAAAGGTATTATTAGACTACTATAACCTCTAGACGTTTATATACGAAACCTCCTTAAATAGGAGGTAAGTAAGATAGTATATATATTTAGTACTATTCGACTTTACGATTAAGTATCGTATAGGCAAATCTAACCCGGCGGACGCGCTATCGAGAATGCCTAGATACGAGGGCGAGAAGCCCCTATCTACGGAACTATTACCGGAGCTATAAGCGAAGCTAGCTACTATTAACACCGTATCCGTATAGAGAAATAATAAGGCGTTTTTATAGGTAAAGAAATACTTAACCTCGAGTTAATATAAGCGTAGTAAAGTGCCTTTATATAAGGAAAATATATAAGCTTATATATAGCGAAACTATAATAATTCGGGCGCGAGACCTAAACGATTAGCCGATTAGGCTAAAGAGAGAGCTAGTTATAAACAGTTACTCTTAAGGAAGACCGCTAAAAAAGCGGCCTACTATATAAAGGTTTATATAGTAGAAGTTCTAGAACCGTTACTAGAGTTACTAAAACGCACTTAGTCGGTTAACGTAGCGATTAGTAGGCTAAAGGAGACCGAAGACTTCTCGAAAGGGAAGGGTTTTTAGTTAGTACGCCTAGATAGACTACTACTATAGAAGGGTTATATCGTAGTGCCTCTAGAAGTAGCCTTATAGTAAGAGCTAATATAGCTCTTCTATAACGATCCGTTAGTAGGATACTTTAGCTCCTAACGCACTAGCGAACTACTAGTAAGGAACTTCTACTAGGATAGAATAACGAAAGACGTAAATAAATATATCTAGTTATACCTAGTATATTAAGGTATAGTATCTAGGAGGCATCGCCCTTATAGTACTATATAATTATTACTATATCCTATACGACTATAGGAAGAATTATTAATAGACTTTACTATAGGTCTACCTAAAGTACAGTATAATAAATAATACGTTAATACAATCTTAGTAATCGTAGACCGATATACTAAGTATTGCCTCTTCTTTCCTATCTCTAAGATAATAATAGCCCTAGAGCTAGTAGAATTATTCTATTACTAAGTTAAATTAGTATATAGACCTCTAAAAGGCATTATCTTAGATAGAGGGTCCCTATTTATAAGTAAGTTTTAGTTAGATCTCTGTTTTATCTTATAAGTAAAATATAGGCTATTAACGGTATTTTACCTATAAACCGATAGGTAAACGGAACAAATAAACTAAGCTATATAGCACTACTTAAGATACTTTATTAACTCGGAATAAACTAACTAGGCGTTACTCCTATATATTGCTTAATTTATATATAATAATATAAAGAATACGATAACCGGGTTATTACTTAACGAAGCGTTAATAGGTTACTAACTAAACTTCTATATTAATACCAAGGACGATATTATTTAAAGGGGGGTACCTAAAGTAAGAGTAAGAGTTACTAGGCTATAAGAGCTATAAAAGAGGCTTAAGGAATACTAGGGAAAGGCTATTAAATCGTAAGCGAAATACTATAATTTAAGGCACTAACCGCTTATACTAAAAGTAGGAGACCTTATAGTATTATCGATAAAGAACTTATGCCTTAAGGACGAAAAAAGAAAACTCTTACCTAAGTATATTAGACCGTTTTAGGTCCTATAAGCTATTAGAAAGTAAGTATATCGTCTTATACTCCCTAAGAAGTACTTACGCCTTTATAACGTTTTCTATATTAGTCTCTTAGAGCTATAGAAGGAGCGTAAAGGCACCTATAAGGATAGCGAAACCCTACCGATGCTAGACTTAGAGAACGACGAAGGCGAATAAGAAGTCTAAGAGATTAAAGACCGAAAGAGATCTAAGGGCGATACCTTTTTCCTTATTAAATAGAAAGGATAGCTAGCTAAGTATAACTAATAGGTCGAGGCCGAAGATATAGCGAATAGCTAAGACCTTATTAAAGAATATACTGCTCGCCTAACCGGGAAAAAGAGGTATAAGACTAAGTAAGGTAGGGAAACCTACTAGCGTAGGGAGATACTACCGAATCGGTAATAAATCCCTATTAAATCGCTACCGACTTATTAACGTATTAGCACGCCTAAATATCCTATAACTATATATAAAATAGTAAAATAGGAGAATAGAGAAAACTATCTATACTACCTATTAAATATTATTAAGGAAAATAAAACTAAACTATAACTCTACTAAGGCCCTAATGATAAAGGAGAGAAGGATAGTTATAGCTAAATAAAAGAAAGATAAGACCTATCTATTACTTCCGACTACCCTTCTTCTTCATGGCAGCGGAACTAACTAAGGCGCCCCGCTATACTAAACACCTCTAGAAATACTAGAACTACCCTATCCTCTACTCCTTCCTTATCCTCCGCGTTAAGACCTATCTCTATTAGCATAGCACTTACCTCGGCCTTAGTAAATAGTAAGGCATATTACTACGAAGTATAGCCTATATCGCCGTCGATAAGGTAGAGTTTTAACTAGGATTCCTAGGCCTAGTACTCTAGGCTTATATAGGCGATATTAAATAGGGGCGTAGGGTTAAGGCGAATAATAAGCTCGCGG
Organism: Hirsutella rhossiliensis; assembly: GCF_020360975.1. NCBI lineage: Eukaryota > Fungi > Ascomycota > Sordariomycetes > Hypocreales > Ophiocordycipitaceae > Hirsutella > Hirsutella rhossiliensis. The sequence goes on along the minus strand of NW_025408671.1, from coordinate 752,910 downwards.
CGCTTATTAATTAGCGTACGGTAGTCGGTACGCTCGACCTAGTATATCGTTAGGCGGTCGCTAATAAAAGGGTCGGATAAAACTTACGATAGTAGACTTCTATATACCCATAGTCCTAAAGGACTTACGATAGGCCGTCTCGGCGGCGTTAAAAGCCTCGGCTAAATACTATACTATAATAGCGAGACGGCGCTAATTAGCCTCCTCGAAAACGAGTATGCCTATGTCCGAGCTATCGTCCTCGGTATCCTCGTTGCTGGTCTTTAGCTTATTAAGCTTACGTAGGTGCTTAATAATAGCGACTATATTAGCCCGGTTACTAGATATAAGAGTAGCGGCCTTAAGAAGGATTAGCTTATTAATCGTGATATTTAAAGTTAAGGGGAAACTTACTTAGTTATAGGTCGCGGCACGTCTATAGCACTACTTATAGCGCGTCGAGGAAACCCCTAAGAAAATATAGCTAATCGAGAGCACCTTAATAGGCTTAGGCTCGGTCGTACTATACTTCTTAACGACCGTCCTAAAATAATATATATATTAGAGCTTACGAGGGATAACCCTATAGGCCCTAACTAGGCGGGCTTTAGCCTTAGATCGGGTACGCTTCTTTATAGGAGCGCGACCGCCTTATACCGCCGCCTAGGTGCCCTCGTCTCTAGCGCCGCCGTTCTTAGGTTTATTAGTAAGAGGAGTCGGATCGCGGCCGTCTCCGTTATTGCCGTTATCGTTATCTTAGCCCTCGTTTAGCTAGGTATCGGGATAGTCTTAGCCCTCGTTCGGCTAGGCCTCGTCGTTAATATTAGCCTACTTATTTTAAGGAGCAGCCTAGGCGATAATCTCCTATTAGCTAGAGCCGCCCTATCGAGACGGAGTAGCTAGGTTGTCGGCACTTACCTAGGAGCGCCTAGGTACGATCTCCTCGCTAGTATTAGTATCGCTAACGGGGGTGATAGACTTATAAGTTTCCGGGCCCGTAGAGGCAGGCTTATCGGTGGTCGGAGTCGGGGCACTCGGTAGGGTAACGGGGGCATAACCCTCGCTAATATTAGGTCCCGGACTAGAAGTCTCCTAGGACTAGGATTCCCCTATGCCTTTCTTAGCTTTCTTCGCTAAGGGGGAACTAGCGTCGCTACGAGACTTCTAGGCCGATCGCTTACGCTTTAAGGGCGAACCCGCCGCTACCTGCTCCCGTATACGGCGTAGGAAATCGGCGTTACGGTTCTTTATCTTCTTTAGCATAGAAGGTATTATCGTTAATAAATCGTCGATAAAAAGTAATAAAAAAAGGTATAAGGGATTAATAAAAAAAGGCGTAAAACTCTATAGTAATTATAAGCGGAAGAGTTAAAGAAGAAAAGAAAATAGAAGAAGTAGGAGATATATACGCACGCTCTTTATATTATAGTTACGCGGCCGATATATAGGCGATACCGTAACGGTTGCTTAGCGGCAACCGCTAGTATAATAACTATTAACGTTATAGAGCGTAGACTAACGTATACTTATATAGGCGTATATACGCGATATATAACCGAAACTACCTCTCTTCTTAACCGAATATACGTAGCGTAGCGAAAGCAATATATATTAAAGATATAGCCGAGACGTCTATATAAGAGGGGAGATAATTATAAGAGCGCTACTAGGAGGTATAGGCTAATAAAGCACTCGGGTACGTAGTACTAATATATCGGTAGGGTATTAGTAGGGAATCGTGCCTACCCTGCTTATATATTATAGACTACTCGCTACTCCGACTAAAGAGGAGAAATCCCTTTTCTTATAAGCTTTAGTCTTACGACGAGGAGAATATAATATATATAGCGTAGTACCTCTAGCTATCTCTACTACCTAACTAATCGTACCGTGATATATATTCCCTTATAGAATTCGTATAGTCTATATATTATCGCATTCTATAGCTAATAGGGTCGGAATTTATAGTCGTAACGATATTAGTAGCCGGCTAAGGAAAATCGCTTCTTTTAACGCTTTTAAAAGAGCTAGTAGCTTTGCCTCTATGCTTAATATAGTAACGGTAGCTTACTTCGAAGTTCTCTAAGCAATAGTTACTCTAAAAAGGGATATAATATACCCCTATAAGCTCTTTCTATTTAATAAATTATCCGTAAAGGACGAATCGCTTAAATAGAGGAAGATTTCGGCAGCTAATTTCCGTCCCTGCCCTCCTAGGCGTAGACTATATAATCTTATTAAATAGAGATAAAGGATAGCTCTATCTACTACTTCTTAATGCCTAGGGCTAGGATTCTAGTTATGCCTAGCTAGCTAGGAGACCGTAAAAGAGATATCCGGTCTAGTAGAAATAGCTAAAAAGCAGGGAGCCTACCTTTTATTAATATTAGTATTTCTCTTGCTCCCTAGCTTAAAAGGACGGATTAGGTAAAAGCTCTTTATCTAATATAGGCGTAGAGGGAAGCTTCTTATTAAGGGAATTAGGGAGGAATTTATAAGCGACCTTATCGATATAGGCGTCTTAAGTAAGCTAGATAGTCCGTTAGGACCTATTCTAAAGGATTCGTATCCCTAGGAACTACTTTAACTCTCCTAGCCTAGTTATCTTATACCTTTATTATAGGCCTCGTATAGCCTCCCTAGTAGCAGCCTCTTCCTCTTTCGGGTAGGCCTAGATAATATCGTCGACGTAGAAGAAGACCGTGATTTTACCCTTCTATATTATATACGGTTCTTAAGGGACTTTCGTAAAGCCTAGGGCTTTAAGGGAACCTATTAAATGCTATTGCTAAAGAAGGGGTGATCTTTATAGTCTATATAGAGCTTTCCTAAGCCGTAGAACCTTTCCTAGTTATTAGAAACTAGGAGGAAGTCGTATATAGATAACTTCTTCTTCCTTAAGAGGGCAGTTAATAAAGGCGTTAACTATATCTATCTAATTAATCTCGAGGTCGAATTCTACTACTATAGCTATAAGGGTCCGAAAAGATATCCCTGCTAGGGTGGTTGCCCTAGTAGGTAGATCCCCCTTTTCCTATTAATTCCTATAGATAACTAGCCGGGCTTTATACTTTTAAAGGAAGCCGTGTTTATTAGTCTTATAGATAAAGACCCGCTTATAGCTAAGGACCTGTTTTCCTCTTACCTTTTCCTTAAGGACCTCTTCGAAAGACCCTATCTCTTTATATAAGGCTAGGTGGTCTTTCTAGGCCTAGAAAAACTAGTCTTTAAAAGGATGTCTCTCTAGCTGCTTCTAGTTTGCTAGTAGGTCCGGGAGGTCTCTTTTATATACCTTCCTTACTAATAGTAGCTTGAAAAGCCGGCCTACTATAAACGCTCCGTAGGAACCGTCTTCTATTAGCGTTAGGTAGAAGTCGGAAAAACGATCGAAATAAGGGAAAGGTTAGTCTTCTTTTATATCGGGCCCTATACCTTCCTTTGCTTCTTAAAGTAGGGATAAAAAGGCAGCCGGGTAATCCTTTAAGAGAGGTGCCTTTCCTACCCCCTTAGGGGTCGAGATAGGAAGACTAACTAAAAAAGCTGCTTCTAGATCTTCTTCTTATTCTATAAGAGGAGGCGTAGGGAGGTAGGCGTATTCTAGCTCTACCGCTTTCTTATAGTCTCCTTCTTTGTCTAGATTATCTAATCTAGCAGCTTCCTCTTCGAAGTCGGCGTTATCCTCGACTACTTCGATATCGGTTTCTTCTTCCGTTTCTTTATCTAGGACCTCTTCTTAAGACTATTAGGAAGGGGGGATTTAAATCTTTTAAATTAGCTAACGTTAAGAGAGTAAGAGGGGCTATTCCTCTCTTTCGAAGAAGCTAGATTCGTCGAAAATTATATCCCTAGTTAAAATAACCTTCTATAGAAGAGGAATCTAGATCCGGAAGATATTCGTAGAATAATAACTAACGAGGTAACTAATAAAGGCTCTCGGATTAAGCTTTCTTTTCTTCTTCCTTTTTAGCTATATATCGGTAGTTATTGCGTATGCCTTATAGCCGTAGGCATAAAGGTAGGCTAGCAAGGCCCTCTTCTTCGTAATAAGCTTAAGGGGGGATTTCTAGTCTATTCCTTAGGTAGTCCCTCTAGGGGTCCGGTTTTAAAGGTAATAGGCGGTCTTAACGACTTCCCTTTAAAGGTCGTATAGAAGCCTTATAGTAAGTCTTATCGTACGGGCCCTTTCTATTATAGCACCCCCTAATCTTTCTACCCCTCCGTTCTAGGCCTAGGTATTCGGTGCTAACGGGAGGGGTAGAATGCCCCTTTTTTAAAGCTAATTTAAGATATCCTTTATAAATAACTCTCTATTAAACCGTATCTTCTTTACCTTATAGCTAAAGTAGGATTTTATCTAGTTAACGAAGTCCTAAAGGGCAAACTAGTTATACTTACTTAGGTAGGTCTATAAGAAATAAGGGAAAACTTATTATAGAGTAGGTAGAGGCGTAGGCTTAGGTGCGGTCCGTTAAAAGAAGGTTAATAATCTACGAGGGGGAAAAGGAAGAGAAGTATAAGCCTAGCCTATATAAGCGCGGAGGCCGCTTATATATAGACTTAGCCTAGACCCTAGTCTAGGCCTATATAGGGTAAAAGCCCTTATATTATACCCCTACCCGGCTTTTAAAGAGGCGCGCCTCTAAATAATACCCGATACCGCGCTTAGGGGGACGGAACCCTCGCGCGGACTACGCACGCCTAGTCGTGGAAAAAACATTAGCAAATAACGTATAATACCCTCCTAAGCGAGCTTCTCGGATAGACTATATTATTAGTAGGGGCCGCGCCCTAGGAGTCGGGCTTTAGCACTTCTAGCTAAGGAGCGGAGGCACGTAGAACGGCGCGTAGCTAGCTTCGGTAAGCTTATAGCATCCCGCCCCCCTTATATCGGCGCACGGCAGCAGCTCCTAGTACCGTAACGTAGGGGACGGTACTCCGGTATATAAGGCTCCGCTCCCTCCTATATAGGGCTATACGGGCACTCCCTTTCGCTATAGTCATATTATATTAGCGGCCTTCCTATATCTTAGCCGCCCTTTTAGTCGCTGCGGGCATACGTCCCGTCCGTATAGTAGCTACTGCCGCACGCGAGGGGACGCCGACGAAGCCTATAGAGGCGTTACTAAGATCACTCGTCGCTAGAGTCGCTATCGTCGAACCTAACCTCCTTTCTATCCTAGCGCGTGCGCCCCTCTACTACTTAGAGTACGTTTACCCGCGCCTCCCGGCGCGGGTACTTTAAAAACTAGTAGGATTTACTACTATAGCCTATATAGCGACCCTCCTATCGCTACCTCTTTCTATCCTCGGTCCTCGAGGCGGAGATAGAGATATCTATAGTATTACTAGCGTTATCCTCTTCTTATACTATAGAAGAAGACGAAAAAAGAAACTTATTACTACTAAGCTCGCAAAGAAGGCGGACGAGATCGGTATACGTATCTAGTAGTACGGACCTTTCGCTTAGACGGGTACGCTAATCCGAATTTAAGCTCGTAACGAGGCAATTATACTTTGCCGCGTCGGGCCAGCTATATACGTCTGCTCGATAAAGCACCTCTTCGAACTATACGAGGTAGGCCGGAATAGCTTTACTCCGCTTTTAACGGAGCGTTATAAGCTCCTAGCCTGCCGACTTAGCTACGTTAGGTTCGCCGTAATTAGTGCGGAGCTTCGCGAGGAGGTCGGCTAGTCCGTTTATGCTAGTACGCGTAAACGGTAAGAGATGCCTTTATAGGCGTAGGGATAGGCTCGCGTAAAGATAGTCGAATTAGGCGCGGATATCCTTTATTACGGCGCTATCGGTACGGAGCTTCGCTTCTATATAAAGTAGCTACGGCTCGAGCTCTACGGAGGAGCCGTCGAACTTACTAAGGTACGGCAGTACCGCTCTTAGTCGTGCGGAGCCCTGCTATTATAAGAGGCTCTCGATTGCCCGGGCGAACTAAGTATCACGTTCGCCTTAATTTTGCGACTATAGGAGTGCGGATATTTCGCGTGCGTATATACCGGCGCGGGCGGTTTAACTAGACTAGGTAATTAAACGTCGGCTTTAAAGGCAGCTAAAAATAGCTATTCTATATACGGGGATACGGAGAGGGTAAAATAAAGGGTAGATTATACTATTACGGAGTAGGCAGAGGCGTGGGCTTAGGTGCGGTCCGTTAGAAGAAGGTTAATAATCTACGAGGGGGAAAAGGAAGAGAAGTATAGGCCTAGCCTATATAGGCGCGGAGGCCGCTTATATATAGACTTAGCCTAGACCCTAGTCTAGGCCTATATAGGGCAAAAGCCCTTATAAAACTATCCTTAAAAAGGCGTCTATAAAAAACATTACCTTAACGAAGCTTTCCTAATCCCTAGAGACGTCGGTCTAGTCGACCTAAATTTCCTTATACGGCTGGTCCGGCCGTAAAGGCGTTCGTCTAGAAATTCGTCTCTTAGTCTTTCCTTAGCCGTAGTATTCGCATTCGACGGTCTTTAGGCCCTTTATTCGTACGCCCTATTATTAGCCTAGCTTATATAAAGCTAGGGGGCCTAGGTAACTAAGTCGTGTATGCTAAAGAATGCCGTCTCCTTAGGCTGCTAGAAGAGGGTCCTTTATAGTAGACCTATTCCTCCTAGTAGGGAAAGCTAACTTCTCGAGAGGTTCCTTCCTAAAAATAGGTCGGAATTCGAGAATAAATTAACCGAATTTTTCCTCGATAAGCCTAATCGTCTAATTCTTCTAAACTAGCCTTATAGGCTTAAACGTTATATCCTAGAAGATTCCTTCCTCTTAAAGAAGGTAGAAGGAAATTAGGCTCGTTAAAAATTAAGGGCAAAAAGCTACCCTTTTTCTTCGAAGAATTCGTATAGATCTATTAGGTAATTTTATCGTAAAATTCACCCTTCCGTATCCCTCTATCTATACGGTTAATTCCCCGGTAATAAGATATTCCTTCCGTGCCTTCTTAAAGGACCGGAATCGTAAGAGTATATTATAGATATCGAGGGAAGCACTAGAGTTAAGGATAGCTGATTTTCGTAGGGGATAGTTAGAGGGTCCTAATAGTTGGTCTTGCTAATCCGTAGGGAAGACGAATACCGGATTTACTATACTAACGATTTTTCCTCGAATTTGCGGCTCGAATAAGGGCAGCGGCGTTAGTTGCTATTTCTTAGTAACCCGAATCTCGTCTATCTTCTTCTATAACGAGGGGTCCCCCTTAAGAGACTATTATATCGTTTCTTATAGCCTCTTTAAAGGGTTAAATCCTTTAGGTCGGTTTTCCTCGAAGACCTACTAGCATTGTGATAATCGATAGCCTAGGGATTTATAGGCTAGGCAGCCGTTTCGCCTAGTCTTTCGTTTCTTCGAGGAATCCTCGTCCCGATCCGGAAGGTCTACTTAAAAACCTCCCCTTTTTACCCCTTATTGCTAATTTTAACGAAGAGGTTCGATTTCGACTAGTTCCCTAATTTTTCGACTAACGGACTGAAAGGTCTATTAGGGGACTAGTCGGGCCGGTCTAACTAACGGGACCGGGGCCGGGCCCGGAGTAAGATACGGAGCCGGGGCCGGGGCCGCAGCTATAGTTAACGACGGCGTTAAGGCTCTCGAGGGAGGAGCCGAAGGAGCAACAGCCGCAGTAGCAGCAGCGGGAGCCGCAGCAACAGGGGCTGCAGCAGCTGCAGGGGCAGCAGGTCGAGCCGTCTAGGTCGAGTGCTGGCCACGAAGGAATAAGACTGCTTGCTATTATACTCTAGCAGCCTCTTCGTCTAATTCCCGGCTAGCTTCTCGAAAGATAGTCGAGTAACCGTTACTAATAGGCTTTATTAGCAGAGATATATCCCGTAGCCACTAGCCGGAAAGAGCTTCTATAAGGAAGTATTAGTTAGCTTCCTCGAGGATTTCTTCCTACGTAGCTAGCTACGACGAAGCTAGTAGGTTTCTAGTAAAGAAGGCTCCTAGATATACCGTATAGGTCTTCCTAATACGGTTAGTTATATAGCCCCTTAAGGGAGCTATCGAGGTCTCGAGCTTTAAAAGCCACTGCCTAGGAGTCTCTTCCTCTTAAAGAGTGATTAGCTTTACGGCACTAACGGATTCCGTTATTGCCGTGCGTGCAGCAGTTAGCAGCTTCGTCTCGTAAAGGTATTCCTTATAGTGACTCTCGTAGTTACCTAAGGCAGCAGAAAAAGCTCTCTATTATACGGAGGTTAGCTCGGAGAAGAGGGAAGCTCCCTCTATAAATTCTATTATTTTAGGACGAAGAGGGGGCTCGAGAGGGTCCTACTTATTAGAGAAGACTAAATTATAGATAGTTCTACCTATACGAGCCCGTAGCTCCTTTACCTACTTATCCTAATCTTAGGGCTCTATAAGAATCGTCCTACGGACCGCAGGGACGGTAGAGGAGTCGGTTTTCGTTATTGTTGCGGGGAAGGGTAGAAAAGTCGGTTAAAAATCGGCTTTTCTAGTAAGAGGGGTAAAAGGAAGCTACGAGGGATGCAAGAAAGGTGCCTTTTGCAGCAGCCGGAAGGTATAGGAATTCTATTCCTCCCGGGCTCATAACTCTCGCGAAGACCATTGCGCCACGCAGGCAAAAGTGGAACGCGCGCTCCGACAGGTGCGCTGCAATTAACACATATATCTAACAACCGCTTCCCGACACACCCCCTCAGGGATCGCGGCTCCGCCGGGATTCCTGGACCTTAGCCCACGACGCGGGAGTCGAACACCAAGCACCGCGCCCGTTACCCAGGGAAATCCAAGAGAAGGAGGGGGTACACGGCTATCTACGGGTATTAAGTCCCTGCACATAGAAATGGGCACCCCCCTGTTTTGGGCACCCCAAAAAATCACGACCATTTTCAACACCATTAATTCAATCCCTTCTCACTGCCCACCACCGTGCACTACGATACAATCGTCACCTATTTCTGAAACCTCAGCTCGGTTTCATCAGATTCTTCATTCTCAGCTGCGTTCACCTCCTCCTGCGCCCGTCGTATTGCCTCAATATTGGCGAACCTCGAATTCGGGCTCGTGACCACCCTCTTCCTTTTTCGGCTTGACGGCCGCCAATTGTGTTTCAGTGCCTGAATCTGCAATTGAGCTTTTGCTAAAAGGCCATCCTTCTCGTCAAACCCTTTGTGATCTTCCTGAACAGCAATCTCTTCGTGGGCACGTCGTCGTCTAGCTGGTTGAATTGAACTACCTGAACCTTCAGATCTTGCGAGCGCCTCGGGGTCGACCACGCAATCTGGGATGTGTCTGATTGCCAGTCACTGGTGGGTAAGTGGCTATTGATGCATTGGCCACATTTTTCGCGTTCTTTTGCGTCTGTTGCTGTTCTCCAGCAGAAGAGGGCTCAAAGTGGCTTCGCCATCGACACCGGCCACAAACCCGTCGCTTTCCAGCCACCCTTGATGTTTGACACAGTGAGCGCTTGCTCGCGTGCTTTCTGGTAGCAGGAAAGAAAGTTTTGCTTGCCGACTGGGCTTGAATCGGTCAGGAGGCTGAGAAATCCGACCTGTTTGCGGTAGTAGTGCTTAAGAGCGGAAGACAGACAAATCGAGCGGTTGCAGCACATGAGAGGTATGGGAGGTAAGAAAAGAAGGTGAATCTGATGCTGGTAGCATAGATACATGAAGTCACCCGTCTCGTGACTTCGGTGGCCGTCCAATACTAGCAGTCTTCGCTCCGAAGGGTCGGGTGGCTGGGTTCTTGGAATGAACACCTTTTCGAGCCACTCCACCGCAGTTTGGTCCGAAGTCCAGCCGTTCTTTGTCGCAGTGAATTGCCAGTCACTAAAAGTACTGAGATCTTCTGGGAACCACTGTTGCTGGACCGATTTGCCCTTGAAAATGACGGGTGGAGGAAGGTGCCGGCAGCGGACACGCACTCGATGAACGACGTCCAGACCCGAGAACCAGGCGTCTTCTTTGTACAGATCGTTTTTCAGCACTGCCAACGACCAGGCCATTCTCCCCAAGTCCTTCCATGATGCCTGCTTCATCCATGTTGTACCTGTTCTCCGGCTTAATAGCCAGAATCTCGGGAAGGAAGAAATTGTTGAACCAAGGCCGAATTACCTCGGTAGAAGCGCCGTTGACACGCGCAGAGTCTCTGTGATGGCACTTCTGGGTCCGAACTGCAGGATTTCGTCTTAAAAATGCTTGCATCCAGTGTTTTCCGAGCGGTGTGTGGTCTCCTTTGACGGCGAGCATGCGCTGCGCGAACTGCCTGATCTGCGAGTGAGTGGGAGGAAGGCCCAAGGCGTCCTGAATGAGAATCCATTCGGTAAGTTGCTTTTCCTGTGTCTGAGAAAGCCTCTGAAGAGCAGAAAATGCATCCTTTCTGCATTCGTGACCATGCATGCGATTGTAAAGAGTTGCCCTCGGGACGCCCCAATCGCGAGCAGCCTTCTTGGCGGATCCGCCATTGGCGATTGCCTCAAGGGCGCTGTGAATGTCAGACTCTGTATATTTCATCAGTAGTGGCTTGAAGACACATGCGTCAATTTTTTAGCAGATTGGATGCGTTTCCGCGGTGAAATTTGCTGTTGAAGTTGACGCAGCCGTTTAGGTTGGGCACCCATCTTGGGTGCCCAAAACAGGGGGGTGCCCATTTCTATGTGCAGGGACTTACCCCGCAACGCGCAGTCACCGGAAGTTGCAGGGGTGGTTTGCCACCCCTCCCGGGCTTATAACTCTCGCGAAGAGAGATGCGAGAAGTGCATAAAAATGCACGAAGGTAAAATTAGAAGTAAGGGGTCGGATAGGCAGGGCAGAGAGATTTGATTCTTACGGAAGCAGCAATTGCGGTAGGGGAGTGATTGTTATATTGCCTTAATTCTCCTTCTTTCCTCTATCTAACGCCCTTCTTTATACCCGTCTAGTATCTTAATTAATAAAGAAAGATCCTGCTTAAAGAAGCTACTAATATCCTCTCGACTACCGAGCTTTTTGCCGGTTTTTCCCCTCCTTTCTAGCCGTTGCCGGCACTTCCGTCTTATTTCTCGCTACCTCTATAGGAAGCCATCGCCACTTCTGCTTCCCCTCTTGCCCCCACCCTCCTCTCTGCACCTCCTTTCAGCTCCTTCCTTAAAACCTGTTTTTTAGCTTCCTAGGTCCCTCGTGCTAAGGGATATCTCCGAGAACTACGAAATCAGGCCACGCTTCGCGACAATAAATAGCTCTCTAGCTTTTAATATAGATCTTTATTATAATTCTATCTTTAATTTTAATTACTTAGTTATAGTCTATAGTCTATAACCTCTGACTTATTACTAATATAATATATATATTATTACTTAGACTACGCTTTATTATATCTACTAATATAAACCCCTTAATAGGTTTATCCCTTAAAAATAATATTAGTTATTATACGTTAAAAGCTCTTATTTAGTATAAGACCGTATTACTTTAAGTAATATCGTAACTATTAATATACCTATATAGTAAGCTAGATTAACTTACTCTAGAGCTACTATATCGCCTTAGGATATAATACGTAAGATTATTACCCTTTAATATAAGGTATAGTTACTTAAGAATAAAGGAGGTAATAGATAAGTTAGGGACCTTAGAGAAGTAGTTAAACTAAAATAGCTAGGATTATTCGACGGTACTTATAGTATACTTTAAGACTTTCTTACTTAACTTAAGGCCTACTATTAGTTTTACCCTATTAAACTCTTAGACCTAGTTAAAAAGGTACTTTATATATAAAATTATTTATCTAGAATAGCACTCGCTTAGTTTAGACCCCTTATAAGGGACTTTCTCGATAACTAACTAGCGCGATAAGATAATAAGATAGATAAAGTCTTTACTAGTTTCTAAGGATTTAAAGAAGCTATTATAAAGGTATTTAAAATAACTAATAAGGAATAAAAAGCTAAATAGAAACTTTAAGAACTTTAATAAAGGATCTTAGTATTAAATTATACTATAAAGTTCTATTAAGTTACCTTAAAGCTTAATTAAAACAACGAACCTCTTATATTATAATTCTATAATAAGCTTAAAAAAGAAGTTAAGGATAAGCTCTATAAGGAAAATCGACTTAATAACCTCTTAGACTATATTACTATAGTAGTATAAATTAATAATAGATAGTATATACGACGCTAAAAAAGAAATAAGAAAGAGGAAACTAAAACCCTTCTTATAAAAATAACTTTAGCTAATACGCTAACTATAAGAAAAAGCGCGAAATATAAATAGCCTAGGTATATATAATAAATCCTAGACTAATAGATTTAAGTATAATATAGAAAGGTAAAGGAAAGTATTTTAACTATAAGAAACTTATATATTACTTTAAAGAATATAAATAACCTTATAAAGAGAAGAAAACCTACTAGGTACTAGCCTTAAAAGGTAAGAAATACTTAAACGCTACTAATAGATAGGAACTTAAGTATAAACTCCTTAGTTAGACTATATATTATAACGACGAATATATAATATACTTAAGCGATAAGAATAGTACTAGATAGTTCCTAAAGCTATTAAAGAAGACCCTTATAATAATATAATAAAGGGATCTTAAAATATAGAAATAAGTTAAATTTATAGAACTAGAATACCCCTATCTTAAAGGAGTCTCTTAAGACTAAATTAAGAAGAACGGTAAATAATTCTAGGAAGATATATAAAATAAAAATTAATAATAATAATAAGTAGTCTATAAATAATATAATAAAGAAGATATAGATATAGCCCTTATACTTATAAAACTTAGATAGTAACTTAAAGAGGAATAACGAAGTATCGATAATATAAGATTTAATGAATAAGAAATACCTAGAGAAATAAAAGATAAGAATAAACTTATACTACTACCTTTACTATTAAAGAAAAATACTATAATTAGAGAATACGCTTTATACTTTAAAGAATTTAAAGAAATACTTAAAATTAAAACCTAATAAATACCTTAAATTCTTATAGAAAACTAATAAGCTATATTAATTTAATATTAACCGGTACTATATAAAGGAGACTATACTATAGCTATTACTATAGTTAATACCTTTATAGCTTTATAATAAGAATAGTAACTATAAAAAGAATTTAAAAACGATTTATAAATATTACTTACTTATAAGTATTATAAGTATATTTTATAAATGTCGGTAGGTCTCTACACAGGCCTGCGTGCAAATCGCAATGGTATGTGTAATCGTTGATGTCTGTTCTAGAAAGGGGGAAGAGGGGGCAAAGGGCACGGAGCTAGCTATGTGTCCTCCGCTATCCTCAACTGCACACGTGAGCGCACGTGACCTATCTAGATGGGTACAATGGATTACTACAATTCCCACACTGGCAACTTTTCTTTTGTGGTTGCAATCGCTGTAACGAGCAGGAAGAGAGGAGAGACCAGCTGCAGTGGTGGCAAAATGTCAACAGGCCAAAAAGTGGGGCCATAATGAAAAGAGTGGAAAAGAGTGTATTGGGGTCAAAGAGGTGAACAGTCGAAGAAGATTTGAAGACTTGTCGGTGACAGGAACTGTTTGATTGTGTATACCTTGAACGTAGCGCTGATGCTTGAACGTAGCGCTGGTGCTAATCAAATGCGTTGGAGTCAACCGTTGTACTTGTGGTCATCGAGGTCTTTGGCTTGGCTCGAAATTGTGCTTCCTCGAGCTTTTCTTCTTTGTGGGCATATGGCTCCTCTAGGGACTACAGGCACATATTGTTATTTGCTCTTGTGTGCCGGCCGGTCCTCGAGGCTCCGTGTGCTGCGGGCTGGGGCTTGTTCTTTGATCCGGGCGGGCGTCCTCTCTTGTGGGGTGCGGGGGTTTCATGCCGGTCTGGGGGTTCTTCTTCTTCCTGGGTAGGGTCTGAAGGATGTGGAACGTGATCCTTCCGACTGGTGTTTTGAGGGCGATGGAACCAATCGAGTGAGTGGCTTCGCCGTGTCCAAATGTGATGGTAGCCTGGCCGGAGGTTGAGCTGTCTAGGGCTACAGAGGGTCTTCTCGTTGTAGAGCAATGTACTGAGAGTGACCGGCTGTAGAGACTTTGCTGCACCTGTGTCAATCATGATGCCTGGGAAATTGTCCACTGAATATTGATCTTCAATGACGAATTGCTAGGCGGGAACAATGGTTTGATCCGTCCGGTAGACTTCTCCATTGTCTAGGGTGATTGTTGGTGCCATTGTCAGGTTCTTCCCATATGTCGTCGGTAGTGAGTTCATCAAGCTCATGACCTTCGTAGTCTATAAGATAGGCTATGAAGTTTGGAGGTTGTATGCCTGTGAATTGACAATGTGCGACATATTGGTCCTTGGCCTCTTGTCGTTCTTCTGCAGAGTGTTTGGTTGACCAGCAACCTTCTTGTCCACAAACAAAGCACTTTTGGTCCAATTGCGATTGGTGTGGCTAGGGTGTAGTTGCTATGGCTTGAGGGCCTGTAGCTTCCACGGTTGTAGCCTTGTCCATATCCGCGATTGGGTCGTTGTCCTGAGTATCCGTATCTTCCTCGTACGCGGTTGTTATGGTATCGGCGATCGAGGTAGTACTGATTGTTCGGATTCGTTGGTCCAAATGATCCGTCAGGGCTTTGCAAGTACTGAGGTTTGTCTGTCGGGCAAGGTGGGTCTCAACGGAAGATCGTAGATCTGCAAAGAGGTCTCGATCTTTGCTGCAGGTTTGAAGAGGGCGTGTTCAAGTTCGGGTACACCACGGCATGCGATGATAAGCGTAGTACGCAGTGGAATGTTTCCTGCGTAGTCAGGGCCAAGGGCTCTCTGACAGAGTTGTAGCTTATCGAAGAGTAGTTGAAGGACTTCGTGGAGGATTTGGAAGCATCTTGGGCACGAATCGAGTTGAAAGTGGTTGTGGTCCAATCTGTATAGTAATGGACATGGTTAACTTCCGTGTCAAAGTGTTGTTTGATGCTGTCGTATGCCTTCCTAAACGTGGTAGTCCATTCGATCTTGTTAATGTAGAACGTTTGTGCTCTTCCAGCGAGGATTCGGGGGAAAAGGGCGTGAAATTGTGACGGTTTCACTTGGATGTTGTAGCAGATACTCATGAAGATTCGGTTTCTCATCGAGGAGGTCGTACGGCTCTCCTGTGTAGTTCTGGTCCTTATCCCAGAGCTTCATGAACATATATTGGGTATCTGCGTCAACAGTGGCATTCGGGGTATCATCCGGGGGAAGTTTTGTATATGCGTCGAGATGCATATGCTCGGACGGAGGTTTAGGTGGGGTTTTGGGCGGATTGGACGAGTTCGGGTGCTTGAAGCGGTGGGTTGTCGGATGGGCTGTACGAGAGTTCAAGTTAGGTGCATCTTGGGTCAGAGCGGAAGTCGTGGGAGGTGATGTTGTTATCGGTAGTGCCTCAGTGATGGGTTCCTGGGCAGGTGGCTTCGTTAAGGTCTTAATGGGCTGTTGTTCGTTAAGACTGTAACGGGGTGTTGCTACCGGTGGCGATTGGGGTTCTCGGGAGAAGTTAGGGCATTTGATCCTGTTGCTCGTAACTTATAAGCGGTCGTCCCAATGTCAAAATCCATCTCCATGTACTCTCGTTCTGGCCATGCAGGTCGGTCCTCCACAGTTTGCAACATGATGAATTGGGGTGCAAAGGCCATTTTTCCGTCCTGTATAGATGCCACGTCTCCTTAGAAGTAATCTAAGGGCTCTCTTGTAGTCCATATGTACCCGGTTCCATATGTCTTGGTTCCAGCCTTCGAAGTGTTGTTGGAAGTGGTCAGGATGTCGTCTCCTTCTAGGCGTTCGAATTGGGCATTGACATGAACCTAGCGGCGTACGTCGTAACTGCGATCTCATCTTCCTCGTCAGGTTTGATGTCTTGTCCCCAAAGGGTAACATCAACTTTATCGAATACGGATGTCTGGATAGCTAGTCCTTGCATCCGTTCGCTCAATTGTTCGAGCTGAGCGCTCTCGTTCGGAGTCGTAGCTCGGTCGGTCGGGGTCATCGTTGATCAAGTGAATGAGACGATGGAGTCGTATCTGGCTGTCGAAATACGTCTTTGTCGGGTCTAGTAACAACTGTTGATCGATGCCTTGCAGCCGATAATAGAAGTCGCTAGGCGATGTGGTCGCACTACTAATCGATGCCTTGCAGCCGATTAATAGCTTGGTAGGTTCTCCCAGATGCCTGGCAGCCTGAGATAGCCACTTAGCACAAATAACCTTCCTCAACCGATGCCTTGCAGCCGATCTTGAAGGTTAGCGATTTGTCTCTTCTTCCTAGCTGTCTGTGATCGACCAAGTCGACCACTGATCCCGGGTACTAGCATTGACTTCAACGGTGCAAAGATAACCCTCCAAGACACCACTTTCCACAACGCTCTACTGCTTCAACAAAAGGGTCAAGCAGCCAAGATCGAACCCATCGACATCAAGGCATACGATCGAGCCCAACAGTACGTGGAACAGCGTGCCCGTGGCGCGTATGTGGCTTCAATCTGTCAACCAGAGGCCTCATTCGACATCTCTATTGCTGCCCAGGTCCAAACCCCACGGAAGAGGATTGCACGACCCTCAACAAGCGGCTTCAATGGCAGAAAGACCACCAGCAGCGAGGCCTAACGTATATCCCTATTGACCTCGCCAATGCCAAGCTTATCGTCTTTACCGACGGTTCCTTTGCGAACAATAAGGACCTATCGTCACAGCTAGGCTTCGTCATTGCCCTAGTCAATGAGACCGAGACCGCACGTACCAAAGACCAATTCGGGATCAAGGGCAATGTCCTCCATTGGAGCTCAACGAAGTGTAAGAGGGTCACCCGAAGCGTGCTAGCATCAGAGATCTACGGCATGGTCAACGGATTCGATATTGGGATATCACTAGCAACGACGATACGGAAGATCACAGACCGCCTCAATCTTCCCCTATCCCTAATCGTTTGCACCGACTCTTTTCCTCTACGAGTGCCTCGTTAAGCTAGGCACAACGAAGGAGAAGCGATTGATGATAGATATCATGGCCCTACGTCAATCCTACGAAAGGCGTGAGATCACAGAAATCCGCTGGATTAACGGCGCAGACAACCCAGCAGATGCTATGACAGGCATCGCCTAACCGCGCCCTCGAACGCCTCGTCGATACGAATAGCCTTACGATTAGGATAGAAGGATCAGTCGAACGCCCTCCCTAGCTGCCGCTCGAACCGTCACTCTTTTCGCACCCTTGCGGTTGCTGCTACGCTCCGCACCTGCTGCTACTGCTGCGATTGCAGCGATAAAAGAAGATTTGCCAGTGTGGGAATGTAGCATATAGCTATAGTAGGATTGTAAGGGAGGTGCGCACACACGCACACGTGACCCTTAGCGTCACGTGTATGGACCTCGGGGATCCGTGTATAAAGGGCACGTAGTGTGCCCCCTCATTCCCTTTCCTCCCTTCCTAGCAAGACATCTTGAATACAACCCATTGCGTTACTGCAGTACAGACCTCCCGACACTGATCAGTGTCGGTAGGTCTCTACACAGGCCTGCGTGCAAATCGCAATGGTATGTGTAATCGTTGATGTCTGTTCTAGAAAGGGGGAAGAGGGGGCAAAGGGCACGGAGCTAGCTATGTGTCCTCCGCTATCCTCAACTGCACACGTGAGAGCGCACGTGACCTATCTAGATGGGTACAATGGATTACTACAATTCCCACAATAAATAATATATATTTACTTAGATTATATAATATACTTTTAAATAAAAGTATAATATAATATATTCCTAGTTAGGTTTAAGGGATAAGTACTTTCGAAACCCTACTTAAGTATAGAACTAAACTACTAGAAAATCGATTAATACTACTTAAACGACTAAGTTATATTATTAAAACCTAATTATAGTATACTACTTAAATACCGCGATAATTATAGTTTATTAATAAGATATCTTTTAGAGATATATAAAATCTATAAATATACTAAAATAAAGAAATAGTATAATACTACTTACTTTAAAGTATCTAAACCCTTAATCTTTTAAAGACTTATATAATAAGTTAAATATAATAAAGAAGATTATAATAAATATATATACTTAAACTATAGATTTTATAAATATAAAAAAGTATAAGTATAGTATAAATAATATAATAGTATATTAAAAGATTATTAGTAATATATATAAAGGCAATAAGCTATATTTAACTAAGGAAGAATTAATATAGAAATACTATATAAAAAATAAAAAGACGCTAAATAAAAACTTAACCTTTAGTATAAAAATAAATAAAACTATAAAGTATAGTATATAATTAACTATAAAGTAGTATAATATAAATAATATAGTATTAAGAAATAAGAAATCTTTAATTAACTATAAGAAATTAATCTCTTAAGCCTTAATATAATACTATACGATAAAGAAATAAAGAAACAATATTAATAATAAATTAAAGAAGAATACCTAAATAAAATAAATAAAGACTAAGTAAAAGATAAGGTACGCTATCTATAAAAAGGCTATAGACTAGTATAATATAATAAGATCTAAGGACCCTATATATAGTAATAGTAAGCTATAGTAACTAAATAGTATTAAATATCTAAATCGCGGGATATTATATATATATACTTTGAAACTATAGCGCGATAGGTAATTACGTTTTACCTAGAGTTATTAATTATTATCGACTTATATAAAGATATAAGAAAGATTTATATAAGCTTATAAATATTAAAGGAAAGGCCTTTAACTATAATAATAGAATTATTAATATAGAGATTAATTACCTTAATATTAATATTTAAGGCTATAATAAATAACTTAACTTTAATATTATAAATATTAAAGAATATAACCTTATATTAAGGCTTTTATAGCTATAAGAGAGCAACCTATTAATTAACTAGAAAACTAGCTAGCTATATTAAGATAAAGATATAAGTTTCTAGGACTAATAGATTTAAGAGAAAGTAAAATTTTATAATAATTTAGCTACTAAATAAAATAAAAGGGATAATAGTTTAAGTAAATTATTATAGGCTTTAGCAATATAAACGAAAATAGTAACCGAACTAGTAGATATAATAAAATCGACTAATAAGACCTATATATTAACCGATATAGCTATATAACCTAGTATCTAATATAAATAGAATAAAGGATATAATATAAAGATTTAAAGAGTTATTACTACTCTAAGGAAAGACCTTAAATAAATTAATAAAGAGCTTAAGTTAAGAGAAACTAACTCTTTAAAGAAAGAATAAAGCTTATAAGATAGAATAAAGAATATCCCTTAAGAATACTAGAAATATAATAAACTCTTTAAGAAAGAACTTAAGATAAGGTTACCTAAATATAGCTAATAGGACTATAAAATTTATCTTAAGAATAAAATAACGCTAACGTTTTATAAGATCTATAACTTAAACGAAAAGTAACTATAAACGCTATACGACTACTTTAATAAGAATCTATAAAAGGGATATATATAAACGTTAATATTTAAAGTAAGCTACTTAGTTATATTTATTTTAAAGAAAAATAGTTAGCTATAATTAATTATTAACTATAGACGCTTAAATAATATTATAATAAAGGACCGAATACTATTACTACTTATATTAGAACTATAAGATTAATTATATAGAAAAAAATAGTTTATAGCCCTTAATCTTAAAGGCGCCTATAACTTAATATATATAAAAAAGGGATATAAGTAAATAATAGCCTTTAAATTAAAATTTAAACTATTTAAATATCTAGTAATACTATTTAAACTTATAAATATACTAGCTACCTTTTAATAGATAATTAATAATATCCTATATAAATACTTAAATATCTTTATAATAGTATACTTAAATAATATCTTAATCTTCTTAGATACCTTAGAAGAATATAAGGAATACGTTTATAAGGTACTTTATATACTTTAAAATATAAAGTTATTAGTTAAACTAAAGAAAAGTAAGTTCTATATATAGAAAGTAAACTTTCTTAGATATACGATCTTATTAAGAGAGATATAAATATAATAAGATAAAATTAACTTAGTTAAAAAATAGCTAACGCTAAAAAACGTTAAGAATATATAAAGTTTCCTAGGATTTATAAATTACTACTAACGATTTATTAAAGATTTCGGAAAGATTATAGTACTACTATATAACTTAAAAAAGAAGGAAAAAGAATTTATATAAGATAATAAAGCTAATAAAGCTTTTAAATATATTAAAACTATAATTATATAAGAACTAGTTTTAACTACCTTTAATCTAAAACGATAAATTAAACTTAAAACCGATATATTAGACTTTACTTTAAGAGTATAAATTAGGTAAAAAGATAATAAAGGAAGACTATAACTAATTATATTTTATTTGAAGAAGCTATATAGCGTAGAACTTAATTATCTTATCTATAATAAAGAATTCCTTATAATTATTTAAGCTTTTAAGGAATTTCGATACTACTATCTTAAAAATAAGTATAAAGTTAAGGTTTATATAGATTATAAGAATATCTTATACTTTATAATAATATAATAGTTAAATAGATAATAGATCTAATAAGCTAAATACTTATTAGAATTCGACTATAAAATAATCTATAGAAAAGGAATAAAAAATAGTTAAGCTAACGCCCTTAGTCGATAAAGTAACTATAATATAAGGGTACTTATAGTAAAAGGATAGCTCTTAGAAATTAACGAAAATAGAAATAACTAGTAATAATAGCTAAATATAGTATTTAGAGTATAACCTAATAACTTAATATACTAAAAGATCTAAAAAATAAATAAAAGAATATAAAGTACTAAGTAGATATAATATAGAATATTTAGAAGTTCTAATATATAAAAATAAAATCTAGATACTATTACTATTATAAGATAAAGTTATATAAGATATATATAAATATCTAATATATAAATACTAAGGAATCTAAAGAATAATAAAATAGATTAAATAATAATATAACTTCTTATAGCTTAAGAAAGTAGTATAATAAGTTATTAAAGTATATAAACTTTATATATAAAGTAATACTAAACGATATAAGCTATATAGAGAATTATAACTACTATTAATATTAAAGAAACTATAGGATTTAATAGCTTTTAACTATATTATAAAGCTATTACTATTAAAAGAACTTATAACTAATATTAAGTATAATAGTATATTCGTTATTACTAATAAATTAATAAAGTATAGATACTTTTTACTATATAAAGAAGTAAGTAATATAAAAGAGCTAGTATATATATTCCTATAAATAGTTATTAGTAATTATAGACTACTAAATAAGATTATCTTTAATAAAGGAAGTATATTTATAGCTAAGTTTTAGTAAGTTCTTATAGTATAATTAAGGATAAAAAATAAGCTTAGTATAGCTTATTACCTATAAATAGATAGATAAATAAAACGACTTAATTAAACGCTTAAATAATATTTATAGTTATAAGGAACGGTGTTCTTACTATAAATAAAGTAGCTATAATATACTCTCCTAATTATATAAGCTAATAAGTAGCATATTAATTATAGATAAAATCTTATCTTATAGAGTAAGAATCGCTCGTTATTTTATATATCGTTATATATTAAACGGGTTGCCGGTTATCGTATAATCGGGAATCGAAGGAATAGAGCTAGCTTAGAATACTAGCTAAGACCTCTTAAGAACACCGGCACGACCAACCTCCTTTAAATATAAATATTAGCGGAACTAAGATACTTCTAGATTTACTTAAGGTATTATAGAATTCCCTAGTCTTAGGGCTATACGGCAGCCTAAATCTAGTCCCGAAAGGTTCTTCCGTTTAGCTATAATTATCTATATAAGACAGCATGTCCGCTAGTAGATAGATAGAAAATCATTAACTTTAATACCTCTTCTATATACTAATATACTACTAATAAATTCCGTTGAAAATCCTACCTTATACTCCTTCTTCCCTTTTATTAGGTAGTCTTACGTAATTCCTTAATTTCCTAAAATTCCGCTTTTACTTATATACCTTAAGAATAATACTATATTAGCTATAAATAAAACGATTAAGTTAAATAGCTACTAATAGTATAACTAGCTTATAATAGCTTAGTTATAAAAATAACTAAGCTCTTACTAGTATATACTAATTATAATATAACCTAAAAGTATTTAAGGTTACTTAATAAAGACTATAAGCGGAATAAGTAATACTATAAGTAGATTAGCTATAAAAATTATATAAAGAAATATAATAAGAACTTTAATTTATTAAAGAATAAATATCTACTTACTATAATTAGAAAAGATTATAAGGACTAATCTTTTAAGAGAGAGATATAGTTTACCTTATATAACGAAATATTAAAATAAAATAACTAAGTAATAAATTAGATTTTAAGAAACTTAGACCGTTTAAAGTTAAGAAAACTTTTTTAAAAGTTAACTATAAACTTTCGCTACTAACGATAATATAAATATACCTAATATTTTATATCTTATTATTAGAACTAGTACTATAAAACGCTAAACTATAAGAAAAAAATAAAGTTAACGATAGTTAAGAATATAAAGTAAAATAAATACTAAATATAAGAAAATAAGGTTAGTAATAAAAATACCTTATTAAGTAAAAGGGATATAAACTAAAAGAAAATACCTAGGAACTACTTAAGTACTTAACCTACTATAGTTCTTTACTTTAATAGTTCTACTAGTAAAATCTACCTTAGGTATTATAAAATTGCTTAATAAACTAATAGTATTTTAATTAATTATATTAAATCTACTTATAGATTAAATATTAACTACCGCTTTAGATTCTTAGCGCTTAGCCTTATTAAGGTTATCTAAGGAATAAAGGCCTTAATAGACTATCTTAGTACCCTTTATCTTTAGCTAGCGCTTTTAATAGCGAAGCCGCGCTAAACGAGCTAAGGCTTTATTTAGGTCGGCTTAACCTTTTAATATTCGCTCCTTAGTAATTTCTTCTTTTTTATTTAATCGATCGGACTCTAGATTTATTTAAGATACTAAGAAATATATTAGCTATAAATAATAGGTAGGATAATAAAGTTACTTATAGAAGCTAATTACTACGCTTAACGTATTATAGGAACGACCCTACTATATATATTTAGTATACTTAGAAGATTTCTCTAGTATTTTATAGTAGAAGCTATATAACGAATAGAAAGAATATAGTATAATATTAAAACTAAGATAATTAATAGACTTAGCTAAATAAATACGCTTAAGGGTCTTATAAATAAGACTAAAAGAAGGGGAGATATTATATTACGACTATAGTTAGCGGGCTATAAGAGAGCTAGCTATATTTATATAATAAAGCAGCTTAGAATAATAGTTAAGATAAGAGGTTACTTAAGCTTAGCTTACCTAAAATATATATAAGCTAAGTAAGCCTTATATAAATAGATTACTACTTAGGAGCATAGCTTATAAGTAAGCTATAGTAAGCTATAAAGGGGATTATAGCTAAAACTATAATCTAAGGATAGTCTTTATAAGTATATATAGATACTTACTTTTACTCCTTTAGATAGATAGCTCTCTAGCTTTTAATATAGATCTTTATTATAATTCTATCTTTAATTTTAATTACCTAGTTATAGTCTATAGTCTATAACCTCTAATATATTACTAACGTAATATATATATTATTACTTAGACCACGCCCTAATATATCTATTAATATAAACCCCTTAATAGGTTTATCCCTTAAGAATAATATCGGTCGTTATAAATAGGGCTTAATAAAGGTATAATAAATAGTCTACTTAAAAAAGTAATAGATTATATAAAGGTTTAGCCTTTAAGCGAACTATAAGACTTCTTAGGAGTATATATAATTATAAACTAAAGTAAAAAGGAGATATTTATATCCTAGGAAGACTATACTTATAATAAAATATAAAAATATAATAAAGAAGCCTTATATAACGACCGGTATTATTCCTAAGGGATAAACCTATTAAGGGGTTTATATTAGTAGATATAATAAGGCGTAGTCTAAGTAATAATAAGTATATTACGTTAATAATAAGTTAGAGGTTATAAACTATAGACTATAACTAAGTAATTAAAATTAAAGATAGAATCGTAATAAAGATCTATATTAAAAGCTATCGAGCTATTTATTTAAAGGAGTAAAAGTAAGTAGCTATATATACTTATAAAGACTATCCTTAGATTATAGGCCTAGCTATAATCCTTAATATTAAATTATATAGAGTATAGTAATCTTATTAATCTTTAATTACTTAGATCTCTATAATCCCTTTAATCTTATATCTATTAGATAGTTATACTAACTATTTATCTATTAAACTATATTATATACTTAACGCGGTTGACTATTAGCGGCCTAGTAGCTATAGTTATAATATAATATCTCCCTTTCTTTTAGTCTTATCTATAAGACTTGCTATAGCTACCTTAACCGCTATATATAAATATACCCTTATCGCGTTATATATAAGTATATTATTCCTTATTTCTTTATCCTTTTAAGATATACTACTAATAGTATATCTAGTTATATACTAAAAAGTCGTTCTTAAAAAGCCTTTAAGCGCGCTACTCTTACTAAATATATTAACTTAAGTAAAGATCCTATTAATATACTATATACTTAATACTTTAAAGTAAAGAAGATAAATTATTAAATAGCCGAAAATTCTTTACGCTATAATAATTATATTACTAGTAGTTATCCCTATTATAATAGTATTTTAGTAGCCTCTTTTTATAAGTATCTTTTAATTCTTTTTATATATAGTAGCTAACGTATTTCTTTTAGTAACTAAATTATTAGCGGAGTAGTATAGGCTACATTTTAAAGAAGAGGAAGCTAAGGAAGCCTTATTAAAGCTTTAGGTATACCTTATTAACCTTTAATTATAAATATCTATTACTATTAATCGTTTAGCTTATATCTAAAAGATTCGGAATTATATAAAGGAAAAGAGTTCTAAGTTATTTTATTATAGTATCTAAGAAGTAAATACTAAGGATAGCGTTTTACTTATACTTAATACGTATAAGTATTAAGTAGTAAATAACTTATAATCGTTAAGCGTTTTTAATAAAGCGAATTAGTCCTTATTTAGTATTAGTAAGGAGTTTATAGATCTTAGTCCTTTAATCCCTTTTAAACCTTCTAGTAAAATTATTAAAGTAGAGAGCTATAGTAGGTTAAGTACTTAAGTAGTTCCTAGGTATTTTCCTTTAATCTATATCCCTTTTATTTAATAAGGTATTATTATTACTAACCTTATTTTCTTATATTTAGTATTTATTTTACTTTATATTCTTAATTATTATTAACTTTAATTTTTTCTTATAGTTTAGCGTTTTATAGCGCTAGTTCTAATAATAAGATATAAAATATTAAGTATATCCGTATTATTATTAGTAGCGAAAGTTTATAGTTAACTTTTAAAATAGTTTTCTTAACCTTAAGCGGTCTAAGTTTCTTAAAATCTAATTTATTACTTAGTCGTTTTATTTTAATATTTTATTATATAAGGTAAACTATATCTCCCTCTTAAAAGATTAGTCCTTATAATCTTTTCTAATTATAGTAAGTAGATATTTATTCTTTAATAAATTAATATTCTTATTATATTTCTTTATATAACTTTTATAGCTAATCTACTTATAGTATTACTTATTTTACTTATAGTCCTTATTAAGTAACCTTAAATACTTCTAGGTTATATCTATAATTAATATATATAAGTAAAAGCTTAGTTATTTCTATAACTAAGTTATTATAAGCTAGTTACGCTATTAGTAGCTATTTAACTTAATTGTTTTATTTATAACTAAGATAATATTATAAGTATTATTTAAGCGTTTAGTTAAGTCGTTTTATTTATCTATCTATTTATAAGTAATAAGCTATACTAAGCTTATATTTCGTTCTTAATTATACTATAAGAGCTTACTAAAACTTAGCTATAAATATACTTTCTTTATTAAGATAGTCTTATTTAATAGTTTATAATTACTAATAATAGTTTATAGGAATATATATACTAGCTCCTTTATATTACTTACTTCTTTATATAATAAGAAGTATTTATACTTCGTTAGTCTATTAATAATAATAAATATACTATTATACTTAATATTAGTTATAAGTTCTTTTAATAGTAATAGCTTTATAATATAATTAAAAGCTATTAAATCCTATAGTTTCTTTATTACTAGTAGTTATTATAATTCTTTATATAGCTTATATTATTTAGCTTTACTTTATATATAAAGTTTTAATTTTTTAATAACTTATTATACTACTTCCTTAAGCTATAAAAAGTTATATTATTATTTAATCTATTTTATTATTTTTAGATTCCTTAGTATCTATATATTAAATATTTATATATATCTTATATAACTTTATTTAATACTTTTAGTAGTATCTAAATATTATTTTTATATATTAAAACTTCTAGATATTCTATATTATATCTATTTAGTACTTTATATTCTTTTATTTATTTTAGGATCTTTTAATATATTAAGTTATTAGGTTATACTTTAAATATTATATTTAGCTATTATTATTAGTAGTTCTAATATTCGTTAATTTCTAAGAGCTATCCTTTTACTATAAGTACTTTTATATTATAATTACTTTATTAACTAAAGGTATTAGCTCGACCGATTTATATTTCTTTTCTATAAATTATTTTATAGTTTAATTTTAATAGATATTTAGCCTATTAAATCTATTATCGGTTTAACTATTATATTATTATAAAGTATAAGATATTCTTATAGTTTATATAGACCTTAACTTTATATTTACTTTTAAGGAGGTAGTATTAAAATTCCTTAAAAGCTTAAATAATTATAAGGAACTCTTTATTATAAATAAGGTAGTTAAATTCTATACTATATATCTTTTTTAAGTAGAATATAATTAGTTATAGTCTTCCTTTATTATCTTTTTATTTTACTTATACTCTTAAAGTAAAGTTTAATATATTAGTTTTAAGTTCGATTTATCGTTTTAAATTAAAGGTAGTTAAGACTAGTTCTTATATAATTATAGTTTTAATATATTTAGAAGCTTTATTAGCCTTATTATCTTATATAAATTCTTTTTCCTTCTTTATTAAGTTATATAGTAGTACTATAATCTTTCCGAAATCTTTAATAAATCGTTAGTAGTAATTTATAAATCCTAGGAAACTTTATATATCCTTAACGTTCTTTAGTATTAGCTATTCTTTAACTAAGTTAATCTTATCTTATTATATTTAAATCTCTCTTAGTAAGATTATATATCTAAGGACGTTTACTTCCTATATATAAAACTTACTTTTCTTTAGTTTAACTAGTAACTTTATATTCTAAAGTACGCTAAGTACCTTATAAATATATTCCTTATATTCTTCTAAGGTATTTAAGAAAAATATAATATTATCTAAGTATACTACTATAAAGATATCTAAGTATTTATATAGGATATTATTAATTATGTGGGTAGGCACCTGCGGCAGCTGCTGCAATGAGACGGTACTAGGGTTAACCTGATGTTGTATTCGTCTTGATTCTCTATCTAAGGAGGCAGAGGCCAGCGTGGAGAAAGGGGGCACGCTGCCCTCAGCCGCACACGTGACCGTACGGGTCACGTGCCAACCATGGTTGGTCACACCACTAGATAGATACATTCCTACACAGGCAACTCTTCTTTTGCTGTGAGAAGCACAGCAACACCTTGAACGGGTCTAAAGGATAGTAGCGTTAAGGCCGTGAAGGAATGTGCCGTGAGGGCGTGTGTCATTATTGCCAAAAGTGGGTCCGACGTCTTGTTCTTAGCTGTAGATATCTGGGAAGAAGTGAAGGGTCTTCCTGATAGGAGCAATCATTTGATCATAGGTATAAGGAGCGGTTAGGAACGTTGTACGTATCCTTCGACTCGAATTGTCAGACTATTGGTATCGATGAAGCGTTCCAGGGCTCGGTTTGGTGATGCTTTCGTCATTGCATCTGCTGGGTTGTCTGCGCCGTTGATCCAACGAATATCTGTTATCTCTCTCTTCTCGTATGACTGGCGAAGGGCCATGATATCAATCATCAATCGTTTTTCCTTCGTCGTACCGAGCTTGACTAGGCATTCGTAGAGAGTACGAATCCGTACAGACGATGAGAGGGATAGGAGGAAGGTTGAGTCGTTCCGTAATTATCTTCATAGTCATCGCAAGGAGATGCCTATGTCGAATCCGTTGGCCATACCGTAGATCTCTGATGCTAGGACGCTACGGGTAACACGTTTGCACTTTGTTGAACTCCAGTGTACGATGTTACCACTAATCTCGAACTGTTTTTCTTTGTGGTTTGTCTCGTTAACGAGGGTAATGACGAATCCTAGTTGGGAGGATAAGTCCTTGTTGTTTGCGAAAGAACCATCGGTGAAAACCATCAGCTTTGCAGTAGCTAGATCAATTGGTTTGTACGTGAGGCCACGTAGTTGGTGATCCATTTGCCATTGCAGTCGCTTGTTCAAAATTGCGTAATCTTTATCCTCAGGGGTCTGTACTTGGGCGGCGACTGAAACATCGAAAGAAGCTTCCGGTTGAGCAATTGAAGCAATGTATGAGGCTCGCGCTCGTTCCTCAACGTAGCGCTGGTGACGATCAATTGCTTTAGGGTCAATGGTGGTCATTTTGCTGCTTGTCCCTTCTGTTGAAGTAAAGGGATCCTTTCTTAAGGGGTTATTATTCAGCAACGTCAGTCTTGCACCATTAAAGTCAACCGTTGTTCCGTATGTGATGTCAGTCTTGGGCTTGGAACGAAATTCTGCCTTTGTAGCTCTTCTTCTTCACGGGTAGAAAAGTTGTTCGTTCCAAGGATGAGGTGTCATCAGTTTGCATTCCAACAATACCGAGCGTGTCAGGGCCAGTATTCGAAATCAGTAGGCAGGAGTCATAGGTGGAGGTAGACATATCCAGCTTTTCGAGGTGATGCTGCTGATATGTGCGGAACCAATGGACTCCGGCTTCTGCGATACCGTACAGGGCTTAATAACACGAATAATTGTTCCGTTAGGGTATTTGCCTTGTAGTTCCGTGGGCAAATACGTAAGAATGGTCCGGAAAGCTTGGTCTGGGATTGCGGGTATGCCTGAGTGATATCACGGAGGAGAGGGTTATGCCGTAGTTTTGAAGAAGTCCGGGGCAATAGCGAGGATGAGTCTCTGGCTAACGCGTTGAATTGTCGGAGATTGCGTCAGGAGGGTGGTCTTCTCAAAGTCGTTATGTCCTTGAATAACAAGTCGAGACTTTTCGTAGGGCTTAGTGTTGATTCCTTTGACTTCACGAACCATTCGAGAGCGAAAGATTCTATAGTTTCCATGAGTCATTTGATCGTATCGTTCAAATTGGAATACACCGCGGCCAACGAGGTCAGTAATCTCTTTGTTATCGGATTCTTCGAAGGGGTCACCAGGAGAGGTGATTATGCCATCAGACCGTAGCTTGAGGAAAGAGCTTGTGCATCTTCCTCCTTTTGGGTCAAGAAGCTCTGGTCTACGGCTTGGGCCATCATGATCAAATCCTTTGGCTTGTTCTTTGATCCTGGTGGGCGTCCTCTCTTGCGGGGGCGGGGTTCAGGTCGGGCAGGCAGGTCCGTTAGGGTCTTAACGGGTCTTGAGCCGGTTGTTCATTAAGATCTGAACGAATGCCTGAGGGTCTGTCGTCGTGTAGGGTCGGAAAGAGTGGTATCATCACGCAGATACGGTTGTACAAGGGTCGATCGAAAGACTTGGGGGCCGTTGACTGTGTCAATGGTGATGTTATGGCTATCAATCGATGCAATCTTGAAGGGTCCTTGCCAACCGTCTTTCTCTCAAACGCGAACTTCACTTTGCAGCGGGAGGGATAGCACTTCTGTCGTGCTCGGGCCGTTGCGTGCATGGAGGGCATCCTTAACTCGTCTTTCTGCCGAGAGTTGGCGGAGCATTTTCATCGCTTTCTGCATAGCTTCCGATCTTTTGAGGGTGGAAGCGGAAGGGGCGAGTCTGTAGATACGCGAGGGTATGCGCCGAAAACAAGCAACGTAGGCACAAGACCGTCAGGTCCTGCCGTATCATTGATTGCTTTAACAGCCATTTGAAGGACTGTTTCGGCGGAAGTGGTGTGGCCAATCTCAGCATGGAGGATGTTAAAGGCGCGTCGGAGGGGTGCGTGATAGCGTTCAATCTTTCCAATGGACCAATGCGTCTCAACAGGTACTTGAGAGCATTTGATCCCCATAATCTTTGCTTCGTTCCGGAATTCGAGAGAAGCAAAGTTAGTTCCTGCATCGTGACGGAGGGTATCAGGAGGTCCAAGATACGTGTCGATCCAGAGGGTCCGGAGGGTCTCCCATGTATCTTTAGCTGACATTGACGGTAAAAATCTGGCTCCTTGGAAAGCAGTAGCTGAGTCCACAACGTGTAGAACAGGGCGTTGTGGTGTTCCTAGGTGCATCACATCAACGATGATTTCGTAGTTGAATTCTTGATCATCGTTAAGGGTGAACTTGAAGCGGCGTGGGGCTTGTGAGTGCATTTGACAGTGGTGACAGAACTTAGAGATAGTCTCTAATGTGTCTATCGAGACGTCACTGTGCCCGGCTTGCTTCAAGAGGTGATGGAGCCTAGGGACTGCTGGGTGTCCAAAGCGTCGGTGAAGTGTACGAATCTCTGTTTCCGTAAGAAACGAGATAGACTCTTCATCTTTCGTAAGGAAGAACCAGGGATGTCCCCATTTGCGGATGACTGGGATGCTGGTAGGGCGATTAGTACAATGATTACTACAATTGATGGTATCTGTGATGTTATTGAAATAGATACCAAGTCGATCCATATCAGCAAGGCAGAGCAAAAGGAGTTGGGGTTTGAAGGATGTGGAACGTGATCCTTCCGAGGGGTGTTTTTAGGGCAACTGTGCCAAGGGAGTTAATCGTGTCGCCGTTGCCAAATTTGATGGAGGCCTGGCCGGATGTAGAGCTGTCGAGAGCTACAGAAGGATCTTCTCGTTGTAGGGCGATGTACTGAGAATATCCTGCTGTGGAGAATGTTGCTGCACCTGTGTCGATCATGATACCTTGGAATCTATCCCTGAATAGCGATCTTCAATAATAAATTGCGAGGCTGGAACAACGGTTTGATCCGTCTGATAGACGTCTTCTCCTGTGATCAAATGATTGAATGCCTGTTGACAGAGCATTTGGCTTGCTTGCCATTGTTCCGGGTGATCGTTGGTGCTATTGTCATGTTCTTCCCATGTATCTTCAGTGTCATCAAAGCTGCTCATCTCATGACCTTCGTAGTCTAGAATATAGCCTCCGATGTCCGTGAGTTGTACACCTATGAAGTGGCATTGAGTGATATGTTGGTCCTTGGCCTTTTGTCGTTCATCCGTAGAGTGTTTAGTTGACCAACAGCCTTCTTGTCCACAAACAAAACACTTCTTTGTCCAGTTGCGGTTATTGTAGCTAGGATTGTAGTTACTACGGCTTTGAGGCCGGTAGTTTCCACGGTTGTAGCTTTGTCCGTATCCGCGGCTGGGTCGTTGACCTGAATATCCGTATCTGCCTCGAGAGCGGTTGTTATTGTATCGACGGTCGAGGTAGTACTGATGGCGTGGATCGTTATGATCGAATGATCCAGCAAAGTCAAGGGAAATTGAGAAGTTGTTATGAGGGCAAGATGGGTTTCAACGGATGCACGAAGATCTGCAAGAAGGTGCTCGACGTTATCGGCGGGTTTGAAAAGAGCGTATTGGAGTTCGGGTACTCCACGGCATGCTTTCATAAGCGTTGTACGCAGTAGAAGGTCTCCTCCGTACTCCTGCCAAGGGCTCGTTGGCAGAGCTGAAGCTTATCAAAGAGGGTTTGAAGCACTTCGTGGGGTCTTCGAAGCATCTTGGGCACGGATGGAGTTAAAGGTTATTGTTGTCCAGTCAGTATGGTAGTGGACATGGTTGACTTCCGTGTCAAAGTGTTGTTTGAAGATATCATACGCTTGTCGGAACGTCGTAGCCCATGTGATCTTATCAAGATAGAATCTTTGGGCTCTTCCATCAAGGATCCGGGAAAGAGTGCGTGAAATTGTGACGGTTTCACTTGGATATGAGAGCAGTTGCTTAAGAAGAGGCGGAGCTTATCATCAAGGAGATCGTACGGCTCTCCTGTGTAGTTCCGATCTTTGTTCCAGGTCTTCATAAACTTCTGCTGGATGTCGCTATCGACGATAGCGTTCGGGATGTTATCCGGGGGGAGTTTCATGTATTCTCCAAAGGTTGCAGGGCCGGATAAGTGTTCGGGGATGGGGTTGGTGACGGGTTGGACGAGATCGGGGTTCTGGAAGCGGTAGGAAGTCGGATGAATAGTAGAGAGGTCGGAGCAGGTTTATCTTGGATAGTCGGAGCAGGAGTAGGTGCGTTAGGAGGGCTCGTTAGGGTCTTAATAGGTTGTGGTTCGTTAAGACCTTGATGAGGTGCTGCTAAGGGCGTAACTGATGGTGAAGGAGGTTGAGACGGATGGGGATTAGTGGAAGCATTTGATCCTAGTAATGCTGTCTGCCTCCTGAAGGCAGCAGTCCTCTCATCAAACACCATCTCCGTAAACTCCTGCTCTGGCCAGGTTTGTGGGTTCTCGATAGTTTGTAATATGAGAAATTGTGTTGCGAATTTCCCCTTTGTGAACCTGTGTAGATACCTCTTTCCCTAGTAGTTTCCTGAGGGCTCTCTTGTATTCATTCGGGGCGCGGTCCCATGTGTCTTCGGTCCATTCTTCAAAATGCTGTTGGAAGTAACCAAGGAGGTCGTATCCTTGATCACTGCCAGATTGAACGATGAATATGAACTTTGCCACATATGTCGTTACTGCGATCTTGTCCTTTTCGTCGTGTGTGATATCGTTGTCCCAAAGGTCGATATTAATTTGTCGGAATGCGGATGCTTGGATGTCTAGTGCCTGCATCTGGTCGCATATTTCTTCGAGCTGGGCTTCTGGGGACATAGCTCGGGCGGTCGGGGCTATCGTGATCAAATGAATGAGACGATGTGGGGTTCGTATTGGTCTCTTCGTATACGAGTTGTCGCTAATAGGAGGTCGAGCGTCGCGTACTAAGTAGGTCGTTCGCGGCCAGACTGAACTGACGGGGATCTTGCTACTTAACGTCAAGGGTCGAACGTTCTTACTAGTTGTTTGCGATGTGGTCGCCTGTCGATTCCGGTGCTCACGGCTAGGCAAACTAGCGGGCGATCGTAATCAACAGTTGGAAGGACTCTCGCGCGGCTGGGCAAACCAGCGGGAGATTCCTTGTTCTTAGCACAAATAACCTTCTTCTGAGCGCTACTCAGGGCCACAGTAAAGTGACGCGGACTATAGCACCTTCGAAGGTTGAGGAATTTGTCTCTTCTACTTAGCTGTCTGTGACGGGCGTGGGCCGGTCACTGATCAGTGTGGGTAGGCACCTGCGGCAGCTGCTGCAATGAGACGGTACTAGGGTTAACCTGTGATGTTGTATTCGTCTTGATTCTCTATCTAAGGAGGCAGAGGCCAGCGTGGAGAAAGGGGGCACGCTGCCCTCAGCCGCACACGTGACCGTACGGGTCACGTGCCAACCATGGTTGGTCACACCACTAGATAGATACATTCCTACAAATTATCTATTAAAAGGTAGCTAGTATATTTATAAGTTTAAATAGTATTACTAGATATTTAAATAATTTAAATTTCGTTTTAAAAGCTATTATCTATTTATATCCCTTCTTTATATATATTAAGTTATAGGCGCCTTTAAGATTAAAGGCTATAAACTATTTTTTATTATATAGTTAATCTTATAGTTCTAATATAAGTAGTAATAGTATTTAGTCTTTTATTATAATATTATTTAAGCGTCTATAGTTAATAACTAGTTATAGCTTACTATTTTTCTTTAAAATAAATATAACTAGATAGCTTACTTTAAATATTAATATTTATATATATCCCTTTTATAGGTTATTATTAAGGTAGTCGCGTAACGTTTATAGTTACTTTTTATTTAAGTTATAGAAGTACTTATAAGTAAGTAGTATTTATAGATTATCTTTAAATTCTCCTTATAGTTATTATTCTTATTATAAAGCTATAATAGTATTAACTATATTAATAGCTATAGTATAGTCTCCTTTATATAATACTAGTTAATATCGAATTAATATAGCTTATTAGTTTTTTATAAGAATTTAAGGTATTTATTAGGTTTTATTTTTAAGTATTTCTTTAAATTCTTTAAAGTATAAAGCGTATTTTTTAATTATAGTATTTTCCCTTAATAGCGTAGGTAGTAGTATAAGTTTATTTTTATCTTTTATTTCTTTAAGTATTTCTTATTCTTTAAAGCTTATATTATTAATACTTTATTATTCCTCTTTAAGTTATTATCTAAGTTTTATAAGTATAAGGGCTATATTTATATCTTCTTTATTATACTATTTATAGACTACCTATTATTATTATCGGTTTTAATTTTATATATCTTCTTAGAATTATTTACTATTCTTTTTAATTTAGTTTAAAAAGACTTCTTTAAGAAAAAGGTATTTTAGTTCTATAAATTTAACTTATTTTTATATTTTAAGATCCCTTTATTATATTATTATAAGTTTTCTCCTTAATAGCTTTAAGGACTATTTAGTATTATTCTTATTGCTTAGGTATACTATATATTTACTATTATAGTATATAGTCTAACTAAGGAGTTTATACTTTAGTTCCTATTTATTAATAGTATTTAAGTATTTCTTATCTTTTAAAGCTAGTACTTAGTATTTTCTTCTCCTTATAAGGTTATCTATATTCTTTAAAGTAATATCTAAGTTTCCTATAGTTAAAATACTCTCCTTTACTTTTTTATATTATATTTAGGTCTATCCTACCTAAGTTAGTTATATAAGTATAAGTATTAAGAGTTTTACGCTTCTTTTTATAGTTAGCGCGTTAGTTAAAGTTATTCTTATAAGAAGGGTTTTAGTTTCCTCTTCCTTATTTCTTTTCTTTACGTCGCGTATATAATCTATTATTAATTTATACTATTATAGTAATATAGTCTAAAAGGTTATTAGGTTAATTTTCTTTATAGAGTTCGTCCTTAACTTCCTTTTTAAGCTTATTATAAAATCGTAATATAAGAGGTTTTCTTATAAAGAGAGATATAAGAAGTATATAAAAATATATAAAGGTAAGATTAAAAGTAAGGGGTTAGATAGGTAAGGTAAAGAGATTTAATTCTTATAAGGGCAGTAATTATAGTAAGGGAATAATTATTATATTACCTTAAATTTTCTTCTTTCCTTTATTTAACGCCTTTCTTTATACTTATTTAGTATCTTAATTAATAAAGAAGATCTTACTTAAAGAAGCTATTAATATCCTTTTAACTACTAAGCTTTTTACTAGTTTTTCCCTTCTTTTCTAGCTATTGCTAGTATATCCGTCTTATCTCTCGCTACCTTTATAGGAAGCTATCGCTACTTTTACTTCCCCTTACGCCCCTACCCTCCTTTTTATACTTCTTTTTAGCTCCTTCTTCCTTCTTTTATACTAGGTAGTTTTATCTTCCTTAGTCCCTCGTACTAAGGGATATCTCTAAGAAGTATAAAATTAAGCTATACTTCGCGATATACCCCCTTAGCTATAGCCTACCCTTATAGAAAGGGTAAATCTAACTACCTAGGCCGGTAAGCGTATAGAGGAGGTCTTAGTCTATACTTATCCCTTACTTAAGAAATCTAGGTTTTAGCCCTAGGCTCTTTTAGACCTACTTTAGGAAAAAGGGGCCTTAAGGAGGAAATTAAGTCTTATAAGAAAGGGGGCTTCTCTAAGGATAAGTCCCTAAAAAGGGGGCCTTTAAGAAGAATAAGTCCTAATAAAGCTAAGGGCCCTCCTTTAAGATAAGTCCTAATTCCTTTCTTTAGCTATAGACGTCTCCTTCTTCCTATATACTATTAGCTCCTTTTATAGACTCTTAAAGTAGGCTTCTAAGGAAAACTTCTCTTAAACGTCTTCTAGCTTAATTTACTATAAAAATATAGCTAGCTTTTACTTTAGTAGTAGCTTTATAAGACCGTTAGCTTTTATTAATACTATTAAAACCT
The DNA here is from genome assembly GCF_020360975.1 of Hirsutella rhossiliensis. Taxonomy (NCBI): domain Eukaryota; kingdom Fungi; phylum Ascomycota; class Sordariomycetes; order Hypocreales; family Ophiocordycipitaceae; genus Hirsutella; species Hirsutella rhossiliensis. The sequence continues at coordinate 716,832 of NW_025408671.1, read as the reverse complement.
AATAAACGGAAATATATCCCTTTTAAACTTCTTAGTATAACTAATACTAATAGATATTAATATACTATAGCTAGGTTAATAACTTACTATTTTCTATAAGAATTTATATAGTCTATATATTATTATATTTTATAGCTAATAAGGTCGGAATTTATAGTTATAAAGATATTAGTAGCTAGCTAAGGAAAATCGCTTCTTTTAACGCTTTTAAAAGAGCTAGTAGCTTTGCCTCTATACTTAAAGTTATAATAGTAGCTTATTTCGAAGCTCTCTAAGTAATAGTTCCTCTAAAAAGGGATATAATATACCCCTATAAGCTCTTTCTATCTAAGGAATTATCTATAAAGAACGAATCGCTTAAATAAAGGAAGATTTCGTTAGCTAATTTCCTTCCCTACCCTCCTAGGCGTAGACTATATAATCTCGTTAAATAAAGATAAAGGATTACTTAGTCTACTACTTCTTAATGCCTAGGGCTAGGATTCTAGTTATACTTAGCTAGCTAGGAGACCGTAAAAGAGATATCTAGTTTAGTAAAAATAGCTAAAAAAGGTAAGGAGCCTACCTTTTATTAATATTAGTATTTCTCTTACTCCCTAGCTTAAAAGGATAGATTAGGTAAAAGCTCTTTATCTAATATAAGTATAGAGGGAAGCTTCTTATTAAGGGAATTAAGGAGGAATTTATAAGCGACCTTATCGATATAGGCGTCCTAGGTAAGCTAGATAGTCTATTAAGACCTATTTTAAAAGATTCATATCCCTAAGAACTACTTTAGCTCCCCTAGCTTAGTTTCTTATACCTTTATTATAGGCCTTTTATAGCCTCCTTAGTAGTTACTTCTTCCTCTTTTAAATAAGCTTAGATAATATCGTTAATATAGAAAAAGACTATGATTTTTCCCTTTTATATTATATATAGTTCTTAAGGGACTTTCTTAAAGCCTAGGGCTTTAAGGGAACCTATTAAATACTATTACTAAAGAAGGGGCAATCTTTATAGTCTATATAGAGCTTTCTTAAGCTATAGAACGTTTCCTAGCTATTAGAAACTAAGAGGAAGTCGTATATAAATAACTTCTTCTTCCTTAAGTAAGTAGTTAACGAAGGCGTTAACTATATCTATCTAATTTAGTTCGAGGTCGAATTCTACTACTATAGCTATAAGGGTCTAAAAAGACATCCTTATTAAAGTAGTTGCCTTAGTAAGTAGATCCCCTTTTTCCTATTAATTCCTATAGATAACTAGCTAGGCTTTATACTTTTAAAGGAAGCTAAGTTTATTAGTCTTATAGATAAAGACCTACTTATAGCCTAGGACTTATTTTCCTATTATTTTTTCTTTAAGGACCTCTTTAAAAGACCCTATCTCTTTATATAAGGCTAGGTAGTCTTTCTAAGCCTAGAAAAACTAGTCTTTAAAAGGGTGTCTTTCTAGCTACTTTTAGTTTACTAATAGGTCTAGGAGGTCTCTACTATATACCTTCCTTACTAATAGCTATAGCTTAAAGAGCCGGCCTACTATAAATACTCTATAGGAACTATCTTCTATAGGCGTTAGATAGAAGTTAGAGAAACGATTAAAATAAAGGAAAGGTTAGTCTTCTTTTATATCGGGCCCTATACCTTCCTTTGCTTCTCGAAGTAGGGATAAAAAGGTAGCTAGGTAATCCTTTAAGAGAGGTGCCTTTCCTACCTCCTTAAAGGTCGAGATAGGAAGACTAATAAAGAAAGCTACTTTTAGATCTTCTTCTTACGTAGGAGGAGGTATAGGGAGGTAGGCGTATTCTAGCTCTACCGCTTTCTTATAGTCTCCTTCTTTATCTAGATTATCTAATCTAGTAGCTTCCTCTTTTTTAAAGTTAGCGTTATCTTTAATATCTTCGACGTTAGTTTCCTTTTTTATTTTCTTATCTAAGGCCTCTTCTTATAACTATTAGGAAGGGGGAATTTAAATCTTTTAAATTAGCTAACGTTATAAGAGTAAGAGGGGCTATTAATCCCTCTTTTTATTAAAGAAGCTAGATTCATCGAAAATTATATCCTTAGTTAAAATAACCTTTTATAGAAAAGGAATCTAGATCTAAAAGATATTTATAGAATTATAACTAATAAGGTAACTAATAAAGGCTCTTAAATTAAGCTTTCTTTTCTTCTTCCTTTTTAGCTATATATTAGTAGTTATAGTATATACCTTATAGCTATAAGTATAAAGGTAGGCTAGTAAGGCCCTCTTCTTTATAAAAAGCTTAAGGAGGGATTTTTAGTTTATTCCTTAGTTTAGTTCCCTAGGGTCCTTAGGGTCCTTAAGGGTCCGGTTCTAAAGGTAATAGGCGGTCTTAATAACTTCCCTTTAAAGGTTATATAGAAGCTTTATAGTAAGTCTTATTATACGGGCCCTTTCTATTATAGCACCTCTTAATCTTTCTGCCCTTTCGTTCTAGGCCTAGGTATTTAGTATTAATAGGAGGGGTAAAATGCCCCTTTTTTAAAGCTAATTTAAGATATCCTTTATAAATAGCTCTCTATTAAACTATATCTTCTTTACCTTATAGCTAAAGTAGGATTTTATTTAGTTAACGAAGTCTTAAAAGGTAAACTAGTTATACTTACTTAGGTAGGTCTATAAGAAATAAGGGAAAACTATCCCTAAGAAAGTATCTATAAAAAACATTACCTTAATAAAGATTTCTTAATCCTTAGAGACGTTAGTTTAGTCGACCTAAATTTCCTTATATAGCTAGTCTAGCTATATAAGGGTTCGTTTATAAATTCGTCTCTTAGTTTTCCCTTAGCTATAGTATTTATATTTAACGGTCTTTAGGCCTTTTATTTATACGCCTTATTATTAACCTAGCTTATATAAAGCTAAGGGGCCTAGGTAACTAAGTTATACGTACTAAAGAAGACCGTCTCCTTAGGCTACTAAAAGAGGGTCCTTAGAACCTACCTTCTTAGTAAGGAAAGCTAACTTCTTAAGAGATTCCTTCTTAAGGATAGGTCGGAATTTAAGAATAAATTAACTAAATTTTTCCTCGATAAGCCTAATAGTCTAATTCTTCTGAACTAGCTATATAGGCTTAGACGTCGTATCTTAAAAGATTCCTTCTTCTTAAAGAAAGTAAAAGGAAATTAAGCTCGTTAAAAATTAAGGGTAAAAAGCTACCCTTTTTCGTCGAAGAATTTATATAGACCTATTAGGTAATTTTATTATAAAATTCACCCTTCTATATCCCTTTATCTATATAGTTAATTCCCTAGTAATAAGATATTCCCTTTATACCTTCTTAAAGGACCGGAATTATAAGAGTATATTATAGATATTAAGGGAAGTACTAAAGTTAAGGATAGCTAATTTTTATAGGGGATAATCGGAGGGTCTTAATAAGTAGTCTTACTAATTTATAAGGAAGATAAATACCGGATTTACTATACTAACGATTTTTCCTTGAATTTATAGCTCGAATAAAAGTAGTAGCGTTATTAGTTACTATTCCTTAGTAACTTAAATCTTATTTATCTTCTTTTATAATAAGGGGTCCTCTTTAAGAGATTATTATATTATTTCTTATAGCCTCTTTAAAGGGTTAAATCCGTTAGGTCGGTTTTCCTTAAAGACCTATTAGTATTATAATAATCGATAGCCTAGGGATTTTTAGGCTAGGTAGCTATTTTATTTAGTCTTTTATTTCTTTAAGGAATCCTTATCCCGATCTAAAAGGTCTACTTAAAAACCCCCCCTTTTTACCCCTTATTACTAATTTTAATAAAGAGGTTCGATTTCGACTAGTTCCTTAATTTTTCGACTAACGGACTAAAAGGTCTATTAAGGGACTAGTCGGGCCGGTCTAACTAACGGGACCGGGGCCGGGCCCGGAGTAAGAGGCGGAGCTAGGGCCGGGCCTAAGGCAGCCGTTAAAGATAGTATTAATACTCTGAAGGGAGGTAGAGCTAAAGGAGCAATAGCTATAGTAGTAGTAGTAGTAGCGGGGGCCGTAGCTATAAGGGCTATAAGTTAAACTATCTAGGTTAAGTACTAGCTATAAAGGAATAAGACTACTTACTATTATACTTTAGTAGCCTCTTTATTTAGTTCCTAGCTAGCCTCTTAAAAGATAGTTAAGTAACTATTACTAATAGGCTTTATTAGTAAAGATATATCTTATAGCTACTAGCTAGAAAGAGCTTTTATAAGGAAGTATTAGTTAGCTTCCTTAAGGATTTCTTCTTACTTAGCTAGCTATAAAGAAGCTAGTAAGTTCTTAGTAGAAAAGGCTCCTAGGTATACTATATAGGTCTTCTTAATACGGTTAGTTATATAGCCCCTTAAGGGAGCTATTAAGGTCTCGAGCTTTAAAAGCTATTACTTAGGAGTCTCTTCCTCTTAAAGAGAGATTAGCTTTATAGTACTAATAGATTCTATTATCGCTATACGTATAGTAGTTAGTAGCTTTATCTTATAAAGGTATTCCTTTCGGTAACTCTTATAGTCGCTTAAGGTAGTAGAAAAAGCTCTTTACTATACGGAGGTTAGCTTAAAAAAGAGAGAAGCTCCCTCTATAAATTCCGTTACCTTAGGATAAAGAGGGGGCTTAAGAGGGTCCTACTTATTAAAGAAGACTAAATTATAGATAGTTCTATTTATATAAGCCTATAGCTCCTTTACTTACTTATCTTAATCTTAGGGCTTTATAAGAATCGGCCTATAGACTATAAGGGTAGTAAAGGAATCGTTTTTTAATATTATTATATAGGAAGGATAGAAAGGTTAGTTAAAAACGGCTTTTTTAGTAAGAGGGGTAAAAGGGAGCTATAAGGGATATAAGAAAGGTGCTTTTATAGTAGCTAAAAGGTATAGGAATTTTATTCCTCCTAGGCTTATAACTCTTATAAAGAGAGATATAAGAAGTATATAAAAATATATAAAGGTAAAATTAAAAGTAAAGGGTTAGATAGGTAGGGTAAAGAGATTTAATTCTTATATAGGTAGTAATTATAGTAAGGGAATAATTATTATATTACCTTAAATTTTCTTCTTTCCTTTATTTAACGCCTCTTATTATACCTATTTAGTATCTTAATTAATAAAGAAGATCTTACTTAAAGAAGCTATTAATATCCTTTTAACTACTAAGCTTTTTACTAGTTTTTCCCTTCTTTTCTAGCCGTTACTAGTATATCTATCTTATCTCTTACTACTTTTATAAGAAGCTATTACTACTTCTACTTCCCTTTATACCCTTACCTTCCTTTCTATACCTCTTTTTAGCTCCTTCTTCCTTCTTTTATACTAAGTGTTTTTAGCTTCCTTAGTCCCTTATACTAAAGGATATCTCTAAGAACTATAAAATTAAGCTATACTTCGCGATAGGTTTATCGTCTTAATTAAGTTTTAAGGTAACTTAATAGAACTTTATAGTATAATCTAATACTAAGATCTTTTATTAAAGTTCTTAAAGTTTTTATTTAGCTTTTTATTCCTCGTTAGTTATTTTAAATACCTTTATAATAGCTTCTTTAAATCTTTAGAAACTAGTAAAGACTTTATCTATCTTATTATCTTATCGCGCTAGTTAGTTATCGAGAAAATCCCTTATAATAGGTCTAAACTAAGTAAGTACTATTCTAGATAAATAATTTCCTATATAAAGTACCTTTTTAACTAAGTCTAAGAGTTTAGTAAGGTAAAGCTAATAGTAGGCCTTAAGTTAAGTAAGAAAGTCTTAAAGCGTACTATAAGTACTATTAAATAGTCCTAGCTATTTTAGTTTAATTACTTTTCTAAGGTCCTTAACTTATTTATTACCTCTTTTATTCCTAAGTAACTATACTTTATATTAAAAGGTAATAATCTCGCGTATTATATCCTAAGGTAATATAATAGCTCTAGAGTTAGTTAATTTAGTTTACTATATAAGTATATTAATAGTTATAATATTACTTAAAGTAACGCGGTATTATACTAAATAAGAGCTTTTAATATATAATAACTAATATTATTTCTAAGGGATAAACCTATTAAAGGGTTTATATTAATAGATATAATAAGGTATAGTCTAAGTAGTAATAAGTATATTATATTAGTAATAAGTTAAAGGTTATAGACTATAGATTATAACTAAGTAATTAAGTAATTAGAATTAAAGATAAGATTATAATAAAGATCGTAATAATTATAATATTAAAAGCTAAAGAGCTATCTATTTAAAGAAGTAAAAGTAAGTAGCTATATATATCTATAGTCTTTTTACTATAACGATATTACTTATTATATTTAGCCTATTTAGTTTACTTAGTACTAATCTAGCTAATCTAACTAATTAAACTAATTAGTACTTAGTTTACTTAATATTAATTACCTAATCTTACTAATCTAACTAATCCGTTATATAACCTTTATATTAATAGTTCTTCTATAGTCTATAGCGCTTAGTATCCTATACTTTAGCTATATAGCCTATATTTTAACTATCTTCCTTTTATAATTAGCTAGTTTATAATAATAAAGCTACTAGCTCTTTTAAAAGTATTAAAAGAAGCGATTTTCCTTAGCTAGCTACTTATATCTTTATAACTATAAATTTTATTTATATTAGCTATAAAATATAATATTATATAAACTATATAAACTCTTATAAAGGAAAATAGTAAGCTATTAACCTAGATATATATAAGGGAATATATATTATAGTACGGTTAGTTAGGTAGTAAAGATAGCTAGAGGTACTACGCTATATATATTATATTCTCCTTATTATAAGACTAAAGCTTATAAGAAAATAGATTTTTCCTCTTTTATTTAAATAGTAAGTACTCTATAATATATAAGTAAGGTAGGTATAATTCCCTACTAATACCCTATTAATATATTAGTACTATATACTTAAGTACTTTATTAGCCTATACCTCTTAGTCGCGCTCTTATAATTATCTCCCTTATTATATAGATATCTTAGCTATATCTTAAATATATATTACTTTCGCTATACTATATATATTTAGTTTAGAAAAAAGGTAGTTTTAGTTATATATTATATATATATATCTTAAGGTATATAAGTAAAAGCGGAATTTTAGGAAATTAAGGACTTATATAAAACTACGTAATAGAAGGGAAGAAGGAGTATAAGGTAGGATTTTTAATAGAATTTATTATTAATATATTAGTATATAGAAGAGGTGTTAAAGTTAATAATTCTCTATCTATCTTCTAGCGGACATACTATCTTATATAGATAATTATAGCTAAATAGAAGAACCTTTTAAGACTAGATTTAGGCTACTATATAGCCCTAAGACTAGGAAATTCCGTGATACCTCTAGTAAATCTAGAAGTGTCTTAGTTCTACTAATATTCGTGTTTAAAGAAGGTTAGTCGTGCCGGTGTTCTTAAGAGGTCTTAGCTAGCATTCTAAGCTAGCTTTATTCCTTCGATTCCCGATTATATAATAACCGGCAATCCGTTTAATATATAATAATATATAAAATAACGAGCGATTCTTACTCTATAGGATAAGATTTTGTCTATAATTAATATACTACTTATTAGCTTATATAATCGGGAGAGTATATTATAGCTGCTTTATTTATAGTAAGAACACCGTTCCTTATAATACGCTTATATAAGTATACGTTAATCTATACTCTATAACGTTAATAGTTATTATATTAGCGGTTACCGCCGAGTAATTATTATACTATTATCGGAAAACGCGGTTATTAGTTATATATATTAATTATAGCGTACCTATTAAAGCGCGCGTTCTACTTTTACCTACGTAGCGTAATAGTCTTCGCAATAGTTATAAGCCTAGGAGGGGTAGTAAACCACCCCTATAACTTCCGGTAACTATACGTTATAGGGTAATACCTATAGATAGCCGTATACCCCTCTCTCTCTTAGATTTCCCTAGGTAATAGGCGCGGTGCTTAGTATTTAACTCCTACGTTATAGGCTTAGGTCTAGGAATCCTAGTAGAGCCGCGATCCCTAAGGGGGTATATCGGAAAACGCGGTTATTAGTTATATATATTAATTATAGCGTACTTATTAAAGCGCGCGTTCTACTTTTACCTATATATCGTAATAGTCTTCGCTATAAGTATTACCTATATATTAGCCGCGTAACTATCATATAAAGAGCGTATATATATATCTCTTACTTCTTTTATTTTATTTTCTTTTTTAACTTATTTACTTATAATTACTATAGAGTTTTATGCCTTTTTTTATTAATCTTTTATACCTTTTTATATTACTTTTTATCGACGATTTATTAATAATAATACCTTTTACGCTAAAGAAAATAAAGAACTATAACGCTAATTTCTTACGCTATATATAAGAGTAGGTAGCGGTAGGTTTAACCTTAAAGTATAAGCGATTAGCTTAAAAGTCTTATAGCGACGCTAGTTCCCCCTTAGTAAAGAAAGCTAAGAAAGGTATAAGGGAATCTTAGTCTTAAGAGACTTTTAGTCTAGGACTTAATATTAGCGAGGGTCGTGCCCTTATTACCCCGCTAAATACCTTAACTCTAACTATTAATAAGCTTACTTCTATAAGCTAGGAAACTTATAAGTCTATTACCTTTATTAGTAATATTAATACTAGTAAGGAGATCGTACTTAAGCGCTCTTAGGTAAGTACTAATAACCTAGCTACTTTATCTTAATAAGGCGGCTCTAGCTAATAAGAGATTATTATTATAAAGTAAGTAAAAGTATATATATAAGTACCGTTTATAGGATAATATTAATAAGCTATATAGAGCTTTTTTATATATAGATAGCTTATATATATAAGTATAGGATCCGGCCCTTTATATATAACTTATATAGCTTTAGCTATAGCCTAATCTTATAACTTATAATAGTTAAAGACTCTTATATAATGCCCTCCCTTAAGCGCGGCGCAGCGCTACCTTATTAACGGCTTTTATACTATTAGGCTTATACCGCTAGCTCTACCCTACCTTTTTCCTATTAATTATACTAGCCTTATTAGCCTTATTATCCCTATACTTATTAGCCTAAGTAGCTATAACCTAGCTCTATACTTATTAGCCGGCTAGCTATTTAAATAAGGGCGTAACTTATTATATATACCCTTAGGTAGCCGGCGGCTAGCCTAGACCTATATAAGCCCTAGGTTGCCCGACCCCTTAGCCTTAAGCAGCCTCCTTTACTAAGGGGTATATAAAGCTATATTCTCCTTTCCTCCTTTTCTTTTTATTCTTCCTTCTTTAACTATAGTAATAATAGTAATAGGTAAGTTCCGCTTTACTTAAAGCATTAGTTTATTCCTAGCTATATAGGCCGCTCTATTAATATATACTTATAGTAATAGCTATAGTAGTAATAATAGCCCTAATAATAATAATAACTTTAACTAATAAGTTCCTTGCCTTATAAAGCGGGAGGCTATAATCTATAATACTAACTTCCGCGCTAGATATATCTACCTCCTCCTCCTCCGCCTCCTCTTTCTTAGAGCGTATAAAGTCGTTTATCGACGCTATACTAAGTATAGCTAACGATAGCTCTACCGCTACCGCTACTCCCGCCCGCGCCCCTACTACCGCGCCTACTACCGCTACTACTACCTCCGCTATACTAGCTACCCTTATATCGCCTTTCAAGGTAATAATACTATCCTTACCGCTACCTATAACGCTTAGCCCTTTAGCCCCCGCCTCTATCTCCGCTACCCTTATAAGTCCGTAGTTAAGTACGCGTAATAAGCGTTTTCCGCTAACCTCCTATAGTATAAGCGCTAAGTATAGGCCGGCGCCGCTTACTTAGCCCCCTATATATATTATATATTATAGGAGCTTAACTACTTTAACTAAGTCGGGCGCCGCCGCGGCGGCAGCTACTATTAGTACGCGCGCGCTAGCCGCGCTTATAAGGCAGCGCCTCCTATCTTACTCGCTATATCGTTAGCTTAAAAGGCTAGCTCGTATAGGTAAGCGCGGGGGGCTACTAAGAAGCGCCTTACTGCCGCCGCTACTATATACTATAACCTCCGCGCCCTTAAGCGATAGGGCCTTATACCTAAGTAAGTCCTTACTCCTTTACTCCCTTGCTTCCGCCTCTAACGTACTTAGCGCTAAGGATACTACTTCCGTTACTCTATCGGCGGTCCCCTTAGCTATGCCCGCCTCCGCTACCGCTACTGCCCCTACCGCGGCTATTAACGCTAGCCGCCGCCCCTTTACCCTTAAAGCCGCCGCCGCCGCTAACTAGCTTATAGGCTTAAAGGGCTGCCTTAGCGCCTTAGAGAGCACCGCCGCCGCTAATAAGAGGGAGGAAGCTAATAAGGATAAAGATAATAATAATAATAATAAAAGTAATAATAATAATAAGGAATAGGCCTAGGTAGTCTAAGGGCTCCGCCCTATAATAAACGCTATTTTTATCTCTACTTATACTATTATACTTATTTTACTATAACTACCCCTTTCGCTTTACTTACTTTATAGTCTTAGCCTAAGCTATTATTAGTAGTTTACTAGTTTATTATTTTTATTTATTAGTCTATATAAGGCCTTAAACTTATTAAGGGCTATAGCTCTTATAAACTTATATATAAGTTCTTATTATTACGGAGTAGGTAGAGGCGTAGGCTTAGGTGCGGTCTATTAAAAGAAGGTTAATAATCTACGAGGGGGAAAAAGAAGAGAAGTATAGGCCTAGCCTATATAGGCGCGGAGGCCGCTTATATATAGACTTAGCCTAGACCCTAGTCTAGGCCTATATAGGGCAAAAGCCCTTATATTATACCCCTACCCGGCTTTTAAAGAGGCGCGCCTTTAAATAATACCTAATGCCGCGCCTAGGGAGATAGAACCCTCGCGCGGACTACGTACGCCTAGTCGCGGAAAAAACGTTAGTAAATAACGTATAATACCCTCTTAAGTAAGCTTCTCGGATAGACTATATTATTAGTAGGGGCCGCGCCCTAAGAGTCGGGCTTTAGCACTTCTAGCTAAGGAGTAAAGGCACGTAGAATAGCGCGTAGCTAGCTTCGGTAAGCTTATAGTATCCTACCCCCCTATATCGGCGTATAGTAGTAGCTCCTAGTACTATAACGTAGGGGACGGTACTCCGGTATATAAGGCTCCGCTCCCTCCTATATAAGGCTATACGGGCACTCCCTTTTACTATAGTTATATTATATTAGCGGCCTTCTTATATCTTAGCCGCCCTTTCGGTCGCTATAGGCATACGTCCCGTCCGTATAGTAGCTGCTGCCGTACGCGAGGGGACGCTAACGAAGCCCGTAGAGGCGTTACTAAGATTACTTATCGCTAGAGTCGCTATCGTCGAACCTAACCTCCTTTCCGTCCGTAGCGCCTCTTATAGGATAAGCTATAGATCCTAGGCCTCGATATCTACTCCCGTTAGCCGGTCTTAATCCCTTTAAGAAAGCGCGTTTAAGACTATAGAGTCCCGCCCTAACTAGTACTTAATCGAGAAGTTAAAGCGTAAGAGATACTCTACTTAGTAAGCTTACTACTCTAAGAGGTACTAGCGGGTTATAAAGTACTTAAGGTTCCTATAGTTTATAAGAACCTTAAAGCTCTTATAGCTCTAGAGCTCCGCTTACTATTACTTAAGGTAGCTAATAATCGCTAGTATCTCTTTATTATAAATAGCGTAATTCCGCTCTACTAAGGTTAGCTTAAAAGAGTAGAACGCTATTAGTTACTTCCGCCTATCTACCTTTTAAGAGAGCGTTCCTTTAAGTACTTAGCCGCTATAGTTTACTTTAATTAATATAAACTAGTTAAAGTCTTATTAAAGTAGTACTAGGGCTTATAAGAATAGGTCCTTAAGCGTATAAAATGCTCCTTCTTATATAGGCCCTTAATAAAAGGCGGTCCGCTTCCTAGTAATCTCGTTTAAGGGTATTATAATATAAGAGAAGCCCTTAATAAATATCCTATAATAGTTCGCGAACCTAAGGAAGCTCTATACGCCTATCTATATAGTTAGGGCTACTTAGTCCTAAATCGCTTAGATCTTTATAGGATCCGCCTATATACCTATACCTATATAGATAATAAAGCCTAGGTACTTAACCCTCTTAACCTTAAATTTATACTTATTTAAGTTAAGGTAGAGCCTATAAAGTTAAAGGCGCTTTAAGACCGTTTATACTTTCCTTATATAGTCCTTATAAGAGCCGCTTATATAGATAAGGATATTATCTATATATATAGAGGCGAACTTATTAAGGAAGTCTTAAAGTATATTATTAATATAACGCTAAAAGGTAGCGGGCGCTCTTAAAAGGCTAAAAGGCATTATAAGCTACTTAAATAAGCTATAGTATATATAGAACGCTATCTTCTACTTATTACCCTCTAAGATCTATACCTTATAAAACGCTTATTTTATATCTAGCTTTATAAACTACTTTACTTTTAAGAGGTTATAGAGCGTATCTAAGATTAAAGGTAAGGGGTAGCGGTCTAGCCTTATAATTATATTTAAAGCCCTATAATCGTAATAGAACTATATCCTGCCCCTTAGTTTATATATAAATAAGACCGGCGCTCCTACCTTAGAGCTACTTACTTAAATAAAACCCTTATTTAAGAGGTCCCTTAGTATCCTTTTTAGTACTAGTAGCTTTATATATAATATACTATATAGCGGTCCGAATAGTATAAGTAGTTCTTACCCTTTCTTATTAGTATAAAGTACGATCCTATAGTTTACCCTTAGCTTATATAGGTTAAGCTTATCCGCTTCCTAGGACTTAAATAGTAGTAGGAGGTCGTAAAAGTGCTTTAGTATTTACTACTATAGCTTAGAGGGCGACTTTAGCTTCTTTATTTAAAGGGCCTTATTAATATCTACTAAGCTAACTATATAGACTGCTACGTTAGCCGCTACCTAGCCTTCCTTTTACTCTACTTATTATATAGTTCTTATAAAGATAAAAGTAAGGACTTCTTAGGCTAAGTATAAAGCTTATATACTTAGTTTAACGCTTATAAAACCGTTATTATAATAGACTTACTATTATATAGGCCTAAACTATAGCTTTTATAAGGGTATTTACCCTTAGTATAGGTCTAGGCATTAGCCTAGACCTTAGCCGATAAGCGTTATAGGTTAGGGTAGGCCGTACGTATAAACGTATATTTAGTAGTAGTAGGCGCGGCGTATAGTTAGATCCTATATAGCTTATTATTATAATATAACGGAAGGCACCTACGGTATAACCCTCTGCCTACCCCGTAATAGTATAAGCTATTATTATATTAGACCCGATATTAGAACCTTAGTAGCACTAGCTAGGGCAGTAGCAGCAGTAGCAGCTACTATAGGAAGAAGCCTAGTACTAATAGCTACGGCAATAAGTAGAAGAGCTATACTAGCAACACCTATAGGAAGAGGCCTAGCAGCAACGGGATAAATAAGCCCGGTTTATAAAGCTATTCTACTAGATATTATAAGACCTAGACTAACGAGTAACCCTACGCCGGATCCTTAATACCCTCCTAACGCTAGCTCCGATAGATACGCCCCCCGCTACCGGGAGGTCGGAGCGCGAGGCGGCCCTCGGTAGACGGAAGCTACTACCTTAGCCTACCTAGGATAGTAAGCTAGAGACCTTTTACTTCTTCCTTAACCGCCTAATAGCGAAATACTATATTAACGAGAAATAGGGCCTTAACGGCTATAAGGAGACGGCTTAGTTCTCGCTCCTTTATACGCTACCGGAGCCCTAGATACGGCGAATAGCGGGCTTCTAGGAGCGGGGTGGTCCCGGGGGGACGAAAGACCCCTAAGTATTCTTTAACTACCTAGTCTACGCCTTCGGCAACGTATAGGAATAGGAGAAGGCGTAGGATAGGCTATAGACCCTTACTTAATAAGAGGGGCAGTCCTTTAAGGAGTTCTTACCGGAATTCGAAGAGACCCTAACCCGGGCGGCGGGTAATACCGCCTAGGATAACGGCGCTAAGCTTACCTAGCTACGGAACTCGATCTCCCTAGCGCTCCGGGAGCTGCTTATTCCTATTATAATGCCCTCTGCCTACGAGGGCTACATAGGCCGCCTTACGAAGGTAGCCTAGGGATATAAGTAGACGCCGCGCTTCTAGAAGCTACGTAAGCGCTTAGCCTCGAGCGGGACTAACGGGCCGGATAGCTCCTCCCTACTTAACCCGTCTACGCCTAGGCCCGCTCCTAAGTCGGCGGTCGATGCGGACGGCGACGTCCGGATAGCGGCTATACGCCCTAGGGGGCGCGGTAATAGTAAGACCCCGGCCGCTCCGCTAGCGGCGTAGTCCGGTAAGACGGCTAAGTAGGTGCCCTACGAGGAAATTAGCAAACGACGTAAAGAGGGCCGCTATATACGTTGCGGCGTAAGCACGTATATAGTTAAGTCTTGCCCCTACCTCCTAGTAAGGAGGCCGGTAGAGATACGGGTTACCCGCGCCCTATTAGAATCTAACGACGAGGGAGATAGGGGAACCTCCGCTATATACGAAGCGGAGGGAAAAGCTTAGCTCCGGTATAAAGGCGGGCCCCGGAGCCTAGTAAGCTAATACTAGCTAAGGAGGACCTAGTAAGGTATATTAAAGAAGAACCTACTTTAATACTAGTTATTATTAACTAGACTTACCTCCTCTCCGCCCTTATAGATAAGGGTTACTAGTATTACGCCGTAATTAACGAAGCGAAAGCCCTTAAGCTACGCTTACTAGTAGAGAAGATTCGCCTTAAGCGTATAAGGGGCGCCTTAGCCGCGATAGAGGGCGCGGTTATTAAAGGCGTTGCCTAGGTAGCTACGGAGGTTAACGGCCTCCCGCGGCTACTAGTAGTATATATAGTCCCTTAGCTTAAGTTTCCCCTAGTTCTTAGGAAGCCGTAGTTAATATATACGAAGTTATATTCGGTGCCGTATAAGGGGAGGCTATAGTTTAGCCCTACGTAGTCCTAGGTCCGGTATAGTAGTAAGGAGGGAGCGCTAGACGCTCTGCCCGACTTATAAGACGCCTAAGAAGTCTTAGCCTCGGTATTCGTAGGCACGATATAGTAAATCTATAGGTAGAAGGGGCCGGCCGTAGCTATAGCGTCGATCTACGCGGTTAGCCTAGCGGATATTAAGAAAGCGCTATAACCGAAGCGCCCTTTATTAGAAGAGGAGCTACGGTAGGCTATCCCGCCGCGGTTCTACGACCTACTACCGCTCTTCTAGAAGAGCGAGGCCGATAAGTTAAACCCCTATAAGCCGGGCGTAGACTACTTAATACCGCTCTATATAGGGGATAACGGTAAGGAGCTTCCCCCGCTATTCGGGCCGCTATATAGTATATTACGAGAGGAACTACTAGTATTAAAGAAGTCCCTTATAGACCTCCTTAATAAGGGATTTATTAGGGCTAGCTCCTTTAAGGCGGCGGCTCCGGTCCTATTCGTGCGGAAGCTAGGGGGGGGACTTTGCTTCTACGTAGACTACCGAGCGTTAAACGCGATTATACGCCCGGACCGGTACCCCCTTCCGCTTATAAGAGAGACCCTCCGTAACCTAGTAAAGGCAAAGTAGTTTACGAAGCTCGACGTCGTCTAAGCGTTCTATAAGGTGCGAATAGCGTATAGGGAGGAGTAAAAGACAGCGTTCTATATAAGATACAGCTTATTTAAGTAGATAGTTACCCCCTTTAGCCTAGTAGGTGCCCTAGCTACGTTCTAACGTTATATTAACCGGGTGCTTAGGGGTTTCCTCGATAAGTTCGCGTCCGTATATATAGATAATATTCTTATCTATTCGAGCGGGAGCTACGAAGACTATATATAGAAGGTACGGAAGGTGCTAAACCGCCTAGCAGAGCACGGCCTATACCTAGACCCAGATAAATATAAATTTAGCGTTAAGCGCGTTAAATACCTTAGCTTTATTATTATCGCGGGCGTAGGCGTATAAGCGGACTTAGCTAAGATTTAAGCTATCCGCGACTAGGCGACCCCGATATCGTAACGAGGCGTACGGAGCTTCCTTAGCTTCGCTAACTACTACTAGGTCTTTATTAAGGAGTTCTCGCGGATCGTGCTACCGCTTAACGAGCTAACGGGGGATAGGGCCCCCTTCTCCTAGGGACCTATATAGGCAGAGGCGTTCTAAACCCTTAAGGACTTATTTTCGTAGGCCCTAGTACTACTATAGTAGGACTTCGGCAATCCCTTAACTATAGAAGCGGACTATAGCAGCTACGCACTTAGGGGAACCCTATCCTAAGAAGTAGAAAGGTAGAGGAGGCTAGTAGCGTTCTACTCGCGTAAGCTTACCGCGGTAGAGAGGAACTACCTAATCTACGATAAGGAGATATTAGCGATTATTAACTGCCTTAAGTAGTAGTAAGCGGAACTCCGTAGCTATAAGAGCTTCGAGATCCTTATAGACTATAGGAACCTTAAATACTTTATAACCTAATAGTATCTCTTAGAGCGGTAGGCGCGCTAGGCGGAGTATCTCTTACGCTTTTAGTTCTATATTAAGTATAGACTAGGCAAGGAGGCTATAGTCCTAGACGCCCTCTTACGGAGAGAGTAAGACCGGCCTACCTCCGTAAACCTTAATACGCGAGATATATAGATAATCCTAGATAAGGCGCTCTAGACTTACCTCGGCGCTACTCTATTAGGGGCGGAGGGTAACCCCCTAGGAGCGGCCGGGGTCCCGGCCCCCCCTAAGGGTACGCCCGACGTCCCTCGGCGTATCTTTTAAGATAAGGAGCTCTAACGCCTATAGGACTAGCTAGCGGTATAAGATAGTACGTATATAAGCGTACGCCGCGCTATAGAGGTAGGGGCGCGCTTACTTAACCGCGGCCTTAGTTTAAAAGTCTAAGTAGGCGACTACTATATCGACCCCTATAGCTACCTTCGCTATAAGGGCAGGCTATAGGTCCTAGGCGCGCCGGCGATAACGGAGGCCGTAGCTAGGGCGGCCCCCCTAGAAGTCGAGGAGCGGGATAGGTTAAGAAGGCGGATTATATAGATAATCTATAACTTAAGCGTAATCGGCTATCCTAGCCGCGAGGGCACGCTAGTAGCGATTAGCCGGGACTTCTACTAGCCGCTTATAGCACCGTATATCCGCCGTTTCCTCTATAACTATAATATCTACGGCCGCTTAAAGATCTAGCGAGCGCTTAAGAAAGGGCTATTAAAGTTATTGCCGGTCCCTAACCGGTTCTATACGTATATATAGATAGACTTTATTACGGACCTCCCCCTTATAGCGGGCGGCAACCGTAATCTCTAGGTAATTAAGGACCGTCTAAGTAAGGAAGTAGTACTAGAGCCGATGCCGTCTATAAAAGTAGAGGCCTACGCCGAGCGCTTCCTTTAGTACTACGCCCGCTTCTACTAGTAGCTAGCCTCGATTACTAGTAATAAGGGCACTAATTAAACTAGCCGCTTTTAGTAGCACCTCTATAAGCTACTCTAAGTTACTTAGTTACTAAGTACGGCCTACTACCTATAGACTAATAAGGGGCCCGAACGCCTTAACTAAGAAGTCTAAGCCTACCTTTAGGGGGTAATAGCCTATAACTAAGCAGACTAAGATAAGTAGCTTCCTATAGCCTAGATAGCGCTTAATAGTAGGTTAAACTTATCTATTAGTATATCCCCCTTCCTTACGCTATATAGGTTCGAACCGCCGTCGGCGTAGCCTATTGCCGTAGATATAGGCGCGGAGCGCTACCTAGCTAGCTCCCCGGAGGGCAGGGCGTCCGCCTTTATACGGAAGCTATAATAAGTTTCGGAGTTCTACTAATCCTCGATAGCGTCTACCGCCTAGGACTAAGAGCGGTAGGCTAATAAGTCGCGGGATCCCGTAGATAGGTTCGCGGCGGGGGATAAGGTCTAGTTAGACCTCCGTAACTATAGGTTAACGAGGCCGAAGAAGAAGCTCGACTAGCTATACGCTAAGTATACGGTAAAGAGGGTGCTAAGTCTATAGACCGTAGAGCTAGAGGGGCTGCCCTCTAGTATTTATAGTACGATTAACGTCGACCTCCTTTATCGCGCCGCTATAGACCCCTTACTAGGCTAAGAGATAGCGGATCCCTAACTAGCCGCTATCCTCGTTAAGGGGGAGGAGGAGTTCTCGGTAGAGGAGTTACGGGCAGCCTATTAAAAGAACGTAGGCCGCGGTAGGAGGCGCGAAGTCCTTATTAAGTAGCGCGGCTACTAAGACCTAACGTAGGAGCCGGCTTCTAAGTTCGAGGGCGCGGTAGCTTTAGATAGGTTCGAGGCCCTTTACGGGCTAGTAGAGGAAAGCGACGGCCTAGCGAGAGAAGCTACCCCCCTAGCGGTAAAGCAGCTAGCACCCTAAGACGTAGGGGAGACTACGCCCCGCCCCTAAGGAAGCGGCGGGGCACCGGGCCCGCGGCGGTTATTACGCTAGCGTAAGCTACGGGCGCACGTTACGGATACCGCGACTACGGACAATAGGCGGGGCATACTTAGGTCGGCGGTAGTATAAATAAATCGCATTAGCCCTTACGGGCGCGCTCGAGGGCGTATAGACTAGGCCCGGCGGGCCTTCTTCTTCGGCGGGGTCTCGACTACTAGACGGTTATCCTTATCCTCCTCCTCGTCCTCCTCCTCGTCCTCCTCCTTAGTATAAGGCGCGGCCCCGGCCTCGAGGGCGCGGATCCGGCCCTCTAGGCTACCTAGCTAAGCGGCGACGGCGGCGGCGTTAGGGACGGCGGCGGCGGCGGCGGCGGTGCCGGTAGTAGTAGAGGCGGCGGCGGCAGAGGTAGCGGGGGCGGCTAGGGCGGCGTCGACGGTGCCCCTAAGAGAGAGAGAGTTAGCGCCGTAGAGAGTGCGGGAAAGGGAGCTTACGTACTTAGGCACGAGGGCGGCGCGCTCGAGGAACCGTAAGTTACGGTAGGCGGCGGCGGCGGCGGTTAAGGCGCGCTTAGCCTTATTCTAGTCCTTGCCCGGCTCCGCGGCGCTCTAAGCTACGGCAGCACGGGCAAGGACGGGCGGCGCAACCTTATATACGCGGCTAGCCCGGGCGCATAGGAAGCAGCTGCCCTAAGGGCGGCCGGCCTAGTCGGCGTAGGGGAGGGACTACGAGGCACACCGTACGTAGGGGGAATCGCGGGTAGCGCCCTAGGCTATAGCGCGCTTATACTAGTATAGGGAGTTAATAATACTCGCGAGAATAGGGGCGGAGGGGCTTACGGAGGAGGGCGGCGAGGACCCGCGCTTATTATTATCGTCGTTATCGTCGGCGTTATCGCGGCGGCCGGTAGCGGAGAGCGTAGCGGGGGCGGCGGCGGCGCGGGCAGTAAAGTTAACGGCCGAGAAGCCGGGTAGCGGGTAGCGCGGAGCGGCGGCAGGCGCGACTAGGGCGGCGGGGGCAGTAGGTAGGGTAGCGGGCGAGGCGAGGGCGCGATCGATAAAGTCGTCGATCTTAGCGGAGAAGTAAGACGAGGTAGGGGAGGATATATTAAATTATTTAAATAACTAGCGGGGGTATAGGTTAGCTCGTATATAGGCGGTAGCGTATAGCTAGGCGCTAGGAGACTTATAGTTATAGTTACGGCTACTACTACTAATAATAATAATAATAGTATAGTTAAGAGGAAAAAGCGATAGGAGCGCGCTAGTAGGTTATTTACCTCCTAGCCGCGCGCCGAGGTATAGGATTAACGTTATAAGGGACCGCCTATAGAGAGAGGGGCAGGGACCTTATATAAGGGTATTTACCCTTAGTATAGGTCTAGGTATTAGCCTAGACCTTAGCCGATAAGCGTTATAGGTTAGGGTAGGCCGTATATATAAACGCGTATTTAATAGTAGTAGGCGCGGTATATAGTTAGATCCTATATAGCTTATTATTATAATATAACGGAAGGCACCTATAGTATAACCCTCTACCTACCCTATAATAGCTTCTTTTAATATAGAACTAAGTATAACTCTATATATAATAACTAGGGTTTCTTAAGGATTAAGGGAAACTTTAATTAAGGGATTATATAGGCTACGATAAGCTTATAGTAACCGTCGACCTTTATAGCTAGCTATATAATACCCTTAATTACTATACCTTTTATCGCGCTTAAGGCGCCCTTTACTTACCTTAAGGCGATCTTCTTTACTAGTACTTATATCTCTTATATAAGCGCCTCGTTAACTATAGCGTAGTACTAATAGCCCTTATATATAAGGGCGGCGATAGGTAAGGAGTTATTAATTATAACCTATATTAAAGTAAGCTCTTTTTTTATATAAGCGGATAATTCCTTCTTCTCCTTTACTAGTACTAGTAATTAAGGCTTTAAAGCTTATTTTTATTCTAGAGCTACTCTTTTTCCTTTAAGCCTAGGGGCGCGGAGTCCTCTTTATCGTTTAAGGTAAAGAGCGGTTTTATCTTTACCGCTTAAACTACTATAGGCCGTTTAGCTAAAAGGAAGGGGCATTTTAATATAAAGTATATAAACGCGCTATAACGTAGGTAGCGGCTATTAGCTTTCTTTTTCTTAATTTCCTTACTTATTACTTACTTCGCCTACTACTTAAAGTATAGGGTAGTATAAAGGGTATTTAATAATAACTTCCTACCTTATTTAGCTCGGTTTATATAGGTAGCCGATATTAAGGTATCCCTATTAGTATTTATAGTTAGCTATTCCTTTTATATAAGGGCGGTAATCCTATTACCGCTATATAGCGTATACTTATAAAGCTTTTAAAAACGCGGCGTCTACTTATAGCCCTATACTACCTTTATTAACCGGCTTATATACTCGCTATAGGTAGTAGGTATAATTATAGGGATAAGTAAGCTCTTATAGAGCTAGCGTAATTAAGTTCTATAGCTATATAAGCTTCGCGCTATCTTTCTATATTATAGTTCCCGCTACTTATAAGAGCGTCTCTTTAAAGTTAGGGAGGAATTTACTAAAGGTCTACCTATCTCTTTACCTAAGGGTCTATAGCCTATCCTATGCCTTCTCCCGCTCTTATACGTTGCTAAACGTATATATAAGGTTTTAAAAGAAGTCCTATAGGTCGCGTTTACCTTTAGGGCCGCCCTTATCTTAGAATCTAGAGATCCGCTATATCTAGGGCTCTAGTAGTATATAAAGAAGCGAATACTACGCTATATCGCGATAGCCGTTTAGGCCCTATTTCTCGTTTATTATAAACTTCGTCTATAGCTAGCTAAGGAAGAAGTAAAAGGACTTAAGCTTACTATCCTAAGTTAGCTAAGGAAGCGGCTTTTATATTAGTAGTACCGCTACTATAACTCGTATTACGGAGGTTATAGGGGTTAATACTAGTCTTATAAATAGCTCCCTTAGTATAGCGAGAACTTTATTCTTCTTACTAGTTATCGCGCCTTTAATCGCTTCTAGGATAGCTACGATACTTCCTATCCGCTTAAGGGGTAGCGGGGTGCTCCTTTAAGAAAGTAGTACCCTTTTTAAGGAGATATCTATTAAATCTATTAGTTAATAGCTTATATTATTATAAAGTAGGTAGAGGTATATATATAAGTACTATCTATAAGATAATATTAATAAGCTATATAAAGCTCTTTTATATATAGCTAGCCTATATATATAAGTATAGGATCCGGCCCTTTATATATAACTTATATAGCTTAGGCTATAGCCTAAGCCTATAACCTATAATAGTTAAAGACTCTTATAATTATTGCTTAGGCCGCTCCTTAAAATAAGTAAGCTAATATTAATAATAAGGCCTAGCTAAATAAGGGCTAAGACTATCTTAATACCTAGCTAAACGAGGGCTAAGATAATAATAATAGTAATAATAAAGACGGCTACGATTTTACTCCTTTTACTAATAAACCTAAGAACGGTAGCGCTAAAAATAAAGGCACCTAAGCGGCGGTATAAGGCGGTCGCGCTCCTATAAAGAAGTATACTTAATCTAAGGCTAAAGCCTACCTAGTTAAAGCCTAGGAGGTTATCCCTTATAAGCTCTAGTATATATATTATTTTAAGATAGTTATTAAGGAGTATAATATAACTAAGCCTAAGCCTATTAAGGTGCTCTTAATTAGCTATATTCTTTTAAGGGTTTCTTTAACGCGCTATAAGTAATACTATAAATATACTATAACTTATAACTAAGTAAGTTTCCCCTTAACTTTAAATATTACGATTAATAAGCTAATCTTTCTTAAAGCTCTTATTTTTATATTTAGTAACTAAGCTAATATAGTTACTATTATTAAGTACTTATATAAGCTTAATAAGCTAAAGACTAGTAATAAAGATACTAAGGACGATAGCTTAGATATAGGTATACTTATTTTCGAGGAGGCTAATTAGTACTATCTTACTATTATAATATAGTATTTAGCTAAGGCTTTCGACGCTACTAAGACGGCCTATTATAAGTCCTTTAAGATTATAGGTATATAGAAATCTAATATTATAAGTTTTATCCGACCCTTTTATTAGCGACCGCCTAATAATATACTAGGTTAAGCGTACTAACTACTATATATTAATTAATAAGTACTATAAGCTTATTATTTACCTTAACCCTACGCCCTTATTTAATATCGCTTATATAATCCTAGAGTACTAAGCCTAGGAATCCTAGTTAAAACTTTACTTTATTAACGGTAATATAAGCTATACTTTATAGTAATATACCTTATTATTTACTAAGGCTAAGGTAAGTACTATACTAATAAAGATAGGTCTTAATATAAAGGATAAGGAAGGAGTAAAGGATAAGGTAGTTTTAGTATTTTTAAAGGTATTTAGTATAATAGAGGGGGCGCCTTAGTTAGTTCTTACTATACCGGTAAAGAAGAGGGGTAGTTAAAAGTAATAAATAGGTCTTATCTTTTTTTTATTTAGTTATAACTATCCTTCTCTCTTTTATTATTAGGGTCTTAATAAAGTTATAGTTTAGTTTTATTTTCCTTAATAATATTTAATAGGTAATATAAATAGTTTTCCTTTATTTTCTTATTTTACTATTTTATATATAGTTATAAGATATTTAGGTATATTAATATATTAATAAGTTAGTAGCGATTTAGTAGGGATTTATTACTAATTTAATAGCGTCTCTTTATATTAATAGATTTCCTTACCTTACTTAGTCTTATACCTCTTTTTCCTAGTTAAGTAAGTCGTATATTCTTTAATAAGGTCTTAGCTATTTACTATATCTTTAGTATTAACCTATTAGTTATACTTAGCTAGCTATCCTTTTTATTTAATAAAGAAAAAGGTATCGCCCTTAAATCTCTTTTAGTCTTTAATCTCTTAGACTTCTTATTTGCCTTTATTATCCTTTAAGTTTAGTATTAGTAGGGTTTCGCTATCTTTATATATGCTTTTTCGCTCCTTTTATAGCTTTAAAAAACTAATATAGAAAACGTTATAAAGGTATAAGTACTTCTTAGGGAGTATAAGATAATATACTTACTTTTTAATAGCTTATAAGACCTAAAATAGTTTAATATACTTAAGTAAGAGTTTTCTTTTTTTATCTTTAAAGTATAAGTTCTTTATTAATAGTACTATAAGGTCTCTTACTTTTAGTATAAGCGGTTAGTACCTTAAATTATAGTATTTTACTTACGATTTAATAGCCTTTCCTTAGTATTCCTTAAGCCTCTTTTATAGCTCTTATAGCCTAATAACTTTTACTTTTACTTTAGGTACCCCCCTTTAAATAATATCGTCCTTAGTGTTAATATAAAAGTTTAGTTAGTAACCTATTAACGCTTTATTAAGTAATAACCTAGTTATTACGTTCTTTATATTATTATATATAAATTAAGTAATATATAAGAGTAACGCTTAATTAGTTTATTCTAAGTTAGTAAAGTATCTTAAGTAGTATTATATAGCTTAGTTTATTTATTTTATTTACCTATTAGTTTATAGGTAAAATACTATTAATAGCTTATATTTTACTTATAAGATAAAATAAAGATCTAACTAAAACTTACTTATAAATAAGGACCCTTTATCTAAGATAATACCTTTTAGAGGTCTATATACTAATTTAACTTAGTAATAAAATAATTTTATAAGCTTTAGAGCTATTATTATCTTAAAGATAGGAAAGAAGAAGTAATACTTAGTATATTAGTTTATAATTACTAAGATCGTATTAACGTCTTATTTATTATACTATACTTTAAGTAGACCTATAGTAAAGTCTATTAATAATTCTTCTCATAGTTATATAGGATATAGTAATAATTATATAGTATTATAAGGGCGATGCCTCTTAGATACTATACCTTAATATACGAAGTATAACTAAACGTATTTATTTATATCTTTTATTATTCTATCTTAGTAAAAGTTCCTTATTAATAGTTCGCTAGTATATTAAAAGCTAAAGTATCTTACTAATAGATTATTATAGAAGAGCTATATTAGCTCTTACTATAAGGCTACTTTTAAAGGTACTACGATATAACCCTTCTATAATAGTAGTTTATCTAAGTATACTAACTAAAAACCCTTCCTTATTAAGAAGTTTTTAGTTTCCTTTAACCTATTAATCGCTATATTAACCGACTAAGTACGTTTTAGTAACTCTAGTAGCGGTTTTAAAACTTTTACTATATAAACCTTTATATAGTAGGCCGCTTTTTAGCGGTTTTCCTTAAGAGTAACTATTTATAACTAGCTCTCTCTTTAACTTAATCGGCTAATTATTTAGGTCTTACGCTTAAATTATTATAGTTTCGCTATAAATAAGCTTATATATTTTCCTTATATAAAGGCACTTTACTACGCTTATATTAACTTAAGGTTAAGTATCTCTTTACTTATAAAAACGCCTTATTATTTCTCTATATAAATATAGTATTAATAGTAGCTAGCTTTACTTATAGCTTTAATAATAGTTCTATAAATAAGGGCTTCTCGCCCTTATATCTAAGTATTCTTAATAGCGCGTCCGCTAGGTTTAATTTACCTATATAATACTTAATTATAAAGTTAAATAGTACTAAATATATATACTATCTTACTTACCTCCTATTTAAGGAGGTCTAGTATATAAACGTTTAAAAGTTATAGTAGTCTAATAATACCTTTACGTTATACGCTACCCCTTTAATATAATATCGCTAGTATTTAAATAACTTAATAATAGTAAATTATTCTTAGTTTAAAATACTATAATTAAGTTTAGCTATAGTAAACTTCCTTAACTAAAATATAATCGGATAGTAATACTTTTTATTATTAAGTTAAGATATAATTCCTACTATCGCGAATTATAATATATCTATTTTAATATAAATATGTCTTTTTAGATTATAATATTAAAGGAGTAAGGCTCCTTAAAAAGTATCCTTAAGAGCTTAAAACGCTACCTATTTAGTAAGGTTTAGCTCTATACTCCTTAGCTTCTTTTTATTTTTACTCCTTTTTAGTAATATAGTTAAGGGCGCTATAACTCTAAAATACCTATATATAAATCGTTAGTAAAAATTATAGAACCTAAGGAAAACCTAAATATTATAGTAGGTTATAGGTTTAGGCTATTAAGCTATTACCTCTACCTATTAAAGGTCTATCGATACCCTATTAATAGATAAGATAAACTTAAGGAACTTAACTAACTATTAATAAAAGGTATACTTTAATAGTTTTATATAGAGCTTTATAGGCCTTAGCCTTTTTATTACTTATCTTAAGTATTTAGTATATTCTTCTCTTATCTTAAAGTATATAAAGATATCGTTAAGGTAAACTATATAGATTATATTTATAAGCCCTTTAAGCGCTTAATAGATATAGCTCTAAAATATAGCTAGTACGTTAGTAAGTCTAAAAGGCATTACTAAGTATTTAAAATATCTATAAAGCGTTTAGAAAGTAGTCTTTTATTTATCTCCTTCTTAAATTTAAATATATTAATACGTATTCTATATATTAATCTTAGAAAAATACTTAGCTCCTTAATAGCGGTTAATAATCTCCGAAATAAAAGGTAAAGGGTACTAATTCTTTTATATAACCTAGTTAAGTCCTTAGTAGTCTATATATAGCTATAAGGTACTATCCTTTTTTAGAATAAAAAGGATAAGCGCCCTAGCTAGGCTCTTTAACTCTTAGATTATTTTCCTTTTTATTACGTCTTAGATTTAGCCGCGTAATACTTAGAGTTCCTTTTATAATAGAGGGTAAATCGGTCTATAAAGGGGTTTTATATTAAGGATTAAATTAATTAAGTAATCTATTCCTTTTTTAGCTAGTAGTAAGTTAGATTTATTAGCTAAGAAAGTATCTTTAAACTAATAAAGACTTAGTAAGATTTCGGCTTATTCTTCTTATAAAATCCCTTTATCTTTATCTTTATTTAATAGCGGGATTAGCTTAGGATTAAGCGCTATTATATATACCCTTACTTTATTCCTATATTCTTAAAGGAATCTATAAGGGTGCTATAGGGTTTTATTACTTAGTTAATACTTAAACTACTACTATTATTTTTATAAGATAATATAAATATATTTATCCTTTAAGGTAGTAATTAATAAAAAGATTAATACCCGATTATTTAGCATTAACTTATTAGTATTAATATAGAAATAAGTAATTATCTTTTTAGTACCTCTTATATTTATTATTTAAAGCGGTACTAACTATACTTTATACTCCCTTACCTTATTATTATTAAGCCTTAATAACTTAAGGTATAATAGCGCTACTTATAGTAATCCCTACTATTAAGTAAAGTATATATCTATAAGGTTAACGGTATTATAAGTATCTAAGTATATAGGGACTTTAATAAGGTTTCGCTTTAATATTATTATAGGAGTTTTAAGTAACTATCCTATAAGTATTAAGTTTACTAAGGGAGAGGCGTTTACCTTAATATCTTACCTTTTCCTTATTTTATAGTATTAAGTCTAAGAGTCTTTACTAAGGTTTTTATTTTTAGAGAATTAGTATATTTTATAGATAGTTATCTTAGCTTATTATATTAAAAATATATAATTCCTAATTAAGTAAAAGATCCTTTTTCTTAATAATATCCCTTAGTTTAGCCCTTAGTAAGTATATCGCTAGCTTATTAGTTATTAGTTAAATTAGTAATATTTCCTTAATAATTTAGCTTAGCTTATCGGCCTTTTTAATTCCTTCCCTTATATATACTACCTTAGGGTATAATACTATTTCTATTCCTAGTTCCTTTAATAGTAGAAGTAATATTAATATATTACCTCTTATTAATAGTAGTATCTTAATATCGTTAAGCGACTTATATAAGCTCTCCTTATTAATAGGTATAAATAGGTATTAAGTAGAGATTAATTTAGTTTTAAAGTTATAGCTCTAACTTAGTAAAAAATATAAAAGTACGCGCATTTTCTAATAGGCGTTTAAAATACCTCTTTAAGGAGTTAAGGTATAAGCTAAACTCTAAGAGGGACTAGCCTTCTTATTAGCGAGCCTCCTTTAATTATATCGCTAATAGTATCTCTTTATTTATAGTATCCTTAATTAAGATAAGTATTTATTCTTTAAAGTATACTTAATCTATACTATATTTAGTTTAGTTAATTAGCGTTTATTCTTTAAGGTATTAGCGCTATCTTACTTTATAGTCGCTATATATATAATCTACTATATAGAGGATCTTTATTTTATTATAATAAAAACGTCTAAGCGCTACCTTAAAGGGGTTTTTTAGATTATAAGCTTAGTTTAAATGTTTCTATATATTAGTAGGTTAAGATAATTAAGCGATATTTTTAATCTTAACCTTGCCTGCGTAACTACTATCCGATTTAAGGGAGTAAGACTATTAACGCTTCCCTAAATAAATAGTAATAGTACTAGCGCGTTTAGTAATTTCCTCCTTTAATTATATAACGCGATCTTATAAGCGTTTTATCTCCTTTAGCTCCTTAACTTATACTTATAAAGCTATAAGCTTTTCCTTATAAGATAGTTATCTTATGCTTATAAGTAGTAATATCTTCGATATAGTTATAACGCTATTTATAGTAAGGGTCGATTTTAAGGATATATCTTCCTATTCTTTATCTCCTAAGTAGATACTTAATATATATAATAAAGAGGCCTTAACTAGCTAACTACTACGTCGCGCTATAAGAGCGTTATATAGTCTTTTTTAAGTAGCTATCTTTACTAAGTAACTAAAAAAAGAAGCTTTAGAAATTATAAAGGAATACGTATTATAGTACGATTAATTAGGTAGTAAAGATAGCTAGAGGTACTACGCTATATATATTATATTCTCTTTATTATAAGACTAAAGCTTATAAAAAGAGGGATTTTTCCTCTTTTATTAAAATAGCGAGTAGTCTATAATACATAAGCGGGGTAAGTATAATTCCCTATTAATACCCTACTAATATATTAGTACTATATACCTAAGTGCTTTATTAGCCTATACCTCTTAGTAGCGCTCTTATAATATAGTATATCGATATCTATTAGTATAAGTTATACTAAGAGGTTTAAAGGGAACTTATTCCTATCTATTAGGTTTTAATAGTATTAATAAAAGTAAACGGTCTTATAAAGCCCTTCTTAAAGTAAAAGCTAGCTATCTTTTTATAGTAAATAAGGCTAGAAGATATCTAAGAAAAGCTATCTTTAAAGGCCCGCTTTAAGAGTTTATAAGAAGAGCTAATTCTCGCGAAGAGAGATACGAGAGATATATATAAAATGCACGAAGGTAAAATTAGAAGTAAGGGGTAGGACAGGCAGGGCAGAGAGATATGATTCTTACAGAAGCAGCAATAAAGGTAGGGGAGTGATTGTTATATTGCCTTAATTATCCTTCTTTTCTCTATCTAACGCCCCTATTTATACCCGTCTAGCATCTCAATTAACAAAGAAGATCCTGCTTAAAGAAGCCACTAATGTCCTTTTAACTACCGAGCTTTTTGCCGGTTTTTTCCTTCCTTTACAGCCGTTTCCGGCATATCCGTCTTATCTCTCGCTACTTTATACTTTCCCTTATGCCCCCACCCTCCTTTCTGCTCCTTTTTTCAGCTCCTTCTTCTATACCGGGTGTTTTTAGCTTCCTTGGTCCCTCTTGCCAAGGGATATCTTTGAGAACTACGAAATCAGGCCACGCTAAAAACCTCTTCCTTTCTTCGGCTATAGACGTTACCTTCTCGTACGTGCTATTAGCTCCTCTTATAGACTCTTAAGGCGGGCCTCTAAGGATAGCTTCTCTCGAACGTCTTCTAGCCTAATTTGCTATAAAAAGACAGCTAGCTTCTGCTTCGGCAGGGGCTTCGTAAGACCGTCGGCTTTTATTAATGCCGTTAGAACCTAACGGACGGAAATAAGTCCCCTTTAGACCTCTTAGCGTAACTAATGCTAGTAGATATCGATATACCGTAGCCGGGTCGATAACTTACTGTTTTCCGTAAGAATTCGTATAGTCTACGTATTATCGCATTCTATAGCTAATAGGGTCGGAATTTATAGTCGTAACGATATTAGTAGCCGGCTAAGGAAAATCGCTTCTTTTAACGCTTTTAAAAGAGCTAATAGCTCTGCCTCCGTACTAAAAGTCGTAACGGTAGCCTACTTCGAAGCTCTCTATGTAATGGTTCCTCTAAAAAGGGATATAATATACCCTTATAAGCTCTTTCTATCTAAGGAATTGTCCGCAAAGGACGAATCGCTCGAATAAAGGAAGATTTCGGCAGCTTATTTCCTTCCCTGCCCTCCTAGGCGCAGACCATATAATCTCGTTAAATAGAGATAAAGGATAGCTCTGTCTGCTACTTCTTAATGCCTAGGGCTAGGATTCTAGTTATACCTAGCTAGCCGGGAGACCGTAAAAGAGATATCCGGTCTAGTAGAAATAGCTGAAAAAAGTAAGGAGCCTACCTTCTATTAATATTAGTATTTCTCTTACTCCCTAGCTTAAAAGGACGGATTAGGTAAAAGCTCTTCGTTTAATATAGGCGTAGAGGGAAGCTTCTTATCGAGGGAATTAGGGAGGAATTTATAAGCGACCTTATTAATATAGGCGTCCTAGGTAAGCTAGATAGTCCGTTAGGACCTATTCCAAAGGATTTATATCCCTAGGAACCACTTTAGCTCCCTTAGCCGGGTTATCTTATACCTTTATTATAGGCTACGTATAGCCTCCCTTATAGTAGCTTCTTCCTCTTTTAGGTATGCCTAGATAATATTATCGACGTAGAAGAAGACCGTGATTTTACCCTTCTGCATTATACACGGTTCCTAAGGGACTTTCGTAAAGCCTAGGGCTTCGAGGGAACCTATTAAATACTGTTGCTAAAGAAGGGGTGATCTTCGTAGTCCGTATAGAGCTTTCCTAAGCCGTAGAACCTTTCCTAGCTATTAGAAGCCTAGTAGAAGGCGTATATAGACAACTTCTTCTTCCTCGAGTAGGCAGTTAATAAAGGCGTTAACTATATCTATCTAATCGAGCTCGAGGTCGAATTCTGCTGCTATAGCTATAAGGGTCCGAAAAGACATCCCTACTAGGGTAGTTGCCCTAGTAGGAAGATCCCCTTTTTCCTACTAGTTCCCGCAGACAACTAGCCGGGCTTTGCACTTTTAAAGGAAGCCGTGTTTATCAGTCTTATAGATAAAGACCTACTTATAGCTAAGGACCTATTTTCCTCTTACCTTTTCCTTAAGGACCTCTTCGAAAGACCCTATCTCTTCGTATAAGGCTAGGTGGTCTTTCTAGGCCTAGAAAAACTAGTCTCTAAAGGGGTGTTTTTCTAGCTACTTCTAGTTTACTAGTAGGTCCGGGAGGTCTCTTTTATATACCTTCCTTGCTGATACTAGCTTGAAAAGCCGGCCTGCTATAAACGCTCCGTGGGAACCGTCTTCTATTAGCGTTAGGTAGAAGTCGGAAAAACGATCGAAATAGGGGAGAAACTAGTCTTCTTTCGTATCGGGCCCTATACCTTCCTTTGCTTCTCGAAGCAGGGATAAAAAGGCAGCCGGGTAATCCTTCGAGAGAGGTGCCTTTCCTACCCCCTTAGGGGTCGAGACGGGAAGACTAATAGAGAAAGCTGCTTCTAGATCTTCTTCTTATTCTATAAGAGGAGGCGTAGGGAGGCAGGCGTATTCTAGCTCTACCGCTTTTCTATAGTCTCCTTCTTCGTCTAGATCATCTAATCTAGCAGCTTCTTCTTCTTCTTCTTCGAAGTCGGCGTTATCCTCGACTGCTTTAACGTCGGTTTCTTCTTCCGTTTCCTCGTCTAGGACCTCTTCTTAAGACTGTTAGGAAGGGGGGATTTAAATCTTCTAAATTAGCTAACGTTAAGAGAGTAAGAGGGGCTATTAATCCCTCTTTCTGTCGAAGAAGCTAGATTTATCGAAAATCACATCCCTAGTCGAAATAACCTTCCGTAGAAGAGGAATCTAGATCCGGAAGATATTCGTAGAATTATACCCAACGAGGTAACTAATAAAGGCTCTAGGATCAAGCTTTCTTTTCTTCTTCCTTTTTAGCTATATATCGGCAGTTATTGCGTATGCCTTATAGCCGTAGGCATAAAGGTAGGCTAGCGATGCCCTCTTCTTTGTAAAGAGCTCGAGTAGGGATTTCCAGTCTATTCCTTAGGTCTTAAAAAGGGTCTCTAGGTCCCTATAGTCCCTTGGTCCCCTAGGGTCCCTTAGGGTCCGGTTCCGAAGGTAATAGGCGGTCTTAACGACTTCCCTCTAAAGGTCGTGTAGAAGCCTTATAGCAAGTCTTATCGTACGGGCCCTTTCTATCATAGCACCCCCTAATCTTTCTGCCCCTCCGTTCTAGGCCTAGGTATTCGGTGCTAACGGGAGGGGTAAAATGCCCCTTTTTCGAAGCTAATTTAAGATATCCTTCGTAAATAGCTCTCCGTTAGACCGTATCTTCTTTACCTCGTAGCTAAAGTAGGATTTTATCTAGTTAACGAAGTCCTAGAGGGCAGACTAGTTATGCTTGCTTAGGTAGGTCCGTAAGAAATAGGGGAAAACTATCCCTAAAAAGGCGTCTATGAAAAACATTACCCTAACGAAGCTTTCCTAATCCCTAGAGACGTCGGTCTAGTCGACCTAAATTTCCTTACACGGCTGGTCCGGCCGTATAGGCGTTCGTCTAGAAATTCGTCTCTTAGTCTTCCCTTAGCCGCAATATTCGCATTCGACGGTCTTTAGGCCCCTTATTCGTACGCCTTATTATTAACCTAGTTTATATAAAGCTAGGGGGCCCGGGTAACTAAGTCGTGCGTGCTAAAGAATGCCGTCTCCTTAGGCTGCCGGTAGAGGGTCCTTTATAGTAGACCTATTCCTCCTAGCAGGGAAAGCTGTCTTCTCGAGAGGTTCCTTCCTAAGGATAGGTCGGAATTCGAGAATAAATTAACCGAATTTTTCCTCGATAAGCCTAATAGTCTGATTCTTCTAGACTAGCCTCGTAGGCTTAGACGTTATATCCTAGAAGATTCCTTCCTCTCGAAGAAGGCGGAAGGAAATTAGGCTCGTTAAAAATCGAGGGCAAAAAGCTACCATTTTTCTTCGAAGAATTCGTATAGATCCGTTAGGTAATTTTATCGTAAAATTTACCCTTCCGTATCCCTCTATCCGTACGGTTAATTCCCTGGCAATAAGATATTCCTTTCGTGCCTTCTTAAAGGACCGGAATCGTAAGAGTATATTACAGATATCGAGGGACGCACTAGAGTTAAGGATAGCTGATTTTCGTAGGGGATAGTCGGAGGGTCCTAACGGTTGGTCTTGCTAATCCGTGGGGAAGACGAATGCCGGATTTGCTATACTAACGATTTTTCCTCGAATTTGCGGCTCGAATAAGGGCAGCGGCGTTATTAGTTGCTATTTCTTAGTAACCCGAATCTCGTCTATCTTCTTCTGCAACGAGGGGTCCTCCTTAAGAGATTGTTGTACTATTTCTCGTAGCCTCTTTAAAGGGTTGACTCCTTCGGGTCGGTTTTCCTCGAAGACCTGCTAGCAGTCTTCTAGCCGATGGGGCTTTTTGCATGCTTGGTAGGTAGGTCGATTCCTTCTCGTTCGTTTCTTCGAGGAATCCTCGTCCCGGTCCGGAAGGTCTGCTTAAAAACCCCCCCTTTTTACCCCTTATTGCTGATTTTAACGAAGAGGTTCGATTTCGACTAGTTCCCTGATTTTTCGACTAACGGACTAAAAGGTCTATTAGGGGACTAGTCGGGCCGGTCTGTCTAACGGGACCGGGCCGCCCGGAGCAAGAGGCGGGGCCGGGCCTACGGCAGCCGTTAAAGACAGTGTTGATGCTCTCGAGGGAGGTGGAGCCGAAGGAGCAACAGCCGCAACAGCAGCAGCGGGAGCCGCAGCAGCAAGGGCTGCAGCAGCTGTAGGTCGAGCCGTCTAGGTTAAGTGCTAGCCACGAAGGAATAAGACTGCTTACTGTTATACTCTAGCAGCCTCTTCGTCTAGTTCCCGGCTAGCTTCTCGAAAGATAGTCGAGTAACCGTTACTAATAGGCTTTATTAGCAGAGATATATCCCATAGCCACTAGCCGGAAAGAGCTTCTATAAGGAAGTATTAGTTAGCTTCCTCGAGGATTTCTTCCTACTTAGCTAGCCACGAAGAAGCTAGTAGGTTCCTAGTAGAAAAGGCTCCTAGGTAGGCCGTATAGGTCTTCCTAATACGGTTAGTTATATAACCTCTTAAGGGAGCTATTAAGGTCTTGAGCTTTAAAAGCTACTACCTAGGAGTCTCTTCCTCTCGAAGAGAGATTAGCTTTGCGGCACTAACGGATTCCGTTATCGCTATACGAGCAGCCGTTAGCAACTTCGTCTCGTAAAGGTATTCCTTTCGGTGACTCTCGTAGTCGCCTAAGGCAGCAGAAAAAGCTCTCTGTTGTGCAGAGGTTAGCTTAGAGAAGAGGGTAGCTCCCTCTGCAAAGTCCGTTGCCCTAGGACGAAGAGGGGGCTCGAGAGGGTCCTGCTTATCAGAGAAGACTAAATTATAGATGGTTCTGTCTACACGAGCCCGTAGCTCCTTTACCTACTTATCCCAATCTTAGGGCTCTGTAAGAATCGTCCTACGGACCGTAGGGACGGCAGAGGAGTCGATTTTTATTATCGTTGCGGAAAGAGGGGGCAGAAAAGTCGGTTAAAAATCGGCTTTTCTAGTAAGAGGGGTAAAAGGGAGCCACGAGGGATGTAAGAAGGGTGCCTTTTATAGCAGCCGGAAGGTATAGGAATACTATTCCTCCCGGGCTTATAACTCTCGCGAAGAGAGATGCGAGAGATATATATAAAATGCACGAAGGTGAAATTAGAAGTAAGGGGTAGGATAGGCAGGGCAGAGAGATATGATTCTTGCAGAAGCAGCAATAAAGGTAAGGGAGTGATTGTTGTATTGCCTTAATTGTCCTTCTTTTCTCTATCCAACGCCCCTATTTATACCCGTCTAGCATCTTAATTAATAAAGAAGATCCTGCTTAAAGAAGCTACTAATGTCCTTTTAACTACCGAGCTTTTTGCCGGTTTTTTCCTTCCTTTGCAGCCGTTTCCGGCACATCCGTCTTATCTCTCGCTACTTTATGCTTTCCCTTATGCCCCTACCCTCCTTTCTGCTCCTTTTTTCAGCTCCTTCTTCTATACCGGGTGTTTTTAGCTTCCTTAGTCCCTCTTACTAAGGGATATCTTTAAGAACTGCGAAATCAGGCCACGCTTCGCAACACTAATAGCCTATATAAGAAGGTAATATCTATAGCTAAAGAAAAGGAAGAGGTTTTTCCCTTTAAAGGGCCCCTTATTTTAATTAGGTTTTTCCCTTTTAAGAAGGCCCCTTTTCTTATAGGATTTTCCCCTCTTTAAGCTCTTATTCCTTAAGTAGGTCTAAAAGAGCCTAGGGGCCTAAAAGGGCCCTTACTTTCCTTAAGTAAAGAGATAAGTATAGAGCTAAGAACCTCCTTTATACGCTTACTAGCCTAAAGCTATATTTACTATACCCTTACTATAAGGATATACTATAGCTAAGGGGGTATATCGCGAAGTATATCTTAATTTTATAGTTCTTAGAGATATTCCTTAGTAAGAGGGACCTAGGAAGCTAAAAGACTAGTATAAAAAAAGGAAGAAGGAGCTAAAAAGAGGTATAGAAAGGAGGGTAAGGGTAAGAGGGGAAGTAAAAGTAGCGATAGCTTCTTATAAAGGTAGCGAGAGATAAGATAGATATACTAGTACCGGCTAAAATAAAGGGGAAAAACTAGTAAAAAGCTTAGTAGTTAAGAGGATATTAATAGCTTTTTTAAGTAAGATCTTCTTTATTAATAGAGATACTAAATAGATATAAAGAGAGGCCTTAAATAAAAGAAAGAAGGATAATTAAGGCAATATAATAATTACTCTCTTACTATTATATACTAGTCCCTTAGTATAAAGCTAGTATATTAACCTTACTATCTACCTAGATCTAGTATAGGTCTAATAGGTAATTAAACGGACTAGCTATTATATATAATTAAATATATTATATAAACTAGCTATTATATATTATTACGCGCGTTAAATATAGACTAGCTACTAGTCTTATAAGTTAAAGTAAGAGTAGTAATAACTATTTATATTCTTCTCTACCTACCTAAGATCTAATAAGTTCTCTATCTTCTATATATACTATAGTAAGCGTAAGACCTTACTTAGGGCTTTAACTAAGTAATATCTTAACCTTATAATTATATAATAGTAGTATAGTATATTAGTAGTATTTCTTAGTATTTTCCCTAGGTAAGTATAGGTATTTCTCTATAATTTCCCTACTATACTTTTATAGTAACTTCTTAGGGAAATATTAATATAATCCTTAAGGAGCTATTATTACTTAGGAAATTATAGTATATTTCCTATATAATATATCCCTAAGGGAAATCTCTATAAAATATCTATATAATCCGCTTAGTTATTATTTCTAGGATTTCTAGGTAATTTCCTAGAGTTTACTTAGTAGCTTCTAAGTTCCTTCTTTTATAAGGAGCCTTAAGGAGTTAAAGGTAACTTCCTTAAGGGAGGCCGATATTATTATAGGTACCTAGATTATCGACTATAAGGTATCCCGTAATAAATACCTAGGGCAAAAGAATTAACTAACGTCCTTATTAGTCTCCTATAGTATTTAGGTAAGAGTCGCGCTAATAAGGAATTATAGTAAAGTTCTATAGATTTCTAAGGTTAGTATAAGGAATAACTTATATCTTATCTAGGATATAACTTAGTATAACTAATACTAAGGGCGTAAGGCGGCTAAGCTAAGAGTAAAATACTATTAAAACTAAGGGCGCTAGGTAGCTAAGCTAGGGTAATAAATAAGTAGGGCTAGGGGCATAGTATAGCTAAGCTAGGGAAAATTAATTATAACTAAGGGCGCTCTATAGCTAAGCTAGTAGAAAAATAAAATAGGACTAGGAATATAATAAAGCTAAATCGGTAACTAACCGTCTTACGCTATAAGGGTAAGGGTAGGGCGGGGAATCTCCTCCTTAGCTTCCTCCTTTATTAGATTCTTAAGGCTTACTAGTACGTCGTTTAAAGTATCCTATATATTAAAGGCTCTATAAATAAGCACGCTATAAGTATTATTTAAGGCTAGTTTTACTAAGAGTATTATAGCTAGTCTATTATAAGAGGCTAGAACCTAGTTATAGATTATTACTATTAGTACCTATATAGTTAGGCTTAGGTTTTAGAACCTACCTAGGTATATATTAGTAAACTTTTAGTTTAATAAGTTAAAATAAGCTATTATATTAGCTATATAAAGGCGGGCCGGTACTAGCGTATAAAGGGGGCTAATATAGGCTACTCCTTAGTATACTATAGTAAGCTTAGGTAAGTTATCTAAGAGGTAGGCGGTAAAAGTAAACTAATAAATAAAGCTAGTAGGCACTTTAGTAAGGGCGGCGTATTAGCTAAGTAAGAGGTTAGCGTTAGCCTCCTTATAAATAGCGGTAATTAGATTTACTTAAATTATAACTACGTTTAAGGCTTTATAGACTAGCGCTTTTAACCTAGACTAAATAATACTTATATAGCTATCTATATTAGCTAGGTTATTATAGTATACTGTAAAAGGTATAATAGGGAATAGTCTAGGTTTTTTATAGCTTAGAACCTAAAAGGGGTTAAGCTTTTATTAGACCGGTATTAAGGCCTATTTCTTAGTAAATAGGTTAGCCTATTTAAAGGGAGTAAAGGGTAGGGCCGCGGCGGCGGTAAGTAAGCGTTTAGTAAATAGGTTCCTTAATAGCTTATTAAAGGTAAGGTCTACTATACTAGATCTTCTAGGTTTAGCTAGGGTACGCTTAAGGCTCTCCTTAAACTTATAGGTTCCTAATATACTAGTAGCCTTACGCTCTTCTATAGTAGCGGCCTTAAATATCTTTAGATAAGTAGGGAGGTACTTCGCGCTAGTAATAGTAGTAATAATCTTAAGTATCTCGGCGTTTATAGAGGCGACCTATTTAAATAAGAGCTTATTAATAATATCGGCTAAGATAGTAGCGATCTATATAGTTTTAAGGGCGCTAGTTATTATCTTAGTTTTATTAAGGAAGATAGCCCTATTTAGGTCGCGTAATAATAAAGGGAGAAGCTTATCCTTATTAAATAATAAGGTAAACTACTTATAGGTATTATAGGGGGTACTAAGGGTTTTTCCTATAATACCTAAAACTAATAGTAGCGAGTTACTAAACGAATTACTAAAGCTTAATAGTAATAAAGTATAGTTATTAAAGCGAACGTATAAAAAAGTACTAAGATTATAGCGATAGGAAGCGTTAACCTACTATAGTTAGATAGTTAACGTTATATTCTTACCGGTTTAGTTAGTTATAAGAGTTATAGTAGTATTATAATAAGCGGCGGCGCTATAAAGCGTAAAGAAGTATAGCTAGTTATAGTTATATAGGTCGTAGGCTTTAAATAAAAGAAGAGATAAAAGGGTATAGTATATACTATTTTTTACTAAGCCTATATTAAGATTATATCCTTCTTTAGTAAGGAGGTCGCGGTAGTTAGTATATATATTATAATTATCCTATTTCTACTTAGTAAAAGCAGCTATATTAAACTTAAGGTTATAGAAAAGTTCTGCTTTATTCCTATATAATTAAACTACTTAGCGGAATCCTTTAAGGCTTAAGCGTAGCGGTCGGCGGTAGATTTAGTTAGAGAAATACTAGCGAAATACTAGGTCCTTACTATAATATTTATAGCTTTAAATAGCGGGAACCTTAAATATAAGTATAAGAGAGGCGCGGTTTAGTATAGAAAGGGGAGTATAAAAAGATAAGAAAATTAGGTTCTTAAAATAAAAATAAACGCGGGTACTAAAATATAGTATTAGATTACTATTCGCCGCGGGCGGCCTATTAATACTTATTAGCTAGTTAACCTATCCTTAGACTTCTAAGAGAATAAATAGTAATAGCGCGTACTATATACTATTATTTCTCCCTTAGCTATAGCGGCTTATACTATTATATAACGCGCGCGCGGAGCTTCTAAGTATAAGTAATATAACCTTATAACGCTCCTTACTATACGTTAAATTCTTCGATAAGGTCTTTAGCGATAATATCCTTAGCGGCTACCTAGGAATTATAATAACTTAGCTAGCCTTTTTAGCTAATAAGGTATTTTATATAAGTATTCCCTTAGCTATATTTATAAGTTCTAGAGTTAAGGATTCTTTTAACTTCTTAGTAGTTAGTATTAGGTTCTAAGCTAGGTCGGGAGTCTAGTTATTTAGCTAGCTATAGCTATATAATAGAAATAACGTTATAAATATTTAGGGATCTAGCTAAGTTAAGGCGGTAAGCTAAATATCTAATTTATTTAAAGACTTCGAACGGTCCTATATAGCGTTCCTTTAACTTCGCTACCTATTTATCGGCTATACTATATCCTTTCCCTAGCTAGAGCTATACCTAATACCTAGGCTTAAACTCTAGCGCTTAGCGCTTTACGTTATACTGCTTTTTTATTCCCGCTTAAGCTAGAGTAATCGAGATCTTAGCTTAGTCTTAGAGTATCTCCTTATCTATCTATAAGGGGCCTTCCCTAAGGTATCGCCTACTATTATTTATCTATATCTTAGTTAGTAGCTCGCTTAAAGAAGTACCTATTACTAAGGAGTAAGAGTTATTAAGGGTAAATTAAAGTAATAGTAATATATCGACCTATTATAACGACCGGTGTTATTCCTAAGGGATAAACCTATCGAGGGGTTTATATTAGCAGATATAATAGGGCGTGGTCTAAGTAATAATAAGTATATTACGTTAGTAATAAGTCGGAGGTTATAGACTATAGACTATAACTAGGTAATTAAAATTAGAGATAAATCGTAATAAAGATCTATATTAAAAGCTATCGAGCTATCTATTTAAAGGAGTATTTCGTTCCTTCCTTATATATCTCGAGAGCTTCCTTAGATCGCTAAGAGCACTTAGTAATCCCGTCGCCTAGGAGCGCTAGGGCGCTAAAGCGATCCTACGATCTAGCTATAGAGCGTTAAAGCGCTAAAGTAACCTATCGCTCTAAACTTAATTAGCCCGTCGGTCCGTTTAATATTCCTTGCTCCCTACGTTATATATCCTCGTAATATATACTAGTCCCCGCGGTTTACTAGACTATAGTCGTAATAGGATGCTTCCCTTCCTTTTAGTCTTGCCCTTAAGACCTACTACCTTAGCCGCCGTATATAAATATACCCTTATCGCGTTATACGTAAGTATATCGTTCCTTATTCCTTTATCCTTTTAGGATATACTACTAATAGTATATCTAGTTATATTTAAAAATCCCGTTCTTATAATTCCGATAAATCGCGTTAACGATCGGAGCTAGTATCCTAGACCGAGATCTATAGTATTAAAATTATACCTTGCTCCTATTATTTTCGGTTAGGCCTAACTTATAAAGTCGGCGAGCGTTTTAATCGGTGTTCCGAATATACCTCTATAGGCCGTTCTTATAATAGGTATAATATAGCGTCCGCCCGTTCGTTTTATCCCTTTCCTTCCCTATTATTCTTTTTTACTAATATTCCTTCTTTTTCTAGTTTATCGTATTATAAATTAATAGTAAAAGAAAAATTCGGACGAACGGAAAGTAAAAGAAGCGTTAAAGGAAGTAATAGCTCGCTTAGCTTAGATTAGGAAATAGAAGCGTTTCCTAAAGGACCGAGGTAGTAAGTTATTTTAGCGGGGTATATAAGCTATTAATAAAGAAGATAGTATAACGCGTTCTTCTTAAGACAAATCGGTTCGTTTATTAAATAAGGAAAGTATTACTATTAGCGAGGTTTAATTGTTTAGTGCCTTAGACGTATTAGACTAAGATACTATTCTTAGTAACCTTATATTTCCGAGTAAGGGTTTACTTAATAGAACTATCGGAGTAAAGAACCATAGTAGGTTAAGTGCTTAAGTAGTTCCTAGGTATTTTC
This sequence comes from Hirsutella rhossiliensis, assembly GCF_020360975.1. Classification (NCBI taxonomy): domain Eukaryota; kingdom Fungi; phylum Ascomycota; class Sordariomycetes; order Hypocreales; family Ophiocordycipitaceae; genus Hirsutella; species Hirsutella rhossiliensis. The sequence goes on along the minus strand of NW_025408671.1, from coordinate 676,353 downwards.
CTTTAGTCTATATCCCTTTTACTTAATAAGGTATTCTTATTACTAACCTTATTTTCTTATATCTAATATTTATTCTACTTTATATTCTTAATCGTTGTTAACTTCGATTTTTTCCTATAGTTTAGCGTTTTATAGTACTAGTTCTAATAGTAAGATATAAAATATTAGGTATATCCGTATTATTATTAGTAGCGAAAGTTTATAGTTAACTTTTAAAATAGTTTTCTTAACCTTAAACGGTCTAAGTTTCTTAAAATCTAATTTATTACTTAGTCGTTTTATTTTAATATTTCGTTATATAAGGTAGACTATATCTCCCTCTTAAAAGATTAGTCCCTATAATCTTTTCCGATTATAGTAAGTAGATATTCGTTTTCTAATAAATTAAAGTTCTTATTATATTTCTTTATATAATTTTTATAGCTAATCTACTTATAGTATCGCTCGTTCCGCTTATAGTCCTTATTAAGTAACCTTAAATACTTCTAGGTTATATCCGTAATTAGCGTATACTAGTAAGAGCTTAGTTATTTCTATAACTAAGCTATTATAAGCTAGTTACGCTATTAGTAGCTATTTAACTTAATCGTTTTATTTATAGCTAATATAGTATTATAAATATTATTTAAGCGTTTAATTAAGTCGTTTTATTTATCTATCTATTTATAAGTAATAGGCTATACTAAGCTTATATTTCGTCCTTAATTATATTATAAGAGCTTACTAAAACTTAGCTATAAATATACTTCCTTTATTAAAGATAATCTCGTTTAATAGTTTATAATTACTAATAATAGTTTATAGGAATATATATACTAGATCTTTTATATTACTTACTTCTTTATATAGTAATAAGTACCTATACTTCGTTAGTCTATTAGTAATAACGAATATACTATCGTACTTAACGTTAGTTATAGGTTCTTTTAACGGTAGTAGCTTTATAATATAGTTAAAAGCTATTAAATCCTATAGTTTCTCTAGTACTAGTAGCGGTTATAATTCTCTATATAGTTTATATCGTTTAGCTTTACTTTATATATAAAGTTTATATTCTTTAATAACTTATTATATTACTTCTTTAAGCTATAGGAAGTTATATTATCGTTTAATCCGTTTTATTATTCTTTAGATTCCTAGTATCTATATATTAGATATTTATATATATCTTATATAACTTTATCTTATAATTCTAGTAGTATCTAGATTTTATTTTTATATATTAGAACTTCTAAATATCTTATATCGTATCCGTTTAGTACTTTATATTCTTTTATTTATTTTAGGATCTTTTAATAAGTCGAGTCGTTAGGTTATACTTTAAATATTATATTTAGCTATCGTTATTAGTAGTTCCCGTTTTCGTTAATTTCTAGGAGCTATCCTTTTACTATAAGTACCCCTATATCGTAGTTACTTCGTCGACTAAGGGTATTAGCTCGACCGTTTTCTATTCCTTTTCTATAGATTATTTTATAGTCGAATTCTAATAAGTATTTAGCTTATTAGATCTATCGTCCGTTTAACTATTATATTATTATAAAATATAAGATATTCTTATAGTCTATATAGACCTTAACTTTATATTTACTTTTAAGAAGGTAGTATTAAAATTCCTTAAAAGCTTAAATAATTATAAGGAATTCTTTATCGTAGATAGGGTAATTAAGTTCTACGCTATATAGCTTTTTCGAGTAGAATATAATTAGTTATAGTCTTCCTTTATTATCTTTTTATCCGATTTATACTCTTAGAGTAAAGTCTAATATATCGGTTTTAAGTTCGATTTATTGTTTTAGATTAAAGGTAGTTAAGACTAGTTCTTATATAATCGTAGTCTTAATATATTCGAAAGCTTCGTTAGCTTTATCGTCCTATATAAATTCTTTTTCCTTTTTTATTAAGTTATATAGTAGTACTATAATCTTTCCGAAATCTTTAATAAATCGTTAGTAGTAATTTATAAATCCTAGGAAACTTTATACGTCCTTAACGTTCTTTAGCGTTAGCTATTCTTTAACTAAGTTAATCTTATCTTATTATATTTATATCTCTCTTAGTAAGATCGTATATCTAAGGAAGTCTACTTCTTATATATAGAACTTACTTTTCTTTAGTTTAACTAGTAACTTTATATTCTAAAGTATATAGAGTACCTTATAAACGTATTCCTTATATTCTTCTAAGGTATCTAAGAAGATTAAGATATTATTTAGGTATACTACTATAAAGATATCTAAGTATTCGCGTAGGATATTATTAATTATCCGTTAAAAGGTAGCTAGTATATTTATAAGTCTAAATAGTATTACTAGATATTCGAATAGTTTAAATTTTATTTTAAAGGCTATTATCTATTTATATCCCTTTTTTATATATATTAAGTTATAGGCGCCTTTAAGTTTAAGGGCTATAAACTATTTTTTACTATATAGTCGATCTTATAGTTTTAATATAAGCGGTAATAGTATTCGGTCTTTTATTATAATATCGTTTAGGCGTTTATAGTCGATAACTAGTCGTAGCTTACTATTTTTCTTTAGAATAAATATAACTAGATAGCCTACTTTAGATATTAATATTTATATATATCCTTTTTATAGATTCTCGTTAAGGTAGTCGCGTAGCGTTTATAGTTACTTTTTATTTATATTATAAATCTTATAGAACGTTAGCGTTATTCTATCTTTAAGATAAATCTTATAGTCCTATTAACTATATTTAGGTAACCCTATCTTAAGTTCTTCCTTAAAGAGTTTATTATATTTCCGGTATTCTTAGGGGATATTCTTTATTCTATCTTATAAGCTTTATTCTTTCTCTTAAGAGCTAGTTTCTCTTAACTTAAGCTCTTTATTAATTTATTTAAGGTCTTTTCTTAGAGTAGTAATAACTCTTTAAATCTTTATATTATATCCTTTATTCTATTTATATTAGATACTAGGTTATATAGCTATATTAGTTAGTACGTAGGTCTTATTAGTTAATTTTATTATATTTACTAGTTCGGTTACTATTTTCGTTTATATCGCTAAAGCCTATAATAATTTACTTAAACGGTTATCCCTTTTATCTTATTTAGTAGCTAAATTATCGTAAAATTTTACTTTCTCTTAAATCTACTAGTCCTAGAAACTTATATCTTCGTCTTAATATAGCTAGCTAGTTTTCTAGTTAATTAGTAGGTTGCTCTCTTATAGCTATAGAAGCCTTAATATAAGGTTATATTTTCTAATATCTATAATATTAAAGTTAACTTATTCGTTATAGCCCTAGATATTAATATCGAGGTAATTAATCTCTATATTAATAATTCCGTTATTATAGTTAAAGGCCTCTCCTTTAATATTTATAAGTTTATATAGATCTATCTTATATCTCTATATAAGTTAGTAACGATTAACGACTTTAGGTAAAACGTAGTTACTTATCGCGCTATAGTTTAAAAGTATATATACGTAATATCCTACGATTTAAATATCTAATACTATTTAGTCGCTATAGCTTACCGTTACTATATATAGGGTCCTTAGATCTTATCGTATTATACTAGTCTATAGCCCTTTTATAGATAGCGTACCTTATTTTTTACTTAGTCCTTATTCGTTTTATTTAAGTATTCTTCTTTAATTTATTATTAATATCGTTTCTTTATATTTTTATCGCGTAGTATTATATTAGGGCTTAAGAAACTAATTTCTTATAGCTAATTAAAGATTTCTTATTTCTTAACGCTATATCGTTTATATTATACTACTTTATAGTTAATTATATACTATACTTTATAATTTTATTTATTTTCGTATTAAAGGTTAAGTTTTCGTTTAGTATCTTTTTATTTTTTATATAGTATTTCTATATCGATTCTTCCTTAGTCGAATATAGCTTATAGCCTTTATATATATTACTAATAATCTTTTAGTATACCGTTATATCGTTTATACTATACTTATACTTTTTTATATTTATAAATTCTATAGTTTAGGTATATATATTCGTTATAATTTTCTTTATTATATTTAACTCGTTATATAAGTCTTTAGAAGATTAAGGGTTTAGATATCTTAGAGTAAGTAGCGTTATATTATTCCTCTATTTTAGCGTGTTTATAGATTTTATATATCTCTAAAAGATATCTCGTTAATAAACCGTAATTATCGCGGTATTTAAGTAGCGTGCTATAATCGGGTTCTAATAATATAACTTAGTTATTCGGGTAGCGTTAATCGATTTTCTAGTAGTCTAGTTCTATACTTAGGTAGGGTTTCGAAAGTACTTATCCTTTAAACCTAACTAGGAAGGCGTTATATCGTGCCTTTATCTAAAAGTATATTATATAATCTAGGTAGATATATAATATCTATAAAATATACTTATAGTACTTATAAGTAAGTAGTATTTATAGATCGTCTTTAAATTCTCCTTATAGTTACTATTCTTATTATAGAGCTATAAAGGTATCGACTATAGTAATAGCTATAGTATAGTCTCCTTTACGTAGTACTAGTTAATATCGAATTAATATAGCTTATTAGTTTTCTATAAGAATTTAAGGTATTTATTAAGTTTTAATTTTAAGTATTTCTTTAAATTCTTTAAAGTATAGAGCGTGTTCTCTAATCGTAGTATTTTCCCTTAGTAGTAAGGGTAGTAATATAAGTTCGTTCTTATCTTCCGTTTCTCTAAGTATTTCTTATTCTTTAAAGCTTATATCGTCGATACTTTATTATTCCTCCTTAGGTTATTATCTAAGTTTTATAAGTATAAGGGCTATATCTATATCTTCTTTATTATATTATTTATAAACTACCTATTATTATTATCGATTTTTATTTTATATATCTTCCTAGAATCGTTTACTATTTTTCCTAATCTAGTCTCGTAAGACTCCTTTAAGATAAGGATATTTTAGTTCTATAAATTTAACTTATTTCTATATTTTAGGATCTTTTCGTTATATTATTATAAGGGTTTTCTATAGTAGCTTTAAGAACTATTTAATACTGTTCTTATCGCTTAAATATACTATATATTCGTTATTATAGTATATAGTCTAACTAAGGAGTTTATACTTTAGTTCCTATCTATTAGTAGCGTTTAAGTATTTCTTACCTTCTAGGGCTAGTACCTAGTAGGTTTTCTTCTCCTTATAAGGTTATCTATATTCTTTAAAGTAATATCTAGGTTTCCTATAGTTAAAATACTTTCCTTTACTTTTCTATATTATATTTATATCTATCCTACCTAGGTTAGTTATATAAGCGTAGGTAATAGGAGTTTCGCGCTTCTTTTTATAGTTAGCGCGTCGGTTAAAGTTATTCCTATAAGAAGGGTTCTAGTTTCCTCTTTCTTAATTCTTTTCTTAGCGTTACGTATACTATCTATCGTCGATTTATACTACTATAGCGATATAGTTTAAGAGGCCGTTAGGTCGATCTTCCTTATAGAGTTCGTCCTTAACTTCTTCCTTAAGTCTATCGTAGAATCGCGATATAAGGGGTTCGTTGTCCTATTTAAGTTTTAAGGTAACTTAATAGAATTTAGTAGTATAGTTTAATACTAAGGTCCTTTATTAGAGTTCTCGAAGTTTCTATTCGGCTTCTTATTCTTTATTAGTTATTCTAAATACCTTAGTAATAGCTTCTTTAAATCCTTAGAAACTAGTAAAGACTTTATCTATTTCGCTATTTCGTTATACTAGTTAGTTATCGAGATAGTCCCTTATAATAGGTCTAAACTAAGCGAGTGCTATTTTAAATAAATAATTTTCTACGTAGAGTACCTTTTCGACTAGGTTCGAAAGTTTCGTTAAGTAAAACCGGTAGTAGGCCTTAAGTTAGGTAAGAAAGTCTTAAAGAGTACTATAAGTACCGTTAAATAGTCCTAGCTACTTTAGTTTAACTACTTCTCTAAGGTCCCTAACTTATCCGTTACCTCCTTTATTCCTAAGTAACTATACCTCTTATTAAAGGGTAATAATCTCGCGTATTATATTCTAAGGCAATATAGTAGCTCTAGAGTTAGTTGATCTAGTTTACTATATAGGTATATTAATAGTTACGATATTACTTAGAGTAACGCGGTATTATACTAAATAAGAGCTTTTAACGTATAACGACTAGTATTATTCCTAAGGGATAAACCTATCGAGGGGTTTATATTAATAGATATAATAGGGCGTGGTCTAAGCAATAATAAGTATATTACGTTAGTAATAAGTTAGAGGTTATAGACTATAGACTATAACTAAGTAATTAAAATTAAAGATAAATTATAATAAAGATCTATATTAAAAGCTATCGAGCTATCTATTTAAAGGAGTATTTCGTTCCTTCCTTATATATCTCGAGAGCTTCCTTAGATCGCCGAGAGCACTTAGTAATCCCGTTGCTTAGGAGCGCTAGGGCGCTAGAGCGATCCTACGATCTAGCTATAGAGCGTTAGAGCGCTAAAGTAACCCGTCGCTCTAAACTTAATTAGCCCGTCGGTCTATTTAATATTCCTTGCTCCCTACGTTATATATCCTCGTAATATATACTAGTCCCCGCGGTTCGCTAGACCGTGGTCGTAATACCTATTAATAAGATAGGAAGTTAGTTATAAAAAACTAAAGTATAGTTTTAACTACTTAGTTATATCGTTTTAATAAGCCGTTAGTCTAGGGATACTAAGCTATAAATACTAGTAACTTAAACCTATATGCTATTTATAGTCCTTTCTAGAATACTAAAAGGAACTAAGGGTCTTAGTCGGAAATAATCTAAGTAAGAATCCCTTAGTTATAGCGTATTAACTTAGTAAATAGTACCTCGGCTTAGTCCTCTATAGTATTATAACTATAGTTAGCGGGCTATAAGAGAGCTAGCTAAGTTTACGTAATAAGGCGGCTTAGAATAATAGTTAGGAAAAGAAGTTACTTAGGCTTAGCTTACTTAAAGTATATATAAGCTAAGTAAGCCTTATATAAATAGATTACTACTTAGGAGCATAGCTTATAAGTAAGCTATAGTAAGCTATAAAGGGGATAACGGCTAGGACTATAATCTAAGGATAGTCTTTATAAGTATATATAGCTACTTACTTTTACTCCTTTAAATAAATAGCTCTCTAGCTTTTAATATAGATCTTTATTATAATTCTATCTTTAATTTTAATTACCTAGTTATAGTCTATAGTCTATAACCTCTAACTTATTACTAATATAATATATATATTATTACTTAAACTACGCCTTATTATATCTACTAATATAAACCCCTTAATAGGTTTATCCCTTAAGAATAATACTAGTCGTTATATATAGTAAACTAATTATAGCCTAAGATAAAGAGCCTTATTTTTAAGAACTTATTAGTTACTATTAGTAGTATATTATAATAGACCTTAATAGGTAGTATTTATAGAGTTTAGTCTATATAGACGTTTAAGAGCCTTATTACGAAATCTATAGTAATTATATAGAAAGGTAAGGCTAAGGAAGTAATTAAAACTAACTTACTAAGGGCCTTTAACTAGTTAGTTTAGTTCTTATAGTAAGTATTATACTTATCGATAAAGCTATTAATAAGTTTCTTAAGGCTAGTAATAGTAAATATAAAGGATAATTCCTTTTATATCCTTTACCGTTTAAGGTAGAATTTATATATATAGTCATCGGCGATAATTTCCTTAGTATAGGTAGTAGGGATATAAAGCTAGTAATAACCTTTAGACTTAACTAAGTAAAGTAACTTATTCTATTAAATAAATAAGAGACCGACCTAAGACTTATTGCTTTTAAGCTACTTTAATATACTAGCCTACTTAGGTTCTTCCGCGTATACTTCCTAGATCTTTTAGTATAGGTTAGGTTAGATAAAGGATTCTATAACTATATATACGTATTTAACTAGCGCTTTATCTTCCTAGATATAGTTTAATTCCCTAGGTTTATATTTCCTAGGTATTATAAATAGTAATTAAGATAGTATATTAGTAAGGATATTTATAGTTCTAAGAATATAGTAAACTTTTAAAGGAAACTAGCTAAGGTACTATAAAGCAAGTATAAGCTAATTATTTATCTTTATACTAATAGTAAATAGTAATATTTACTTTAGGATTACGCTTATAGTAGTATAGTTAGTTAGTATAATAACCTTTAGTAGTAAGGTAGAGATAATATATAACTAGAGCTTTTAATAAGCTTAAAAAAGATAGGTAACTTTAAGTTTAGTAGGCTAGTATCTAAGCTCTCTACTAGTTAAGCGTTTACTAAGGTAAAGGATTAGCTAGATACTCGTTTAAGGTAGGGTTCTTCCTAGGTTCTAGTCTTCCCTTTAGTACTAAGTAGAAGGCTATAACTATAAAGCCTAGCTCGCGGCTAGCGTCGATTTATAAGAATAATAGCTATTATAGGTCGAAATAGTATAGCTACGTTAGTTTTATAAAAGCGTTTATAATATCTTAGAAGGCCTATTCCTCTACTAAGGATAGTTTATATATTACCTTAAAAGTATATTTATTCCTTACCGATCCCTTAAGTAGCGCTTAACTATCTCGCGCTTCTTTAAGTATTACTATTTTCTAAACCTAGGGCGCCTTTACCTTTTAAGAGAAGTAAGCTACTAAGTACTATAGCTAGTTAACTAAGCTAAGCTACTTTTCTAGTACCTATAGGGTATTTAGAAACTCTATATCTTATAATACCTATACTTATTCTTTAGTACTTATTAAGCTAATACTATTAACTTAAAATCTTAATAGTTTTATAGATAGGTAGCCTAAGAATAGTTTCGATTTAGCTAAGGCTAGGTTATAGTTTATAAAGAGTTAAAAGATAGCTTAGAGGTAATAAATATAGTCGTCTTTTATATCTAAGTATATTATAATATCGTTAATATACTTAATAGAATATTCTATATATTCCTAAAGGATTTAGTCTATAAATTATTAGATATATATAAGTAAGTTCTTATATCTTATTAAGGCTACTATTAGTCGCTCTAAGCCTTTATAGCTAATTACTATAAACCTTTCTTAATACTCCTTATAGATAAGGAACTAATAAAAGAAAGACTAAGCGTCTATAGTAAAAATAAAGTATTTCTTATATAGCTTTTAAATTATATCTCCTTAAAGCAATATTAAGTAAGCGTCTAAGATAGCTATACTATTAAGAGTATATAGGTCTATTATTATTTAACCCTTTTTATTACTATATATAGTTCTCTAAACTATAAATGTAAGGTAAGTAAACGGGGTTACCTTTATAGCTTATTTTATATACCCCTTTTAGTATAGGTCCTTATAGGTTTAGTCGATTAGCGCTTTATCCTTCTAGCTAAGTAGGTAAGCCCTAAAAGCTAGTTTTTATAGGTATTAATTTTCTACTAGTAGAATATATATATAGTAGTTTAGGTAGACCTTAATAGTACCTTAGTCTTTCTATATAATTAGGAAGGAGGCGACTATACGTTAGATCTTTTCTATAAATATAAGGTCCTAATTATAGATTTTAACGTCCTTTAAAGTAGTTATTTCTAGGAGGCTATAATCTTATAAAATCCTAATCTTATAGTTTAAAGTCTATCTATATATTTATAATAGGAGTTCCCTTTTAGCGGACTTAGGGCTCCCTTCTTCTAAGGTTTCTTTTAATAGGTTAGTATCTTAGTATAGTTCGCTATATTTTATAGTCTTCTATATAGCTAGCTCTTTAATTAAAGTTACCTTAGCTAGGGTTTCCTTAAGTAGGTCGATTTATAAAAACTATATTTCGTTACTAAGGTTTATTAGTATACCTAAGTACTATCCTTTCTTAAATTAAACGTAGCGAGCGGTAGTATTAACCGCTATAACTAAAGTTATACCTTAGATTAAGTTATAAGCTAATAATAGGTTTCTTAGAAAAAGCACTAGGTTACGATCCCTTAGTATATCCTTAATCTATACTAATAGGCGTTCTATCCTATATATAAGGACGTCGACGTTAGCTTAGTATATAACCTAATAACGGATTATATAGCCCTATTAGGTCGAGCGAGCTATAACTATTAAGTTACTATATAAGCTAATAGATATTATTCCCTTAAAGTTTAAGATATTAACTTTATTTAGTACTAAGAAATCTTATCTAAGTAATAATCTTATAGATAGGGTCTAGACTACCTAGGCGCCGATAGTAAATTACCTAACCTTAAATCCTATTTCCTATTTCCCTAGGATATTAATTATTAAGGTCGCTTAACCCTTAGTTTAGCTTTTTCCTATACTAAATAATAAGACCTACTAGGTTATATTAAGGGTTATATTATTAAAGTAGTTAAGCTAGTCTTCCTTAATTATAGAGTAGGCTATATTAAAGTTTATATATACGTTTAATAGTTAGTTTAGGCCTTTAGTTTTAAAGATAGATATCTAAGTATATATAAACTAAGACGGCTTTATTATATTTAATATTTCAGTCTATAGCGCTGCTCTTATAGTTAGCTAGTTTCTTAGTATTCTAAGCGAACTACTTAGTCCTATAGGTTCCGCTTCTATTATATTAGGAATAAATAAGATCTTATCTTTTATTTCTTTAATATCTTCTCCTATATTAGCGGTAGTATCTTTATCTTCTAGCCCTTCGTCCTAAGTAAATAGGATATAGTTTTATATTTCCTAGGAAAGATATATCCCGCCCTAGTTATCGGTTAGTACCGCTTAAAGCTAATAGGTAAGGTTAATAACGATTAGGTTTTCCTAAGAGCCCTCTTTTAGTTTTAAATCCTAAGGCTATAGTCCGACTTAAGGGCTAGTTAATTAATTAGGTACTAGGCCTACGTCTACTTAGTATAGATTATTCTATCTTAATATAGTCGTTATATTTCCTTTTAATTAAAATTATCCTTATTCCTAGGGTTTCTAACTAGTTAGTTTAGCTATAAATAGGGCAAAGTTTACTATAGTCTTATTCTTAGTTTTATATAATCTACTTTATACGCGTCCTTTTACTATATTACTTATCTTTCCCTATAACTTAACCGTTAGCTTAGTTTCTAACTATAAGATAAGTTACTTATAGTTATTAATCTAAGTATTAAATAATTCTAAACTAATAGGTCGGCGGAATAATTCTTATAGTAATACGTTTAGTTATTAATAAACTAATATAATAAGGTGCTCTTTTAAGTATAGCGCTACTTTTACTTTTTAGTAGAGCTTTAATATCTATTTATAAAAGTTAGCTCCGTTTATAATATCTAAGGTAGTAAATCGTTCTATTTATAAAGATCTTAACGCTACTTTTAGCTAGATAGTAAAGTATTTTTATAGTTTAGTATACTAGGCGGTATATCCTTAGTCTAGGGTATAAAGTATAGCTTTATCGGATTCGCTAAGATCGCTAGAATACTATTCGATAGCGGTCTATAAAGTAAGCTAGGGATTAATATCGCTGGTTTATTAGCGTATTTTAGTCCGCGAATAGCTACCTATTTTAGGGAATCGATAAATCGATTAATGCTTTTATATATAATTATTTTCTTAGTTTCTTTAAGAACGTTAAACGTTATATTAAAGGGGCTAGCGGGGTTAAACTTCCTTATATCTTTTAGTCTAATATATACTAAGGGTGCTTAAAGAGGGTTTATAGTAATATTATCCTTAGTTTCTCTTACTATAGCTTTTACTAGTAGTCTTATAAAAGCTTCTTTTATAATTAGGCTTACTAGCTAGTTTACTAGGGTTATTATCGTAAACGTACCGCTAAGGGTAGTATTATTTAAAGGTTCTTTTTTATTTTAATCGTTATAGTTTAGCGAACTTTTAAGGCTTTATCCTTTTAATAAAGGTAGTTAAAGCGGGGTAAGGGAAGCTATACTATACCGATTTCTATATAGCTTTATTATTTATAGCTAATATTACCTTATTACTAAAACGTATTCTAAGTTATTAATTCGTTCTTATAGGCCTTAATAGTTAGCTAAGTAAGCTAGTAAGTCGTATTATAAAAGTTCCGCTCTTAATTCCTTTAAGCGTTATTCCTACTACTAAGGTAGGCGATCTAGCTATCTTCTATTTCTATAAGAACTTAATAAGAAATATCCTAGAAATAAGTATCTTTCTATCCGCTAATAAAAGCTCTATATTACTTAAGCTTTAATATATTAAAGTTCTACTTTTATTTAGAGTTCCCTAAGTATTTCTTTTATAAAAAGTAATTAAGAAGCTAGTATTCTTTAGTATATAAGTAAAAGCTTTCTTTTTAAGAAGATATTAAGGTTTATAGGTTAAAGTTAACTTATCCCTTTCCCTATTCTTTATCTTTTATTCTATTAAATATAGACCTTAGGATAATAAATAGTTAAGGGAATAGGAATTACTACTATTTATTATATACTAGTCCCTTAGTATAAGGCTAGTATATTAACCTTACTATCTACTTAGATCTAGTATAAGTCTAATAAGTAATTAAACGGACTAGCTACTATATATAATTAAACGTATTATATAGACTAGCTACTATATACTATTACGCGCGTTAAATATAAACTAGCTACTAGTCTTATAAGTTAAAGTAAAAGTAGTAATAACTATCTATATTCTTTTTTACCCGCTTAAGATTTAATAGGTTCTTTATCTTTTATATATACTATAGCGAGTATAAGACCTTACTTAGGGCTTTAACTAAGTAATATCTTAACCTTATAATTATACGACGGTAGTATAGCGTATTAATAGTATTTCCTAGTATTTTCCCTAGGTAGGTATAGGTATTTCTCTATAGTTTCCCTACTATATTCTTATAGTAACTTCTTAAGGAAATATTAATATAATCCCTAAGGAGCTATTATTACTTAGGAGATTATAGTATATTCCCTATATAATATATCCCTAAGTGTCGGGAGGTCTGTACTGCAGTAACGCAATGGGTTGTATTCAAGATGTCTTGCTAGGAAGGGAGGAAAGGGAATGAGGGGGCACACTACGTGCCCTTTATACACGGATCCCCGAGGTCCATACACGTGACGCTAAGGGTCACGTGTGCGTGTGTGCGCACCTCCCTTACAATCCTACTATAGCTATATGCTACATTCCCACACTGGCAAATCTTCTTTTATCGCTGCAATCGCAGCAGTAGCAGCAGGTGCGGGAGCGTAGCAGCAACCGCAAGGGTGCGAAAAGAGTGACGGTTCGAGCGGCAGCTAGCGGGAGGGCGTTCGACTGATCCTTCTATCCTAATCGTAAGGCTATTCGTATCGACGAGGCGTTCGAGGGCGCGGTTAGGCGATGCCTTTGTCATAGCATCTGCTGGGTTGTCTGCGCCGTTAATCCAGCGGATTTCTGTGATCTCACGCCTTTCGTAGGATTGACGTAGGGCCATGATATCTATCATCAATCGCTTCTCCTTCGTTGTGCCTAGCTTAACGAGGCACTCGTAGAGGGAAAAAGAGTCGGTGCAAACGATTAGGGATAGGGGAAGATTGAGGCGGTCTGTGATCTTCCGTATCGTCGTTGCTAGTGATATCCCAATATCGAATCCGTTGACCATGCCGTAGATCTCTGATGCTAGCACGCTTCGGGTGACCCTCTTACACTTCGTTGAGCTCCAATGGAGGACATTGCCCTTGATCCCGAATTGGTCTTTGGTACGTGCGGTCTCGGTCTCATTGACTAGGGCAATGACGAAGCCTAGCTGTGACGATAGGTCCTTATTGTTCGCAAAGGAACCGTCGGTAAAGATGATAAGCTTGGCATTGGCGAGGTCAATAGGGATATACGTTAGGCCTCGCTGCTGGTGGTCTTTCTGCCATTGAAGCCGCTTGTTGAGGGTCGTGCAATCCTCTTCCGTAGGGGTTTGGACCTGGGCAGCAATAGAGATGTCGAATGAGGCCTCTGGTTGACAGATTGAAGCCACATACGCGCCACGGGCACGCTGTTCCACGTACTGTTGGGCTCGATCGTATGCCTTGATGTCGATGGGTTCGATCTTGGCTGCTTGACCCTTTTGTTGAAGCAGTAGAGCGTTGTGGAAAGTGGTGTCTTGGAGGGTTATCTTTGCACCGTTGAAGTCAATGCTAGTACCCGGGGTCATCGTTGTCTTCGGCTTTGCCCGAAATTGTGCCTTTACGAGTTCCGCTTCCTCTAGCGCGGAAAAACGTTGTGTGCCAAGCATAAGGGTATCGTCAGTCTGCATTCCCACAATCCCAAAGTTATCAGGTCCCTTATTCGTAATTAGGAAGCATAGGTCGTAGGTTGATGTGGACATGTCGAGGTTATCGACATGATGCCCGTGATAGGTTCGAAACCAATGGACTCCGGCCTCCGCAATTCCGTATAGGGGCTTAATAACGCGAATGATTGTTCCTTCCGGCATCTTCCTTCTAATTCGGCGGGAAGATGCGTGAGAATGGTGCGGAATAGTTCGGTCTGCGCCTGGGGATACGCTTGTGTGATGTCACGAAGAGAGAGGGTCATGCCGTGAGAAAGGAGGTCTGGGGAGATAGCAGAAATAAGCCGTTGACTGACGCGTTGAATTGTCGGGGATTGCGTCAATAGGGTGGTTTTCTCTTGGTCGTTGTGCCCTTGGACCACGAGCCTTGACTTCTCGTATGGTTTGGTTTCTTTGCCTTTAACCTCGCGGACCATGCGGGAGCGGAAGATATGATGGTTCCCGTGCTTTGCTTCATTGTAGCGTTCGAAGCTAAACACTCGTACCAATAGATCATCGATCTCCGTGCTATCGGATTCCTCAAAGGGGGTGCCTGGCGTTGTGATAATGCCTTCGTCCCGTAGCTTGATGGCTAGTTGGTAGGCATCTTCTTCCTTCTTGACTAGGAACGTCGTCTTTGGCTTGTTCTTCGAACCAGGCGGCTCGCTTGCGCGGCGCCGGGGATTAGGAGCAGGAACAGGGCAGGGCAGGGGCAGAAACAGGAACAGAATCGCTCGCAGGATCAGAAACAGGAATGTCAGAATCATCCGCAGCAGCAGCAGCGGGGGCAGGGATCGTCGTCTCGTCGCGGAAATAAGGCTGCACAAGGGTGGAACGGAAGGTCTGGGGTCCGTTGATAGTATCAATTGTGACATTGGAGCCATCAATTGCACTAATCTTAAAAGGGCCTTGCCAGCCGAGCTTTTCTCTCCACACTCGGACCTCGCTTTGCAGTGGGAGCGATAGTATAACGCCTGTTGATGATGGTCCGTTCTTTGTGTGTAAGGCGCCCTGCACTTGCCGCTCTGCTGAGAGCTGACGAAGCATTTTCATCGCTTTCTGGGCTGCGGCAGCCCTTTTCAGGGTCGTAGCAGAAGGGGGCGAATCTAACGCCATTCGAGGGTAGGCGCCAAAGACTAGGAGCGTAGGGACAATGCCATTTGGCCCTGTTGTGTCGTTGATGGCTTTGATAGCCATTTGAAGGATCGATTCGGGGATGTGAAGGTCCTGATTTCTGCGTGGAGGATCTCAAACGCACGGCGGAGAGGGGCATGATATCTTTCAACCTTTCCAACGGACCAATGTGCTTCCACAGGACTTGCTTGCAGGTTATCCCCATAAGCTTTGCCTCGTTACGGAACTCTAGGGAGGCAAAATTGGTCCCTGCGTCGTGCTTGATAGTATCAGGGGGTCCGAGATATGTGTCTATCCAGAGGGCTCGGAGGGCTTCCCACGTATCCTTTGCTGACATCGATAGGAGGAACCTGGCTGCTTGGAACGCTGTTGCTGTATCTACCACGTGCAAGACGGGGCGTTGAGGGGTTCCAAGGTAGAGCACATCAGCGACGATTTCGTAGTTGAATTCCTGGTCATCCTTTAGGGTGAATTTGAAGCGTCTTGGAGCTTGAGAGTGCATTTGACAGTGATGACAGAATCTCGAGATGTTCTCTAGGATATCTATCGTCACATCGTTGTGGCCAGCTTGCCGTAGGAGGTTGTGAAGTCTTGGGACCGCTGGGTGCCCGAATCGACGATGAAGAGTGCGGATCTCGCTCTCCGTGAGGAATGCGATAGCGGCCTCGTTGGTCTTAGGTAGGAGGAACCAAGGATGTCCCCATTTGCGGATAACCGGGAGGGTTGTTCGTCCGACAATAGTGTCTGTAAGGTTGTTGAAATAGATGCCTAGGCGATCCATATCAGCGAGAGAGAGGAGGAAGGAGTAGGGGTCTTGAGGATATGGAATGTGATCCTTCCGAGAGGTGTTTTAAGGGCGATAGAGCCGAGGGATAGAATGGCTTCGCCGTTGCCGAATTTGATAGAAGCTTGGCCTGCTGTAGTCTTATCGAGCGTTATAGCAGGGTCTGCTCGTTGTAGAGCGATGCATTGGTCGTAGCCAGCTGGAAACCTTCGCGGCGCCTGTGTCAATTATGATGCCCTGGAATCGGAGTCTTGAGTAGCGCTCCTCTATCATGAATTGGGAAGCAGGTGTAGCGTTGTTTTGAGAGGTGCTATACACGTCTTCCCTGTGATCAGATGGTTGAAGGCTTGCTGGCAGAGCATTTGGCTTGTGTGCCACTGTTCTGGGTTGTTGTCATTATCTTCATTGTCGTCCTCGTCCCAGGGTCGTTAGCATCATCGTGGGCATCCATCTCGTGACCTTCAAAGTCAAGAACGTAGGCTGTAAGGTCCTGGGAGGGTAATCCCTATGAAGTGACAGTGGGCGACGTATTGGTCTCGGGATCTTTGACGTTCCTCGGCAGTGTGCTTTGTAGACCAACATCCTTCCTTATTGCAGACGAAGCACTTCTTATTCCACGGGTGGTTGTGGCCGTAACGGCCTTGTGGGCGGTTAAAGCGTTGACTATTGAAGATTCCCGTGGAGCGTTGTAGCTGCCTCGTTGAGCGTTGCCTCTATACCTTCTATACCCCTTCTGACCAAATCTTCCGCGATTGTTGTTGTATCTTCGATCGAGATAGTAGTGGTCATTGGGATCCATATGATCAGATGGTTCCTCGAGGTCTTGATGGTATTGAGGGCCTCCTTGAAGATAACGAGGCGCTATTCCGCGTGCAAGATGGGTCTCAACGGAAGAGCGAAGATCTGCAAAAGGGCTCGATTCCTTCGGCGGGCTTGAATAAAGCGTATTCAAGTTCAGGAACACCGCGGCATGCATTAATAAGCGTTGTACGCAGTGGAACGTTTCCTGCATACGCGTTGCCAAGAGCTCGTTGGCATAACTGTAGCTTATCAAGGAGTAGCTGAAGAACCTCGTGTAGGGATTTCGTAGCATTATCGGCACGGAGCTTGTTAAAGGAAATAGTCGTCCATTCAGTATAGTAGTGAACGTGGTTAACTTCCGTATCGAAATGTTGCTTGATGCTATCGTATGCCTTGCGGAACGTTGAGGTCCAGTTAATGTGGTCAATGTAGTACGTTTGGGCTCGGCCAGTAAGGATTCGAGGGAAAAGAGCGTGGAATTGGTCCGGCTTGACCTGAATGTTATAACAGATACTCATAAAGATGCGTAGCTTATCATCGAGAAGGTCATAGGTTCCCCGCATAGTTCTTCTCTTTGTCCCAGATCTTGGTGAATTTCTGTTGTGTGTCGGCATCGACGATGCCGTTCGGGATGTCGGGGGAAGCGTTGTGTACGCTTCGAGGATGTGGGAGAAGAGGGTTCTGCTAGAACGATGCTCTGTTGCTGGAACTGATAGCTTGTAGGATGTATTGTTCGTTGGGGAAGCGTAGCAGTCGTTGTGGGCGGTTCCGCAATTGTCGTAGCGGGAGGAGCAGGGAGCGTCGGAATAGGGGCTAACGGCGTGGATGGCTCCGCCGTGTTGGAGGTGGGAGGGTTCTGCGTTAGTCGTCTCTCTTTTCTTGTATAGGCCTCCGTTCCTTTATCGAATTGGGTTACCATGAATTCGTTGTCGGGCCAGGCTGGTGGGTTATCGATCGTCTGTAGGAAGACGAGCTGTGGGATGATGTGGTCACCCTTTTCTCCTGTATAGATACCACGTCTCTTTAAAAGGTAACGTAGCTCCTTCGAAATTCCTTTGGCATCTTTCTCCACGTTGCCTCGGTCCACTGTTGGAAGTGATCCTGGAAGAATTCAAGGATATTAGTGCCATGAAGGTGTACGTTCTCTCGCATTCTGACATAAATCGTGCGGTATATGTCATAACAGCTATTCTATCTTCCTCTTGTGGCGTGATCTCATCCTCCCATCGGGTCGGATCGATATCCTGATATTGGGTCTTTGGGATCGTGAGATTTGGACCAATTCCTTACTTGGTCGAGGAAGGCGTCGTTCCTCGTAGAGGCGGGGTTCGGGGTTGGGGTCGTGCTTGTCATCGTGAGGGTTGTCACGTAGTTGTCGAATCGTGAGGGCTGTCACGTAGTTGTCGAATCGGCGTTGTGGACGCACTTACACTTAATGTAACCGTTAAGTGAAGTTGGAAGGATCTATCAATGGCCTACCGGGAGCTAGTTGGTTGCCGGGTCCGGGTAATCGTAGAGTCCTTGATCTTAGCATAGAAACCTCCTCTAGGTCCAACCAGGCAATATCGCTAGGAATATGGTAGTTGGGCTTTCGAAGGTTGCGTTCTATCTCTTCTTCCTTGCCAATCTGTGATCGACCAAATCGATCACTGATCAGTGTCGGGAGGTCTGTACTGCAGTAACGCAATGGGTTGTATTCAAGATGTCTTGCTAGGAAAGGAAAGGGAATGAGGGGGCACACTACGTGCCCTTTATACACGGATCCCCGAGGTCCATACACGTGACGCTAAGGGTCACGTGTGCGTGTGTGCGCACCTCCCTTACAATCCTACTATAGCTATATGCTACATTCCCACACTAAGGGAAATCTCTATAAAATATCTATATAATCCGCTTAGTTATTATTTCTAGGATTTCTAGGTAATTTCCTAGAGTTTACTTAGTAGCTTTTAAGTTCCTTCTTTTATAGGGAGCTTTAAGGAGTTAAGGGTAACTTCCCTAAAGGAGGCTAATATTATTATAA
This sequence comes from Hirsutella rhossiliensis, assembly GCF_020360975.1. Taxonomy (NCBI): domain Eukaryota; kingdom Fungi; phylum Ascomycota; class Sordariomycetes; order Hypocreales; family Ophiocordycipitaceae; genus Hirsutella; species Hirsutella rhossiliensis. The sequence continues at coordinate 657,435 of NW_025408671.1, read as the reverse complement.
GAACCTAGATTATTAACTATAGGGTATCTTATAATACTTACTATAACTACTACCTTTATAAGAATTAAATAACTTTGCCTTACCTATTTAACCCTTTACTTTTACTTTTACCTTTATATTTTTAATATATACTTCTTATATCTCTCTTTATAAGAATATTAATACTATATAAGGTAGCTGTTTTCTCTTTAATAAGAATAAATAAGTCTATATAAAACTAAGTTTTATTTTTTATAAAGGAACCTTTTTCTCTTTTTTTCTTTAGCTTAAAACCTTACTTTATTATAAGAAAATTCTTTTTATTTTCCCCTTTAAAAGGCTTTTATCTCTTATTTCTCTAGACTTTACTTAGCTAGTTTAGTAATAGTAAACTAAGGATTATTTAGATATTTATTACTTATTATCTAAGCACCCTTTTTATAGTCTTAGATAAATAGTTCTTATTTTTAAGATCTTATTATTATATTATATAAATATAAATAATCCTCTCTAAGGATATATTTTTATTATAAAGCGTAGCTTAATTTTATAGTTCTTAGAGATATCCCTTAGTATAAGGGACTAAGGAAGCTAAAAACACTTAGTATAAAAGAAGGAAGAAGGAAGAAGGAGCTAAAAAGAAGTATAAAAAGGAGGGTAGGAGTATAAGGGGAAGTATAAGTAGCGAGAGATAAGACGGATATACTAGTAACGGCTAAAAAGGGGGGGAAAACCTAGTAAAAAGCTCGGTAGTTAAAAGGATATTAGTAGCTTCTTTAAGTAGGATCTTCTTTATTAATTAAGGTGCTAGATAGGTATAAAAAGGGGCGTTAGATAGAGGAAAGAAGGAGAATTAAGGCAATATAATAATTACTCCCTTACCTTTATTACTACTCCTATAAGAATTAAATCTCTTTACCTTACCTATCTAACCCCTTACTTTTAATTTTACCTTTATATATTTTATATATACTTCTTATATCTCTTTATATAAGAGTTATAAGCCTAGGAGGAATAGTATTCCTATACCTTCTAGCTACTATAAAAGGCACCTTTCTTATATCCTTTATAGCTTCCTTTTACCCCTTTTATTAAAAAAGCAGATTTTTACTTAACTTTTCTACCCTTCCTTATAATAATAATAAAAACCGACTCCTTTACTATCCTTACGGTCTATAAGACGATTCTTATAGAGCCCTAAGATTAGGATAAGTAGGTAAAGGAGCTATAGGCTTATATAAATAGAACTATTTATAATTTAGTCTTTTCTAATAAATAGGACCCTCTTAAGCCCCTTCTTTATCCTAGGGCAACGGACTTTATAAAGGGAGCTACCCTCTTCTCTAAGCTAACCTCTATATAGTAGAGAGCTTTTTCTACTACCTTAGGCGACTATAAGAGTTACCGAAAAGAGTACCTCTATAAGATAAAGCTACTAACTACTATATATATAGTAATAATAAAATCCGTTAGTACTATAAAGCTAATCTCTCTTTAAGAGGAAGAGACTCCTAGGTAGTAGCTTTTAAAGCTCGAGACCTTAATAGCTCCCTTAAGGGGCTATATAACTAACTATATTAGGAAGACCTATATAGCCTACCTAAGAGCTTTTTCTACTAGGAACTTACTAGCTTCTTATAACGACCGGTATTATTCCTAAGGGATAAACCTATTAAGGGGTTTATATTAGTAGATATAATAAGGCGTAGTCTAAGTAATAATAAGTATATTACGTTAGTAATAAGTCGGAGGTTATAGACTATAGACTATAACTAAGTAATTAAGTAATTAGAATTAAAGATAGGATCGTAATAAAGATTATAATAATTATAATATTAAAAGCTATTAAGCTATCTATTTAAAGGAGTATTCTATTCCTTCCTTATATATCTTAAGAGCTTCCTTAGATCGCCGAGAGCGTTAAGTAATCCTATCGTTTAGGAGCGCTAGAGCGCTAGAGCGATCCTACGATCTTAGCTATAGAGCGTTAAAGCGCTAGAGTAACCCGTCGCTCTAAACTTAATTAGCCCGTCGGTCTATTTAATATTCCTTGCTCCCTACGTTACGTAACCTTATAATATATATTAGTTCCTACGGTTCGCTAGACTATAGTCGTAATAGGATGCCTCCCCTCCTTTTAGTCTTATCCTTAAGACCTACTACTTTAGCCGCTATATATAAATATACCCTTATTATATTATACGTAAGTATATCGTTCTTTATTCTTTTATCCTTTTAGGATATACTACTAATAGTATATCTAGTTATATTTAAAAATCCTATTCTTATAATTCTAATAAATCGCGTTAATAATTAGAGCTAGTATCCTAGACCGAGATCTATAGTATTAAAATTATACCTTACTCCTATTATTTTCGGTTAAGCTTAACTTATAAAGTCGGCGAGCGTTTTAATCGGTATTCTAAATATACTTTTATAGGCCGTTCTTATAATAGTTATAATATAGCGTCTACTTATTCGTTTTATCCCTTTCCTTTCCTATCGTTCTTTTTACTAATATTCCTTTTTTTCTAGTTCGTTATATTATAAATTAATAGTAAAAGATTAATTCGGACGAACGAAAAGTAAAAGAAGCGTTAAAGGAAGCAATAGCTCGCCTAGCTTAAATTAGGAAATAAAAGCGTTTCCTAAAGGGCTAAGGTAGTAAGTTATTTTAGCGGGGTATATAAGCTATTAATAAAGAAGATAGTATAATACGTTCTTCTTAAAATAAATTAGTTTATTTATTAAATAAGGAAACTATTGCTATTAGCGAGGTTTAATTATTTAGTGCCTTAAATATATTAAACTAGGATACTATTCTTAGTAACCCTATATTTCTAATTAAGGGTTCGCTTAGTAGAACTATTAGAGTAAAGAGCTATAATAGGTTAAGTACTTAAGTAGTTCCTAAGTATTTTCCTTTAGCCTATATCCCTTCTACTTAATAAAGTATTCCTATTACTAACCTTATTTTCTTATATTTAGTATTTATTTAGCTTTATATTCCTAATTATTATTAACTTCGATTTTATCCTATAGTTTAGCGTTTTATAGTACTAGTTCTAATAATAAGATATAAAATATTAGGTATATCTATATTATTATTAGTAGCGAAAGTTCGTAGTTAACTTTTAAAATAGCTTTCTTAGCCTTAAATAGTCTAAGTTTCTTAAAATCTAATTTATTACTTAGTCGTTTTATTTTAATATTTCGTTATATAAGGTAGACTATATCTCCCTCTTAAAAGATTAGTCCCTATAATCTTTTCCGATTATAATAAGTAGATATTCGTTCTTTAATAAATTAAAGTTCTTATTATATTTCTTTATATAATTTTTATAGCTAATTTACTTATAGTATCGCTCGTTCTACCTATAGTCCTTATTAAGTAACCTTAAATACTTCTAGGTTATATCCGTAATTAGCGTATACTAATAAGAGCTTAGTTATTTCTATAACTAAGCTATTATAAGCTAGTTACGCTATTAGTAGCTATTTAACTTAATTGTTTTATTCGTAGCTAATATAGTATTATAAATATTATTTAAGCGTTTAATTAAGTCGTTCTATTTATCTATCTATTTATAGATAATAAGCTATACTAAGCTTATATTTCGTCCCTAATTATATTATAAGAGCTTACTAAAACTTAGCTATAAACATACTTCCTTTATTAAAGATAATCTCGTTTAATAGTTTATAATTACTAATAATAGTTTATAGGAATATATATACTAGCTCTTTTATATTACTTACTTCTTTATATAGTAAGAAGTACCTATACTTCGTTAGTCTATTAGTAATAACGAATATACTATTATACTTAACGTTAGTTATAGGTTCTTTTAATAGTAATAGCTTTATAATATAGTTAAAAGCTATTAAATCCTATGGTTTTTCTAGTACTAGTAGCGGTTATAATTCTTTATATAGTTTATATCGTTTAGCTTTACTTTATATATAAAGTTTATATTCTTTAATAACTTATCGTACTACTTCTTTAAGCTATAAGAAGTTATATTATCGTTTAATCTATTTTATTATTCTTTAGATTCCTTAGTATCTATATATTAGATATTTATATATATCTTATATAACTTTATCTTATAATTCTAGTAGTATCTAGATTTTATTTTTATATATTAGAACTTCTAAATATTCTATATTATATCCGTTTAATACTTTATATTCTTTTATTTATTTTAGGATCTTTTAGTATATTAAATCGTTAGGTTATACTTTAAATATTATATTTAGCTATCGTTACTAGTAGTTCTTATTTTCGTTAATTTCTAAGAGCTATCCTTTTACTATAGGTGCTCCTATATTATAGTTACTTCGTCGACTAAGGGTATTAGCTCGATTATTTTCTATTCTTTTTTTATAGATTATTTTATAGTTAAATTCTAATAAATATTTAGGATATTAAATCTATTATCCGTTTAACTATTACGTTATTATAAAATATAAGATATTCTTATAATCTATATCGACCTTAACTTTATATTTACTTTTAAGAAGGTAGTATCGAAATTCCTTAAAAGCTTAAATAATTATAAGGAATTCTTTATCGTAAATAAGGTAATTAAGTTCTACGCTATATAGGTTTTTCGAGTAAAATATAATTAGTTATAGTCTTCCTTTATTATCTTTTTATCCGATTTATACTCTTAAAGTAAAGTTTAATATATTAGTTTTAAGTTCGATTTATTATTTTAAATTAAAGGTAGTTAAGACTAGTTCTTATATAATTATAGTCTTAATATAATCGAAAGCTTTATTAGCTTTATCGTCCTATATAAATTCCTTTTCCTTCTTTATTAAGTTATATAGTAGTATTATAATCTTTTTAAAATCTTTAATAAATCGTTAGTAGTAATTTATAAATCCTAGGAAACTTTATATATCCTTAATATTCTTTAGCGTTAGCTATTCTTTAACTAAGTTAATCTTATCTTACTATATTTATATCTCTCTTAATAAGATTATATATCTAAGAAAGTCTACTTCCTATATATAAAACTTACTTTTTTTTAGTTTAACTAGTAGTTTCGTATTTTAAAGTACGCGGAGTACCTTATAGATATATTCTTTATATTCTTTTAAGGTATCTAAGAAGATTAGGATATTATCTAGGTATACTACTATAAAGATATCTAAGTATTTATATAGGATATTATTAATTATCCGTTAAAAGGTAGCTAGTATATTTATAAGTCTAAATAGTATTACTAGATATTTAAATAGTCCGAATTTCGTTTTAAAGGCTATTATTTTTTTATATCCCTTTTTTATATATATTAAGTTATAAGCGCCTTTAAGGTTAAGGGCTATAAACTATTTTTTACTATATAGTCGATCTTATAGTTTTAATATAAGCGGTAATAGTATTCGGTCTTTTATTATAATATTATTTAAGCGTCTATAGTTAATAACTAGTTATAGCTTACTATTTTTCTTTAAAATAAATATAACTAGGTAGCTTACTTTAGATATTAACGTTTATATATATCCCTTTTATAGATTCTCGTTAAGGTAGTCGCGTAGCGTTTATAGTTGCTTTTCGTTTAGGTTATAGATCTTATAGAACGTTAGCGTTATTCTATCCTTAAGATAAATTTTATAGTCTTATTAGCTATATTTAGGTAACCCTATCTTAAGTTCTTCCTTAAAGAGTTTATTATATTTCCGGTATTCCTAGGGGATATTCTTTATTCTATCTTATAGGCTTTATTCTTTCTTTTAAAAGCTAGTTTTTCTTAACTTAAGCTTTTTATTAATTTATTTAAGGTCTTTCCTTAAAGTAGTAATAACTCTTTAGATCTTTATATTATATCCTTTATTCTATTTATATTAGATACTAGGTTATATAGCTATATTAGTTAGTATATAGGTCTTATTAGTTAATTTTATATTTACTAGTTCGGTTACTAAATTTATTTATATTGCTAAAGCCTATAATAATTTACTTAAACGGTTATCCCTTTTATCTTATTTAGTAGCTAAATTATCGTAAAATTTTACTTTCTTTTAAATCTACTAGTCCTAGAAACTTATATCTTCGTCCTAATATAGCTAGCTAGTTTTCTAGTTAATTAATAGGTTACTCTGTTATAGCTATAGAAGTCCTAATATAAGGTTATATTCTTTAATATCTATAATATTAAAGTTAACTCGTTTATTATAGCCCTAGATATTAATATTAAGGTAATTAATCTCTATATTAATAATTCCGTTATTATAGTTAAAGGCCTCTCCTTCGATATTCGTAAGTTTATATAGATCTATCTTATATCTTTATATAAGTTAGTAACGATTAATAACTTTAAGTAAAACGTAATTACTTATTACGCTATAGTTTAAAAGTATATATATATAATATCCCGTGATTTAAATATCTAATACTATTTAGTCGCTATAGCTTACCGTTACTATATATAGGGTCCTTAGATCTTATTATATTATACTAGTTTATAGCCCTTTTATAGATAGCGTACCTTGTTTTTTACTTAGTCCTTATTTATTTTATTTAAGTATTCTTCTTTAATTTATTATTAATATCGTTTCTTTATATTTTTATTACGTAGTATCGTATTAAGGCTTAAGAGACTAATTTTTTATAGCTAATTAAAGATTTCTTATTTCTTAACGCTATATCGTTTATATTATACTACTTTATTATTAATTACGTATTATACTTTATAATTCTATTTATTTTTATACTAAAGGTTAAGTTTTCGTTTTATATCTTTCTATTTCGTATATAGTATTTCTATATCGATTCTTCCTTAGTTAAATATAGCTTATAGCCTTTATATATATTACTAATAATCTTTTAGTATACCGTTATATTATTTATATTATACTTATGCTTTTTTATATTTATAAACTTTATAGTTTAGGTATATATATTCGTTATAATCTTCTTTATTATATTTAGTTTATTATATAAGTCTTTAAAAGATTAATAGTTTAGATACTTTAAAGTAAGTAGCGCTATACTATTTCTTTATTTTAACGTATTTATAGATTTTATATATCTTTAAAAGATATCTCGTTAATAAACTATAATTATCGCGGTATTTAAGTAGTATACTATAATCGGGTTCTAATAATATAACTTAATCGTTTAGGTAGCGTTAATCGATTTTCTAGTAGTTTAGTTCTATACTTAGGTAGGGTTTTAAAAGTACTTATCCTTTAAATTTAACTAGGAAGGCATTATATTATACTTTTATCTAGAAGTATATTATATAGTTTAAGTAAATATATAAGATCTATAAAATATACTTATACTCTTTATAACTAAGTACTATTCTTAGGTTATTTAAAAATTCTCTTTATAGTTATTATTCTCGTTATAAAGCTATAAAAGTATTAACCGCGGCGATAGCTATAACGTAGTCTCCTTTACGTAGTACTAGTTAATACCGAATTAATATAGCTTATTAGTTTTCTATAAGAATTTAAGGTATTTATTAGGTTTTAATTTTAAGTATTTCTTTAAATTCTTTAAAGTATAGAGCGTATTCTTTAATTATAGTATTTTCCCTTAATAGCGAGGGTAGTAGTATAAGTTTATTCTTATCTTCTATTTCTCTAGGTATTTCTTATTCTTTAGAGCTTATATTATCGATACTTTATTATTCCTCCTTAGGTTATTATCTAAGTTTTATAAGTATAAGGGCTATATTTATATCTTCCTTATTATATTATTTATAGACTACCTATTATTATTATCGATTTTTATTTTATATATCTTCCTAGAATCGTTTACTATTTTTCCTAATTTAGTCTTAGGAGACTCCTTTAAGATAAGGGTATTCCGGTTCTATAAATTTAACTTATTTCTATATTTTAGGATCCCCTTATTATATTATTATAAGGGTCTTCTTTAATAGCTTTAGGAACTATCTAGTACCGTCCTTATCGCTTAAGTATACTATATATTCGTCGTCGTAGTATATAGTCTAACTAAGGAGTTTATACTTTAGTTCCTATCTATTAGTAGCGTTTAAGTATTTCTTACCTTCTAAGGCTAGTACTTAGTAGGTTTTCTTCTCCTTATAAGGTTATCTATATTATTTAAAGTAATATCTAAGTTTCCTATAGTTAAAATACTTTCTTTTACTTTTCTATATTATATTTAGATCTATCCTACCTAGGTTAGTTATATAAGCGTAGGTAATAGGAGTTTCGCGTTTCTTTTTATAATTAGCGCGTCGGTTAAAGTTATTCTTATAGGAAGGGTTTTAGTTTCCTTTTCTTTATTTCTTTTCTTAGCGTTACGTATACTATCTATCGTCGATTCGTACTATTATAGTAATATAGTCCGAGAGGTTATTAGGTCGATTTTCCTTATAGAGCTCGTCCTTAACTTCTTCTTTAAGCCTATCGTAGAATTATAATATAAGAGGTTCGTCGTCCTAATTAAGCTTTAAGGTAACTTAATAGAACTTTATAGTATAATTCGATACTAAGATCCTTTATTAAAGTTCTTAAAGTTTTTATTTAGCTTCTTATTCCTTATTAGTTATTTTAAATACCTTTATAATAGCTTCTTTAAATCCTTAGAAACTAGTAAAGACTTTATTTATTTTATTATCTTATCGCGCTAGTTAGTTATCGAGAAAGTCCCTTATAATAGGTCTAAACTAAGCGAGTGCCGTTCTAGATAAATAATTTCCTATATAGAGTACCTTTTTAACTAGGTCTAAAAGTTTAATAGGGTAAACTTAGTAGTAGGCCTTAAGTTAAGTAAGAAAGTCTTAAAGCGTACTATAAGTACTATTAAATAGTCCTAGCTATTTTAGTTTAACTACTTTTCTAAGGTCCTTAACTTATCTATTACCTCCTTTATTCCTAAGTAACTATACCTTATATTAAAGGGTAATAATCTCGCGTATTATATCCTAAGGCGATATAATAGCTCTAGAGTTAGTTAATCTAGCTTACTATATAGGTATATTAATAGTTACGATATTACTTAGAGTAACGCGGTATTATACTAAATAAGAGCTTTTAACGTATAACGACTAATATTATTTTTAAGGGATAAACCTATTAAGGGGTTTATATTAATAGATATAATAAGGCGCAGTCTAAGTAATAATAAGTATATTATATTAGTAATAAGTTAAAGGTCGTAGACTATAGACTATAATTAGGTAATTAAGTAATTAAAATTAAAGATAGGATTATAATAGAGATTATAATAATTATAATATTAAAAGCTATTAAGCTATTTATTTAAAGGAGTATTCCGTTCCTTCCTTATATATCTCGAGAGCTTCCCTAGATCGCCGAGAGCGCTAAGTAATCCTATTATCTAAGAGCGCTAGAGCGCTAAAGCGATCCTACGATCCTAGCTATAGAGCGTTAGAGCGCTAGAGTAACCCGTCGCTCTAAACTTAATTAGCCCGTCGGTCCGTTTAATATTTCTTGCTCCCTACGTTATATAACCTCGTAATATATATTAGTCCCCGCGGTTCGCTAGACCGTAGTTATAATACTTCTTCGTAGCTAGCTAAGTAAGAAGAAATGCTTAAGGAAGCTAACTAATACTTCCTTATAAAAGCTCTTTCCGGCTAGTAGCTATAGGATATATCTCTGCTAATAAAGCTTATTAGTAATAGTTACTTAACTATCTTTTAAGAGGCTAGCCGGGAACTAAATAAAGAGGCTACTAGAGTATAATAGTAAGTAGTCTTATTTCTTTATAGCTAGCACTCGACTTAAATAGCTCGACCTATAGCTGCTACAGCCCTTATTACTACGGCCCCCGCTACTACTACTATAGCTATTGCTCCTTTAGCTCCTCCTCCCTTAAGAGCCTTAACCCTATCTTTAACAGCTGCCTTAGTCCCGGCCCTAGCTCCGCCTACTACTCTAGGTCCGGTCCTATTAGTTAGACCGGCCCGACTAGTCCCTTAATAGACTTTTTAGTCCGTTAGTCGAAAAATTAAGGAACTAGTCGAAATCGAACCTCTTTATTAAAATTAGCAATAAGGGGTAAAAAGGGGGGGTTTTTAAGCAGACCTTCTAGAAAAGGATAAGGATTCCTTAAAGAGATAACATATAAAGAGGAATCGACCTACCTACTAAGTATATAAAAAGCCCTATCGACTAGAAAACTACTAGTAGGTCTTAAGGAAAACTAACCTAAAGGAATTAACCTTTTAAAGAGGCTATAAGAAATAGTATAATAGTCTCTTAAGGAGGACCCCTCGTTATAGAAGAAGATAGATAAGATTTAGGTTACTAAGAAATAGTAACTAATAACGCCGCTGCCCTTATTCGAGCTATAAATTTAAGGAAAAATCGTTAGTATAGTAAATCTAGTATTCGTCTTCCCTATAGATTAGTAAGACTACCTATTAGGACCCTCCGACTATCCTCTATAAAAATTAGCTATCCTTAACTTTAGTGCTTCTCTTAATATTTATAATATACTCTTACGATTCCGGTCCTTTAAGAAAGTATAAAGGGAATATCTTATTACTAGGGAATTAACTATATAGATAAAGGGATATAAAAGGGTGAATTTTACGATAAAATTACTTAATAGGTCTATATAAATTCTTCGACGAAAAAGGGTAGCTTTTTACCCTCGATTTTTAACGAGCTTAATTTCCTTCTACTTTCTATAAAAGGAAGGAATCTTCTAAGATATAATGTCTAAGCCTATAAGGCTAGTCTAAAAGAATTAAACTATTAGGCTTATCTAAGAAAAATTCGGTTAATTTATTCTTAAATTCCGACCTATCCTTAGGAAGGAATTACTTAAGAAGTTAGCTTTCCTTACTAAGAGGAATAGGTCTACTATAAAGGACCCTCTTCCGGTAGCTTAAAGAGACGGTCTTCTTTAGTACGCACGACTTAGTTACCTAGGCCCCTTAGCTTTATATAAGCTAGGCTAATAATAAGGCGTATAAATAAGGGGCTTAAAGACCGTTAAATATAAATACTATAGCTAAGGAAAGACTAAGAGACGAATTTCTAGACGAACGCCTTTACGGCCGGACTAGCTATATAAGGAAATTTAGGTCGACTAGACCGACGTCTCTAGGGATTAAGAAAGCTTTATTAAGGTAATGTTTTTTATAGACGCTTTTTTAGGGACGGTTTTCCCTTATTTCTTATAGACCTACCTAAGTAAGTATAACTAGTCTACCCTCTAAGACTTCGTTAACTAAATAAAATCCTACTTTAGCTATAAGGTAAAGAAGATACGGTCTAATAAAGAGCTTTTTATAAAAGATATCTTAAATTAGCTTCGAAAAAGGGGTATTTTACCCTTCCTATTAGCACTAAATACCTAGGCCTAGAATAAAGGGGTAGAAAGATTAGGAGGTGCTATAATAGAAAGGGCCTATATAATAAGACTTACTATAAGGCTTTTATACGACCTTTAAATAGAAGTCGTTAAGACCGCCTATTACCTTTAAAACCGGACCTTAAGGGACCCTAGGGGCCTAAGGGACTATAGGGACCTAGAGACCCTTATTAAGACCTAAGGAATAGACTAGAAATTACCCCTTAAGCTCTTTACGAAGAAGAGGGCCTCGCTAGCCTACCTTTATACCTATAGCTATAAGGTATACGCAATAACTACTAATATATAGCTAAAAAGGATAAAGAAAAGAAAGCTTAATCTTAGAGCCTTAATTAGTTACCTTATTAGTTATAATTCTATAAATATCTTTTAGATCTAGATTCCTTTTTTATAGAAGGTTATTTTAACTAAGGATATAATTTTCGACGAATCTAGCTTCTTTAATAGAAAGAGGGATTAATAGCCCCTCTTACTCTTATAACGTTAGCTAATTTAAAAGATTTAAATCCCCCCTTCCTAATAGTTTTAAGAAGAGGTCTTAGATAAGGAAATAAAAGAAGAAACTAATATTAAAGTAGTTAAAGATAACGCCGACTTTAAAGGAGAAAAGGAAGCTACTAGATTAGATAATCTAAATAAAGAAGGAGACTATAAGAAAGTAGTAGAGCTAGAATACGCCTACCTTCCTATGCCTCCTCTTATAAAATAAGAAGAAGATCTAAAAGTAGCTTTTTTAGTTAGTCTTCTTATCTCGACCCCTAAGGGGGTAGGAAAGGCACCTCTCTTAAAGGATTACCTAGCTGCCTTTTTATCCCTACTTCGAGAAGTAAAGGAAGGTATAGGGCCTAATATAAAAGAAGACTAACCTCTCCCTTATTTTAATCGTTTTTTAGACTTCTATCTAACGCCTATAAAAGACGGTTCCTATAAAGCGTTTATAGTAGGCCGGCTCTTTAAGCTATAGCTATTAGTAAGGAAGGTATATAAAAGAGACCTCCTAGACCTACTAGTAAACTAAAAGTAGCTAGAAAGACACCCTTTTAGAAACTAGTTTTTCTAGGCCTAGAAAGATTACCTAGTATTACGGGCTATGCTTATAGAAGGCTAAGGTTATACTATAGCGACCGTACTAAAGTCGGGCTAAAGTAGACCTATATATAAGTAGAGCTCGACCCGAACTTAGGCCGAATAGTACCTAAATATAGGTCGAGCTAGGGACTAAGGAAGATAAATAACTATCGCGACTAAGATAAAGTTTTCCTCCTTTCTCCTTAGCTTTAAATAAATAATTATTCGGCCTTATACTACTATACTAAGTATACGCCGGCCCCTAATATATTTAAAGCTCCTTTTAGATAAGGCTATAAAGCTTAAAGAGAGATCGGACTAAAAGGATATAATATAGATATCCTAATAACTTAGAGGAGGGAGAATAGGCCTAAGGATAGTAAGGAGTAGTAATAGGAGGGCTAGACGCCTAGCTAATAATAAAGTAAGCGATACTCTCGCTATAGGTAGGAGAGGTAGAGATAAGGCATTAAGTAATATAGAGCTAACTATAGATATAGGAACTAATTAGCTAGATTAAAAGGATATACTAAAAGATAGATAAACTAATATAGATAGGTATATAGGAGGGGGCTAAGGGCGGAGTAGGTAGTTTAATACCGCCCTTAAGGGCGATAGGGGGGGCAGCGACGCTTATAACTAAGGGGGAGGTAGTAAGGAAGAATAGCTATAGGAAGCCTCTCCTAAGCCTAGGAAAATTTAATAGATAACGATAGTACTATACCTTATAAGCACGATATATATAAGAGAAGTATAAGATCGATAAAGAATTCTTCTTAAGCTTAAGAGAAATCTTTTACCTTATTTATAATTACTTAGACGCTAGGCTATAATATATAGTCGCTATATACTATAGAAATAAGGGCGGAGAGGGGCTATAATTAAAAGGAATTCCTAAAGTACCTCGACTTAATCTACCTTAATATAGATATTTAGTTATACGCGGCGGCGGCGATCTAAATAATAAAATAAAGGGAAAGTTAAACGTTTATAGCGTTCCTCTTAAAGTTTAAGTAGAGACTCTTTAAGGCTAGAAGCGGGTCCTAGCTATACGACGTTTAGATCGTCTTCCTAGAGGGGGCCCTAGGAATCTAGCTTTATAAGGTATTAGCTATAGTCGACCTCTCTATATTAAGCTTCGCCGCCTATACTAATCGGGTAGCGTAAATAGCGGCTAAGCTAGAGAAGGTCTAGTAAATAAGATAACCCCCTTTAAACTAAAGGAGACTAGCGGATATATTATCGCACGGAGGATGAGCAAGTGGGCATAAAGATCAGGGACTGGAAGACTCTTGATTCTGCTATCTAAGGTGGGAAAGAGGCGAGATCTTTATAGACTGCCTGAATATGAGAATGGAAGGGAATGGTAGTGAATGGAAGCATCTGATCGGATCATCTGGAAGCCACTGATGCGTTGATGATGCCTCCTAGAAGTTTCTGTGGGGAAATGTGGAAACGGACTGTGCGAATAGGGGGTCAGACTGTTGGAGGCTGATATCCTATGTGTGACATACCCCCCCAGGTTGTGCTGGCTAGTGGGCAGTGCAAACTGAAGAAAGAAACTAGATCCCTAGCAACGTAGAGATATCGACGAGACCGAGTTGTTTGACGAAAGTAGCAAATTTCTGGCCTGGCAGAGCTTTGGTGAGCGGGCTGAGCGCCGTGGCTGAGTCACTCGGACCGGGGTCCGTGTCGGATATGGGTGCTGAATGTCATGAAACTCATCCTGATCATCCGAGTCCTCATGATCAGATGATTCGGGTTGTACCACAATCGTGGTGGCGTCTCCTTGGTCTGAGGTTGAGGAGATTGCTCAACGGGGTCAGGTTCAGGTTCATCGATTTGAGTGGGGATTTCCTCGTAATCCGACTCGTCCTCGATGTGGGCTGGAAGCTGTACTTCCACGCGCTGTGGGATAGGTTCTGGTGGCTGATCATTTCCGTCATAGAAGATGCTTTCATTGAAGGTCACATCTCGGACCCTTCGGACTTCTGATGTGGACGGAATCCAGATCCTGAAAATGTTCGTGGAATCATATCCAACGAGATAACCGATTTCTGTGTGAGGTCGGTCTTTAGGTCCTTCTTCTGTCTGTTCTGAAGGGCCTGGGGTGTCAAGGATAGGCTCTGCAGCCGTATGCCTTGAGAAACGTGATGTCAGGCTGGTCTTGCTGGTAGCCTATGTCTCTGTTGTTGTCTCGCAGCCACTGATGAAGCAGCTGGAAAGGCGTTCGAAGCTGTGGTTCTGCATGGGCGATCTGTTGTGCAAAAACACTGCAGCTTTCCAAGTCTCTGGCCAAAGATCAGATGGTAAATTGGCATCAATTCCCATTGTTCTGGCCTGGGCAGATATTACCCCCCCAGATCGCTCTGCAGAACCGTTTTGAGCGGGAGTGTAAGGGGCAGAAGGTTCATCTTGAATCCCTTTTCCTCGATCCAGCTCTCATACGCACTCTGAAGAGAACGATCGTTATCACGGTGGATAATGCAAATGTTGAGATTCCATTGGCGTTGAACCATTGCCTCGTGGTTTCTCAAAGCAGTCATAACGGACCCTTGTGTCGCGTCATTCAGAAGGTAGATGAAGATCATGCTTGTAAATTCATCTTTGATAAGAAGAACAGCTTCCTTGCCGTTGAATGAGGTGTTCATACTGAAGATATCAACGTAGATTCTCCAGAATGGTCTGGGGCTCGGTTTTGAGGGGTTCGGCGAGAGACGACCTTCTTTCCCTTCCCAAGGAACACGCGGTGCAATCGATGGTAACTGGGCCTTTGATCTTCGAACCCGTCGTGTTCTCAACAAGATGCTCTAGGGCTTGAGCGTTCAAGTGACCTAGGCGCTTATGCCAAAGCGTAGCATCTGCTGTTTTCACTGTGCGAGGTGCAGATGAAGATGTGAAATTGGAGGCGTGAGAGTCCTCCTTAATCGGGTTGAACTCGATGACCGGTTGACGAAAGCGGCGTTTCGTATGAAATATAATCTGATCGTCTTTAGAGACGCGTCCAGATAGTGGATTCCAGTTGTATCCCTTCGCAAGAAAGCGGTCGAGGATGCGATGTTGGTGTGGAATTTTGGCACGAAGGCAACTTCGTTGAGCTGAAAAAGTCCTCCTTCTTCAAGCTTCATACGGACTGTGCCGTAGCCAAGGATCTGAAGTTGACTATCGCCTGCAAAGAGCTCTTTGGCTCTGCAAGGGCGGTGTAGTCAAGAAAACGGGATCGGTTGTTGCAAATGTGTGTGTCTGATCCGGAATCAAGGATAAAGGAGTCATACAGCGGGTAGACTGCCTTTCCCGTCGAGAAACTGGTTGATGGAGGTGTTGAGGAGGCGGTGTGTTGTCAGGAGCTGGTAGAAGACCGGCAAACGCTGTGCCTTTAACGGAGGAGTCGGACGATTTCTCCATTTCCTTCTTCTTGAAGTCTTGTGCTTTCTCCGTCATCTTCTTTGCCCATGGATTGGAGTCGAGGATTTCCTTGATCTTCTTCTCAACCTTCTGATCAGGAGTCCAGCCATCAGGCCGAGCTGATTTGATGAGATAGAAGCAATCTACGAAGCGGTGATATTCTCCGCAGACACACATAGGAACACCATCAGCGTTCTTGCTTGAAGACCACTTAGGCTTGTCCTCTTTCCTCTCCGATTTCTCTCCTTGCCTTGGAAGGCAGCTCCGAATGATCCTTTGCTGTTGTTGGCGGCCTTGATTCGGTGAGCTCGTTCAAAGATCTCACTGATCTTAATGCCGTCCGGGAAGTCCGTCTTCCAATCAGGCTTGCCGAATACGGCCTCGTCTTCCATTTTGTTGACCCAATAGTCTGTGAATGGGGCGTTGATGGACGAAACAGCCTGTAGGAAATCTTGGGTAGGGCGAAGGTCCTGGACATCAGGAAGCCCTAATTGCTTTGCCTCAGTGAGGACTTTCTGCCATTGGGTGACCCAAGCTTCGATCTTGGTCCTGTTTGGCGACTGAAGGGTGGAACGATAACGCTGAACAACTTCCCTCTCGAGTGCCCAGTCGGTTGGGGCCACACGAGCCTGAAGCAAGGCAAGTTGCTTTGCAACGTCGTGTTCCTCGGCAATGGTGCTGTAGTAGTTGCCGATGGTCTTGACGATGTGTTGTTGAAGGCTGGCGAGTGCCTTCACTTGATCCCTATACCCTTGAAGCTTCGAGCGGTATTGGGTGTGGAGGAATTCGAGACGGCGAAATTCCTCCGAGGTCAGATCCACGAGATCAGATGCTTCGTGGTTGATTTGTCGGAATGTTGGTTCAACTGGCTGCTGAAGAACCGGCTTACCCTCCTTGACGGCAGGGTCCAGAAAGTCCCAAAGACTGTGGGACGTGGCGAATTTCTTGATGATAGAAATCCATTGTTTCCAGTCGCAAGGGCCGTTGAGCACGGTGCCCTTGGAAGAGCCATCAAGATCTAGAGCTGAGCTCATTGTGGAAGCTATTCTGCGCAGCGGAGTGAACAAGAATAAGATACCCAGTCAGTGGCAGACCGGGCTCATAACTATCGCACGGAGGATGAGCAAGTGGGCATAAAGATCAGGGACTGGAAGACTCTTGATTCTGCTATCTAAGGTGGGAAAGAGGCGAGATCTTTATAGACTGCCTGAATATGAGAATGGAAGGGAATGGTAGTGAATGGAAGCATCTGATCGGATCATCTGGAAGCCACTGATGCGTTGATGATGCCTCCTAGAAGTTTCTGTGGGGAAATGTGGAAACGGACTGTGCGAATAGGGGGTCAGACTGTTGGAGGCTGATATCCTATGTGTGACATATATACCCCTAAGAAAGGAAAGATTAAGATAAGGATACCTTAATAACCGGTATTAACGCCTTAAATAAATAAAGGGAGGGGTAGAGCTAGCTAGAGAACCGGATATACTTTAACTATAGAGTTAAAGGATATATTACGCTCTATTATAAGAAGAGGAGATAGGAACCCTAGAAGGCGGGTATAATAAAGGAAGAGAGGGACGCTAAGGATAATAATAACTTAGAAAAAAAGGAACCCTAGTATAAAGTTAAGCGCTAAGGGTAGAAGAGAAATAGTAAGAAGCTTAGAAGTTAATAAGGGACTATCTTATACTAAGCCTAGTAACGTTAAGGGTAAGTATTAATAGGAAGAAAGGACTTAACGCGCTTATAAATACTACTTATTATTACTATACTATAGTAAGTAAAAGGGTAGTAAAGAAGCTATAAATACCTCTTACTAATAAGAGAAGAAGATAACTAAGGCCGTTCTTAAAAGATACTCTAGCCCTATAAATAAAAGGAATTATAGTATTTAAGATAGATATTAACGGCTATATAGAGTAGACCTTTATATATATAGTCCCTAGGCTAAGCTACGATATATTCCTAGGAAGGCTATAGATAAAGAAGAACTAAGTAATATATAATATAATAAGGGATCGGATTCGGTATAGTAAGGCTAAGATCTAAATAGGCTTATAAAGATAGGAAGTAGTAAGGAGGGTAGAATAGATCTAAGGGGCAAAGATCGTTAGCGCGGTAGTATTTATAGTAGAATATTAAAGGGAGAGGGTAGTAAGGGATAATAAGGGAAGGCGGAGGATAGTCGATATCTAAGCGATTATAATAAAGGATATAAAGAAAGCACTCTAGCTAAAGATAGCGGTAGGCCTAGCGGACTATATCCTAAAGTAGGCGCTAGATATATACCTAGACCTCTTTATATTAAAGAAGGCTTTAGAGATACCCTTATATAAGCTAGGGGTAAACTATAAGATTAACTTAATACTAGATAAAGATAAGATAGAGCCCCTTTTATTATAGGGACCCCTTTATAATATATTAAGGGAGGAACTCTTAGTACTAAGGAAGACCCTAAGCGAGCTAATAAAGGTAAACCTAATCCGCCTAAGTAGCTCCTTAGCTATAGCCCTAGTACTTTTTACTTAAAAGTTAAATAGTCGCTTATAATTTTACTATAACTACTAGGCCCTAAATATAATTATAAAGAAAGATAGGTATACGCTACCCTTAATTATAAAGATATTATAGATACTTATAAAGGTAAAGTAGTTTATAAAGCTCGATATTATAGCGGCGTTTAATAAGATCTAGATAGTAGAAGGCTATAAGTTTAAGATAGCTTTTTAAATAAAGTTCGGATTATTTAAGTAGTAGGTATACTTATTTAGCTTAATAAGGACGCTAGCTACCTTTTAATAATATATTAATAAGGTACTAAGGGAATACCTATATAAGTTCGTTATAGCGTATATAGATACCGTCTTAATCTACTTATTAGGGTCTCTTTAAGACTACTAAGAGAAGGTAGTAAGGGTACTTTAAAAGCTATAAAAAGCGGGCCTAATATTAAACCTAAGGAAGTATAACTTTATAATATAAGAGGTTAAGTACCTAAGCTTTATTATATAAGTAAGGGGTAAGGTTTAATATAACCTAAAGAAGATCTAGGTAATATAGATATAGCGGGTACCTTAAAACGTAAGAGGAGTTTAGAGCTTTCTTAGCTTCGCGAACTACTACTAAGCCTTTATACTACTCTATATAAAGGTATTAGTATACTTAGATAGCCTTTATAAAAAAGGCGCGATCTTTAAGTAAACGGATAAGTACTAAGTAGCGTTTAAGTTTATCTAGAACGCTTTCTATAACGCCCTAGTACTATAACTCTATAACTTAAAGAGAGAAATATACCTAGAGGCAAACTATTCTAAATACGCGATAGGGGGGGCGCTAATATAGGTAGGGCTAGATAGTATATAATACTTAGTAGGATTCTTCTTAAAGAGACTAAACCTAGTAAAGTATAACTACTTAATCTACGATAAGAAGATACTTATAATTATATAGTACTTAGACTTTTAGGAAGTAAAACTCTAAAACGTACTTACTTTTATAGTACTAACTAACTACGATAACCTAAGGTACTTTATAATAAAGAAGAAGTTAAATAAGAGATAAAGCTAATAGGCGATAGAGCTTATATCCTATAACTTTATACTAAAGTTCTAGCTAGGGAGGCTAGCGGTAGTACCTAATACGCTATCCTACTAAGAGTAAGATCGGCTAGTAGGCGAAACGGATAAAATAGAAATAGGGCGGGTAGTCTAAATAATTCCGGAGACTATATACCTATAGGGCCGCTTAGTCCCTACCGAGAGCTAATACGCCGACTTACTAAGACGCTTAGCCTAAGATAGGGCGGTAGTAGTAGCGCTATAGGTAGGTAGAGGAGGGGTAAGCGCGATAGCGTACGTCGGAGGAGTAGGGGGGCCTATAAGACGACCTAAGGAGAAGGCGAATAAGGGCGATAACCGACTAAAACTTAACCTAAACTTAGGCCGAAATATACCCTAGGAATAGGCTAACCTTATATTAGTATTCGACGACTAAGAGCTATAAAAGAAATAAATAAAGGTATTAAGGAAAGATAAAGAATACTAAGCGGTATTCTAAGTAATATATAAAGGGGAGAGATCGCTAGTACTAAAATAGTAACTAAAGGTATAGCTAAGCGAATATATAATTAACGTTAAGAGATAGTTATACTTTTAAGAGAGGCTATAGGTATTAAGGAAACTAAAGTATAATAAAAGAGAAGGGGCTAAGGAATAAGATATACTTTAAGTATAGATAGCTTAATAAATATATAACTTAACGGCGGTAGGATACCTAAGGAGAGAAGGGACCTTAGTAATACTAGCTTAAGAATTCTTTTAGCCTAGCTTGTTAGCGATAGTAAAGCGGCTCGTCGCGAACTATAGACTATATAAGAGGGGGTATTTATAAAGGTAACTTTAAAAGGGACTCTTAAAGCTCCTACTACCGCTATCCTAACCGTTCGTATACCTATTAATAAACTTTATAGTTAAACTACTACTAACTAAGATAGAAGGCGTAAAGTACTTTTAGGTAATTATAGACTAGCTAATAAAGGCAGTAATACTTAAAGCGATACTAATAATAAGGGTAGTAGTATACGCAACGAGGTTCTTTTAGGCTTACTTCCGCTTTTATAAGATACTAAGGTCGATTATATTAAATAAAGGGACGAACTAAATAGGAAGCTTTTAAAGGGAGTTCTATAAATAAATAGGAGTATAAAGGAAGTTAAGTTTAGTATACTACTTATAGATAGATAGGTTAACTAAGTATATAAACTAAGAAGTATAGGTATACCTTTAAGTATACGTTTACTATAGCTAGGATAACTAAGGAGTATAGCTATTATATATATAAGCCGTACTAAATAACTATATAGCGTCGATAATAGGTATAAGCTTATTCTTTACGATATATAGATACGATATTAAGCTAGTTTAAATAGCGAGGGAGGAGGGGCCGCTAATACTAAAAGTAAGGGGGGTAAGGGAGCTCGCCTAAAGGATAAGAGAGGTAACTAACTTCCTATAAACCGCTATTATCGCGGCGTAGGTAAGATAAAAAAAGATAGTAAACTAAAGAAGAGCCTTAATAAAGAGGTTTAAAGTAAGCGATAAGGTATAGGTAGATATAGCTAAATATATAACTAACCGGCTATATAAGAAGCTTAACTAGCTATATTAAAAGTATATTATAATAAAGGTAGTAAGCTTATATATAGTAGAGCTCGATATACTAAGGAGGGTATATAAGAAGCTCTATATAGAATTTCTCTACTAAGCGGTAGAGAACCTACTACCTAGATAAGTAGTCGACGACTACTAACTACTACTAGTAATTAGGGAGGATAACGAGCCTAAGTATATCGTCGAAGAGATTTAGTAAGCGTAGTAAAAGTAAAGAGGGAGGGGTAGATAGCGATAAGTACTTATAAAATAATAAGGGTATATAAACCTATTATAGTACCTACTAAATAACTTCTAGGAGATAGAAGCCTTAAAGGGATTTAAGAGATAGTAGGGAAATATAAGGGAGAATAATAAAGGAGGGGTAAGAGAAAGGGATAAAAAGGAGGGCGGAAGATAAGGAAAGGGAAATAAAAGATAAAAGGAGGAGAAAGAAAAAGAGGTAGGAGATAAGGGACGCTCGTTAAAAAATAAGGAAAAGATAGAAAAGAACTATAGTACTAAAGGGAAATAATAAAGGATAAATAGGGGATAGATATAAGATAGATAGCGATAAAGGATAGATAAGGATAAAGATAAAGGTAAAATATAATAAGATAAGATATAGATATAGTAAGATATACTAAGGATACTAACTTAATTTTAACTAATTATAAACGCCCCTTAACTACCGCTTAATTACTCTAAGATATTAAAGTATATTTAAGCTTAGCGTATAAATATAATAGCGTAGGTAAGCTTAGTATACTAAAACGATAGTTAGAGATAAATAGTAAGATAAGGTTAAAGGAGGAATAAAGTATATATATAAAAGTTACTTTAATAGTTATCGAATATCCTTTAGGATATATAGTCTTAGAGAGCGTTAATAGTAGCGATCGTATCCTTAGTATACTATTATTATATTAGCGTCTTATTAAATAAAGTTAAGGGAGAGTAATAGATAGGAAGGTAGTATAATCTAGCGTAGGTATAGGTAAAGTAGTTATAAGTACGCGGCGACGCCTAATTCTAATAAGTACTATACTATATCTTAACGCTCGGCGACGTTATTTAGCCTATATAGGTAAGATAGGGTAGCCGCTATATAGTAGTACTATAGGTCGCGCTACGCTTACTAAAAGATATAAGCAGACGCGTCGACTAGCGTAAAAGCGGTAGAGTATAGTCGCCTAGCATACTAAGAGGCGGGGTACCGCTACGCGGAGTAAAGAAGCTAGCGGGCGTATAAGGGCCTATAGTAATTATAATATAGCGCGGCGCGGCGATAGAAGTTAAGTAGAGTAGGGGCACGCGCGTAGAGGGAGTAAAGCTTAAAAGAGGAAAAAGAAAGGATAAGGGAGAGGAGATAGAAGAGGGGCATTTATACGCGGCGGGGCACGCGTATAGTTAGTAAGGTATAGGGGTATATACGCGGAGGAGGGAAGGATAGGGCGGAATAAGCGTATAAAAGGGCGGTATATAAAGGGATAGGGCGAGCGTAAGGTAAAAGGAAGCGACCGCGCGTACTAAGAAAAAAGGGATAGTAATAATAGAAAAGTAATAAGAGAGAAATAAGAGCGCTACTAATAAAAGGGGGAGAGCGGGGGTAGTATTATAGGCTATACCTATAGAAAGCTAAGGTTATACTATAGCGACTATACTAAAGTTAGGCCGAAGTAGACCTATATATAGGTAGAGCTCGACCTAAACTTAGGCCGAATAGTACTTAAATATAGGTCGAGCTAAGGACTAAGAAAGATAGATAACTATCGCGACTAAGATAGAGTTTTCCTCCTTTCTCCTTAGCTTTAAATAAATAATTATTCGGCCCTATACTATTATATTAAGTATACGCTAGCTCTTAATACCTAGCCTTATATAAAGAGATAGGGTCTTTTAAAGAGGTCCTTAAGGAAAAGCTAAGAGGAAAATAGGTCCTTAGTTATAAGTAGGTCTTTATCTATAAGACTAATAAATATAGCTTCCTTTAAAAGTATAAAGCCTAGCTAGTTATCTATAAGAATTAATAGGAAAAAGGGGATTTACCTACTAAAGTAACTACCTTAATAAGGATATCTTTTTAGACCCTTATAGCTATAGTAGTAGAATTTAACCTCGAGCTCGATTAGATAGATATAGTTAACGTTTTTATTAACTATCTACTTAAGAAAGAAAAAGTTATCTATATACGCTTTCTACTAAGCTTTTAATAGCTAGGAAAGGTTCTATAGCTTAAGAAAGCTTTATACGGACTATAAAGATTATCCCTTCTTTAGTAATAGTATTTAATAGGTTCCTTTAAAGCCTTAGGCTTTAAGAAAGTCCCTTAAGAACCGTGTATAATATAGAAGGGTAAAATCATAGTCTTTTTCTACGTTAATAATATTATCTAGGCCTACTTAAAAGAGGAAGAAGCCGCTACTAAGGAGGCTATATAAGGCTTATAATAAAGGTATAAGATAACTAGGCTAGGGGAGCTAAAGTAGTTCCTAAGGATATAAATCCTTTAAAATAGGTCTTAATAGACTATCTAGCTTACCTAGGACGCTTATATCGATAAGGTCGCTTATAAATTCCTCCTTAAATCCCTCGATAAGAAGCTTCCCTCTACGCCTATATTAGATAAAGAGCTTTTACCTAATCTATCCTTTTAAGCTAGGGAGTAAGAGAAACACTAATATTAATAGAAGGTAGGCTCCTTGCTTTTTTTTAGCTATTTTAACTAAACCGGATATCTCTTTTACGGTCTCTTAGCTAGCTAGGTATAACTAGAATCCTAGCCCTAGGCATTAAGAAGTAGTAGATAAAGCTATCCTTTATCTCTATTTAACGAGATTATATAGTCTACGCCTAGGAGGGTAGGGAAGGAAATAAGCTACCGAAATCTTCCTTTATTTAAGCGATTCGTCCTTTACGGATAATTTATTAGATAGAAAGAGCTTATAAGGGTATATTATATCTCTTTTTAAAGGAACTATTACTTAGAAAGCTTTAAAGTAAGCTACCGTTACTATATTAAGCATAGAGGCAGGGCTACTAGCTCTTTTAAAAGCGTTAAAAGAAGCGATTTTCCTTAGCCGGCTACTAATATCTTTACGACTATAAATTCCGTCCCTATTAGCTATAGAATACGATAATATATAGACTATATAAATTCTTATAGAGGAAAATAGTAAGTTATCGACCTAGCTATAGTATATCGATATCTACTAGTATTACTTACGCTAAGAGGTCTAAAGGGGACTAATTTCTATTTATTAGGTTCTAACGGCATCGATAAAAGCCGACGGTCTTATAAAGCCCCTACTAAAGTAAAAGCTAGCTATCTTTTATAGTAAATTAGGCTAAAAGACGTTTAAGAAAAGCTATCCTTAGAGGCCCGCCTTAAGAGTCTTCGAGAGGAGCTAATAGCACGTACGAGAAGGTAACGTCTATAGCCGAAGAAAAGGAAGAGGTTTTTCCCTTTAGAGGGCCCCCTATTTTAATTAGGTTTTCCCTTCTAAGAAGGCCCCCTTTCTTATAGGACTTTCCCCTCTTTAGGCCCCTATTCCTTAAGTAGGTCTAAAAGAGCCTAGGGACCTAAAAGGGCCCCTACTTTCCTCGAGTAAAGGGAGAAGTATCGAGCTAAGAACCTCCTATATACGCTTACTAGCCTAAAGCCGTATTAGCTATGCCCTTAAGGGGCAGGCTATAGCTAAGGGGGTGTGTCGCGAAGCGTGGCCTGATTTCGCAGTTCTCGGAGATATCCCTTAGCACGAGGGATTAAGGAAGCTAAAAACACCCGGTATAGAAGAAGGAAGAAGGAAGAAGGAGCTAAAAAGAGGTATAGAAAGGAGGGTAGGAGCATAAGGGGAAGTATAAGTAGCGAGAGATAAGACGGATATGCCGGCAACGGCTAAAAAGGGGGGGGGAAACCGGTAAAAAGCTCGGTAGTTAAAAGGACATTAGTAGCTTCTTTAAGCAGGATCTTCTTTGTTAATTAAGGTGCTAGATAGGTATAAAAAGGGGCGTTAGATAGAGGAAAGAAGGAGAATTAAGGCAATATAACAATTACTCCCCTACCTTTATTGCTGCTCCCGTAAGAATTAAATCTCTCTGCCTTGCCTATCCGACCCCTTACTTCTAATTTCACCTTCGTATATTTTATATGTACTTCTCGTATCTCTCTGCGCGAGAATTTTACCTCCTTTAAGCTTAACTAAAGAAATATACTTTAGTTAAATCTTTTTAAATCTAGCCGTTTTATTATATATAAATATATAATTTAGTATTAATAGTAATATAAATACCCTTATTTATATTTAAAGGTATATAATATTATAATTAATATATAAAACGCTAATAAAATTATTAAATAGATCTAGATACTTATAAGCAGCTTAATTAATAAGAAATCCTACTTCCCTTATATTATATATATATATTATTACTATTATACCTATACTCCCTCTTTTAGGAAGGACAGCGCAATCTATATACTCCTCCTTAATATAAAGACCTAATAACTAGTGATCAGCGCCGCAATCCGCAGTAGCGGCCCGCCAATATTGTTTTTGCGCCGGTGGAGGTAGGGAGTCGGACCGGAGATCGGAAGAATAATTATCTAAGTTAGTGACGCCTCGCTCGGGAAGCTCGTTAATCCCCCTTGAATCACCGCAACAATGTTAAGCTCGCTCATCGAGCGACTATCGACGCTGTTTATTAAACTGCGTCACCTCATCAATATTCGATGGGTTCTACTGCGTCAATCCTTATCATGCCTAACGACACATATTTCCAAATTTTGGGCGCCCGTCCAGAAATACCCGCTGACCCCAGAGCAACGCGACGAACGACGAACGAGCTTTATTACGTCCATCAACAAAGGGGCAGTTGGCGTTTTGGCGTCTCGATACATTAATCAAAAGGAGTGTCTTGTTTCCGATACTATACGCCATGGCAGCTATAATGTCTGCCTGTTTGTTGCATTTCCTATCGACAACACCCAATGGGTTGTGCGAATACCCGTCAGCCCACCCGTGGATGACGCCTGGGACAAGGTTCAAAGCGAAGTTGCGACGATGCGGTGGGTGGCTCGTGAAATCTGTCTACCAAAACTAACACATGTACAGACTTGTCCAACGCCATACAACGATTCCCCTTCCTGCGATACATGCTTACGGGCGAGGCGAGCAACGGCCAGCCACTTCAACTCCATCAACTCTGCTCATCTCCAATAGAAAAACGAAATCGTTTCTACACCGAGCTTGGCAATATTTTGGGACAATTACACAAACTACAATTTCCCGGAACTGGGTCGCTTTACCCAGATCCCGAAGACCTTGGGGATATTGGACCTTTGCTGTCTTTAGCTGAGAATGACCTAAAATTTAATACTGGAGAGCTTCGAAGACTTCTGCCGGCTTTCAGCTCAACGGCCGCTGCCGTCGAACATCAATACGGCGTATTGACTGATTGCTTTGCTATACCCGCTGCAGATTCATCTGAAGACACCATCAAGCGGGAAATTTTCGCACTTCACAGTTTAAAGGATCTATTTTCGAAGTGGCGCAGCTCGTCTTTGAGTGGCCAGTCATTCTCGCTTAGCCATGGGGACCTTGGATGCGATACCTTGTCAACGATGATCTCCAAATCCAGGGCATACTTGACTGGGAATGGGCAAGTATTCTCCCACGACAACTCTGTACGCCACCTCTCTGGATTTGTGGCTATGAACCCGGAATGGTCGACTCGGCGACGAAAATAGTTCATGATTTTCGTAACGCTATTATGGCCGATAACCTATGCTTCGAGCATCTGAACCAGTGAAATGAGGACCACGCGAATATTTGCACATGTCTCGTAAAGGCTTGCCTCTCGCTCTTGCAGAGTGACCGTTTCTCCGATGCCTTTTCGTCTTGTCGAACTCGAAGCAGCGCGCGATAATTGGGTTTTGACCTTCTCGCTCATCTGGAAAGTCATGTCCAGCATCCCTTGCGCTTCTTGTTCTTTCTCTTGCCAGTATGCAATATGCTGATGTAGCTCATTTATTCTGTGTTCGATCGCTTCGATTTCCAAACCGGTTGTGGACATCTTCGACAAATGATACCGGATACGGCGGGTTGATTTCAGATCCAAGATCTGGATAGAATGAGAATTAGAGAGCGAAAGGGTCGAAAACGTGAGTGTAAAAGGCGCGTGCAGGGCGGTCGTTCTCGTCCCTGACTTCTGCGTTGATCGGGCTTCGTCTGCCCTTTGGTACTTCACGCTTGTACCTGTGGGGGAAAGGAAAGGGGGTGGATAAAATACAGTGCCGGTCTCCTAGGCCGTTAATAGTGAGTATGTGGTTAAGCTGACCACCACCCTCGTTGCTCGTCCTCTACGAGCGTTTCGAGTTTTCCTAATGCAAGCTTTTCGGCAATACCAAGCTACTCTCGCAATATTATGTCTATTTTGCTACGCAACCTTTCTTCCTGAATCAGACTTTCGACAGCGCAATTGGTCCATTGAGACACGATGCCCAGGACATCGTGAATGTGTGCTCAGCAATGTTGGCCCAGCGCCGGGATTGTTCACGGAAAATCTCAGCCAGAAGTGCAGAGTTATAGTTCCCCGGCAGTTCCTTCCCTCTGGTGTGGAAGTATGCCTATTTGTAGGGTGTTTGAAACGGGACCTACTCGTTGGTGACGAGGCAGATCGGACGAACCTGCTTCTTAGGGTTTTAGAGTTAATTTAAGATTGATGTTGTCCAGGTTCTTGGTGACAAGCGCAGCCTTGGCTTCGGCACCCTGATTGATCAGGTCCGGTTTGGTGATTATCCCGACCGTTCGCTGGCCTTGGGGGTCGTGTTTCCTTGCCAGTTTGATGATTGTTTGATTTGCCATAGCATTGCTCGCTCAAGACCCCAAGACTGCGAGAATTATCGTTCGAGAACCCTGAAGATACGTCGTCACCATGTCGTAGACAGCGTTAACATCCTCTTCAGATTGCTCTTCACTAAGGGGGGAGGTCCGTGATTGTGGGGGCCGCAAAACCAAGCAAGGCAGACGTATGCAAGTCGGGCGCTTATATGCGGGACTCCCAATTCTTCCGACAATCTCTGCCCAATAGACCTTTTGCACGTCGTTCACGTTCGACACGTCACACGTCCATCTTCTCAAAGCGCTTCTCAAGGCCCACTTTGCCATGTATCCGAAGATGCATCAGTTAACCAATTAGGCAACGGCATGCAGGACTATTGTGAGCTATAAAGCCTGCTTGGCATGGCAGTCTATGAACGGGCAGGTCGAACTTGTCCGCCCAGCCTTGAGTTGAGCTATGAGATTGAGTTCAGGTCGTTTTGCATCCCGATTTATCAAGAATTCTTGCCGCAGAGCCTCCACAGTACGCGCCTCGTCTGTTCCGTCTACCTCGTCTGCTTCGTCTGCCCTGTCTGCCGCCGATTGTTGTCATGGCCTATTACGATAACGTCACTAGCAAAATCCGCTTTGATAAGTATGCGTCGCGTCAAGGGCCGGATAGTTTCGATTCTCTTTACAAGTCGAATGACTTTAAGGGTGGTGTCGGTCGCTGGGGTACTGCGCACTTATTTGCGAGCCGAGTCATCTGCACTAAACCCCAGAGGCACCTCGCCCTCTTGGCCGACTTCTTCCCAGACTCTACAAGGGGAGTCCATGCCTACATCGACCGTCTGGTTCACGGGCCAACTGTCAGCCTCAGAGAAATGTATGAGCCCCAGATTGTTCAGCAGCATCAGCCAGACGGTCTCGGCTATATCTGGGCCGCGCTCGCCCGGCTTCTGCAAGCAGAAAAACAGGTTATTACTACGACACCGGATAGATCTACACGAGAAAGACGGCCGGCGACACAGCGTGAAGGCCATGTCTCATCTACGACCATGCAGGTTGGCAGCAGCTCGCCAACCAGACCAGCGTTAGAGTCGTCCTCGGGCTCATCTGTGGCGAACCTCAATTGGGTAAATAAGTTATCGTCGTCTCCCCTCGAGGTCCTCACTGTGCGTCTAGCCAACGGGGTGCAAGGTTGGAGGGTTGCTGCTGACATAACGTTAGTGCGCTAGGCCAGCCCGGTTTACTACTCCCAATGTCTACAGGCCACGATGGAGCAGCACCACCTCCTTGGCTGCCCGTCACCTTCGCAGGACTGGTGCTCCGAGGCACGGCAACGTATGTGTCTATTCTCTGCCGACTTGCTCTCTCGGCCTCTCCTTTATTTTCTACCTTTTGTCCCTTCCAATGTGCCTCGCCACCCTGGCGGCGGCCGTTCCCCTCGACGGCCGCTTCCGCTGCCGGAGCCAAGAGCCTCGTCCTCACTGTCTCGTCACGTCCGTTGCTCTTTGGAAGCGCCGTTCGACGAGGCCGGCGGGCGTGAGTTGCTGCCTTCGAAATACTGCTTCACCACATCCGGGACCGCCAAGGCCCTGATATCGCAGCATCCCCACTCGCACTTTGCCTCGCACTGCGGCACACGCCAGCCCTCGATGCCCTGCTCGGCGGCCTTGCGACGGCGGTGTCGCGCCAGCATGCCGTACCGCTCCCAGGTGCGCAGGTTGACGGCGCCGAGCGCGGCAAAGTGCTGGTCCCATTCGTCGGCCCACTCGGGCTCGTGCAGCGTGTTGGCCATGAGCAGCTTGAGGTCGTCGTCGGCGTGCACCTTCCAGCTCCATGCCCGGCGCGTCAGCCTGATTGTGCTTCCTATGATGCGATACTCGGTGTCTGGGAACACGTCGCGCTCGGCGAGGTACGAGGATAGTTCGGATGGCGAGACGTCGTAGCACCTGGCGAGCTTTTCCGTCGCACCCGGGCTGGCACGCCGGGGCATCGGTCCCTGTTTCTCCTGCTGCCGGGCTTGGTCCGACGCTCTGGCGGCGCGATAGTGCGCGAGGGTGCGCTCGTTGTAAGGCGCGCAGTTCCATCTTTCCTCGAGATGGCTTGGGGAAACGTGGCCTATTATGGCAGCCCTGAACCCGCTCCCCTGGGACGAGTCGTCAATAAATCCGACGTGGAGCCCTGGCCACTCCCACTTGATAAGCCTATGCGCTCGGTCAGCCTCGAAGAGAGAGGCAAACTCCAGGACCACGGCATCCAAGCGGTCCGTCAGAACTTCCGATACGGCATAGGTTCTAAGAAGAGTGAGTAGGTCCCAAACAGCGTCGACGGGAAACCCGCCAAGGGCAATGGCTCGGGTGACGCCACTGGTTAAGAAGCCATGATCCCGTGCCGTGTAGCCGAACGACGCCGTCTGAACCAGCCATACGTAGGCCTCGTAGATAGAGCCGTCCTCGGCAGCGAACGCCAGAGCGTTTCGCTCGCAATGGTCGGCAAAGCGCTCGGCCGAGACGGCATAGACAAACTCGACCACGGCCGACTTTGTGACGCCCCCGGATCCGCAATCGGGCACGACGGTCGCGGCCATGACGCCCCCATAGCAGCTGATGGCACGGAGGACCTGGGTGACTCCGATACTAGGCGGCAGGTTATCCAAGACGACACGCCTGCTGCCAGCATATGGCGTCAATGGACCCATAGAGATCCTTGGCGACTGCAGGGACGCAACATCGGGGTGGTAATCGGGGACGTAGGGCTGGAGATGAGATCTGCCGTCAGACTTGGCAGGAAGCGCGTCGACAAAGGGATCCTCGCTGGATAACGGGATCACGCATGAGCCGCTCCAGCGCGGATTGCTATAGCCTGAAAGACGGCTCCAGCGTGAGGAGCGCGATCCGAAAGGCGCAGGATCCGAAGCAATGGCGCTCCCCGGTTCCTCACTCTGCTGCTCCCCACTCGCGTCCACCCCCTCGGCCCTCTTTGGCACCTCGACGTCCTTGACGAACCGATCGGCGAAATCCAGGGCGGATTCGACCGACCATGAGAGGGCGGTGGCCATGCCCCGAAGCGTCGACACCGCAACAATACCCGGGTGCTGCGGCATATGGGACGATAGGTCGGCTGCGCTGTGCTATAAGAATCACAGAGGCGCAGCATGGCTTGGTCAGAAACGTCCCATCATCTTCCATGGAGGACACTCAAAGGCGAGGACATTTTTGCGTACAGTGGCGGATACCAGCAGCTGAACATGTGCCTTCTGGCAGATCAAGAGTTCCTTGACATGGCGAGCTTGTGAGAAGAGCTCGGACGCGAGCTCTTGTGGCGGCGCGTCTTCTGAGCTGTCACGGACTCCCTTTCTGCCCGAGCCGGGGTGAGGTTCCTGGGGATTCAGATCAAGCGGAGACGGTCGGGACATTATAAATCGTCTCACGGCGAGCGGCCTGTCGAGATGGAAATGATATCAAGATTTAGGTGCAAGGTTGAAGGTTATTTGGAGGGAAAAGAAGCCGCCGAGGTGGGCGATCCGGTTGTCTGTTGTGGCAGAAGAGAGATGCAACTCGCGCGTGCGAGCGTCAAGAGACAAGGAAAGGGAAGATGGTGCAGGAAAGAAATCGCGGGCTTGTTGGCGATGGAAGAGATGCGCAGTCTGGACGAGCAAACGCTGAGAATGAGGCAGAGAGGCGATGCATTGGGCAGAAGGCGGGAATAGAAGGTGTTCCTTGAAGGGAGAGCTCGGTTGACGAGCTAGTGCAGACTGGAACGGCTGTGAACAAAACGGAGGAGGCCCAGGCAAAGAAGTTGGAAAGCTGGAGTTGAAGGTGCGTGTGTCAGAGCACGGCGAGAGAAGCCGAGGTGGGCTGATGAATGGTGGTTGGAGCAGCGTTGACAGCCGGGCCAGCATGCACGGGTCGACGGACAGGTTGAAGGGGCCTTGATTAGGTGATGAAGCGTATGGAATCCCAGACCTGCGTGGGGAAGAGCAAATGAGGTTGACAAACATCACTATCAACTGCTGAACAGCTTCCCCCATGCTGCTCACGCCAAGCGACTCGCTTACTGGCCGCTTCAGTCGTGCTTCATGTTTGCTTTCCAAAGAGGCCGCTGGTTGCACGATCTCGCGATGATGGAGGAAGCAATCAAGGCTGGTAACACAAAAGACAAGAAGCGGAGTCATGAGGCGAGGAGAGACGGCGTCGTTGGGATTCATCAAGACCCACCCACTCGCGGGTGCCTTTCTTCATGATTCGTGAGAGATTACTGAGCTCGGTTGCAAACCAGTTGAGTGGGCAACTATAATTACATTATTTGTTACTGGTTGTCGCGGTGGCGTCTGACAACTCAACGCTCCGAGATTCTTGACTACACGCTCGTCGCTATCGCGCGGGACATTGCACATCTACTTCTAGTACGTCCTGTTTAACTTCGATTCAACATTTACGGCTAGGGGTTTACTTGGCTCTCTTACTTTCTATTCGCCGCTTCACTTCATGCCATCGATGCCACGTGCATGCAGTCGGAGAGGAGAGGAGTGACAAAGAAGCACGCAATCGGTTGCCACCAGGAACCGGCAGCAACAGAGTTTATCGCAGGTCGCCTATAAGCATGCGTCCTGCAAGTGTGAGAGTGCAGACGTGCAAGCTGACCAAGTCTGGGGCTGCAGGGCCAAGCATGGCACGGCATCGGGATGGGCTGGCCTCGGACTGAGCGGTCCAGCCTCGGCGGCCACGGTTCCGGCCAATTCAAGCTGTCTTGCATAGAAAAGAGCTTGGCACGGAGCCTGCACGTTGCCAAGCCCATGATTGGGTTATCCTCCTCCAACCCTGTGACATGCCGAGCGTCGTTTGTAGCCTTGAAGCAGAGCATCGTGGGGTCGGGAACGACATACACCAGACATGGACAGGGTTCGTGGAACGGCGTGGATGGAGTCGGTCTTGTTTCCTTGCAGATGGGCAAAAGAAGCTTCTTTTCTGGATCGTGCGATGTCGGGTCGCTGGACGGCAGCCCCGTTATCTGCTGCCTGGGCGAGCCAGAGTCATTGGCCGACATGGTCGTGCAGGCGGGATGCGAGGGCACGCAGCCTTTTTCTTGCAACAGGGGGGCCGAGTTGATGGCTGCGCTCCTCACCGCCGTCTCGACGACCATGGCGGGGGTCTTGAGGAGGGAGGGGGCTAATGTGTGTGCGTGCCGGGACAAGGGGCTCGTCTCTACTTGTAAGTCAGGATCAATGAAACGAAACTCTCGTCATCCCCCGACCAGGCTCATTGACAGCCGCCTGGCGTGCGGCTGCTCCCTCGTCATCCCAAGCTTGCCGGGCTCGCTCGGCTCTTGTGGTTTCATCCTGTCTGGCCCCCGTCCACAGTCCACGATGCCGGATTCCCGAGCAATCGCCGGTCCGCCTCGCGCCGGACGGAGAGCATCAGACGCCCTTCAGGTGCGTGCGTGCATGCAAAAAGAAACAAGGTTTCCAAGACGCGTGCTTGACAGGCCGCCACGATTGCCCGGAAGGGACGGGATGAAGAGCATGCTCAACGACGAATGGGCAGCTGGAATTGAGAGAAATCTGCATGCAGAGTGCGAAGTAAACGCAAAAAGGAAGATACAAAGGAACGAAAAAGAAGCATCTCCGTTTCTCCACCCCGATCCCCTCCACAGCAGCCCACATTTGTCTCGAACCCATCAATGACGCCTCGCCTCTCGGCCCCAATCCTCATTCGTTCCTGGCTATTCCTCTCTTACACAAGGCAGGGGTGGCCCCCCCTATCCGTAGCATCTCGAGGGCCCGCGCTGCTGTCATGGGTTGTGAAAGAGTCGGTCCCCCGTGGGTTTCCAGGGTTGGGGGCCTGAGCGGCCGCTTCCGGATCCATCACTGACATTATTTCCTCTTGCTTGTTTCTTTCCATTCCTTCCCTTCCCTCTCTCACACACTCTCTCGCACTGCCCGGGTCCTGCCGCCATTCTTGATGCCTTCGACTCTGCCCCCTCCGCCCTTTCCCCCCTTTCCTGCTCCACACCTCGACCCCCGAGGACAGCCGCCGGGGAAGCCAAGACACACCAGGCAGGCCCAAGCCCGGGCTCGCTCCCGCTCTGATTGCGACGGACGCTTGTCCTGCTCCCGTCGCCGACGACGACTCGGCCGGAGGACGCCGTGAAATCCTCTCCGTCAACCCTTCTGGCCGTCGTTGGCCGAAAACAAAACAACAGAACCAACAACAACAATGGCAACAACAGCACAGACAAACATGCGGCACCGGACGTGGAACCTGGATATTGACCGCTTCCTCAACCCCCTCGTGCCGTCGCCGCCATGGCCTATCCTGCCGTACCCCGTGGCGCACTTCCTGGGCCACCGCAAGACGAAGCCGCAGGAGACGGGCAACCTCATGCCCATATTCTGGGCCTTTGTCGGCATCCTGTGCTCCATCCTCGTCATCGAGGCCGTCACAAGCCGCGTGCCGCTGTTTGAGGCGCGCGGCGTGCCCATGATTGTGGGCTCGTTTGTACGTGCAGTCCTTTCATCTTGTTTCCTTGCAGGCTGTGCCCTCGTGTTTGGTGGCTGAATGACCGCCAAGCCTCCATGCTTCTCCTCCCGCCATTGATAGGCTCTCGTTGCGTTTCTCATGTCTCAACCATTGCTAGTCCAGCATCAGGGTTGGACAAAGGGGGGGCACGAGGAACGGGTCCTTTCGATGTCGAGAGAGCCACAATCGCCAGTCTAACACGAGGCTTGACAGGGAGCCGCGGCCGTGCTCGAGTTCTACGCCATAGAGTCGCCCTTGGCGCAGCCGCGCAACGCCATTGCGGGCCAGCTCATTGCCACGGTGGCCGGCGTGGCCATTGCCAAGCTTTTCCAGCTCAGCAGCAGCTTCCAGGAGCTGCGCTGGGTGGGCGGCGCTCTGGCCTGCGCCTCGGCGACGGCGCTCATGGCCTTGACCAAGACGGTGCATCCGCCGGCGGGCGCCACGGCGCTGCTGGCCGTCGTCGACGTCAACCTCGTCGCCGTCGGCTGGCTGCTGGTGCCCGTCATGATGCTGGGCTGCGCGCTGATGCTGGCCATTGCGCTGGTCGTCAACAACCTCGAGCGCCGCTTCCCCATGTACTGGTGGACGCCCCTGGATCTGCGGCAGACGGAGCCGGCGTTTGTGAGGGGGGGGGAGGGGGGGGAGGGGGAGCAAGGGCCGCGGCGCCGGCGTCGGCCACACCGGCGCCGGCCGGATGACGAGGAGACGGGCAACGACGACGAGGAGAGGACCGTCGTGGGCGGCGGCTCGAGCCAGCAGACGGGCGAGAGCGACGGAGACGGCGGTAAAGAATCGGGACGCCGGCGGGACGCGGACGATAATGCCGGACGCGGCAAGGCCGAGGTGGTTATTCGGCGGGGGCAGGTCATCGTGCCGGAGCACATGTTTCTGACGCAGGAGGAGGTGCAGCTGCTCGAGTCCATGAGTTTCCGGTTATGATGATGGCGACGATGACGATGTCACGACTGCCAAAGACGAACACGGCCAAGACGACGGGGACGATGGATTCAACCATGGCCGACTGCTGTTCAAATCGGTTTCCTGTTCGCCACTGAGCCCGACTACAGATATTTCAACCATGACGGCGATAGCGAAAGAAGGAGAAGGTAAAGTTTGGACTTGTACATCTTGATAGACCCTGGCTACGTGTATATGCCCACGTCGAGCTGCACTTTAGTAATGACTGGAAGACCTGCAAACTGTACAGGACAAGGGGCCACGGCTCCCGTCCTGGCAATCTTCCAACATGGAACGAGCCGCATGACGCGAGCCAGTCAAGCAACTAGAGGACGGCAAGCCAACAGGACAAAATATGCCTTTCTGCCTGTCTTTTCACCCGGACCACTGCGGCCCTCTCAACCGGAGCCGGCTCTAGTAACCGGCCACGGAACGCAAAACAGCCACGTCTTGACCGGACTCATGTTCATCGAGCGATATTCCAAGTCACCTCGCTAGCCTTCCCCTCTTTCGTCTCTTCCCCCCGCCTCCAGGCCCGGCTGCATGGCTACTGAACCCTGTCAAGGCGATCGCCAAAGCCTGGTGCAAAAAGGCCCACGCTGTGAGTGGATGGGCGCGCGGCAGACGCGGCCAGTGAGTCACCGGCTCCTCTTTGCCTCTGACGTCGGTGCAACAGCTTCCGTGGTTGATGTGCCCAGCGGTCGAGCAAGCTGGGGCATTGAGTGTCCACTACCGATGCATGCATGGAGTATAGGGCTCCGATATCATACCGCGGCTGACAGACATCTACGGCGAATGACTGTCTCCCGCTTGCTCCTCGCATGGAGGCCAGGCATATCAAAAGGCTTCCGCCCGAGCCAAAGTCCCCCTCAACTACCCATTCCATTGCAACGGTTCATTCTTACATTGAATACTGCCGTCCAGCGACGCGGAATCAGCTCGAGCAATATCGTGGCGCGTCCTCCTCTTTCCATGGCGGCTACGGCGTCAGCGGCAGACCGGCGGCCCTGGT
Source organism: Hirsutella rhossiliensis (assembly GCF_020360975.1). Lineage (NCBI taxonomy): Eukaryota > Fungi > Ascomycota > Sordariomycetes > Hypocreales > Ophiocordycipitaceae > Hirsutella > Hirsutella rhossiliensis. The sequence goes on along the minus strand of NW_025408671.1, from coordinate 621,184 downwards.
TCCTGCGTTCAACATACCCCGTCGACTTCCCAGCCCACGATGCACTGACCAAGTCGCGAGCCGATTTCGATGGTTTCCTGGCTGACCAACTCATCCGGCGTCGCCCCGATCACGCCTGCGCCGAAACGCCGACCCTCGGTGGCGACTCTGCCTCGATAGAGGCTAAGGTCCGCGATGACTTGGCCGTCATGGACCTGGACGGCGCGACCCAAGCCGGTGACGAGGCCGTCGGCAACATGGACACGGATCCCAAGACGTGGGGACCCTTCATGCAGGGCCTCGTGAACCACCACCGCCATCAGCCGGCCCCGCCCGGCCTTCCGGCTAACAAGATGCTGACGGAAAACGCCGACGTGGCGCTGCGGTCGAGCACCAACCCTCTGGTCGATCTCTTTGCCGAGCTCGAGGACGTCGTCTCCGGGCCTCGGCTGCGGCAACTGCTCGACGCCGCGTGGGCCGAAGACCCGTCGGCCACGCTCAAACTCATCTTCAACGCGCGCTCCATCCACCTGGGCAAGGGTTCACGGGGCAGCTTTTACCGCGCCGCCGGCTGGCTGGCCCAGAACCACCCGCTCACCCTCGTCGCCAACCTGGGCTGGCTGAGCCGTCCGGTCATTGAGAAGAAGGCGGGGACGGCGGCTGGCGAGGCCGACGAGGACGTGGTCCTGGTGGAGGGCCCGCGGTCCGATGAGGAAGACGGCTGGACGAGGCTCGATGTCAAGCACGGAGTCGCGCACGGCTACTGGAAGGATCTCCTCAACATCCTCGTTCTGGCCGTCAGGGGTAAGCTTGACGTCCTGGCCGACCCTCGCGACGTGCTCAACGCCGAGGACGAGATCATCTCGCGCGTCATGAGGAACCGCTGCGCGCGCCGCTCCGGCCGTGTCCCGCCCAGGCCCCCCGCCAACGGCTACCGGAGCCGGGGAAGACCGACCCGCACCGGCGCCGAAAACCCGGCCGACGAGGCGGTCCCGGCGGCGCACACGGAGGCCCGGAAAGACGGAAGCGCCGGTGAAGGCAAGACAGAGAAAGCGAAGCCCGACATCAAGCAGAGGCGGAACGAGGCGAGGAAGCGCCGCCACGCCACGGCCGTCGACGCCTTTTCCAACAACGTCGTCTACCGCGCACTACACCTCGCCGTGGCCCGGCTCTTTGCCCAGCAGCTCCGTGCCGACCTGCAGGCCCTTGGCGACGAGCACCCGGGCACCAGGCGGCGCGGCGTCTCGCTGTGCGGCAAGTGGGCGCCGTCGCAGGACCACTTCCACGACCGGCACACCTCTATCGCCAGCTCCATCGCCGAGCTGCTGCACCCGCGCGAGTCTTTGACCGCCCAAGACGCCGGCCTGGCCCCCGACGCCGGCCGCGAGACCTTCCTCCGGCACGCGCGGGAGCGGTACCGGCGAGACCTGTCGGCGCTGCGGGCGCACCTGGGCGTCGTGGAGCGCGACGTGACGGCCGGCACGTTTGACAGGATCCGGTACGAGCGCGTGCCGTCGCTGGCCATGAGCGCGCACTGCGGCGTCTTCATCGCCAAGGACGCCGAGCGCTTCGAGGCCTACGTCGAGCGCGTCGCCCGCGGCAAGGCCGGCATCTCGGGCGCCACGCTGCTGCCGTCGACGCTCGTCAGCCGCATGCGCCTGTGCTCGGGCGGCGAGCCGCGGCCGTCGTCGCGGCAGGCCCTCGTGCGGCGCCGCGTGTGCGAGCTCGAGGCCCGCGTCGCCGACGGCCAGTGGCGCACGCTGGTGCGGCGGATCCGCGACTCGGGCACGCTGGCGTCGAGCATCGCCGTCTGCGACGTCTCCGGCAGTATGGAGGGCCCCCGGTTCCCCGACGGCTCCTGTCCCATGGACTCGGCCCTCGGTCTGTCGCTGCTCGTCGCCGAGGTCACGGAACCGCCCTTTGGAGGCGCCTTCATCACCTTCAGCGCGAGTCCGACGGTGCAGAAGATTGATCTGACGCAGGGCCTCGGCGAGAAGCTGCGCGGCATGCAGGCCTCGGAATGGGGCCTCAACACGGACTTTGTCAAGGTCTTTGAGGAGCTGATCCTGCCCATGGCCGTGGAGAACAAGCTGCCGCCCGAGGACATGGTCAGGCGAGTCTTTGTCTTTAGCGACATGCACTTTGACGGTGCCCAGGAGACATGGAGCCTTGACGGCTCCCAAGACCGCCGGGATAAGCAGCCGGAGAAGTGGAGCTCGTCGTACGAGCGCATCAAGCGCAACTTTGCCGGCGCTGGCTACGACATGCCCGAGCTGGTGTTTTGGAACCTCGCGGGCGGACGCGCCGGCTCCGGGGCCGGGGAGGCCGGGGGAGATGCCACGGCGCCCAAGCCGATCGCGGCCACCGAGGAGGGCACAAGCCTCGTGAGCGGCTACTCGCAGGGGATGCTCAAGGTCTTTCTCGACAATGGCAGCTTCCAAGACCCAGAAGAGGAGGAGGAAGACCAGCCGGAGGAGAGTGACGACGAGATGGTTGTCGTCGGGCACGGAGAAGGAGAGACGGGTGCCGCGCAGACGAAGCGCAAGATCCGCAAGGATCCTCTGCGGACGGTGAAAAGGGCCATTGGGCACGAGGCATATGCCATGCTGCGGGTGATGGACTAGAGAGCACGGCTAGCCATGTCTCGTTATTGTGTGATGCTGTCGCTACTCCGCGGGAGTCATCACGTTGTTATATCAGGGTCCTCACAGCTCAATAACAAACTCGTCAGTTGCCGCTCAACAAGACTTGCCATTCAACTGTCGATGTGCTTGACGATGCCTTGACACGCTCAGCCGTCAGGGGTGTTGACATCCACCCGCCAAGCAAGCACACAACATGCAAACTCTCCGCTGCACGTCCGTGCCCGCAGATCTCAATAACGCATCGTTCTCCCAAGACGATCTCTTGGGGCTCGGAGGAGAGACTCCACGTGGCAAGCATCAAAGTTCATAAACCAGCTTTCTCGCAGCTCCTCCCGCCCTGCCGTCCCTCTACGACACAGGACTGGAACGCCGCTGTCTCAAACTCAACCTGGGACTACGTACCGGTGGCCATGACGTACTCTTCCCCTGCTCTGTCTCTGTCGATTCCCTTTTCTCACCGGTTGCAGATGGCCGGATCTGGCTGCAGGGGAGGCAGGGGACTGAAGCCAAGATCGAGCATCACTTGGCATTGGCGGCAAAGAATGGGGTGTCCCGCCTCCTCGTCTTGTTCCCGTACCCTGGGGCAGTGCGACCAGTGACGATGCTGGGCGAGCGAGCAAGGGAGCATGTGGATGGACGGACGGGGCAGACTGGCCTCTTCTCAGCTTCTCCCCTTCTATATTTCCCCGTTGCCAGCGAGCCACACGATGGTATGTAGAGGGCGTAGCCGCCCATGTGCACACCGCCAACCTTGCCTTACACGCGAGACAAACTCCAATCTTGAGCCGGGACGGGCGGGGTGCGCGTATGATGATGTGCATATGAAAGAGAGACACTAGGCCAAGCATTGGAAAGAGAAGGACTGAGGAAGCGACGTGAAGAGCATTTCGAAACATCATGTTACAATCTGACGTGGGGAGCAGACTGCCAATTAACTTGATATTAACGAGCACGCGAGATCTGTGAGAAGCAAGGACCACACAGCAAGCAGCGGCATCTCGCGTTTACCGAAATCAGACACCTCGCATCGTCTTCTCCGCTCACAGACACATCCAGCGTCAGCTCCGCTCTTCTCCACCCTATAAAAACTCCCTTGACAGTGCAGCGGTATCCTCGCCATGGAAAAAAGACGCCCAAATCCGGCCTCGTTACTGCCAATGCCTGGCCTCCTCCTCCAAAAGCCCCATCATATCCCAACCGAGCGAGACATGACAGCATTCCTCGCCCGCGTAGCTCGCCACGTCCTTGGATGCTCTGCGACGGTTCCAGAGTGACGATGCTCCGCTTCACGCCCAGACACCAGCGACGGGGGCGGGGGACTGGATCCAGGTGGGTGGAGGCAGGTTGACGAGTGAACAGTTTCGAGAAGGAAGGAGATGCCATGTCTGCCTTTGTGAGACATGCTCAATGGTAGGGGTGAGGCCATAGTAGGGGTTTTCCTGGATGATTCTGGGCTGGTCTTCGTGACTGGATAAAAGCCCGGGGTCCGTGATCGTGACCAGTCATGTCGGTCCTCTGCCTCGACGATAACTTGCGAAAGAGGAGGGCCAGAAGCTGGTGAGACACGGAGACCGTAAATTTGCTGCCCGTGGCCCCCTCGGGCCTGGGCCTTTCTGAAAGCCAACCTCTGCGCAGCCTCACCAACGCAGTTCGTCACCCGCGCTGCCAAGGGCCAAGGGAGCAGGTGCCTTGTTGGATCGTGGGGCTCTGGGATATGCATCAGATATTGCTGCCCGGTCCGCTCGCAGGCCCGAAACGCCGCCCCCTTGCTGGGCGTCCGTTCCTTTGGCGCCTCCCTTGACAGCGGCGCGACACATGCTGCGCTTTCGTCTCGCCACCGTTGCTTCAAACTTTACAGTCCCGCTTCGTCGGCCTCGGCCTCGTCCCCGTCTTCGGTGTCGTCGTCGCCAGTGGCCACGACGAGCTTATCCACCATGCCCATGAAGCGCGTCCGGTACTCGGCTGGGTGGGCCGTGATACTCATGGGCCCCTTGTTGGCCAGAAGGTTAAACACATTGATCAGGCCCGTCATGGCCTTGGCGCGCAGCTTCTTTTTGGCCCAAAAGAAGTCAAGGACAACGGCTCGATAGGTCCAGCGGCCGTCGGTGGAGTGGAACCCTCTGCGCCATGAGCCGCCGACGTTGTCGGCAAAGGGCGACACGACGCTGGAGCCCGGGTCCATTCGGGCGAAGCGCACGAGGAAGAGGGAGTAATCAACGGCGCTCGCGGCGGCGAGCAGCGCCGTGTCGGCGTCGAGGAGGGACAGCAGTTCAGCCCTGGCCTCAGCCGAGACCCGCACCTTGCCGGGGAACGTGTCGACTAGCCGGTCTTTGACGCTGTCGGGCGCCAGCCTGCCCTCGGCAATGTCTCGCTCGGGGAAGAAGTAGTCGTTAGGTTTAAGGTCGTATGTTTCCACGCTGGCATACTGCCAGCGCCCGTCGCCATCTTGGCCGTCGGGCAGGCCGCGATAGAGTAGGTTTTCCATGACGACGTGGTGCGTGGGCGCGGTGCCTAGCAATCCGCCCAGGGTGGCGCGTGGGGTATAAACCATGTCGACGATGCGGACGAGCAGGCTGTCCGGGCAGCGCCTCATGTGCGCCGTGTATACGTCGAAGAGGTCGTGGGCGAAGAACTGATGCTCGAAGCGGCGGGGGAGCGACTTGACGAGGTACATGTCGTTGGGCGTGGTGAAGAAGGTCGAGCCGCTGTATCCGAGGTCTCCGGCGGGCACGCGCTGCGTCGATGCATCGGGGGAGGAGGACAAGCGAAACGAGTCCCTGTACTCGTCGTCGTCGAGCTCCCAGATGTCGCGGCGCAGCTGGAGAAAGTCGGATGAGCGGTAGCGCGTCATGCTAAGCCTGAAGAGGCAGAAGAAGGAGACGAAGGCTTTGACGGCGCCGTCGAGGACGCCCTTGGTCTCGACATGCTGGTCCGGTGCCGTGACGGCGTCGGCGACGCTGGCGGAGATGCGGGACGTGCGACTCGTCATGACAAACGGCGCCGCTTCGGGTCCATGGGCGTGTGAGGGCGGATCGTCAGACTTTGCCTCCACGGGGCGCTGGTGAATGGGGACATTTCGCATCAGTCGAGGTTGAGCAAATCTGGATATTGAGGCAATTCAGGCATCAGCAGCGGAAGCAGCAGCAACGGCAGCGGCAGCAGCTTCCCAGCCCTCGCACGGTGTGACGTCATTGCGGCGCACGGATGCGGCCTGCACATCGACGGGCAGCCTCAATCGCCATGAGTCACGTCTAAAAGAGACGGGTTCGGCAACCAAGTAGGGCATATTTCTTGCAGTTTGAGCGGCTACGTACAGAGGCCAACTTGTAATTAGTGTCTGGTTGATGTGGTAGCGACTGTTATGTTAATAGTGTATGTCGCGGATATAGCCAACTCGGGTAAGTTAGTGGGTGGTGTCATGTCTGCTTGTCACAGCGCTGCGTGCGTACAGTGCGGCCTTGATGCCGACACAGTAACCATTGTTCAACCTCGTCCGTCTTCACCCAAGCCTCGCCCACGCCAGCCAGCCTCCGTATCCCAGCATCCCCATCATCACCAGCTCGCCCAGCATGGTAACGAGGTTCTTGTGCGCCCGCTTGGTCGACTGTTGGAGGTTCCGCCGCGAGTTGACGGCAAACGTCTCGCGGTCGTTGATGCGCGGAAAAGGCGCTTCGACCGGCTTGCCCGTCGCCTCGTCCTCGACCATGGGCACCGGCACCCCGAGGTGCTCGCACAGCGGCTTCCACCCGTCTTGCACACGGAACTCGAGGCACCTCTCGGCGGGGATGCGGTCGCGGAACTCCTGGTACTGCCCCTTGAACCACGCAATGGCCTTGTCCTTTTCCTCGACGTGGTCAAAGGGCATGCCAAGCTTTACCATGACGTTTGTGAAGCGCACCCAGCTGCGGATTTGCCCGTCCAGGGCGTAGCAGTACAGCCGCGCCGCCCGCTCCCTCAGCGATTGCGGGCGCAGGACCTTGTGGATGCTCTGCAGCGCGCTCTCGTACCACAGCTCCGGGTCGCGGTTGAGGATGACGACCTTGGCATCCGGGTATAGCTCGGCCAGCTCGGCACTGAAGACGGCCGACGGCATGTCGCAGCACGCCTGGCAGTGCCCGAGCAAATGGTCCCAGTCGGCCTTGCCAAAGCTCCCCTTGCCTGCGTACTTGGCCTCGTAGGCCCGGATCCACTGCTCCGGGTGGCTGTCGAGATTCTGCAGCACCGTGTGCATATGGTAGCAGTCGTGGAAGCCCAGCTGCCATAGCGCCGACCGCATGCTCATGGTTCCCGTGCGGTGGACACCGCAGACGATGACTCGCATCGGCACCACGCGGTCCGGGACGCCAACGGCGGTTTGCTGAGCCATGATTTCGATGGTTACAATGATCAAATCGTCTGTGTCCTCGTCTCCGTTTTCGTCTTGGGGGCTATCGTAGTCGCTATCCGCAGTCTTAGTCGGCAAGCAACTCAGAGACAGGCACAGTCGGTACGAGAGGAAGAAGAGATGAACAACAGAATCTCACAAACACGACGGGAGGGGACGGATGGATATAAACAGGCGAGAATCCTTGTTCGGCGGCCGAGCCCGAGGCGACCAGGCGGGGGTGCCGGACAGGAAGACAAAAAAGGAAAAACAACATGGTGGCTACCGTGAGCAGGAAACAAGTCTCGTGCTCGGAGTCATCCTTTTGCCGCCCAGCAGCGTCTGCTACGGCTCGTCGGAGGTCGGCGCACAAGGCAGCCCGAGGGTCCGGGGCTACGATCGAGGTCAACGGCAACGGCCACGAGCCGCTGCCGCCAAGGAGGGGATGCGGGCAAGCTGATTGGAGGCATCCGACGACCTTGCTGTGCGATGCGGGCGAATGCTCGGCTTACGGGCGGCAACGGCGGCGCTGACGCCCTACATGATGCCGATTCTTGAGCCATGGCCTGTATGTAAGCATTTAGTTACAACGTCAGCGATTGTCACAACATGGAAGACGGCCATGGAGGGACCGGCGACGGCCTCGCGAGTTTGCCAAGTGCGGTCGCCGTCGGAAGGCCGACAAGAATCGCCGGGACCCCCTTGCTCTCCTTTGCGCACACGGTTCACACCGTCAATGGCCATCAATGATGGTGGCCACGTTTGCGCCTCGATGGCCTGCCTTTTGCTGCGCGTCCGACGGCCTGGGAGTCAGAGAAAAGAGGGCAAGCGGGCGCACGGCAGTGAGAGGCGTGAGATCAAAAGCATCTGCATTGGTGGACGTAATAAAAATAACCAGAGCTTAGAATAGGCGCTGACACGCTGGCTGAACCGGCCTAGAAGGGCTCCAAAACGCATGTACAGGCCAAGTGTGGATGATGGAGGAGAGAGAGAGTCGACTCTTTGCCTCGACATGCTGCAGCATAGTTGAGTTGCCACACTCTGCTGTCTTGTGAGATGCTTGTACCTCAAGGTATAATACATGCCTCGTTGATCGCCACCAAGGGAAACTCCCGCACGTTGAAACTCGATCCCGTCCAAGACAAAGCTTAACATTCGAGGGACGCAGTGTTTGGTATGCACCGGTTGTTTCAGGCTCGACTTTGGCACTTAGCACGGGGTCTGCCGCACACAGCCGATACCAAATTGTACGCGTACGATACAATCTTTAACCAAATTTTCTGGGGCTCGAACTCTATTCTGACGCGTCCCTCGTGCGGTTACAGTTGCATGCACCTGGACCGATGGCAGGCGAGGCAGCATTGGTGATTGCTGGATTCTGCAAATCGCAAGTCCGGACAGTGCCGATCAAGCACACGCTCGACGTTCGTCCGATGGGCGGCGGCCGTCTGCCATGGCTCAATGCAAGGCTGTGCTCAATGGCTGACTCGCAGGCTCATCTGCCGCGTCGTCTCATGGCAAGTCGGTCGTCACAGCGGGACATTGATTCGTCGAGGCGGGTGTTGGCCAGAGCGGGTCACCGGGAGATGGCAGCTGAGAGCATTGGGTCAAGTAATTCTATCCATCCCTCTGGCCTGGAGTCAAGACGACGACGCTCATGCCGCGAATTACGGTCCAGTGGGATAACGTGTCGTGTTTGGTGGATGGCCGACATTGAGGGAAGGGCGGGAGGGAGCATCTGTTGAAGGCTGCTGCGGCACAGGAGTTTTTCATTTCGAAAAGATATATATAGACTGCCAATGCAGATAGATGTCTATGCAGAGTAGAGATTACCTCTGCTTCCGCTCCTTCTGCTCCTTCTGCTCCTTCTGCTCCTTCTGCTCGGCCAGGCTGTGACTCGCCGTCTTGGGTCCAATCAGAAAGACAGACGCCTCGTCAGGGTATCCGCAGGCAGAGACGGCTATGCCCAGCGAGTCAGGCGGCTGAGAGGGAGCTTCCCGGTCCATGGCTCGGTGAAACGCAGCCGTGCGTGCATATCTCCTCATACGTCGACGACGACGCCAGACAGGAGCTGCCTGATTGTCGTGTCGGGTTCGGGGCGCCTTTTTGGCTCCACGGCCTTCAGGTGGCGAGCGGGCGTCAGGTCGACGCTACAGACGCTACAGTAATTACAACTGATGCACTACCTAATAAGTACTACCTAGGTAGGTAGTAATGACTGGCCGTTGGCTGGGCAGTAGAAGCCATTGCTACTGTACAGTACGATGGTGCAGTGGACGAGATATTAGGTAGGTACTTACCTCGTCAACGGGCCTGCTGTATGTTGTATGGGCGGCTGAGCGACGACCATCAAACTCGCTATCATGGCCCCGACCGACATCGGCACCCGAGCGACAAGGTTTACCTGACGCCGTGTGTGCCCTTTGCGCGGTTACAGCCGTGCATGCCACGCTGGAGCACACAGTTTGCCTGCGCAGCAGATCCGACTTGACGTCAACGGGCGGTGCAAAACGTGCTCAGATCGAGGCAGGCCATCGACATAACTTACAGTAACTTACAGGACAAAGGATTCGTCGTTGTAGGCCGCTACTGCTGCAGGTCCGGAGACGTACGTACTGGTAGGGTGCACCGAGGGCACTACAGGGGCCGAGGCGCTGTAAGTTCTGGCCCATGGCCCGTACAGTTCGAGGGGCCCCACGCACTGCAACTCGCCTTCGTCACATGTCTCCGCTGGCCAACAAGGAAGGCGGCGATCCAGGTCATTAGTGCCGTGCTGTTAGAGGAGGGAAAATTTTCCCCTTTGCCAACTCTCCTGACCATCCATCATCTCACCGGGCACGCTATTCCTCGCATGATCAAGCGCACAACCTCGACTCGCGGCAGGGCGGAAAGTCCCGACCGCCCCCTTTTCGAGCCTCTTTGTCCGCTGCCTCGGCCTCGGAGCCCGGCAAGCACATGGCCGTGCAACCCGGCCCTCTCTGCCTCTTCTGCTTTTCGCCGTCGGGTCAAACGAGCCTAGAATCGTCGTGCGGCGCCATGGAGGCGTCGTACCGTATGCAAGCACCGAGGCTACGGTTCTCCCAGGCACACACACACGCACACGCACGCGTCACCCGCCGCAGAGAGACTGGGCGAGATGGATGGCTGGGTCCGCTGTCGACGTGCCGACCCACCGCACCGGAGCCCGCCGACCGCCACCCCCCAGCCAAAAGTTAACCCGACGCCCTCCCCTGCTGCGGTAACGATACGACACATCATGCGCCATCGTCAGGACGGACTCGACATCTGCCGGCAAGCAGATGCCACCATCCAACGCCCAACGCCCATGCTCTCCAATCCCGTAGGCCCGGCCATCCTCGTCCCATCTTGCTCACGGCCCAGGAAGAGTAGAGGCAGGAGAGAGGAGGCCCGCGGAGAAAAAAGGAAACCCGACGTCGCCAAGCATCCGGAAGCTTGCTTGGGAAGTGTGGTTCCCACAAAAAATCGACAGCATGGTGGGAACTCTGAGTCTACCGTACAGCATGGTGGGAACTCTGAGTCTTGGAGATGCCACCCAAAACCCACCGGGTCGCGACCGCTTCCGTACCCGCCTCGCATTCTTTCTTATCTCTTGACTCTCCCTCTTCATCTGACAATTTGCCTGCGCCTTGGTGGCCCGACGACCCATCTTTTCCTCCTCAACTTTACCAAGCATCTTGCTGGGCCCAGCGCCGGCCTCTAACACCGTGTCCCTCGCCACCTACACGCATGCGAGCAATGTGGAGTTCTATCATAATCCCCCCTTTTCTCTCTCCCTCGTCTCCCTCGTCTCGCCTCACCAAGCTCGACAGTCCGGCTCTGAGACCTGTCTCAGAGCGAATCCCCCCCAACCCAAGACCTCTTCACCCAGGCCATGGCCCGAGAGCCAACCAACGGCAGCGGCCAGGCTAGCGACGTGCCTTCGCCAAACCGCAAGCCCAAGAAGCGCGTGGGCTGGCACTCGAGCAGCAACAGCGGCGGCGAAGGAGGCGGGAGCGGAGCGAGCAATGTCGGCTCGGGCGACCACTCTCGCTCCCCGCTGGCCTCTCCCGGCCTACCCTCGGGCATCACGCCCCCCGGCGCCCTGGATGCCCGCGAGCTGAGCCTGGCCCTGACAAAGGTCCTCTCGGACGAGCGAGAGCACCAGCAACTGCAACGGCAGTGGCAGGAGCACCAGCACCAGCAACAGCAACAAGAGCAGCATTCGACGCCGCCGCCGCCGCAGTCGCTGCCCATTCTCACCATATCGGAGCCTCTCCCCGCCACCGCTCCCAAGACCCCGAGGCCGGCTTTGAGACGCAACACGAGCTATGACGCCCCGGAGGAACGCAAAATGGCCGACTGGGCAGAGCAACGAGCCACACAGCGCCAGCTCCGCTCCCTGACTGACGCACGCCAGCGTGCCGACCTCCTGGCCATGTCTGTGTCTGCCCCGGATTCACGGCGGGCATCGAATGACTTCGATGCTGCATTCCAGCCCCTGATTGGTGATCCAGATGGCCTCGACAGGGGCCCTGCGCATGACGCCGTTGCCGCTCCCGAGGGCAAACTTAGCCCGGACAGCGTCAAGCTTCGCACCCCCCACAGCCGCCGCCAGGTTCGGGCGCTGGAAAACGACCATGCCGCCGCAGAGACTCTTGTCCGGTCTCACACCGTTAGGGACAAGAGCAGAGACTTATTCCATCCCAAGCCTTCCCTCTCGGGCACGCAAACCCCCACCCTGCACCAGGCATACACTCAAGACTACGTCCCCCGCCCGTCCAAGTATCGTGGTGGCATCCTCTCCTCGCTGCTCAAGCTCTACAACGATGATAGGAGACCCAGCGGCGGCAGCAACAGCAGCGGGTACAATACGCCTTCCAACCCATCGACTCCTCTCATGTCGCCCCGCCCCTCTCCGCCGCCTTCGCGACCGGCTTCCACGATTGGGGGTTCCGGGAGGCGCCCCTCGACCGGCGGCCTGTTCAGCAGTCAGCGGGCTCTGAATTCGACAACGTCCCTCTCCGAGTTCATCAAGTCGTCGTCCATGTTTGCGGCCCCCGGCGGCGGCGAGCTTCACGACCAGTGGACCGAGAAGCTCAGGAAGGACAGGCCGAGCAAGCCCAAGAAGGACCAGATTCGAATCACGGTCCACATTGCCGGCATCATCTCCCGCCACCGCTACCTGCTCAAACTATGCCGCGCCCTCATGATGTACGGTGCCCCGACGCACCGCCTCGAAGAGTACATGACCATGTCATCGCGCGTCCTCGAGATCGAGGGCCAGTTCCTCTACATCCCCTCGTGCATGCTCGTCAGCTTCGACGACAGCACGACGCACACGACCGAGGTCAAGGTGGTCCGCGTGCCCCAGGGCATCGACCTCGGCAAGCTCCGGGACGTCCACAACGTCTACAAGGACGTGGTCCACGACAAGCTCGGCGTCGAGGAGGCGACGAGGCGCCTCGACGAAGTGATGCAGCGCAGACCAAAATTCCACACCTGGCTTCGCGTCCCCGTCTACGGCATCGCGTCGGCCTGCGTCGCGCCCTTTGCCTTTGAGGGCCGCCTCATCGACCTACCCATCGCCTTCATTCTCGGCTGCATCGTCGGCCTGCTCCAGCTCGTCTTCGCCCCCAGCAACGAGCTCTACGCCCACGTCTTCGAGGTGTCGGCCGCCGTCATCACCTCCTTCCTCGCCCGCGGCTTCGGGTCCATCCACCAGGGCCAGCTCTTTTGCTTCAGCGCCCTCGCCCAGAGCAGCATAGCGCTGATCCTCCCCGGTTACATGGTGCTGTGCAGCTCGCTTGAGCTCCAGAGCCACAACATTGTCGCCGGCAGCGTGCGCATGGTCCACGCCATGATATACACCCTGTTTCTGGGCTACGGCATCACCATCGGCGCCTCGCTGTACGGCATGATGGACAAGAACGCCGCGAGCGAGACGCATTGTCAGGACCCCCTGACGCGGGGGTGGTACTTTTTGTTTGTGCCTGGCTTCACGCTGTGTCTGTGCATCATCAACCAGGCCAAGTGGCGGCAGACACCCGTCATGACCATCATGGCCCTCGCCGGCTTCTGCGTCAACAGCTACTGCAGCAAGTACTTTGAGCAAAACACGCAAATCTCCAACATGCTCGGCGCCCTGACGGTGGGCATCCTCGCCAATCTTTACTCGAGACTGGGACGACATGTCGAGAATTTTTGGCTCGACGTGATGGAATGGTGGGAGTTCCGGATGCGACCCCGTTTCACCAAGAAGAAGCCGTCCCTGCGCGCCGACTCGTGGTCCATGCCCTCCCTGTCCGACCCCGAGTCGCGGCCGGGGTCCCCCGAGAAGCCGCAGCGCGCCCCCCGAAAGGTCGGCTACAGCCTCGCCGCCGCCGCCATGCTCCCGGCCATTTTTGTGCAGGTGCCTTCAGGTCTTGCGGCCGGCGGGTCGCTATTGGCTGGCGTGACGTCCGCGAACGCGCTCAATGGCAACACTTCGGCCGTGGCGGAATCGAGCGTGAGGACACTGGGCAGCCTAGACGGCACGGCATTCAACGTCCTGTTCAGCGTCATCCAGGTGGCCATTGGCATCAGCGTGGGGCTGTTCATGAGCGCCTTGATTGTGTATCCCCTCGGCAAGAGGAGAAGCGGTCTCTTCAGCTTCTAGCCTGACATCGGCATGCCGAACGAAACGACCTGATCAGCGACACGCAACGCGACGAAACGTTTTGGATCCAACATTGGACAGCAGAGCAGCTGGGCTGCCTTATTTTATACACGTCCACATTAATGTTTTTGTGTTTTTACCGCATTCATCTTGCCTACTACAAACAGATGCTCGGCCATTCATCTGACTAAACAGATATTATCACCGGCCCGGAGTCGAGGAGCATTCGTATCATGGAAAACTATCAAGCGATTGGCGCACGGAGCTTTTTTGGGTTTTTACGTCAAGAGGGGGAGGGGGGTTGTCACCGGCGAGCATTGATGTATTGGACATGCTGGGATTTGAGATGGGGTATGGCGAGAAGCTCTGGCCGTGATGTGCTCCGAAAAGCTTTTTGTGACGTGGGCAAAGCAGTGTCAAATCTCAACGCTTAGTTTGTCGCATAGTCCAGCACGAGGAGCAGTCCAGTTGAAAGATGAGCGAGTCGGCCAACGTTCGGGTGTCTGGCCCCACGTGATTGCGTGCTTGTGGAGTCTTGTTGCAGACCTAATAGTGCATGGCAAAGCTGACCCGACAGTTTTATTCATATTCAATCTGCACCTTGGGACAGGGAGGATAGTCTCATGGGAAGAGGACAGGTGGCGGGAACAAGGTGAACGAGCAAGCGTCAGTCGGCCAAGCTTACAGCTCGGATGGAGTCTCGAGAGTGACGCCGAAGCGGTTGCCGTTGAAGACGCGGACAAGGTTGTAGTAGAACATGACCATCTCCATTTGGGTCGTCATCATAACCCCCTCGTCTATAGTGTGGATGCCGTTGAACTCGCCGAGGCGGACGGGGGTCCATCTGTAGATGTTGCGGCTGAGATCTGCAAAGGAAAGATGAGATTGGGCTGAACGACGGTTGGCTACATAGACTTACTAAGGTAGTGGCGGGTGTCGGTGTTTGCCGTCATGCCCTCGGCCGCCGGAACGACGATGCCGTCGGCAAAGGCATAGGTGTGGCGGATGGTGCCGGCAAAGGCGTCCCAGACGGGGCCCTCGGCGCGGGTGACGGGGCTGGGCTCGGAGCTCTTTCCCTTTGTAATGGCCAGCGTGCCGTTGTAGTCGACGTCGTAGCGGGGTTCCAAGCTGCCGGAGTCGGAGCCGGAGCCGGAGCTGGTGCCGGAGCCGGAGCCGAGGCCGGCGACGTAGTCCCGATAGCCGGCGTCATCCTCAAAGGCGCGGACGCGGATGCCATAACTGCTCGCAATCCCCGCGGCGAGCTCGACGATGTGGCGCTGGACATCGTGGAGGCTGTCGTGAACGGCAATGCGGTAGTTGACGCCGAGGGAGACGCTCTCGGGCATGGCGTTGATCTTGAAGCCGCCGACGATGACGTCGACGGCCTGCGACGTCTGGATGATGTACTGCGTTTCGCAGCTGGCGGCTGCGATGATTCTCGCCGCGGCCTCGAGGTCCCCCTCCTCGATCACCTTGGTCAGCTGGGGGATGGCGCGGGGCGAGTAGCGCGCCTGGCACTGCAGGTGGCGGTGGACGGGGCTGTCGTCGACGATGCGGGGCTTGAAGGGATTCGCCTCGAGGTCGTTGACGATCTGGGCCATGACGCCGATGGCTGTGTGCGGGAAGGGCACGGAGCTGTGGCCGCCCACGACGTTGAGGTCGAACCAGACGTCGAGGTAGCCCTTTTCGTAGACGCTCGGCAGCGCGTACAGCACCTTGCTCTTCTTCTCGTCGTCGTCGTCGTCGTCGTCTCCGCCGCTGTCCCCCTCGAGCTGGAGCAGGCCCAGCCCACCCTCGTCAAAGATGAGCTCCAGGCCGTCCTTGCCGTAGCGCCTCTCCAGCACCGGGGCAATGTGCGCCGCGCCGCGGAGGCCGGAGCACTCCTCGTCGAAGCCAAAGGCGACGAGGATGGTGCGCTTGGGCAGCCAGTCCGGGTCCGACGAGAGCAGCGTCTCCATGACGGCCATGATGGCGCTCAGGCTGCCCTTGTCGTCGACGGCGCCGCGGCCCCAGAGCCACGTGCCGTTGAAGTGGCCCGAAAAGGGCGGGTAGGTCCACGACTCGGGCTCGGCGACGGGGACCACGTCTTGGTGGGCGGTGAGGAGGATCGGCCGCAGCTCCTTGTCTGTGCCTTGGAATGTGTAAAGCAGGCCCAGAGTGTTGATCTTTTCAGGCTTGGCTCGTTCGTGGCTTTGGCAAGGGTAATGGAACATGTCATCAGCTTCATCGATCAAGGCCGACTTGGCAATGATGCCGACTACCTGAGGCATGAGAAAGGGAATCAACGTCTCAAGAAACTCACACGACTGGATACAACTCTTCCAGGGTGTCCTGGAGCTCATAAAACGGCTCCCAGCGCTCGTCTTGGTCGACGGGCCCCATGTCGTCGTAGCAGATGGTGGGCACCCGGACAATGGCCCGGTGGCGCTCGACCTGTCTCAGGAGGGCGTCCTGGGACGAAAACAGCTCATGCGCCGAGGGGAGGCCGTCGCCGGCCGGGTCGAGGGCGTCGGGCAGATCGCACTTGAAGCTCGAAGCCGCGGCGCCGCTCACGAGGGCGGTGGCGGCGAGCAACGACAGCTTGGCGCGAGACATTTTGTGCAAGTTGCGTCCTCTGGCTTGCGGTATATGCACCGAGCAGATGGTTTCTCTCAAACGGGTGTTTGAGAGCGCATGTGGAAGTAATTAGGGGCAAATAAATTGATGTGAATTGATAGGACAAGTGTGTATGCCTTCCCTTTAGCTATATGAGATCGAAGGGGGTATTTATACGTATAGGAAGCTCCTCTAGACCCTAAGTCAGCCCACCTAAAGTCCGGCACACCCCAACGCCGGCACTCTCTATAACCCTATCGCGTCGCTAAATATATTACATTGCAACCGCGTTTTCTCATATATCTCTTGCTCTATAATTGTAAAATAAACACTATTTGTATTAGCTATACCCCGGCTTTCTAAGTATACCGAAAACTAGCTTTAAGGAGCACTCGAAACTGTTAAAAACGGGATACCTTAGCTCTATACTAGTCAAAAGTAAGGTATTCTAAGAGGGGCCCTCTATACACGTCTTAAAGGGGCTCTACTTATTAAGGAGGCAAAAGAGGCATATTAGAGGCTTAGCAAAGAGTAGGAACAATACTTTACTAATTAGGTTCTTACTTTGGCCACTTTACGGGGACGAGGGCATACACCCAAAGCACGCGCAGCACACGGCGAAGAGTGAATAGAGTAGTTGACGACTTCATAGACCGTGGGATCATCTGATCATCAGCGTCGCAAGGAGCTCTACGAGTCTCTTGTTGGCAATGCAAATTCGGATGCTTTTTTACTTTATAGTTCTTCGTCTAGCCGAAGCTGCGTAATTGGCAGTCCTCGCTTTAGGAGGTAAAACGAACGTTGAAGATTAATCAAAATCGAAAAAGGATATCTAATTAAATGATCCGCGCACCCTAAGAGTCTTCATCTAGAGTAACGGCAGTCTCCCAATGTCGCCTCATCGTCATCTGCAAAGCTCAGGGACTCGGCTCGATGCTGGGGTTGAGCTTGAGCGTTGTCGTCGTTGTTCGCGTACCGGGCACACAACATGCACGTTACACGCCCGGTTCATAGTCTCCGTGGCTGAATCTGCAATCTCGAGTGAGTGGTACAGCATGGGCTCTGCGGGAGAAAGAGGGCGCCAACGGGTCAAAGTCAACGGCTGCTTGTGTCGCAAGGTGAAAGCCACGGCATTGGGGCTTGCCACTTGTCGGTACTTGATTTGCGGACGCCTGCTTTGTCCAAATTGGGCCAATCAAAGGGTCGGATGTTTCCCCCTGGCCGGACGAGGGCAGTATGCCACAAGCATCACGACCAATTCCAACCAGGCAGACGATCACCAAACATGACTATCATCAGTATATGGCTGCAGAAACAGTGCCTGGTCTTCGTCGGTTCTTAATCAAAGAGGACCTGAAGGAGTCTACCATCAGGTAACTCGCAAATCTCCTCCCTGCCACTCTTGACCCTTTTGAGCAAATCAATCCGTGCTGAACTGATGACTGCGGGGTTGTGGTATGATAGCCTATCACGTATTAAGCCCGAGATGTTTGTCGACATGAAGTATGTCAACTTGTAGAGATCATCGCTCGACATGATTAGCTTGGGAAGTTCAGTTTCACCTGGTCCATCAACGGAATACACACATGTGTGCGAGAACTGTGCGAAGCATACAAGTCTACTAACAAGCCCTGGCTGAGACGAGCGAGGACAGGCTATCCATGGTCCATAGTAGGCTGTAGTCACAAATCATACAGCAATAGAGAGGGACCAGGACTTGTTTTAGTATAAAGAAGCCGTGGCCGGCAGACAGACTGCCTCAAGGCACACAAGATCCGAGTCTCCCTCTGCAAGCGGAAACGCGATTTCTTTCTCGGGCCGGCGATCAAATCTGTGAGTTCGAAATAAACCAAACAAGCTCCCAACTTCGATCATTGCCGATCCTCGTCGATAGATGACCAGTGACGTCGTAAAACATTTTCCAGAACTGCCCTCGGAGAAAGTGGTGATCAGGGTGAAAAAGCCAGCGTGATAATGTCTGGGCGCCAAGAACAGTTTCAAGGCCACCGATGGATATGCCAAAAGGTGTGATTTGGCATCTGCTCAGTCAACAGCACTAGGTATGAGACCATTGTTCTTATCCTTATGGATATTCATTTCTACGAGATCGTAGTGGTTGAGTACCATTGAGTATTCGGGTCGAAAGAGCAGCGGAAGCCCTTTGCGTACTTCTTCTAGTTGAAGTCGAAAGCGCTCTGGCAGGCTTTGGGAAAGTTTGTCGAGAATGTCGGAATAGGGGGACAAGAGGGTGCAGGCGACATCGGGCGACTGCTCTAACCCTGACTTGTTTATCCACACCGAGGCAAAAGATCTAGTAAGGTTTAGATAGGCTCAATCAGGGTTTAGGTGCATTCGAACAAACCTCGCAAAGTCCTTGACAGTCTGAAGTAGAGGCTGTTGATGATGCTTGCAGCCGTGCAGTTGCAGTCAGCTCGTATAACGGTGTTTTATCTGTGGAAGAAGTTTACGATTTGAAATGGCGTCAATATCCTCTACCGTTGCTGTGTATGAGAAAATATCCATCATGATGCATCTGCTGTCGCGAAGCATGGCCTGATTTCGCAGTTTTCGGAGATATATCCCTTGGCAAGAGGGATCTAGGAAGCTAAAACCAACCGGTACAGGAAGAAGCAAGGAGGTGCAGAAAAGACAGTGGGGGAGAGAGGGGAAGCAGAAGTAGCGATAGCTTCCCATAGGGGTAGCAAAAAAGTAAGACAGATTAGCCGGCAACGGCTAAAAAGGAGGGGGAAAAGTGGCAAAAAGCTCTGTCTTCGGTCGGATATCAAAGACTCGGCCGAGGGGGATTTCCTTTGTCAGTTAGGATGCTAGAGGGATATAAAGAAGGGCGTTAGATAGAGGAAAGGAAGGGGATCAAGGGAAATATAACAACTAATTTTCTGCCCCTATTACTGCCCTCTAAGATTTGAACGATTCTGCCCTGCTTGTCTGACCCCTTACTGTTAATTTTACCTTCGTGCATTTTATATGCACTTCTCGCATCTCTCTTCGCGAGATCTGCAAGACGAGGGATCCTCTCGCTCTTCTTGAAGAGCGGTGTGCCTACGTACTTGGGTCTATAGAGGAGCCGACTTATTCAGCCCCGGCAGCATTAACGGGATTATTTCTCTTTGCACGTCCAGCAGCCGTTTATTGCCTCTACACACACAAAGGTCCCAGGCCCATGCACACAGCTCCTACAGGTAGCCGTCTTCATGCCCTTTTCCCGTTCTATATATATACTTGCCTTCCCCCTGCTCCGCCTGAGTAGTTGCTTCTCTATCATCCAACCAAATCTTCTTCGAGCATCTATTTCGTCATGCCTCTGTGGTTCTGCGACTGAGAGACTGCCTGCTCTGTGACAGCACCTCTGCCGCGCTCACCTTCAAAGGCCATGGCACGAATTCCCAAAGGCAGGGGTTGGTGTTATCGCCACTGTATCAACCAAGGCAGCCCTTTCTCATGCTGTTAACTCAAGTATTACTTGGATTCCTCCTCCTCTCAGTACACGGCCGCCGAGGCTCGTCGCATAGACGAGCTATGCCTTTGAATAGATGGCGCCAATCTCTGTTCCCGTGCATCAATGCTTAGGGAAGGATTCCCTTGCACCGTTGAACTGTCCCACAGTAACGTATGGGCCATGATGGGAAACCAGAACCGCCACGTTGAGATTACCTTTCAAGACAATGTTAGATGGCTCGCACGCTTCCGTCCTACGACAATTTCGTGACCACATGCTCCAAAGCGAAGCTGCAAACGTAATGTACCTTGAACAACACGCTCGCATTCCCACACCTAGAGTGTTCGATTGGGCATGTGAGTCCGATCCGACACTCGCTTGGAGCCGGCTACATTCTGATGGAGAAGTTGGATGAAAGAACCCTGGATTGGACAAGTGCGGCGCCGAATCAAAGGGAAAAGGTCATGTGTAGCAGTTGTTTAAAGTTTCCTCGATATCAAGATGCATGCCTTCAACGCAATGTGGTCACCAGTCTCTGCCACAGATGCCACCGAGTCCGAGGTACAAGGCCTGGCACACCACGCAACATTCCGGGTGGGATGCGGAGTTTCGCTCGGTCCCTTCTCATCCTCGCTGGAGGGCTCATGTGCTATCCTCGAATCGTACCTCGAAATGATGGCCAGCGGGGAGATTGAGGCGCGCCATCCGGTCGATGTTTACTTTGCCCACCGTTTCCGCCTGGATATTGTCCACGAACACTTCCCGTCTGGGGAGAAAGGTCCCTCGAGCATCTAGACGACAAGGGCGACCTTATCCTAGTCAATGACTCTTTCGACGTCGTCGGACTCATAAACTGGGAATGGGCGCAGACGGTTTCACGAGCGGATGCATTCTGCTTAGTACTCACTACGTATGAAGTGACCTGTGTCCGAGTTCTATAACGGATTCAATGACCTGGGCGTGGATAAAATGCGACTAGCTGATATTCTTCGTGAAAGGGGACGTCAAGATCTCACCCAATGTGTCATCGATGGCAGGAGGATGCGGAAGTTCTTCTTCGCTCTTGGTCCCGAGAGCTCTTTCTTCGACCCAAGTACACTCACAGGTCTCTTCCCAGGACTCAGGCGAGTTTTTGACTCCAGAGACGAGGGGTGGGTGCAATGGAAGGGCAAGGCTCTCGACGAATGGAAGAGCGAGGAGTCGCTCCGGCGCTTGTTGGAGCTGGATGAGGGCAAGAAAACGTATCTTGTAGATTAGCCCCATATATAAGACCAGGCGTCCCCTCGCTCCTCTTGGAGGCCGACGTAAGCCGACTAGTCTACTTCGTACAGAGGAGCCAGTTCTGGATACTGTACTCCCGGGCTTAACAAAGAGGAGAAAACGCTCCATATTCGAGAGCAGCCGTTGTGTTTTCCATCCACGACCATGTCTACAGGGCAGTCGGGATGAGGATTTCGCGGGCCAAGATAGCAGGCTCTTGGGAGAACAGTCACATGGGCAGCAACGTTCTTGATACTCGATCAATTTTCCCACAAATATCGTCATGTCCTAGCATCATTAGACTTCAATGCAGAGCGCTTCCGACCGCAAAGTTCCCATTTCTTAAACGAGGTAGCTAGGCGAGACCCATGTCAATCGGCCAGTGGAGGCCTCATTCGGTGCCCTGATGGTGGTCTGGGAGTGAAACATACCCCATCTGGCCGTCTCAGCATACTCGACGGCGCCATCGACGGCTGGCTGCGTATTACCCCGTGGTCCCTTGAGACCACTGCCGACCCATACCCTTATTGAATTGACACTTATTGATGATTGGATTGCAGAAGCCGACGCCTACGTGGCTGCGGTGCTTTGTAGCTCAGCGCGGACGGCTGTCTACGTGCGACTTTGATGAGCCCATTGGCTATTTGCTGTTATCTGTTAAAGAGGAAAACAAAGGATGGATCTAGTTAATATCCATTATGTTATTGGTTTTCAACTGATATATTCCAAGTAGCTACGTAAAATACGTCCAACGACATGGCCTCGGGTCGCACTCCCCTCTGCCGCCCTGGCCAACCAAGACCGCAGACTCACTCGACGCACTCAAGCACTCCAGTCCAGTTGCGGCTTTACTTGGCAGAATGCTACCGTCTTGCACCTGGTTGACGTCAATCGGGCCAGGTGCAAGCAACGTGACGTGTCACGGCGGCCGGTGGCAGTCTGCTAGATGCGCCACTCGGCTTGTTCAAAGTCCACGTCGTCATTGTTCTGTCCCGTGTACGACAGTAGGAATACCTCGGACCACCTTGTTGATGACATCGACAATGGCGTCTGCGGCAGTCAAGTGGGCGAAGTGGCCAGTGGCCAGCTTATAAGTCTGGACCTTGCGGCCCTGCTCCTCCAGCAAAGCCACCATCGACGTCTGATAGGTCAAGGACATGACGCTGTCGTAGGGTGTGTAAATGTACGTAACTGGCATCTCCCTCCAGGCGCAGTGCGTGATGGCATTGTATAAGCACTCGCCGTTCCAGCGGACCATGGTGGCATTGATGTCTGCCTCGAACCCTCGTTGGTCGGCACTGGCACTGCCCGGTGGACCATGGAAGAAGAGCGTCATGTCCTGGTCAAAGTTTAAAAGGAAGGGCATAAAGGCCTCATCGCCCATTTCCTTGATCTTGCCAGCCACTGCAGCGTTGTCAGCACTCGCCCAAGTTCAAGGACGGCAGGAGTACAGAAAGCACCGAAAGCTGCTCACCGGAACCGCCCTCAGGAAGGGCAAAGGCGCACAAGTAGACAAGGTCCGACACGCCGCCAGGCAGCCCCCTCTTGGAGCGGCTGTCGAGGCCCAGGCCATGCAGAGAGTTGCTGCCGACTTGGCCTCCGTACGAGTGCATAAGGGCAACGACGCGACGGCCCGAGTCGACCAGCTTCTTGGCGTAGGCTCGCATGTGCCGCGAGTCCGAGGCCAAGCCATCAGTCGGAGGTCGCGCCTGGTTCAGTGACGGGTGGCGAGGGCAGTGGACCTCATAGCTGGCCGCTTCGAGCGCCTTGGCGAGCTTGTCGTAACTTGCCGGCGATTGCCAGCCGCCGCCGATGATGAGGACAACAGGCTTGTCGGTGGCCATGGACAGTGCTACTCTGACGCTGGATTCGATGCGCAGTCGATTGCTGAGGAGACAGGGGGGGTCGAGGACGGTGAGAGGGCAGGCTGGGGAGAAATAGGGGGGCTGCGATGGATAAGGAAGAGTGTGGGCTTATACGCAACAGAGAGCGGCGCCTGTTGGGCTCTTATGCCCGATTCTATTACATTACAGTACATGCCGTCTACCTCGGCTTTCTCCGCTGGGTAGCCATTCATAAACGGCCTCCACGTCTCTTCTTTGGCTGTCTGCATTGGCGGGCTGTCTGGGTAACTCTGGCGTCCCTCCTCTTTGCTTTGGTCTACCGATGGCCACGTCCCTCGTGGCGTCGCTTGGCGATGCAAGTCATCACATTACTGCCACGTACGGCATCAGCCAGCTGAAGCTATACAGCAAGTAAATCCATTAGACTCGTACTCATACTCCCCCTGGAGGCGACCTCAGAGGAAGCGTTCTGGCAGATGCTATGTCAAGGGAGGTCGGCAGGTACTGAGCTGCCTCACAGTCGATTCAAAATCGATGCCCTTTATCATCCAGACGATGATACATCGAGTTCCGCACATTTCCTAACCACCGGCGCACCAAGATACCGCTTCTCGGCCGACGCTTCGTCAAGGAGGGCTTGGCGCTTTCCATGCGCCGTTCTTATCCATTACTCCCGGAGAAGCTGCATGCATGAATCCGCATCATGTCTTGGAGATGCCGGAATCCCCATTGACACATGTTCTTAAACTCAGCACTTCGGTCTACATTGGGGGCCTTCAGAACCACTGCCTCAGCATCTGGTGCCCGGTGGCTCGGCGTGGCCATGGCCCATCACTCGTGCTTCATGGAGGCCATCGAGGCTCTCAGGCAGCTGGGATGTGGTATAGCAGCTTTTGGCGGCATCGGAATCGAAGAAGCCGCTTCCTCCCGCCCGGTACGCTCCAACACATCGACGACGCCGCCACGATAGACTCTGAGCTGGCTTGGATCATTGCCCTTGTCCCCGGGCTGGCGGTTTCTGTTTGTGTATGTCCACGTCGCCCGGCAAACACAAGAA
Source organism: Hirsutella rhossiliensis (assembly GCF_020360975.1). Taxonomy (NCBI): domain Eukaryota; kingdom Fungi; phylum Ascomycota; class Sordariomycetes; order Hypocreales; family Ophiocordycipitaceae; genus Hirsutella; species Hirsutella rhossiliensis. The sequence goes on along the minus strand of NW_025408671.1, from coordinate 597,329 downwards.
ACCTCTGGAAGCACCACCTGTGTTCCAGACGCAGTTCATTATTATCGCATGTTTCTTCTTCCTCCCGTTTCTTCCCCTAAGTAAACCAAGTATGCTTGCCTCGTGACCCATGTTATTTTATCTCCCGCATCGCCAGTCAGGCACGCGGACATGATGTAACCAAGAGAAATGTAGTAATCTAGGTGTACTTGCTACTTTGTACAATACAGCAAAAAACAATGCCATGCTAACCATACAACCCTGTGTCGATTTGACACAGCTTGAGGACACCCAAAACCGACAACCCCAAACCCAAGCGCCAGACATTAAGCATGCTCCCTCCTCTCCTCACCGATGCCGTCGCTGCCGTCGCTGCCAATATTTTCCTTGCCCGTGGAGCTAGTTTCGACGGGGCTGTGGGCGTCGTCTCGCAGCTTACGCGTGATGTAGCCCGGCGGCACCCACTTGGAGCTATTCCACGGCTTGAGGCCGGGCTGGCTGTACATCAGGTCGACGTTTTCGAGGCTGAGGGCGCGGGACTCGTAGAGGAAGAACCAGACAAGAAGGGCGGCGGCGATGTTGGTGCCGACAAAGACGAAGCCGTAGCTGTACGAGATGCCCGTCGAGGCCAGGGGCGTGAGGAAGCCGATGAGGACTGCGTTGGGGGGACGCGTCAGTCGTGCGGATCTGGGAAGGAATTGGGGATATGGGGAGGAGACACGCCGAGACACGGATAGGGGTGGGACTGGGCTCGACTTACAGTTTCCCAGCCAGTTGCCGGCCGTGGCCAGCGACGCCTGCTTGGCACGGGTACGCAGGGGAAACGTTTCGCCAATGACGACCCAGGCCATGGGACCCCAGGTGCCGGCAAACGAGGCAATGTACATGCAGGCCGAGACAATCATGACGATGCCCGTTGTGCTACTGCTGGTCGAGGGGGGCCTGCCGGTGCCGATGGCGGCAAAGACGAGCAGCCACAGGGCTTGCCACAGGGCGCCGAGGAAGAGCGGCCAGCGGCGGCCGAACTTTTCGACAACGTAGAGGCCGTAAAAGGTCATGACGACGTTTACGGCGCCGAGGATGAGCTGCGTCAGGATCGGGTCGCTTATACCGGCCGACTGGAAAATGGTGGCGCCGTAGTAGAAGAAGTAGTTGATGCCCGTCCACTGCTGGAGGAAGTGGATGCCAATGCCGAGCAGGGTGCGATAGACGACCTTTGGTGTATCGGGGCTCGGTGTGAAGCACTCGGCCCAGGAGCCGCTGCCGACCTGGCGCTCCTTTTCGAGAATCTGGCGCATCTCATGGATGTCGTCCTCGACAGTGGCGTGGCCCGGGTCGTGCTTGAGGCCGCGAAGGCGGGCGATGGCCATGCGGGCCGCGTCCCAGTCGCCGCGGCCGGCGAGCCAGCGGGGGGACTCGGGGACGACGAGGATGCCGATGCCGAGGGGCAGGGAGAAGAAGATGCCGAGGCCGATGACGATGCGCCACGACGCGCTCGACTCCTCCATGGTGCGGGTGCCGTAGTTGATGACGTTGGAGACGAGGATGCCAATGGTGATCATGAGCTGGTACGAGGCCACGACGGCGCCGCGGATTTCCTTGGGCGACGACTCGGACTGGAACATGGGCACGCCGACCGACAGGTTGCCGACGCCCAGGCCGGCGACGAAGCGGCCCATCATCATATGAACCCAGCTATCCATGGCCGTGATTTGGATGATGTTACCAACGATGAAGACGACCACACCAAACGACATGCTCTTTCTCCGGCCCCACCAGTCGGCCGTGCTGTGCGAGGGAGTGGGTGCACGTCAGCTCTCGTTCTCTCCGGATGGCAGAGTCTGTAGTCAAGACGACCAGGAAGGACGTACTAGGCTCCGGAGAGAGCACCTATCAGGCAGCCGATGCTCATGAGGGACACGAGCAGGGACTTGATGATGGGCTGCCACTCCTTGGCGCCTTGGGCGTTGGTCTGCGCAAAGCGATTCATGAAGTCTTTGAAGAGGAGCATGGCCGAGATCTGGCCCGTGTCGTAGCCAAAGAGGAAGCCGCCGACCGAGGTGGTGGCCCCGAGGATGAAGGCCTCGACGCCGCAGTCGGCGCCATTGACCTTGATGGACCTGAGTGCAGAGGGTGGCGGTTAGCAATTCGGGGCGCATGGACTTGCCGAGAATGGAGTGAGTTCCTTGCGGTCGCAGCCCGGCGAGGAAGAGGAGAGAGCATGCTCACTTTTTCCCCAGCATCGCCGCGGGTCGCTCTGTTCAGGAGTCTCCAAGTCGGGTTTCGAGCGGTAGAGGAACGATATGAAATGCGGTCGGGTGGATGTGCCCCAGGATTCGAGAGGAGAGGCTGCGCGACGGAGCTGCAACCAGAGCCTGGGTTTGACAGGACGAGATACGGGAGGGTGTTGTCTCAACGTCAAGAAAGCCGTCTGTCTCTAGCCAGATGTTCACAAGGGGTCCGAGAGTCGACGATGCGCACACATTGAAGAGAGAGCGCGGGAGAGAGGGAGGGGGGGACTGAAGATACGGGGAGAGGGCGTGAATGGGTATATTTACCGCCCACAGGACAACAAGGGGGGTGCGGTGGGTAACGCAGAATCACGGAATATTGCCAGACGAGCCCGGCGAGGAGGCGATTTGTGGGGAGGGAGGAAGCGAAGAGGGCGGCTCGCATCGTGGAGTCGCATGGGCCAGTCGGAGTGGGACGCCTTGGCAATCGTCATTCCCCAGGACGGGACGCGTCAAAGGAAGCAGACCCCGGAGCCCGGCTTGCACCAAAGCGAGAAAGGGCCGTTGCGGCAGGTGGGCTCGGCGGCGAGGCGGCTGCGATGACGTCTCGGGGAGGCGGGGGGGAGGCGGGAGAGAGGCGACGGAGTCAAACAGAGGCGCCTTCTTGGCAAGCAAGGCGCTGACGACGAGGGCAAGGAGAGCCCGCGATGGCAAACAACCCCATGGGGGCAAGTTGGAAACCGTGGTTGAAACGCGCCGGTGGGTCGCTGTTCTTCGTTCTTGTTGCTGATAGATCGTCTGCTCTCTGCTTTTTTTTTGGTCTGCATACCGCCGCCCTATGGCACCGAGAGTCGGCCTCGAGTCGTGTCGGGGCGGGAGCTGTTGTAGGCAGCAAGCATTGAAGCCATCGTGACATCACAACTCGATAAGCTTAATAAATCCACCACCAGGCGTCCTTCCTTCCCCTTGTGTGACTGGTTTCTTGGCTTGGGAAGCTGCGCCTCGACACAAGCGGCACCTTCCCTCTTGATTCCATCCCCTATCTTGGATTGATCCATCACGTAAGTAAGAGTGCTGGCCGCTCCACCGAGGCCTCATTGAACACGGAAGCAAATTATCCTTGGTACAAGCATCTTGGTACAAGCATCTTGGTACAAGCATCTTGGTACAAGCATCTTGGTACAAGCATCTTGGTACAAGCAACATCGAGGAGGTGGACCAGCGGCAGCAGTACACTAACATCAACGCATCGGCCGCTCCCTTCTCTCGATCCCGGTACCGCCGGCGAGGGACGCTGTGACGGCTCTTCTTGGCTCTACTTGAATGGCCGGGGAGGCCGGCCGTGTTTTGCTTCCACTCCCCTCTTCGGCGCCTTGCTCGGTGGCTCTTGTCATGCGCCCGCTTCTGCATGACGACCATGATGCAAGCATTGAATGCAGGGAAAGGGAAATGAACAAGCAGACTGGGGAAACCAGTATGAAAATTAAACCCCCCAAAAAAAGGAGGAAACGGGGACCGATCAGAGAAGAAAGGGGCGCCCCGTGGGAATGCCGGGCCCGTTCGCCGGGCACAGCCAGCCCACACGGCTTCTGCCAAGCGGTCGCTACCGAGAGCGCAGAAGGAAAAGGCACGGCGTCGAGGTTCCAGAAACACGGCGAGCCTTGGCTGCCAAGCCTCCGTCTACCTATTTGGAATCACGATCGCCTCTCTCCCTCTCTGGCTAGAGGAGTCTGTTTAACTCGGACACTCTGTCTGTTGAAGTCCTTCCTGGCTGCACCGGTTCTTGACTCAGGACTGACCGTCGTCACACAGCCGTTGCAGGGATCGTCATCTTCCACGCAACCTTCCATGCACACCAAGGTCGCCTCATCTGTAATCGGGATGACTTGTCAAAAAGAAAAGTCGCGTTAACCAGCCCAGACTTGTTCCAGAAATACACAGAATAAATTGGACGTGCGGAATGTAGGCCCGGAGAAGCCAGCGCAACCAAAAAACTTGAGTGCGGTCAATGTGGATCGAACACATGACCTTCAGATAACAGATGGATTGGATCCACACTGAGGATTGAAGTGATACTTCAGTCTGACGCTCTCCCAACTGAGCTATGCCCGCTTTGTTGAAAACATGACAATATGTTTTCATATATATCCGAACAATCATAGCTTGCGCCCAGACCCAAACTCGCGGCCTGCTTCCAAGCTCCTAGCTGCCACCCTGAGCTGGCTGATATCCCTCGGCTGGTATGTCACTAGCAGCGCCATGCTCTCTTTTAGAAAATTCCAAGCTTTAGTAGCACGCCAGTCCAAAGGCCAGCAGGCTAACTAACGCCCACTGAACCAAGCCCAGCAAGTCTGTGCCCGAGGACGTTCGTCTCAGCCTGGCTACCCTGAAGCCACGTATTTGGCCAGATGGTGCGCTCTGCGATGCAAGCCGTGCATGCGGCTGCCGTCAATGGGATGGCATGTGAGCTGTTTACTTATTTTTTTGAGATGCTCGGTTTTATGTCACCTAATGGTCGAATGATATGCTCCTGTTGATGGACGGTAAATGCTTGCCCACTTTCCATAGCCCTTTCACTCTCATTTTTAGCATGCGATTTATAACCTCGACGCGAAATCTGATTGCTGACGATGAGACGCCCAAAGTAAAACAGCACGCAGTAGAAAGGACAGCATCCAAACATGTACGGTCTAGTTTCCAGGCAAATCCTGCCCGTCTATATGCAAACCCCAGACTCCAGCGGTCATGCATCGTGTCTCCCAAACAGCCAACCCTCCCATGCTACCTTCAACGGTCTACCGCAGCCGCAGAATCTCGCGCAACCACCAGACGTGGATGCGCGCATCCGGCGTCAGCTCAGGGTGAAAGCTTGTTCCGAGGACATTACCCTGGCGCACGGCAATGACGTCCCCCGAGGCATCCTTGGTGCTCGCCCGGGAGACGCCGGCCTTCATCTTATCGACGCGGCCGGGCAGGGTGGCCAGGACGGTGACGGGGGCGCCGGGTAGCACCTCCTCGACGACCGGGGCGCGGATGAAGACGCCCGGGAACGGGGGCGGGGGGGCAAAAGCGTCGGCGGCGGCCAGAAAGGGCAGGTCGAGGCGGGCCTCGAAGCTCTCGATCTGGCGGCCAAAGTGGTTGCGGTGGACGCGGACGCCGAGGCCGCCAATGAGTTCCTGGCCGCCTTTTTTGGTGGCGTTGGCCTGCTCGGAGAGGAGGATGAGGCCGGCACAGGTGCCCCAGGTGGGCTTCTTCTGGGTCCTTTGGAGTGTCAGTGCCGGCGAGGGTCACATGTTGCTCAGAGGCGACGAGTTTCAGCCTACTTGACAAAGTCCCTCAGCGGCTCAAGGAGGCCCGACTGGGCGGCTACAAAGGAAATGGTGGTGCTTTCGCCACCGGGGATGATGAGGCCGTCGCAACGGGCCAGCTCGGCCGGGGTTCGGACCTCGAGGGCCTCAAAGGACAATGGCGTCGAGGTCTTGACGAGGTCGGCGGCGGTACGCAAGAGGTTAAGGTGCTCGGCGAAGCCTCCCTGAAGGGCGAGGACGCCAACGGTGAGGGTGGCGGCGGCGGGCCCGTCGTCGGACGAGGCCAGCCGGGACTGGGCGGTCATGAAGAGCGACTTGCTTTGGTGATGGCGAGGGCGATGGCGATGGCGCGTTGCGTGGTGACGAGGCGATAAGTATGGAGTCGGTGAGGGAACGGGTTGGTTGGTCCGGGACTCGGGGTTGGCCGGGCTGTTTGATCCGAGCCGAGGGGAGTCAGACCGGCATGCGGCGGGCAAAAATCCTCGGAGGTGACAGTGCAGGATGGCTTGCATCCGGGGTCCGGAGGCGGAGGCGATTACTAATTACATTGACAAATCCGCTGTACTGTCCCGGATACAGAATAGGTACTACAGTACATAAACGAATGGAAGAGATTGAAGAGCGCATGTACAGAAACATATATGAATCGAAATGGTAGCAATATAGAGAGGGGTTGCATGGCAAAAGGCCGAGTCAAGCAGACGCAAACGGGCTTCGGAGACAAGACCAGCGAGAGCGATGGGATGGCGGTCCGTCTTCGGAGGATGACTTGCAGGCAAAAGGCAGGGTCCAGGCCTGGCAACCAGGGTTCTGTCCGAGGTGGGGTTCCAGAATGTCACGTCGAGCCGTGTACGGAGCACAAAGCAAGGCACATCGAGTCGATGATGGTAGGGTGCGGTGGCGAGTCGGTCACGCCAGATCGATGATTTGGATTCTGGCAACAGCTTCTCGATCTGCTGCTTCTCCTTTGGACCTGGCCTGCCTGTTCTGTACAGCACAGTAAGTTACAGTACAGGACAGTACAGTACATGCATGTCCTCTGCGCCCTTGTGCACCACAGCAACCCGCTGCAGCAAATGCCGACCCTGGCCGTGGCAGCGACCCGATGATTGCCGTCGCCACAGACGCCATGTCGGTCGGTACATGATGTCGAGGTGGGGGGTACAAGCCCTGCCCCCGGGCTTTCCTGCGTCAGGCGGGGTACCCGGAGAGGCCACCCGCGTGTACGTACGTACCCAGACTCTTGGGAGCAGTGGGGAAGGCACGACTGGAAATTTTTTCCGCAAGAACTTTCCCGTGGTAATGGGAAATATACCTCAGAGTACCGAGCAAGTGCTGGCGGATACTCACGTACAGAGGTACCCATACATGGGAGCCCGGCTTCGGCATCCGTCTTCCGCCATCGTCGCCTCTCTCGCCCCGGACGCTCTTTTCTTGCCCCTCCATCTCTTGCAATTACCATTCTTACCATTCTTTCCATACTTTCCAGTCATCATCCACCCTGCGCCGTCACGATACAGGAACAAGCAGGGAGCAAAGCTCCTCCATACGCAGGGAAAAGATCCAAACCTCCAACAGTCTCGGTACGGACGGACCTACAGCTCGGTTGCCCGGCCGTGACTGTCTGAGGGCTGACTCACTCTCCTCGCAGCCGCATCCCGGCTCCGACATACACCGCGGTCCATATAAACCACGGCCATATCTCCACCTCGTCCAACGCTCTCCGTCCCCTCGAGCATCTCCCGCAGCCAACATGACCCACGACGCTTCCAACGGCTCCAACGGCGATGCCGCGGCCGCCAAGCCCTCGTCCCTCTCCGTCAAGGCCGGCCTCGCCCAGATGCTCAAGGGCGGCGTCATCATGGACGTCACCACGGCTGAGCAGGCCCGCATTGCCGAGGAGGCCGGCGCCTGCGCCGTCATGGCCCTCGAGCGCGTCCCTGCCGACATCCGCAAGGACGGCGGCGTCGCCCGCATGTCGGACCCGGCCGTCATCCGCGAGATCCAGGACGCCGTCACCATCCCCGTCATGGCAAAGGCCCGCATCGGCCACTTTGTCGAGTGCCAGATCCTCGAGGCTCTTGGCGTCGACTACATTGACGAGAGCGAGGTTTTGACCCCTGCCGACCATGAGAGCCACGTCGAAAAGAGCCCCTTTTCCGCCCCCTTTGTCTGCGGCTGCCGCAACCTCGGCGAGGCCCTGCGCCGCATTGCCGAGGGCGCCGCCATGATCCGCACAAAGGGTGAGGCCGGCACCGGCGACGTCGTCGAGGCCGTCCGCCACATGAAGACGGTTAACCGTCAGATCGCCCAGGCCAGGGCCGCCCTGGCCGAGGGCGGCATGGTCCGCATCCGGGAGCTCGCCCGGGAGCTCGAGGTCGACGCAGAACTGCTGCGCCAGACGGCCGAGCTGGGCCGCCTGCCCGTCGTCAACTTCGCCGCCGGCGGTGTCGCCACCCCCGCCGACGCCGCTCTCATGATGCAGCTCGGATGCGACGGCGTCTTTGTCGGCAGTGGCATCTTCAAGTCGGGTGACCCGGCCAAGCGCGCCAAGGCCATTGTCAAAGCCACCACCCACTTCAAGGACCCCAAGGTCCTGGCCGAGTGCAGCACTGGCCTGGGCGAGGCCATGGTGGGCATCAACTGCGACAGCATGAAGCCCGAGGAGAAGCTGGCCGGTCGTGGCTGGTAGCGAGCGGAACGAGGCAGAAAGATTCACCACCGATTAAACGAGGCAGAGATGAGCATGCCAGCGACACCTCGAGACAACGACGATCCGTCTCGACTTGTCCTCAACTCCACTCGACGTTTGTACGCTTGAGCAGAAGAGAGGACGGAAAGAAGACTCCGTAAGCCGGCATTGTCCGGCTACGACAAGGCGCTCCACACGTCTTTTGGCTTTTGCACGTTAGATGGTTTGGTTATGCGCGGGCGCCTAGCTGCAAGGGCCTTCAACACTTTTTGGCATATCCTGATGTGTATCCGGAGGGGAATGGATGCTTTGGGGTGGCGAGGAAACCATATCGCGCCATGTAGATTACTGCTCAAGTCCCTGGTCTCATTAGCGGTTCCAATACTTGCTTGTTATAGAAGAGACACGTTTCTGCGTAACGACTGCCAGTGGATTACATGCAAGACATTGCTGCGAACGAGATGGGCTTACGTGCATACATGTGCCTCTACATGTGCATCGAGCATGTGTCCCCGGGCGGCCCGAAATAGAAACGGGAGTTTTGTGTCTATCCCGGGGAGGCAGGCTGGAAGCACAAGAGTATATGCATGTGTATGTATGAAGTGACGGCGCAGAGAGACATGGCACACGTGTAGCGAATGACAGACGGATGCCAAGATTCGAGGTCGGGATGCATGAGTACCGGTATCACGGCTGCTGATGGCTCCGGGGCCGGTATTTCAATCTCGTCTTTTCTTTTTCCTCACCCGTGCCGCGCCAAACGACGGTTTCTAACCTTGAAAAGAGCGGGCGACGTAGACCGTTGGCAACTTGGCCTTGTGAGCGGCAAACAGACGCTTCAGCCGGCCATCCTCTTCTTCTGCACTCTGTACATGTACCAGAGTCCCCGTCTTTTTTTCTTCAGATATTTTATCGTTTCGCAGGAGTCGAGGGGGCGTCGTCCACTTGATTGCTGGGGCTTCTCGCTTGTCTTCTCGTTGACTGGCTTGTGTGGAAAGAGGGTCGCGGTTCTCACACGGCTGCTTCGAAGAGCTGGCGTTTCGATTCTCACGACCCGCCATGTTTTTTTTTGGATTGGTTTCCAGACACTCTTGTTTTTGTTTGAAGGGGGGAAAAGACTTGTCTTGTCATTATGGCCCGAAAGTAGCCCTTCTGCAGAGCCACCGCAGACTCTGTGAGCAGCATCGAGCGCTGCCCGCTTTGAAGGCCTCCAAGGAACGTCGCAATCTCGGGGGGAAAGCCCATATTCCATGCTAGGGCGCTTCGTGTAACATCTACATGTTTTTTTGGGGCAGGGGATTTCAAATCTTTGACCGTTTTGCTCCAAGAGCCCAGCCCGTTGGCCGGTGGCAGGTGTGATACTCTGCCGTCATCCGTGGCTGCTGTTTCCATGCTGAATGTACCGTTTGCATGACCGGAGAAGTAAGTGAGAGGGTGGAGAGCAGTTTGATCCGGACGATATTGTCTCGGTGGTCGACTTGCTGCGGCTTCCCTGGTGCAGCCCTGAGCAGCGGGAGCTGGGGGCCTGTTTCGAGCATGATCCACTGCCGTGGTTGTTCATCAGCCCCAACAGCCCGGGCAACCCGAGGTGCAGTGCCCGGGCTCGCAGGTCGGTGCTACCAGCCATTAATGTATCAGCTCAGGCGTCTATACTGAGGCGGGGCGAGGAGGGAAATCAAAAGCATAAGACAGGACTGACCACGGCAGCATTCCGCAGCGAGACGCAAGAAAGGTCGACAGGCCGAAGGCGCTTGGCTCAAGTATCGGTCGTGGCTTCTGTTTCGATTCGCCATCCTGATGCCCAGGCTACGTGGGCAACGGAGGTGGCGCCTGTGATGGTGAGAGCGACCTGGGAAAGTACCCCCCGAGCTTGACTATCAGTGAGGAGACTGGAGCGAGAGGAGCCATACCCTGGCCTGGGTCTCAAAAGACCTCGGGTTTGTGCATGAGGAGCGCGTTTTGCTGACTAGCACAGCTTCGTTTCCCTTTCTAGCCCCGATGTTCCTTTAGAGAGGCTTTCGACAGTCGCCCTCTCCCCCCTTTCGAGTCTTGGTATGTCTTGCCAGGCGTGGCATTGCTGGTGCGTCTGGAAGACTCCAAGGGGCAGAATTGCTGTGATTCTTGGTGGTTTTTACTGTGTCGGTCTCAGTGGTTACCAGGGACCGATTCTGCAGTGGGTAGAAGCTGCGGCAAATCGTTACGGCACGGGGCAGCACAAAGGCTGAGTCCATAACATAATCCACCAATGGCTTTGGGCCCTGGCCTGACCTCTGGCCAGGTTCATGTCTTTTTGTTTCTATCTTTGATTCTCGCCAAGCAGCCGAGCTCGTGCAGCCGGCTGGCCTTCTTTTGCCCCCCCTCTCCCCTCCCCTCCCTTTTTTTCAAATTCTGGTCTTTCTTGACATCGACGATCACTGACATGTTGCTCTAGGCAGTCCCACCAGCTTCCCGAGTCCTAGAGCTCTACCGGTCTTGACGCCCGTCTTCGTTTTACGCCGCTTTGCGTTTCTCCAACGCCAGCTCTTCGTCTTACCTACCTCAGCCCGTTCGTGCTGCAACCAACAAATTCCAATGGAGACGAGCCACAGCCGGAGACACCCGTTATCGTCGTCATCACCCGCAAGTCCTCTCTTGCGGGTGTTTCAAGCATTCACCCAAGTCCACAAGCTTCGAGCTCAGCGCCAGCCCTGCGACACTAGGCCCAGCTCCAGCAACTGGCGGCCCTCGGCCGACCGAGCCAAGTATGCATCTCGACCAACGGGCATACGAATAAGAGTACACGTCTCAACAGGAGTCATCGGCAATTGGAATACGAAGAGACCGGGTCGTGGATGAGGACTGGAACGCACCATCGCATGGCCCCCACTGCAGGCGATTCTTGGGCCACTGTCTTGTCAAGACTCTGGCAATAAGAGATCATAGATCTCACAAACGGCTACAGGCCCAATTTCTCTCAGAAATATCGGCATGGGTCAATTTGCACTGCATTTATACATACCCATCCGTCCACTCCAGGTTTCTCTCCCCCTTTCCCCTTACCCGGACCCGCCGGCGGAATCCCATCTTCCGCGACGGGCTCAAACAACATCATTGATACTGAATTTCCTTTGAACTGCAGAGAAGCTATCCCCGTCGACGCTGAGTAGTTTCAGAGGCCTTAGAAAGCTCCTGAATTTGATTCGAGGGTTGGAGAACACGATCATCTTACTCGCGGGCTTGACCCTTTCAAAATATTGAAGCATGCAACGGTATTATCAGGACAACCTAATGCATTTGAATCTCCGCCGCACCATCACCGCTTACTATTCGTCCAGGGTTGCTGAGTTTGAAACACCGGATAGACAACTGTCCTTCATGGCTGGAGCCACAAACAGCACAAATCAAAGCACACCAAGCCTTGCCTACACACGGCTCAGCACGGAGAGTTTATAATTTTTGCAATGGATACTTCTAAGAATAGCTTCTGTCCATATATATTCTATTCAAAGATGGTATTTGAGCCCGGATTATCATTACCGCATATAGTTCAGAAGTTGCCGGAGGATTTGTTGTTTCCTAGTCTTGGCGTATCTCCCCAAATCTAGTCAAGGTCGTCCATTCTCGACATCAGACAGAAGGGGCCTGCCCAGGGGTATGTAGTCAGAGGATTTGGTTCTTGTTTTTTAACTTGCATGAATTAACGTTTCTTCTATATCTTCGCATGCATGCTTGCAGGTATTAATAGCATATACTTCTAGCCGAGAGCCGTCTATTTACGAGGATACACGGGATTATCTGCAAGCGGGCACGCGTAGCTCAGCTTTCCATCTACACATTCCCGAGGAGTCGTCACAGTAGATGATGACCGACAAGTTCGAATGCCAGTACAAATGGGACGAACAAATAAAACTCAACGTTGAATTATTGGGCGCAGGGAAGGAACTGAAAGAAAACTTGACGTGTCATGCTGCTTTATGGAGGAAGCTCAAGGGGGGACCAGACGTGCCTGGGGTGATGCTCATGACGCAGCCGCTTCTCAAAGCCAGGAAAGAGCCGTGATAATTCAATCCCTCCAGAGATTCAGCAGCTCTCAAGTACTAATTTCGAGAGTCAAGGACTGACCTGAAAATCCGCAAAGAATAAGCACTCGTGAAATTCTTTTTGTTCGACTACCTTTAGCTAACGGAGAAACTCATCTGCTACGATGTGTTAATATCGTAGCACCTTGCTCTACCCCATTGATTGCCGCCCAATTCGCGTCAATCTTTGTGCTTGCACTTGCACCCCTGGCAACGAAGGACACGCTCCTCTGGATCGATATAGCACCCGAACACAGAGTCGCAGTTCACGTTTCTGCAACGTCTTGTCTTTCGCAAGGTTTGAAGGCACCGGTCGAACGCGGATTTCTCGGCGCTCTTTTCCATCGTCATCACCTGGTATGCAGAAGCCTCGATGGCCAAGCGCGATTCGAGACTCTGAACTTGAAGCTTAGTTTGCTGCAATTCCTCACCTAGGCCCCGGATCTTTTCATCGCAGTATCTCAACACCTTGAGCGAAAAATCCGTGATGGGCTTGAGACTCTTGAACTCGTACGTGCCAACGAGAGCCGAAATGTTTTCCGCAGTCGCTGACGCTAGGATCTCCAGCAGCTCGTTGTCTCCCGTCCACTCCAGTGCTTCTTGGGTCATTGTAGGAAGACTTGAAACCCAAGTCTTGTCTTTGCCCTGTAGATCAATAATCCGTTTGATCTTCGAGTCCGCCAGCGACACAAGGGCATCGATTGCGTAGTAGTCGCCGATGCAGTTGACATGAACGTGATGAATGAGGGACGCGGCAGTGGCGGCTGTCGGCAGCGACGGCTCAAATTGAGCAAACGAGTCGGGATTTTTCCCATTTGGCGAAGCATTAGTTACTGTGCTGTCAGTCTCCGAAGCCCTAATTGTCGGAATAATCCATATACCTTTTCCATGACTACCATGCCTGTCTGCAGCACCGTCTGGCATAGGAGCTTCATGCAGATGCTCGGAGGCGTCGTAATCGCCAGAGTACATAAACTTTACCAGCTGCTTGACGGTTTCGGTATGGAACTTGTCCATGTTGATGACGTATTTGTGTGATTCCTGCATTTCCAAGTCAGTCAAAGGATCGAAATAGCTTTGAGCTCCGAGCACAGCAAACACACCTCAAAGCCCCCTTGGACGGCAGCTTTTATGACCGGCGACTGGGCGCAGACAATAGCCTTGTGGACTTTGAAGTCCTTCCCTTTGCAAGTAAACTTCAGATCACTGAAGTCGCCCGACAGCATCATACGGGTCAGAGCTGGAGTGAGGTTCTCGGCCGCCATCGCGAAAAGCTGTTTCTGACGCTCTCAATTCAGGGAAACGCGGATTCGGAGAAGAGCTGTGCGAATTGCGTCTGGGTACTGGAGTGGACACTGCACGTTGTGGTTGCAGCTGCTGGATCGATGTCGGGTCAAAGAGCGTGACTGACCGGGCTCGACTGGGACGGGTGGTAAGAAAAAGGGGAGAGGGGGTAAAATTGAGGATCAACACGAAGTTGATTCAAGTACCCGAAGGGATGCAGTGAATTCCGTGGCGAGATTCTTGCTGCAGCTATCATTGCGGAGTGAATGTCGCAGCAACTCGGCACCCTGTAACAGCCATCTAGCGGCTATAGTCACCAGTACTGAATCCACAATCCCATTCATAGTATTTTTGCTCAAACGGAGCCTTTGCAGCATCAACAGGGGGTAATTTCGTTTCACTGACCCGGAAAGGTCACACAACGTAAACGATTCGCCCCTCCTCAACAATGCCCTCATTCCGCGTGTTTCTGAGGCGGTCCGTTTGTTTGATAACGACTGCTTTCCGGAAGCATCGGTTTGAATCCCAGGTGGAACGGCATCTTGACTACCACCGGCAGCCGAGAGGCACAACGACAAGAATGGCTGTTGAATGCTGACCAGCAAAGCATTGCTATGACCATGGCACGATAGTGCTGTATCTTCAGCCAGATGCAGTTGAGAGGCATCAGCACCAAAAACAACAGCGGATTGCAAGTATGACTGAATTCAATTGTGCCATTAAACTTATTTTCCTTTCTTACCAACGCCAAGCAGAGTGACTGTAGAACTTTGGAAGAGGGGCCAAGACAAAAGAACACGGTTGAAGGCAAAGTAAACGCGCATGAAGTGTGTGCTGATTTCTTGTGTTTGCATCTTTTATGCTCCAAACAATCTCAACCCCTTTTCCATGCTCTTTCACCCTAAGACCTGTCCATGTGTAGATGTTCGTTTCGTTTCGCTCGCTTGCTCGCTTGGTACGAAGACGTGACTGATAATCCCGGTGTGTAAAAACGAATTAGCATGCTTCCAAAACGTGAAAAGCGGTAAAAGAGAAAGAAAAAGAAGAAGGCACGCCTATTTGCACTCATATTGCCTTTTACGCGCGTTCATCTCCAACTCGAAACAACAGACGAGCAAGCCCGCCTGTGCTTCGTGAGTTTTCCCCCGTAGGGGTCCCATGGATCGATGCAGAAATGGTTTTTAATCATTGTGCATGCATGCTTTGAGAAGGAGACAGTGGACTTACCAAATAACCTGGAGATGGCATTGAGCCGTGGAAATCCGATCACTAGCGAAGTAAGCAAGAACCGAAGAGTAGGAAAAAGAAGACGAAAAACAAGAGCAGTCCTGTTTTCCCTCAGATGTTCTTTTCATGGATTGCTCCTGTCATGCCCGCTCAAACTCCGGGCGGGCAAGGCCCGCCCAGGTTTGTGAGCTCTCCCAAAAGGGATGCTTTCGGATACAGAGCAGAGTGTTCATCATCATTGGGAGACATGCCGTCAAAGAGACCAAGAAACTTACCAAATAGTCTGGAGATGGCGCCAATGACACCGAGGGATCCTGTGCATGTAATCAACGATGTTAGCAAAGTTTTCAACCCCAAAGAGAAAGCAGAGGAAGACAAAGACATGAGCAGTTCTGTTTGAACTCATAGCATAGCGTTTTTCACTCATCTCGAGCTCGAAACGCGAGGTGACCAGGAAAGCCCAACCCGCCTGCGCTTCATTGAGCTCTCCCCAAAGGGGAACGGATCGGATACAGAGAAGATTTTGGTAATAATCATTTGCAGAAGTGCCTTGTGCGAGAAACCAAGAGAGAATTGACTTTCCAAATGTTCTGGAGATGAAGGCAATCCCACCACCGCGGGAGGAAGCATGCTAAGGCATCAGGAGTGCTGAGAGAAAAAAGCTTGCAAGTTTGCAAAAAAGGTTCCAAAAATTGAGTGTGTATCAGGCTTCAGTGTCTCTGCCCCTCAGCAACAGCCTCATCGGGGTCTGGACAGCTGAAGTCATCATGTACTTGTATGGTCTCGGACATGCTTGAGCGTCCTTGACCTCGATGTGGTCGAAGAAGATGGGACTTGGTCCCCCGAAGGATCGTGTGAGCTCGAGAAAAGGCGTAGTGTCGGTCGTGTGGTTATTCAATCGATCCGCCGCGTCGTGGGAGGGAGGATGAATCGACACCTGTGGCATTGTCAGCAGATGAACAAAAACTCAAAGAACCAGGAGCGATGAGTTATTGAATTCAGTCAATCACGAGGCGACTGGAAGTTGTCATGGTCGATCGGTCGTGTGGTTGGAAAAGTGGTTATTCAATCGATCGATCGGCCGCGTCGGGGAGGGAGGTGAAGTACATCTGTTGACACCTATGGCATGGTCGGCATATGGACAACTCAGAGAAGCAGGAGGGGGTTTTTATTGAAGTCAATCAGTCGCGAGGAGACTGAAGGTTGTAAAAGTCGATTGTTTGTGTGGTTGGAAAGTGGTTATTCAATCGATCGATCGGCCGGCCGTGTCGTGCGGAAGGAAGGAGATCCGTTGAACCTGTTGCATGGTTAGCAAACGAACGACTCAAAGTTTCAAGGGGAGTGAGGGGAATGGTTATTGAAGTCAATCAGTCGCGAGAAGACTGGAACTTGTCGGTCATGTTGCCGGAGAAGTGGTTATTCGGTCGATCGGCCGCGTCGTGGGAAAGGCGAGATGGAGTCAATCTGTTGAATCCTGTGACGTGGTTAGCAAATGAACACCTCAAATTTCAAAGGGATCGAGGAAATAGTTATTGAGTCAATCTGTCGGGAGAAGAAGTCGTCGTGGAAACCGGTTGCGTTGCGAGGAGACTCGTGCGAATCGATCGGTTGCGTTGAGGGGAAGCCACAGGTTAGCATCAGAGTTCCAGAGAAAGAAGGGCAAAAATAAAGAAGAAGGAAGTGAGAGGAACAAACTTACCGTTGAGCTTCCGCCCATCTCGCCTCTTGCCGCAAGGAGAATCGAAGGATTTGGGGAGGCTCACGGTTAGTATGATCAGAGCTCAAAGACGGAAGTGGCAGGAAAGCTTACCGTCGACCATTGAGCCACCCTCACGCCCCAAAAGGAGTCGATGTAGGGAAGTAAACGGTTAGTATGATCAGAGCTCAAAGGCTGAAGAGGCGGGAAAGCGTACCGTTGAGTATTGAGCCATCAATGCCCGGCAAAGACAAGAGCAGCAAAATCAGAGCTCAAAGACGAGACATAGAGGCGAGCGTACCTATAACCATTCACCCGCTTCACAAAAATGAGTCGGCCGATGAAGGGATGAGCGCGGTTAGTATGATCAGAGCTCAAAAGCCGAAGAGATGGGGAAGCGTACCGTTGAGTGTTGAGCCTTGAGCCATCGATGCCTCGCAAAGAAGAAGAGCACGATCAGAGCTCAGAGACTATAGAGAGAGGGTAGAGCGTACCGTTGACCTTTCATCCGCTTCACAAAAAAGAGTCGGCCGATGAAGAGATGTGCGCGGTTAGTATGATCAGAGCTCAAAAATCAAGAGATGGGAGCCAGCGTACCGTTGACCATAGAGCTGTCGATGGCTCGCAAAGAGGAGAAGATCATGGTCAGCATGATCAGAGCCCAGGGATCAAGAGATGCGGGAAAGCGTACCGTTGGCTGTCGAACAATCGCCGCTGGCTCGCAAAGAGGTCGACAAAATGTGGGGAGAAACGCGGTTAGTATGATCAGAGCCCAAAGAATCAGGAGATGGGGGCCAGCGTACCGTTGACTTTTCAGTCACAATCGCCTCGTGTTCCGGAAAAATAGTCGAGCAGATCAGGGATAAGACGCGGTTAGTATGATCAGAGCTCAACGAATACAGGAGGAGGGGAAAGCGTACCGTCAAGTTTACGGCCACAACCGCCTCCAGGAGCGAGAAACAGACAGGTTAACATCAGAGCAGAAGAGAAAGCAGAAGCAGAAAAGAAAACGTACCGTTGACCTCTCGGTCGGCCTAAGCTCTCGCCTTGAAGACAAGTGAGTTGCATGTTGTCAAAGTCGCTCGGTCGTCAAAGACACACCTTTGCCCTCCCCGTCACCCCCGCCTCTCGCCTTGGAGAAGAGCGAATTGTAAATGTTGGAGTCGGTCGGTCGGAGTCGGTCGGTCGAGGTCGTGGTCTTGGAAGCGTCGAGTCAAAGTCGGTTTGGCATTGTGGAAAAAACGAGGTTAGTAATTGAACCAGACAACCAGAAGGAATGAAGGAAGGACTCACCGCTGGCTTTTTAGTCAATCTGACTTGTCGCTCTGGACAGTGTCGAGTTGTTGTCAAAGTCGATTGATGTCGGTCGCGTTATGACGAAAGTCGAGTCGAAGTCAACGAGCGAGCAGTTGGAGAAGAGACAGATTAGCATCAGAGAACAAGAACTGGGAACTGGGGAGCACTCACCGCTGGCTTTCCAGCCACCATCGCTTCTGACCTGATGTGTTGTTATCGAGATCGATCGTTCGTGCTGGGAGAGACCGGCCTGTGGGAAAAGAAAAAAGTCATCCAAGTTCTCGAGTTCATGATGAGAGAGAGACAGAAACTTGCCTTGACCAACCACCCGCCCGCTCAGGGATATTGGACTCAAAAAAAAAGAGTCAAATGTTAGCCGCCCACCCACCCGCTCCGAGGAGCATTGGATCTGTGAGAGAAGTCAGCATCTGTCCTGAAAAAGGGGGGAGGGGCTTACAGATTCCCGCCCGCCCGCTCCTTGAAGCCATGGACTCAAAAAAAAAGAGTCAAGTGTTAGCCGCCCACCCACCCGCTCCGAGGAGCATTGGATCTGTGGGAGAAGTCAGCATATGTTATGCTCAAAGGGGAGGACTCACAATTGCCCGCCCGCCCGCTCCTTGAAGCCATAGAACCTGTGAGAAAAGTCAGCGTCTGTTTTGCTCAAAGAGGGAGACTCACATTTGGCCGCCCGCCCACCCGCTAAGAGCATGAACCTGTGAGAAGAGGGAAGTCAGCATCTGTCTTGCAAAAGGGGAGGGACTCACTGTTGCCCGCCCGCCCGCTCCTTGAAGCCATGAGAACCTGTGATGAGAGAAGTTAGAATCTGTTTTGCCAAGGAAAGGGACTCACCTGTTGCCCGCCCACCCTCCCACTGGAAGAGCTTGACACTGGAGATGTCAGTGAATGGCCGCCCACCCACCCGCTCCGTGGAGCCAAAAAAAACCTGTGGAGAGAAGTTAGTATCTGTTCTGCCAAGGGGGGGGACTCACCTGTTGCCCACCCACCCTCCCACTTGGAGAGAGTTGCCTGCTTCTGCGTCAGCCAAATGGAAGAAGGACACTCACCTTGGTGCCCACCTTCCCTCCCACTGGAAGAGTGCTGCCTGCTTCTACGTCAGCCAAAGAGGAGAGGGAGACTCACCTCCAAGGCCCATCACTCCGAACAAGAATTTGCCAAAAGAGCACACAAATGAAAATCAAAAGACAAGAGCATACAAAATTTGATACTGAAAATCGAAGACTGGAAAAAAACATGGATGACAAAAGGAAAAGGACCGGGGAGCTTCATCAGACTGGGTGCGTGCCACACAGACTCTGGAGTCTGTGTTTGGGCGCGTCTTGGAGGTCTCATCACGCGAAGCTCGGGCGGTCATGGTGGAAAGAGTCAAGTCAGCGTTCATGAGCAGGAAAACATGCAGAGGTTTGGAGGAAACTTAGCTCTGGATTGGGCACCCAGACGAGGTCAGGTCGCTAGCAGTCGAACAAGTCAGCGGTCACGATCGGAAAAAATGTAAGAGTCGAGCGAGACTTAGCTCTGGATTGTGATCTCGAACTGTCTATGGATTCAGACACGAAGAAGTCAGTGAAGGAACAAGCACTGCAGACAGACAAAGGAAGGAGAGAGAGAGAGAGACTCAGCTTGTTGCAAAAAATGTCGAGGAAAAAATTGGCCCACCCACTAACCCGCTTGAAGCGCCTTGAGATCGAGAGGATCTGGGACAATGATGAGTTAGCCAATGGCCACATCAGACAAGGGGAGGAAAGGAGGGGGGAATGATGAAGCTCAGCTTGATATCGATCAAGTCGGAATGGCCCGCCCGCTAACCCGCTTAAAGCGCCTTGAGAGAAGAAGTGCCGACCGAGGTGGGCAAGGAAGGAGGTGTCCTGAAGAGGATGTCGATGTGACAAAGCCATTAGCCAGCTGCCACTTGACGAGTGTGTGAAGGGATGTGGAAAGGAAAGAGTGAAGTGAATGTGTTGGAGGATGAAGAAGAGGAAGAAGGAAATGAGGGGAAGCTTGAGAGTGTCAGGCCTGGGCCTGTTCAGCAAAAGACCAAGTCGAAGATGGTCAGTTGCTGTTCATGTGCGAGCCATGAAGATGATGAAGAGGAAAGAGGAAGAAAAGAGGAAGAGGTTTGGGGGGGAGCGGCGAGGTATTTATACTCTGGGGGGGGAGGAAGTGATGCCTGAGGGAACAGGCGACGACGAACGGATGCCTGAGGTGGCAGGCGACGACGAGCAGCTGTCAATGGGATGGAACGCGCACGATGGCTTCGCCGCCAACTTCCTTGGCAGGCGGGCCAATGGCTGCGTGTTGTTCGGGTGTGCAGTGATGCATAGACGAGCAAGAGTGGGGCCCCCTGGACGTCATGGGGGATGCTTCACGTCTCGGGGCAACGTGTACATGGTCCCTGGCGAGATGAGTTCAGGCCAGGGAGTACCCCTCGGGGGGGGCTGTGGACGTGTTTGCCTGTGTTTTGGCTGGGCGAGCCTATGCTCCTCCTCCCGAGGGTACCTGGGCCCAGGAGTTGCTGCGTGCCTCGTCCTGTTCCCTTTGCTCGCCTCCCCGGCCCCCTTTTCACACTAGCTTTGCTCCGTGGAAGTGTCGAGAACAGGTGCCAGCTGCAATCACAGCCCATTGCCACGAGGCATTTGCGCCAACCACCCCAACAGGTCATGAGCCCATCACGCCAGGCTCGTAGAGGGGAGGGAGGCAGCCCTCGGTGATGCCCAGCAAGCAGGCTTCGTGATGCTTGAACAAGTTGCCCAAAGGGCCATTCACTACAGTAGCCCCTTTCTTGTAGACCATCAGTAGATAGTCACCGTGCTTGACTCTGTAGAAGCTCCTCCTCGTGCAGGTGCAGCACTTGTTGCGGCAAGTTTGATTTTCCTAGGCTCAGGAGGGAGCCCACGACGAAAATAGTGGCCTCACCTTGCTGCCAGTCCACCACTGTTGCGCCTCGACGCATTTTGTAGTCACTAAAAGCTTCCCCCGGAGCTGTAGACTCGTTAATGCTCAGGGCAGCCTCCTGGAGCAGGGGGAAGAAGTACCAGAAGCTCGTAAAACTACGTGGTAACGCGTCGGTAGACTCTGGATCGCTGGCGTGGAGGTTTGCCTGGCACCCAGCAATGCATCGTGGAAAAGCCCTTGCTCAGAAGAGCCTGTCTACTATGGCCCCCTGAGCTTACTTCCTCGAGAAAAGTAGCATCATCACTAGAGTCACCGTGTTGGAGCGTGGGATCCTCGAGTGGCAGGCGCGACCGAGCGACCAGGGCTGCGAGAACGCACATCCCAGAGCCGCAAAACACCACAGGTAGGCACTCGTCAAGATGCTGGAGAGGAGATCATCGCAGCCAGGGTAGAAATCATACAGACGACGCGAGAGGCTACATATGGATTGCTTCAAACTGCGAGACTGGGGCCAAGGGGCACATCTACATCTTGGCTGGGGATATTCCCCGGTGGGCACAATCTGGGGAATCCTTGAGGATCCGCGGCAAGGTCCAGGGCTGGAGGCTGCCGGTATGAGCCTAGAGGCACTTCAGGTGCGTTACAGAGGGCTCAGGAACAGATCTACGGACGAAGGCTCAAAGAGCAGAGCATCCATCAAATGTATTGAAGCTTCGTATTTCCATCTCCAACATTCCACGGCCGGCGTGTTGTGCTGTTCATCTTCGTGAAGCCTACGAGGACGCAGTTCCACCAGCTCTGAAGTTTGTCTTGGCTCCCGGTATCCCCCTTGTTTCTCAATTTGCAGCCTCCTCTTTCCCCAGACGCGGCTGGACATTGTATTGAATCGATCGTGGGCAGGAAATCGTGCCGAAATCGAACGGCGGGAGCTCGGACTCAGCACTTTGCACTAGCAGGGCCATTGTTGGATGGCAAGGTCGAAACTTCAGTCGACAAGAAGCGAGTACCAAGGCGAGTCTTGGCCTCGTCGGTGCTGGCAAATCGCGTTTCTTTGGCGTCGACAAAATGGGGGGTAAGATGGTGCTTTCGTCTCCAAGCCCAGAGCGTTGACCAGAAAAATGAAAAGCAAAGAGAGACGCTGAATCAAGCATCAATGGCAGGCCACCAAACTGGCTGAAACACCCGTCGAGTGATTCAATGCTGCAGAATAGCGGGAGCCCTGATTGTCCGTCGCCTTGGGATGGCCGGCGGTGGCTGTACCCCAGCTCCTCCTCGACCATTCTCCTTGCTCGCTTGGGAAGCATTGTGAAGAGAAGTCTGGACAAGTACGGTTCTCTAGAGCTTGTAGATCAAATTGCATGAAGAAAATATCCCTTGTCTTAATCATGGGCGCCGTGAGCTGGCCGCGAGCAGTTTGCAAGCTGCCCGCGTGCCTGGCGTTTACCTGGCTCAGGGGCCGAGCGCTGTAATTTCCTCCCCTGCAGGTCGGGCATGGCTCTACTCAAGAGACGAAAACTGTCAGGCTGTTCCATGAAGCTTCTCACGGGCCAACTGTCAATTTGGAAGTTGCCCTCGTAGAAAAGGGGTGAGGGGATTTGTCTCGTCACAGGGCCGTCTGAAATTCCTGGTAGAAGGAGACTGGTAAGAGCTGTTGTGACCAGAGACTCTTCCTTGTCATCGCTGCACGACCCTGCTCTTCGGCTACCCACAGCAGTACTTGCTCACGTTTGTCCAAGACGGCCTTGACAAGCGGCACTGGGAGAGCACGTCACAATCTGAAAGCATCCGCCTGGCCTTGATCAGGGCCAAACACGCCTCCTTGCGCTCTGGATACCACTACGGAGTCTGGCAGGGGTGGCCTGGGAGAAGGCACTCGACCAAAGTATGTGTCGCTCCCTCCATGTCCCGATCACGTCCAGAGGCAGTTCTTGTGACTGGAAGCGACCGAAACCGCCGAAAATCGACGAACGATCCAAAGAGCAACGCCAGGTCAGTAATACTTCATGACAGCGCCTCCAAAGGCTGCTACAGAGACTAGAGAGAGATGCTCTCGCAGACAGAAATCAAAGTGCGGCGGCTTTGTTGATTTTCCAGCAGAAAAGCCGACTGGGTCGCCCCCTTCCACTTGACGGCTTCCCAACGGCCGATGGGAAGAAGCCAGAATAAGAACTTGAGAAATTAGAGGCAGCAGAGTCCGCGGCTGGGCACTTTTCGGTCGAGCCAGCCCTCTGGCCTGCTCCAGTCTGCAGGCCTACTCCAGTTTACAGGCTGGAAGCAAGGTACGCACTGAAGCCCATCTTTCCTCGCCATTACCAAGTTCGCTCTCTCCCTTTGGAGCCAGATTACCAGATGCTAACATGGCCTCTCGGTGGTCCAGGCTCGACTCTACGCTTGCTCCTCGAGAGCCACGACTTCCATGCTGTGAAAGGCTGGCCCGGAGTTTATTCAACAAGCAGGTGCCTAGGTGTTGTCTATCTAGAGCTAAGGAGGAAAAGAAGCTGAACTCGAGGCGTAGCCTCGAGTGCGAGCTTATATTGCCCTTCTCGGAATGTTCTCGCAGCTTCTGGGTCCGCGGGCCGGCCGGTGTTGCCACCGGAGCACGACCCACCGGACCCGGTACAACCGGGTCCACCAGCCGGGCACAGCCCGTGACATTACCCCTTGTCCCCTCCGACCAGGTCGGCGTCTGCGGGGTTCTTGCGTTCCTGCCAGCGTCTCGTACCTCTCCTAGGGCCATCATTGGTCTTGATTGGCCCGTACTTGTCCTCGAATGCCTTCATCGCAATTGTTCCTTGCAACCACTCAACTGGCTCCCAAGTCGGCTCTGCGTAGCCCGTCCATCGCACTAGTGCTTGCCTGAATTCCCTCGTCCGCGCTTCTTCCATCTCGCGCAGAGGATCTCGTCGACATCCACAGATCCGTGCCGGACTCATCTTGTACCGGTGGTGGCTGTGCGTCATCTACCTTTGGCCAGGAGCCGGATCTTGATGCGCCCGCCGCAAAGGTCAACATGAAATCGCGGGTAAATTGAGCCACGAACATCGAGCTCAACAACGTGCGAACTAATTACCTTCGTGACTGTGTACTTGTGATGCAGCCAGTCGAGCTTCTTGCACGGTCGTGGCGATCTGTAGTTTGCCATCGAGAGCCACACCTTGTCACCAACTTCAAATCGCTCCGCAGGCTGTCGCTTTGCGTTGGCAGCCTCTTCTTGTTGTTGCTGTGAGGAGGCCATCACTGCTTGCATGTACTCATTGACCTCCTGCAGGCGACTGAGTAGGCTATCAGCTCTGCTTTCCTCTCTATGCCTCGGTGGCTCTTCCGATTCCTCGACGCTGATGGGATCGACGTGGTAACCATGCTCAGCGAAAAAGGGGCTGATCTTGGTCGCTGCGGATTCACGATTGTTGAGTGCCAGCTGCGCGGCAGGGAGCAGTTCTCCCAGTCGTCCTGCACGTACGACACGTAGGCTCTCAGGTAGGCCTCGATCTCCTGGTTCATTCTCTCTGGCCTCCGTCCGTCTGAGGATGATAGGCCGTGCTCAATTTCTGCGTGACACCTGCAAGACGGCAGAACCTCTTCCAGAACCTACTTAGCCAGTTGCTCCCGCGGTCGCTGACGATGGACCGTGGCATTCCGTGAAATCGGTAATGACACTGGAGAAAACGGTTTGCACACGGCTCAGCTTCCATGTTGTCCATCACCTCGAGGGTCACAGCCTTTGTCAGTCTGTCCACAATCACCCACAGGTACCTTGCCTTGCTCGGTCCAGTAGGCGGCAGATCTGTGATGAAGTCCATGGACAAATGGCTTCGGGTCGATCTGGAATCGGCAGAGGCTTGAGAAATCCCTTTCGACTGGCGCCAGATGTGTGCTCTGCCGCAGGTGTCGCAATTGGCTACGTACCGGCGAACCAGCTGGGACTGCCCAGGCCAGTAGAATCGCCGAGCCACAATAGCCAGCGTACCTTCCCTGCCGGGATGACCGGTCGCAACAGAGTCATGCGACTGCTGCACAATGCGGGTTCTCAACTGGTCTTTCTCAGCTTCCTCCTGGTTACCCTCCTCTCCGGATCCACCCGGCACCCAAATACGGTCTCTGAATGTCAGCCTTTTGCCTGCGTCGATCGCACATTCTGAAATCTGGATCTTCAGGCCCAGCGAGGGCGGGAAGGCACGCTCGCGATCGCGGACTGCCTTATAGGCTGCCCGGAATATCGAGTCCTTCGCCACCGTTTCGTCCCAGAGTTGCTGCAGGTCCGCTACCTCGAAGACCTTCATCTTCGGCAGGGTGGATGCCTCTGAACAGTCAGAACTCATCGCGTTGATACATGCTCTTGTCGATGATGGAATGGCACTATCCGGTATCAACTGTATCATTCTTCCTTGTTCCCGCTCGTCGTCAATGCCCTGTGGCTTGTCTTGTTCACGGCGGGACAACGCATCAGGCACGACAGCCTCGCTTCCCGGTCGATACTCGAGCTTGAAGTCGAACTGGGACAATTCGGCAACGGCTCTGCCGTTCCGTGAGCTTCTGGCGTGTCATGAAATACTCCAGGTTGCGGTGATCGGTAAGGATTGTAAATGGGCCGCAGCTCCTAAGTTCGGCGTTCCAGTTGTCGAGACATCTCATGATGGCAAGCATCTCCTTGTCGTGAATGGGATAGTTGTACTCCGCTGGCGAAAGTCGCTTCGAGAAGAAGGCGCATGCGTGTCGACGTCCATCTGGGCCTTCCTGCGACAGGACGCCTCCCAATGCGTAGCCTGAGCAATCCGTCTCCAAAAAGGTCGGGAGGCTCGGGTCCCACTGCTTGAGCACCGGTGACTCGCAAAATCGTCGCTTCAGCTCCTGAAACGCCTCGTTCTCCGCTCGTCCCCAATGAAAGGCAGTTCCTTTCTTAAGCAGGGCATCCAGAGACTGCGTGATCTTGGCATAGTCGGGGATGAAGATCCGGTAATAGTTGGCGAAGCCCAGAAAGCTTCTGACACCCTTCACCGTGGTCGGGGCCTCCCATTCGCGGATGGCGCGCTGCTTTTCGGGGTCGCAGGCGATTCCTTTCCCTGCGTTGACGATGAACCCAAGGTATTTGACCTCTTGTACCGAAAACTCGCACTTCGCTGGGTCTAGGTGCAGCCCAGCGTCGGCGAGTGCTTGGAGAACTCGTCGCACCTTAGCCTCATGATCCGCCTTCGAACCGCTCGAGTAGATCAGTACATCATCCAGGTACGCTGTGACAAAGTCGTCCAGCCATTCGCGCAATACACTGTTCATGTATCGTTGGAATGATGCCGGGGCGCCGCTCAGGCCGAAAGGGCACACGAGCCACTCGTAGAGCCCAAACCTCGTGCGAAATGCAGTCTTTCCCTCATGTCCCGGAGCCATGCGGATCTTATGGAAAGCGGCCACCACGTCCAACTTGGTGAACCACTTAGCCTTGGCCAGATTCTGCAGGGTCTCCGCGATGAGGGGCAGTGGGTATCGGTCGCGCTTGGTGATTGCATTCAGCGCTCGGTAGTCGCAACAAAATCGCAGCCCTCCATTCGGCTTCCGCACGAACAGCACCGGCGCGGCAGCCGCTGAGCTACTCGCTCGGATGAATCCTCTGTCCAGCAGGTCTTTCAGGGTCTTTCGCAAGACCAACAGCTCTTCTCGTGACATGTTGTAGAGTGGGCCCCACGGAAGGGGTGGCTCGTTGCCGTTCTTGTCAGGCTGCAGGTTGACTTCATGATCCACACCCGGTCGATGTGGCGTAGGGGTGATAGACGAAGGTGAATTTTTTGAAGATTTTGAATGAAGGATGAATCAAATGAATTGAATTTTTTGGATCTTGATTCAAAATCTTCAAGCTCCAATTTTCGCGATTCAAGTTGGGTTTGGGCCAATTCAGGCCATTCATGAATAGTTTGAAGGAATCCCCTAAACGAAGTGAATTTGGTGTGTACCTAAGCGATTGCAAAGATACCTCGAAAACGCCAATAAGTAGTATATGGTTTTATAGCCTTCTGGGAAGTCTCTCGATAATCTCGAATATTACAAAAATTAACTTACATAAATACTGATCCGCCCGTCCTAGGCAAATGGACCGAAAATAAGCACTTTCAAAAGCTCTGCCGAATCCTCAAAATATATCGGTCCAACGCGTTCGAATCCGCGATTGTACACAGTTACACACTTGTAGAGCCTCAATCCTCCGAAGCCTCCATTGTATCTGGACAGGGGGTTGATATCGCAGACTTATCGGCTTGGGAGGCAGGAGGTTTGGGGGGTAGGAGGTTCGGCGGGAGCCTCGGTAGTAGCCTCGGTGGGAACTTCCGCCGGAGCAGGGGGTTGAGGAGGAGGATTCTCGCCTGAACGCAGATTAGCATATACACAAACAATGAGGGTATATTCACACCATCTACCAGCTTGCCCGGAAATTGGAATGTGGTCTGGTCTTCAAATAATAGAGCGTGCCGTTGTTGGCGGCGTTGTCTCCCGTAATGGCGAGAAGCTTTGGCTTGAGCCTGAGCTCCTCAAGTGTCTTCTCAACTATCTCGTGTTTGCCAGTGTGAGATTTTTGAGCTCGATAAACTCAATAACCTCCTCTCTCCTCAAACTCCGGCGTAATCCAGTGCGTAATAATGGCGAAAATAGGCACCGATTCGGTGCTGTCCAGATATCAAGGGTGAGCGAGATGGTAGCACAATTGTACTGAAGCTCGATCTTCAGCTTCTCTCTGCGTTCCACAAAGTCTGTGTAGATGTGATTGCGTAAGGTTATACGGCTCCTGTACACACAGGTTGTATTGTGAGCCAAGAACATCTCTTGGAAAGCAGGAGTCTCAAGTTCTCAACAACAGAGAAGGGTTGTCGGTGTTTTACAAACCACTGGCGGATAGACTCCTTTGCCGTGAGCCTTGCTCTTTGCCTGGGTCGACCGCTCCATGCATCTACCTCTGTATAATCTCCTCCACCAATGGCGCGGCCGTATCCATTGATTCGACCGTGGTGAGACTCCTTCGTAATACTGTGGGATTTTAAATGGTCTCCCATGCCAGAGGTAACCCCTCGGCGGTTCGATTCAAGGACCTGGAATATCTTCCGAAGAGTAGAAGGATTTTGAAGGCACTCTATACAAGTCCACCGGAACTCTTGGAAGATCTTCGGCCCATCCTTATCCTCTGAGTAAAAGCTTCTGTCTATGGCTTCCCTCTGCATGTACCAATAAACGTGGCTATTCTTGTCTCTCTTCTTGCGAACATGCTTCTGTTTGTTGTCGGCCCACTTCTTGATAAGTCTGGCTTTCTCTGCGAGCGTCATGTGACTACCGGTACTGTTCAATGGCGGCTCTGATGTATCCGCGTCAGGCATGTCATCATCTGACTCACAGTCAGGATGGCCCGGGGGCGCGCAGATAATTGTATCTTCGCCAGTCGGAGGGGACGAAGGAGCCGGAGTTGTGCTAGGATCAGGGCGCGCGCGCGCGGGATTCTGAGGGTTGAATTGAGGGCGTTCAATGCGGGCATAACTCTGCGTTGGCAATTTACGCCGGGTCCTAGGAGCAAAGAAATTCGCTGCGGCAGCTGTTTTCGATTCAGCAGGGGCCATACTATGTATCATGTTATAATTAGCTATCGGTTGGACAGTAATGAAGTTTTACCTGGTCTAGGCTAAAAGGCTCGAGAATGGACGTGAGACAGGTAGTCGGGACGACACCAAATAACCCACAATAAAGTATAACGGAGTCGAGGTTGAACGGGTGGGATAGGTCGTCGGGCAGGACGTTGATTCGGGGGCCGACCCGAAGCCGCTGTCGGAAACATCGAAGCAGGAATTAGGCGAGATCGTCGTAAAATAATGTCGTGACAGTTGTCGCGAAGACCGTTGCGCCACGCAGGCAAAAATGTGGGATGGGCTGACGACCGTGTCTTTCCGACAGTAGAATTAACAGGTGGTCAATTGAGCGCGAATAACGCGTCTAAACGCGGCTAGTTGGCACAACATATCCTTATCATGCAGATGTTTCGGTACTTTCTGATCGGGCTAGTTTGTGTGGACAAGCAAGTAGCAGTCATATTGGGCTCGATGAGTAGATAAGTCCCTAACAGTCTCCAAATCGCGAGATGACGCAATTCGTGTCACGTCCAATTGTTCGCGCAGTATTGAGACGTTGAGGGATCTGAACGCGTTTTTCTAATCAGTTTGCCGGAGGCTGTTTAACGGTATAAGTCTTGTATTATATTTCAAAAATTTGGGCTGCCGAGCTTAATCTGTGCTTGAGATGTAGTTTTGCAAGTAGCAAATGACCGATCTATTTATTGCCTTCAGGATGATGTGGCATTTCTTGAGCAAATGTTAAGCACAGATATCGAGAGTTATATCACCCGAACCAGAAAATCCAGAACATTCGAGTGATACTACATTTAAATGGTGTGCATTATAAAATGGCACTGTTCATAAGCTTCATGGTTTTTTTGATACTCCGTATAGGGTGGCAAGACTGCTGAAACGGTGGGCGTATCAGGCACTGTTAGGGTCGTTATACCAACATATATGGACGCCCTAACTACCCCACTTCCAACCCACTGGGATTTTCCCAGTGGAGTGTGACGGCGGAATCCAACTGAAACACGCACAACAGACTTTTAAATACGCAGTGCGTCATCGCATGGGCGGCCGATTTCGAAGTTACCATGTCCGCGCGGGCGAACCCTTGCTCCTGTCAGAACGGTGGTTCTGTGGCGTGCCTAATGGGAAAGTGCATTGTGGAATCTATTGGTATTGTGGGAATCATGCTCGTCAATTGTATCTAGATCACACGGTCAGCATGTGGCCTTAGGGTCACGTGTGCGGCTGAGGCTTGCGTGGCTATATCTTCCACGCTGGCCTCTCCTCCTAGATAGAAGACAATCCTCATAGCATAATACGACACACCGGTTGAACGACGTTCCCAGTTTGTCTCATGCTCGAGCCCTGCCAACAGGTATGATGGGGGTCAAAGCAGCTTGTTTCTTGATGTGTACGTGTGTGTCTGCTTGTTGGAACGGCGCAGCAGGAAGGGCGGCATGGGTCACCTGCCAGGTCACGTGGGGCATTCAGCCGAGATTTCTGCGGGCCCAAAAGGGGCACATTCCTAGCCGGAAGGGGGCAACACACACATCGCCTTTACACACACACAGCCGTGCATATAGCTCCAATTGACCTCTTCTGTGTGCCCACTATCGTTGCCACCTTCCTCATTCGGACGAGCCGCAGAACCGCTGTTTCTGACACTGCTCAGAAAGAAAAGGGAGGCCCTTGGTGGGTGGCTTTGGGCATTAGCCCATTCCTCCCTGTATGCCCCCTTGGCTGGCAGCTGCGAAGCGGGGTGATCCTTTTTCACCGTATATTTCGACCATATCGCCATTCATTCAAGATTTTGATGAATGAATTGAATAAAGACTCCTGATTTTTGATTCATCGAATTTGAAGACCTTACCCGATTCGGCTTCATTCAATTCAAGGGTCCCGAGGCCGATTCGACTTCAAAATCTTCAAATATCAGCCCTAATGTGGCGGCAGCTTCATTGCCTCTCCTGGTGAGAATAGGTCGCGGAATTCTTTCAGCACTTCTGCCGGGACCTTCTCGCTCGGATCGACTGGCGGCTTCGGCTGAAGCGCCCTCTCTATATCCGACAAACTGATTGCATGAATCGAGATCGCGTTGCACTTCTTGCGTCTCTTTGCGCGTCGACACTCCGCCGTGAATACGGCTGCCGACACGAGTCTTGCGCTTCGAATCGCGCGTATCTTGGCGGGCTCTTCCTGCCCAATGAGGCGTATCGTCACACCTGCCCTCCCATGGTACATTCGCTGCTTGGCAGCATCGTACACGACGTGATTTCTCTCCATCCAAGGCCGGCCGAGGAACATGTCCTGGCCCAGGCTTGGGATCACGTATGCAAAGACACGTTCGTCAAATCCAGCTGTCTCGACCACAACAGCCACGACCCTGGGGATATGACACTCTTCGCTGACTCTGAGAATCCCCAATTTCTCGTGGTTTCGAGTCGACGAAGGGTATCCGCAGCTTCCGAACAAGGGCTTCGTCGATCACGGCATAGCAGTCACATCCACAGTCGACAAGGGCGCGTATTCGATAGCCTCGGTTTACCCGCGCGTTGACTAATACAGTCCGACTATTCATTCGTGGCTTGAACGCTTCCCAGTCCCGGATGTCTGCCTTTGCAGGCCCCGGCGCCCGCTTTCGCCCGGGGCTAGTCTTTCCCGCCGACTCGTCCTCACTGGATGCTGCGGTTGATTCCGAATCATCTGCGGCATCGGGCTTCTTCATGCGCGCAGCTTTAGGTCGCTGTTGCTTCCTTCGCCAGGAAAGACCACCTGGGCTGGGCAGTCCACGATAAGATGATCCGTCCGACCACAGCGATAGCAGCGGCGCTCATCCTTCGGCTTCTTATCGACATGTCGACGACCCTTCGACTCGTGGCCAATACGGTTGATGTCCGTCATCTTAACATCTCCGTCGGGGTCCTCCGGTTCCTCCTGGGTCGTTGCCTTGGTAGCTGTTGAGGCGTCCGCTCAGTCGACGTCGGCTGCCTACCGGGTTTCAGTCTCTCCAATCTGCCCGCAATTTCCTGAACTCTCGCAAGCCATCCCTGGTAGTCGTCGGGTAGGACGGCTGTGACCAAACTCTCTTGGAGGCGTGCATTTATTGCGTTCTCTAGAAATACGATCTTTGCACTGTCCGGCCAGTCTGCTCCCCCGGCTTCAGCTAATGCCTGTTCGAATCGGGGAAGGAAGGACGCGAGAGGTTGGTCTTCGCGCTGCCGCATAGTTCTCAGCGTGGCAGCAGCGCGGGATTGGATGTTGCTGTCCTGGTAGGTTCGGTCGAGGTATCGCATGAACTCTTGGGGTCGTAGCTACCCCAGGGCCTCCCGCGGCGTAAAAGGTAGCGACCACTTGCTGTGGTCGCTCGTCCAAACATGAGTTGATGAGGTACCAAAGTTCGCGATTTCCACTGTAGTAGTGTGCATCAAGGTCCAGCTTGTCTCGCATCTGCCTGGCCCAGGCGGAGTAGCTCTTCCGTGAGCCGTCATACTTGGGTGGGTTGGGCAACGGTTTCCGCATTCCAGTACCGCAGGTTTTGGGAGGGCGTGCCCAAGCCAGGCGTGCTCTCGCCCAATCCTCGTGCCACTGGCGGCGATTGCAAGTCGGCGCTCTGCGGCTGCGCTCGCCCGAGTTGCTCCATCAGCAAGGAAAGTTGGTCCTGTAGAGGGCTGAGAGTCGCATTGACCGCTTCTTGAATGCGTTGGTCAATCCATTGCTGCTGGAGACTTGGGCTCTCACTCTGCTGGTCCATCCTGACGAGCAGTCTGCAGCTTGCGGTATTTAGAAGGAGCTCTAGATATGTGAAAGGCTGGCCCGGAGTTTATTCAACAAGCAGGTGCCTAGGTGTTGTCTATCTAGAGCTAGGAGGAAAGAAGCTGAACTCGAGGCGTAGCCTCGAGTGCGAGCTTATATTGCCCTTCTCGGAATGTTCTCGCAGCTTCTGGGTCCGCGGAGCGGGGCCGGTGTTGCCACCGGAGCACGACCCACCGGACCCGGTACAACCGGGTCCACCAGCCGGGCACAGCCCGTGACACATGCAAACGATACGAACGAACCCTCCCGACCGTCATATCCCACAAGCCAACGCTCCAGTCTGCCGAGACAGCATCTGCCTGCCTGCTCCTCTTCCCGCCGAGACGACCGGAATAAATCGAGTCCATTGAGCAAGGACACATATATGGGGGGCTGGTGATCCAGTTACCACCAATGCCAGTGCAGTCTTCCAGGCTGCCGTGAGCAGTTCGAGGCTCCCGTTGCAGATATTGGTGCACGGATTCTCCAACACTGGGCCCACCGACACTTTGTTTTTCTGTTTGAAAACGCACGAGCGGAGGCCTCGCCCCAGGGTCTCAGCTCTTCGTTTCTCCTCGCTACAGTCTATAGAATGCTTGAATACCTGAACAATATCATGAATGGTCTCTCCTTGGTCGTGGGTGCAGATACGCGGGAAAAGGGGGCTGGCGAATGGCTGGCATCGCCCCGTCAACCGCTCCCACATCCGCGGAGAAGCGAGCTCAAGGTTTATGGCCTGCTGCAAGTGCCACGTCATGAGTGGCTTGAGCTGCCGGCTCTTACTCGTGCCCCAGCCCTGGTGCTTCTGCAATTTGCGTGTGTGTGTTCTCCTCCGTTTAGCTCTATGTAGGGTAGGCGGCATTGGCTTCGGTTGACGAGCTCTCGCATTGCTTGCTCTCTCGTGGCAGGCTCCAAGGATAGAAAATGTTCGGCACATGGCCATGTCCAAGGGGGAGTGTTGTGGCACGTTCAGGAGCAATGATGGAGTCGTTTGAATTTGGAAGAGGCGCCTTATTCTTGATGGTCCTGGAGGCGATGAAACTGTTATTTGAAAAGGAAAAGCCCCATGGCAGTGCAGGCTCGGAGTGCCCTCCTTGACCATGGGGCGCGGCAGTTTCCCCCATCTCGTTGATGCTTGCAGGGAAGAAATCTCGCTTTTCGAGGCCGCGGGACAATAAGGCGGAGCAGACCCCTTGCAGTGGAACTTGCAAGTAAGCAAACATTGGCTTCTAAGGGGCAAATTCGAGGGAGCTTGCACGATGTGTGCCATCAAGTTTGAACCCAACTCTCGAGGAAAAGAAGCTGCTGCTGGGCACGCCGATGAGGCCAGCATTTCAAACCTCTGTGGATGAAGAGGACCAGAAATTTTCTTCGAATTAACAAAAGGAGCGGTCTGATGCAGGGCCTACGGGTGGCCAGAACCCGGCCAGCCCCAGCTCGTCTGTGTTCCCTGACTGCATGTGCTGTAGAATCGGCCAGATGCTGGAGCAGGGATGCGCAAACAAATCACCAACTGCACCAAAACCCCTATGTCCTGTCTCTACCCGCATTCTCTGTGCTCGGCTGCATACAGCATCGTCGTGTACGACACGGGTCAACGCGCTGTACCGCCATCCTCCGATCCCAAACATTCCGACACGGCTCCATCACCTGCTGACAGGGTCTCGGTGATGCCCTCCTCCTGATTCTGGTGCCTGTACTGTGTCCAGCTCGGCTGCTGGTCAGTTCAAAAAAATCAAGGGGCTACTTCTCTCGAAACACTCTTCTGACCGTGCCACTCGTTCGGTGCGCCAGATTTTGCTACACAAGAGCAGGAAAATTCGGAAAAGACGTGAAGAGATACACGCAACACCAACTTCATCACCGCCATCTGCCGTCCGTGGCGAGCTGCCGGCCTTTCAGTACGCGCTCTCAGCCCCTTTTCTTCCGACAGTGTGGAGAGCCAAGAAAATTGTACCTCGTGGTGTTCTGGACGGCGCTGGGCAACAACAAACGGAGACATGAGCGGCAAGATGCGACGATGTTTCTTCGAGACGCCAGGTTCAGCTTGGCTGCTCCTCATCGACTCGCAAGACGACTACAAAATCAAATAACCAAGAAAGCAGCGAGGCGGAGCATCCAGCAGAGATCACAAGTTCACAGGTGCGTTTCCTGGCCATGCAAATGGCTAATTCTGGGGACCTCCGAGGGCCAGGCCTTGCTCTGCCAGCCTCAGGGGAGACCAGCACAGCCAGTGAGCGAGTGCCAACTTTGGATCTGCCCACGGCTCCAGGTCCATATTTGCAAAGAATTGCTTCAGGTTTTGTCGACAGATTTCAACTACCAACCCAGCTGGGCCTGCTGTGCCTTGCTGCTGCAAAACA
Source organism: Hirsutella rhossiliensis (assembly GCF_020360975.1). Taxonomy (NCBI): domain Eukaryota; kingdom Fungi; phylum Ascomycota; class Sordariomycetes; order Hypocreales; family Ophiocordycipitaceae; genus Hirsutella; species Hirsutella rhossiliensis. The sequence continues at coordinate 562,907 of NW_025408671.1, read as the reverse complement.
AGCCCTCCCCAAGTTTGTCACGGTTCTCTTAACGAATACCCCAGCTTTTCTACGGTCTCGAACGAAGCTTGAAGCGAGGAGCTGACCAAATTGAATGGTTTCTTCCGATAACAGTAAGTGTTCTGCTCTGTATTGATTTGTGTCTTGGTTTCAGTTCCATGATGTTGGCCTTTGATTTATGACCAGGTTTCGATTTCGCCACACCAGTAGCTCTCGACGAAGCCCGACCAGAGACGTGCAGAGCTGACTCCACGCTCCCACTACATGTAGTTCTACGTGCTACTGCGGTCGACGGACGAAATAGCTATACTTGGAGAGTTTGTCGAGGAGACTGGCAAAAGAAAAATACAGTGCTGGCGGCAATGGGGGCCTGTTCTTGTTGAAGGCGAAATCTACTTGGGCGGTCGAGTAGTTCTGAGCCTGGTGCAAAAGATGTTCAATAGTACTCTTCTGCTTCCATGACGGGCCCGTGCGAGCAGCATTACCCCAATCGTTTTGCTGGCTCGGCTGTTGAGGGAAACCTCGAGCTGAACTGGCATCCATGCCGTCAACGCGAGAGCCATTCACTCCAAACGAGGGACCTATAGAGCCGGGGTGTCTTCTTCAAGGCCCAGAGACAAAGTAGCCTGCTGTCGGCTCCTGTTTGGACAAGCAGCATAGGGCCACTGTTACTCTTGGGAGCCTTGGGGAGAGTGCCTTTGTCCAAGAGTGCAGTCTACACGGCTGCAGCACGAGTCGACATTGATGACAGTGCATGCTCTTGCAAGGCGTATATTGCTCCAATCTTCAGATAGGAAAGAGAGTGCCGGACGCATGCGAGCCTAGAGACTCTTGCTTATTTGTTTAAAAACGAGGCCCGGGGAGCCTTGGCGGTAACGACCGGATATTTGTTTGATATTCTGCGAGCGAGATTTCTAGTCACCGACGCAAACCATGTTCTGCCCGGCGAGAAGAGTGCCCAGCTATTGTTGGAGCTGGTCATCCACTGAAAAGCGTTGCTTCCTGCGTCCGAACCGCAGAGTTCCCATCGCTCTCTCCGCTACAGCCATGGACGTCTCCTGTGCCCACGAGCACTTTGAAGTCGATCTGCAGGCAGCACCACTTGAGCGCGAAGATCCCCTATCTAGGCCGCCGGGTTCAACATCGACTCAACCACAGCCGCCCCCCGACGAGCCCACAGTCAAACCCTGCATGCTCCCCTCGCGCCGCCAGCGCTCCAAGACACGCTCATACTCGATGATGCCGAGCGGATACGGCGACGCACGCGCCCCCTTGGCAGCCTCGTCGGGCGAGCGGTGCGCCGCGTCGCTCTCGTTGTTGATATAGCCAGGTCCGCAGACGGCAACGGGCGCCATCCACGTCGCCCGCCTCACAATCCGCGCCGTCCAGTCGGCCTCGGCCTGCTCCGTCGCCTCGACGGTGACGCGGCCGCCGTCCACGCCGTCTCTCTCTGCGCGCGCAACGGCCTCGGACAAGACGTGGGCCGCGTGGCGGGCCAGCACGTCCTGGACGCCGGCGTAGTTCCCCGAGGCGCCGGCCTGCGCCGGCCCCGTGAGGATGAGGTTGGGGAAGCCGTGCGTCAGCATGCCGTGGAGGGTGCTGGCGCCGTCGTCGTGCCACTTGCGGGCGAGCTCGACGCCGCCCCGGCCCGTGACGGTCGTGTTGGACCGGCTGCTGGGCTCGACCATGGCGACGGCCGGGGAGCGGAAGCCCGTGGCCAGGACGATGATGTCGAGCTCGTACTCGCGGCCCGCGGCCACGATGCCCGCGCGGGTGAAGCGCTCGATGCCCTTGGCGGCCGACGTGTCGACGAGGCTGACGTGGTCCAGGTTAAAGGCCTCGAGATAGTCGTCGTGGAAGCACGGCCGCTTGCACCACGACGGATACCACGCCTTGAGCGCCTCGGCCGCCGCCCGGTCCTTGGTGACGACCTGGTCCACCCTCGTGCGCAGGCGCTCCATGCGAGGGGCGTGCGCCTCGGCCACGACATCGGGCACGCGCTGCAGGGCCACGGGCTCGTCGTGAGGCCCGCCGACGAGGTGCTTGTATGTGCGCATCAGGGACCAGGCGTCGCCGACCAAGTTCTCGTCGATGGGGTACCCGCTGATCAGCCCGTTCCAGTTGTCGATGCGTGCCTTTTGCCAGCCCGGACGCGCCGTCATGGCCCGCCAGGCCTCCGTGTCCGTCTCGCGCTGGCCGCGCTCGTCGACGGCCGACGGCGTGCGCTGGAAGACGACGAGGCGGCCCGCCCACTTGGCCAGCTCCGGGACCAGCTGCACGGCCGTGGCGCCGGTGCCGACGACGCCGACGCGCTTGCCCGCGAGGCCCGCGAGGGTCCAGTCGTCGGGCGAGCCGCCGCTGACGGCGTAGTCCCAGCGGCCCGTGTGCATCATGGGGCCGGCAAAGTCGTCGATGCCGGGCACCTGGGGCGCCTTGGGGTGGTTGAGGACGCCGCCGGCGAGGACGACGAACTGGGCGCGCACCGCCACGTCGACTTCGCGACCGCTCCGGCCGCGAACCTGGCGCAGGACAACGCTCCAGCGGCCGGCGTCGTGGTCCCAGGCGAGGGAGCGGGCGCGGGTGCGGAAGACGGCCTGGTCGGCGAGGCGCCAGCGGGCGGCAACGGCCTCGGCGTGGCGCCGCAGCTCGGGCCCGTAGGAGAAGCGGTGCGCCGGCACATGGCCCGTCTCCTCGAGCAGCGGCATGTACATGGCGCTCTCGACGTCGCACATGAGCCCCGGGTAGCGGTTCCAGTACCAGGTGCCGCCGAAGCCGCCGGCCGGGTCGACGATGCGCACGTCGGCGGGCGCGAAGCCGGCCTCGACAATGCGGACGGCGTGGACGAGGCCGCCGTAGCCGGCGCCGAGGACCAGGACCCGGACGTCGTCGCCGTCGGCGAGGCCCGGGGGGCGGGCGTCGAGGGCGTCGTGGTCGGCCCAGGGGTCCTGGGCCAGGCCGGCGAGGCGGCTCGACGAGGGGGAAAGGCCGAGTTCGAGGTACTGGGCATCTCCGTCTGGGCGCAGCCGCTTGTTCTTTTCCGCTTGGTACCGGCTGGCGATGGTGGCCAGGTCAGGGGCCCCGGCCATGGCTGTGGATGATTGGCACGGGCTGGTGAGCTGCAGAGGGATGGCGGTTGATGGCGGTGAATTAGGGGGAGCACTCTTACATGGAGATGGTCGGGCCCATCCATCATGACCGCATGCACTCAGCGCTCTAGGGCTGTTCTAATGCACCATCACCACATCCTCGTCATCATCATGGGACACGGGGTCCATAGACTCCATCCATACAACAAACCATTGAATATGCACAGCACGCACCTTGCCCGTCCACCCAATCGGCGACTCATGTTTGATTCTTGCGTCGACCATTGAGGCCAACGATGGCCAGCGCCACTAGACAGTGATGACGGCTTTGCATTCAGATCTCTTCTCCGCACTGGAAGCAGCTCGGCAACGCCAGAGGAGCAGGGGGTCCGCCTCTGCATCTCGGGTTCCTCGGCCGAGCCTCGTTTCTCCGCCAGAAGAAGAATTGGAACAGTAAACGCCCGTTGCTCGACTTGACTCTGTATTTAGAATGAATCTACATGTCAATGCCCATATAGTTGACTTCTTCCAACGTGAACCCCTGAGGGGCCTCACGCAGCATGTTGACCCTGCATAAATAGACTCTTTCTCATATTCGCATGCACACTACAGGTAATGCATGTCCCATGATGTAGGCTCTACTGAATGGCACTGCCGATTGATGCCTGGCCATTTTTGCTCGTTTCCTGCTGTTTGTTGCCGCAAACACCCAACCACGACACCCTCAGACATTCAACACCCACAGACTCGTCCCTTGACTCAACTCAAAGCCATGACGCTCGAACCCTCGTCGTACCCAGATTTCGACGACCTGCCCAAGGTCGAGGGCATGCCGCAGGGCTGTGCCTGGGGCGTCTTTGATCGCGACGGGCAAAAGGACCTCGTCGGCACGCTCAACTTTCTCACCCCGGCCGTCGTCAAGGCCGCCGCCGCAGAGGTCAAGGACGGGGTGTCCATTTCTCTCAAGTAAGATCAAGGACGTGTAGGATGGGATTTTCTCATGGACCTCCTCCTCCCCTTCCTCTCTCCTCCTCCTCCTCCTCCTCCTCCTCTCTCCTCCTCTTCTCTCCTCCTCTTCTCTCCTCTTCTTCATACTCTTTCCTCCCCTTTCACGATACCGCTACAAAGACTGCCCGAATACGGCCAAACACCGCCAACACATCCCAGTTGGCCCCTCGACGGCCTCGCCAAGCTAGGCATCCCCGGCCGCAAACCCCCCCGGCACACCGTCCTCTACCTCCCCGACACCATGCCCGGCATCCCCCCCGAGGCCAGCAGCTGGGACGACGAGCTCGACTTCAACACGCAGTCCAGCAGCCAGTGGGACAGCCTGTGCCACGTCCAGCACCTCCCCTCGGGCCTCGCCTACAACGGCCTCCGCCCCGACGCGCGCGCCCTCGCCGCCGCCTCCACCGCCGAAAACGACATGCCTACCCTCGACCACTGGCACGCCCGCGGCGCCCTCGCCGGCCGCGGCGTCCTGCTCGACTATGCCGCCTTTGCCCGCGACACGGGCCTCTCCTTTGGCCCCTTTGACGGCACCGCCATCTCCGTCGCCCAGCTCGAGGCCTGCGCCCGCCACTTTGCTGTCGACTTCCGCCCGGGCGACGTCCTCGTCGTCCGCACCGGCGCCACCGAGTTCGTCGACGGCCTCTCCCAGCAAGAGGCCGCCCGCGTGGCCCACACCTTTCCCCGCCTCAGCGGCATCGAGGGCTCCCCGGAGATGGCCAGGTGGCTCTGGAACAAGCGCTTCACCGCCGCCGCATCCGACAGCGTCGCCCTCGAAGTCTTCCCGCCCATCAATCCCGACGGCACGCGTGCCGGGATGGAGAACCCAGGTACCATCGCATTCATATGCTGCGAGCCCCTGGAAGAAGTCGAGGAGAGGAATACATGAGCTGACCAGGACTTGACTTGTAGTTCTCCACCATTACATGCTCGGCCTGTTTGGCATGCCCATAGGCGAGCTCTGGGACCTCGGCAAGCTGTCGCAATACTGCCAAAAGACCAAGCGCTACTCGTTTATGATTACCTCGGCTCCTCTGAACCACCCGTGCCTCATTGCCTCGCCCCCAAACGCTCTCGCCATCTTCTAGACGCGACAGTCAAGCTGGACAGGACAGAGACAAGCTGCGGGTGAGAGTAGCAGAACAAAAGGGTAGATCTTAGTTCCAGACACGTGTGCGTATTGTCTGCAGACTCTTCAATCTCCAGCCTCAATAGAGGCGTAGTGTATCCAACATGTCCCTCCTCTCTTACTTACCGAGGATCTCGAGACTCGGTAGTTTTGTCTCGTAAACTCGAGCAGCCCGGGAGCTTTTCGTGCTGTGTCTTTTCTCCCGCTGCATGTACAGGCCCCGAATCCGAAGACCCAAGGGGCCATCCGCAATCACCTGTCCAAGCGTGCGTTTCTGCAGCACAAGAGCTGGGGCTGCGAACACCCTTATTCCGTGCCTTTGGGTCAGAAGGGCATAAACGTGCCAGGCCAGAACGTCGAGCAGTGAGGCATACCCCTACATTTGCCAGCCGAGGAGCGTAGCGTATTGTGCTGTGCAGGAGAAAATAGGTTCCTTGAAGGCCTGACTCGAGACGTTGCCTTTCCGTACTCGATTCATCTCCGTCCGAGTCCTCTGTCAAGCTCATCCCGCCTCGACCAATTCCGACCAGTTCTATAGGAGAAACTTCCTTCCCTCTTGAAGCGGTGCCAAGGGTATTGGTGGTGACACTTCAAGCAGCCCTCGCACACAGACTGAGAAGTGCACATGCCCGTCCTGTCGCTGCTTGACTCTGGCCGCGAGGAAGACCGGGCCGCGACAGTCCGAGACGTTTCGGAGCAGCTGTTGGTGCATACTTGGCGTGAGTTTCACTGCCGGCATACAGGCGGCGCCGGCGTTGAAACACCAGTCCAACCTTGACGCTGGGAGCACCTGTTTTTGCCTTTTTGAAGTCGTAGCGCATCTCCGAGGAGCTTGGGGCGGGGCAGCCAGAGAAAAGTGAGTTGCATGTACATATACCGCTGTACTCGACCGCAACTCAACAAGCGCAACAGCGTCGTTGGTCTAATGGTTAGGATTCAACTCTTCCAAAGTTGAGGTTCGGATTCGATTTCCGGACGACGCATTCTTTTGCTGCCCTCATCCCTTTTTGGATTATTTTCAGCCGCCATTTTTCTATACTTGCACTGCCTTCTTGTCAAAGAGCATCTAAACCTCGCCTTGTTTTTTGTTGGTTTTTTCACGTCCTTGCAGGCAGTAATTGAGAAACACCCGTCGCCTGGTTCCTAGATCCATCAGAAACTTGAGGCCTCGGCCCAAGAAATAGGGCATTAAACACGTGGACACTGTGGGTCAGAGACGACACCCTTGCACTCGGCTTCGGCTCGAGACGGCTTCACCTGTCGAGCACGAAAGGACAACACAGCACAATCAATACTGGGCTGTCGAAGCAGCCGTGGTCTTGGTATGCTTCCACTGGGCCCCCTTGTAAGTTGCAACTTCTCTTCAACGAACTCGTTCGAGCAAAGCGTTCAACTCTCCCGGGTGGTATATCATCATCGCACGCGACAAAAAGAGTCCATCAGTCCCAACGACATGTCCCGACATGTCCAAGCCCGACGCAACACCCTTGGGCCTCGCAGCGTACTGTTTAAAGCCGCCGTCGCCTTGGCTTTCTGCCCCCAGCCAGCCTTCCCTCAGCCCAGCGTCAATGCCCGCAGGAGACCGGCCTCGACGCCTACGCCTGCCAAAAACTCCAAAGCTCTCATCATCCCAGCGAGCGCAAATCATCACTTCGTTGTCTTCATCAGCAATCCAAAGAAGGCGAGGTCAAAAATACACAAGGCAGGTTCCACGCAACAAGTGGAGGACAGGCCGGCAGCGCAACCAACCTGGAGCAGCAAACGCTCTCGCAGCCGGACAGGTTTGCAAGACAGTAGGCCGACCGTCTTCCAACCCGCTCGAGAGCTGGCTGTGACGAACGACCATGACCATAAGTGCCGAAAAGCAGGCTCACGGTGCGCGTGAGCAAGCCCCAACTAAACCGCACCCAGCAAGTAAACCGTGACTTGGACTCGAGGACCATCACATCGGGAGAGCTACTGACGCACTGGGCAGCCCGAGGCAAGACAAGCAACAGCATCGAAGCAACTGCAAATCGCGGGCGCAAGACAAACATCACAAGAATAAACACGCACGCTAAGCAAGAAGCCACGGCCGAGGGCAGCAAAAAGCATGTTTTAACTGGGGTGACAAAAGAAAAAAAAAGCCGCAACCGTTGAAATTGACTGATGACAATCCACCAGGGGACTAAAATCTCCAACGCCGGTCATAATCGACTCAAGAAAATCGAGAGCGTTGTATCATGGTGACGAGCAGAGCAATGCTGGTATGAGATAAATCAGTCCCAACGCCTCAACGTCACGCCAGGCAAAGGCCTTCGTAGATTGGGCCACCAAGAACAAAAGAACGTCGTAAAAACGAGCTCCCCCAACATGCGCTTGGGTCTGGCCGTTCGAGCCGGGCGTCAACGAGCCAGGTCATTTACTGCAAAGCATGTCAGTCGTCTAAACACACTTCATCCTGGGCAGCCCATCATACCTGGGGAGGGCCAGCGGGGCCGGGTGGTCCCGGGGGTCCCTGAAGGCCAGGAGCCGGAGCGCCAAAGTGTTGGGGGCCATAGGGGCCTGGGCCGTGGCCTGGCATGCCCATGTAATGAGGCGGCGGGGGAGCGGGTCGGTAAGGGGTGCCGACGCCCGAGTTGTTCTGAGACCGGCCCCAGCTGAGACGCACGCGCGAGTTGCCAATCGGGTAGCCCTGCATCTGGTTGATGGCCATCTCAGCGGCGTGACGGTGCACAAACTGGACAAAGCCGCAGCCCTTGCCGGGTGGAATCTTGACGTATGTTATCTCGCCAAAGCCTTGGAAGAAGGAGCGGAGTTCGTCCTCGGTCACGTAGCCCGAAAGCCCGCCGACAAAGACGGTCGTGTTGTTGGGGTCCGTGAACTGGTTCATCTGCGTGGCAGGGTTATAGCCGCCGTACGGAAAGCCCTGCATTCCACCACCCCACATCTGTTGCTGCTGGGGCATGCCGCCGCCTCCCATCATGGGCCCGCCGTGGTGGCCGTGCCCACCGAACCCGTGGTTGCCGCTGAGGACAGGGAGTAAGCTCGTGCTGCGAAAGGTCGGGGATGCTCCATGCCACACGTACCGGTTCTTGGGCGTAGCGGTAGAGATCCTCATAGGTCTGTTACCACAGTACACACCCTGCATTTCAACGAGCGCGCGCTGCTGGTCGTTTTCGTCCGAGAAGCGAACAAAGCCATAGCCGCGGCTCTGGCCCGACATGGCGTCCGTCATAATCTTGGCAGACTTGCAAGACGGGAAGCGGGCCTGGAACAGAGAGACCAGGACGTATTCGTTGACCTCGGGGCCCAGATCACCCACAAAGATGCTATACTCGGGACCACGGTCGTCTCTGCAGCAAGAGGTCAGCCGGTCAGCGCAGCCAGGCAGTCGAAACAAGAAGAGCATACCGTCTATCGACAAGTCCGCCACCCGAGGCCCAGTTGAGCTTGAACTGGCGTGAGCTGTTGGGAACAGGAGTGCCGTTCAAAGTGAGAGCCTTGTTGGCGGAGTCGGGAGTCGGAAACTCAACAAAGCAGTAGCCGGCGTTTCTGTACGTCGTCTTAGTCGCCTTTGACTCGGGCAGCGGGGCGCATGGCCGAGGGCCGCGGACTGTCGACTTACCCAGAGTTCTTGTCGCGAATGACCTTAACATTGACAGTCTCGCCTGCAGCCGATAGGAAGACGCCTTTGATGAAGTTCTCATCCATCCAGGGTTCAAGCTCGCCCATCCTGAAGCGCAGCGTCAGCGACCTGCAACATGGCAACTCCGTAGATCGCTTACCAGAGCGTAGTCTTTTGCTGATCCTGGCCGCCTGGGGGCGGTGCAACAGCCGACATGTCAGTTGCCGGTGGGGTGCCGTTGGGAAAAGACATCTTGTTGCAGTATACTCAAGTTGCGTGAAGGGATCGAGAAGCTGATCTGGATGGTATATCAACAATCGGCGACCTCGACGAAGATGGTCTCTGGTGGATCTGCGAGAAGGCCTTGGTTAGCAGTCTCGATCGGGGCGTGAAGTGACGGTCGATCAATCAGGCCCCGCAGTAATAATATGGCGAGTCGTGATAGCTTTGTTACCTGGGGCCGCCCAGGACTCCGCAACAATAGGAGAATAGGGAGCCAGCAAAGCGAAAACTTTCCGGCGCACACAAAAACTAGGATCGGCGAGGACAAGTCTGGAGCACGTAACACGGCCGCGACCATACCACTTTTGATCGACCGGCCTAGGGATCACCAACAGGCAGAGTGTTACTTACCGAATGACAAATCGAGGGGAGAGGGCGGAGAGGACAAGAACGGGCGATTATTCGACTACGTTCTGTATTTCCGCTTTGAAAGGAGCGGGTTGAGGCCTCTTGGGCGGTGTTGTCGGATACGAATACCGAGAGGAGAATCTGTGTCATGTGTCAGTTCGTTGCTCTACCCGTCTACGTGCTGCGAACTGCGGCTCTTTCAAACGCATTGAGGTTGCGTTTGACGGCCACAAGGATCGGTATACTAACCTACTGGAGCCTCTGGATGCTACGCGGTCGAATCGAAACGAAAATCGGAAGCGAATCGAAAAAGGCCGGTATCCAGACCCAATGCCGAGACCCAGTAGCGTAGTCGAAAGGCAAGCTGTCAAGACGCCGACACGCCGCGTTGGAAGTTGCAAGAGAGTGCGTCGAAATATTCCGCCGGTGGCCAAGCAACAGACAACAACGACAGTGTCCAAACGGTGACTGTCGAGATGAAGCTGGAACGGGATATTCCTTTGGTGATTGGAAACCGAACGCACGCGTTACCAGAGATTCCGAAGGAACGTGTGTAACAGCTGAAACGCTCTGAAAACCACTAGAACCTACTTTGACGGTTAGTATCAACGCCCATGATTTATTTCGAACTTTTCATGTGCTCTGTGCTCCAAAAGGCTCCAAGACATGGTAAAATGAACATGCGCTCAGGGTAGGGTTGATGTCAGTCCGGCGTGGCATCCATATTCGGCGGAATCTCAGTGCTGTGTGTATGGCCAGGCTGGATTCGGCCAGTCTGGGAGAGCTGCAGCCAGGACTACAGTTTGTCCAGGTGGAAAATATCAAGCGCAGGTGAGCATGATCCGATTCCCAACATGAAGAGGACTGCCAGCAGTTGGTTCTGATGCGTCCGAGCCGAATTATCCGCCAGGTCCAGGAAAGCGCCGGCACAGGAAACTTGCTATCCGGCGTCTGAGGTGTTTCCAGCGGACGGGGAGTAGGCAAGATCGTTCAGGAAGTATATCGTGTCGCTTTGAAGACAAGCATTGACGCATACTGTTGATGTGTGACCAGGCGAATCTATGGATACCGACAACTCGCGTTACCTGAGGCATCACGGCGATTGAATTTTGGGGACTGTCGATGAAGAGGTTTGAGACGGTCTGTTGCGAATCACGCCCCGCCCATGTAGGTGCTGGCTCCAACCACTCTGGAAGCGAGGGCTATGTGGCGACGTCTCGGTACGTCGAGCGACAGGGCGCGCCCATCGGCGTATGCCCATGACAGCAGGCGCGGAAGCGTGAAATGCTCTCCGGTCGATGCCGGAGAAGCGCAATTTCGGACCCATTTCCCCGTGTCGCCATGTCAAAATGGTTGATGCCTAGCATACCCGAGGTGAGGCGCTCAGATGATGCGTCTTGACGGCACGTGCGCGGCGGCGAGATGTCGGCTCAACGTCCGGGCGGCATCGAGGTTGATCGGTGTCGAGCCATGCTCAAGGCGCGCTCGATTCAGAGTGAATGGGTGCATGGCGCATGCGGCCTGATGTTGCGAAGAGGGCGAGTCGAGTCGCGGCGCACAAGGCACCGCCAACCCAGTGGAGGGGAACTGCTCCGTCGTCGCGGGCCGTGGCTAGGGTCCTCTGCGTGTTGAGACCTGTCGCAATGGGTCCAGGGCCGACGACTTCGCATGCGCACTCGAGCGTCTCGTTTGAAGGATTGACGTTGGCGATTTTGTCATTGCCATCGAGGGGTAGCACCGGCCAGAAGGAGATCTCAACCCGGAGGTGCAGGACGAGCCACGGACAGATGGGGAATCGAGAGCAATGATCAGTCGAGGGGGAAATGGAAAAGGATACTCACTTTTAGGCGCCGGCAAAAACAACCGTAACTCTCTCGGCCAACGTCCAAAACACGCGCAAAGGAAGAGTCGTGAGCGATGATGGGGGGTTTGAGGTGAGGAGGGAAGAAAAAAAGAAGAACGTGGGCCAGTGGAGCGGAAGGACGGACGAGCTTTTTTTTTTTTTTACACCTTCCCTGGCCAGTCGAGTCGTGACCGATAGGGTACTTGCTGCGACCCTCTCGATCTCTCGCTGTTGGGCAGGACACGCACAACAAGGCCCGCACTGCAAAGCCTGCACTGGGTCGCGCGCGGGAATCAGCTTAGGCGAAGGCAGGGTAAATTGTCGACGGGGGAGGGGGGTGGGCGTGCGGCGGGCTCGTCGACGAGGGGGGAGGCGTGTGTCTTGTCGGCGCCAGCCAAGGGTCTCCGATCTTTGGGCCGCTGACTCCGAGTTTTACTAATAAGGTTGGCGGTGTCGAGCTAGGCGTTGGCAACTGGCGCTTTAGTTTGTGTGTCTGCTCGAGAAGGAGAGACATACTGCCGATGAAGCAGGCGAATAGCTGCTCGCTCCTTGCGCATCCGCCTGCTGGGCAGCACGCTCTTGGAGGGCGGAGATGAACCAGTACACCAACAGCTATACACCGTGTCAACGGATGGGTCGATGTACTGTAGGTCACCCGTCTCGAGATCGGATGCCGTCGAAACAAGGGGGGGTGCTGGAGGGCTGCTTTGGTTGCGGGGAAGGGTCGAGAGCCGCAGGAGGGAGTCCCGAAGCGGAAACGACGCTGACGATGCGGACGGAGAGTGTCGAGCATGTACTTCTTTAATCGGCCGGAACTGGTGGGAGAGGGATGATGTCGAGGTCGTGCTGGATAATGGTTTTCACCGACTTCTTTGTGCGCAGACGACATGGGCTGCGATGGCCGTATACTGGATTCCGGGCTACGGGTACTTGGGAGCTGCTGTGGCTGTCACCGGTTCAGGTGTATATTCTGGAGCTTCCCGGGGCACTGCTTAGCGCCAGCCGGCTTGTGGCACAGCCACCCTACAGAAAACCCGGCGGGCCTACCCTATGTCAAGTCCTTATATTTGTCCAGCCGTGTCTGCGGATGGCCTACATCCTCCGACATCTCTCGAAGCCCTTGGAGACCGTCGCTGGCTTGTTCCAAGCGGTCGGCATCCATGTCATGTGGCTGTTTGCATCTCTGGCCGCGGGCTGTTCCAACAGCTGCTCTCCTTGCACACGGTCGCGGGCAACGCCTCCAGATCCATCACCTTTGCGGGCACAGTTGACCACTGCAGCATCCTGTGCCTCCAACACCAAGGTTCGGCCAGGCAGCGGGCACAGCCTGCAGCGAACATCGTGGCTTGTTTGCTCGACCATATGGACATGTCCGCCTGCGCTGGCAGCAACCCCGTCTGCCGGTCCAAACAGAGGGAGTCTGAACAGTCACAAGCCCCTGTGCCCAGTCATGGCATCTGGGAGATCCGCAGCGGCCGGTCCTGTTGTGCGGCGACGATCAACAACGCTGTTCGTGCGAGCTACCGCAACCACGCTGGCTCAAGATTGGGGGGGAGGAGGGGCAAAAGCTCGAGGGATGCGTCTTGCTAGGGCTGCCTTTTCTGCAAACAGAACGGACCAGAAAGGCAAAGGGAAATGGACGCCCTGACTAGCTCGTTCCTCTCGCAACATCCATCGACTGACTACACCTCCGGAAAATCATGGCTGCATCTTGGGCGTGGCACTGCTGTGCAAACTCTCCCGGACATTGCAAAGCACAAGAGTTTCGTCAACTGCAGCCTTGACCAACCAGCCAACAGCAAAGTAATCCGCTCAGGGCAAGTGTCCTCTAGCTTCAAAAGCCCGCCGGCGACATTTCGGGCCTACCGCGCCGTTTGCGGCCGGGCACCCTGTGTGGGCTCAAGCCGTCGCCGTCCTCTCTCCGGAGGCGTACGCGGCCGTCTCGAGACGTATGAAGACCCAGGGGTTCGACTGGGCGTCTTCAAGTCGGCACACATCGATATCCAACAACCACTCTCACCCACCGGTCATGGGCTCCTCGAGCTCATGGTACACAAACAAGCAGCACTGTGGCAACATCGACAGCGGCAGGCAAGGCTTTTAGACTTTGCAGGAATCAGTGGATCCCGGCGGGCCTGGCAAAAGCCAGACTGTCCCTATTTTCATACCTGCCGCCAAGGCCATGCTGGTACATACACTGGCTGTATCACATCTCAACAGCAAGCGGAGTGTCCCTATCCGACTGACGAGTGCACACTTCGCACAGGTCGCTGTCTCGCTCCGTTTTGTTGATCAGAAGTCGGCGTCTCGGGCTATTACAGTACATACAGTTGCTCTGCGACCGGTACGACGAGATCGAGCCAGCCAAGCATTGTCTCGGCTGTGCCAACGCTGCCCTGCATGTCTCTCCGGGCAGCCCCCTTGTCATATCCCTCTCTTACCAACTCGGCTTCCCTTGCCTGAATCGATATTTCTTTGCCCCTGCTCTAGCCGTTTCGTCTTATAACTCCACGCATGTATGTACTCTGCTCTGGCCACTGGAGGTGAGTCCGCTGCATGGAATGCAATCCCGCGTCGAGCCCACTCTTCACTTTCTTCAACAAGCGGAGGAGAAAAGAGCAGCTCGTCTGTTCCCCCCCCGTCGCACGGCCCATTGTCACTTGACGGCCCGATCCTCGCCAAATCGTTCCCCCGTGCTCTTTGATATGTCTCTGCGCTCCGTCGCCTGTGGGGGCCATCAAGTGTCTCGCACGAAATGACGCCGAGAGCCCTAGTCGCACCGCGGCCACGCCCTGTGCACCGTAGCACCGTGGGTACTACTCTGTACTTACCTGGACATCAGGAGCACAGGGTCCTGCACGCCGGAGTGTCGCGGCCAATGCGCTCAGTACAGACACATGCCATGCCAAAAGAGGTCAGGTCTCAACCCCTCATTTTGCGCACACTCGGCCTGCTCGGGATAGCTTCAGTCAGTGATCCAACCAGATGCCCCTTTCGCCATGTGGTGAAGCCCTGGCTGGCGGCGTCTGGTTGAGCCGAACCCCTCCCACCCAGACAGCCCGCGTCATTCCCTGTTTCTGATGCCAACGTTCGCACTCAACAACGACACTTCTGCGCACTTGGCGTCAAAGCGCATCTCGCCAGCCAACGAGCGAGAACGATCGTGTCTGGTACCTGATGGTTCTACCCACCCTTTCCCCCCCGCCAATTTCCATCCTCCCTACCGTGCATGGTGTGGGCACACGACTGCAAGGCCACCAACCACGCCGTTGTCTGCACATTTCGCTATGCAAGGCTCGATGGCCCAACCCAGGGCAGTGGAGCGATCTCGTTAATCATTAGCCGCAGGCGTGACCGCGTGCTGCGAGATACTGCACTATCAGAAATACCAGAGACAAATAAATGGCTGGCCTGGATAGAAGCAGGGCGGGCGACCACACGGGCCCCACAGGCACCCAAAAGCAGGGGTCGGGGCGGCCGACAACTGTGCACTCATCACTGATGGGCAGCCTGATTTTGGTCGCAAGGGTTTGCCAACATCATGGCAGATGACGAGATTTCGTCCCAAAGACTCGGATGATGACGCTTGTCAGAGGATCGACACCCAGACCCCTGCTCAGCCACGACGGCGTCAGCTGAAAAGCTGCCGGCTCGAAACATGGGCCCCCAAACACACTAACAACGGGGGGCATCTTTCGCAACTCAGGCCAAAGAAGAACCAGATGGATTGCTGGTATCTGACGAACTCGAACGGGTGCGCAGTTCCTGCGGCAGAAAGCCCTTCCGGTCACAATATGCCACACCCCCCAGCACGCCATAAGGGGAAGCACCCTAATTACCGAATATCCATCCCTTGGACCTCGCAGGTACATGCCGTATATGTACTCTTTGCTTCTGTCGGTGGCGTGTCTCTAGCCAGTGCGGGGGCCGCTCTCCCTCGCAACGCTCTTATTATGTGTCCTAAACCCCTTTGCTGGCTGCATCAACAAAGGTCACCTGGCCCAAGAGATGGGGGCCGAGGGAGAGACGAACACGCAATTGCGAGCGACAGGCCTCCCGTTGTTCGGAGTTGAAATCCGACATCGTGGTTGTGGTCCTCCTGTTCCTCGCCCCCGTGTAACTACTCGGAATAGTCCATCCGGCCCGCCGAGCAATGCTGTTGCATCGAGCTTGGGTTGAGAGGCAAAGTCCGGCTGCGTAACCAGCTTTCGGAGCAGACCACGGGTGCTGCAGAAGCGGAGAGCTGGGCCAAAGTCGTCGGCGCGGGAGCGGCGCGGGTAGCGAAACGTGCCGTTGGCCATTCGGCGTGATGTTGACGGCATCGAGCAAGGTTCTTTTGGCCGTGTCGCGCCGGTGCACAGGAGCCATTTCAAGGCAGCGCAGAAAACGCCATGTACGGCTGCTGGGGAGACGAAAAGTCTCGCATTATGCTTGCCAGATGCATCACTTGTGCCTATAGTGAGGAAGAATGTCTTAGGCGCTATCCAGACTGACAGCAACCAAGGGACATGATATTACTGCTGCTTTGGTGTAGAAAGCTTAGCCTGCCTACCTAGCTAACTGCATCCATCATAACCGAGTCTTCGTTCGAGACAGTGACCTGCACGTTATGCGCTCCCTCCCGAATTCTGTGCTCCCTCCGAATCTGCTGTAACGAAACGGGCCGAATTACCGGCTTTGAAAGCTTCAAATAGTGGATCGCATCACCATGAGACTTGACAACTGCACCAACATCCAGCAGTTCCTCGACAATAACGCATCCGCCGCCACCATGCTCGAGTGCGACGGCTTCCCAACCCCGGATCACAGGAGGATGCAGAGCGAATTCCCATGTTCCTCTCCAGGTTACAACAGCAGGCTGCCCGTCCCCCAATTGCCTCGTATCTGAAGAGCATCGCCGATCCCTCTCGTCCGTTCCATATCTTCATTGTTTCAAGTTTTGGCATCTTCATGGCCACTGCTGCTGCCTCCTGGAGCATGTCGCCGATCTCGCTCGGGCTCTCATCGGGCGGGAGTAGTCGTGAAGTAAGCACAAGCGAAGTCAGGTTGGGCCACTTCCAGGAGAGTTCGCAAGCATGGAAGAAATAGCTGGCATCCACCGGGAACGACGCTGAGAGATGTTCAAGCTTGAGACTGGCGTTGACCACCATTTGGCTAACACCAGAGTTCGGGACTCGAATATGTTCACAATCCGTAAAACTAGGTGGTTACTGTTGATTAAAGTTTTCGAAGAGCACGAGTCTCCGTAATTTGTTGGAAGCGAGCGACTCGAAAAGCGATCGGTAGGCTACATTAAAGACGAAGATTAGTAGGTGGTCCCCGGTCAACAAAATGGCATGGCAGAGAACAGCGAACGGTCGCAACAGTACTCACATTTGTCCGTCCACCTCGGCTGAGACTTATCCCATTCCCTCCAAGGCTCGTAGTGGATCTCCTGGAGTCTGGGAAGCCGGGCAAACATCTGTGCCAGCGATGTCGGCTTCCATCGTCGGCGGTTCTGCTGACGTAGAAGTATACCTGTTACTGCTGGGGCTGATGGCAGTTGCTGCCACCATTGGTTTTCCTGCTCGTCATCATTGAACGGTCCTTCGCCCATGATTTCCTCGAAAACTTTGTAGGTAGCATTGTCGGTCGGAGCGAAAGCTCGGCTGCCAGCAATCCAGCCATGCTAGTGGTGATCAACTTTGGCTACCATCGCCTGCTCTACGCATCGATTCCGGCCGCACTCGTCCGAAGGAGCATCAGGCCCAAAGGTCAGGTATTTGAACCAATGCTCTGAGTCGCTGGGCGAGTGAACGCTGACATCGAGCAGCAAGTCGCCGTTTGGCTCCCAGGTGCTAAGTGCTGAGAATAGATCCTGGAATGCTGTGGTGATGAGGATATTGTCCTTGTTGCTGACGCCCCATACTGCCGGATCTTGAGGTGCACACTCGGTGCAATCATACTCTTGGAGTTCCAAGCAAAGCCATATGTAGCCCACGAGAGCCCGATTGCGATGAACAGTCGAACCAAAATCGGCGAGGCGTGACGGTGTCAGTCTGATTCGGGCGAAGTTGTGCCGCTCGATGATCGTCTGCAACTCTCGCGACACTGACGAAGCGAGCCAAGCTGCAACCGTCCTGCGGTAAGACGTCGAGGATCACAAGCCGGGTCTCTGCGCGCAGGCAGTCCCAGGGGTCTTGTTGACTGTCATTAAAGACATTGGTGCCATATTCGTGAACAATGACAGGAAAGAGGGTCGATGCACTGCTTGAAGGAGGTCGTAAGGCGAGAGGCGATAAGAAAGAGCGGAAAGGTTGGTATTAAGGAGCTGTGAAGAAGAGAGATGAGCAGAGCAGCGATTTTTATTTGCAGACACCTTCTTGTAAGATCTCGGCCTGATTGCGCAGATTGAGCGTGTGACTCTTGCCGGCTGTGGTGCGCTTGAGCTTTTGAGTGAGCATGGTTCTGTAAAACTCTTAGCTCGCGCATTTTGCCGTGGAAAAAGAGACTGGGAATAGTGTCAAATTGCAACAGGGCTAGACATGCTGCTACCTTCGCGCGCCATGCGCCCTTGGTTGTGTTGCAGCCTTCAAATTCCTCGATAACGACCAAAGTAGCAGCCAGCTCTATATTTCAAGGACAGCAATATCTCTGTAAGTATGAACTTCTTCATGTTACATGTCATGGGGTTAGCCCTTGTTGTTGTTGTTGTTGCTTTGCTTTGGTGTTGGACCAAGCCTTCTTATGCGTGCTCAATTGACAAAGCTGTCGTTTAATCAATTTCGCTCTCTTTTGCTGCATGCCACACTTTGCCTTTGCAGTGACTGAGGGGTTTGGTAGCGCGACCACTGCTTTTGCCCACCAGGCAAAGACTCTTACATTATTGCTCTTTCCTATATTGGCGTCTATGTGGAGCTCCGTTGGCCGCCTCGTACTCTACTAGCAACTTCGCGACTCTGGTGGCAGTTACGATAATCACAGCAACCGTCACAGTCACAACATGTGCAAGCTACCTACCCTTGCGCCTGCCGCATAACGCAATCGCCTATATTAATGCAAGTAATATAGCTTCCTTCAATTAGTAGACTACTTCTAGTAGCTAAACAGCATTATAGACTGCTTGCTATAGCCCTTGAAACTGTCAAGCCACTGAGGTGGTGGAAGCAGGCGAGGGCGTCAGGGACGCTCCCGGAGGCACCATGTAAGAGACAGTTCCAGGTATCTGTTTCTGGCCTATTTAGTAAGGGACCCTGTTAGCCTCTGCACACCATGGACATATATGTAGTTATATCCGCAGATGCACTCTTTCAGGAAGGACAGCGCAATCTACACACTCTCTCTCAATGCAAGGACTCCATGGGTAACTACTTGAGTGATGATTGAATGGTCGTTGTGCCCAGGACTAATGCCCAGGTACAGACTCTGCACGTACCTCGAGTGAGCATATCCGTGGTGTGGTTGGTGTTCTGGAAATTTCGGCTTAGTCATCGCCGCGGCCTCGTCAGACGCCTGCTGGCTGGAGCTTAGCATCGCAGGGTCGTCACCGAGAGGCTGCCTATTCTTGCCACTCGAGGCCGTAAAATACAAACCCGAGACGATGCTTACGGCGCTCAATCGTCTTCTTCCGCCCTCGACTTTGTGATACGCCTTCGTCTCCGATACCGCCAGCGCACCGTCATGGCAGCTCTCTCGTCGGAACAGCGGGAGCTCCAGCTGGTGGAGAATGTCGAGTTCAAGATCCTCGCCGTGGCCAACAAGGAGGACAAGCTCCAGCACCTGCTGCAGCTCTACCTGACGCCGCTGATACTCAAGGCCGCCAGTAGCCACGGCTCGGTTCGCGAGAGGGTGCGTTCTGCGGGCTGACACTGTGCGCTCACCGTTGACGCCCTCGCTCCAGGTGATACGGGTATTGGCCCGGCTCAAGACCTTTATCCAGCCTCCGTCGTACGCCTCTACCGCTGATCCCAATGTTGGACCGTGACTTACATGGACTCGTAGAATTGTGCTGCCCGTCAAGGCACTGCTGGAGCAGTACAAAGCCAACGAGTCTCCCGTCATTAAGCAGCTCGACCTGTCCTTTATCCAGCACAGTCTGGACAGACTGGACGCCGAGGATCGCGTGCCTCTCATTCCCATTGCCCTACAGGGTCTCGCCGCCGATGAGGGCCATCCTAGGGCCACCAGCATACTCAACATTGTCCTCCGACTGCTTCTCGACTCTCGGATACCCCCTCGCGGAAGCAAAGATGACGAGGCATTCAGATCTTCAGTTGGTCTCTCAGACGCCGCCGACGCGAGATATCTTTCCCATGTCATTGGAGTCTTCTTCCGCCTACGCGCCCCTACTGGCGTCCAGAGCTTGGCGCAGTCTAACCCGGCGCTTTCTCGACAAGAGCTGGAACTCTTCGCCATGGAAAATTCCGACTCCGAGAAAGTCTTCCGGCGCCTGTCTGAGCTCAAAGCCAAGCTGGTGGCCTTCTTGGCTAGCGGGGCTTTGACGGATGACGAAAAGCTTCTCCCTGCTCTCTATGCCGCGGCGGGCTTCGACAACAGGGTCGCCTCCACGGCCGAGGAGATTATCAAAAGGAGCTCCGTCTCCATGGAGAACGAGGCGTTGGTCAAAAGCCTGTTTCACGCGCATTCCATCTTGCCAGCAGCCTATCGAACCCGCATCCTCGGCATGCTGTCCAAGTCTGCTGTTTCGACGACAATGACAGACAGCATAGCGGGCGTCGTCGAGCGTGATTTCGCGCCGCTGCGTTCAGAGGAGCCGTCTGCTGCTTCCATGCAGCCAACAAGCGCCCTGGAACGAACCAAGCTTCACAACGCACTATTCCAGTACCTGTCTTGGGTCGCCCGGATCGGACCGTCGCAGCCGGGATTCGCCATTGGCCCTCCGCTCATCCGCAGCATGACGACTTATATTGAGACACAGGGCTGGCCTGCTCCGCAGAACTCGTCTCACGATGAAGTCAACCTACGGTCCAAGGCCTACGAAACCATCGGAATGCTAGCAAGAAGCGCCGACCTGTCTGTGAAAGAGCGTTTGGAGCTCGGTGCTTGGCTGTTCCGCTCGCTGTCCGAGGATCCCACCAATGACGCGGTTGTCAACATCGACGGCGCACTCTCGAGTCTGACGGCTGGTATCCCGCCCAGCATCGGGGGCGACCAAGAGCGGCTAAGGACCATGCTCCTTACGTACATGTCGCTTCCCGATGAAGCCCCTGCCGTGAGAAGCACACGTCACGCTGTGGTCAAGTGGGCGAACCAGTGTCTTCCCTCTTCAGATATCCGTGGCCGGTGGATCGACATTTTGGCAGTAGCTGGGCGTTTGAATGAACGGAGTGACGTGGTCGAGCAGGGCCACAAGGGGCTGGATCCTTGGACGTATTTCGCCCATAGCGAGTCCAGGCTCCCCTTGCCTGACTGGAAGCATATGGTCGTCACCTTCTTCAACTCTCTCATTGGGCCACATCAGCCGTCTGGTCCGGCATCCAGCGGCAGCTCGACAACTGCGTCAAGCGCCACCGTCTTCCAAAACTTCCCGGGAGGACGGATCCAGGCGTTTCCTGTCGCACTCCGGTACTGCAAGCAAATCATGCTGCTCGCGGCTCTCGATGACTTTAGCGTCCAGCCGGATTGGATGCAGGCGCTGGACGCACAGGTCAAGACAGATGTGAAATGCAGAGACAGGGTGCGAGCGTACCTGGGGACTGTCGACGGCGCCCACATCGTCCTGTATCTCAAGTCGTGTCTTGTAGGGGCTTTCCTGGAAGACTCCCCCATCGTCGAAGAGTGCATCAGATGCTTCGTCGATGTGGCCTCCTTGAGCCCGGAGGGTCCTTTGGGTGGCCTGGTAGACGTCAGTTCCGGCCTTCTTGGCTTGATCAGGTCCAACAAGAAGGAGGTTCGAAGTCTGGGCGCCAGGGCTTTGGGCATACTTGCCGCACACCCGGCCAACACATCCGACAGCGTCATGTTCTGGCGCACAACCCTGTGCTCGTTATTTGCCGATGCTGAACGTCTTGTGGGATCCGACGCGAACGCCGCCGACGGTGCATTGCTCGCGCTTGGTTATCTCAACTCTCGATCTGTCTACTATGACCGCGATTTCCCCAGAGACCTCGACTACCCCCTGCACCTTCTCGTCGATAAAGCCGGATCCTCGTCGCTCCATGCTTCCGCGCTGGAATCCTTTTCTCAACTGTGGTCCGCCAAGCTGGCGTTGCCCCCTGCAGATGGAAAGTACTCTGCTCGGATCGTAGTCGAGAGGCTCTCAGCCGAGGCCAAGAAGGGAAACGAAAGAGCCGTTGCAGCTCTGGGAAGTCTTGCCATTGGGTTAGATGAATCTGAGGACACTGAGCTGGTCGAGGCTGCTCAAGACGGCGAGGATGGGCCAGGTCGCGGCGTCTTGGGCTTGATTCTCAAGGAGCTGCTTGCCCTGCACGAAGTGAAGCAGGTCGAGCTTCAATTCACCGTCGGAGATGCAATCACCGCCGCCGCGGCGCGCTGGGAGTCAGACTACGTCATCCTGAGGCTGGACGTCGAGGCACGCAGCTCGCAGTTCCGTACCGGTGTGAGAGCGACCCTCCTCGAAGCTGTTCTCGGAAGACTTCTGCAAGGCTCCAAGGCTACGAAGCCGTCCCTCCTCAAGGCGTCTGGCATCTGGCTCTTCTGCATCGTGCAGTATTGTTCGCACCTACCACAGGTTCAGGCCAGGCTGCGCGAGATCCAAGCTGCCTTCATGCGGCTGCTCACCGCGCGAGACGAGCTTGTCCAGGAGACGGCATCTCGCGGCCTATCCCTCGTCTACGAACGAGGCGATTCCGATCTCAAGTCTGCGCTGGTTAGGGACCTCGTGTCTGCCTTTACAGGATCAGGAACGCAGCTCAAAGTGGGCGAGGAGACGGAGCTGTTTGAGCCTGGCGCGCTGCCAACAGGGGAGGGGAGCTCGGTTACGTCGTACAAGGACATTGTCAACCTGGCTAACGAGGTGGGGGACCAAAGGCTAGTCTACAAGTTCATGTCGCTGGCAGCCAACGCGGCGACGTGGTCCACGAGGTCAGCCTTTGGTCGATTCGGGCTCAGCAACATTCTCTCCGAGTCAGAGATTGATCCCAAGCTCTACACGAAGCTGTACAGATACCGATTCGACCCCAACCCCAATGTGCAGCGTTCCATGGAGGACATTTGGAAGGCCCTTGTCAAGGACTCGAATGCCACGCTCGACGCACACTTTGACGCCATCATGGAAGATCTCTTGAAGAGCATAATTGGCCGAGAGTGGAGGGTACGACAGGCTAGCTGCGCGGCCATTTCTGACCTTGTTCAAGGACGGCCGTTTCCGCAGTACGAAAAGTACTACAGAGACGTCTGGACGGCGGCCCTCAAGGTGCTGGACGACGTCAAGGGGAGCGTCAGGGAGGCCGCGCTCAGGCTTTGCATGGCCTTGTCAAACAGTCTCGTCCGTCAACTGGAAGAGGGCAACCACGCGGCAGCGGCAAAAGCCATGATGCAGGAGGCACTGCCCTTTCTCCTCTCCGAAAAGGGCGTGGAGAGCTCGGTTGAAGACGTCCAGATCTTTGCCACCATTACCGTACTCAAGATATCCAAGCACGGCGGCAAGGCCCTACGGCCGTTTATCCCAGGCATGGTGACCCAGCTTCTAGGGCTCCTCAGCACCATCGAGCCCCAGCAGATCAACTATCATTACCAAAGGGCTGGAGAGGAGAGTCGCGATAAGATTGACCGACTGCGGTCGCAAATGGTGAACCAATCACCCATTTCGGAAGCAATCGAGAACTGCCTGCGCTTCGCCGACGTCGAAGTCATGGCCGAGCTCGGGCCGCGACTCGAAGCGACCATCAAGAGCGCCATAGCAATGCCAACCAAGATTGGCTGTAGTAGGGTGCTGACGACGCTGGCGACGCGTCACGCAAGCGACATTGCATCCGTGTCGGGCCGCTTCATGCAGCTGCTCGAGAAGCAGGTGGTGGACAGGAACGACGAAGTCAGCCAGGCGTACGCCCGCGCCGCGGCATACGTGATGAGGGCGGTCCCGGACGAGGCCCAGGCGCGATTCTGCGAGCGGTGCATCAGCATGTACATGCAGGCGGAAGACGAGAGTCGCCGTCAAAAGATTGCCGACGCCATGGTCGCTCTCGCAAAGGTCTCGCCCGACCACTTCACCGCCCACGAGACGGAGCTTGTGCCGTTCTCGTACCTCGGAGGCAACGATTGCGATGAATATACCCGCAAGGTGTTTCAGGAGGTGTGGAACCAGCATGCGGGCAGCAGCCGTACCGTGGTTCGGTACGTCCCGGAGATTGTTGCGTTGGTTCAGCGATGTCTAGATACAGCTCAGTGGTCGCTTCGACACACGGGAGCCTTTACCGTTGCCGCCATGGTCGCCGACGTCGCCAGCGCCAGCGACTCCACGGGCGGGATGGGAGAGGCGAGCCTCAAAGCCATCTGGCCGCTGCTGGACAAGACGATGGCGCTGAAGACGTTCCCCGGCAAGGAGAAGCTGCTCGAGTCGTTCCCCAGGTTTGTGGAGCAGGGGCAGCTCCTCTGGAAAAAGGACGAGGAGGTTGCAGCGCAGATGAAGAAGATTGCCCTGCGAGAAGCAAAACGAAACAACGACGACTATCGGGTCCACGCTTTTCGCTGCCTGTGGCGGTTTGCCAAGGCAAGAGACGACCTGGACATGCTGCAGGAAATTGCCGAGATGACGAAGCCGTATCTGGAGGCTCAGAAGGACGAGGACAAGATGGACGTGGACTCCAAGGGAGGCACCAAGCAGGAGGACCTCACCTTCAAGACAGCCAAGAGCGCTTTCGAGGCCGTTGCCCGCGGATATGCCCGGTCCTCAAGTAAGGACTTTCGACGCTCCCTCCGAGACATCATCGACACTCTCGGGCCATATCTCTCGAGCCCCCAGTTCGACATCATCAAGCGCGAGACATGGTACGACTGCGTCTGCGACATGATGGCGGACGGCACCAAGATGACAGGTCCAGCCGGACCTGCGCCGTCAGCGCCGTTTGACGGCAGCGGGGCACTGACGGCCTTGCTGGAGAGCCTGGACCTGGGGCGGGCAGAGGCGGGGACGGAAGCGCAGAGACTGGGGCGGGCCAAGGCGGTATCTGCGACTCTGCGGGCTAGAATTGACGGGGTGTTTGGGAAGGCCGAGGTGGCCAAGGCGCTGGAGGAAGCGATCAAGGCGGCGATGGGCGAGGAGCGGGCCTTTGATGTGCAAAAGGCGTGGAGGACTGCGCTGGACGACGTACAGGAAGCGCTCAGGCAGTGATGGGAATAGTGTAGCCAACATGGGATTTCTGTCTACGACAACTGCTTGTTCTCTTTGTAATGCACCATGTGAGTTGTGTGGTGTGTTGGTTTAGTTTAGTTTAGTTTAGTGTATTTTCCGTCCAGCAACTTTTGGTCGCTCAGGTCTCCGCAGGGGAGCACAGGACGTGCTGAGCTAGCAGGTGTCTACATGCTACATATCGTACACTTCACCCACTATCCAGCATTTCATCGGCTCAACGGCGCTCATGACAAACCTGTTGCCCGTCAGCGGGACGTCCAGGCATGAAGAGAAAGCTGTCCCGTGGTCAGATCAGCCAATTTGCTTCTGGGGCCTTGCAGCCCTTGATGACCTCGGCGATCGCATGGTCGCGAGACCTTGACGCCGCCGAGATCGGAGCAGGTAACAGAAAGGATTGAGAGGAAAAGGTAGGGTGAGAGAGGAGAATGATGACCGTCTAGTGGCGTGGGCAGATCCTCCGAAGAAGGAGCTCGCTTTCGCCAGCCTGACGAATTTGTCAAAGTCCTTGCCGATTGCGCGGTTGATGGCTGCAGCCGGCCAAGGTGCAAGCCGCATACGATGCCGTGGCGCAACCTTTCTGCAGTAAAAGATGTGTGCTGGCTCTTTTCGTCTTCCGCACGAGCACGTCAGTCGCGCATTGTCGTGACCAAACCTTTCGTGGTAGTCAGCAAAATCCCCATGGTGGGTTCTTGCTGCAAGCAAGTTACGAAGCAGGGGCCGAGAGAGCGCCAATTCTGACGGGCAGCTGGTTGTGGCTTTGTGGTGTGTTGGTTATTATTATTATTATTATTGTATTTTCCGTCCAGCGACCTTTAGGTCGCTCAGGTCCCCGAGACGGGGCACAGGACGTGCTGAGCTGCTGGAAGTCTACTATCGCGGAGTAGGCCCACAATACGCGAAACGAAACGAGTACCAATCCGCGTCTTCTGCCCCTTCCACAGAACGTAAACAATCCACCATTCAGCATTTCATCGGCTCAAAGGCGCTTCTTTGCTCAGCCTGCTGCCCGTCAGCGGGACGTTCAGGCGCGACAGCCATGTCTTTCGTTTTGGCCTCACAGGGCCGGTTCCGAGATGAAGTCCCCGTGGTGGGTTCTTGCTGCGAGCAGATGGTGGAGCAGAGGTCGTGGAATGGTAAGTTCTGGCGGGCAGCCAGTCGTGGCATCGAGGTCGAGGACCCTGTACTGTTGGGGTGCAGAAACTTCCCACCAGGCTTTGAATGCGTCTTTTGGTCGCTGCCTAGCGACCTTGCGCAGATATGCCAGCGTCGGGAGAGCGTCTGCAGGCTCGGGTTGAGAGGTTCCTGCCTTTGCTAAGGCGTCTGCCTGCTCGTTACCTGGGATGTTGGTGTGGCCGGGGATCCAGCGGATCTCAGTGGCACCATGTTCTGCGGCCAAGGCCTGGAATTCCAGGAACTCCTTCTGGGAGGAATCTTGTGGTGTGTTGGTTGTTGTTGTTGTTGTTGTGTATTTTGCGTCCAGCGGCTCAGGCCGCTCAGGTCTCCGCGAGGGAGCACAGGACGTGCTGAGCTAGTTAGAGAAGTGTCCCGAATGAGTTCCCTCGAAAAAACCACTGTCCATCTAAATGCACCCAGCGCTCGTAGTTCGCTACCCGTGAACAACCCCTTCTGTCCCTATCCAGCATTTCATCGGCTCGATGGCGCTCGTGTCAAGCCTCGTACCCGTCAGCGGGATGTCAAGGCAAAGTGTCGGGTGGTCGCAGCCACAAAGAATTGGTCAACCCTTGGTTTTGTCCGGTCAGAATTCTCTCGCTCGCAGCCAAAACTGCTGCCGCAGTCCACGCTCCAGTAACCAAGCCGTGGAAATGACTGGGAGCGGCGGCAGGAAAAACTCTTGGAGGGGATCAGAGGCTGGCTTTGCAGCTTGCCCTCAGGGAGAAAAACCTCCGCAACCGGCCACCGTTGTTTAGAAGGGCGGGCCTTCCAATACCCATAGCTCCTTGGTTCCGAAGAGAGCCATGAGGTCCGAGTGGACATGTTGTCGAGACCGGCTTCGCAGAGGAATATGAACTCTCCTAAGGTCTTCCTCTGTGCTGTTAGGGTCACGATGGACCCCGCAGCAAAAGCGCGGTCGGGTGGCCTGTAGATCCTGTCCCGGCTAACGAGCCACTAACAGCTCCGCGGGTGAAGAATTTTTACAGGGAGAGTTTGTGTGGTGTGTTGGTGGTCTGAGCAACGCTGAGCTCTAGGGTAGCCCCCGGACTGTAACGAGCAGTAACTCCGGAACCGGCGCTTGTAATGATCCGGAGGCGCCACCAAACGCGGGCACCTGCTTTTCGTTGCGTCATGGCGGTCGTGCCTGCGGAGCTGCAGTTGCACCTAGAAGGTTCAGTTGACCCTTGGTCCAGCCAAGCTCTCTCTCTCCCCCCGTCTCCCCTCAACATCAAGGCAGCCTTACCACCGGGAACCTCGAAATCATCCGCTCTTTTGCTCTCTTCACCCTACGACCGATAGCCGCGTGGGCTCATTCGCACAACGGTCAACTGGGTCCCTGTTCCCCCGCACGTTTGCCGCACACTCTGGTCGTTGCACACACAAGACCGATACCTAGAGAAATTCAGCCGCAAGACTCCGTGGGGCGGTTGAAAAGGGATCCAATACTGCCGGCGACGAGCCCTTGACTTGTCCCCGTAACAGAGCCACAAGCTGTTTCGGGAGAGGAGCAGAAACAGACGGCCAAAAATCCGCAGGCAACACCGAGCCTCGATTATCGTCTGCCGAGCAAGCCAGGGAACAAGGCCGCCGACGAATCGTAATCTGCCTCTGCCTGCAGAAAAAGCTCTGTTCAGCCCCAGCTACACCCAGGAACGAGACGCACGACGGCGTCCTTGGCCAGGCAGTAATCCTGGTGACGGCCATGGACGAAAACATCTCCAACTTCGTCTCCATCACCGGAGCGAGCGCCGACGTCGCAGGCGGCTTCCTCCAGCTCGCGGGCGGCGACTTTGAGCGTGCCGTCGGCCTCTACTTTGAGAACCCCGACCTGGTATCGGGCGTGGGCGCCGGCATCACGGGCGGCGAGGCGGCAGCGAGCAACCAGCCGTCGGCGTCCCAAAGCCAGCACAACATTGGCCGGCAAGACGAGAGTGGCGTCATTCACATCAGCGACGACGACGATGATGACGTGATGCAGATCGAAGATGACGACGACGCCAACGACGACACCGACAGAGTTGCCGTTGCGCAAGCCGTTGCGCTTGCCCAGGAAGAGGAAGATGCGGTCATGGCGAAGCGGCTGCAGGAAGAACTATACCAAGGAGGCCAGGGGTCTGGCGACGACGGTGTCAGGGCCCCCATTGCGAGGACAACAGAGACGCTGGTCGCCCCCGACGCGGGCTGGGGCGGCGATGATGAGATGGGATCTGCCTTTTTGGAGCAAATGAGAAGACGAAGGCACCCACCTCGTAAGTTTAGCCCCTCCCCTGTTTCTACACAGCCCGAAAGTTGCCATCGGACATAGCGGCTAACAGTGCGGGCAACACAGCTGGGTCGGGAGGACCGTTTGGCCAGCGGATTTGGGCAGATGGCTCCGCTGCCCCCGCACCCTCGACCGAGAATGGCACGCACGCGCGAAGGCTCGAGGACTTGTTCCGGCCTCCCTACGAGCTCATGTCGCGCGTATCGTGGGATGACGCCCGGACGCTGGGCAAGGAGGACAAGAAGTGGATACTGGTCAACCTACAGGACATGAACGACTTCAACTGCCAGGCGCTCAATCGAGACATCTGGAAGGACCCGGCCGTGCGCGACCTGGTGTCGGAGAACTTTGTCTTCCTGCAGTACGATAAGGACTATCCCGACGCCCAAGAGTACATCACCTTTTACTTTTCTCACCAGACGCACGAGAACCCTGACAACTACCCGCACGTGTCCATTATCGACCCTCGGACGGGCGAGCAGGTCAAAGTGTGGAGCGGGCGGCCCTTTCCCAGCGCCGTAGACTTTCACGCCGAGCTCGCCGAGTTTCTGGACCGTTACAGCCTGGCCGCCAACAGCAAGAACCCGGTAGCGCAGTCGACGGGGCGCAAGGCGCAGGTAGTGGACGTGGACCGCATGACGGAGGAGGAGATGCTGGAAATGGCGCTCAAGAACAGCCTGGCCAGTGGCGAGGGCAGCGGGGCGAGGGCGGCGGCCAATATCCAGGATCCGGACGCGCTGACCAAGTCGTCGGGTCAGAGCGGTGGCGCCGAGGGCGAGGACGAGGGCGAGGGCGAGGGCGAGGCCAAGGGCAAGGGCAAGGAGCCGGAGCAGGCTGAGGCGGCGAGCGCGTTTTCGCAAATCTCGGGCGACAAGCCGCACATGGAGCCAGAGAATGACGCGGCGATGACGACGCGAATCCAGTTCCGACACCCCGACGGGCGGGTAATTCGACGGTTCCGGCTGCAGGACCCGGTGCGCAGGATCTACGAGTGGCTCAAGGCGGAGCCGCTCGAGGGCAAGCAGGGCGTCGAATTTGAGCTCAAGAAGATGCCGCAGGGGCAGGACCTGATGGGCAGCGTGGATGAGGCGATTGAGGAGACGGGCCTCAAGCAGGGGACGGTGATGATTGAGTTTGTGGACGGGTGATGGCCAAGGGTGCGGAAACCTGGTAATGGAGGCAGGGAGGAGTCTCTAGAGCGAAATGCTAGACGAAGCTGGTTCTATTTCCTTTGTCGAAGCAGGGGAGGGCCGCTTTCATGGACGATATAGACGGGAAAACGGCATTTGGGCTGTGAGGCTGGACGAGCATCGAGTCGACAGCGAGGAGGAAGCAATGAGATGAGCATTTTACGTTTCGTGCTCTGTGGACTAGATGTTTGACAGGTGTCGGACATGGTCCTCACCGTCGTGTTCCTGTGGCCAAGAAGGCTCATCTTGATGGTGCAGGGGTTCAACAATGGGCGGGGAGTGACGACTGTGAAAAGCAGCGTCCGCTGGAGCCTGGAATCCACAGGGCTGGCGCACCTGTAATTAGTGCAAGTGCACACACGCGCCAAATGACGACGGTACCTTGGCTGGGCCGACGCGTTCTCGGCCGCTGCCCCGCCAGGTACAGTGCCTTGCGACGCGTTGCAGGTACCTTCAAGTAGTAATATACTACTACCTTAGGTAGGTAAGTACCTCGGTGGGTACGTGGTGGTAATTACTGCGGGTAGATTGGGCGGGGGAATGAATGTGTTAGTTGGACCGCTGCCTGCGCGCGCGTTATTCCGTGGATGCCTACCTAGTAGTACTGAGTATTACTACCTACAGTAGGCGGCCGGGCCTGCCCCCGCTACGGGCACCACTAACTCGCTGCCCGAGATGACCCCAGGCGTGAACCCGCCCGCCCTGCTCGGGCTGCCTCTATTACAGCGCGGGCCAATTTGCGGAGTGGAAGCCTGCCTTCTTCCACCACCTCCAACTCTGTCCGGCGGGCTTCGCCGTGCCATTCGCTGCCTCATCACTCTCTCTCTGCTTTCCCAAAGACAACCCTCACTTTCCTTGGCCGCCGCCCTTGCTCCGCGACTCAAGCAGACACCCGTGTCTCGACGTCGTTTTGTTGTTGACCTGACAGCCGCGAGCACCCGTACACTCGGACGGCGGCCGCCTGCACACCAGCTTCACCAACCTTTTGGAGGAGGAAGCGCAGACTATTGACGATATCCAAACGCC
This sequence comes from Hirsutella rhossiliensis, assembly GCF_020360975.1. Lineage (NCBI taxonomy): Eukaryota > Fungi > Ascomycota > Sordariomycetes > Hypocreales > Ophiocordycipitaceae > Hirsutella > Hirsutella rhossiliensis. The sequence continues at coordinate 532,640 of NW_025408671.1, read as the reverse complement.
GCGAGATTCAGACTCGACAGTCTCTGGGGCTGCCCCGCTCGCGCGCCCACCATGGCGGACCGCATCCGCGAGGCCGACGAGGGCAACGAGGCTCTGGACCCGGAGCTCCTCTACTCAAAGGACTACTGCATTGGTGAGCCCCGCGGCTCCACGGCCCTCGACCTCGCAGACTAATGCCCCGGTGTGCAGGCGGAGGCAGCTTTGGCAAGGTCTACAAGGGGTACGCTCCTCCACTCTCTGTTTCCCTCGCGTGGCTGACGAGAGGCGTCGGGCCCCTGCAGCGTCGACAAACGCACCGGCCACGCCGTCGCCATCAAGGTCATCGACATTGAAAACGCAGAGGACGAGGTCGAGGACATCATCCAAGAGATCGCCATCCTCTCGGAGCTCCAGTCGCCATACGTCACAAAGTACTATGGCTCCTACGCAAAGGGCGCCGAGCTGTGGATCGTCATGGAGTTTTGCGCCGGCGGCAGCTGTGCCGATCTCATGAAGCCGGGGCTCATTGGCGAGGACTACATTGCCATCATCGCCCGCGAGCTGCTCATGGGGCTCGACTACCTCCACTCGGACAAGAAGCTGCACCGCGACATCAAGGGTGAGTCTCGTCGAGTCCAACAAGACGAGTTTGGCTGACGCTCTCAGCCGCCAACGTCCTCCTCGGCTCCGGCGGCCAGGTCAAGCTCGCCGACTTTGGCGTCTCGGGCCAGCTGTCGGCCACCATGACCAAGAAGAACACGTTTGTCGGCACCCCCTTTTGGATGGCCCCAGAGGTCATCAAGCAGTCGGGCTACGACCACAAGGCCGATATCTGGTCCCTCGGCATCACCGCGCTCGAGCTCGCAAACGGCGAGCCCCCCTACGCCGACATTCACCCCATGAAGGTTCTCTTCCTCATCCCCAAGAATCCGGCCCCCAGACTCGAGGGAAACTTTACAAAGGCCTTCAAGGACTTTGTCGAGCTGTGCTTGCAACGCGACCCCAAGGAACGGCCCACGGCGCGGGACCTGCTCCGACACCCCTTTATCCGCAAGGCCAAGAAGACGTCGTACCTGACGGAGCTGATTGAGCGCCACGGCCGCTGGGCGGCCACCCACAAGGCCGACGACGACGAGTGCTGGGACACGGTTGACGCCTGCGCACCCGCCGAGCGCGAGACGGTTGACGAGGACATGTGGGACTTTGGCACCGTGCGGCTGGTGGGCGACCGAGGCGGCGTCTTTGTCAACAGCCGCGCCGGGCTCAACGCCCTCGACGAGAACGCCACCAACGCCCGGGCTGCGCGCCCCGCCGAGACTGGCGACGCCAAGGACGAGAGGCGAGGCGACCTCAGCCCGGCCAAGACGCGCGACCAGGCCCTGCAGTCGAGCGACACGCTCAAGGCGGCAAATCAGGCCACGTCGCGGCAGGGCAGCCCGCAGCGCAGGCCCGTCTCAACGCAGGCTCTGCCCGCCAGCTCGCCGACAAGGGTGCCGCTGCCGCCGAGTCCGGTCAAGGCTCTTGCGCGCGACGGGCTGGGGACGCCGTACAAGCTCAACACGCCGCGGCCGCTGCCGCCGGACCCATCGTCGGAGTCTCCCGGCTATGACGAAGAGCTGCAGGCCCAGCTGCAGCGCGACCTGGGCATGCTGAACCTGAACCTGAGCATGGCGTCGTCGGCGCGGTCCTGCTCGGTGCAGGCGGCGCCGTCGGCCGGGGGCAGATCGCCGCAGCCGCCGCCGCACGACGTGACCTCGCGGTCGCCCAGCAGCTCGCGACCGCCGGCCATGGCGATAGCGGACATTCCGCCGTTCAGAGGCCCGTCTCCGCGGGCCGTGTCGCAGCAGGTGACGGCGCAACGCGCGACGAGCACGGCGCCCAAGCCACTATCTCCCGGCGAGTGGGAGGCGTCAGCGGTGCCGTCGTCGTTTCCGTCGCCCATCTCGGCGAACCCCAACGGGGAGCTGGACGCGCTCAACGACGTCATGTTCCCTGCGCTGGAGGAGGCGCTGAAGCGGCGACAGATTCGGCTGCAACAAACGCTCAAGGCGGGGCCGCGGACGGTGAAGCAGCAGCGGGCCGAGGCGGCGCACGAGAAGCTGCGCAAGCTCGTGTACAAGCTGGCACACGTGTGCAAGGAGATTGACCAGTACGACAAGGCGGAGCCGGTGGGGATGGGCCGGGAGGTGGACAGCTTCCTGGAGGGACTGTTGGAGGAGATCCTGGTGCGGGTCGAGCCGCTGGACGAGGAGGAGGCTTAGGGGGAAGCCTTGATGACGATGCGATGCCTTGATATGACCAGTTGAGCGGCAGCAGCACCAGACGTGCCCCCACGCAGCACATGCCGGTAGATGTGCACGTTAGACGACGTTGGGCATTTTGCTTTTGACATTGGATCTTGTCTTTGCCTGGAGTTGCGGCGGGCAAGACGGGACGCCGGAGAGGAGAGGAGAGGAGAGGAGAGGAGAGGAGAGGAGAGGAGAGGAGAGGAGAGGGAGGGATGCAATTGAGATGGCTTTGACCAGGTAGTAAGCATGCAGCAGCAGCAGCAGCGGCAACAACGACAGCGACTTGATCAAGGGTGTTCTCTTGTTTGATTTAATACTGCTTCGCGTATTGTCGTGTCTGGCTGGGTAGGTATACTTGATTACTTGTTAGTCTGAGGCTCAAATGCCGTCTGCTTGGGGCGGCTTTTGGCGGCGGGGCCCCGCTCGGAGCCGACGTCGCAATTCCGCTCCTTGTTTCCGAGCCGGCTGTGCCGAGCGTGCTGGAAGGACAAGAAAGACGGGCGGGCAGCGTGATGGGAAAACCAATCCAGGAAAAGGGAGAATGGAAGGAGGGTGGAACGAAGATGCGAGACAGTTGAGAAATGCATGCATACCGCGCAACATGGCGGTTGATATCGTGATGACTTGGTACCTAAGTAATTACTTGGTATCCGTACTCGGTAGAGGGTAACGGAATACGTAGCTCGGATGTACCGCTGAGCCTCAGGTGGCCTTTTTTCCCTCTTTTTTTTTCCTTTTTCGCCCTCTCCTCCACCACCTCTGTCTGTACAACAAAGAAGCCTTGCCTCCCATCCTCTGCCTCGTCCGTCGCCGCCTCCGCCGCCGCCGCTGCTCCAGTAGACGCATTGAGCTTCATCCGACGCCGCGGGCCCAATCCGGTTCTCTTTCCCCTGGCCTCCGTCCGTCTCGCGTCCGAGTCGAAACGAGGGCAAGCATGTTGTCGCGAGGCTCCTCGAGGACGGCGGCGCAGGTACGTGGCTTGCCCGAGGGTCGACGACGAGTCCGAGTCTGACAGGCAGCTCAACAAACAGCTCGCGCGCGCAGTCCCCCGCCGCCAGCAGGCCCGGTGCATGGCGACGGTGCAGTCGGACCTGTTCAAGCCGGCCAAGTTTGGCGGCAAGTACACGGTGACGCTGATCCCCGGCGACGGCATCGGGGCCGAGGTGGCCGAGTCGGTCAAGACGGTCTTCAAGGCCGACAACGTGCCCGTCGAGTGGGAGGAGATTGCCGTGTCCGGGCTCGACGAGGCCGGCTCCGGGCGCACCGACGAGGCCTTCCGCGAGAGCGTCGCCTCGCTCAAGCGCAACAAGCTCGGCCTCAAGGGCATCCTGCACACGCCCATCAGCCGCTCCGGCCACCAGAGCTTCAACGTGGCCATGCGCCAGGAGCTCGACATCTACGCCAGCATCAGCCTCATCAAGAACATCCCCGGCTACGAGACGCGCCACCGCGACGTCGACCTGTGCATCATCCGCGAGAACACCGAGGGCGAGTACTCGGGCCTCGAGCACCAGAGCGTCCCCGGCGTCGTCGAGTCGCTCAAGATCATCACCCGCGCAAAGTCGGAGCGCATCGCCCGCTTCGCCTTTGCCTTTGCCCTCGCCAACGGCCGCCAAAAGGTCACGTGCATCCACAAGGCCAACATCATGAAGCTGGCCGACGGCCTCTTCCGCAACACCTTCCACGCCGTCGCCAAGGAGTACCCGACCCTCGACGTCAACGACATGATTGTCGACAACGCCTCCATGCAGGCCGTCTCGCGGCCCCAGCAGTTTGACGTCATGGTCATGCCCAACCTGTACGGCGGCATCCTGTCCAACATTGGCGCCGCCCTCGTCGGCGGGCCCGGCATCGTCCCCGGCTGCAACATGGGCCGCGACGTCGCCGTCTTCGAGCCCGGCTGCCGCCACGTCGGCCTTGACATCAAGGGCAAGGACCAGGCCAACCCGACGGCCATGGTCCTCTCGGGCAGCATGCTGCTGCGCCACCTGGGGCTCGACGACCACGCCAACCGTATCTCCAAGGCCATGTACGCCGTCGTTGCCGAGGGGTACGTCCTTTGTGTTTGCCATCCCCCCTTCTATCTGTCTCGGATGCTGACCTGTTCTCCCCCCCCCCCTCAACAGCAAGGTGCGCACGCGCGACATGGGCGGCAACTCGACGACGCACGAGTTCACAAGGGCCATTCTCGACAAGATGGAGGCTCTGTAAGTTACTGAGAGGGAAGACTTGGAAACAATACTGCGAAGGTGGAGAGGCCAACTAGTGGGATCCTGGCGGCGGCAAGCTCGCCAGATGGCCCCTGTTCTTTTCTTTTTATGTCGAGACAGCAAGACACGATGATATGATGGCAGAGAGAGAGCGGGAGGGATCGGCTGTGTACGTGTAGTCTGGTTCGACGGATGGAAGGGGGAGCGGTCAGACAAGGCACCTAGACTCATACATACATACCTATAACACACAGCCACACCTACGGATAAACACGTCAAGAGACGATGGTTGATAACGCCACGTCTGGCTACGCCGCAGCCGGCGAAGAGGAGGGGCGGAAGGGCGTCGATGCTGTTACACGGCAATGGCCTGAACTCGTATCCGGGTACTCTGTATTAATAATGGAAATAGACTTGGATGTGCCGAGGGTACTGTACGGAGTATTTAAAGGGGGGTTTCACTTCATTTGCCGCCGCGCATCCTCACACAGTCACCAATACAATTGCTCTCTAGAAAGAGACACAGCACCTGAAGCAAAGACACCGAGCAAGCACCATGGCAACAAAGGGCAGCTGTGCGTGCGGCGACATTGAGTTTCAGTTCCCGGGTACGTGCCGAGTGACGCGAGAGCAGAGGCAGACGTCTAACGCACCGGGGCAGGGGAGCCGGCGGCCACGGCGCTGTGTCACTGCACTGATTGCCAAAAGGTGGGTGCTGGCCAGTCTTGCGTCTCTTCAGGGCGCTGAGGACGGGATGTGGTGGTGACGCCGAGTTAGTGGACCGGCGGCGCGTTTACGTCCAACGCCGTGGTGCCCCGGGCCTCGTTCCGGGTCACGAAGGGTACGTCGTGTCATCCCCTATCCCCTTGACAGGGAGACAGATGTGAGAGAGACGGAAAATTTGTGTGTGAGAGAGGGAGAGAGAATGGGAGAGGGAGAGAGAATGGGGGGAGAAGGGAGAAACAGAGAACTGACATCCCCCCCCCAGGCACCCCCAAGGCATGGGACGCCGTCGGCGGCTCGGGCAAGCTCAACCGGCACTTCTTCTGCGGCCGCTGCGGCTCGGGCCTGTACACGGAGCTCGAGGTGATGCCGGAGCAGACGTGCGTCAAGGCGGGCGCCCTCGACGGCGGCGCCGCGGGGCTGGGCGGCCGCGTCGACGTCGAGTTCTACACAAAGGACCGCGTCGCGTACCTCGGGCCCTGCGGCGAGGGCGCGCGCCAGGAGCCTGCGTTTGGGTCTTGAGGCCGTGGGCAGGAGTCTGGACGAGCTTGGGGAGGGGGATTCTAAAGGGGCCAAGGGGGGTGGGAGAGCTGTTGGCGTACGTGCGAGCATCGTCGACTATACGCATGTTGGGACTCTGTTATATATACAGTACTGTTCGCATGGATGTCAACTGCAAGAACCGCTGATCCTGGCGGCAGCTTGGCCTCCCATCAAGTAGACCGCCGACTTCTATATGTGCATTACAAAAGGACGAATGGAAGCATGTACTTTGTCTGCGTGTGCTGTTATATGCAAATCAGCTGCCCAGTCCTTCGGAACAGCCGCCTGTCCCCTTTATTTCAGAGGCAAATGCCAATCGTTGACAAATTGGTGGCGGGCTCGTGCCGGAGAACAGGCGCCGTGTTGTGCAGCCGGCCCCCTTCGCCGCCATTGACCGCCTGGGGGGGTTCGGCGGCAGCGCTCTGCCCCTCTCCAATGGCGGCAGCGATCCGGCGAAGGCCCTCCTCGATGTAATCTTCCTCACGCGAAAAGATGATGCGGAACCACCCGGGCTGCTCGGCCCCGAAATGCACCCCGTCGGCGAGAAAGACCTTGTGGGCGATGAGGCTGTCCATGACGGCCTTGTCGAGGTCCGCGACTGGCCCGGCGCAGTGCTTGCGGTACACGGCGCCCAGGTTGGCCCAGACGAAGAAGCCGGCGTTGCTGCCCGGCGCGTACTCGATGCCGTGCTCGCGTGCCCAGGTGATGACCTTTTGGTGGTGCAGCGACAGTCTCCGCTGGTTCTCCTGAATGTATCCCTTGACCCATTCGTCGTCCTCGAGCATGTTGGCCGTCACCAGGTCCGACAGCGACGAGGTCCAGGAAAACTCGAAGACGGCCTGCAGCGCCGTGCGCAACCTCTGGTTGTGCTGCGTAATGGTGAAGCCCATGCGCAGTCCGTTGGCGCCAAAGTCCTTGGACATGCCCCAGAGCACGTGGACGAGGCCCGGGTCGATGATGCCCGTCGGGTCGATGGAGAGCACCGACTGGAACGGCACCGGCGGCGCCTCCGTGTCGGCCCTGTTCTCGAAGACGGAGAGGGCGTAGATTTCGTCGCTGACAAGGTGGATCTGGTGCCGCTGGCAGAGCTCCATGTAGGCCACGAGGGCGTCGCGGCCGTAGCAGCGCCCCAGGGGGTTGTGCGGGTGGGCGAGGATGATGGCGGCGACGCGCTGCCCGCGTTTCTTGGCCGCGCAGATGGCCTCGTCGTGGGCACGGACGGCGTCGGCGCCCATGGGATCGACGCCGCCGAAGCTGAGGGGGATGAGCTCGACGCCGGTGCGCTTGCCGACGTCGGCCGGAAAGGTGCCGTAGTACGGGCGCCCGATGAGGATGGCGTCGCCCGAGTTGGCGCAGGCCCACGATATGCTCTCGATGGCGGGGGTGCAGCCGTTGCTGACGAGGACGTGGCCCGGCTCGATGGGGGTCAAGGGCTTGAGGTGGCGCGTGAGGAAGCGGGCGACGGCGTGCTTGACCCTTTTGTGGCCGTCGCCGTACGTCAGGGCCATGGGTGGGATCTTGATGTTGCTGTGTATGTGCTCGAGCAGCTCCGCGTGCATGAGCGAGTTCTCGGCGGCGCCGAGGTTGATGAAGCCATCCGGGTTGGACCCGGCGTCCCAGATATCCGACACGACCTTGAGGAAGAGGGCGTTGGGGTCGGATCCTGGGAGGGACAGCTTCTCGGCGAGGCGGGACAAGGACATGGCTGTGAGACGGAGAGCTTGGGAAGCAAAGACACGCAGCGCAAGAGGAGACGGAGGAGGCGGGAGGCGCGATATCAAGGATTCAGAGGCGGAGGACCCGGATTTGGCGTTGACGACACGGCGTTGCGCATCTCGACTAGCACTCTCATCCCAGCGACTCCCCAACAGCACCAGCAGCGATTAGCCTGCGGAGCCATTGCACCATCATGGAGGGTCTCCTTGACCGAGTCCGTCGGCGAGTGTGAATACTAGTGTCGAGGCGACGGGAAGTTTAATCGGAGCTTGCTGAGCTGCCGGGCACCGGGGCTGGACGGCGTTGGGGGGACCGACGGACGGTGCATTGGACTGGCTGAGCAGATGATGCGCATCCAACTCTGAGCAAGAGTGCGGCGGCGACCAAGGACTGATGAGGTCTGAAGAAGGGTTCAAGAGTGAGGCGAGCAAAAGAAAGCAGAGATGAGTCAGGGCCGGGCCGGCCAATTCAAATTTTCCGTGGTTGGGCTCGACCCCGCCATCGGCCCCCCTCCCTCCATCTTTGGCGGCACGACGATTCTTTCTGCCCGTCGAGTCAGAATTGCCCAAGAAGAATACACAACCCCCCCTTTCTCAGCGAAGACAACAGACTGCAATTGAGACGCAACGGCACACCGCTCCCCCACCATGGCCGACCACCAATCGACCGCCGGCGCCGACGACGCTGCAGCCGCCGTCGCCAAGCTGCACCTCGACGATGTGACGGGCGAGATGATCTCCAAGACGGAGCTCAAGAAGCGCCAGAAGGCCCGCGACAAGGAGGCCGCCAGGAAGGAGAAGCAGGCCGCCAACCCGACGCCCGCCGCCGGCCCCAGCAGCAAGAACGCCGAGGCTGCTGAAAAGGAGCTCACCCCCAATCAGGTACTGACGCCTGCCATCCTCCACCCAGACATAAGACTGATCCATCGGCGACAAATAGTACTTTGAGATTCGCTCCCGAGCCGTCGATGAGCTTCATGCACGGGGCAAGGCCTATCCCTACAAGGTGCGTCGGACCTTTCCCCCAAATTTGAAAGCGCCATCTGACCGCTTCCCAGTACCACGTCAACTACGACATCCGCAAGTTTGCCGACGACTTCTCCCACCTCAAGAATGGCGAGTCGGAAAAGTCGAGGATGGTCCAGCTCGCCGGCAGGATATACGTCAAGCGCTCGTCGGGCAACAAGCTCTACTTTTACGACATCCGCTCCGAGGTGCGCCGCAGCCCCCTGTTGCGCCCACCCGCACCAGACTGACTCTTGGCAGGGCACACGGCTCCAGGTGCTCGCCCAGGCCGACAATGTCGGTCAGGATGCCCCAAGCTTCGACGAGCAGCATGTACACCTCCGGAGAGGCGACATCATCGGCATCCGGGGCTTCCCGACCCGCACCAACCCAAAGACCAAGCAGGGCAGCGGCGATTTCTCGGGCGAGCTGTCCATCGCCGCCACCGAAGTTACCCTCCTGTCGCCGTGCTTGCATCAGGTATGGCCTCCCGCTCACCTCCGCTATGCGCGTGCTAACCATGGCACGGTCTAGATCCCCGACGACCACTATGGCTTCAAGAACTCGGAGCAGCGGTTCCGCCAGCGCTATCTTGATCTCATGATGAACGAGAGGTCACGGCAAATCTTTCTCACCAGGGCCAAGGTCGACTCATACATCCGCCGCTGGTTTGACGACCGCGACTTTGTCTCCGTGCAGACCCCCATGCTCAACCCCATCGCCGGCGGCGCCACCGCCAAGCCCTTTGTCACTCACCACAACGACCTCAACATGGACATGTTCCTCCGTGTCGCTCCCGAGCTGTACCTCAAGATGCTCGTCGTCGGTGGCTTAAACAGGGTCTACGAGATGGGACGTCAGTTCAGGAACGAGGGCGTCGATCTGACTCACAATCCTGGTTCGTGGTTTGACCCCGCTCACCCTCTCGGTTGATCCGCGCTGACGTATTCTAGAATTTACCAGCCTCGAGTTTTATATGGCCTACGCCGATGTCAATGACCTCATTGGCATGACCGAGGAGCTGGTCAGCGGGCTGGTAAAGCATGTCCACGGCTCCTACACGACCGTCTTCCACAACATCAAGGGCGAGGAGATTAGCATCAACTGGGAGGCTCCGTGGCCCCGGATCGAAATGATCCCCGCCCTCGAGGAGGCTGTAGGCGAAAAGTTCCCGCCTGCCGACGAGCTACACACCGACCAGACTGGCGACTTCCTCAAGAGGGCTCTCAAGAAGACTGGCGTCGAGTGCACGCCCCCCCTGACCAATGCCCGCATGATTGACGCCCTGGTCGGCGAGTTCCTCGAGTCGAGATGCGTGAGCAACACCAAGCACAACCTATGGGAGCCGAAGCAAGCAGCTGACGTCTGTAGATCAACCCCACCTTCATCATGGGCCATCCCAAGATGATGTCGCCCCTTGCCAAGACGTCACGCGATACCCCCGGGCTGTGCGAGCGATTCGAGGTCTTTGTCGCGACCAAAGAGATTGCCAACGCGTAAGTGCAGTGCTCAGCTTTGACAGTGGAGGGACGTACGTGCTGACTGCTGCTAGCTACACCGAGTTGAACGTGGCCTCTGAGCAGCGGCTTCGGTTCGAGGAGCAGGCGCGCCAGAAGGCCCAGGGCGACGACGAGGCGCAAATGGTCGACGAGACCTTTTGCCGGGCCCTGGAGCACGGCCTGCCGCCTACCGGTGGCTGGGGCATGGGAATTGACCGCATGATGATGTTCTTGACGGACAATTACAGCATCCGTGAGGTCCTGGCGTTCCCGACCATGAAGCCCGAGTGAGGGTGACGGAGCTGGGCCGGGCGACGTCCAGAGTCGCTGGAGTGCTTGGGTATCGCGCGGCTGCGTGCCGAGGGCCTGCAAAGCGCTGGCAGCGGTCTGTTTCCGTGATTGCTTAGACATGCATGTGGTGAAAAGCACGGGAAAGGGTCAACAGGCAAGATTTGGAGAGCCAGCAAGGAAAGAGGGCTAGAGAGGAAAGGGATCACGAAGGAAATGAATAAACCGGGTCTCGCGTGAGACAAGGGGGTATCTATTTCGGCCTTGGTCTCCGTCGTCTCATGCAGTCGTGCTCCCAAGTAAAAGTCCTTCGCTTCGCCGTACGCCGTGTCCATGCAAGCCCAATAAATTGCACACAAATATCGCAAAGACAAGCTCAAAAGGCGGTGCGACGCTTGCGCCCGCTGTACTTTGAGGTGGCCTTGACAACCTTGCCCTTGCGCTCCATCTGCTCCTTTTTCTTGACGATCCAGGCCTTGCTCCCCTTTTTGACGTAGGCGGGGCCGGTCTTAACCCTCTTGCGGGCGTCGAGGACGTCGACATTGTCCATGCCGGCGACGACGCCGGTGATGTCCGAGGACTTTCCGTCGACGGGGCTGGTGCCGGCGGTGAGGACGAGGTAGAGCTTGACGTTCTTTGTGCCCGGGTCGTCCTCGAGGATGCCGGCGCCGAAGCCGGCCTTGACGGCGGCCTGGGTGATGAGGGCGCGCTGGGCGTCATTTTTGGGGTAAAACTGGCAGACGGCGCGGCCGCCGCGGCGGAGGGCGGCGTAGAGGCCGTTGAAGAAACGGGAGAGGCGACCGGTGGGGGAGGTGTCGGAGGACTCGGCGCTGCAGAGCCACTGGATGGCCGAGATGCTGATGGCGGCGTCAAAGGAGCCCGGGCGAAAGGGGACGCCCTGGCCAATGTCGGCGAGGAGGAGGTCGCCGTCGACGTCGCGCTCGAGGGCGACGTCAAGCATCGAGGGTGCGAGGTCCATGCCGACCCAGGTGTGGGGCCCGCCGTCGGCCGGGTCGAGGGCCGAGAGGATCTCGCCCGACAGGCCGCTGCCGCAGCCGACGTCTAGGAGGAGCGAGGGGCCGCGCAGGTCAAGCAGCTCGAGGGCGCGACGCGTCATGGAGGCCTGGATGTTCTGGATACGGGAGCTGGTGGTATACTTGCGGGCCTCGGCGTCGTTGTAGTGGACGTCGGCGGCACTGGGGGTGGTCAGTTGTCACTCGATGTCTTGGAACGGGGGATGATGGAGTACAGGGTATCTTCGGGGCGGGACATGTTGGCGAACTGGTGGCGTTGCGAGCTCAATGCGACGATTAGGTCGAGATTTGGCCGTGAGGAAGACGAGTTCGAGCAAGGTGTGGATGTAGATGGGCCATTTACTGCTAGAGATTCAGGTGTCGAGGAGGGGACATTTTTTTGTCGGTCAGGGTGGATGCTATCGATAAGCGCTGTGGTGGGCGCTCCGACCTTGCGGAGTGAGCTCTGCCATTCGCGGAAGCGCCGGAGCGGAACAAGGCTCGATCCGGAGTGGACGGACGTGTCCAAGGGCACTTTTTCATCTCGCACGACTTTTCTCCCTTCATCCAGATCATCTCCAGCCTCTCCATCCACCACCCAAAGCCAGTGGTGCCGGGCCATTGACCGTGGCCCAAACTGCCTCAACGTCATAATGTGGATTCTACCGCTCATCGGCTATGCCGGGGCTGTTGTCGGCTTCTGCTTCCTCACGCTGGCCATCGCCTCCGGGCTCTACTACCTGTCGGAGCTCGTCGAGGAGCACACCGTCATGGCCAAGCGCCTGTTGACCCGCCTCATCTACACCGTCATCGGCCTGCAGCTGGCCCTGTGGCTCTTTGACGGCTTTCCCTTTTGGTCCACGCTGCTCGGCATCGCCGCCCACCTCGTCTACCTGGGCAACATGAGGCGCTTCCCCTTTGTCAAGCTCTCGGATCCGCTCTTCCTCGTCGCCTGCGGTATGCCCTGCTGTGCACGACGATGATGCCCTGCACACAGACACGGCTAACAGCGCGCGCAGTCCTTGTACTCCTCGACCACTACGTCTGGTTCAAGCACTTCTCCCACAGCCAGATGCATGCCCACCAGCGGTCATCCTACTACGATCAAGTCGACACGCCCACATTTACCATGATTGCCTCGTACTTTGGTTTGTGCGTCTGGCTCGTCCCCTTTGCCCTCTTTGTCAGCTTGTCTGCCGGCGACAATGTGCTGCCAACCATGGGGACGGAGCCAGTGCGTGGGAGCGATGGCAAGAACAAGCATCAGGGCATGGTCAAGGCTCTCGTGGACTACGTCCGTGGTGCGATTGGAGAGATTGCCGGCTCGGCAGGCATGGGTCATCCATGATGAGAGGGCGCACCGGGAGACATGGCGCTTGTATGGAATCATGGGACGGCCATTGACAGATGAATGCTCAAGTCGTGCGCACTGTTGCATCGGCGCTTCCTCGTTGCTCCCCGAATCCTCGAGTATGCTGATCCCGAAAGGGAGCACTGGGTGAGTGGAACCTTCCTTTACCTCCAATTTTGCTTTTTGCGATTTCGTGATGAACAAACCTCACGCTAGATTGTACGTGACAAGGCAGTGCCTTGCATGATCACTCTGAGTTCATAGTTACTCTGATTCGTTGAATATTTTCTCCCGCCTATCTCGCGCATCTTTTTGATGGCTTAAGTACTAATGAGAATACATGGGAATGCAGGCAAGGCGATCCTCAGCGCCACCAGCTCTTGGCGCGCGCTGCTCGCCAGAAATGCACCGACATATGTGTACTGCCCGGCCTTTTCCGCTGCACTGTCTTGCTACCCGTCGAGCGCCAACAGGGAATATGGCGCTGTAAAAGGCGACATTGTCCTTGGTGGGCTCACGTGCTGTGGCAGTGCGGAACACCAAAACTCAACCGCTCGGCATGGCATCATTCCGGCTCGCCGTGTCTAGCCTTTGGAAGCACCAGTCCAGAACTTGGCATCGGCCTTGTACTCGGGAGCGCTTTGGCCCCGGTCGTGCTTGGCGGAGAAGTGGCGGTTGTGCTCCTTGACCTCCTGCTTCTGCTCTTCGCTGAGCTCTTTGTCGAGATTGACGCCGGGGACGCGCGAGTTGACGACCTTTGGCGGCGCCGGGGCTCCCGGTGCGGTGCTGGACAGGGGCTCGCCGCCTCCCGTGCGGCCCTTGGCGCCAGAACCGCCGCCTATCATGGAGTCGTCGACGGGGCTGCCATTTGTGTTTGACGCGGTTTGGCTAGCGGCGGCTCTGGAGGAGGCGTGAAGGGAGCGCCGGAGAATCGGCGCGGTTTGCAAGAGTGGGCGCATGGCTCGAGATGTCGAAGAGACGGGAGCGGCCTGAACGTTGGGTCTGCTATGTGGTATATTGCTGCACAGCTATGCGGAGGATTGCTGAGGTGGAAGAGCTTTGCTTGTCTTGTGGGGTGAGTGACGGCAGTTGACGGCAAGGTTATATGAGTGGCAGATGGAGTTCGCCCCACGTCCCTGCCCGCCCCAGGGAGCCCGTTGGTCGTGTCGAAAGGCGTGTCTCCCCCTCTCGAGGGGATTGACGGCGGTGACGTCAAAATGAAGGGGTCCGTGTGGTGTGGTGTGGATGTTTGGGTGTATGTATGCACAAGCGCGGTTTGGACGACTGATCAGCGCTCATATGTCATGTCGCACAGCGCGCATCATTTTTGCCGGTCTCCAGCTGCGCCCTTCGGCTTTCCAACTAAGTTGCGGGTTGCTGGGTTTGGTCAGGCTCTCTGTCCTGTATGTGTGTCCTGTACATGCAGTTGTGCCGTCTGATCGCTTGGTGCGGCCGAGGGCGAGATGCTATTTCGTACCGGGCACACGGACACGGATACGGTACATTTTGCTGCACTCGGGCTCTTTGGAATTCGTGGCGACCTTGCTGATTAGCTTTGTAGCCATTCAGCCTCGACGCAATGTACTGCGCTGGCTCGCCTGGCTGCCATCTCGCGAACCCTGCTCAGCACCAAACAGCGGTTCACGGATCTTGCCGTGTCTCACTTTTCTCACGGCATGTACCCGGCATGGTGGGCCGGGATGACGAGCTTTTTGGGGGCTGCGGATCATAGACACCGTGGATTTACGTTCCTGGCAAGGCACAAGTGTCTTGCACAACAGCGTTTCGCATTTCTGTCTCGATGGCGAGAGTACCTGCTTCAATGTTACCCAGGTGGCTGTTTGTCTTTTGAAGGCACCTCCTGGCCTGAGGTTTGCTTCCTCCCTCGTCAAGCTAGATCGAGGCTTGCTTTAGCGTTGCCAGCAGCTATTCGTTCATAACTTCATCGGCATGTCCTTGGTTGCCCCGACGGGTTTGGAGACGTTGGCGTCTGGGCCCGGAAGTCGACTGCCCAGGCGTGAGCGCGACCTTTTCTCGAAAGTCACATGCATTCTGTAGAAACGCTGCAGAAACGTGGAGATGAGCCTTGTGGCCACAAAGCCACAAACGCCTTTCTCGGCCAGCGACATGTAGCCTCCACTTCAACTTATCCAAGCCTCTTCAACAGCAGCTGCAGCCGTCCCGTTTGATCTAGCACCTTGAAGACGCAGCTCTACGAGTATATGTATAGACGTGGACGAAATAGAATGATAGGCATCCTCACCAGCTCCATCCAAGCTTGGGAGGTGAGTTTAGCAGGCCTCAAAATTCTCATTTGTCATGTTCCTCTTCGCTTTGGAGCTTTCTGTCTACACCGATTCATGGCTTAGCCATCCGTCAAGGTCAATCATGAGTACTCGTATTATTGTTAATGCTACTCCCAAGCTATGCCCGGAGATGCCATTAATCGACGGGAAGAGATGGCAAACATAGTTTGCCGACATAAATGGGGACGCGGTTTCGACAGCACCCAGGATCAGCTGCAATCCTCCGGCCAACACGCCTATGGTGGCAATCACTGCTTCTCCTAGTGGACAATGGCCCACCTGCGTCTCAAAGTGTGTCTCTGTCCATGTACAAATGGGACGGAAAACAGTTGCGAGTCCGACTACCTGCGACTCTGATGCGGCATTGATAACGTTAAATCCATCCGTTTTCTTCCTAGTATCGAGCCGCCTCTGATCTCCCAGGTCACTGATCGCCTCCGCCACCATCCTTTCAACGCCTGACCCCGGCGAGGGTATTCTGACGATGAGTTCAAAGAGAAATACGGCGAAGATGCATATAAACATCTGCAAAGAAGGCGGTGGGGCCAGAAGCTAACCAACAACGAGACGGGATTCCTTAAGACATATCTTGAGCTTGATACAGAGGCATGAAGAACGTCGGCTGAATGTGTGGAGTTAGAAGAGGTACGAGAGCAGGCGCGAAGGAGCGGTCTTTAATCTCCCTGCGAGAGTGCGTTATTATAGCGGAACTAGTAGTTGTAGGGCCATAAGGAGAGCTGGATGTAGAGGTTGTGAAGTAGCTGGGTGGCCAGCCTGGCCCAATGACCCGTCGGCACCAGCTTGGCTGGTGACGGTGCACCGGAACATAGAAAAGTGGGAGGGTGGCAAGAGTATCTCCAGTAACCGGCCGAAGTGTGGGTACGGGGGCCCTCGGGGGCCCGGCGGGACCCAGCCGCAGGTTCTCGGAGCCTTAATTGCTTAAAAAGGGAAACTGGGGCGTATATTTTACCGGTTAGCCGTGAATCTATTGGCTCCCCAGCGATTGCACCCATGTTCCCATGTCGTGCCATGTTCCCTTGCGTTACGGGAGTCTCGGGCACCGGGGCTAACTCCTTGTATGGTTTCTCCCGGTGCGTCCCTATCGATATAATAGCCAAAGAAATGCGATATATATTCTCCTGTCCACACTGAGACCTTGTGTCGGGAGCCTATAGTTTTAAGGCTGCCCGTGAATCTTAAGAAAACATGGACCAAGTTCTGCTCTTGGGGCACCCTCGGCTTGGCTTGCTCAAAAAAAAACACCGGCTTAGAGTTTCAGGGGTAACCGCAAACCCATTGGCTCTTGTGTAGCGCCTCAACGTGTATTACGGGGTTTATCAACCCTGCGATTTAAGCCTTTGGTTACCCTGTACGAATATGCCGTGTAACAGTTGACCATTAGATGAATCTGGTACCATTGCTCTCTTGGGCGAGCCAAGGATACAGCCTCCGCGCACCGCGTAATGTGCAGGTCACTGCACCCCCCCGCCTCCCTACCGGGGGTTCGCGCAACCCTTGTCTTATTAATTCGCTCCCGGTGGCCTTCGTAGCCAAGAGAGAGGTCAAGGTTATAATTATGTTCGCTGCTGGTTGGGCGAGGGCTTGGGCCAGCTGAAATTCGCTGTGGATGCAACATGGTGGGCATATGTCGAGTCACTGCCACTATTCTGTCGGGTGTAACGTTTCATAAGTAATTCTCACAAGAGGCGCAGACCTTTTGGCCCATAGCGGCGGCACTCCTGAATTTCATGTAGACTACTCCGGTTCAAGCTTCCAGTCCCCACGTTATAGCTGAGTATAAGAGCGCTATCAAATTTAGTCGATACAGCAGAGAATGGATCTCTAAGTCGAGACAGAATCACACCTGCGCTTGGCCCTATTATAAATATCCTGTGCATCTCGTATTTTCGTTTTATTTTCTTCCTTCGATAGTGCATCCTTCTCTCCCGGCGCCCCCAAAGTATCGTCGGTACTTTTCACACTCATTCCACCAACCTAGTTACCTTCGTTTTACACTACTTTTCAAGTATGAAGTACGCTCTTCTAGTCGTCATTCTTGCGGGCGTTGGCCTTGCGAGCCCTCTTATGTCCTCGCCTGACAACAAGCTCTATCTAGAGCGGCGAGGCAACGAGACCAGTCCCGAGCCCATGCCAGAGCCTGCAAGACAGCAAGGCAACATGGACTCTATCAAAAGTACAGAAATTAAAATCTCTGATCTTCCTCCAGAGGACGAACCTTGTGAGAAGTATGGCAAAGAGGGTATTACTGTCGATAGGGAGTGCGTTTCCGAGCCCTCCACCCGCCAGATGTACTCCACTCGCAAGAAATTACACAATGGACTATCTTCGTACGGATCTTCGAGAGGAGGCGGCTAGGTAAGTTATTCGGTTCCTAAATACTCTTATTCGTAGCCTACTGACACTGTTGTTTAGCATAGTAAGTTTTTTTTACTAGGAATGATCCGAGTTGTAAACACGATGAGGAGGCCAAGTGCGATCCGTAAGTTCTGGAGAAACTCTCTCGACATACACGAACTATACTTATTTGTAATTGCATAGTGAACCCGTGCCCGCCGATGCAATCGATCAGTTGAAGAAGCTGGATGGCGTGACTGTGTCAGATAGGCCCAACTAGCCATGTGGACGAAAGATATCGAGGTAGCCAACTCATCCATCAGTTCCTTAACCTCATCTGGTGCCCACATGGACCTGCATTCAATGTGGCCTGTTAAATCCGCATCTTACCTCCCCCAGCATGAGCCACGGCGCTGGATCGAAGGACAATCTTGGCACACAAGTCCGCTATTGACCGGGAGTCCAAAAGCTCCAGGATGCTGACATGGCAGTCCAACTCCTTGTTGAGCCAATTTCTCAATTCCGAGGCGACCAGACTGTCGAGACCATACTGCTGCATGGTTGCGGCACGGTCGATGTCTGCCTCGGGTCGCATGATGATGCGTGATAGTTTGGCGACAACCATGGATTGGACCAGCTCGGCAGCCTCGTCGGTGCTCTTGGCACTCCTGAGCCGCTCTTGGTGGCTCGACATGTTGGTGGCGCCCGTTGCAGTGTCGGAGTCGGCCGCGTCTACGCGAAGCAGGTAGGACAACTGGGGACTGGACCGTAGCCACCAAAAGTCATCGCCGGGGGCCTGGCTCTTAAACGTGCGCTCGATGCCGCCGGTGCCCAGGCCGAGCACGAGTTGAGCTGGTACAGTCTGTGTCGATGACTGGGACAAGACAGTGTCAATAACCGCAAGGAGTCGTTTCGAATCCAAGCCCGTCTTTTGCGTCTCCGAGTGTCAGCATGTGCCCTCGGATGTGGCGACGGCATGTTGGACTTACATAGTCCAAGGCATGACCTAGCTTGAACGACTGCCTGTTCTCCTCCACATAGCCCATTTCGTGGATAACACTCAGATCGAGGGCATTTGCCCTGAGGCCGAGCGAACGGCGATGGTGAGCGAGGGCGTCTTGGAATGCGTTACCGGCCGCGTAGTTGGACTGCGAGGCAGAGCCGATGACACCCGACACGGATGATAGCATGAGGAAGAAGTCAAGATGCTTAGGTAGAAGCTTGTGCAGGTTCCAAGATCCTGTGCCCCCCGCGTTAGCATAGAGCCTTTTAATGTAGCAGACCGGGGATCTAGCCTACCTGCGGCCTTTGGCCGTATGGACTGGCTCCATTCCTCAGAGGTCATGTTGCAGAACAACTTGTCGTGCAAGGCCATGGCCCCCTGGATGACGCCGCGCAACGGCGGCATGGTGGCAGTGAGGGACTGTATCATGGCCGCAAGCGACTCTTGGTCGCCAATGTCACAGGAAATTGGCTTGACATTGACTGCCATGGACTCGAGCCGACGCAGCAGACCCTGCGCCTCGGGGCGTGTGGGCCCAGACCGTGACACGAGAACCAAATTCCTCGCTCCATGCTCTGCTATGTGCAAAGCAAGACCACGGCCCAGTCCGCCGAATCCTCCAACCAGGAGATAGGTTGCGTCCGGGTCCAGCACGAGACTTGCCGTGCGGGCCGCCGGGGCCGTGACCCGAGACTCGGACGTGATGCCGAGCACTTGCTTGCCCATGTGCTTCCCTTGCTGCATTTTCCGGAACGCCGTCTCGACGTCTGTCATGTCGAATGTTGTCAGTGGCCGGATCGGCCGAAGATGGCCCTCGTTGAGCAGCTCGACAACCCGCCTGAGCAGCCGCTGGTAGGAGACCGGGTCGTCGGCACCCAGCTGTGCGATGTCGACGCAGCTGAACTGAACATTTTTCAAGAAGCGAGACATCTCCAGTCCAGTGTTATCGTATACGTCGCGCTTGCCTACCTCGAGGAAGCGTCCAAAGGGGGCTATGCACTCCCATGTTTGACGGAGCGCCTCGCCGGTGAGGGAGTTGACGATGACATCGACACCGCGCTGCTTTGTCTGGCGCATGATGCCGCCTGCGAAACTCAGGTCTCGTGAGCTGAAGATGTTGGACTCCGGTATACCCAGTTCCAGCATGAGCTCCTTCTTGGCTTTCCTCCCGACGGTGCAGTAGATGTTGGCTCCTAGGTATGTTGCCAACTGGATACAGGCCAGCCCGAGTCCTGGAGCATTCAATGTCAGCTCTTCCGTGTTTTCGCCTCACAGACACCGGCTTACCTCCCGCGGCAGCATGGACGAGAACCGACTCCCCCTTCGACAGGCGCGCGACGTCCACCAGGCAGCGGTACGCAGTCATGTGAACCACGGGAATGGTGGCTGCGTCTGCCATGGATAGGCCGTCGGGAATGATGTGATACGCCGTCTCTGAAGCGCGGCATTTCGTCCTCATCGAATCCATGGCAGCACCCATGACGCGGTCGCCCGGTTGAAGCAATGTTACCTGAGAGCCGATGCTCGTCACAACCCCGGATGCTTCGCAACCAAATCCCGTCATCGGAAGATGGCCCATGGCCACCACGATGTCCCTTCGGCCGGATGCCCCGTCAGCTCAAAGTCGAGTTGTCTCTCTTGAGAGGAGGCTTACCGGAAGTTCATGCCACAGAAGTGATGCTCGACTTCAACTTCTTGCTCGCCAAGAGGCTTCGAAGCCTCTTCGTCGACAACGAAATGCAGAGAGTCCAGCGCGCCGGCCGTCTGCATAGCGAGCCTCATTGGTCGACCGGGCTGGATCAGTGGTTGAGGACGTAAAACCAGCCCCGACCTTGTCTGCGCAAGCTCCTCGTTCTGCTGTGGCTCTGGCGCATAGCGCATAACCTGGAAAAGGCCGTCACGATGCCTGACTTCGGGCTCCCCTGCCGCCGCACCACATTCTTGGCTGTACTCGCGAAGCTTCTGGACTATCAAGTCTGCCAGCGTTGAAGCGTCTGGACTTGTGTTGCTGCCGCCAACAAGGTGAAGCTCGTGTAGCCGGAGCTGGGGGTTCTCTGTACGCGCAGTTCGGAGAAGACCAGAGACAAGGCCCATAAATGGAGCCGTTTCAGCCTGCGGCTCAGGAACGAAGGTGACCCAGAGAAGCTCAGCACTGTTCAGGATGAGCTTCTGCACGTGCTCAAATCCTTTTCCGTCCATATGAGCAAGGAATGGGTCATCCAACTCGAGCAGACAGATTGTGCACTTGCCCCGGCATTGCCGGGCGGCCTCTTCAATGTCCCATGGTTCCACAGACAGGCCACTGGCTTCCAGGCGTATCTTCAAACCGTGAGAAACATCCCGAGTTCGGTCATATATCTGACCAGGATGAACAATAGCCACGTCTTCGAAAGGGAGGCAGGGGCCATCACTGCCCCCGACTTGCATGGTCGAGACACCCACGGTCACTCGGCGAGCCTCGGGATCGAGACAGTCATGGAGGATGAGATCAAGGCCAGTGAAGCCCGCACCTCGCAACTCACGGTCCCATTCATCTTCCGACAGAAGCGGCCCGTTTTGTCTTCCATCTTCGGCGAGCACCACCCCGGGAGCGTGCCCCATATGAAGGCCGTGGGCTCGTCTTTGTCCATCATTTCTCCGAGGACAAGCTTCCCGCCCGGCTTCAGCAGCGAGTGGCAGTTTTTCAGCGTTCGGGATATATTCTCGGTAGTGTGAAGGACCTAGTCCCAGGTCAGTTTCACGGGGCCGGAGCGCATCTTATTGGGAGCATACGTTGACCGCGAGCACTACATCGAACGACCCCTTCACGAACCCCTGCGTGGTGGGATCTTGATCAATCTCCAGCTTCTCGAACGACACATGTTGCTGCCAAGGCTCGAGCAGCTTTTGCGCGTCTTCAAACCAGCCGGTCGAGATATCCGTGAAGACGTAGCGGCTGAACCATGGCGTCTCGCCAGATTGACCGCCAATCTTCCGCAGAATCGACACACTGGAGGCCGCCGAGCCTCCTCCAACCTCGATGATGTTGGCATGCGGCATCTTGTGGCAGTAGAGCTCAAACCAGTTTCGCAACAACAAGACGTCTGATTTGACATATCTCTCCCTGTATAATTTTGACCACAGGTCGTCTTCCATGAGGAGGCTCAGCGCATGGCTACGGCCGCTCAAGACGTCTGGAAGATGCTGAATGATCCGCTGAAATAGCAGATACTGAATGGGCTCGAACCTCTGGAAGTCTTCCAACGCCGATGTCCGCTCCGCTGCCGTAAGATGAAGCCATTCGCCGGGCTGCCGCTGAAACCGAGCTTGGCCCTGCTCGTATCGCGAAAGCTGCTTCCTTAGCCTCTGTCTCCGAGCGGAGCCACGAGCCAAGGCTTTAGGGATGGTTCAGATCCGGATCCGGTCGCCATATCGGGACGGAGCACACCTTAAGGCTCACATCTGTCTCGCGATCTTGGCTGGATGTCTTGTGAGCCGTTCCCTTAACAATGGTCGCAGTGAACCCGCGGAGCTCTATTGCAGGCAGCGCTCCTTGAGTCTTGGCATCTTTATTCCGCATAAGAAACAATGCAGTTTCATAACGTAGGCCGGACCTCGAGCATTTATATATTCCCTGTAGCGATGCTCCTATACTTGGCACTATGGCCGGCCAGACGGTTATAGACTTAATTATGGTAGGAACCTAGGCCGAGCCCGACCCGGCGTCGAAGCCCCGAGCTGAGGCGAACATGGCTTGAAAACAGCTGTCTAGCGTGCCGGGGTGGATCAGATAGCCCGTCTTGAATGGATTCTGCGTCAAAACCTTGGTGTCTGGGACGTCTACTTGGAAACAGCAAAGTCCCCGAGTCTCGGACGTCTCGTATCAGATGTCTCTCAGGCACTGAAATGTCGACGCTATGCGTTTTGGGCCTGTATGAGTAGTGGGACATGGAACCAAGAGAAGAGCATGGGGCTAACTGTACTCAAAGCCCGCTGCACGGCAGCTCTCGTAGTGATCCTAGACTGATATGCTGGCTGCAAGGCTATACATGGCCTGAAACTGCGTCTTATTTTCTTCTCGCTCGGCATCGGCTCGGCTTACATCGTCAACGTCGGACGGAGGCGTCTCATGCTCGTAGACAACTTGGCACAGGCCTGATGCGTGCTCAACGAACTTGTCTCCATCGAGGTTGATGTAAAAGGTAAACTCGAGCCAAGCTCCGACGCCGCCCCTTATGCCCGTCTTCCGGGGCTTTAGATGAAACCACGACTCAACCCCGGCTTCTGGGTCTGCTAGGACTAGCGCCCGTCTAATGCGGACGTCACGCAGCTGCAGATTCTGGATGGTGCCCACACGCTTTGCCGTCATCTGCAGAGCCTCTAGAACGACGCTTAGAATACCAGCTGCGGGAAAGACGGCATTTCCCTGCACGCGGTGGTGTGTTACCCACGGTATGGTCTGAGTGCTGATCAAGTTCTTCCATACGGGCTCCTCGGGGTTGAAGTCTTCGACCGGACGGCCTACCAAGTCATGGGGACGGTACTTGGGGAAACACCGGTTTCTGGCCTTGCTCGTCTCGAGCTAGTACTTGGTCTCGTGGTTCTAGGGGTAGCGCGGCAGGCCTATCAATGAGAGACGAGCTGGCGGATTCCTGCGCGCTTCGTTTAGCTGCCGCACACGACATTGATGTCAGAATATGTGAGTCGCATTGCAGTGCTTTCTAGGATGACGAGGAGGTTCAAACCTTGGCGAGGTCGACGGCAACGCCTCTGGCCTAGATGCTGCCAGCAGCGTGCAGCGTCGTCAGCAAGGCGTCTTGGCCTCTGCTAAGCGCCGACACATACGACACTCGCTCCGTGATGCCGGCGTGGACGAGCCGTTGACGGACCGGGCCTGCAAGGGCGGAGTGCGGCCCAACCTCTAATAGCATGTTGATTCCTTCGTCTTTCGAGCACAGGTCGTCATCCGTCAGCATCTTCTCAAGAGCCTGCTGGAACTTTACAGCGCCGCGCATTTGCCGGGCCTATTACCCGGCCGTTACTCCTGAGCCGGAGATCTCGCCCCCGGTAATAGAAGAAAATATCTTTAGGCCCGCGGGCGTCTCTGCCCGCGGTTGCATATGTTGCAGCGCGTCTTTAAAGCTATCGGCAACCGCGTCTATGTGTGGGCTGTGGTATGCAACAGAGACCTTAAGGAGCTAGACAGACACTCTATCTTCCTCTAGAAGACGCTAGAGCTTTGTTAGGAATTGCCTATAGCCGGAAAGAGTGACACTTAAAGGGCTGTTTATGCAAGCCAGGACGACGGAGCCCCTAGGAACCGTGTCTAAGTACGGTGCCACGGCATCTCGTCCAAGCCTCACCGCCATCAGCGCACCGTCAAGCTCCGGGCGCGAGTTGAGCCGACAGGCGGCCCTTGTGGAGCGCAACCCGAAGGCAATCCATCCTGGACAGCGCCACCGCTGCATACGAAGCCGCCGGCTCGCCCGAAGAATGGCCCACGACGACCCGGGGCTTGATATTCCAGTGATCCAACAGGTCGACAAGTGCCATCTGGAGAATGGCGCACAGCGGATGGGAGAACTCGGCCTAGGCATCCCACGTAGCCCCGAGCTCCTTCAGGATAGCCGAGCTCGACTCGACCGACTCGCGGAACACGTCGTGCTCGAGGAGCTCCCGGCTCATAGCGTACCACTGCGCCCCCTGGCCGGTGAAGACGAAGGCAACATTGACGGCGGCTTACATTCGCACGGGCTGAATGTTGGGCTGCATACACTGTCGAATCAGGTCCTCGATGCTGCTCGCAGCCATGGTGTGGCGCCATGGGAACAGCGATCGTCTCACGCCCAGCGTGAAGGCGAGGTCGGCCAGCGGAGCCTCTTTGCCCCCAGCGAGGCGGTCTGCCAGAGAGGCACAGTCACGCTGCACTGCGGCTTTCTCGGGCGCAGACACCACGTACAGCCGGAAACTGCCAGTCTCAGCCGACCCGCATTGGGTGGAAACGAGGCCGTGTTGTTGCAAGTAGCCTTCGGCGTCGTCGAGCACGGCGTATGCGTTGCTCCCCCCGATACCAAACAAATTGATGGAGCAGCGCCGGACCGGCCCCGGCGGCCATGCTATTAGGCTTCTCGGAACCGACATGTTCCATTCGTGCAAGCGCAGCCGCGGGTTAAGCGTCTCGAGGATGAGATTTGGGAATATTAGTCCGCTTTCCATGGCCAGGACACACTTGATGACGCCTGCGATGCCGGCCGACCCTTCCAGGCGTCCAATGTTGGTCTTGACAGAACCATAGAATAGGGGAGATCCGGTGCGAGCCGCAGACCCAAGGGCCAGTGACGTGGCTTCTATTTCGATGGGATCCCCGACGGGAGTACCGGTCCCGTGCAGCTCGAACAGAGCCGTGAGCGCAGGATCAAGCCCGAACGTGGTGTATGTTCGTTGCATGAGGCTGCTCTGGGCCTCCACGCTGGGGACGGTGATGCCAGGCGTCTGCATATAAACCGTTAGTCTCTACGTCTTTAATCAT
The DNA here is from genome assembly GCF_020360975.1 of Hirsutella rhossiliensis. Taxonomy (NCBI): domain Eukaryota; kingdom Fungi; phylum Ascomycota; class Sordariomycetes; order Hypocreales; family Ophiocordycipitaceae; genus Hirsutella; species Hirsutella rhossiliensis. The sequence goes on along the minus strand of NW_025408671.1, from coordinate 507,854 downwards.
TGCCGACTTGTAAAGACGGCCTTTCCATCTTGGTTAGAGCCCGTCGCCCGGATAACTGCACGTATCGTGTCTCCGTCCAGAATGGCATCCTTGGCGCGCTTAATCACCAGCATGCCAACTCCTTCGCCGCAGGCATAGCCGTTGGCTCGGGAATCAAAGGAAAAGCATCGACTGTCTGGGCTCAGAAGGTGGAGCGCACTTAACATGCTCATATATTCCGGGCCTAGTATCAGGCTGCTTCCGCCAACGAGCGCGCACGTTGTGTCGTTGGACTTGGAGCGAATGGTGTCGCAGGTGAGATGCAGGGCCACCAGAGAGCTCGAGCATGCCGTATCCAGTGTGACTGAAGGTCCCCGGAGGTTACTGTTTAAGTTAGTCTTTAGTAGTGTAGGCTGTATCGCCGGGAGGCGGGAATCGACCTACTAGAACCAACTTATACGGTTGGACAGCATAGCCCGGGCCATGCCCGTCACCGTGTACTGGGGCATATGGCTTAGATCACGAAATGTTTGGAACTTATAGTTATGCGTGAAGTTGCTAATGAAGCAAGCTGCTGAAGATGCCGCAATGGCTTCTACGGGGACCCCGGCATCCTCGAGCGCCTCGTATGTTAACTCGAGAAGCAACCGCTGCTCCGGGTCCATAGCAATGGCCTCTGCGGGCATGGTGGAGAAAAAGGGAGCATTAAAGGCGGAGACGTCTTAAGATAGAAAATAGCCCCCCTCGGCAAACTGCGGTTAGGTTAGCGACAGCTGCTATAAGCCGCGAGAGAGTTGATCTACGGTAAGCCCTTTCATGCTGCGACTGGAATGACGGTACGCATCGATATTAAACCGGCTCTTGGGGACCTTAGACCATGCGTCCCTGCCAGCCCGGAGCATCTCGAAAAACGCTTCGGGGGACCTGGCGCTGCCCGGGAACCGACATGCCATGCCAACAATGGCAATGTCATCGTCGCTGACGCTCTAGAGGTGAAGCTTTTTATTCATGGTGGACGACGGCGTGGAGAGTCAAGAGCGTACCAGGACCCAATGCAGGACAGCCAGGCTAGGGCGTGTCGAAGCTATATGCTCAGCGGCGGGAGTTTCTCGCAAGGTACGGATATTGTAAGACGTTGTAAGAGTACATAACATTTCCTTTAAACAGTTGAACTGGCACCAGAAATGTTAGCCGTAATGCCAAGTCGCGATTCAAGAATATCCTACCCTGGGAGTCATAACCACCGCAGGGCCCGTAGTCGCAGAGGGATAGAACGGACCACGGAGACAACACCCATCAAGGGTCTTGATCTCAACCGTCTCAAAGGCTGCTGCCATTGTGGCCGGGGTGGAGGTTTCAACTCGAATAACCGGCGACAAGAGGCACGACTTGACGATTCAGGAGGCAAGTGACATGGAAAGATTCAGAAGCCAGGGCGGTGGTGACCATACACATAGCTCGTGAAGAGTCACAGGCGGCTAAACGCAGAACGGGCTTCTCGATAATATACCGGCGCATTACATGGGCATAATGGTGTCTCAAGAAACATTTGCTTCTTGCCAGCGTAATTGGGGGCGGAATCTAATCACACTTCCCCCACCCCCTGCCCTGTGACTCGTGAGGCAAGCACATGCGTATAGGACTCTTGAAAGCCAGCTTACCTAAATACGGACCACGATAAGGTGCCTCTTGGATTAAAGGACCTTCGCTCTCAGCCGTACTTGCCCGCGCTAGCGAAGCGCCGGTGCCTGATACGCTTTGGCAGATATGGGAAAGAAAGTCTGCGCGAAAGATTAGGTACGAAGCCATATCTCGGCTCTATCTAAAGGACCGGGCAGGGTACTACGCTAGAAATGTCTATGCGTTATTAATTAATTTACTCGCTGAGCCTTAGGTGCGAATGCTGGGGTTGGGCGAGGCCGTATTATAAGTTAGGCGGTTGGGAAGCAACTTGGCCAGCTGACCTCACATATACCCCGAAACAAAATATTGGCCAATGGGAGAAAAGGAGGGAGCAGAACACACACAATCAACACGTCTTTTATGCTTAGTTGCATGCATGCTCTTTTCGCGAGAGATGCTTGGACGAGTCATATCATCATGTAAACGTCACAGGAGAGGCAACCCAACGGGGGTTGCGCAAAGAGCCTTGAGGAACGAAAGACTACAGGGAAAAAAACTTAAGGAAGAAAAAAAAGGGGCAGACGTGAGGATTGAGGATGGAGTAAGAACAGGGGGGACTTAAGGACGGAGTGAAAAAGAGTGATAGAACCAGGGTAGGGTTAAGGAGTAGGTTAACTTAAAGTATAAGATTTAACTGTCTTACTCGTTTAGGAAACTGTAGCAGTTTATGGTTTCGCATCGTTATTCCGTTTCGGTAGCTTTCTTAGATAGGGGACGGTTTCGGAGTGGACGGGCCGGCGAGTCAAGCCATGCGCGACAATGGAATGGAGGAAGAGTCCCTAAGACATGACCCCGTTTAGGGCTATCCGGCTTAGATGTCAAGGAGGCAGCCGAAACAGAGAACGACTGGGTGGCAGATGAGCCAGGGTTAGGGAAGACGAAGGCACCGGGGCCTTATGCAGCAGCCGCGGTCGTTTCGTCGGCGTATCGGCAGGCTCAGGGCAACATCGCTTCCCGGGCGGCCCAAGGGGCCGGTCGAGGCGAAGCCGAAGCCAAAGGTGGAGGGCTGAGCGGGAGGGTGCCAGGGGTGGCCAAAGACAAAGAGGCAGCGCGCATGTCCTGAAAGGCCGCGGAAGGAGGACGCCTGCTGCCTCTGTGGTGTAGAGAGAGTGGTGTCATTGGGGTGACGGCGGCGGCGGCCTTGTCGAGAAATGTCCAAGAATCCGGGACGACAATAAAGACGTTGTCCCGGTCGGAGCCTGGGGGATAGAGCATAACGTCATGACGGAGCAGGCCGGCGACCTTGGCTGTGCAAGTAAAGGGGACGTTGGGTTGGAATTGAGAGTCCCGCCTCTCGGCCATCTTCTTACACAAGATGGCCCAGGGGTTAGCGCGAATAGGGAAGATGACGAAGACCTGGAAGGGGTGGAAGCCCTTGAAGGGGAGTTTATTGGGCATCCCAGGAGCGACGTAGGTAGAAAGGCGGACAAAGCCGCAACAGTTAAGCTGGGCGGCGTCTAGACCCGGCAGGAGGTCCCGCCGGAGCAAGGAGTGGCCGGTGCCGACGATAAGGCCGGTAAAGGAAACAATAGGCGGGACGCAGGGGAAGTCGTCCATAGGGGCCAAGAGCCTAGGAAGAACGCTTCAGGCCCACCTTAGCTATGTATCTTTTCGTTGGCACTTGCGAGGGAACAGGGCACGGCTTACGGCTGGTAGCCTTGGTCGCGGACGACAAGGGCGGGCATCGTATAGAGAAGGTGCCGCCCGTGTCGGACTCCAGGCCGTCGCGCTGCTCAATCTCCACGCAAGGGCGTAGGGTGGACGCGGCCATTCATGAAAAACCACTCTTCCGTCCATTTTGAGGCATCAATAGGCTGGCCGTAAATCGAGAGATTGAGACTAAAGAAGACGGATGTCGGGAATCGTCGGCCTCCGATCGGAGGGCGCATATCCCATCGCGAGCAGCCAGGCGGGCGGAGGCAGCAAGACGCGGGCCATGGCCTCGGCGTTAAGACCCTTGATGCGGTGCTCGTCCTGGTGGGCAAATCTAACGGGGCAATCCGGCTGGACGAAAAACACCATGGACATCTCGCCGCCAGCGCCCCTCTGGCTATCGAGCGGCTTTCGAAGGTGTGGTGCGGGCACATCGATGGGAGGTAGAGAGGAAGACATGGTGCAGCAACGCAGGTCGATAGGCCAGTCGCGCGCACGAAAATGACCAGTGCTCAGTGTCAAGAAAGAAAGGAGTAGGGAAGAAGTCGAGCGTGAAAGCACTTGGGATAGATCAATGGTGACATAGATTCGCCGGGAAGGGCGAGGAGCCTTGCCGCTGTAAGTAAACGGACGTTGAAGAGATGCGTAGTGGTGTCGTGTAGCTGGGTTCCGATCAGGCACCAAGGGCGGCGCGGACTAAAGTGTCCGGCAGGGCTGGCGGCATAGGAGGCCGAAAGCTAGGGCTGTCGGCAGATAAGCCTGCCGATAGGTCCAGAGGAAGCCCAGCAGGCCTGGGAGAGCAGAGGCCTGATGCAAAGGAGGACATCAATAAGGAAGGACATAAACAGGGGGCGTTTTAGAAGGCTGAAGATAAGGGGGCGGGGGATGAAGCAGGCAAGATCAGCACAGGGAACCTTGTCATACCTTTCCACGCCCTGTTGTACACCAATTAGTTTGCCCTCCTCGCGGGGGGTAGAGACCGACCTAATATATAACACGTACAAAGCGCACGGGGAGGTGTTGCAGGGAAGGTCGTGGTTACACTTGATAGGGAAGGTCGGGAAAGAGGGGACCGGAAGCAACCGTTATAGGTGAGGGCGAGCTGAAGGAGGCCATTCCTACTTTCGGTGCAGCAGGAATACTAAGAGATACCGAGGAAAAGAAAGATTAGCACAATGTTCCTTTGGCCGCCTATTTGCAACGGCCAAATAGAAAGATGCGGAGGAGAACCGAGGAGGAGGAGAAGACCTCGCCAGGCAGATTTTTATGGTGTCAGCTCCTGCGCATGGGCTAGTCGAGGCCGTCCGCCGGGAAAGACGCGTGGCGGCGGAGTTAGGAACCGCGGGGGGGGAGAAGGGGGGGTCTGTCCCGGACAAGCACTGCCGCGTTGTCCCCGAGTTATAAAGACTATAAGGTTGCTGGAGACAGACCGCTGGTAGGAAGAATGGCGATACGGCGGAACGCCATCGCCGGGAAGCAAGGCAATCCCAGCGTATATCGCGAGCGAAAGCTTCCCTATCCATCGTACGGTTGCAGAGCCTAGCCGTCAAGAAAGCACCAGCATGGGGGAGAATCCTAGCCGCGAGGCTAGGTTGGTGGCAAGAGGGTGCGAAATAGCGACGGTGGCAGCGGCCGCTGCTGCGACGAGGAGCATTACGGCGGGGAGACTGAGTGCAACGGACGAAGGGCCGAAGCGGGCCTCGGACCATGAAAGCCAAGCTAATACGGTACCTAGGTTCCGGCCTATCGAAGCCAAGCAGGCAACGCTGGCTGAGGAGGCCTCACGAAGAAGAACAAGCAGAGGCACTCAAAGAGCGTTGCCCAAGGGAAGTCGGCGAGGCGGTTGGCCGCGGGAAAAGACGACGCACGTCAATGGCGCCTCCTCGAAGGAGGGCGGGCGCGACGCTCAGAAGCGATAAACGCGCGTGATAGGTGTCCAAGCATAGAAGCAGACGCTGCCACAATAGGGTCGGTAGTTGCTGAGCCGGCTAGGCGGGGTCTTACGCCGTCCGTTGGCGCTGTGTTGGAGGGAGCGGCCGACAACCTCGTACCGCAGCGGCACACGTTGGCGAAGGAGATGAGGGCTAGGAGTGGCGAGAGAGGCGCACCAGGCATAGTTGCTCTGCAAGCACCACCCGCCCCAGGGGTCTTGGTTGGGCGAAACGAATGCCTAAGCGGCAGGGGATCTTCCGTCGCGGCCGGAGGTGGCCACGAGATCGTTCGGCCTGGGCAACTCATCGGTGGCGTACGGATGACTCTGAAGGGTCTTGTTAGGCGGACAACTGGTGCCGGGGGGGAACAGAGGAGGGGGAGACCGACAAGCAGGATGGGATTTCGGCTGGGAGAGGCGAGCCTGCAGTCGCCCCGGCCCATCCAGCCCAAAGGATCAGGGACGTGGCCGGGCACAATCGTCCTTCTGGCGAGGCCGGGTCGTGCATCGGGGCAGCGGCCGCTGCTACGAGGAGGAATACTGCGAAGGCGAGACCGAGCGCGACGGACGAAGGACCGAAGCGGGCGTTGGGCCGCGAAAGTCAAGCGGGCCCGGCACCTGGGTTGCGGCCTATCGAGGCGAAGCAAGCGCCGATGTCCGGGAGGTCTCAGGAGGAGAGCAAGCGGAAGCACCCGAAAGAGCGTCGCCTCAGGGAAGTCGGCGAGGCAGTCGGTCGCGAAAAATACGGCGCGCGTTGATGGTGCCTCTGCAAAGGAGAGGCAGCGCGACGTTTAACAAGATCTCGGCCAGAGGACGTAAGCCAGCGCTTGCCGCAACAACCCATCCAGCCGAAAGGGATCAGGGCGCGGCCGGACACCTCCCTCGGACGAGGGCGGATCGTGCGTCCGGGTCGTGGAGGGCGTCCAGAGGGCACGACTAGAAAGCGAAGGGGTGGTGCGCAGACGAGGGCCAAGGCCCCGACGGACACTCAAGCCGCCCAGGAGCACAGGATCGGCCGGCAACCAGTGTCGGGGTTTCGTCTCGAGTTGTCAGGGAGCGCCTCATTAGGCCAATCCAACCTAAAGAAATAAAATACAGAGCGGGAGATTTGCAGTCACCCGGACGCCAGGCGGGACAGGGTCGGCCGGCAATCAGGGTCGGGACCTCGCCCAGAGTAGTCGTCAGGAGTACGTCGTTCAGCCGATCCAACCGAAAGAGATGGAAGAGGGCCGGAGATACACACTCATCCGGACGGTTGCCACCACGGCCATCAGGGGAGGCAGCGGCGGGAGAACAAGACCGGCCGAGGCGAGACGAGGCTGCGGCAAGATCTTCGCGGCCAGCGGAACAGAGAAAGAGGAACCGGCAACCCGACCGAGACGAGCCACTGACGAAACGTACTCGAGGCGGCCAATCTAGGAGGTGGGGATGGAGCAGGAGATGTGCAGTCATCCGGACGGCTGCCACCACGGCCACCACGCCAGGCAGGACGGAATCGGCCGGCAACCAGGGTCGGGATCTCGTCTCGAGTTGTCGGGAGTCCCTCGTTCGGCCAATCCAACCTAGAGAAATAGAAGATGGGACAGGAGATTTGCAGCGATGCGGACGCCAGGCGGGACCGGGTCGGCCGGCAACCAGTGTCGGGACTTGGCCCGGAGTCGTCAGGGCATCCCCCCTCCAGCCAATCGAAGCTAGAGAGATGGAGGATGGAGCCGGATATTTGCAGTCATCCGGACAGTTGACACCACGGCCATCACGTCAGGCGGCGGCGGGAGAACAAGATCGGCCGAGGCGAGACGAGGCAGCGGCAATATCTGCGCAGCCCGTGGAACAGAGAAAGAGGAACCGCCTGCCCGACCGAGACCAGCCCCAGGCGAAACGTAGTCGAGGCGGCCATCGGAGGCAGAGGAGCCGTGAGTCACAGGCGGAGGATTTGGCCGGCGTCTTACGTCACCTTGGGAGGAATTCGCCGCGAAGGAGAGGCTGTCCAACGAGCAAACGTGGTGCACACCAGTGCCGCACGAGAGGAAGGTATCAACGGTGCGGAGCTTCTACCGGGCGTTCCACGACGTGGACACGCTGCCGATACGGACGTGCATGCTGTGCTACCGGAAGCGCACGAGAAAAGAGCTGAGGGAGGTGGCATGGGACCAGTGGTTGTCAAGTCCTATCCCTAAGGCTGGGTGGTCGCCATTTGCGTGCCGGAGTTGCTTCCGCGAGGGCGAGCCTGTCCCGGTTTGCGCAGAGTGTTCTCGACGCTTGGCGTGCGGTGTGCTGTCGCCAGCGGCGCAGCTTCATAGACGTCTCGGTTGTGAGCACACGTTCCCGGATGAGCTCAAGGGCCTGACGCCGGTGGAGGAGAAGCTGATCGCGCTGAACTCGTGCTACGGATTCGTAACCAGGTACAACGTCTCAGGCGGCCAGAAGCAGACGCTAAGGTATCCCAAGCACGTCAAGGGCCACATCACGGTGTTCCCAAACAACGTACAAGAGCTGGCGACGGACGTGCTGCCGCACCCTCTCTTCCAGGTAATGGACGAGATCCACGTCTCGTGGCAGGGGGCGCTAAGGCCGACACCGAGCGATCTGTCGAGTCTCCTATCGGTGAGGCGGCGAGTCGTCGAGAGAGCCCTTGTCTGGTTGAAGAGGAACAACCCCCACTACGCCGCGATCGAGATCGACGCGGCAGAGATGGAGAGCTGGGGAGACCCGGCCCACGGGGTGCCGCCGTTGGTGTACGAGCGCCTGGAGCGGAACGAGCCGTCGGCGTGGGAGAAGACGCGGACGGCGCGTCGTCGTGCCGCCCACGGAGCGGGCCATGGACGACGAGGGGCGGTGGAGATCGAAGAAGTCCTCGCCATGCTCAACCAAGGGGAAAGCACGACGAGTCGCGAGGCCGGCGAGCCAGAGGCAAGCGAGGTGGACGAGGTGCGTGGTCAGAGCTGCGGCGAGGCCGATGATAATGCGAAGACGGTCAACGAGGTGACCTCGTCAGGATGTTTGCGTTGGACGGACCGCCCGACGTGGCCGACGTCGACAAGCTGCGGTTCGCATGCGATTCCGTTCGCCAAGGCGCAGCCGACGACGGTACGGGCCCGAGGACGTGGGTCGAATCCTCGGCAAGGGGCAGCCGGGGCACGTCGATGGTCCTGAACCATTCATCCATGTCCGCCGCGGGATGAATTCGCCGACTCGTTCGAAGCTTCTTTCTTCGCAAAGACCTTTCCCACGCTATTACCATTCGGTGTCGGAGGGCCGCGGCCGGTCGAGGAAGCAAGCTCGCAGTTGGGCAGAGGCTCGGTCAACACGCGCGCGGCGGCGGAGGCGGGGGCGCAGGACCTCCTGTCATCCCGGAACATGAGCCTTCGTACGTGGGCCGACACGGTGTTGCGACGCCACGGCGGCCGGTTCGCGACGCACCACATCTTCGCATTCCTCGTCTTCAACATGGGCGTGCGGTCGAGGAACCGCCGCGTCAGCATGCTGAGCGTGACGAGGAAGAACTTCCGCAAGGTGGAGCGCATCGTACGGTCGCTGACCGCAGACGGGTTAGCGGCAGCTAGAGCCGAGCTGGAGAGCACAGGCAAGACGACCGACGACGGCGTGAAAGAGCTTCTCAGGAGCCTCTCGCTCTATGGCTATCGTCAGCCCATGTCGAGAGAGCTCCGTCTCAGTATGCGGCACAAGATCCTGGCGCTCATCGTCCGCTACGGCGTGCCTGCGATCTGGTTCACGATCAACCCAAACGACATCACGAACCCGGTGAAGCTCCGACTGGCAGCGTACCGCACGCGCGACCCTGAGGCGGCCGAGGAGTTCCTGCGGAGCCTCGATATGTCGTTCAAACGGGTGAGGCTGTCCGTCTCCGACCCGATGAGCTCAGCCATGTTCTTCCACCGGGAGATGACGCTGTTCTTCGAGCATTACGTAAATGCAGGGGAGTCGGTGTTCGGGCGCATCGGCCACTACTACGGTGCCGTGGAGACCAACGAACGAGGATCCCTTCACGTCCACGGGCTGCTCTGGTTACACGGAAACGCGCACCTGAGCTCCATGCTTTCCGACGCCCACGGGGAGGAGCAGGCGGCGTACCGTGAGCGAATCATCCGCTATGTCGATAGCGTCTTCTGTGAGGTAGGTAACAGCAAGGGGCGTTGCTGTCATGGGCCGAGAAGACGCAGGCTGACGCGGAAGGCAGGACTTGGACCAGGAAGGCTTCTGCGCCGTGCAGGCGGAGCGTTCGGTGACGTCTGACGTCTCATCCCTGCTGGACAGTGCCGAGCAGTTCTCGGCCGGATTCGAAGAGGAAGCCAACTTCTGCGCCGGCGCGACGCAGATCCACACCCACAGCCCGACATGCGTCAAGTACTCCCTGGGCAACAAGGGGCGAAGGGGCGACCTCTGTCGCTTCAAGGCGCCATGGAAGCTGGTCGAGGAGACGACGCTCTCACAGGACGGCGTGCTGCGGATCCGCAGGACGCATCCCATGGTGAATCGGTGGAACAAGGCCATCGCCGTGGGGCTCCGCCACAACCACGACATCTCCTTCATAGCGACGCAGCGGAAGACCATGGCTCTCGTCTATTACGTGACGAATTACGCGACCAAGGTAGAGGACCCGACGTGGAAGCGCGTCGCCGCGGCCGCGGAACTGCTGCCCGTCGTCGCAGCAGGTGGCCAGCCGGGTGCCAGGAGGATGCCGGAAATGGCGTCGTCGGCGGCGACGACGGAACCAAGAATAATAAGACGCGGCAGTTTCTGATGAGAGTGGCGAACAGGATATTCACGGAGCGCGCCCTGTCGCAAGTCGAGGTCGTCGCCCATCTCCTGGGATACCCGAGCGAGTTCACGAGCAGCAGCGCCTGGGCGTACCTGAACGTGTCGGTGCTCTACTGGCACGTCTCCAGGCGCTGGCGACACCTTCGGCAGGAGAGCGGCACCGCGGTCGCAGACGTGTCCGTGGACGAGTCGGTCGCCGTGGAGGAAGCAGGCGAGAGGATCAGCTTCGCCGAGGCGTACCATCATCGCGGACACGTCCTACGAGGCTTGTGCCTATATGACTATGTTTCGCTCGTCAGGCTCCAACGCGTCGGCAAGGACGGGTGCTCCGGTGCCTGGGAGAGGTGCCTTTCGAGCGGCTGGGTGGCCGGCAAAGACTGGGTGCAGGTATTGAGGCGGCCAGGAAAGCACGCCGTCGTCTGCCTTGACGGCCACCTTAGCAAGGATTTCGAGCAAGACGACGAGGAACAATGCCACCGCCGGTAAGTAGGTGCGGTGGATGGCCGGTCGAAAAGCGGTCCCAACGCGCGGTGACTAACCGTGCCGCTACAGAGCAGCCGTGCAGCATCTTGCCCTATTCGCGCCGTGGGAGACCTTTCTTAGCGAAGAGCGAGGCGACATCAACGAGATATGGAGGCGCACGAGAGCGGCTTCCGCCAAGAACCTCGTGCCTCGTCGATAACGTTCAACTACTCCGGCGGTCCGCCGAGGACGCAAAGCGAGACGCCAAGCAATGGGCAGCGTCGTCCGGCGACGGGGATCCGGCCGGCGCACCTGGCGATTGGGGAGGATGGGGAGGGGCCGGGCGAGGCGGACCGCGAGGCGGGATCCGCGTACCAGTCCGACAACGTCGGAAACGCAACGCGACTGATCGATGTCGTTAGAAGCGCGACCGGCGCGAACCAGATCACGGCGGGGTCGCGGGAGCTTTCGGGAATGATGCAGCAGCTCTCCCGCTTCCAGCAATCAGCGCTAGCCTCGACGGCCGAGCTCCGGGCCACCGTCGTGACCGAACGGGTGGGGGCACATCAACATGCCCGGGCAGGTGTTCTCCGGGCTGCAGTGCCGCCGCAGGATCAGGTCAAGGCCATCAAGTCGCAGCAGACATGCGCCTCCAGAGAGAGGGTGAAGATGATCCAGGGCATACAAAGCATGGCCCCGGCCCACGGTACCGATCGCGGCGCAGCGGGGCGGAGCGTGCTCGCCGGCTTCGGGGAGGAAGACGTCCAGGTGACGCGAGTGGAAACCGAGGAGAGGGCAGGTAACGCGGAGGCCGGCATGGAAGTCCGCCTCGGCCCATCCACCTCCTTTCACGAGGCCGGGAAAGACTTGACAAGACGATTGACGCTAAACAAGAAGCAGGCGATTGCCTTCTCCATAATATGCCGCCACCTGGACTCGATGCGGCAGGAGACGGAGGCGACGTCAGCCAGCTCTGTCAGTTCGTCGGCGGCGAGGGCGGCACCGGCAAGTCGCGCGTCATCGAAGCACTCGTGGGCCTCTTCGCCGCGAAGGACCTCTCGCATCGCCTGCTGATCACGGCGACGTCGGGGACCGCCGCCGCGCGGTCAACGGCATCACCATCCACTCGGCCTGCGGCTTCACCAGGACCAAGGGCCGGGCGCGAACACGGCGAGGGACGTCGACGGCGTGCGGTTGCCGAGGCAGGCGGAGCGGTTCGTCAACGGCCAGTCTCGGATGGACTGGCAGGATAAGGACATGCTCGTCATCGACGAGGTGAGCATGCTCGGCGCGCGGACGCTGCACGCCGTCAACGAGCGGATCTGCCAGCTGCGGGGATCGCAGCGGGACTTCGGCGGGATCCCCATCGTCCTCTTCTGCGGGGACTTCCACCAGTTCCGCCCGGTCCAGGAGAGGTCGATCCTGCTGCCGAGCGCGGCCGTCTCGTGGGACGAGGACAACTCGTTCAGGGCCGAGCAGCGCCACCAGCACGACAAGGCGCACGCGCTGTGGAGGCGGTTCACGACGGCCGTCATGCTGGACGAGCAGATGCGCGCCGCCGGCGACCCGGAGCTGCAGCGGCTGCTGAAGCGGATCCGCGGGGGCGTGCAGGACCACACGGACCTGGATCTCCTCAACTCGAGGTGCCACCGGGAAGGCAGGCGGATCCGTGGGAGACGGGCATCACCGTGGTGACGCCGCTCAACAGGAATCGGTGGAACCTCAACATGGAGGCGAGCCTGGCGTTCCAGATCCAGCAGCGGTCGACGGTGCGCATCTTCCTCTCCGAGCACAAGTGGAAGGACGGCCTGCCGACCGAGGAAGAGGCCATCATGATGCTGAACCAGGGCGACGACAGCGCGATCCCGGTGCCGGCCGTCTTCATGTTCGTGCCGGGGATGCCGGTCGTCGTGAACCACAACACCCACCAGGGGCTGAAGCTGGTGAACGGTGCTAGCTACACGGCGGTGGAGGTCATCGTCGACAAGGCGCACCCGGGCATCGGATCTCGGCCGACATGACGATCCACTTCGGGCCGCCGGCGGCGATAATACTGGGGTCGAAGACGACCAAGGACTTCCACTTCGTCGGGATGCCGCCCGGCACGATCCTGCTGACGCCCATGAGCGTCAGGATCCAGTGTCAACGGAAGCGACCGTGGCAGCAGAACGACGTCAGCCGAAAGGGCCTGCCGTGCGCCGCCGCTTTCGCGTGCACGGATTACAAGGTGCAGGGGGGGACGCTGGAGCGCGTGGCGCTCGAGCTGCGGGGGACGAGGACGACAAACGTCGGCGGACGCGCCGTCCCGTCGCAGTGCGACCCGTACAGCCTATACGTGCAGCTGTCACGGTGCCCGACGCTGGACGGCATCATGCTCGTGTCGAAAGTGCGAGAGAGACCTAGTGGAAACCGGGTCCCCGGGGAGATGACCGCCGCACAAGCGAGGCTGGAGGAACTGAGCGATAGAACTGTTCGGGAAGCGATGTGCAACAGGCTCGGTGAGCGCGCGGGGACAGAGACGGTGAGCAGTAGGTAACTTAACCCAAGAGGGCGCGACACCAATAACTTAGCTATGCCCCACCCCGACCCTTGCAAGGACTTCATTACTAATGGAAAAATTGGGTCGGGGCGACCGGTGGAGCAGGCGGCACAAGCGAATGGGACTTTCAACGGGCCAGAAGCGAAAGCGGTTTATTATTCTGGGCAATCAGAAGTCTCAGGGCACGGACAAGCGAATCAGATGCCCCAGGACATGACAAACAGAAGGCGAAAGGCCCAACCGAAGGCGAAATGACCGTAGCCAATCGACCGAGCGAATCAGAAGCGGGGATTTCGAGGGGCAAAACCGGGGGTGGGGCATACGGGAGAGGCAACCCAACAGGGTTGCGCAAAGAGCCTTGAGGAACGAAAAAAACGTCTAGACAAGGGGCAGACAGATGTACAGAGGCAGAAAGGTAACGACGACCAAGGGGCAGCCAGGCTGGACGAAAAACACTTCCCATTTAAGGAGTTATAGCAGCGTACGCTATTCCATTTCCGTAGCTTTCTTAGATAGGTGGCGGTTTCGAAGCGGACGGGCCGGCGAGCCCAAGCCATGGGCGACAATGGAATCGAGGAAGAGTCCGTAAGTCAGGACCCGGCTTAGGTTGTCCGGCTCATGAGCGGCGGAGGCAGCCGAAACAGAGAACGAGTGGGTAGCAGAGGAGGCGGGCTTAGGGAAGACGAGATCACCGGGGCCTTATGCAGCAGACACGGTCGCTTCGTCGGCGTATCGGCAGGCTCAGGGCAATATCGTTTCCCGGGCGGCGTAAGGTGGCCGGTCGAGGGCGAAGCCGAAGCCAAGGGTGGAGGACTGAGCGGGAGGGTGCCAGGGGTGATCAAAGACAAAGAGGCAGCGCGCACGTCCCGGAAGGCCGCGGAAGCGGAGGAAGCTTGTTGCCTCTGTGGCGTAGAGAGAAGCGGTGCCATCGTGGTGACGGCGGCGGCGGCCTTGTCGAGAAAAGTCCAGGAATCCGGGACGACGATAAAGACGTTGTCCCGGTCCGAGCCCGGGGGGTAGAGCATGACATCATGACGGAGCAGGCCAGCGACCTTGCCTGTGCAGGTAAAGGGGACGTTAGGCTGAAATTGAGAGTCCTGCCTCTCGGCCATCTTCCTACACAAGATGGCCCAGGGTTAGCGCGAACAGGAAGATAACGAAGACCTGGAACGGGTGGAAGCCCTTGAAGGGGACCTTATTAGGCATCCCAGGAGCGACATAGGTAGAAAGGCGGACAAATCCGCAACAGTTAAGTTGGGCGGCGCCTGGACCGGGCAGTAGGTCCCGCCGCAGCGAGGAGTGGCCGGTGCCGACGATAAGGCCGGTAAAGGAAACAATAGGCGGGATGCAGGAAGTCGCCCATGGAGGCAAAGAGCCTAGGAGAACACTTCAAGCCCATCTTAGCCATATACCGTTTCGTCGGCACTCGCGAAGGGTCAGGGCACGGCTTACGGCTGGTAGCCCTGATCGCGGACGACAAGGGCGGGCATCGTATAGAAAGGTGCGGCCCGTGTCAGACTCGAGGCCGTCGCGTTGCTCAACCTCCCATGCGAGCGCGTAGGGGTGGACGCGGGCATGCATGAAAAACCACTCTTCGGTCCAGTCGGAGGGATCAATAGGCTGGCCGTAGATGGAGAGGTTGAGGCTAAAAAAGACGGATGTCGGGGAATCATCGGCATCCGATCGGAGGGGCGCATATTCCGTCGCGAGCAGCCAGGCGGGAGGAGGCAGGAAGACGCGGGCCATGGCCTCGGCGTTAAGACCCCTGATGCGGTGGTCGTCCTGGTGGGAAAATCTAGCAGGACAGTCCGGCTGGACAAAAGACATCATAGACATCTCACCGCCAGCGCCCCTTTGGCTATCGAGCGGCTTTCGAAGGTGCGGTGCGGGCATATCGGTACGAAGTAGAGAGGAAGACATAGTGCATCTGCGCAGGTCGATAGGCCACTTGCACGCACTAAAAGGACGGGTTCTCAGCGTCAAGAAAGGAGTAGGAAGAAGTCGAGCGTAGACGCACTTATAGTAGATCAATAGTGGTATGGATTCGCCGGGAAGAGCGAGGAGCCTTGCCGCTGTAAGTAAGCAGACGTCAAAGAGATGCGTCGTGGTGTTGCGGAGCTGGGTACTGATCGGGCAGCAAGGGCGACGCGGATTAAAGTGTCCGGCAGGGCTACCGGCATAGGATGGCGAAAACTAGGGCTGTCGGCAGATAGGCCTGTCGATAGGTACAAAGGAAGCCCGGCAGGTCCGAGAGAGGAGAGGTCTAATGCAGAAAGGGGATATTAACAAGGAAGGATATAACCGTTAGCAAGAAGAATGCCAACGCGGCGGAACGCCATTGCCAGGAAGCGAGACAATCTCGGGGTATATCCCGGGCGAAGGCTTCCTAATCTATCGTTCGTTTGCGGAGCCTTGCCGATAAGACAGCACCAGCATGGGGGAGAATCGTAGCCGCGAGGTAAGATCGGTGGCAGGAGAGTGCGAAACGGGGACAGCAGCAGCGGCCGCTGCTGCGACGAGGAGTATCGCGGCGGCGAGACCGATCGCAATGGACGAAGGGCCGAAGCGGGCGTCGGGCCACAAAAGTCAAGGAAACGCGGCACCCAGGTTCCGGCCTATTGAGGCCAAGCCGGCCGCGGCGGCCGACGATGCCTCACGAAGAGAGCAGGCAGAGGCACTCAAAGAGCGTTGCCCAAGGAAGTCGGCGAGGCGGCTGGCCGCGGAAAAGGACGACTAACGTCGATAGTTCCTCCTCGAAGGAGGGCTCGTGGAGGGCGTCCAGAGGGCACGTCTGGAAGGCGAAGCCGTGGTGCGCGGACAGGGCCAATGGGCTCCGAGGGACACCCCAGGAGGACAGGATCGGCCGGCAAGCCCTGTCGGGAACTCGCCTAGAGTCGTCAGGGAGCTTCTGGTTCGGCCAATCCGACCTCAAGAGATGGATGATGGCGCAGGAGATACGCAGTCATCCGGACGGTGGCCACCGCCGCCATCACGCCAGAAAGGACAGGGTCGGCCGGCAAACAGTGTCGGGATTTCGTCTACAGCCGTCAGGAGCGCCTCATTCGGCCAATCCAACCTAGAGCAATAGAAGATAGAGCGGGAGATATACAGTCATCCGGATGCCAGGCGGGACAGGATTGGCCGGCAACCGCTGTCACGATGTCGTCTGGAGTCGTCAGGAGCCCTCGTTCAGCCAACCCAACCCAGAGAGATGCAAGGCAGGGCAGGAGATACGCAGTCATCCGGATGGTTGCCACCACGGCCATCACGCCAGGCGGCGGCGGGAGAACAAGATCGGCCGTGGCGAGACGAGGCAGCGGAAAGATCCTCGCAGGCCGTAGAACAGAGAAAGAGGAACCGCCAGCGTGACCGAGACCAGACCCCGACGAAACGTACTCGAGGAAGCCATCCGAGGCAGAGGAGGAGTGAGCTGCAGGCAGAGGATTTGGCCAGTGTCTTGCTTTACCTCGAAGGGGAATTCGTCGCGAAGGAAAGGCTGTCTAAGGAGCAAACCTGGTGCACACCAATACCGCATGAGAGGAAGGTATCGACGGTGCGAAAGTTTTATCGGGCGTTCCACGATGTGAGCACCTTGCCGATAATGACCTGCAGGCTGTGTTACCGCAAGCGTACAAGGAAGGAGTTGAGGGAGATTCCGTGGGATCAGTGGCTATCAAGTCCCGTTCCTCGGGGTGAGCGCTCACCATTTGCGTGCCGAAGCTGCTTTCCCGGGGGTGAGCCCGTCTCGGTTTGTGTGGAGTGTGCCCGATGCTTGGGGCGCGGGAGCCTGTCGTCGGCGGTCCACCTTCACAGTCGCCTCGGATGCGAGCACATGTTCCCCGACGAGCTGAAGGGGCTGACGCCGGTCGAAGAGAAGCTCATCTCGTTGAACTCGTGTTACGGCTTTGTGACGAGGTATAACATTCCGGGCGGGCAGACGCAGGCAGTGAGGTATCCGAGACATGTCAAGGGCCACATCACGGTGTTTCCAAACAACGTGCAGGAGCTGGCGAGAAGGGTGCTCCCGCACCCGCTCTGGCAAACAATGGACGAGATCCACGTCTCGTGGCAGGGCGCGGAGAAGCCAGCACCGTGCGACTTATCGGGTCTCTTGTCGGTGAGGCGTCAAGTCGTCGAGAGAGCGCTTATCTGGTTGAAGAAGAATAACCCCCATTACGCCGATATTGAGATTGATAGGGCGGAAATGGATAGCTGGGGAACACCATCACACGGTGTGCCGCGGGTGGTCTACGACCGCATGGAGCGGAACGAGCCGTCTGCGTGGGAGAAGACGCGAACGGCGCAGGTCGTGCCGCCCGCAGAGCGGGCCATGGACGACGATAGTCCGGCGGAGATCGAAGGAGTCCTCGCCCAGCTCCTCCAAGGACAAGACGTATTGGACAGGGGAGTCGAGAATCCGAGGGAGTGGAGCGGACGGGACTGACGATGCTGAGCCCGATGACAGAGCCAAAACGATCAACGAGATCACCTCTTCCGGCATGTTTGCATTGGACGGACCGCCGGAAGTGTCGGACGCAGAGAAGCTCCGCTTTGCGTGCAATGCCGTGGGTGGCGATGGGGCCGAGAACGACCGCAAGGGGCCGAGGGCATGGATAAGGTCGGCGGAGGCGGGTCAAGAAGGCACGGATGTCCGCGAGCCATACATCCACGTTTGTCGCGGAGACGAATTCGCCGACTCGCTCGACGCCTCGTTCTTCGCCAAGACCTTTCCCACCCTACTGCCGTTCGGATTTGGAGGACCACGGCTCGCGGAGGAAGTCATCTTAGGACCCGAGGGGCCGGTCAATTGGCGGGGTACGGCTGCTGGAGAAGAGACGGCGGCGCGAGATCTTCTGTCGTCTCGGAACATAAGCCTTCGGACCTGGGCCGGCATTGTGCTGCGGCGCCATGGTGGCCGATTCGCGACGCATACCATCTTCTCGTTTCTCGTTTTCAATATGGATGTGCGGTCGAAGAATCGTCGGGTCAGCATGCTCAGCGCGACGCGGAAGAACTTCGCCGAGGTGGAGCGCATCGTACGGTCGCTGACAGCGGATAGGTTAGCGGCCGCCAGGGCGGAGCTGGAGACGTCGGGCAAGACTACCGACGATGGCGTCAAGGAGCTTCTAAGATGCCTTTCGCTGTACGGCTATCGGCAGCCCATGTCGAGGGAGCTCCGTCTGAGCATGCGGCGCAAGATCCAGTCACTCATCTTATGTCGTGGCGTGCCTGCAATCTGGTTCACGCTCAACCCGAACGACATCACGAACCCGGTGAAGCTGAGACTGGCGGCATACCGCACACGTGATCCCGCAGCGGCCGAGGCATTCCTGCAAGGCCTCGACAAGGCGTTCAAACGTGCGCGGCTGGCCATCTCGGACCCGTTAAGCTCGGCCGAATTCTTCCACCGAGAAATGACGTTGTTCTTCGAACATTACGTGAGAGTGGGCGAGAGTCGGTGTTCGGGCGCATCAGCCACTATTACGGTGCCGTCGAGACCAACGAGCGTGGAGCGCTCCATGTTCACGGACTGCTCTGGCTGCAGGGCAACGTGCATCTAAGCTCGATGCTTGCCGATATCGACGGCGAGGATCAAGCGGCATACCGAGAACGCATCGTCAGATACGTCGACAGTGTCTTTTCCGAGGTATGAGCGGGGCCGGCGTGTTGACCTGCGTCCTCCGTCTGTCAAAGCCGAGAAAGCTGACGAACAAGACAGGATCTGGACCAGGAAGGCTTCTGCGCAATGCAGGCCGAGCGATCGGTGACGTCAGATATATCGCAATTTCTGGGCGACGAACGGCAATTTTCAGCCTCGTTCGACGAGGAAGCGAACTTCTGTGCCGGCGCGACGCAGATCCATACCCACAGCCCGACCTGCGTCAAGTACTCGCTGGGCAAAGGGGGGCGCAAGGGCGATTTATGTCGTTTCAAGGCGCCGTGGGGACTGGTCGACGAGACGGCCTTCACGGGAGACGGCGTGCTGCGGATTCGGAGGTCGCACAGCATGGTGAATCGGTGGAACAAGGCCATTGCCGTGGGGCTTCGCCACAACCATGACATATCTTTCATCGTCACACAGCGTAAGAAGATGGCCTCATCTTTACGTCACAAACTATGCGACCAAGGTGGAGGACCCTGTATGGAAGCGCGTCGCCGCCGCCGCGGATCTCTTGCCTCCCAGGGCAGGTGACGGAATGGCCGACGGCGCGGAGGTTCGTGGAGACAGTGGTGCCGGTGACGATGGCAGGCAGAATAAGACACGGCAGTTCCTGATGAAGGTGGCGAATCGCGTGTTTACGGAGAGGCCGTTATCGCAGGTCGAGGTCGTCGCGGACCTCCTGGGATGCGCGACTGAACTGACGAATGGCAGTGCTTGGGCGTTCCTGAACGTATCGTTGCTCTACTGGCAAGTCTTCCGACAATGGCCGCACCTTCGACGAGAAAGCGGCGCAGCCGTTGCAGATGGCTCTGTGGACGAGTCAATACTCGTCGAAGAAGCAGGCCAGAGGATTTGCCGTGTCGAGGCATACCGTCATCGGGGAGACGTCCTTCGAGGGCTGTGTCTCTACGACTACGTTTCGCTGGTCAGGCTGAAGCGCAACGAAAGGGACGAGGGGCCCGCCGGCTGGGGGGAGGTCCCGTTCGAGAGCGGCTGGGCTCCGGGAGGCCGTTGGGCGCAGGTGCTCAGGCGACCGGGCAAGCAGGCCACGGTCTGCCTCGACGGGTATTTGAGCAAGGATTTCGACGAAGACGACGAAGGGTCGTGCTACCGAAGGTGCGTTTGTCGTCGACGGGCCGGAGGCGCCGGGTCGAGAAGGCTAATTTCCATGGCGAAGAGCGGCTGTGCAGCATCTTGCGCTGTTCGTGCCGTGGAGTCTTTCTTAGACGAAGAAAGGGCGACATCAACTGCATATGGGGCGGCAACGAGCAGCCCTGGCCCCGAGGATATCATGTTTCGTCGATAACGTGCAGTTGCTGCGACGGTCGGCCGAAGATGCAAAGCGGGACGCACGGCAGTGGGCGGCCTCGTCCGGTGACGGCGACCCCACGGCAGTACGTCCGGACGAGGACGGCACCGGGGAGGTGGGTGTCGAGCCCGGATCGGGATACCAGGCCGACAGTGCGGGAAGCACGAATCGCCTAATCGACGTTGTCAGAAGCTCGATCGGGCCGAACCAAATCACGGCCGGCTCGCCGGAGCTCACGGCGATGATGCAGGAGCTCAGCCGATTTCAGCAATCGGCGCTGTCCTCTTCTTCCGAGGTCCAGGCCACAATACTACCCGAACGGGGCCCAAGACGAATCAACATCCCGGGCGGGCATTCTCCGGAGCCACCATACCGCCGCAAAGTGAGGTTAGGGCCATAAAGTCGCAGCAAATCCGCGCATCCAGGGAGAGGAGAAGATGATACGGGGCATACAAAGCCTGTCCACGGCACCGGTGACTGGTCGCCGCGCGGCGGTGCGGGCGTGCTCACGGGTTTCGGGGATGACGACGTCCAGATGACGGCAGCGGAGCTCGAGGAAGGAGTAGCGGGGGCCAGCGCGGGAATGGAGATCCGGTTCGGTGCCTCAACCTCCTTCCTCGAGGCGGGCAAGGCCCTGGCAGCGCGGCTCACGCTAAACAAGAAGCAGGCGATCGCCTTCCTAATTATATGCCGCCAGCTTGACCTGATACGGCGCGGGGAGAAAAGCAACGTACGCCAGCTGTGCCAGTTCGTCGGTGGAGAGGGCGGAACGGGCAAGTCACGAGTCATCGAGGCGCTCGTCGAGCTCTTCGCGTCCAAGGATCAATCGAATCGTCTGATGATAACGGCGACGTCGGGGACGGCAGCAGCGCGGATCAACGGCATTACGATCCACTCCGCCTGCGGGTTCTCGAAAGATCTCGCGGCAGCCGCAAACGCGGCCAAGGATCTCGACGGGGTGCGACTGCCGAAACAGGCGGAGCGGTTCGTCGACGGGCAATCCCGGATGGACTGGCAGGAGAAGGACGTGCTCGTCATCGACGAGGTGAGCATGCTCGGGGCGCGGACGCTACACGCGGTGAACGAGCAGCTCTGCCGGCTGCGCGGGTCGCACCAGGATTTTGGAGGTATTCCGATCGTCCTCTTCTGCGGAGACTTCCACCAATTCCGCCCCGTCCAAGAACGCTCGATCCTCCTCCCCAGCACCGCCGTCTCGTGGGACGTAGACAGCTCCTTCAAGGCCGAGACACGGCACCAGCACGACAAGGCGCACGCGTTGTGGAAGAGATTCACGACCACGGTCATGCTGGACGAGCAGGTGCGCGCCGCGGAGATCCGGAATTGCAGAGGCTGCTAAGGCGGATTCGACTGGGCGTGCAGGACCGCTCGGATCTGGACCTCCTCAACTCAAGATGCTACCGGGAAGGCAGGCGGATCCCGTGGGAGACGTGCATCACCGTGGTGACGCCGCTGAACAGGAACCGGTGGAACCTCAACATGGAGGCCAGCTTGGCGTTCCGGGCCCAGCAGCGGTCAGTGATGCGCATCTTCATCTCGGATCATACGTGGAAGGAGGCCCTGCCGACGGAGGAAGAGGCCATCATGATGCTGAACCAGGGCGACGACAGCGCGATCCCGGTGCCGGCCGTCTTCATGTTCGTGCCGGGGATGCCGGTCGTCGTGAACCATAACACCCATCAGGGGCTAAAGCTGGTGAACGGCGCCGGCTACACGGCGCTGGAGGTCGTCCTCGACAAGTCGTACCCGGGGCATCGTATCACGGCAGACACGACGGTCCATTTCGGGCCGCCGGCGGGGATAATGCTGGAGTCGGAGACGACGAACGACGTTCACTTCGTCGGGATGCCGCCAGGCACGGTCCTGTTGACGCCCATGACGGTCAAAATACAGTGCCAGCGAAAGAGGCCGTGGCAGCAGAACGACGTCAGCCGAAAGGGCCTGCCCTGTACGGCAGCCTTCGCGTGCACAGACTATAAAGTGCAGGGCAGGACGCTCGAGCGTGTAGCTCTGGAGCTGCGGGGAACGCGGACGTCAAACATCGACGGACGCGCCGTGTCCTCGCAGTGCGACCCGTACAGCCTGTACGTGCAGCTGTCTCGCTGCCCGACGCTGGACGGCATTATGCTGGTCTCGAAATTGCGGAGAGGGACCTGGTGGGCAACAAGGTGCCAGACGAGATGACAGACGCAGAAGCGAGGCTGGGCCAGCTGAGCGACAAGACTGTCCGCGAGGCCTCGGGATGGCTAGACGTTGATTCCCTGGACTCTAAAGGCACGGGCCTGGACGTGTAGCTATCGCGATGCCGGGCGCAGGGCGCTGGACGGCACCATGCTCGTGTCAGGGGTGCGGGAGAGGGTTTGGTCGGAAAAGGCCAAAAACCGGTTTCACGAGGAGCTGAGTCCTAGTCGCGAGGTTAGGTCGCTGGCAGGACCGGAGAGGGCGAACTGCGCCGGAAGGCGAAACAAAAGGGCTAGGACGAAAAGGGTAAGTAATCATTAAGCGACCAAAGGGAAGCCGGGATTTAAAAGCTCTCCAATCAGCAGCCAAGATGGGTTCTCCAATCAGAAGCCAAGGGTTTCGAGGGTAAAGTAGGTTTGGGGGTTTTTGGGGTTTTTTTCGCGTCCAGAAGAGCCTTTTCGTTCCTCAAGGCAAAGTCCTTTCGTTCCTCAAGGCACAAGAGTATTTCTCAAACCGGCCTACATGTAGCTGTCGACACGTAGCACTGCAGAGGCCTCTTTCTGGCGACGCCACACGTTCCTTTGCATAGCTGACGCTCATGAATAGTCGGCGAAGCTCTTTGCAACCAATCTAAGCGCGGAAGCGACGCATGATGGTGTGTCCGTGACCTAGGGAGACATAAACACTCTGTCTTTGGCATGATACTTGCCAATGCCGACAGGTCCGTACGGGTTAAGCCGTCCACTACAGGGCGGTGTAGACAACGAAAGACAGAAACCGCAACGAATTATCGAAGACAAGTTTTCTGGTCACGATAAGGCTCTAGGTACCGCGAGCCCTTTGGTAGTCTCAGATTCCCCCTCGCTCGTCCAGCGCAAAACTCTCGGCGCACCCTGACAACATGGATGCGGCCTCAATATGGCTTCGAAGGCTCTGGGAGCACCCGGAGCCCCAGAAGACGCTTGCTTGGGAGTTCATGCGCACGGCCTCAACCTACGGTCTTGGGATGAGTTGCTTCAATGGCCCGTAGAGAAAACTGCTGGGCTTTGGGAACAACTGTTCCGTGAATATCCCATCATCAACTCCAGAGCGCACGACCGAGTCTTTGATGACACAGCGCGCATGAACGCGGTCCCCGGATGGTTTGACAGGGTAAAATGCAACTTTGTCGAAAACATGCTCTTCTCGCCATATCCGAAATGCCCAAGCCAGGCAACGACACACCGTAAAGCCGACAACGCCGTGGGCCTATACGGAAGTCAGGGAATGTTTCTCCGAAGTCAGGAGCTTCACTTGGAGAATTCTGAGAGAGCACGTCGGACTTCTCGCAAACGCCATGCGTGCACGGGGTATTACGAAAGGCGATCCAGTTACTATTGTGGCCTCGAACTCGTTCGACACAACGACGGTTTTCTACGCAAATACTTGCATCGGCGGCACTTTCAGCGGTTCGTCGACTGACTTGGGAAGGTCGAGCGCTCTTGAGCGGTTAGTGCAATCAAGCCCAAATACGTCTTCGTCGACGACTGGTCGGTATACAACGGCAGGGAGTTTGATATTCGGCCCAAAATGATTGAAATTCAAGCCGGCATGAAGGGTGTTGAAGAGTTTCAAGGTCCTGTATGCATGCACCGGTGGCACGAGAAGCCCGCCAATGTCTCCAGGGTCCCCCCGAGCCGAGACCTTGGCCGGCTTTCTGACCTCGGCCGGAGCTGATGGCGGCCTCCACTTCGAGCGAGTCGACTTCCGCGACTCGTTTCTCATCGTGTACACGTCCGGAACAATAGGTAGCCTGGCATCTGCGAGCGCTTGGGGGTGACAGGGCTGACACTGCAGAACTAGGGGCGCTGAAATGCATTCAACACTGTGGGTGGGATCCTTGTCAACAACCAGAAGGAATCGAATCTGCATTGAGACACGCTGAGGTATCCGCCGGAAGACTTGTGCTATCTCCAATACACGACGACGGGTTGCCCGATATGATAATGTCGGGACGCACGGCGACTTTATCCCAATTCATCCGGACAATGGCCAGATTTACTTGCACGGCCGCTAGGATGGCGTCTTCAGCCCCTCAGGGATCCGGTTTATAACTGCGGAAATCTACAACGCGCTGGACAGCAGCTTTACAGAGGATATTCGCGAACCCATAAGGGTAGGGCAACGGCGACGGCAGGATACCGACGAAAGTGCCATGTTGTCCTTGCAGATGAACCCTGGCAAAGCCTTGACTTAAGGTCTTGTCGATCGAGTGGAGGAGGTCGCCTCAAGAGAGGTCAGCAAAAGAGGTGCGCTACCCGCAAGTGCGACCGACTCGCTGACTGGAGAAGACAGGATTTCTAAGAAGACGCTATAGATGATGAATTTTAAAAAAGGCGGAGCTCCCGGTGAAGGATATTGTTTCGGGCAAGACAATCAATCCTGCGAGCACTTGGGGGAATAAGGGAGGCCTTGGTTGCTTTTACTGGTTTGTCGATGCGGGAAATTGTTGAAGGGCATGCGCCAGTCAGCCTCGCCGGGGCAGACTGGATGTTAAACAGCGGATTAGCCTCGCAACAACTAGCTTATCCAATCTATCGTTGCATGAACTTGTCTTGAATCCAAGGCCGAGTCGCAAGGCATTGCAGAGAATCGTCAAAGCTGCTCAGATCTGCTTCACGGCCGCGTCACAGCGGTAGCCTGAGGCCGGCGTCAGGCTCACCCAACATCCATTGACCAGACTGATGGTCGAGCTCGCCATTTGCGCCATCGGAAGTTCGTCCCCACCTTCCATCTTATCAAATACCTGGAAGAAGCGCGCCGTGAGGTAGGACATCATGGTTAGCGCGAACTGCTGGCCGATGCAGATTCGCGGGCCTCCGCTGAATGGCACGTACTCCCAGCTGTTGCCCAGTCAGCCCCGTACGCCAAAAAGAGAGGGGATCAAGAAGAAATAAAGAGAGAGAGAGAGAGAGAGAGAGAGAGAGAGAGAGAGAGAGAGAGAGATGACAATGCCAATGACAAGTAGGGCTTCTACCCTCGAAAGCTGTTCACCATGCAAGAGTAAAGAGGAAGAGCAACAACGTACGACGTTCGGAGCGTCTCCCACCGCTCGGGGCGAAACTCTTCTGCATCCTCGCCGTAAATGTCCTTGCGGCGCTGCAGGCTATAGGTGCTATAGCGGCATTCCGTGCCCTTGGGGACGAAAAGAGGGGACTTGCCGTCAGGGCCGCCGCCCCGAGGGAGGATCATGTCCCTGCTAGCGGTCCGCATATTGGAGGGAACAGGGGGCCAGAGCCTCAGGGCTGCATCGTTGCTCGCGCATCTCCTCGTCAGTGACTGGCAGCATCACGGCGGCGCCGAGAGGCATCGAGCATACGGACCTTCCTTGAGCACGTTGTTGAGATACTTGAGCCCCTTGAGGTCTTCCCACGTCGGCCGTCTCCCATCTAGCCCGGCCAGCTCGCTTCGGAGGCTGCGCACTACCTCGGGCCGCCGCGCGAGCTTCCAGAACAGGCTGCTCAGAGTGCTGGCGCTCGTATCGCGGCCGCCCAGGATCATGGCCAGCAGCTGGTCTGTTATCTGCTCGTGCGTGGCGCCCGAGTCGAGCAGCTCGTTCATAAAGACATACGGCCGTTCCTTGACCTTATCCTGCGCCAGCGCTGCCGCCACATGACGGCTAATAAAGGTCCGGCACCGGGCCACGGACTCGTCGAGCCTCTTATCCGGCAGCAGCGTCAGCAGCCATCCCATGCGGGCGCGGCTAGTGGCGGAGAGGAGGGCGTAGTCAAAAGCCTTGGTAAACTCGACGGCTTCTTTGCTCGGGCTAACGAGCATGTGTATCGAGTGGCCAAACCTGGTTTGGCCAGTCAGCAGCATGGCCACACACAGGGCGCGCTCCAACGCTGAGCAAGACTCGGAAATGGGCTTGCCGGCTCACATGAAGTCGGTCGACATATCCATAGTAAACATATAGAAGAGCACCTGGAGGTCCACCTTTTCTCCTCGGCCACGCGGTGGCAATAGCTTCGCCAGCAAGTTCTCAACATGCCGGTCCATGCACTCAAGGTCGGCGATCTGGTTGCGCACGAAGCTCGGCCGGATCAGTGCCCGGGCGCGGGCCCACTGGTCGGCGTTGGTGGAGAAGATGGCGTGCGGGCCGAGGACGAGCGACAGGGCCCGTTGCCGCATCCCGGCGATAGGCCAGGCCTCGAACTGGTCGGCCAGGACCGCCTTGACGTTCTCTGGGTCGCACGTCATAAGCACCCAGCTGCCGAGTGCGTTGACCCAAAAGGTGCTGCCGACCGAGTTCATAAAGAGCCCGTGCCATGTCTCGAGCAGCGAGTTGGTTTGCAGCGACGTCTTCACCAGCCGCACCCAGTCAGTGCCCAGAACCGCGTCGCGGTGCGGGAAGACGGGCGCCGGCTGGGTCTTGTGGATGCGCGTCTTACGTAGCAGACTATACCGCTCCCGCGACACGAGCAGGACCGGAACGAGAAGGACGGCGAGCCACAGAGGCGAGGAGCAGGACGCGGCGTAGGGTGTAAGGGCGCGGCCGGCGGTGCGGACCGACAAGGACTCGGCGAGGGACCAGGCGAGGTACGCTCCGGTGACGAGTAAGACGGCGAGGAAGACGGCCTCTTGCGCCATTTCGGACCCTGGAACTGCAGACGGCTGCAGAGACCGGGTAGATGTCGACCTGGGGTAGCTGGCCTGTCTTGGTCTGGAGGGAAGATACTGACTCGACGACAAGCCACCAGGCTGTAAGGATGCCGCGGAGGGTTGATTATCGGAGTCTACGCGGGGTTTACGGAGTTCTCAGCAAGCTGAGAGCGCGGGCGGAAGGATAAGGGCAGGCACAATTGAGTCCAAACGATGATGCATGTTTTTTATCTATCTGTGCGACATTGAGGGGGTATTTATACGAATAGATACCAATCTGGGACCCGTGGTGGCCCTGAATCAGTGCCAATTCCCGTGTATCCCGATTAGGGCAATGTTCCTCTACTGTATCGATACCTGACTCAAGTCCTTGTGTCTGACCTGCCTCTTTCACCGGAGTTTATACGTGTGCGGATTAGACCGTCAGTCTGCTCCCTCTGACACACCCCCTTTGCCTCGGTCTCACTGGGTGAGTGAGGCAAACAAGCAAAAGAGACAGACGAATCATCCAATCTTATCAAATATCCAGCGAGTGAGGCTACTACCGTTGAGGGAGATGCTCTTCATGATGTCTTCCTTGGTGTTGTGACCAGGAGCATTTTAACAAGTCAATACCAGCAAAATGATGGGTCCATCCCGTGCCTGGGTGATGCTCGGAGAGCATCTATATCTCTCTCTGGGTGGTGATACTGTCGAAACTGTCCTCCGGCGCATCGGCTTCAATTGGTGCCACCGGTCTCCCTTGCATCCCTAGCTGCTTGACAAAAGCTTCGTGCTTTTGCTGGGAAGGGCCTTTGTCATTCCATCAGCGGGATTCTCCGTAGACTTGATCCATGTGATCTGGAGTCTTTCTTCCTGAACCTCCTGTCGAAGCCAGTGACGATGGATATCGATGTGCTTAAGGTTCGTCTTGAGCTTTGCGCTTAGTTCAGTCAGGAGCCTGATGGTCTGCAGGTTATCGCACCATAGCTCATTGGTGCCTTCTACCTTGATGTCAAGCTCTTTAATTAGCCGGGAAAATTGCATTTGCTCCTTCGCCGCGCTTGACAGGGCCAGTGTGTCCATCAACCAAGTAAAGCAGAAAATGACACCCTTACTTGACTTGGTTGAAGGATCCGTTTACTCGACTTGGTTTACTCGAAGAAATGGCTGTGCTTTACTTGGTTGGTTGACATTACTTGACTCCGGGAGCCGATTTGCTTGAGTGATCTCTATATCTTGTCCGCCTGTGACCTTGGGACGAGGGGAAAAAAAGTGCTCCTCGAGCATGACTACGATAGCATGCCAGATCGAAGTAGGTGCTTTTGGCATTCGATAGCTGCCACGGTGTTGGAGCTGAGGCGATTCCGCTCATCCGTGATGACCTTTTGGTCTGAGAGAAAACCCGCTCACATTCAGCACTCATTGCTGGACAAGTGAACAAGTCGAAAGCCATTTGCGACAGAACTGGGTAGTCTGCCGCATGACAGATCCACCATTGCAAGGGATCTTCGACTTCCGAATCAGCCTTGTTATTCCTAGCCATAAACTCGTCGAGCTCAGAAGTTAGTCTCGCTCTTTTCCTCCTTCCCTTGCCGGACGCCGCAAGCTCAGCCAGCATCTGTCGGCGTTTGCGAGCTTCCTGGAGTGGGTCAAGGGCGACGAGATCATCGCCAGCCTTATCAGTGACGACTTCTCCTAGGGCCAGCGACGAAGCCTCCTCATGGTCCGCAGCGTCCGCTTCCATGTATGCGTCTTCGTATTCTGCGAAAACTTCTTGAACCACGCTCTTTGCCTCACTGATCCACTGCTTGTTGTGACTCCACTCAAGTTCGAAGTAAGCAAACTTATTCGCCGGATGCAATGCGACAGCGCACCGATAAGCTGGGGTGGCATCGGTAAGGCCGAAGTACTCTTCTAGCTTGATGCGAGCAGCATCGATTGCGTGGGAATAATACGTTGAAACCACGTCGGGATGGTCATCGGCAAATCTTCCGGCCTCTTGGAGCTTTTGAAGAGGACATCGAATGATTCAATTGTTTCATGAAGGGAGCCATGTGATCCTTCCAGGCCAGCTTTGTTGGCTCGGCCTCCATGCGTTTTGTCAGATCTTTGAAAGGCTTCAAGATGTCGAGAAAATGGTGCAAGTCAATCCAATCTTGTGGGGTTAGTACGTCTTGCGAAATGTCGTACCCTACGCCACCGTAGCAATAGTTGAGGAAGAACAGATCAATCGCATGACGGAGCTTGACCGCCCTCTGAATCATTGCATATGCAGAGTTCCAGCGGATTCCGCCGTCGACCAGGACTCTAGTGTAGAGCAGTTCAATGCTGCCTTCCTCGTAAGCCTGCAAAATATACCGTTTCAGCTGCTCCCGCCTTTGGTCACTTCTGTTTACCCAAACACAGAAATTGTGAAGTTTACCGACGAAGCTATGCTTTCTCCAGATTTCAAAACGCTCCACTTCAGACGCGCCGCAAAGCTGTTTCTCCAACTTGCCGACACCCTACCCAAAGAGAAGGGCTTTGACGATTAGGTTGAGCATATGGCCGACGCAGCGCAGGCGACTCTGAGGCTTGATGACAGGATAGCGCTTCGCCAGCTCTCGAATGCAAGTGTCGTTACTACTTGCGTTGTCCATCATGAAGAAACCAACGTTCTGACCGATCTCGTATGACCCCATGACCGCTGCAAGGACTTTGGCGATATTCTCGCCAGTGTGGGGGCCCTTCAAAACTGGCAAATCCAGCAAAGCCGTTTGCAGCTTGTATGCAGCGTCTAGAAAGTGAGAAACTATAGCCAAATAGTTGGTACCTTCTTCAGATGTCCAAGCATCTGTCGAGACGTGGATCTTGCTTTTGGACAGGCGGAGCTGTTCTTTCAGCCAGGCGCGCCTGCCGTTGTCACCGAACCATTTTTCGCTGACCCAACTGCTCAGCGCTGACGGGCTTTTCGGCAAAACTTTGTCGATGTCTTCCAGGCACAATGCAAATATTTCATTTGTTCGTCGGTGAGTCGCTTGGCGGAAAGTCAAATCAAGATCAATGACCCAGTCGGCAAAATGACTTCGAAACTGGAGGTCATTGAACACCATGCGTCGGCTCCCCAAGTACGACGCGGCCTTGGTGGCTCCTTGAGAGATGCTGAAGGGGTCGGACCCTGCCACTTTGTAACCGAACTCGGCAAGTTTGTGGTGGTGCCTAAGGTGATAGATGATGCTCGTCGTACTCTCGCTGGCAAAGAGCGCTGTGTCGTGACGTCCGCTTACATGGCAATATTTGCAGAGCCAGTACTTGTTGTCGCCGTCTGTCGTGAGTTGCGCACCGTGTTTGTAGATTATCGATGGTTGCGCCTTCGAGTTCATTGCGCGCTTGTGAGGCTGACGATATCGTATGGTGGCCAACGGTTTTCTGTCGTAACGAATCTTCTCCCAAGATATAGGGAAAACGCATTGCGATGCCTTTGGCAAGTCCCTTTCATGGGAGATGCTTGGCTCGTCGGGGACCGACTGGGAAGGCGTCTTGGGAGGCGTGACGCCCGAGATGATTGCAAGGATCGAAAGCTGAGTGAGAGGGCATTGCTGGCTTCCTCAGCGTTGAACAGTTTCTGCAGGATGTTGATGAATCAGGCACGAAGAAAGTAACTGTAATCACCAAGCTCAATCGGCGAGAGGAAAGGGGTTCGTCCACTTTCATGACATGGGTATCACGAAATTGCCTGAAATCAACGCTAGTCAGGTACCGGTAACTCGGAGTAAACCCGAGTAATGCAGAAAGCTTTACTTTTGCTTGGTCGGAGAGATCGTTACTCGTGATTGACTGTTATGTAATCAACCAACTTCAAGCAACCAAGTCAAGTTACTTGATTGATGGACACACTGGACAGGGCCAGCAATTCGGCCTCTGTGGACGACGTCGTCACAGTCGCTTGTTTCGTAGCCTTCCAGTCAACGGGTCCGCCTAGAAACAAGAAGACATATCCCTGTGAGGATTTTCGAGTCTCCGGGTTGTCTGCAAAGGATGAATCAGAAGCGCAGAGGAACCTGCGTTCAGCTTCTTTGACTGAGAAGCAGATGCAGCGATCTCTCGTGTGATAGAGGTATGCCAGGCATCTCCTGGCCTCTCTCCTATGCTTCGGGCCCGGGTTATGGCTGAATTGTGCCAGTTTTCCAACCGGGAACGCACCGTCGGGTCTGGTGTGAATCGCTGGGTGAAGAATTGAGCCAATTAGAGAGAGATATTGATGAACCTCGTCCCTAGTAGCCGTCTTCTCGTATGGCTTGAGCTCTTCGGTCGTTATCGGGATCTGGGGCACGCCAAGGATCTGATCATCGTCCTCAATGTGGAATTTCTTGGCCATCTTCGAGAGATACGAGGCTTGAGCGAGCCAAAGCTTCTTCTGGGCCCTATCCTGATGACTTCAATCCCTAGGAACCAGCGAAGTTCCCCCATGTGGTTGATGGTATATTCCTTCATAATGGCAGCGTGAAGTTCTTCCCATTCGGCCTTCTTTTCTTTTGGATACATCATCACGATGTCATCCACAAAGAAGAAGATGATGACTCCTTTATAAGTCATCACGCAGGCATCTTCGACGAGTTGTTGAGCGCCCAGCTTCTTGAAGAAGCCCGAGAGCTCCTCAAACCACAGCCTTGGAGCGATTCGAAGCCCGTATAGTCCCTTGAGAAGCTTCAAGCATAGCCCAGGCTCAAGGTAGCCTGGTGGCATCTGACAATAGATGGCATGCTTGAGCTTATTATACAGAAACGCTGTTTTCACATCGTACTGTTCTGTTTCAAGGTCTTCAAGACAGCAGAGGGCCATTAACACTCTGAAGGTTCTTGCTCGTAGTGTGGCCGCGTATGTGTCCTCGTTGTCTTCCGGCTGCTGGTCTCCACGGACCACAAGTCGGGCTTTAAAGCGAGTGACGTAGCCCTGCTCATCCAGTTTATATGCATATACCCATCGCAACGGGATTATGAAGTGGCCGGCTTCTTCAACCATCTTTCTGGCCACCTTGGTCCACGTTTCGAGCTTCATCTGGTCCTCAATTTCACGCCCCATCCCCATTATCCATTGGGAGGCGTATTCCGAAGCCATCGCGGCTTTAAAGGAGGTTGGCACAGGAGGCATATCCTCAACGTGAAGCCTGTGCTTCGAGGCATTAGCAATGATGTTATTGATGAAGGCCTTCTTCGGCTTCCTCTGTCTCTTGCCCTCAAGCACATTGGCGGGGTTTATCCCCTGAGACTTGTCCCTCGCCTTGCGGGGTCGTTTTTCGGGTTGTGATTGTGACTCTGGGGTCGGGCTCTCCCCACCCCCCAGAGACAGCTCCTCGAATTCTGACCATTGTGGCTCGTCGAGCGCACCACCCCCCGGATCGACAGGTGGCTCATTCAATCCGTCTAGGATCGGCGTGCCTAGTGATACCTGAGGCTCCCGGTCGGTCCGCGTAGGGCTCGAGATAATGTTTGAGTTTTCCACCTCCGGGTCCTCACTCCCGTAGTGGGTGACCTCCTGCGGGGTCACGCTAGTGGTGACAGAGCTTGGTGGGGAGGGTGAGGTTTCTTCCTCCACCCTACTGTTTGAAGTGCTTGGAGGCGAAATATAGGCACTGTCCGTTGTAGTCCTCATCGAAGTCTTCAAATTCGGTGCTTCTTGTGTCGCCTCGTCTGCAGAGGGTGCCGCAATTGACTCCGAGGTGTACGGCGTCATTCCGTCATCTGTCTCATCATCGGAGTAATTGCGCACTCCTGCTTCCTCTATGTCTTCGTCGTCAGGGACGTCTATCGCCACCATTTGACGAAGAACATCGTATGTATAGACCTGGAAGGCTTCCGCGTCTTCTTCCCTCTTCGGATCGTACATTGTTGACTCATCAAATTGTACATTCGCCGAGACCATCAGTTTGGTCTGGCGGATCGAGGGTATCCACACGACATATTGATGGGTCGATCTGTAGCCCACCAGGTAACCGATATGAGCTCTCTGCTCAAGCGGGGACTGCGTCTTATGTGACTTTACATGCTCCAACGCAGTGATTGTCATTGGGTAGGCCACACAGCCGAAGACACGCAGGTGATTTATGCTCGGCTGGACTCGCTTGATGTGGCCGTATAGAGGGTTGTGGTCCCTCATAGGTCCACCATCGTTCGTGTGGGCTTCTCCAGCTATGATCAGATCCTTTAAGTGGCGTACGGTTGAGCAAATACACTGCTGTTCGGTAGGTCTCGGTCCAGAGCTCCTCCGGGAGGCGGGAGTCCAGGTTCATAAGCCGGGCCCTTTCTTTGACCACGGCCCCGGACCTTTCTGCATGCCCATTCTGTGTGGGCGTGGATGGAGCTGACTGGAAGACCCGAATGCCCAATCCTTCGATGAATTTGACTAGCTCCTTTGTTAAAAGGGCTTTTTCTCCGTCAGTAGCCAGGTTGATCAGTTTTATCCCGTACTGGGTTTCTAGCATTGATGTCAGCTTCTTGAAGGCATCTCGGACCTCGGTTTTGCTCTTCAATGCGTAATAAAACCTCATCCTGGTCGTTATGCATGTGAATAGCGCAAAGTACTTTTCACCCCCGAATCCGGCCACCGGGCCTGGGTGTAAGTCGAAGCTAAATTGAGCTCCGGCCCTCTGGGTCGTAAAGTGGGCTCCTCACGGAGACCTGCCTCTTTGCCTTGCCTGTTGCGCAGACCTCGCATTCACACGTGGCCGGTCCCCATCTTGGTTAGGTGGCTGGGGTTCTGGCCCCGGATGTCCTAGCCGTCTGTGCCAAAGGTCTGCTTGCCCACCCATTGGTGGCTTAGGAGCCCTGCTTGTGACAAAGACGCTGTGTTGGGGCCGCTTTGAGAGGCTTGCAATAACGTATTGGTCTTCAATTTCTTGCAGACTGACCAGAGTGCGCCCTGTGGGCTCATGGTAGAGTGTGCCGTTAACCTGGTTCCAATAGATCTTCGCAACAATCCCCTGACGAGCTGAGAACACACTTGTTGGCATCTCTGGGATGTAGTAGCTGCTCTCAAGCTTCAAATTGATCCCGTTTTTCACTGGGATAACGGCCATGCCTACCCCTTGACTTGGAGGAGTTTTCTCCTGCCCGGACTTCTTCTGACGATCCCCAGGTGAAGGTATCCTCATCGAACCATCGTAGGTCGTTAAAGACATGTACGCTAGCCCTGAATCATAGATGGCCTTGTCCTCGAGAGAGTCTTCACTCGTATTAGTGCTATGCACGTGCGACACTGTATTAGCCTGTTTGCTCGAGTTGTTGTTATTCTGCGGGACTGTGATGTCTTTGGCTTTTGGCTTCCACTCCATGGCTTTGGTCTTGTCCAAGGGGTTCTCCTTAAGGTGCTGGTTGATGGCCTCCTTAAGGTGGTCCCTGGGAATCCATCCTTCGGGGTCTTTCTGGAACATCGCTCTAAAGGTCCAGCAGCTTTCCCACCACTCATCCTTTTTGACCCAGTGTTGCTTACATGCCGGGCACTTGTGTGACCCCTCTGGGCCATTCCTAGTCCTCTGATCAGATGATCTTGGAGCGTTGTTTGCGTTGTTGACCCCTGGGGTCTTCTGAGGTTTCCCTTTCTTCCTGAATCCAACCTCCCTTTTAAAGTCGGCAATCAGGGTGCGCAAAAGGTTGCTGGGAGTCCTGTTCTCTCCAGGAGTGCGTCCAGCAGCCTAATCGTCATGGGCCAGCTAGGGTCCCATTCTTCGGTCCCTTTGAGGAAGTCCTGACGAATCTTTGTGTCATTAATAGTCGAGACCGCTAGGTCTCTTGAATCCAGGATGACTTGGTCCAGCTGCTCTGCCCAGGCCTTCCAGTCCCGGGTTCCTTTCTTGTTGATGATTTGATGATACCTTTCATCGATAAGGTTCTTTTCTTCCTCCGCTGAGGGGAGAACCTTCTGTTTGAGTTCTTTGATCTTGTCCCGGGGCGTCAGCTGTATCAGGGTCTCGCCCTGGAGCCCCTCACTGATGGACTTCTTGATCACCTCCTCGATCTGCATCATGGCTTTTTCTCTAGCCTTGAAGCGGTCCAATTGATCCTGGAAGGTCTTCTCTTTGTACCTAAAGAGGTCCTTGGCATCTTGAAGCTTCTCATTGAAGTCTTCCCTTGCTGCCTTATACTTATTTTCTTCGTTGGGAAAGCTTCCTCGGTGGGGCCTCTGCCCTACCTTCTCGAGTAGCTCTTCCCAGCTAGGCCTCAGGGGCTCCTCGAGCACCACGGTCCCTTCTGGGTTAACGTACTCCCAGATGTGGTGCGTTTGAGCCCATGATTTGATACCCCTAATCCATGGGGTCCAGTCAAGGCTTTCCTTGAGTGTGGTGATGTACACCTCCCCTTCTGATATTGGGGCCTAGTGTCATCGTGTGTTTTACCTCCTGCGAGGGATGCACGCGTCACGTTGACTCTGCGTAGTTGTGGGTGTTGCCCCTGAATTTTGCTCTCTTCCTCGCGTCAACCCCAAGGGTGAAGGATATATGGTGCGTTGAGATTCGTGATAGCCTCACAGTTGGTAGAGGAATGCGAAGGATAAAGAGCACCGCAAACCGGGCTCATAACTCTCAGCAAGCTGAGAGCGCGGGCGGAAGGATAAGGGCAGGCACAATTGAGTCCAAACGATGATGCATGTTTTTTATCTATCTGTGCGACATTGAGGGGGTATTTATACGAATAGATACCAATCTGGGACCCGTGGTGGCCCTGAATCAGTGCCAATTCCCGTGTATCCCGATTAGGGCAATGTTCCTCTACTGTATCGATACCTGACTCAAGTCCTTGTGTCTGACCTGCCTCTTTCACCGGAGTTTATACGTGTGCGGATTAGACCGTCAGTCTGCTCCCTCTGACAGGAGTATATATGCCGTCCATGTCACGAGACATAATCCCGTCAAGCCCATGTCTTAGGTTTCCAATGCATTTTGCCGCTAACATCTTGTCTAATGTCTAGGCGCGAGGACAGGTCCCGTTATTCGTGGCTGCTTATATTATCGTGCGACCTACCCACGCAGTATTTCCTACTGCCAATCACGTAGGGTAGGCGAATGCTGGTCGTCTGAGCTGACGTTTCGTAATACTGCCTCCTCCTGCACGAACATTAGGTGCTCGGAGGAGGGGGAGGGGGTAAGTGTAGTAGGTTAATAGCGATCCGTACTCTTTGGCAAACCACCGGGTAATTCTTGGTGTGCCGACGGTGCAAAACGGTGGATGGGATGGGCTCCGTTTTAGGAGCTGGCTGCGTGACCTGGCGATAGCGGGGTGATTTAATTAATTACCTACCCTGGATGCATGGTTCGTCGTCATCCAGGAAAGAGCGGGCGCAGCGCCTTACCGGTGCGGCAGCCGCCTAAAAACAACCTCGGCTAGTCACCTGACTAGACCCTAGGTTCCCACGTCTATTATTAAGCCAACGGCCCAGACCGTTACATGCTGCAACGTACATACAGTAGGTGTATTTCTAGGAAACTATTGTTTCATTCACTCCGCCATGTCCTGCCCTAAAGCACAACAACACTGCGAAAGTAGGGTTGTCTATCTCATTCAGATTCTGTGAGAAACCACTGGGTTGTGCAGGCAGAAGTGAAGTGACACTCCAACAGATGACCTGGCAGTGGTGGAGCCTATATGCCATGGAGGTGCTGGTGGCAGCTGACAGATTCCTATAACAAGTAAGCTTTCCGGAAGCTTCGCAACGGAAAGTACGCACGCAAAAGTGTCCGCTGTTTTAGAGGCAGCGGTTCAAAAAAGGGGAGGCCCAATGGAAATTTGCTGGAAGCGCCCGCCTATCTGCCTGTTGCGCCGAAGATCTCCGGCACACGCGCCGAAGGACGCGGACAAATTCGCACACGCCAGCATCATTGCACGCCAACATGCAGCTGGGACAGTCCCTACGCTCTGTGTACGAATCGCATGCTACTGAGTGTGTGGCCAAGCCGGCCAATCGCCCCCGGGCCCAAAGGCCGTTCTATGTAAGTGTCAAAGCCAAGCGATAACACATATACCGCTCCCACCAGGCACAGTAGGGACACCCTGGTACTAAGTCAATGCTACTCTGTTAGCCTAAGAATCCCTTCCTCGTGTTCACTGCTATCAGGGCTGCCCTGGCTCGCCACCACATGACTACACCATACATACCTTGGCATATTAACTTCGTGGTTTTGTTTTAAAATAAATCCTAAAATTCATCCATGCGGGGGAGGGGAGTGGCCAGTTAAATAAGGGGTTTTATGATGACCTGCCGGATCCTATAATCCGTTGGACTTACACGCAACCGCGAGTCAGACATCAATCCATAATAGAGTCAGCCGGCCCTCTTGGTCACGTATATCGCGAAAGAAGAAGCCAAAAGACAGATGCTTGGGTAGGTCGTGGAGAAACTGTAGTGGCGTGCGATCAGCGAGTCCCTTGATGCCGTAGGCGCCAAGGGCGTTGTGGATATGTTGATGCGAAATATGCCTGGGTTCGGGATCATTAGGCGTGAGGCCACGTAGGTTGGCAGCTATTTTGAATAGCTGCAGGCCTATTAAGGACCTTGCCACTATAGGTTCCGAGGTGGATGCTAAAAGCTTGCCGCACAACCATAAGATTTACAACCTTTACTCTAAATCGGGGTATTTATCTATAATATAAAGGAAGATAAGTAGAGAGATAGGAAGTCACCAGTATTGGTTTAAACTATGTGTACGGCACCAAACGACAGAACGAAAACGTCTTGCAGCGTATATATCGATTTGAATTACTGGCTACAACTAAGCGAATCCTCCCGTCGGACCACGCCCCGATTTTGTTGATGACTACAGACTGAGCCCAGAAAGCGCTGTCGAGGCCAAACACTATCTTCGCGTACGATCGTTAGCCTGAAGTCGAGACTGCAGGGTCCATACAGAACAAGGCAGAAAGTCCACGATGGACCATTCCATCCCAACAATAAGACTAGGTCAGACGCGGCGGGGACAAGCTGTTTAAAGAAAGGGATAGGTTCAGTTCTCCAAGAGCCAGCCAGACCAGCACTGCAACCGATGCTGGAGTGTCCATTCACATTGGACTTTTTTAACCTAAAGGGGCGTGAAATCCATGAAATCCAAAAGCAATCGGGAAATCAGCCTCTGCCCTCCCCAGTTCCTCCAGCGTCCTTGCATCCAGACATAGAAGATAAGATTTCTGCGCAGAGCCGTCAAGGACTACGGTCAAGAGCACCCCGTCATCCTCATCTGTTCCACCGGGTCGCGGCACAAAGACAGGTTCACCGGGTGTGTGCGCGCGGGGGCCGTTCCAGAAAACAGCCCCACGAGTTTGAAGGTCTGTTTTAACAATGGAGTCTAACAGGGTGCTTAAACCGCGAGTAGCAGTACTGTAGACATAACGGTAGGGCCGTCCTATCCGTTCGGGGTGTATGGTGCATAGCTCGCCTGCGTGAGGGCCGGGAATCGAGAGGACCTCCTCGGCCGTTGCTGTGTAAGATTTCTGGCATGAATGCTGCAGGGGCATCCTGTAACGATATCGCACTAGACGGAGAAGAGACTTCTTATAGCGCTGGTTGGGGAGAAGTCGCTTCCTGGCAGCATCATTCCTATCCAATAGGATGTCGTAATGAACATTATATAGAATGTCACTGTCGTCGTACATGGCATGGTCGAGATACAGCTCAATTCGCTCAACGCCACTTTTGTCTCTTAGGCGTTCCTCATAGGCGTTGATGGAGTGGAAAAAGAAGGCAGCTGGGGTGGAGAAACGGGCGACGACCCCTTGGCCATGCTTTCGGTCGACGACAATCCATTTGCATTTTTTTGACTTGTCGAAAGGTTCGATGGCTTCGAGAAGATTGCGTTTCCAGGCGATTTTGAGTCCGTGCCAGGCAATATGCGCTGTTGGTACACAGAGAATAACATAATTCTCTGTCAAAAAGAAACTATGAATGTATGCCGGCGCGAGCTCGGGATCCGAGACTGTAGCAAGAATATCGGTCGTTCCAGTCATATTGTTCACGCGGAATATGCGATATACTGGGTGGAGGCGAGCAAAATCTAGATTGAAATTAAACAAGTCTCCAGTCTCTCGGTCCCGCTGTGCATGAGCACAGGAGAGCGGTCCCTTGAGTTCGGGATGCAGCCGGACCTGGCTAGTGAAGCCGAGGGGCTCGAGCGTGGCGGGATCGATACTCTGCAGCGTGCTTGTGTCTGTGCTGATGTAAAGATTGGTGCGATCAACATGGTGGCCGAGGTTAGTAGGCGCTCCGTCCCGCAGGCCGGGGACATTAGGAAGGAGAACAACGTTGTTGGTATGCTGTTGGGGAGTGAAGTTGCTCATGAACTTGGCAAACAGTCCAACACAAGGATCAGCCTTCTGCCCAAAGGAAATGCTGGAACGCCAGCCTGTCTCCTTGATGTTGGCAACGTGGGCTTCGGACTGGCGTCGGGACGAATAAAGCACCGTTGTGCTACCGTCGTCGACTTCTGAGGGAACAATGTCAAACTTGTGGGTGTGGGCAAAGCCGTCAAACCAGTGTGATACATTGTGAGTCCCTTTGACGGTGTTCTCGACAACATTCTGGCCCGGCCCAGTTCGATATAAAGTACCCGCCGCCCACGACGGAATAGTACCTTTGACGTGTAAACGGAGTGGGCCGCGGTGCTCTTCAAGCCCTTCAAACTGGACTTGAACGTCAGTGGAGGTGGGGGCTGTCATACAGAGAATTGTCAGGGAGGCATGACAGTAGCTCGCTGGGAATAGGAAATCTGGAAACGTACGCCTGCCCCGTTTGGCCAGACTTTCCAGGACTGGTTCTCGGTATTTTTAAGAATTTGCTCGGTGTCTTCCTTCTCATGATCCACCGTGCGCAGGATGGTTCCGCTTGCGTTTAGAGCCATGTCAACGGGAGATTGTTGTTTTGAAACCAGTGGTTGTAAAGTGTAGAAGTTGAAGAAATTTTAGCACTTGCCTGCGTCCCAAATCGTGAAAGACGAGATCTCCTTGGAGCGATCTAATAAGCTGGCACTCGAGACGATGCATGAAAAGGAATCAAGCCTTTATAGTGTGCCTAGTAACAGACTAGCAGTGTAGACGGCGGGCAGGCAGATGTCTCAAGGACCCCAGATTTCCGGCCATGACTATTGCTGCAAGGACCAAGGACAGGCAGGCCTTTGGAAGTGGAGGCGTCTCCGCCAAGGTCATCATAATAGGCACTGACTCGCACTCGCACTCGCACTCGCTAAGAGCGGGGTTAACTTCTCCTAGGTTGGTGGGCTAAGAATTATGGGGGATGGGTGCTGCCATGCCCTCGCACTCGCACTCGCACTCGGACCTTGAGCCCACTCAAGCAAGACTCTTTCACGCCAATGGCAGAGGACTCTAGCTGCTCAACAAATTTCCAGCTCCTAGACATAGACAAGCGGTATATCAGCAGTCCGTACATTCGTCATCAATGTTACCTTTGACCTCTTTGCGGGTCACACCACGCACTTTCTTTTCTCCTACACCCATAGCCAAGGAGTGGCCAAATGCTGGACTCTGAAACAACTCGATGTCTTGTCCACGAAAGGCGTCTCTAACCTCCTTCGTAGACCTCGTTAGAAGTCAACTGTTCCAAGCGGGGCAAGCACCAGGTGCGTTTGGGTTGACAAGGGCGAAATTGCCGCCGTGTTGGACTCTTTGTTCCGCGTCATCACCCAGAGCGAAGCATTTGGCCCCATCCTCTTCAGCTCCTTGAACTACAGCCCATTCCTGCTATAGCATGCTATAGCAGGCGGGGCTGGGAAGAAAGTCTCCGGATATGACACGGGCAAGTTCCGTAGCATCATCAAAATCCATTGCCCTAAGCGGCATTTCGACATGCTGGCGCCATTCATGTCCCAAGTAATCGAGGATGTCGCGAATTGAGCGATCGCCGACGCCCGCCATCCACCATATACCTGCGACGACCTTTAAGAAGGCCGCGTAATGGACCATAATGACGAGAGCGCGAGGTCGTCTCGAGCGGACAAGCTCGACAAACCGACGGGGGAGGTAGGTGAGCCAGGTGATGATGCGTAGGGTCATGATGGCGCCCAGGCCTTTGCGCAAGTTGTAGTAAAGGGAGCCGAGATGCTGGAGCGTGACAAGATAAGTTTGTGTCTCAAGGAAATCAGCGTCATCTGGCTCCATTGACAAAACCATGGTGACAAGATGGTCGGGAATGGCGGCGGCGGCGGCGGCGGCGGCGGCAGCTTCCATGTCGATGGCGGGTCGGTGAAACAAGGGTTCCAAGCCTGCAGAGGGGATCGAGGATACGTCAACGAGGCCAGCAACTAAGCCGATCCCTTGCCACAGGAGCATCCACTCGATTATGTAGAGGCATTTACCGTCGGGCTCACGGAAACCCTGCGTCGATAGGACGGTGAGGAGCAGGGAGTTGGCGAGGAGAGCTGGGAAGGTCTCTGGCTTGGCCTCTTGGACAGCCCTTCGATAGCCGGCAAACGACTTGGCTCGGTAGGATAGAGCGCGTTGGGGGTTAATGCTTTGCCCCAAGCTCTGCAGATGAAGGCTTGCAAGAGCGAACAACGAATGCATTAGGAAGGGGGTCTCGAAAGCATGGCGGACCACCAAGGTACGCATAATGTCCTCGACGGGCCTCTGCTTGCCGCTTTGGAGAGAAAAGCAGCTGCAGGTGGCCGTAGTGTAAAACCACAGGAGCTTCATGTCAGTCTGATCAAATGTGTCGGGACGGGGTTGCAGCTCGATGACGATGCTTGGACTTGAGCGCATGGGGCAATCAGGAGAGGGGGCCAAGGTGTGACGCGAAATTGAAGCCACCGCAGACACAGCAGAGAAGGTATATTCGCAC
Organism: Hirsutella rhossiliensis; assembly: GCF_020360975.1. Taxonomy (NCBI): domain Eukaryota; kingdom Fungi; phylum Ascomycota; class Sordariomycetes; order Hypocreales; family Ophiocordycipitaceae; genus Hirsutella; species Hirsutella rhossiliensis. Next base: position 466,225 of record NW_025408671.1, on the reverse strand, counting down.
GTAACCTTACGCTGTCTGCATTGGCGGCACGTCGGGCGTGCTTCGTCGCACTTGACCCTGCGTTTCTTGCAGTCGCTGCACCCCGTGCGAGTCTTTTTGTGAGGGCGTTTGGAGTGATAGCGTCCTTCGGCAGGCTCGTCTTGCATTGTCTCAGTCTTGTGCATGTGATTGTTTTTGCGGAGTAGCCAGTGGCGAAGAGCGGTTCGCTCTCGAGGCTTGATCTTGCTTAAGCATGTAAAAAGGGTAGATTGACCAGGCCTGTTGCGGGACCGAGGGCCAGGTTGCAAGATAAGCGGGTGACTCTAATAGCAAGTAAATACACTAAGAAAACCGACTGGATACCTTACCTATGCCGATGCCGGCGCATGCATGGGTCGAAACAAGGAATACGCCTCATAGCTTCGACCTGGTCCCGGTAGCTTCAGTTCCTGCAGGTATGGCTGTATGTGCAAGACTGTCAAGCAAAACCAGCCTGTCAGTATTACTTGAGTGCCGGCAAGCAGCGGCTGCTCCAATTACAAGGATAAAGGCAAAGCTAGGCCTCGCATTTACTAAATGCTCATTGAGAATTAGAGGATCCCTGACATGATGCCGGTGGACAACTACCAGATTCCATGTTTTTCGGTGAGAACCCGAGGCATCTCTGTCCATGCCGACGACGGGTGCCCGCGAGAATGTTGTTGGCTTTGCATGTCGTGAGCGAGATGGAGCTGGGAGATGTTTGGTGCTCCGTACAGGAAGCGCGGCCGGCTTCCACTGGCCTGCTGGAGTCATTTGCCTGCTCCACACCCAGTTATGCAGCCAGTCTCTGGTCAAGCGCGGGGCCTAGGGGGCCTGAGGCGTATTAAGAGATGCACTTGGGTCTCTGATTTCGTGCAATGAAAATCCGAGCGTCGACTGTGCAGACCCAAAGCCTACACCAACACCTCACTTACCGCCGTTGGAAGTCTCGAAACGTTTGGCCTTGGGGACGGCTACTCCATGAGGTGTCTCAAGGAGGGTTGTGCCCGCTGGGCAATGCGCAATCTCGCCCTTGCTCCCTCCATGTCAAGTGTGTCTGTCCGTGCATTTTCACAAAACATGTGCCGTAGGGCAGATGAGGATGAGTGCAGGCTTGAGTCCCCATCACAGACAGCAAAAGGTAAATAGTCAAGCCTGAGCCCAGCTTACCGGCTGATAGCCGTGTACATGCCAAAAGCACACATAATGGTCATGGTCCTGTTGCTCCTCGGTCTGAAACGGGATACCTTTGAGTAGGGTTCGAGGCTTCACAACATATCATTGGGCTACTCGACAAAGCACAGTACACAATAACTACATACTCGAATCGACCCGGGGCCTTGGATTGCCTCCGGCACGGCATGGGCCCGCCCGCCCGCCGTGCCTGCCGGGATCGCGGCCGAGCCCCCGGAGCGTTGGGCTGGATGCGTCATTACATCACAAGAGCTTATGGACTCGGGAGCTTCAGGGGCTTTCTTTTTCTGCCCTGTTTATAGCTATTGCCATCCCAACTACATCCTTTCTCTCTACGTCCATACTCCCGTAGCTGTACCCGTAATGGTCGGCAAGCGAACACTTGCCCCAGACGCGGGCACCAACAGGCACAAGATGGCCGTGAGGCGACGGAGAAGGCATCACCTTCTCGGCGGCGGCGACGAAGACATCGAAAGCCGCCGCCCTTGCGGATCCGCCGCGCAGGTCCGGCCCCGAGGAGTCCGGCCCCGCCTCTTCCGCTTCCACGATGCCTCGCCCGCTGCCGCTGCCGCTTCGGCTGACAGCACCGACGACGACGACGACGACGACGGCCGGCGCGAGGAGGAACTCAAGCACGCGCTGCTGCACGGCATCGACCGCGACGGCCTCGAGCAGTTCCGCAAGACCGACGACGAGCTCGCGGCCATGGGCAACAAAAAGGTGCGCGCCTTTTACCGCGCGCAAAACGAGCGCCTCAACGACTGGCTCGAGGTCGACGCCGTCGTCATGGCCCTCGCTGACGACGTGCTCGAGTCGATGAACCCGGACCCGGACCATGACGGCGACCAGGAGCGCGTCGGCGCCCTGCAGCGCGTCGAGGGCAACATCGGTGACCTGCTGCCGGACGAGGAACGGGTCAGGCGGAGGACGGCGGCGCGGCGTGCGGCGTGGGCCATCAACGTCAACGTCGTCGCAAACGTGCTGCTCCTGACCGGCAAGGGATTTGCGGCGCTGACGACGGGCTCGCTCTCGCTGATTGCTTCGCTCGTCGACTCGGGCCCTGATCTGCTGTGCACTCTCATCGTCTGGACGACCAACAAGATTGTCCTGTGGCGGCTCAGCGCCCTCCGCAAGCGCTTTCCCGTCGGCCGGCGGCGCCTCGAGTCGCTCGGCATCCTCGTCTTCTCCATCATCATGGTCATCTCCTTTCTGCAGATCCTGCAGGAGTCCATCACCCGCCTCATCCCCCCCCATAGCGAGGCCGAGAAGCTGGGCCCGGGCGCCATATCCGCCCTCGTGGCCACCATTGTGGTCAAGGGCGCCATCGGCGTCTTCTGCCGGCCCATCCGGACGCCGCAGGTGCAGGCGCTGGTGCAGGACTGCAAGACGGACGTCGTCTTCAACTCGCTCTCGCTGCTGTTCCCCTTGGTCGGCTACCACGCCAACGTGTGGTGGCTGGACCCCGTCGGTGCCGGCCTCCTGTCCCTCTTCATCATCTACGACTGGGGCCACACATCGTTTGAGAATGTGGTCCGCCTGTCGGGCGAGGCCGTCGACAACCACACCTTGCGCAAGCTCGTCTACATGGCCTACCGCTTCTCGCCCGTCGTCGAGGGCGTCAAGTCCATCACGGCCTACCACGCGGGTGACGGCGTCTGGGCTGAGTTTGACCTCTTGCTCGACGGCAAGACGAGGCTCAGCCGCTCCCACGACATTGCCGAGACGCTGCAATACTGTGCCGAGGGGCTGGCGGGCGTTGACAGGGCCTTTGTGTCGACCGATTATGCCGCCGTCGGGCCTACGGGACATGCTCAAGACACGGAGAGGAATCACTGAGGGGCCGTGGACAATTTACTCGGGCAATGCTGGCCGAGCAACCCAAGGCGCTCGTTACGGAGCCGTTATATAACAGCTTGAAGACTTAGCCTCAAGTATATCAAGGGCAGACCCTGAATCCCGATGTCTAGTTGGGGACCAACAGCGAAACTCTTTGTCGACAGACCCAACAAATGTAGGGGTTTTAACTACATGTATCAACGAAGATGAATGCCATTAGATTGGCGTCACACAGTCGCCATGTATTACCTGATTCACTCGCGGTCGGTGAGCATATATGGAGAGCATGGTCTACCCTTGGCCGACACGGGTGGAGGCGGCATTGAGTCCACGGCTTGAGCCTCGTATGTACGACGAAGTCATCATGTCATGCCATTTGATATCGTCAAGCAGGACTCGAGTGGCTGGTCAGAAGCCCCCCCGCCTTGTTCGTCTCATTTACCTGTACGTTACAAGAGCGTGGCGCCAGGTGTTGAAGCAATACAGCTGCTAATGTATTCGTCTCACCGACCCTTGGAAAGAGTACATAAAGAGCGTACACTGGAAAATATCAAAGGCCGTACCCTAGTGGGCATCTGTCAAGCTGGTAAAATACCGCTACACCATGCAAAATGAGGGCACCCCCGATAGAGGTGTTACTAACGCGTATTATAGGCCCTTGTCCTGACAGCATCCCATACTCTCAACGTCTCGGTTCGCATTGAGGAAGAGCAAAGAACAAGGGAGAGATGGGGCTGTTAGTGTTGTTACTTAGGCCTAAGCGGTTCAGCCCCTTATCGACTTTCATCAGGGCCGCTCGTATCTTGGACAGGTTGTAGAGCTGGTTCTCTCGCCCCGTGTGGTCCTCGTCTTCTAGTGGCCATTGAAAAGTGCTTGTCTTGGATTCTAGCTTTTCCCTTTTTTGCTTGCATGAGTCAAAATCTATAATAACGGGGTCATCCCCATCTATCAGGATGTTTAACGGGATGAAGATGATAATGCACAAGCCCCAAGTTGTGCAAATAATAAACACCTACTTCACTCCCACGCAGACAATGAGCTACATTAAAAAGAAAATCCCATCCTCCAACATCTGGAGGGAGTCAAAGAGTACTTGGCAAAGTCAAGGCCTCTTGTCCTATCGTCCTTGACAGGGAAGCCCAGATACTGCACAATGTTATGATATAGGTGCATGTTTAGGACCTCATGTGCTTCTACCCCGGTGCGATCTGACAGGCGTGGTCTGAATTATCGTTGTTGGGAGTGTTCTCGTAATGTAGAAGACTGGGTCGTTTGAGTAGGCGGTAGAAGGGAGAGGGTCGGGAACTCGAGTGAAGTCGGGATTGGTTAGAGGATATACGTGTTCCGGAGGAGTTCTGCTCATATGTAGCTTGTCAGGATGGGTAATTACACATGCAGCCACGTTCCCGAGCAGTCTTGCACTTGGAGCAGCTCCCCCCACTCCTTCGCAGAAGACAAGACATGAATCGATTACAAAAGTCACGAGCTCATCCTATGAGCGCCGCTTGGTCCCTGTTGTCATGGGCGCATCACTCGTTGCGACGGGTGCACTTGAGGAAAATGTCACGGACGGGCCGCTTCTCGCCAATGCCGGAGCGGTCGACGGGGGGCAGTGCGTCTTGCGGCTCGTTACCGTTCTTGTCGCAGCGCGTAAAGTCGTAGTAGGCGAAGAAGAAGGCCGTCGAGATGGTTATTTCGAGCTTGGCAAACTACAACGACCAAGTCAGCATTCATGGCCAGTGCCACTCGAAGGATGGCGGTTCTTGGGGCTCGTACTCTCATTCCCACTATTTGTGGTCTCGTCAGCATGTTGCTCAAGCAGCAAAGAAGTTAGGGATGGAGCTTACAGCACGGATGCAGTCCTGATCCCCAGCCAAGGTATCCGTGCGGCCGCTTCTTGTCTTCCTCCCTGCTGGCGAGGTAGCGCTCGGGGTCCCATTCTCGGGGGCTGGTGTAGACTTGGTCGTCCATGTGGATGTCTTCGATTGCGTATAACTTGAAGCCATCCCGTGTCAGTCTTTACCCTAACAGTAGCATTGCAGAACGGAAATGCTTACCGCATAGGCATCCTTGGGAATGATCTTGCCTGTGTCGGCAATCTGAATATCCTTGCCGCTAACATTCTTGCGCATCGACGCGCCCTGGAGAATCAAGCGAATCGTCTCGCGCAGGGCCACGTTTATCATGGGGAACTCGGACTCCCACTGGTCCATGGACAGGCGCGAGAGCACCTTGGGCGCCGATTCGGCCTGCGAGCAGCGGTGCTTCGCGACGGCGGCATCGACTTCGGCTCGTATCCGGGCGTACCACTCGGGATTGGCGGTGAGGTAGGCAAGGATCCAGGCGGCGTTAAAGGCGCTATTGGTGAGTCCTGGAACGAAGGTTCCGATGATGAACTACGGAAAGTGAGTGTAGGTGTATTGTTGCGTAAGAGCGGGTGCCTCGGGGAAAGGGGGCCCAAAACGTACAGCAGATACGACAGTGTCTGGGTGGCCTTGGTCGATCAAGGTCTGCATGGCATCCGCCTCGGCCCTGCCGGTTCTTTGACGGTCGCTCATGATCTTGGAAAAGGTGCGGTGCAGCTTGGCGCCGGCGAGCATCTTCCTGACTTTGCTGGGCCAAGGAACGTGGGGGAACATGACCTCAATGGCCGACGAGTCGTCGAAGCGGTCAAAGGCCGACAAGGTGTCGGCGAGCAGCTTGGGGTCATCGGCAACGTCGTTGCTGCCGAGGATGCGGTGGGTGAGCTGGTAGATGAGGTGCAGCATCAGCTTGAAGGGCTCGACGGGCGCTGACGTGTCGATGCCCATGGCGCCTAAGGCCACATCTGTGTCGGTCGTCAGGTGATGGAGCTTGGCTGCGAGCCGGTCCTTGCCCATTAGATGCTTGAACGACGTGAAGAAGAGCGTCCTAAGGTCGCCGGGTAATAGATGCTCGATGCTAGGGCCTGCGGAATAGAGGGCAGAGAAGCTAATAAACCAAGACATGTTAGCACACGCGCAACTCATCTTACACCTTGAGAGGAATAAATACCCTTCAATGAAGTCGAGGCTGCGCGCGTTGTAGAAAAAGGACCGGGCCGACGAGCCGGACACGACGACAATGGGATAAGGTCCGTAGTAAAAGCTGAACTGCCGGCTGGGGTCCCGATGCCTCCCCTTGAGCAAGAAATCGCTACGTGAGCGGAAAAAGTCGACGGACCCGAGGATGGGCGTCCCCTTCAGGAGTCGAGGTGCCCCGCGAGGAAGACGTGGTCGCGACGCCATCATCTGTCCGACGAGCACCGCCGCCGCCGGCTTCAACAAGAAGACGAGGAAGCTGGCGAGCCAGGCCAGGGGGTCTGGTATGAGGCTCCAAGTGGACAACATTGTGTGTGGGGGCGGGCAAGCGGCGGTGTCGTTTTCTTCTTCTCTCCCCATCCAAGGCAGAAGACCTTGGTCCGCGCAAAGTGAGAAGCAGTTGGCGGTCGAGGCAAAGGCCAAGAGGTAGGAAAGGAGGGGAAAGACACGCCTCAATGGCAAAGTCATGTATGCATATAAGGATGTAAGTAGGCAGGGTGGGTAGGGCAGGCAGGTGACATTTGCTTTCGCTGTCCGTGATGCACATATGAGCATTGGATCATTTTAGCTTGAAGAAGGGACCAGGAGTTTGCTTTTCTCGAGGCTCAGCGCATGCCACATTGCAGGATTTAACTATATTGAGCGCCGATTGGCGTTCGGTAGCTCATCGGCATGCCCTGAGCAGCAAAGTAACGACCAAAGCTGTCAAATAAGACGAGCTTCATCAATACCCATCAGAGCCGCCGGTGCACAATATTGCATATTAACCAAGTTCTTGTCTACAAACATCTCAAAATGTTCCATCAATTATCCGTAGTTTTTATAGCACACGACATGCCACCGCTCGCAGGGCTCGTTATGGAACATCCGTAGCCTTGGACGAGTTGCCAGCTCAGTATGTTGGCGTGAATATGACTAACTGTTGTTGACTTGGATCGTCATCAAGCTTTTAGATATTCAATCAGTCTTAAGCACAGGGCCAGGGCTCAAAGGTTGGGGTGGGACAGGTAAGAAATTCACAGCAACATCACTAGCCTCGAATGAGGCATTGTCTTCCACTAACATGGGTTCCTGTTAGCTGCCACCAGCACCTCCATGGCATATAGGGTCCACTACCAGGTCATCTGTTGGAGTGTCACTTCACTTTTGCCTGCACAACCTAATGGTTTCCTCACAGTTCCTTTAATGAGCATGCCATGGGAAGACGAAGCCTTTGAGATTGGCCTCGGCTCGATGCCTTCCAGAAAGTCTTTTACCTAACAGTCCCACGCCTTTAGCCAAATATTTGCAATGTATTCTACGCAAATTATTTTTTCAGATTCGTAACAAGCCTTTAGCAGGCAGGATATATCTTCGTAATTGTCAGCTGCCACTAGCACCTCCATGGCATATAGAGCCCACTTCTAGGTCATTTGCCGGAGTGCCGCTTCACTTTTGCCTGCATAATATAGTTGTTTCCCAACAGTAGTATTGAATAAGTCCCATGTAGTTATATCGAAGGAGACGAGTAACTGTATTCCCAAAGGGGGGGGGGGGAGGTGGGCGCTTCCCTGAAGCGAAGGACAGGAACTGGAGGCCATTTCGTAGTCGATCCAAGTTATCCGCAAATCCCTAACTTAGGAGACCTGCGGAGCACGTTCCTCACAAGGTCGAAAAGCTTTCGGCCTCAGTTGAACAGATCCAAGTGAGCCATCGTCTTGGTGCAGTTCCCGGCCTTAGAAATGAGCCAGTTGGCCCATTTAGGATGGTTCTTTGTATAAAGCTTGATGGGAAAAAAGTGGCCATTTTTTCTCGTTTCCTTTTTTTGGCTGTAAACTTCCGGTCGACTTGTAAGTAGAATCAGATCGGGATATTCGTCTCCGGCCATTGGTCCACTCGCGTTATGTTGGAGTTACCACGTGAGAAGCTGGCATGTTGATTTAACGGGTGAGATGCAAAAAGGGACGGTATGAGCACCACGGCAGGTCCATTCCAAATAATGTCGCAATGGATCAATCAGTGTTCAAGATTGCCAGATTCTCCCGTGCATAGTCTCTCTAATATTGAAGAATAAGATGGGTCGTGCGCGCTTGGAGTCGCGGGACAAGCCATGTCGGTTTCGATGAAGACAAAAGATGGAAGGGCTAATGAGAGCCGGGGTAAGGGTCTGAGAACAGCGTCTGATCGTCCCCTGACGACAGCATTCGAGAACTTGTTTTTTGTTTGACCAGAACGTCAGAAGGAGCCGCCCTAGCCTCTCGTGACACTGGGCATTTAAGAGATAGGAAGGATACCGCCAAGAACGAGGGAACCAGCCACAATGTGGTATTTTTGACACGAAGGAGGCTCTACAGCTGAGGATGATGGACGTCGGCCTCCAGCCACCTGGGGATGCGCTTTTAAATTGTCCATAATGCACGCACCCTGGAGGAGGGGGAACGTTGTTGAATCTGGCCTCCCAAGGCTCTTCATAAAAAGGACGCGGCAGAGAACTGGTAAGCGAGCGTCTGAACCGTTTAAATAGCCCAACAGCGCATTGAGGGTTGAGCAGATTAGTCAACCCAAGGGACCGGATGATGGTAACGGACTCAAATTCTCTCAAAGGACTCAGCGCAAACTAGAGCAGAAGGCTCGACCTGCATCAGCAGACAAGGCAGGATAGCGGCCGTAGGCTTAGGCCGGAGTGTTCGTGACGAAGCATCCCTCTGGCACCCCCGCTCCCAGAAAAAGCAAAACACAATCCTCTTCAATCGCTCTACTAATTATCTCTATCTTGTGTTTGATTCTCGTATTTATACAAGCTCGCGTGATGAATTAAAAAAAAGCGATCGATAAGTAGGCTCGGACGTGTAGCGATTACCCGAAGCGTTTTCAGGAGCACCTGGGGAAATGCTAATACGCAATCGCAGGAGGTGACGACGAAATGTTCACACGTTCGCTTCGTCAGACTTTTGATTTTTTACATCCCGAGAGATGACGAGTATTTACGACGTTGCCGAATTTTCTCGATAGAAGTACACGGCACAGTTTCTCCACTTACGTTTGCTCTCTAGGCAGAGCGGTTTACTCCCGTAGTCAGAGCCAACTTTTAATACTATAGGCCAAAAGATGCAGTATGCTATTTTTTTTATTTCATCTTGCCTGGAAATAAGGGCTTACTCTCGTGGATGCAGTATTTTCTACCTTGCTGCCTCGCTAACCTTGCCCCTTTAAGTACTCGCCACAGCTTCCCTACTTCTGGTTTGCCCTCTAGGCAGGGCGGTTCCTAGCTAGGGCACAATATTGTAGAATGTGCGCACCCCTAAATTTTGCGGTATCGGCGCTGCCCCTGGACCAGCTACCCTTTCCCCACCTTTGATCTCCCCGTTTGGCAGAGCGGTCTGTTTGTTAGTTTGTTGGTCACAGTCAAGGCGCAAATGTGCGGGGAGGAGGCAAGGTGGGTGTGACGAAGATCACTCGGGACATCTAACCAATGGTCGGCCATGGAGTGTTTGACCCTTCGCCATTCCCGTGTACAAACGAATACAGGCAAGCTATTCATACATGCATGTGACGGGCGTATCCATGTGACGTGGCATTCCACCTGAGCCTCTTCCTGCATGCATCCATGATCATCAATGATAGGACACCGTTTCTTGAATCCGAGGGCGCCTGGCGCCACGACATTTCGGGTGACATGCTCATTGTCAGCCCTTCGACTAGCGTTATTTGTGTCATGCAAGGAGTCGTCGTCAACATTTCCCTGGTCGGTTTAGGACACAGCCAGCTACGAGCTCGCGCTGCAGATTTGCCGTGATATACCTACGTACAGCGCGTTTGGTACCTCGCGTGGAGGAAGAGGCTTCATCAGAGATGCGCAACGTGCTTGAAGGGCGTCGCCAGCTAACGTCCTCCCTGAGAAGTCGTCCCTGTCGTGTCTGCCACGGGCTCATGCCCTTTAGTACCTGCTGCTGGTTCCCGCCTGCCCATCATGGGGTTATCGACATCACGTTTGCATGAGTCAGGCGCGGCGGGTCAGAAGTCGATGCAGTGTGCATATGCAATGTAACCGGGCGGGGGCTTTGGTCAATCTGGAGGGGTCACTTCGCCCGGCTGCTGGACATTTACGATATAAAATGGAAATAATCAACTGCAGGCATCCGGGCCCAGATAAGGGCTCCGACACGGATAGTTACACACCTTGAGATGGCGTCCTATGCTGAATGATTGAACTCCCCGCTACTGGATGACGGGGTAGTAAGCTATCGCCCTGGAAGTAACGTTCAAGACGGATCAGGTCAAGGAACATGATGATGCCAGACATCAGTTCCAAGGGGGGGAAACACAAAATGTCCAGAGCCATACCAACGGTTATCACTCCCCTGTTAAAGAATATTCCTTCTGAGTGCCTGCCATGGCGTCGAATCCTCCACCGAAACCGGTCCGCCGCGTCTCGTATCCCAATAGCATAGACATTTATCCTCGTCTGACAGTGTGCTCGATGCCATTACCGTGTAGGAATCGTAACGCATCTGGCCCAAGTTAGTCGACAAGATGGACGAGAAGCTGCTGGCATCGTCGGCCTGACTTACCTCGACAGTGTACTCGCTACCAAATCTCTTTCTGAGAAGATCATCGAGCTTAAAGGGATCCACGTATTGCCCTGGAATTATGGTAGGAACTCGTTTGGCAGGACTTATGTCCCGTGGCGAGTAAGTCGTCGTGGAACCAAAGCTGTGCTTGGTCAAAGTTTGACTAGCTGAAGCCTTGTTCCTGCCATTGTACCCATTCATGGTCAAGACTGAACTTCTAGTCCGTCGCGGGCTCGACCTTTTGATTGAAGAATCGTACTTGGAAGGCATGGAGATTTCTTCTCATCAATATGTTACCGGGAGGGCGGTCAAATGTGTGAGGGGAACGGGTTGACAGTGTAGAGTGAGCAGACGTCGAATATTTACAGGTTTTGGCCAGCCGCCGAGGGTCGGCTAAGGGGGAAGACGTAACGCGGGAGTGGTCTGACCATCATTTGAAATCGCCCCTCGAGTACAGCACAGGTACCAGCTCGCACGGTATGGTAATTGGACAGGTGCTGTACGTGTCCGCAAGACCGACATTCGAAATGAACGAAACTTGAATATATCAAGTACAGAGGCTTATAATGCATGCGTTATGTATTGTCAATAGAACTAGAAGCGTAGCAACTAGAGAACTATACAAGAACCAAGTACAGTACGAACTCCGCACAGTGCCTACGTCCATTTCTCTCCGTTGGTAATACCATCCAGACCGGTCCAGGCCCCGTGGCTTGCCGAAGGCTGATGATGTTCGAAGTACGAGGTACGGATATGTACAGACAATGCGGCCGAGTACGTCTCCCGCTTGATGCATGCCATCGGGACCTTGGGGTGATACATGTGTGACTCTCTCTACACCCTCTTCTTCGCGGCCCATGCAGGGTGAAAATGGAACACCGCCGCTCCCCTACTTCACCCTTGCCTACTACCGGACCAGCCCTGTCTTTCTTACCCCGCATGACCCTCCCTTCTAGTTTCCGCCGCTTCTTCGGTCGGAGTACAGCTGCAGGCTTCCAGATAGCTTCGAGCCAGACCAACGCCATGTCTCGAATCTGTCTCAGGCTTCATCTTCGCACGTACCCGAAATGTATAACGCCAGACGCCTTACCAGGATCCTACTCTGCATATATCCGTGCCGTGGCCAACCAACATGAGGATAATACTCCGGCTTTGTCTTGAGAAGCCTATTTAGGCATACAACGTCTCATACTCAAATCCTGTCTCCCACCCATCTCATATCGCACGGGCCGAGAAGCCACAGCCATGGATGGCAGCCCGGGAGCCTCCTAACAAATTCCTCGTTTTTAGCGAATCAGGGGCCTGCGCGAACCGACATTTTGTCTTCAAGTTCAAGTTTACGACCTTGCGTTGAACGTGCTAGCACAGGCTATGGGCCAACCGCTACCGAGCCATCTTTGACGGTGCAAAGGGCGTATACCTAACCACCGAGAACGTTGTCTTCGACTGATCTTGACAATGAACCGCATGACGACGAGAAGCCAGAACAGGGAAAAAATGAAAGACAGACTGAACAGTGCCTGGGTGCGAATCAAGGCCAAGCCAAAAGAACCCTTCATGCCTATCGGCGCCTTGAAAGAAATTTGCCAGGAAGACTCCGTAGAGAAGGAAATTCGTCGGTCCTGCCCAGACTGGAGCGAAAAGGATGTAAACGCCTGCACCCGGTACGTCTGCGATGGCCAATGTGGTGCGCCGGGCTTTGGCGACTCCAAGATCAGGCTGTTCGCGGTTCTGGTTCTCATTGACGAAGTGAGCAAGGTGAAGTGCTTCTTGAAATATGGGATCATGGACAAAGATCTTCCCTTCCTGCCTAGTACGCAGGATGGTGGCAAGACGCTCCTCGGACGCGACCTGCAAAGTGTACGTTGCTGTCAAGGATGGAGTCCGACTTCTACAAGCGAGTTTTATGACAAAGAATGGCGACTTCTTGCTCCCATCTTCACCAAAGAACCTACTGGGTCAGTAACTACACAAGTTTTGGAATCCGGGGTGATCATGCCGTGGACTGAAAAGACCAAGGATATGGCTGGCAAGGAGGGCGGCTATTCTGTGGTGTATTCCGTCAAAATCCATCCAGATCATCACGGCTTTGTGCGTTTCCACCACCCTTCCTCATTCCTGCTCGGGGCTGCACCGAAAGTGCGTCACAAGATTCGATCAGACGCTTGACTTGCATCATGCTGACTGGTCAATGCCAGGAGCCATGTGATCAGTTCGCTCTCAAAACTCTACACTCAGCAAAGCAGGACGACTTCGATACAGAGCTGAAAAACCTGAATCTATGCGCATCAAAAAGCCATTTGGTCGAGCTATACGCGGCTTTGAAGCACGGGGAGAAATACTCATTCCTGTTTCCATGGGCTACGGGCGGTTCCTTGTCATCCCTCTGGAACAAATCCCGCAATTCATTTACCTGGTGCCCAAACCATAGGACTATGGATCCGTCGGCACAGACAAGAAGCGCGGTGCTCTGGATTGCGCAACAGTGCTACAAACTGGCAACCGATGAGGGCTTGGGCTTCGTTCACAATAGGAACTCAATGGCGAAGTCAGCTTATCTACGCAACTTGGTTGACACAAACGATAGTCGCTATGGCATCCACGGGGACATTAAGCCTGGCAACATCCTGCATTTCACAGAAGAGTTCAATGAGTATGGTGCTGGCGTACTCAAGATCTCCGACATGGGATTGACCGGATTTCATACAGTGAAGTCAAGGTCTAACCAGCCACCGACAGGACCCTGTTCGCCGTCTTACCGCGCACCAGAGCATGGCAGCAAAGACCGTTACCTCTCCCGAAAATATGACGTATGGAGCCTCGGCTGTGTCTTTTCCGAACTCTTATCATGGTTGATTCTTGGGCCGGAAGGCGTGAAGGAATATAACTCGTGGCGATTCGAAGACGCCAATAGAGAGCTGCCCCCGTGGCGGGAAGACAGCTTTTTCAAGCGCAGTGAACTAGATGGGAGAGTCGAGGACGCCATCTTGAAACCGTCAGTTGTCAAAGTAAGACGATTGGTAGTCATTTCCCTCTTGTGCTTGTCAAGTGTCATTTAATATTTTGAAGTCCGAGGACTAACCCTTCTTTTGGATAGTGGATCAGTCGTCTCCGCGATATTACAGGTCCCGATAATTTTCTACACGATTTTCTGACCTTCATCGAGAAAGACATGTTAGAGGTCGACTATCAACACCGAGCCTCTTGTATCGATGTTAGCGACTTCCTCAAACCAAGATACGAGAGGTGTATCAAGGACGAAAGATATTGCATACCCCAGCAACAACCATTTCACGTCGTGAGGAGTGAGAACAGGGGTCAAACAGTCACTGATACAGGCTTAAACAACGCCTCCCAGAAGCGAAAGGCTGGCAGTGACGAGGGAAGGGAGTCGAAGCAGCATCGCTCCATATGACATCATTCCAGTTCGTTGGATGTTTATAACGATTGATACTCAGAATCGGGAACCAACCTGGGCTCTGACACCTCTGAGGATCACAAAAAATATCAAGCAAAGTCATCAACTTCGACAGTAAATGGGATCATTAGAAGGCGTCGCCAAGAGCTCCAACATACCCGCGAGGCCTGCCTCGCCGGCCTAGGCTACAAACCAGGACCGTATCCCCCCCCTTGTTATTGTAGAAACAAGCGCTCTGCTGATCCTACTTTTATAGGTAGGGTTGGTAAAGACTATAGATGAGCCATCAAACGTCGAGCTGAGCGAGGATCAAGCTGTCGAACTAATCCTCTCCCGCCACAAATTTTATTCAACTAGTTACAATGTGAACAACGAATATAGGTGCTTGATTCATATTGACCCGAGAGAAGTGAACCGTCAACCATAAATAACCCCCACCTCACTTTGTTCTCGAGTAGTGAAGCACCATTTTTGCCTTCAGGGTTGCAATCTCCTCCTGCAGGGAATGTAATCAGCGCCGGGGAGCAAGAAGTTGCTGTGAACTTGGAACAACAAACCGGACTAAGTTTCCTCGGGACCTGCACAATCCAGTGATCGCTGCGAAACTGCATTGCAGAGGACTGCCGTTAGTGATTCGTACACCCGACGACGTCATAGCGATCAACCCACCCCCTCGATGACGAATTCTTGTGTCTCCAAGATTTCGCCCAGGTATTTTTCAAGTAGTGTCCTCGAGCTATACGTGATCGGCAGAAGCTGCGAATAAGCAAGATTGTTGCCCATTGCGTCCCTCTTTCGGTGTCGGAAACCGTGCCTGTTGACTTATCGGCAAAACTGGACGGCTGGGGGTGTCCAACGTCCAACGCAGCCGGCCCAGATGGCATCCATCAGCAGATAAATACACATTGCGGCTCCGCCTTGATTCGTTAAAAGGTAGTGGCAGTGGCCCTGCCTAAATGCACCTCAACACTGCCTGCTGACGTGTCGTCGGTCGTCCGCCTCGCCCGCTGACACCCAATTGCCCAATTCCGAAGTCGCACACAGTAAACCTTTCTGGTCAAGAGTTACAGTAGCCCGGTGCTTTTATAGCGCCGCTCGCTACATCAGGCTGCAACTTGTCGTGTTTTCGTAAGACACGTATTTCCCCCGGACTTCTCACCACGTCACCACGGTTAGACCTTGCGACATACCAATACACTGCGACATGCAGTGGTTACGGCAGGATCCTTCAATATGTGAGGAGAACATGAGTATTTTCACCTTTAAGCCTGGCCAGAGTGAGGTGTTCACGATAACCGATCCAAACGGTGTAAGGCAATATTGTCTCCCGCGAACGATGTCGAGTCTGAACGTTGGCGTAGGATTCTCCTAAACCAGGGAGGCGAACCCTGAATACAGACAAGCAGTGGCAAGAGTGGTTTGATGAGGTGCACATGCCAGCCTCCTGTCAATCGGATTCAATGTTGCTAAGTCTGCGCTCCTGCTAGAAAAATATAGCCCCGGCGCACGAGTCCCTCAACAGCATCAATTTATTGTTTGTCTATTGGCGTCGAACGAACAAGTTTGGTAACTAAGTAGTTGGGTAGACTGTGTATCGGTGCCACGAACAATTTGCCAGATCCAGCCAACCTGTCTCTTATGCCGTTCTCGGAGTCCACATTCAGCCGTCTTGTCGATCGCTTCTACGTTCATGGTTCAATTGCACGAGTCATAAACCGATCCACGAACTGCATCTTCTCCGGGCGACTGTTCTCGTGGGGTAATCCGCCCATCCAATCTTATGGTAGGTGACTAATTCACCGGGATTTGCTCCAAGAGTAGCTGAAGCTAGAAGGGAGGGATGCAGTTTACAACTGCAGATCTACTGCATCATGGTCTGGAGATCTGGCTCTTTCGGCCACGTTCTTCCCAGAAAGCCTGGCCACATACGCGGTTATGTTCGGCTGTGACAAAGAGCAGACTGAGGAAGTGATCGCTCGACTCTGTAATGCTGATGATCCGGTGTTTCACCCTATGGTCCTGCCAACCATATTCGCTGAGATGGAGCGTAATCGGCAGATCGCTTTGGTCAGGGAAATCACCACTAGTCTTGCTGAGAGAGTCTACAACACTGGTGTCGGCACCGACGATACTTGTCATGAGCAATCAAGAGACGGCTTCTCTGCCCCGGCATCCCCACAGCATCTACGTCCTATAGGAGATGTAATCTTTCTTTGGACCGAGACAGGCCACTTGAGGGACGGCTTGAATGCATTCAAGAGGCAAATGGAGAAGATGATTGAGCATCTGGATGAGCTTGCGGTAGCCCTTTTTCAGCCAGAGGGAGGCACAAACGCTCAGACTGCAGGCACAACATGTGATGTGGAGCGTCAGAAGCTGTGTCTCAAGGACTCGGGCGGTAGGATAAAAATGAGGCTCCGTGAGCTCGTGGACGAGTACGATGAGTACATTCTACGTTGTACGACAGTCATGGACGGAATGAATCTCGCAACACAGCTGGTAAGCAATCCTGCAAAACGCATGGATTGTTGGCATAAAGATTTAACCCGCTGCAGGAGTGGAACAACATTGGTCGACAAGATGCTGTAATCAACCAGCAAATCTCGAAATCCAACTTGGCAGTAGCCTCTCTCACGCGCAAGGACGGGAAACTCATGAAGTCAATTGCCGTCCTGACAATGCTTTTTTTGCCGGCCACCTTTCTGGCGGTACGTTTACCCTAAAGCCGCCCTTTGAGGGTTTATCTTACATGCTAAACTTGCCCTTTGTCTAGACATTGTTTTCGACTGGGTTCTTTGACTGGAAAGCTGCCCAGGGAAGCGTTGCAACAATATCGCCATACATATGGATATATGTCGTAGTGTCTATGGTTCTTACTGTTTTGACACTCGGGGCTTGGTATGTTTACGCAATTCGGCAACACAAAGCCGAGGGCGATTCTATGACGGATCTTGCTGCCTAAAAAAAGACAGACGTTAAATAGGGTGTTTCATATAGCACAGTCTATAGCCTCTATAGCAGTGAGAATCAGTCTCTACAGCTAATTTTACTTCCATAGCTATCTAGGGAATAATATTTCAATTAGTAGATAAATGTTTCTAAGAATCTTGTAAGGGCCAAAAAGTAAAAGGTAAGAGTTAATATCTTAGCTATATTCTTTTTAAAATAGTAGTTAGAAGTTCTCCTCCTGTTAAAATGTCAACACCCTGTATTTAATGCGGAATGGTTGTTCTGCATGGGTATATAAGCGGCTTTTACGCCTATAAGGGCTGCGCCTGTATTTTCATTTCTTTCCTCCTTATAAATTATCAACCTCCTCATTGGGAACCTCCTCTATGCACTATACTTAAACCAATCTTCCTATACCTTCCTATATCTTTATAACTGTCTTACTGTAGTAATAATACGGTCAGATAATACTAAGCTGCTGCAAATCAAACAGCTTTTAAATGAGACATGGCCTCTGCAATGACAGTAATCTCCTGTCTCGACTAGCCCTACATAGTATTGCTTAATCCTTGAGTTCTTTATTAGGCTGAAATGATCACCCGAATCGAAGGCGTAAAACCTTTTACAGACCTTAACCCCCGTCCCAAATTATTCTTCTACACTACCTCCGCCTATTAAATGGAAATACACTATATATATAAGAGCTATACAGAGTCACTACAATAAAGGTAAAAGACTTAAATATCTATAGAATCTACGTACTGGCGTGGGGTGTCGTGACAATTTTGGTACGCGTACGGATGACCAGTGTGCAGTGGCCCTGTTTTCAACTGATAGAATAGTAACATGCCTAGGCAACAGATTTTCCAATTGGCATCTTACCCTGAGATTAAGGGAGAGCAGAACTGATATAAAACATGCGCTAAGATGCATGCCGTCTGGATCACAGCGCTGCAAGTGATCGAACGACCATAGCAGCAATCTGGACAATGCTCCATCCGACAGATATGCAAGAGAAAGGGAGAACTTAGGCATAATGGTAGAGGATTTATAAGGGCATTAAAGTAGGCTGCAGAGCCACTAAGTCCCCCTTAACAAGCATAACACTCTATAAACATGTCGAATGCAGTAAACATAATATATTTCAGGTTTAGAACGTAAATCCTCTTTCATCTAGAAACGTAAAAGACGTAGGGGTATGATTAGTTAGAATGTAGATATTTAATAAGTTATTTAGATTGCTTCCTTCGTTAGTAATACTGATATTGCCTGTCTAAGCAGGACGTTGGTATTTCGACTATATTCTAGTTCTTATTAGCTTTGGTAAGTGAGGTGAGCGAACCGTATAGCTTTAACTAAGGTTGCTGCTGCAAATTTACTCCCTTGCATGAATGGAGCCGAAAAGATATTCAGCGGACTTATCAACTTATAGATTTTAACAGGAGTAGTTCTTAGAGCAAGTGATAGCCTGCCTAATGCGTCACACCTTAAGGAGAATAACACTTGCTGCTTAGGCGGCATGCCTCCTTTTATTTATAGGCTCATTATTAGAGTAAGCAGGCTGTTCTATGGAAGCAGCAAAAGCTAGCAATTCCTATAGATTTGGTTTTAGATTAGAACATAGCTTTGCTCTTAAGCGCTAAAGAATGCCTTCAACATTACAAAGCAAAATATTACCAATATACAACATGCAAGGACGAACTTTATAGCAAATATAGAATGGAGTTACTATATGCAGTGGTTTACGTGTCGGCGGTCGGTATGGGATAGCGAATGGAGGAGGAAGGGATAGACGCGATCGAAAGAAATCGTAGCAGTCACTCAGCCACAGCACGGACCGGGATCGTCGTCTCGATCCCAAGGGATTTTATCAGATCTTCAAGTAGATTTGTTCAAACTGCAACGATTGTGTCAACATGTCGAGTAACAAGCCTGGCCAAAAGGATGGCTGGTTACACTGCATGCCCCCATTCGATTCAATGGGAGTGCTCAGTTTGTCCTTCAACCTTTGACCCTGGAGTCGTCCGGGTCCTAAGAGGATCTGACACTCCATCCTGTGTTTAAACTCATGTCTATTCGGGCAGAGGAATGAGCAGACATCAATTGACTTTGAGATACAACAGCTGCCACTGTCTGCTCCGGTTCTCTATTCCTAAGCTGTCCGCATCATATCCCGAGAACAATGGATGGGTGTCGTTGCTCACGTCATTGCCTCGACAGGGCTATATCAAAATAGCATAAAAATCGACTCCATCCAATTCTGCTACGAGTCCATGGTGTTGCGTCCGTAGGAAGACCTTCTTACTGCTGCGTGCTTCCCAACGTGAACGTGTGATGGCGACCAAATCCATATCATTCGCTCCCCTTGCGTCGCTTCTCCACGACCTTGGCGTCACCCCGCAAACCTCTCTCCCTCTTTCTCTCTCCTTCTCTCTCCTTCTCTCTCCTTCTATCCTTCTCTCTCTATATATATCTCCACTCTATCTCTTGCTCACTCCACCCAAGTCGCGAGTCGGAATAATAGCAGCCAGGGGCAAGCTCTCTCTACACGCTGAGTGAATAACAGCCTCGCGTATAAGGGGCTCACACCATGGCTCTGCTCACCCTCGTCGAGGACCGGCCAACCCCAAAGGCCGTCTACAACCGGCGCGTCTATCTCTGCGCCACCGCTGCTTCCTTTGCCTCGTGCATGATCGGCTACGACTCGGCCTTTATCGGCACCACGATGGCCCTCCCCTCCTTCGCCCGCGAGTTCGCCTTTGCCGACCGCTCGCCGCAGGACCTCGCTCTGCTCAAGCAGACCATCGTCTCCGTCTACCAAGCCGGCGCCCTGCTCGGCAGTCTCGTCGCCTACGCGCTGGGCCACTTTATCGGCCGCCGGCGGGCGCTGCTGCTCTTTGCCACCGTCTTCCTGGCCGGTGCCGGCATGATGCTCGGGGCAACGCGAGAGCGCGGCGGCACCGGGTTGATTGTCGGTGGCCGCGTGCTAGCCGGCTTCGCTGTCGGCGGCTGCTCCAACATCACGCCCATTTACATCTCGGAGCTGGCACCTCCCGCGGTTCGCGGCCGCCTCGTCGGTATCTACGAGCTTGGGTGGCAGGTGGGCGGCCTGGCCGGCTTCTGGATCAACTACGGCGTTGACGCAACCATTTCCCCGGGCAGGAAGCAGTGGCGGATTCCGTTTGCCGTCCAGCTCATCCCCGGCGGATTGCTTCTCATCGGCGCCCTGTTCATACCCGAGTCCCCACGCTGGCTCTTCTCAATTGGCAGGCGTCGGCAGGCCACCGAGATCCTATGCTGGGTCAGGGGCCTCGACAGGGATGACGCATACGTAGTACACGAGATCGGCCAGATCGACGCCGGTCTGCATCGTCATCAAAGAGGCTTCTGGAAGCCCTTTTTGTCGCTCAAGAAGCGCAGGACGCAGTGGCGCTTCCTACTCGGGGTGCTCCTCTTCGTCTTCCAGAACGGTAAGCACCGACCCTGAGCCCGAGCTGAGAAACCTCTCTTTACATCTCCGCATCCATAGGCTCGGGGATCAATGCCATAAACTACTACAGTCCCACCGTGTTTCGCAACGTCGGGATCCGGGGCACGTCGGCCAGTTTCCTGACGACAGGCATCTTTGGGGTCGTCAAGACAGTCTTGACAATTGTCTGGCTCCTCGTCATGGTCGACCACGTCGGCCGGCGCAAGCTCCTGATGATCGGCGCCGTCGGCGGCTCCCTCTGCATGTGGTGCATCGGCGCGCTCATCAAGATCTCGGACGCCGGCCCCGCCCCGGCAAACGCCCCGCTATCGTCGTCCGGCATCGCCGCCGTCTTCTTCCTTTACCTGTGGACGGCATTCTACGTACCGACCTGGAACGGCACGCCTTGGGTCATCAGCTCCGAGATGTTCGACCCGGACACGCGCTCGCTCGGTCAGGCCAACGCAGCGGCCAACAACTGGCTATGGAACTTCATCGTCACCCGCTTCACCGAGCAAATGTTCCTTGCTTGGCGCTACGGCGTCTTCTTCCTCTTTGCCTCCCTCATGGCCGTTTCCTTTTTCTTTGTATTCTTCTGCGTCCCGGAGACCAAGTCAATCCCCCTCGAGTGTGCTGACCGCCTGTTCGAGACGAAGCCAACTTGGCGAGCAAACGTCGTACTCTTGGAAGAGCTACGCCAAGAGGACGCCGAGGCCACTGGAGGAGCAGGTGCAAGGGAGCTACACAACATGGAAAGACTGGCAGAAGGAGACAAGTGGGTAACGCAAGGGAAACAGCAATCAGGCTGAGAACGTAGGTACTCAAGGGGGCGGAGAGCCCAAAGACGAATTCATATGGAAGGCAAATAAGCCTCTGACACTTTGCCATCTGCTGCTCGTCTCCTCATTAACTTTGAAATCGCCTGTTACCGTCATTGTTACCCTTGATGAGAGGACTGTGCAACATTGGCCGCAATGACCGCCCTGATTGCCCTCACCGCCGCCTCCCCAACCTCCATGCCTGTCCAATACCTGTCCTGCTCGAGCCCCTGCCAGATCATCGCCTCAGTGCCCATCACAACCCGGCATCCATGCGCCTTAGCTAGGGCGCCAAGTGCGGTAAAGGGAGTGGGGTTGTAGCACATGTCGAGCACGACGCCTCGTCCGCCTGTCTTGCCTAGAAGCACATCCACAGTACGCCGCGCCCTCATCTCCCCCACGGTCCGGGGCACGGCGTCCGGTACGCAGGCAACAATGGCCCCTGGCCCCTGGAGACCCTCGGCCTCTTCCGCACTGGTGACGTGGCGCAGGGATTGACCGTAGCCGCGAGTCGTACAGTCGTGCACCATGGCCTCGGCCTCGTCCGCGTCGCGGTTCACCACGTATATCTCTGCCACCCCCATCCATCGGCGCAGTGCATAGATGGCGCTCCGGGCCGCGCCGCCGCCCCCGACGACGAGGGCAGGACGGTTGCGGTACGCCGTGGTCGAGTCCGCGACATTGAAATCAAGCGCGTCACGTACGCCTACGATGTCTGTGTTGGCGCCGTACAGCAGTCGGCGGCCGTCGGCCTCTCGAATGAAGACGGTGTTGCATGCGCCCACCGCCTTGCACTCGTTTGTCATGCCGTTAAGATGGGGCAGAATGGCCACCTTGTTCGGCATCGTAATGGAAGCCCCTGAGACCGATCTCGAGTCAGATCGTGCTGAATTCAAGCCAGACAGCAAAGCGGGCGCCCGAAATCACCAACCGTAAAAGCTCGGATGCTGCGCCAAGTCGAGAAACAGGCTTATGTCTGCCGAGTCGAGGCGAAGCTGGCCCCATCGCAGGCCCAGGTGGCGATATACCTCTTGGTGAAGCAATGGCGACAGCGAGCGCGCAAGGTTCTCGCCAAAGACATAGCCATGGCGCTTCAGAGCGTTGGCATCGTCCTGATCTTGGCCAGAAAGGCACGGAGCTTCCATGAACAAATTTTGACGACAAGAAGTCTCACGGGACACCATCTCTTCGCTGCAATCTGTGCTCAGCCTGACCTTCGAGACTCAGACGTCTCCCCGAGAGCCAAACAATTGAGCATCAAGGCCCAAACAGCTCCTCCAGGTTGCAGCTTCCTGCAGCGGCAAGGAAGCCTTATACTTTGACAGGCCCAAAGTAATTTCATCAAAATTGGAATTAGCCTCGAGGCGCTCTCACCCTACCCGGAGTGATATGTAGTGCGTGCGTTGTGGCACATGCAAAGAGATTCACCATGAAGGCCTAGAGAAACACCCCCGCCCGAGGCGACCCCGCCAGACGGGTATAACTGGTCTCTCCATGTGAGCCCAGGGAGTCGCATGACGTGCTTCTGGAGTATACTGCAGAATCCGGCTCTTTCTCCAGAGTACAAGTCCCGACTTTTCCCCCGCGGCTCAGGGAGTACAACAAGAGGAAGAGATCAAGCACAAGAAGAGAAAACTCGCCACTCTTTCGGAGCCCAAATGGTTAATATATGATCTCAAGAAGCAAGCATAGCAAGTCGCACCAGCTCAGCCTCTCATCATCATCATCACAAGTTATCGAGCTCCTCCATACGATGAATGAATTCTGCCTGAAGCCGACGCAAATAGCCGGGCAATGCTTCCTCGCTGCCAGAGTCCCGCGCCTGCAAAAGGGCAGCGTATAGGTTCAAGAGCAATTTGCGTCGCACGACAAGCTTGCGGGACTCGGAGCTCTGTCGATTCTCTTCCCTCGTCTGTCGCAGCGAGTCGGCGACTTGCTCGGCTTTTTCGATGAAGCTCGATGGCAGGCCAATGGCACGGGCCAAATGAATCCCGTAGTGTTCCTGTTCACCGAAAGTGCCCGCCGTGGCCTTGTAGAGCATCTTCAGGTGAGGCAATCCAGCAGCCGTCTCCGAGCTCTGGGCGGCGAGGTGGAGGTTCAGCACGCCGGGCCGCTCTGCCAGCACGCGAGCCAGGTCGACAAAGTGTGTTGCGAACCACACCGACGCCTTCTTTTCAATGAGTGCCTCTGAAATGGCGATTGCAATGGCCAAACCGTCTCGAGTGCTCGTTCCGCGCCCCAATTCGTCCACGATGGCGAGGCTCTTGCTGTCCACATTTCGCAGGATAAAAGCCATCTCGCGCATCTCGATGGAAAACGTGGACAGGCTGGACTCGATGCTGTCGTCCAACGACACTCTTGCAAAGATGTTGTGGATGACTGGGAATGCCGCATACTCGGCGGGCACAAAGCTCCCGATCTGAGCCATGATCTGAAGCAGCGCCACCGTTCGGATGTAGGTAGTCTTTCCACTCATGTTGCACCCGGTCACGACGTGGAAGCTGTACTGCTCGGTGGCGTAGTAATCATTTGGGACATATTTTCCGCTCAAAGTCTGTCATCGTGTCAGTCGTGAGCTCATCCAAGCTGCCACCGGAGCCACCCACTCTGTCTAAGACGGGATGCCGCGCCGACTTCAATGCCAATGTGTCAGTGACTTCTGGTCGGACATAGTCTCGCGTTGTTGCTAGTTGGGCAAAGGATGAAAGCATGTCAACAAGCGCGACGGACTCGCAAACGCGAAACAGCTGCGGCGAAGCTTGCCGGAGATCGTGCATCAGATCCTGTATGACAGCGTCGCTTCTGATAACGACCTCGTTTGACGTGTCGGAAAGTCTCACGTTTAGTTTGACGAGATCTAGCGTCTGGCATTCAATGTTGTCCTTTTTTTGAACCAGGTTGATGAAGATGGGAGGCGAGGCGGCTTCTTCAAAGTCGGCTACTTTGAGGCGAAGCCAGTATTTTCGCCCGTTATCGAACTTGAGCGTAGCTCGAACTCGGTATTCCTCTTGGTCCAGGTTAGCGGCCTGTAAGCCGTCGACATAGCTGATTCGGGCAACGGCACGAACCATTCAACTCGTCAACGTGCTGGTGGATTTCTTCAGTGAGCTCCTTGTAAGTTTGACGAGCGACATCTAGCATGCCGCTGATGCCCGTCTTGACCGCGAAAGTGCGTTGATTTCGGAGATCCAACGGCGACTTCATGTACGTTACATCGGCCTCGATGATTGTGCGGATGCCGGAGAGAATTGGCACCGTCACTTCGGGACGACAGAGGTCTCGGATTTTGACCAGAAGCGCACTTTGCGCTGGGCCCAAAGCTCTATGCAGGTCCGGAGCCGACTCGAGGAAGCTTTTGACCATGAGGATCTGGCCAATCTGCTCCTCCATCTGCATCATGCTGGCATCGGAGGAAACAATGATGAGCTGTGTTGCAAAGTCAGGTAAACCAGTAGCATCATGAGAGGATAGAAAACTTGCCTTTGTGAGCAGCCGTTCGACGTCGTGAAAGCCCTTTAGAGCTGGCCAACCATCAGCATGGAGACGACGTGGGGAGGGCACGTTCAGGCACCTCTCCGAGTTTCGCGAAACATCTCCTCATTCGTTGTGAGCTCTTCCAGGGCATCATATCGAGGGACTATGAATGAGTCTTGGCGAGTCGGTGGCTGAAGGATGTTACTGCGCAGCATTCGCGCCCCCATGGGAGTAGATGTGTGGTTGAGGGTTCCGTACAAACAGTCCTTGGACTTGGGATTGCGGAGATTCTGCATGATTTCGAGCGACTGTATGGCGGAGATGTCGATCATCATGGTGTCCTCGGACGGTTGGTATCGGATGCGAAGGGAGTGAGGGGCGAAGTTGATTGTGAATTGGTGCTCGAGATATTTCATGACCTGCGCACGACGTTAGCCATTAGCCAGAGGGCAATTCTGGATGCAGCTTGATTACCCACAGCTGCAAAAGAGCAAGTCGAGTAGTATTTGCCTTGCAAGGCGAATTTGACTGGCTCGACGTCGTCGGGCGATGCCAGCTTGTGAATGTAGTCCATGCCAGCGTGTTCTGACCAGGCTGAGCGATCGAGGGCGTCGCAACGGGCTTCTGGCACGAGCTCCTGGACCAGGCTGAACAGGGTGCTGGGGGTGTTGGGCGGACAGACGGAAGATCTCAAGATGATTCGAGAGGGCGAAAGCATCTGGATCTTGTGGATGGTCTTGACATAGGACTGGTTGTCGCATATCTGGCTGAGAATGGCTTCACCCAGCGAGATGTTGACAAAGGCGACGCCCACCGAGGGCGTGACGCCGCACGACTCGGCGAGGGCGCAGACGATGTTCTGCTGTTCGCCGAGACCAAGGATGGACGACGTTGTGGTTGTGCGAGACTTGCGGCCCGAGGCGGTGCTGGGCCGGGTGCCGGCGCGCGAAGCCGAGATGCGCGAGATGCTGGGCCTCGAGCTGGTCACCGTGGGCGTGTGCTGGGAGTGACTGATGTCTGGAGCTTGCAGAGCGCGTCTGATGGTTGACGGAGAGCTGCTCAGCGCCTGCGACTGGGGGCTGCTCTGGAAGTAGGCCGAAGACGAGCATGGGGCCACGCTCCCGTACGAAGCTGAGTCGCGAGTGGACGATAGTCGAGACATTGCGAGAAGCTGCGATGACGGCTGAAGCAGCGACTTCAATGCTTTTGTTCGAAGATCAGTCGTATGACTGCTGGGCGGTGGGCGAGAGTGAAATCGTCACGTGCACAACGTCCGATGGCCAGGCGAGCCTGGTTGGGAAGAGCAGCCCCTCCCTCCTAAGGTCAGAGCTACCAAAGGGCAGAAGGTTATGAAATTGGCATCTAGGGCGCAGATTAATATCTTAAAGCTCTTGGCCATATCAAAGAACCTTGCTGCGCAGCACGTGCCGCAACGTCGTTGCTCTCACGGTCATGTTGCGCGTTAAAGGTGGTGCCGTTCTCTCGCGCCCGGTATAAAAGGAGCCGTGGGCATGTGCGGGCGTCATGGTGGCCGACGAGGCAAACATGGTCCTCTGTTCAGCCTTACTGCGAGTCCGAGGCCAAGATTGCGTCTGAACTTGAGCCATAGCGCTTGATCAGGTAGGAGTAATGTGGTGACACAGTGTATCCTATATCTCTTCTGCATTCTTCGCCCACGGCACGACAAGTCTCGTTTGGAAAGAGCCTCATCATTGAATCGGCAAAGGTGAAACTCCTCTTGTCTTGACATGGGTGAACTCTTCTCATCCCTATCATGACTGGCCACCTCCAATAGCTGCACTATCCTGTCGATCTTGAACGAGGATGGTGAGAGGGCAAGGACATGGGCCAAGATGTCGAGGACCGTCTGGGAACTGCACCTGTGGACGCTAAAAGCGTTGTGCCCATCTCTTTAGACACTGTCTGGCTGAGGCCATTCCACGCTGCAGTCATGTCGGACTGCCGAACTGAGGAGACAAGTTTGTCAATAGCTTTCGCTGCATCAGCCTTCTTGCCTGCGACTTCCGGCGCCGAGGGCCAGAACTGCGAGTCTTGAAGAGGCCGGCTTTCATGTGCAGGTTGCAAAGTCGATTCCGGTCTTACTTTGGCGGGAGACGCCTCCATGGCTGCTGCGTACGGCGTCTCTGTGGGCCGCAGAACTAGATCTGATGCGACGACAGTGCCCCACAGGCCCGACAAATGACTCCGTTGAGAAAGTTCAAATCTCTTTGGGTGCATTCGCGGCAGAATACGTGAAGTGATTGCAGACTTGAGCTGGTGTGCGTTTGATGCGCCTAGTGGTCCACTAGAACACCTGTGTGAGCCTCGCAGTTGCTTGTGCAGTGATGCCAGTTCCTGTATAGTATATCTGCACGCACGCGGTCCAAGTCGACACCCGTATCCGACTTGTTGGGGCCTCTTCTGCGGACACGAATTGAAAGTCTCATCAGTCGCTGGCCTGGGCAGCCGTTGGTAGGACTTACATGAGTCGCAGCTGAAGCGCGATGTTCAAGGTGAGCTTGAAAGCGGCCAGGTGCTCCGTCATTGCCGTCACCTCTGACACGATCGAGTTGAATCTGGAACGGTGCATGAGCCTATACCAGGCAGATTCCACGATGATTTGCCGCAACAAGACAAGCCGGTGCTGGATGTTTCGCACCGTGCTCTCGCAGTTGGAAAGCACCGTCTAGGTCGCATCTCGCTCCGACTTGATGTGGTCACCTGCTTCGTCGAGCCGCGACCTGCAGCCCACCCTCCAGGCTTTAGAGAGCTTGGGTCTTCTTGTTGACCGAGTCGTATGGCTCGTGAGAAAGCTCGGCTACCTTGCCGGCAAGGGCGATGAGCCCTGCGATGGAAGCGGCAATGGAGAGAGCTTTCGCTGGAGATGGAGCAGAGCCGCGGAGGACCGAGATGGGTAAAGGTTCACGGGCGGGATGAATTGTAGCGTTGAGAAAGTCGAACATGGTCGGCCGGCGAGACTTTTATCTTACTCGCCTCCCAAGGCGCCGCACGTCGGCGCCTCATCTAGTAATCGACGCAAGGACACCCTCGGGGGCCGAGGCTGCAGGGGACCGTTTCTCCGCACCTTGCGCGAGGACACGGAGGAAGATTTTGAAGCCATGTTGACGGTCGGCAGGGGGCTACCACCGGCGCCTGGCACGTGCCGAGCCATTAATCCGCACGCCTGCCAAAGGGCCCAAAGCAAACACACTCAAACACGCACCACCTAGCTCCTTTGGCACATAGCTATCCACCACGCAGCCATGTTCGGAATCCTCGAGGCCGTCGCCGTGCCTCATTCCGGCATCTACGCCTCATGCGAGGAGCTCATGCGCGACCTCAACGCGCGCGCAGAAAAGGAGGGCTACAAGATCGTCAAGGCGCGCTCCCACCGCAGTCGCCCAGGCGCCCCCATTGTCCGCGCCGACCTCGTCTGCGAGCGCGGCGGCCGCCCCTACCGATGCCAGGCCACTAAGCACAAAACGTCGACCAAGAAGACCAATTGTCCCTGGAAAGCAAAGGCCGTTGATCGCAAGCTGGTCGGCGGCTGGGTCCTGACCGTCATCTGCGATCACCACAACCACGAGCCCGGCACACCAGAACCCCCGACGCCCACCGAGGGCAGCGAAGCTAGCGACGATGAGGAGCTTGTCGAGGAAGCCGGTAAGCCTTCTCAATGCATTCGCGTCGCCCAGGCCCTGCCATCTGCTGACGCGGGTGACAGAGGGCCCCCGACCAGACACCGAGACTGCTGCCGCGCTCCAGGTCGCCGGAGTGTCCGATGCTGTTCTTCGACTGAGCGGCGACACCTTCCACCGCTTCAAGAATGAGTACCGAAAGATGTCCCAGCCAGAGCGCCTAGGCATCTTGGCCCAGATGCAGCTCAGGATTGCCGCCATTTACGCCGTCCAGAACGAGGACATGCTGCGGCAAAAGAGACAGGATGCACAAAACAAGCGCCATCAGGAAATCGAGGACGGCAGGAAGCGGCTGGAAGCAGATGGGCTGCAGTCCGTCAGGCGGCAGCGAGCCCCACGCTTGACTCAACAAGACGCCCTTTCCCAGGCGACTCCCGAGGCAGCTCCCGACGCGGCCGTGGCCATTCCGGAAGCGCCCCTGGCCACTTTGGACAAGCCCCAGGCGACCCCCGACGCGCTTCAACAGAACTCGACACATAGCTTTGCCCGACTTGCACCAGCTCTCGCGATGCAGTCATCACAGCCTGCGATGCAGCAGCCACGGTTCCAGCGGACAGGCCCGACGCCCATTGCACCCCGGCCCCCGCAGAACACGGCGACGTTTCATGCCTACCCAGGACCTTCCAAGCGGCCTCGAGCGGTGAAGAAGCCGCAGAAGATGACGCGCCAAACAGCCCAGCAACAGGCTCTGCCGTCGTCTCAAGAGCCGGCTCAGCGGTCGGCAGAGTCGACAAGCTCGTGATTGCGTTGCGCCCCAACTCGCGGCCCCGGGGCCGGCCAGGCACCTGTTGGGCCTGGAACCCGGGGTGCCATTTTTTTGATGGGGTCTTTGCGCGGACGCGGGCGCTAGCAAGTTGGCACCAAACTATCCCCGTCTCGAGTTAGCTCAGCGTCACGACCCTCACCGCCCAAAATTTCCTGCAATCTTGCCAACCTTCGCACCGTTCCATTCCACATCTGCAAGTTGCGACGGCAGCGAGCGCATCCACCCGCAACGCGTCCCCTTCTTCCTCATCATGGCGACGGTACTCCCCCCGCCGTCGAAGCGGCAAAGGCGTGAGGACCTGGAACGGTCTCAAATTCAGCAGAATGTCACGGCAGCGGCCGGGCTTGCTGGCTCATTCAAGGCGCGGTTCCTCGACGCCGACGGCAAGCAAGTCTGCGACGTGATCGAAGTGCCCCTAGCCGATGCATCCGAAAAGAATCTCTCGCTTCTGCTGAATACGCTTCTCGCGAGGGTGCGTTACTCTCCGTTCAACGGATAACCGCCGGCACAAGCGTTAACTTGTCTGCCTGTAGGAAAAGGACGAATTTCTGCCCTATCGCTTTCGAATCCACATTCCCGACTCCGACATCATCGTGGACCAGTATCCCACCGATCTCCTGCAGCTCCTGCGCAGCCATGGCATCGACAATCCGTTTGAGACGACCGTCACCCTCACTGCCGAGCCGCAGGCCGTCTTCAAAGTCCATGCCGTCACACGCATGTCGCACAAGATACCCGGCCATGGCGAAGCAATATTGACTGCCCAGTTCAGCCCTGCAACTAGCGCGCGCTTGGCAACGGGCTCCGGAGACAAGACAGCCCGTATCTGGGACACGGAAACGGGAACCCCCCAGTACACGCTCTCCGGCCACACACATTGGGTCCTCTGCGTAGCCTGGTCGCCCGATGGCATGCGGCTGGCGACGGGCAGCATGGACAAGTCAATTCGACTGTGGGACCCGAACACGGGCAAGGCCTGGGGCTCAGGACCGTTGGTAGGACACGCCAAGTGGATAACAAATATGGTCTGGGAGCCCTATCACCTATGGAAAGACGGAACGCCACGCCTGGCGAGCGCCAGCAAAGACGGCACGGTCAGGGTATGGCTGGTGAATACGGGACGGATCGAGCACGTCCTGTCGGGGCATCGGAGCTCTGTGAGCTGCGTCCGGTGGGGAGGCACCGGGCTGATTTACACGGGCAGTCACGACAAGACGGTCCGAGTTTGGGACGCCGGCAAGGGAACCCTCGTGCACACACTCTCGGCGCACGCGCACTGGGTCAATCATTTAGCCCTGTCAACAGACTTTGCTCTTCGCACGGCCTTCTTTGATCACCTGCCAACACCGGCGACGGATGAAGAGAGGCGGGCAAAGGCAAAGGAGCGCTTCGACAAGGCCGCAAGGGTGCAGGGAAGGGTCTCCGAGAGGCTCGTGTCGGCTAGCGACGACTTCACCATGTACCTGTGGGATCCATCGCAGAGCACGAAACCGGTTGCTCGGATGGTTGGCCACCAGAAACAGATCAACCACGTCACCTTTTCGCCCGACAACACGCTCATCGCCAGTGCCGGGTGGGACAATCACGTCAAGCTCTGGAGTGCGAGGTAGGAGGAAGCATTGGCCCACACAGGAACGCGCCCACAGCTAACAGCACCTCATCAGAGACGGCAAGTTCATCAACACGCTTCGGGGTCATGTGGCAACGGTTTACCAGTGCGCTTTCTCTGCCGACTCACGACTCCTCGTGACTGGCTCCAAGGATACGACGCTCAAGGTCTGGTCGGTAAGCTCGTGCCAACTGACGGCCGATCTCCCGGGGCACAACGACGAGGTGTACGCCGTGGACTGGGCACCGGACGGGAAGCGAGTCGCCAGCGGCGGCAAAGACAAGGCGGTACGGCTGTGGCAGAATTGAAGGGCGCGTATGGCGATTAAACAAGACGGGTGTGGCGATGATGGCCTTGACGAAGCAGACGGACGGGGCTCGGCGTGGCTGAACCGAGGCTGACTGCACGAGGTTGGCGTGAAGAGAGTTGGCTGGACACTGGCGACGCTCCAGTCGATGACCTGGACATTCATGGCAGTGCGATGCAATGACGAAGCTTGCAGTATGTAGGAATGGGCCTGGGCCCTCATGACGCTGAGACTCGAGCTAGTACCCACCGTTGGCGTATGTAGAATCGGACGTACGAGACCAGTAGGTGGCCGCCGACGTCTGACAAAAGACAAGAAGCCAAAGAAGCAAGTCCTCGGAGCAGCAGCAGTGACGACATTAGCAGTTTGGCAATGCTGGTGGACGATGGATGGGAGTGTGACAAACCGGGTAGTCGAGGCAGTCGAATTCCACGCTGGCGTCATGGGCCAATGGCTGATGAGAGATGGCAACAAGCATGTCCCTGGACAAGCTCCGGGTCTGGAGTCGACGGGCATCGCCGATGAAGTCGCACTGAGAGGCTGAGACTTGGCACCTTTGTTCTCGCGAAAGGCTGCAACGGATGGATGACATTAGGTTTCCTCTGACTGCCAGCTCCGGGGAGGGCAGTTGCCTGATTTCTCATTGAGGGATTTTGCAGCGTGGGCTTCTTGCGAATAACATGAAGCTTCGCCGTGACGTCGAAGACAGTGCAACGGCATTTGACAATACCTCATTCCTTGCCCCGCACAATCACACGCGGCACAGTACGATACAGTGCCCAGCAGCTGTGATGATGCACGGTCATGAGCAGGGGGTGCCAAGAAGGAAGGGATTGACTATTGACTATTCCAGACGGTGGTACAAAACGAGCTCCTGACCCCTCTGTTCTGAGCCTTGTCTCGCAGAAGGCAGAGGCCAAGAAGGTCGGGGCTGCCGGCATCGAGTAAACGAGAGGCCTGGGCTACACCACATGGCTAGGGGCCGGGGAGCTGCGAGATGGGGAGCAGGGAAAGGGAGTGGCGAAAAACGAGCTGTTGAGGCTGGTTCGTTTGGAGTCTGCGCCCATCGGGCTGCATCCGAGGTCGTCCAGAGAGGATGGATGGATACACAGAGAGAGACAGCCATGGGACAGCCATAGACTCGTCCCCGGACTAGCGGCGCGGAGGGCAGCAGCAGTTGGGATATAGGACATGGTGACGGCGGTTGGCTGGTCTGGGATGACATCATGTACGCGGCACACGATGCATTGTCACGGCTTTGCAGTAGCGCTGGAAGGGATTCACGGAGATGAGGATGAGGATGAGGATAGAGGATAGAGGATAGAGGATAGAAGAGAAGAATCATGATAAGAGTTTTATTGCTGGCTGTGGCGGAGGCATCCAACCAGAGCCTGAGGCCGTGGCACAAGCACTGGCGCTCGCCCGCCATTGGGCCAGACGGACCAAACCCTCCCGTGTCGCGTGCGCTGCCCATGAAGGCCGGAGGTAGCTCCGGGCTTGGGCTTTTGATCAGCCCTGGATCAAGCTGATGTCATGGACCCCTGCGGGCTGTGCTTTCCAGCCAAGGGTAACCGCCTCGCTTTAGAAAAGAGGATAAATATTCGAGTCTTGAGAACAGGGCCTCCTTTTTCTTTGGGTGCTTATATCGGCGTCAACAAGACTGCAGTACACTAATTACACAACACCCAACTTACCCCACGAAGTAAATTAACCCCGCGCAAGCAGAGGCGTTTATACTACGGTAGGTATTGAGTACCTAGGTAGAGATACTACGTGTTTCAGTAAGGTACCTAGACGACGTCAGCGACCCCCGCTTGCAGTGGGCGTGGCAGAGCCTGTGCGCGCTAACCGTCCAAGGTACAGACAGGGCCGGCTAAAGCGCCAGAAACCTCGAGGGGCTGCAGCAGCCATTCGTGCCTTGCAGAACCTACCTTAACTCACTACCTTACCTTAGGCACATTAGAGGTGCGGTGCGTTACCACAAATCCTAGCGCCTGCATGGCGGCAGTCGACACCTAGAAAAAACCTTGGGCCGAATCCTCTAGAAACGCCGACGCGGCTTCTCCTCGCCAACAACGTCCAACTTGGCCCTCGTCTCCGCCGCACGGCCTACCCTGCCCGCCCTCACTCAGCCTGTTCGCGCAAGGGGCCTTTCATCGCCCAACGTGCGTCATTCACATGCGCCAGATAAAGAGGAGCTGCCGTCGATCCCTCCCGGACCCTGACCTCTCCTTCTCTTCTTCTCCCCCCTCACTTCTCTTCCGCGGGAGACAACGACATCTCCGCCGGTCTTCACCATGACCGTCTTCATCTGCTCGCTGTGGGTGCCTCTCATCCCTCAAGCAACCCCTCCATCTGACTTCCTTGCACAGCTTCCTCCCCAAGACGATCCAGTTCAACCTCCCCGGTACTCCCCCCCAGCGCGGCCATCTTTCGCGACGCCGAGGCAGGGCCGCACGCGCTCCCGGCAAGACTCCTGCTGCTCCTCCCGCCGACATCCAGCCCAGCCTCTTCAGCTCCAAGCCCGACCTCACCCCACCGCACACGCCCGTCGACGACTCCGATTCGCAGTCCCCGGACCCCTTTTCCAATGAGGATGGCCTCCGCATCCAGTTCCCCCACGAGCTCGGCTCCCCCGACAAGGCCCTCTCCTCCCTCTGGGGCTCCCGCGTAAACCAGCCCGCCTCTCGCGCCCGCTCGCCGCCCCCGCCAGACCTCTTCGGTCACAACCGCACCATGCAAAAGGCCCGCGAGATGGGCCGTCAAGGCATCAGCCAGCCCAAGGCCCTGATGCGCAGCGAAAGCCACGACCGCGTCTTCTCCTCGGCTCCGTGGGAGGTCGTCGACGCCGACCAGGGCAACGGCGGCCTCCGTAACGCCGCAAAGGCGGCCGCTCGCGACGGCAAGCTCAACGACTACATGTGGGTTGGCACCCTCGGCATGCCCACCGACGCCCTCGATGGCTCCCCTCAGAAGCAGGCTATTGAAGATGCGCTGGCCACCGACCACGGCATGCTCACCGTCTTCTGCTCCGACAAGGACGTTGACGGCCACTACAGCCACTTTTGCAAGCAGATCCTCTGGCCCGTCTTCCACTACCAGATCCCAGACAACCCCAAGAGCAAGGCCTACGAGGACCACTCGTGGAAGTACTACGTCCACGTCAACCAGCACTTCGCCGACAAGATTATCCAGAATTGGAAGCGCGGCGACGTCATCTGGATCCACGACTATCACCTGCTTCTTGTCCCTGGCATGGTCCGCAAAAAGCTTCCCGACGCAAAGATTGGCTTCTTCCTCCACGTTGCCTTCCCTTCGTCCGAGGTCTTTCGCTGCCTCGCCGTCCGCGAGGAGCTGCTCGAGGGCATGCTCGGCGCCAACCTGCTCGGCTTCCAGATCCACGAGTATGCCCGCCACTTCCTCCAGACCTGCAGCCGCCTCCTCTCCGTCGAGGCCACTCCCGGAGGCCTGCAGCTCGAGGATCGCTTCGTCGACGTCGTCAACATTGCCATTGGCATCGATCCCGTCAGCCTGGGCAAGCACCGTGCCGAGCAAGACGTTGCGCGCTGGCTCCACATTCTCGAGGAGCGCTACAAGGGCAAGAAGCTCATCGTAGCCCGCGATAAGCTCGACCATGTGCGCGGCGTGCGCCAGAAGCTGCTGGCCTACGAGCTCTTCCTCAACAAGAACCCGCAGTGGCGCGAAAACACGGTCCTCATCCAGGTCGCTCTCTCGTCTAGCGACAAGTCGGACCTCGACGCCACCGTCTCCGACATTGTCACGCGCGTCAACTCGTCGTGGGCCAACCTCGCCTACCAGCCCGTCGTCTACCTCAAGCAGGACATTGACTACGCCCAGTACCTCGCCCTGCTGACCATTGCCGACGCCCTCATGATCACCAGCCAGCGCGAAGGCATGAACCTCACCTCTCACGAGTACATTTTCTGCCAAGACGGCAAGGTCGACCATCGCCGGAAGCACGGCTCACTCATCCTGTCCGAGTTCACCGGCACCTCGTCTCTGTTCAACGGCAACGAGCTGTCTGTCAATCCATGGGACTACCGTCAGTGCGCCGACGCCATCCGGCAGGCCCTCGAGATGGGAGACGAAGAGAAGCAGCGCCGCTGGGAGAAACTATACGAGTCGGCGGCGCGCCAGACGGGCTCCTTTTGGTTCGGCGAGTTGCTCTCACGCCTGGACCAGGCCTACGAGGAGCAGCAGAAGCGACATCAGACCTTTGTCCCCCGCCTGTCGATTGACGACGTCGCCACAAAGTACCAGCAGTCGTGCCGCCGCCTCTTCATGCTCGACTACGAGGGCACTCTGGTCAGCTGGGGCCCCGTGAACCAAATCATCCCCGTCAGCCCACAACGCACCCTCGACGTCCTCAACGACCTGTTGCTCGACGAGCGCAACATCGTCTATGTTATGTCGGGCCGGCAGCCGGAGGAACTGGACCATGTCTTTCGGCGCGTCCCGAACCTGGGCCTCATCGCGGAGAACGGGTGCTTCATCCGGGACCCCGGCGCGGAGAAGTGGGTCGAGATGTCAGACAATGCGCACATCCAAGAGTGGAAATCCTCGGTCAAGCCCCTGATGCGCTACTTTTTGGAACGCACGCCCGGCACCGCGATTGAGGAGCGGCACTGCAGCCTCCTCTTTCACTACGAAGGCGCCGAGGACCACGAGACGGCCTCGCGCCAGGCATCGGACTGCGCCAACCACGTCAACGATGCGTGCGAGGCGCAGCGGGTGCACGCCCTCGCCATGGACGGCTCCATTGTCGTCGAGTCCCTCGACTACAACAAGAGCACCGCGGCCCAAAAGGTGTTTGAGCGGCTCCGGGGCGGTTCGGGCTCGGCCGAGGGGCAGCAGGGCCCCATTGGCTTTCTCATGGTTGTCGGCGATGGCCGCGAGGACGAAAAGGTGTTCAAGTGGGCTAACAAGTTGGGGCAGCAAGGTACCGTCGACAAGGTGGTGACGGTGAGCCTCGGGAACCGCAGCACGGAGGCTGCAGCAACCTTGACGCAGGGCGTTAGCGGTAAGTGTATCCTGCTCCTCGCGTCGCCTGGGGCGCTGAAGACTGACCATGGTTGATGGTCCAGGTGTCCGCAGTTGCCTGCAGCGTCTCGCGTCTCTCTCGTAGGGGGAATGCAGCCGAAGTTGCCAGAGACTGGCGACGTGCAAATCTTCCCCTCTTTTCCTGTTTCCATGTTGCCATTTCCGGGCGTTGCGGTATTTTTTCCTCCAATATTAGCTCTCAGGAGGCGTATTGAAGTCGGGGAGTTTCATGTTTCCTCGTCTTCAAGTTTTTCGTTTTCTTTTTTTACAAAAAAAACAAATAATGCTCAGACGTCAAAGAAAGGCTTCACGGCGGCCTCACGGCACGCAGCGAACGGTCCACGGAGTCGGGCGCCATAGGAACTTTTTCTCTGCAATGGTGGGAGAAAGCACGGGCCATGGGTGTCACGAGAGGAAATCGAAACACGAAAGCGGCGGTTGGATGTCTTGGCTCGAATAGGCTGGTTTTCACCGGCGATGTCCGGTTGCTTTATAGCGAACTTGAGTGAGCGTTCAATGAAGATACGGAATCAATATGAGCGTGGTTAGCCGAACGGCGGCTCGCAGGAACACGCTCGATGCTCTTTGTCCTTGCGGAGCGCATGATTAGGTGGCTTCTGGGCTTGGAGGCTATTGGGGAGGTAGTTGATGTAAGAGGCGTGATTAGGCAGGTGTAATTCATGATATGTAGCATGCCATTCGGAGATTATTGATCGTTGCTATGGGCACGCTCCAACCAGTTCCTGGGGACATGCAGCATCAATCTGGTGGGACCCCCGAACCTTAGACGTCAACTTTCACGGGCTCTCATCGCCATCAAACTTGCCAGACAACCCGGTTCTTTCCTGCCCGTCCCGCATTCCTTTGGACGGGATGCCCGTCCATGTATAGAAAGCCTCCGCCGCATGTCTTTCCTCGTCCGACCCTGCGCAATCAACAGGCCAGCCAAGCACGCTTCCGAGTCAACTCCCTCTCCACCGTTCGTTACATTCAAGGCTAGGATCGCTGGGACCCAGTCCCGCTTTGCCGGATGACTTGGCTTGCAGAGTCCCGCCGAATTAGCTAATGGTCATGCACCAGCGTCGAGTCCGTTCGGGATGCTCGGTCTTTTCGTCCGTTCGGGAAGCCGGCCGGGAAGAGCAACGCAAAGTGCCATCGGCAGGAGGCGCCTTCTGCAGCTAGCGATGCTATGGATGGTGCCTTGCGGCCTGGGCAAGAGGGCGGCATCGTCACATGTGCAGCTGTTGGGTGAGAAATATAAAAGGTCGTTGACCTGACGTGATTGTCGTCTTCGGCATCCATGATTATTCCGGGTCTGCGAGGAGTGCCCAAGGTCGAATATCTTATTCAAAATCAGCCACACTTGGGCATAACCCATCGACGTTCACCATGTTTCTCCTGCAAAGCACCCTCCTCCTGGGCGCTCTTGGGCTGCTCTTGTCAGTCTCCCCCATCACCGCCAGCCCCATCTCCTCCGCAGTGGCACCGTCGTCAATCAACCTCACGCCGTCTGACCACGACGAGCTGCTCTCCCTCGCCGCGCGCGGAGAGGCCAGCCGCGGCCCCGTGCCCAAGACAAACAGCGACGTTGGCTTCGACATGCTGTACGCGCTCCTCACAAAGGGGCTCGGCGCTAAGCTGACGCAGGGTACAATCACCAAAATGCTGCTCAACGAGCCCGTGATTGAGACGCCGGCCATGGCGCGATACGTCGTCGAGGCGCGGCTGGCGGTGGAGAGGGGCGATCAGAAGGCAGCATTTCAGGCCATGAGGAAGTGGAGTGCCGAGGTGGACAAGGAGCTTGGGCTGTCCAAGTAGGCGGCTGAGTCTTGGAATGCTTTCAGGGGGGTGCGGAACTACAAGTATGGAAACCTTCGAAGGGGGCAGCTCATTTTACGATGAAGCAAGGAAGCGGCCACCTACGTGCGAGAGACGAGGAAAAGGGGGAGACGGGACAGCCAGGAGAGCTTCCTGAAACTTCACAGTCTGGCCACGGAGTACAAGAGATTGCATTTCTGGATGTTGGATAACTAACTAGAGATGTGATTTATAGATGGGAATTCGATGCCTTTTCGTTGCAGTTTGAGGAAGAGAAGTTTCTGAGGAGAGGCCAGCCGACCATCTTTGTGTAGGAGCGCCTTTAAGAAACGGCACAAACAAGAGACGAATCGTGTCCTGTCCGGTCTCGGGGAGGGGGGGGGGGCTTACGACAAGGAGCTGAAAGAGAAAGCAGACCGTGCCGACGCGGATGTTGGGTAGCGCGTAAGCCGGCTTCCTCGGCGCCATGCAGCGGTGCGGCACGTCCGGACCGTCCATACATACCTGAGGGCGTATGGAAAGGCTTGCCTCGTAATGGCGGGTTGGTCCCGAGAGATTCTGTCCCACACGGGGGTGAATATCACCGCGTGGGGTGGAGAGGCTGTCGTAGTCAGCCCAGGTGCTGGGGACGCCGAACAGGAGCGAGGGTGGTAATTATGGTCCAGATGCTTTGCCCGCGTTTACACCAAAGGGGGCAACATGAGATCGGAGAGGCCGAACAGGAGCGAGAGTGGTAATTATGGCCCAAATGCCTCGCCCGCGTTTACACCAAGAGGGCAACATGAGCCCGGAAGCCGCCTTTCCTACCTCGGCCTGCAATTGCCCGTCGGATACCCGGACATGCACGAAGTCATGCGGTAGCATCAAGGCCCGAGTGCAACCCTACCAGGCTGCAGACATTCAGGTCTGCCGTGCCGTGCAAGAACGATGGCTCGCCGTCCGTGGACAATGCAGGGCTTGTGTCCCGCGTTGGGCTGACGACGCCAATGCCGTGCCTCGTCGGGTTGGCTTGGAAGCATTGATGGGCGGACACGGTAGGCCTGGCCAGCCAGAGGTGCTCAGCTGCCCCAGTGTCTCCGGGTATCGGATTGGCATTCATCGTCTGCTGCAGCGGATGCGGGACACGGCGTCGCCAAGTGGTGCTGTGCTGCTCTTTGGAGTGTTTGGCCGATGGTGATGAAGTCGATTCGCGACTTTGGGCCATTGGCGACAAGGAAAAGCCTATTATTTCGCAGCTTTATTAAGCGTACTGTACCCTACAATGATTCAATGAATTGTCTTGGTGGGCTTATTGTTATAAGTTGTTAGTTGTTATAGGCTTAAAGCAAGCAGCCTGAAACGGCGGCGGCCCGATCGGAGACGGATAAAGAGCCGGTCCCGCTGCATCGCGCTCTCCGATGCCGGCACTCGCTCCGTCACTCACCTCGACTCCCCTCTCCCACATCTCAGCATCCCACCAACAACTCCCCTTGATCGTCAAAGGAGGCCATCTCCGGCAAGCCCACGGCCGCAGTCGACCAACCAGTCAACCTCAAAGGCGTCCCCATACCTCCCAGCTCGGCGGAACAAGGAATCCGACATTGGCAGCGAGCGAAACTTTTTCCTCATCCTCAGTCGAGACAGATCGCCCATCATGGCCGCCTTCCCGCCGCCGCCGGTCAACACGATTGACTGGTCCAACGTCGGCTTCAAGGTCCGCGAGGGTGAGTCTCCCTGTGGCCCAATGGGCAGACGGAAAACCCGTCGCTGACTCCTCCCCAGTCAACGGCCACGTCGAATCCACCTTCTCGAGGTCCACGGGCCAGTGGACGCCCCTGCGCTTCGTCGCCGACCCCTTCATGCGCATCCACGGCATGGCTCCGGCCCTCAACTATGGCCAGCAGGCCTACGAGGGCCTCAAGGCCTTCCGCGGCCCCGGCGACGCAGACATCGCCGTCTTCCGCCCGGACCGCAACGCCCTGCGCCTCCAGCACTCGGCCGACGTCGTCTCCATGCCGCGCGTCCCCGTCGACCTCTTTCTCCACGCCTGCCGCGCCGCCGTCGCCCTCAACGCCGCCTTTGTCCCGCCCCACGCCACCGGCGCCGCCCTCTACGTCCGGCCCCAGCTCTACGGTTCCAGCGCCCAGCTCGGCCTCACCGCCCCCGAAGAGTACATCTTTGCCGTCTTCGTCATCCCCACGGGCGTCTACCACGGCACCGACCCCGTCAAGGCCCTCATCCTCGACGAGTTTGACCGCGCCGCCCCCAACGGCGTCGGCAGCGCAAAGGTCGGCGGCAACTACGCCCCCGTCCTGCGCTGGAGCGACAAGGCCCGCAGCGAGGGCTTTGGCATCACCCTGCACCTCGACAGTGCCCGCCACGAGGACATCGACGAGTTTAGCACCAGCGGCTTCATCGGCATCCTCACCGGCGAACACGGCCAAGACGACGTCACCCTGGTCGCCCCAGACTCAAAGTGCGTCATCGACAGCGTCACCAGCGACAGCATCCTGCACATTGCCCGCAGCTACGGCTGGAAGACGGAGAAGCGGCCCATCAAGTACGCCGAGCTGCCGCGTTTCGCAGAGGTCGTCGCCGCCGGCACCGCCGCCGCCCTCGTCCCCATCCGCTCCATCACCCGCCACCACTCCCCGGGCCTGTGGCCCGCCGGCCCTCGCGTCACCAGCGATGCCCAGTCCGAGACGGTCACGTACATGCCCGACTCGCAGGGCGAGGCCGGACCCCTCTGCCTCAAGCTGCTGACACAGCTCAAGGCCATCCAGCTGGGCAAGGTCGACGACGCCTTCGGCTGGCGCGTTGCCGTCACCGAGGCCGACAAGAAGATTGACGGCGCCCCTGCCGGCGACATTAACGGCTCTGCCCAGACGGTGGATCAGCTCAATTAGCTGAGAGGAACGGCGGCGTCCCACAATCCACGCGCGGAAAGGGGGAAAGAAAAGGAATGAAGAAAAAGAGAGAAAAGAGCGAAAGAGTGGGAATACCAGCGCTGACGAAGAACGAGATCAAAGTAGAACGTGGAATAAAAAAGGCCGCGCCGCGTGGCTTGTGCCTGCATATCTTGTTTCTAGAGCAGCATTAACGAATGGTCAGGAACTAGGTCGGCCGCAAGCCCGCCATTGTCACATTCGTGAGTGGACCAAGATGCAGCGGCTTCCGAACCCGCCTGGCGAAGTGATTCGTTGAAACCCACGAGGGGCACACATTATTTTACTCGGTTCTAATAAGATTTCAGGCGCCCTGCCCGGGTCTATCCCGTCGTCATGGGATGGGTCCGCGTTTAGAATCATGTTGGTGGAAGAGTAAGTAACTCAAAATATACAGAGAAATACCGGTCGCCTTCATCCAGGCCCCTTCTTGTCTTTGGTCTCGTCAACAAGGTCTGATGGATATGATGTACTCGCCGCATCATACAGATGCCACCCGAGCGGCAGGATAAACCCTCGTTGTCGTCGTGATCATGATCTGGACTTCTACTCGCCCGCTCTCCCTGCTTTCCCCCTCTCTTTGCCTCGCCCCGGCATAGTTGCCGTGTCGTGTATCTGGACCCTCAAAGGCGCCGCAGCTAGTGGTAAGCGTCAATGGCCGCCCCAAAGTTGTCATCGATGCCCTTGATAAGCTGCCTGGCAATCGACTGCAGCTCTTTAGGCACCTTGCCGACAACCTTGCTGCTGAAGTCATTCGAGGCGCCGCGCTGGACATCAAGGGTAATGAGGATGAGCGGCGTGACGAACAGGTGATCAAACTTGGGGCGGGCAGAGACGAGGGCGTCGAGCGTCTTGTTGACAGTCGACGCCAGATCTCCCGTGGCCGTGGCGACGGTCAGGGCCTCGTCGAAGCTCAGCGGTGTCGATACGTCGGCCGTGTGCGCGCCGTGCTTGAGGGCGACGAGCAGCCCGCCCGCCTTGCCGACAATGGGCAGCGCGCCCAGCAGGTCGCCCGACCACGACGAGACGGCGTCGCCGAGGGCCGCCGTGTCGCGGCCGATGGTCTTCATGGCGTTGCGGATGGTGTTGCCGTCGCCGAGGACGGAGCCCGCCAAGGCGGAGGCGGAGACGACAACTGAGGCGACGCGCATGTTGGAGGCTGGGGGAGAAGGCAGCGGCACATATGTGTTTACGGAAGAGAGAAGAGGCAGGCAGTTGAGAGAAGGAGAGGAGGGATGTTTCCAGGTGTTTTTCAAGGGGCCTGGTTGACTGAGGTAGCTTGGCCGCGTGGGGGACAAGACGAGACGGAGCGATGGGGGAGACGGGAGAAAGACCAGGGGAACTGTTTATCTTCCTATGGAGAGCATAGGGTGATCCTCCTCTCGCAGCCGAACCAAGGGGGATCGCCGTCATCTTTATACGCTGGCCATCGAGACGGCACCAGTCTTTGGACATGCTGCAGCCGTACGACTTTTGATTAT
The DNA here is from genome assembly GCF_020360975.1 of Hirsutella rhossiliensis. Lineage (NCBI taxonomy): Eukaryota > Fungi > Ascomycota > Sordariomycetes > Hypocreales > Ophiocordycipitaceae > Hirsutella > Hirsutella rhossiliensis. Next base: position 423,794 of record NW_025408671.1, on the reverse strand, counting down.
TATTTCTCGAGTCGCCCCTACGCTGCCATGCTCGTATCCTCCGCTTCTCGAGCCCGGATCCCTGCAATAGCCTCGCCGTCCCGCAGCGAGTCCAGAGCCTCTACCATGCCTGTCTTTGGCGTGCCGGCTTCGGGCATGTACGTGCGTGCATGTATGTACACCTGGTAGCTTCTCCTCCTCAACCGCATCCTATCCTGTACGGTACAGGCAGGAACGACATATGATTATCCCAGTCCTCCCGTCCAGATCTCGGAGCCTAATCCTCAATGCGGCAGTTGCCCAGCGGAGACTGCATCCGCCCGCCTGCACCCCTGGCAGGTGTGGACAGGACGGGCAGCTGTACGTTGAGGTCATGGCTGTGACGAGCTCGTATTTCCTCATAAAGCCTTTCCAGTCTTTTGTGCGCTAAATGGGTGAAAACCGGAGGGCTTGGCTCAGAACCCAGTTGCTCCAGCCTCAGCCTAATACGACGTCTACATGTAATTACTGGTCTTATAAGTGGCGAAACAAACCGCTTGAGCTCATACCAGCAGGGGCTTTTATAATGTGCTCTTTATCAAGTACGGCAATTGAAGCCAAAAATCCCCATGAAAAAGGAGCCGTTGCATACAAATAAACACATAGAGAGAGAGGAGGAGGCACAAGACACCAAAGAGGACAGGCATCGTCGTCGAGCAAGACGAGCGAACGGTCAAACGGTGCAGCGGCACGACCCAAAAGCCCGTCCAATCGCGCGACCTGCCTGGATCGTCCAAGGATCGACCGCCCCATCCCATCTCATCCCTGCACCTCGCCCCGGCTCGCTTGCCCACGGACCCGGTCACCCGACGTCGGTGCCGAGGTGGGAAAAGGCTGGGAGTCCGGGGTAGAGACTGACCGGAGCCGCGGTTGTGGAGAGGGAGATGGCTGGCCACTTGCATATAGTTTGCATGTGGGTGTGACGAGGACGTTTGTGCTGCCCAAGGCCTGTTCATGACATCATTTTTATGTGAATGGATTGCCCTTTCTTCATCTCTTTTCAGCTATCGAACGATGCTCTCAGCCCATGACATGGCGCCTGGGACGGCGTAAACAGGACCGGACCCATCCCAATACCACGTCTCAGCTCAACCAACGCATGGCAAGGCGGGTCCCGCCAAGCGCGTGCGACATCGACATGTCTGGACGATTCCGTCTTGCCTGGGTATTGTTTCCCCCATCCCGGCAGGGCACCTGCGGCTACGGAGCTCGGAGGATATATCACGCACGAAATGCATGCATGCCAACTCGTGCGTATGCATGTCTGCGGGGACAAAGGGCCGTAAACGGGAGCAATCACGAAATAACACGATTGATAGCCAATAATCAGAAGAGATCATGCCACGACCGATACGATATTGTGAAGACCATTGCACCAGCATAAGTGGACCGAACCGGCTGTTTTATCGTCGGTGGTTGTTCCCAGTGCTGCTACCCGTCTCAGCGAGGGATGGACAGGTACTGGCTCGAGGCAATACGGCAGTGAAGATGAGTCTTGTCCGCGAGCCAAGGACGCTGCAATCGACGACCCTCGCGGCCCGTGTTAACAGAAGTAGGATCTTTGGGTCGCCGAGGCAATAGAAAATTACTCGCCAATTCAATAGTCTTGATTTATTCGTTGCTTTTTAATTTTATCCAATTTTTCGAACTCGAAAAAAACACTGCCGAGCGCCCTCACTGTTATCATCGACTGCGTCCTCCGTGTAGCTGCTCCGATGAGCGGCCCCACATCGGCGCCGGCTCCGACAGTCGGTGACTTTAACTGGGACAAACTGGCGGCCAAGCACAACCGCACTAGGATTTGACACAAGTTTACGTCCCAGAGTTTATGCCAGTTCTCAGCATCTGTTCGTAGAATGCAGAAGTGGCCTGAGGCCTATTCCATTCTTTTTTTGCTACATGATGGCTGACATACCCTCAACGGCTTTAGGGACATCCTTTCTCGATCAACCCTCGCATCTAACAGCTCTCCATCAAATTACCCATGCTCTCACAATGTCCCCTTGAAAACAAGTATACCATATGCAGATTCATTTCAAGTTCTCAAGGTCGCAAAGTTCCCCGTGCATCGACGTGAGAGATGAACTCTCCCCTCTTGTGGCGCTCGAGCTGGGCGTGCCAGAACGGAATCTGATGTTGCAAATTCAACACAGGCCAGATCTTCTCCAGTCCCTCGCCTTTAGCATCCTCAATTTCTTCCAGGACGCCGCTGACTCTTTCGAGAAGGGCTGCAAACTGCGGTGCTGGAAGCATCGCAAGCTCGATGATCTTGCAGACGAGCTCGGCCCAGTGCTTGATAAAGTCTTTATCAAAGCTCATCTGGGGGAAGCGAAACTCATAGGTCGATTGCGTGCCTTCAAAATCAAAGTCCGGTCGTTTGTCTTCGCCACTGGACTCTTCATCGGACGAACTGTCGTCCACGTCAAGTCGACACTTGCCTTGACCGGGTTCGCGCAAGTGGAGTGCGATTCCTGCTCGGGCCCCGCTGCGCAACACAAGCCCATTTCGAAGTTTAGCCAAGGTCTCTGAGCTCCAGATCAACTTGATAGTGCCTTGAAAATGCAAGGCGTTGTCGTAGTTCCACTCACGGGAAGGCATGGTTTTGCTTGTCCAACTCGAAGGCAAGTGCTCAAGCATGGTTGGATGGCTGCTTTTTGTCAACATGTCCTCGTAGAGGGTTCCCGGCGCGAATCTCCGTGCGAAACATGAAGAGTCGCCAATAGATTGGGCCGAGAAGAGTTGACTCCTTGTGAATGGAAGCAACCTGAGCATCACAGGCTGGTCCAGTAACGCGGCCAGCGTGAACACCTTCTTAGCATGCATGAGGCGCATGCCGCCCTCGACGCCCACATGAACGTGCATGCCGCAGGAACTGTTGGCCACAACTTGCATCTTCGTCTCCCGAAGAGCCGAGAGGACCTTGGACACTTGAGGCAGGCCAGCGTCCAACTCGCTCATTCCGAGTATCGGGGTGCTGATCTCCAAACCGGTCCAGTGTTCTTGGCCTCTTCCCGACAGAACTTCCTTCTGTACGAAGAAATACCGAAACCCCGGATGGACGTTGCTCGGCTGAGACGGTCTTTCTTTGGAGAAGATCACCATCCCCGGGCAAATGTCAGCGGCCGGGGATTCATCGCACAATGCGCAGGTCGAGTGATTTCTTCTGTGACTAAGGCATCGGGCAGCAACGGGAATGCCCTCAGCAAGGCGGGCGATTTCTTTTGCGAAGGCTTTCCTGGTGAGGGTCATAAGTTTGAAGTTGCTTATGATGCCATCTTGGGAGCCGGTTTGGGTGAGGAACTCCAGTTCCACCCCAAACGTGATATCTTGGCGACTGTTTTCCGCCATGCTCGTGTCCGAACCTGGTAGAGACGGTAGTATCTGTCTGTCTTGATGGCTCTGGAAACTGGCAACAAATCGTCTGGAGGCAGTCAGGAGGTTTCATTATTTAAATCGTAGTCGGGGCCGTATATAGAGCCGTTTGTTCAGAATCGTCTTTGCTTCTGCACCTGACAGCTCCCACACTTCTCTGTACCAGGAATTGTACGAGACGTGAGCCAGCAGTATGCGTTTGCTCAAACTTCTACGTTACTACTAAGCGAAAGCATCCTGGAAGATAAAGAATAAACGAGACTAGTTCATTCTTGGAGCGCATGTAGTGCTTACATTTGAATTAATTACTCGAGTCTCGGCAACTGGTTTCGCGTTTCCCACGCAGAACAAAGGCTCGCAAGAGCTTAACCATGCGATGCAAAGAATCCCTTCAGAACACAAAGTGAACACCATTGAAAATCCTGCGGATCATTTCGCTTTAATGAACACGCTATTTTCCCCTTCTTTGCTGAACATCAAGCGTTTACTCGACCCTACTGGATCACTTGATCCTGAATCCCTCGCAAGCACTAGAACACTACAGTAGGTTTGAAGTACTTGAACACTAGAATAGGTTTGAAGTACCTGTGGGAGTCTTTAAAGGCTGCCACCTGTTGCACGAGCGTGGGATGAAGGCTGAACAGACTGGTCCAAGAGTCGAGACCGGCAAAGGTGCGATGGCGACACTGTGGGTCTGACCGGCGGCGAACCCCTTCAAAACGAGAACAAGGAGAGAGTATTGATAGGGGCCACGGCGCGGGCGGTTTTGGTGTGAGTATTGTCAGCTAAACGACGTGGAAACGTTGGGGTTACCTACTTTTGCACTGAAGACTCGCCAAAGTCATCTTAGCATTTGTCGGGAAACATGACGAACCATTATTATAATACTCATCAGCTAAGACACTGCGTGTGGTCCCTTGATGTACAATTTCTTTATTTCAGCTAGATTCCAAAGTCCACAATACGAGCCCTTTAGCAAGTGGCTCAATCTCAGGTTCGACGCAATTTCCATTCCGGGCACTGGCTTTATCAAGAGAGCTTACATACTTAAAAAGCTTGACAGTGATTCTTTCATGGGCGCCGTTTTTCTGCCTCTTTGTAGGCTCCCGTATCTTCTTCAGAGGGGACGCAGAGCAATTCCCTTGTCGGCAACTTAGCCTGGGAGCCCTCCTTGGCTTGTGCAAATTTTCGGCCAGGAGTTTCCTCTTGCGCAGTTATGGCATGTAGAGCCAAGGGAAATGAACCGTTATAGCCCAAGGAATCACCGTTATAGCCCGCGAAAGCAACGGCCCATTGCTCTAACGTCTTGTCCTTGAACTTGAACTTTGCCAGGTTTTCAACATTGCCTACAAGCTGTAGCTGCCCAATAGGCACGTTATATATCTCGTATCTCGGCTTGTAGTAGGCATTCTCAATCTATCTCAATTCGGGACGACTTTTTGGTCCCTCTCTCCTTTGCGCCCGTAGCTTGAAACCTATACAAGGCTATCGCTGCGAAGGCTTGCCAGAATGAGCAACCAGGCTTCATGCTGATCCAAATATATCCCTCTCAAGGCGGAGAACTTCTCCTCGAGCCCATACTGGAGCTGGAACTCTGATGCGTCCCGATCTATCATGCTTGGGGCGGGGTGGATCTACGGGAGATCGTAAGTCCTATCTGGGAGCTGCCTATCCAACGACTAAAAACGACGGTCCTTGCCCTCCCCTTCTTTGTAATAGTCACAGTCTTGGTACGAGGTGAAAAGAAGTAAGAATATGTCTCTCCCAAAATTGTAGGAGATTCGGCTTCACAACCGTGGAGCCTTTGTGTATCTATCGTATCTGAGAGGGTAGGACTTGTCACACAACAGCTTGGCACTCCTGTTCCCAGGCCCCTTTGCATTCTCGTAAGAGTCTTGCTTCTATTCTATTTATGACAGCCTCTATACCTCCGAGGCCCGCCTTTCTAACCAACCGCAAAAATAACGCGGATCACGTCTACGAGCATCAATCATAACAAGGCGCGCTGACCCAAGGAAAGGCGTGTTGAGCAACTGGCTTGTCCTCGGGTGTAATGGGCCACTCCTCGAAGCCGACAGCCTTCGATCGTATGATCAAGACTAACTCTAGAAGGCCTTACTATGGTGTCTGTGGCAGCCAAACCCATGGCTCTTACACAGACTTCTTCCCACAAAGGACCAGCTGCCTTTTTATCCTCAAACCTGCCAGGAGCTACAACAGGAGCAGCCGAATCTGAGATTGGGCAGCAGCTCCTTACCTGCTCGCAAGGCAGCAGTAGTTGTCATACCCGGGCAGAAAGCTTCACTTACCTGACAGCCGACTCGGGCCAAGCCAGCCGCATAAGGGCGGCGAAGAAGAGTTCTGAGGGAGCCCGAGGGAGCCCGAAGGTACTATTGCGTACTTGCTCCCCTGGGGTGGGTATTTTTACGTAAAAAAGGGCGTGCCTAGGTTCTATAGGGCGTCCTTTGAAGTTGGAAGTTAAATGTTAAATATGCTGGGTGGGATGGCAGACTATAGAACTTCGTGATACCGCCAAGGTGTTGCAGACTCAATAACTGCCGAGCACGTGACTCCTTATCCTTTAGAAATATACTTTGTTCATCTACGGATGGAGGTACATTTGCAGCTATCTATCCGTCATTATGTCAGTTATTTAGCACCTTACAGCTGTAGCTTAAAGCTAAAATAGTCATGGAACGCAGGTTATAACTGGTTATAAGCACGTTCGCGCTGTAGCAGGACCTGTTATCTTTAAGTAAACGACTAGTTATTTTCATGTCAAAAAATGACCATATATAAGCCCTATACACGTATTCCGGCCTCTCCTGGACCAAATAGATCCCGAGTGCCCTGCTTCCCTCCTCGCAGAAAAGCAGGCGAGGCCCCGCTCAGCTCATGAAGCGACTTTTCGTGCTGACATCACGGTCCTTTATTAGCTCCCAAGCGGTGCGGTGCAGAGGACAGCTTGGCCAGCCTAAGTACATGCCTATCAGTTCAAAAGCTCTCTGCATTTTGACTTTTGGACCACTTACAACAGGAAGGACGCAGCAGCGAGATCGCTGGCCCTTGTCGGCGCAAATATCCCTGAAGTCGGATGGGCCGCGAGGAACCTTGGATGCTGCAATAGGTGTCAGGAGGGTTCATTGAAAGCGAAGCTTCAAGCTTACGCGTTTGGCAGTCGAGGTCCACCAAGCCGAGGACATCAGTCGCGCAGCACTGAGCAACGGTGAAAAGGCCACCAACAGTGCATAGCGGACCACTACCGCCATCGCCATCGCCGCCGCCGCCGCCAGTGGGCACGGCGAGGACTCTGGAAAAGAGGGCGGCAAGAAGCAGAAACTTCATCGTGAAGTGAGAGCTTGAGGAACTTGTCGAGATGATTCGAGTTGATAGGGGGCTTGGCTGGCTGTCGAAGCGTGGCTGAATGGCAAAGAAATGAGAGCTCTGTACAGGAGGATTCGTGATATTTATACTTCAAGAGAGGGCAGTGTTTCTATCATGGTATCATTAATGACGTCTGGATCCGGGCTGGCTACGGAGAATCACTTCCCGAGGGGAGGGCCCGAGATGCCGTCTCCTTGCACAAGACGCCTCCTGATGCATGGAATCACATATGTTCTCTTGGAGTGGCCTCTCGCCGAGGACCCTTCATATGGCCAGCCGCCGCCACATTTACTCCGCGAATACCTGCTCAGCCAAGGTAGCCAGGCATGACAATCGATGCACAAACTAGGTGATGCAAACCCAGAAAGATGGTTACGTCTTGCCGTTGCTTCCCACACCCCTGGCCTTGCAGAAGACGGCATTATACGATAAAGCGTATGTTTGCCATGCACTCTTCCGGCCTTGTCGGTTGGCACTCGAGTGTGGTCTTCGATGTTCCTTCAGGCTTGCTAAATGTACGCTCGCACCATCAGGTGGACATCTGCTCGTCTCACCATAGCATGGAAGCATGGAGTAGTCCTTGAAAATTTTGCACGCAAGACAGTCATTACAGGAGTTGGAGTCTTCAGAGAACGTCTATGGCGTGCTCTCTGAGTCATGCATATTGAAATGTCTGGAAGCTATATGTTCAGTTAAGAGGAACCAGTTGCATCGGCTCTCATGACCGCAATACGGAATATGGGATCGATCCAGCTTGGATTTGTGACAAAGAAGGGAGTCGGCCAGACCGACGGTACACACCCTCAAACTGAATGCGTTTGGAGGCCACCTTAAGAGACGCACCTCCGTGTCATCAAATGCACCCGAGAAACAGGAATTTACACGCAAACCATGAAGAAGAATGGGTTAAAGCAATGCATTCATCGTCAGTTACACGCAGTCCATCCGGTGACCGCAGTGGACGGGGCAACGCTAAACTCAACGCAGTAAGACAGAGGCAGAACGAGGTAGTTGAAGCGGCCTCACGTGGGGATTAATCCTGCGAGAGCCATGCAATATCACACTACGTCGGCCAATGCATTCGTTTCGTGACTAAACGGGTTCGCCCAAGGGACAGGTCGTAATTTTCGTAGAGGCGCGAAGGTGACGGGGCATCCCCCCCCTTTCTTGATGGAGCCTGACTTGGGCCGTGTAGTTCGCCTATTTTCCTGACTGAAGGAAAGATATCGATTCCTCCACGGCCCGACCACCCGAGAACAGGGTGACAGCGCATGTCGCATGTTTCCTTGACTCAAGGATAGTTATCGATTCCTCCACAGCCCGGCCACCCGAGAATAGGGTGACAGCGCATCCTGATTCGCCGAATGGGGTTCCGCGATGACCCTCAGCCGGATCTGCAACCCTCCCGCCCCCTGTCCTTGGAGGAGCCATCTCTTGATTCTTCTCCACATTCAGCTGCCTTCTCAACCTCCAGAGCTTCCACATTCGACACCCTGGCGATACCGATACGCTCTAAGACCATCATCGCGGGCGGAAGAGGACATATCCGTTCCATGAGCCCTGAATAAAGCGGTGAGTCGCATAGGAGGCTACGAGTGCGTCAGAGTCCTGTTTATTTGCGCCATGCTGGGGCCATGCAAGCGTGAGCGGCCCGGACGGGCTCGGAGTGGCACCCCTAGCTCCAGAGCACCTTCGGCTGGATGGGTGCTTCCATGCTTATTTATCACCGGGTGAGGAGGGCTACCAGCTTTGGCTAGAGCTTGTTCTCGGCCGATTCTCCTCCGCGACACTAGGACATAAAGGGCAGCTCGGCCAATATTCACCCGCGAGGGTGTCACAGCTTGGCCGGCCTCCTCAACCCCACAAACCGCTCCCATCGGCGTATGAAATGAACTGCTTGGCGGCTTGGCACCAGTGAAAGTAGCCTTTCTAACAGGCCACGGAGCGTGCTATTAAGATCCATGCGCAATAGAGATCAGGTATCGGAATTGGAGGGACGCTCGGGTGAGGTCTCGCCGTGGGCGCCTCAGCAGATATTCCCCATCACGCCATGTGCCGAGCCTGACCCTGCAGTTTCAATACTTGCACTTAGCTGTGTGGATCAAGAAGACCAGGGGGCCTGAAGATGATTCCACGTACGTACATGGAGTAGCTAGCTTTGCAACTCATGCAATTCGGTTGAATTTCCGGTCGTAGATAACTTGCGGTATCTTCACATCATGACAACGGCACCTCTTGGGCGAAGCTTACCCCCCTTGAGGCGACTGGGCGAACGGCAAAGAGGCATGCAAAAAGCAATTTCTTCCAATGTACTTTCTTCGTACATGAGGTGTACAGTTCATGCTGCTCCGTCAGCCCCTGTAAACGGATCAGTCGACGCCACCGCATGCATATCCATGTTCGGCAAGTTCCAGCGCTGACGCTCTAGTCAAAAGTCAGTATCTGGTGTCTGGGTTTACACGTGCAGGCACTGTACTGTACGTTGGCTCGTTCCATATTCCGCCGGACGAGTCTGTGCTGTAGCGATCATTGGCCGTGGCCCCTCACGGATCCTCGATACCCGATACGCTACTGTGTGTAAGCCTCGCTTGAGGAGATTCACAAACTTGCTTCAGCTCCCACTGAAAACAAGGTTTTATGCACACCTCAGCCCGTTGTGGTTGGGATTCGGCTCGTCGCTGTCAACGGCTCGGCTGCGGGCGTCCTGTGACCCATTTGTGCCCGTGCTTAATCTCGATGGTCCGGGGAGGGAGGGCATTTCAGCCGCGCTGAACTTAACGAATTAAGAAGGTGAACGCATACCGGCCGCATGATACATGTTGTTGCACTGCATCTTGGTTGATGGCTTCGTGTAGCCGTTGCTGCGGCCTTGAAAGCAATTCTATCTCACCTGTGAGCAAGGGTGCCGAGATGGTGGGCAGGCGAGTCAGGCGGACAATATGGAGAGGTCCTGTGTGAGAGATAATAAAGGACTATAGGGAGACTTTGAGGGACAGGCGAATGGGCAGAAATGATGTGCCCACTCCGAGCCTCGTCTTCAACCTCGGCAGTGAAGCGCTCTAGACGGCCTTCATTCCGCTTATGCGGTCTTTGTCCGGCTTTATAAGATCGTTGCTTGAGTTATGCAACCTTAAGTAAACCCCGGAACGATGGCCGGAAATCGAGACTTAGGAGGAGAACCGGGGCTAATTAAGTTTCCGGCAACTAGGATGCTAGGTTATATTAATATAGGTTACTAAGATAGTTAGTAACTAAAGGTTTACGAACCCGCGCCCTATATTATAATATAGAGGGATTAATATATATATTTTAATTAATAGCAACTTAATTATATCTTCTTAGCTAACTTTTTAAAACTAAGCCTAAACTATAAAAAAAGCATATGCCTAGAACCGTCGTAAATAGCGTATTACGCCCCCCTAAGTGCAGCCTCGTGCAGCTACTAGCGGGTGCGTAATATACTACCGAAGATTGCGAATTAAGCGAGGTTCTCCCCTATATAGGCGGAAAACTCTTCCCTACCCTCGCTAACTAAGGGTATATACCCCCCGCTAACGGGACCTAGCCTAGACCTAACTTAGGGCCCCGGCCTAGACTTAAAGAGGGCCCCTTTAACTTTAACCCCTTAAACCTAAGGGCCGAAATAAGTACCTTAGAGGCTAAGGCCTACTTAAAAGAAGCTCTAGAAGGCTAACGCTTTCTAAGGACCTTAAAAGAAAGACCTAGGACCTAAGACTAGGACTTAAAGGATATTAAGATAAAAGATAATACCTAGCCTATATTAAAGACTAGCCTTTTTAGGCCTAGCTTAGCCTTACCTTAAGCTAACTACTTCTAGCCTAACTAGCCCTTAAAGTAAGTAAAAAGGCAAAAGAGAGCTACCCTTAGTAGCCTTATTAACCTTATACCTATCTAACCTATATTTTAATACTTATAGTAGACTTAGCCCTAGCCCTAGCACCCCTTCCCTAGGGACCGGGCTTAGGGCTTTCTTTAGTAGGCCCTTTAGGCCCTTAAGAAAGCTTAAAAAATTAAACCCGTTTATAAGACCCTTATAAAAAGGCTTAAGAAGGTAGTTATAAGGACCCTAGACCGCTAATAGCACTTATAATAGCCCTTATACTAGCCTAAGGCCGCTTAGTAGCTTAAGGCTACTTAAGGAAACCTTAAAGCGAGCTTATAGGCTAAGGATACTATAAAGAAAGCGCTTAAGGCCCTAGCTAAGGCCCTAGCTAAGAGGAACGTAAAAGAGGACTTCTAACTTATTTTAAAGCTAAAAAAAAGGATTACTAATACTAACTATTAGCCTTATTACTCTTTATAGTAAGCTTAATAAGGCTATAAAGGAACTAGCTATATTAGCTCTATTAAATTAAAATAAAGTAATATAGTTATAATAATAAAGGCCCTATATATAGTAAAGAAGCTTTTAAAGTAATAGGAGAAGTAGTCCTTATACCTTAAGGAGCTACCTATTAAATTAGCCGACCTTCTTACTAGCTAAACTAAGCTAGTAGCCTAGAGCGTCCCTAACCTCTTAAAGACCCTTATTATTATATACTAGTCCCTTAGTATAGGGCTAGTACTTTAACCTTACTATTTACTTAGATTTAGTATAGGTTTAATAGGTAATTAAATAGACTAGCTACTATATATTATTATATATATTAAACATAGACTAGCTACTAGTCTTATAAGTTAAAGTAAGAGTAGTAATAACTATCTATATTCTTCTCTACCTACTTAAGGTTTAGTAAGTTCTCTATCTTTTATATATACTATAGCGAGCGTAAGACCTTATTTAGGGCTTTAACTAAGTAATATCTTAACCTTATAATTATATAATAGTAGTATAGTATATTAGCGGTATTTCTTAGTATTTTCCTTAAGTAAGTATAGGTATTTCTTTATAATTTCCCTACTATAATCTTATAGTAACTTCTTAGGGAAATATTAATATAATCCTTAAGGAACTATTATTACTTAAGAAATTATAGTATATTCCTTATATAATATATTTATAAGGAAATCTCTATAAAATATCTATATAATCCGCTTAATTATTATTTTTAGGATTTCTAAGTAATTTCTTAGAGTTTACTTAATAGCTTTTAAGTTCCTTCTTTTATAAGGAGCCTTAGGTAGTTAAGGTTAACTTCCTTAAAAGAAGTAAATATCGTTATAGGTACCTAGATTATCGACTATAGGGTATCTTATAATAAATACTTAAGGTAAAAGAATTAACTAATATCCTTATTAGTCTCTTATAGTATTTAAGTAAGAGTCGCGCTAATAAGGAATTATAGTAAAGTTATATAGATTTCTAAGGTTAGTATAAAGGGAAAACTTATATTTTATTTAGAACGTAACCTAGTATAACTAATACTAAGGGCGTAAGGCGGCTAAGCTAAGAGTAAAATACTATTAAAATTAAGGGCGCTAGGTAGCTAAACTAAGGTAATAAATAAAGTAAGGCTAAGGGTATAATATAGCTAAGCTAGAGAAAAACTAAATAGGACTAAGAGCGCTTTATAGCTAAGCTAGTAAAAAATAAATAGGACTAAGGATACTATAAAGCTAAACTAGTAACCGACCGTCTTATACCGCGGGGATAAAGGTAAGGTATAGAATCTCTTCCTTAGCTTCCTCTTTTATTAGTTCCTTAGGGCCTACTAGTATATTATCTAAGGTATCTTATATATTAAAGGCTCTATAAATAAGTACGCTATAGGCGTTATTTAAGCTTAGGTCTACTAAAAGTATTATAGCTAGTCTATTATAAGAGGCTAGGATTTAGTTATAAATTACTATTACTAGTTATTACGAAGTAGGTAGAGGCGTAGGCTTAAGTACGGTCCGTTAAAAGAAGGTTAATAATCTATAAGAGGGAAAAGAAAGAGAAGTATAGGCCTAGCCTATATAGGCGCGGAGGCCGCTTATATATAGACTTAGCCTAGACCCTAGTCTAGGCCTATATAGGGCAAAAGCCCTTATATTATACCCCTACCTAGCTTTTAAAGAAGCGCGCCTCTAAATAATACCCGATACCGCGCTTAGGGGGACGGAACCCTCGCGCGGACTACGCACGCCTAGTCGCGGAAAAAACGTTAGTAAATAACGCATAATACCCTCCTAAGCGAGCTTCTTAGATAAACTATATTATTAGTAGGGGCCGCGCCCTAAGAGTCAGGCTTTAGCACTTCTAGCTAAGGAGTAGAGGCACGTAGAACGGCGCGTAGCTAGCTTCGGTAAGCTTATAGTATCCCGCCCCCCCTATATCGGTATATAGTAGCAGCTCTTAGTACCGTAACGTAGGGGACGGTACTCCGGTATATAAGGCTCCGCTCCCTCCTATATAGGGCTATACGGGCACTCTTTTTCGCTATAGTTATATTATATTAGCGGCCTTCCTATATCTTAGCCGCCCTTTCGGTCGCTACGGGCATACGTCCCGTCCGTATAGTAGCTGCTACCGTACGCGAGGGGACGCTAACGAAGCCCGTAGAGGCGTTACTAAGATCACTCGTTGCTAGAGTCGCTATCGTCGAACTTAACCTCCTTTCCGTCCTAGCGCGTGCGCCCCTCTACTACTTAGAGTGCGTTTACCCGCGCTTCCCGGCGCGGGTACTTTAAAAACTAATAGGATTTACTACTATAACCTATATAGCGACCCTCCTATCGCTACCTCTTTCTATCCTTAGTCCTCGAAGCGGAGATAGAGATATCTATAGTATTACTAGCGTTATCCTCTTCTTATACTATAGAAGAAGACGAAAAAAGAAACTTATTGCTACTAAGCTCGCGAAGAAGGCGGACGAGATCGGTATATATATCTAGTAATACGGACCTTTCGCTTAAACGGGTACGCTAATCTAAATTTAAGCTCGTAACGAGGTAATTATACTTTACCGCGTTAGGCTAGCTATATATATTTACTTAATAAAGCACCTCTTCGAACTATATAAGGTAGGCCGGAATAGCTTTACTCCGCTTTTAATAAAGCATTATAAGCTCTTAGCCTACTAACTTAGCTACGTTAAGTTCGCCGTAATTAGTACGGAGCTTTACGAGGAGGTCGGCTAGTCTATTTATACTAATACGCGTAAATAGTAAGAGATACCTTTATAAGCGTAGGGATAGGCTCGCGTAAAGATAGTCGAATTAGGCGCGGATATCCCTTATTATAGCGCTATCGGTATAGAGCTTCGCTTCTATATAAAGTAGCTATAGCTCGAGCTCTACGGAGGAGCTATCGAACTTACTAAGGTACGGTAGTACCGCTCTTAGTCGTACGGAGCCCTACTATTATAAGAGGCTCTTAATTGCCCGGGCGAACTAAGTATTACGTTCGCTTTAATTTTATAACTATAGGAGTATAGATATTTCGCGTGCGTATATACCGGCGCGGGCGGTTTAACTAGACTAGGTAATTAAACGTTAGCTTTAAAGGCAGCTAAAAATAGCTATTCTATATACGGGGATATAGAGAGGGTAAAATAAAGGGTAGATTATACTATTATAGAGTAGGTAGAGGCGTAGGCTTAGGTATAGTCCGTTAAAAGAAGGTTAATAATCTATAAGGGGGAAAAGGAAGAGAAGTATAGGCCTAGCCTATATAGGCGCGGAGGCCGCTTATATATAGACTTAGCCTAGACCTTAGTCTAGGCCTATATAAGGCAAAAGCCCTTATACTAGTACCTATATAGTTAAGCTTAGGTTCTAGAACCTACCTAGGTATATATTAGTAAATATTTAGTTTAATAAGTTAAAATAAGCTATTACGTTAGCTATATAAGGGCGGGCCCTTACTAGTATATATAAGGGGCTAATATAGGTAGCTCTTTAATATACTATAGCGAGCTTAAGTAAGTTATTTAAAAAGTAAGTAATAAACGTAAACTAATAAATAAAGTAAGTATATAATTTAATAAGGGCAGCGTACTAACTAAGTAAGAGGTTAAAGTTAGCCGCCTTATAGATAGTAGTAAATAGATTTACTTAGATTATAGCTATATCTAGGGCTTTATAAACTAACGCTTTTAACTTAAAGTAAATAATACCTATATAGCTATTTATATTACCTAGGTTATTATAGTATACTATAAAAGGTATAATAATAAATAGTCTAGGTTTTCTATAGCTTAGAACTTAAAAGGGGTTAAGCTTTTATTAGACTAGTATTAGGGCTTATTCCTTAGTAAATAAGTTAGCTTACTTAAAGGAAGTAAAAGGTAAAGCTATAGCGGTAGCGAGTAAGCATTTAATAAATAAGTTCTTTAATAGCTTATTAAAGGTAAGGTTAATTATACTAGATCCTTTAGTCTTAGCTAAGGTACGCTTAAGGCTTTCTATAAGGGAATATATATTATAGTATAATTAGTTAGGTAGTAAAGGTAGCTAAAAGTACTATACTATATATATTATATTCTTTTTATTATAAGATTAAAGCTTACTAAAAAAGGGATTTTCCCTTTTTAGTTAAAGTAGTAAGTAGTCTATAACTTATAAGTAAGGTAGGTATATTTCTCTATTAATACCCTATTAATATATTAGTACTATATACCTTAGCGCTTTATTAGCTTATACTTCTTAATAGTATTCTTATAATTATCTCCTTTTTTTATAAGTATCTTAACTATATTTATAGTATATATTACTTTTACTATACTATATATATTTAGTTAAAAAGAAAGGTAGTTTTAATTATATATTATATATATATACTTATATAAGTATATATTAGTCTATACTTTATAATATTAAAAGTTATTATACTAGCGGTTACTACTAAGTAACTATTATAGTATTACCTATATATTAACTATATAACTATAATATAAAAAGTATATATATATATCTCTTACTTTTTTATTTTCTTTTTTTCTTTAACTCTTTTACTTATAATTACTATAAAGTTTAATATCTTTTTTTATTAATTACTTATACCTTTTTATATTACTTTTTATTAACGATTTATTAATAATAATACCTTTTATATTAAAGAAAATAAAGAGCTATAACGCTAATTTCCTATACTATATATAAGAGTAAGTAGCGGTAGGTTTACCCTTAAAGTATAAGCGATTAGCCTAAAAGTCTTATAGTAATACTAGTTCCCTTTTAGTAAAGAAAGCTAAGAAAGGTATAAGAGAATCCTAGTCTTAGGAGACTCTTAGTCTAGGACCTAATATTAATAAGGGTTATACCCTTATTACCCTACTAAATACCTTAACTTTAATAACTAATAATCTTACCTTTATAGGCTAGGAAATATATAAGTCTATTACCTTTATTAGCGATATTAATACTAGTAAGGAAACTATACTTAAGCACTCTTAGGTAAGTACTAATAACCTAACTACTTTATCTTAATAAAGCGGCTTTAGCTAATAAGAGATTAGTACTTAGGCTGCTCCTTAAAATAAGTAAGCTAATATTAATAATAAGGCCTAGCTAAATAAAGGCTAAGATAATCTTAATACTTAGCTAAATAAAAAGTAAGATAATAATAATAGTAATAATAAAAATAGCTGTGATTTAACTTCTTTTATTAATAAACCTAAGAATAGTAGCGCTAAAGATAAAGGTACTTAAGTAGTAGTATAAAGCGGTCGCGCTCTTATAAAAAAGCATACTTAATCTAAGGCTAAAGCCTACTTAATTAAAGCCTAAAGGGTTATACCTTATAAGCTTTAATATATATATTATTTTAAGACGGTTATTAAGAAGTATAGTATAACCGAGCCTAAGCTTATTAAGGTACTCTTAATTAGCTATATTTTCTTAGGGGTTTCCTTAACGCGCTATAAGTAATACTATAAATATACCGCGACTTATAACTAAGTAAGTTTTACTTTTATTATAGAGTAAGTAGAGGCGTACGCGTAGGTACTATCTATAAGATAATATTAATAAGCTATATAGAGCTCTCCTATACGCGGCTAGCCCGTATATATATATATAAGATCCGGCCCTCCGTATATAACTATATAGCTTAGGCCGTAGCCTAAGCCTATAACCTATAATAGTTAAAGACTCTTATATAATACCCTCCCTTAAGCGCGGCGCGGCGTTACTTAATTAACGGCTTCTATACTATTAGGCCTATACCGCTAGCTCTACCCTACCCTTTCCCGTTAATCGTACTAGCCCTACTAGCCTTAATAATAATAACTTTAACTAATAAGTTCTCCGCCCTATAGAGTAGGAGGCCGTAATCCGTAATACTAACTTCCGCGATAGATATATCTGCTTCCCCCTCCCCTACTTCCTCCTTCTTAGAGCGTGCGGAGTCGTTCGTCGACGCCGTACTAAGCACGGCCGACGACGGCTCCGCCGCTACCGCTACTCCTACCCGCGCCCCCGCGACCGCGCCTACCGCCGCCGCCTTTACTTTTACTATACTAGCCGCCCTTACGTCGCCCTTCTAAGTAACGACGCTATCCCCGCCGCTAGCTATAACGCCTGGCCCCTCTACCCCCGCCTCCGCTTTTACTACCCCCGTAAGTCTACTACCTAGCGAGCGTAGTAGCTATTTTCCGCTAACTTCTTAAAGTATAATATTACGACCACGGCTACTAGGCCGCTAACGGTCGACCGCGTTAAGCACGTAATACGGTCTAACGGATAAATAGTCGGCACGACTATCTAATAGATATAGGATCGAGGGGATCGTAGAAATCTAAGTAATCTAGGATTAATAGGATTACTACGCTCTATACGATCTAACGTTAGGGATTATAGCTAGGCCTATAATCTAAGGATAGTCTCTATAGGTATATATAGCTACTTACTTTTACTCCTTTAGATAGATAGCTCTCTAGCTTTTAATATAAATCTTTATTACGATTCTATCTTTAATTTTAATTACTTAGTTATAGTCTATAGTTTATAACCTCTAACTTATTACTAACGTAATATACTTATTATTACTTAGACCACGCCCTATTATATCTACTAATATAAACCCCTTAATAGGTTTATCCCTTAAGAATAATACTAGTCGTTATATATTAAAAGCTCTTATTTAGTATAATACCGCGTTACTCTAAGTAATATCGTAACTATTAATATACCTATATAGTAAGCTAGATTAACTAACTTTAAAGCTACTATATCGCCTTAGGATATAATACGCGAAATTATCGCCCTTTAATATAAGGTATAGTTACTTAGGAACGGAGGAGGTAATAGATAAGTAAGGGACCTCGGAGAAATAGTTAAACTAAAATAGCTAGGACTATTTAATAGTACTTACGGCACGCTTTAAGACTTTCTTACTTAACTTAAGGCCTATTACTAGTTTTACCCTACTAGACTCTTAGACCTAGTCGAAAAGGTACTCTATATAAGAAATTATTTATCTAGAATAATACTTACTTAGTTTAGACCTATTATAAGGGACTTTCTAGATAACTAACTAGCGCGATAAGATAACGAGATAGATAAAGTCTTTACTAGTTTCTAAGGATTTAAAGAAGCTATTATAAAGGTATTTAAAATAACTAATAAGGAACGAGAAGCTAAATAAAAACTTTAAGAACTTTAATAAAGGATCTTAGTATTAGATTATACTACGAAGTTCTAATAAGTTACCTTAAAGCTTAATTAGGATAATAAACCTCTTATATTACGATTCTACGATAAGCTTAAAGAAAAAGTTAAGGACGAACTTTATAAGGAAAATCGACCTAATAACCTCTCGGACTATATTACTATAATAATACGAATCGACGATAGATAGTACGCGCGACGCTAAGAAAAGAAATAAGGAAGAGGAAATTAAAACCCTTCTTATAAGAATAACTTTAACTAACGCGCTAACTATAAAAAGAAGCGCGAAACTCCTATTACCTATGCCTATATAACTAACCTAGGTAAGATAGATCTAGATATAATATAGAAAAGTAAAGGAAAGTATTTTAACTATAGGAAACTTAGATATTACTTTAAAGAATATAGATAACCTTATAAGGAGAAGAAAACCTACTAAGTACTAGCCTTAAAAGGTAAGAAATACTTAAACGCTACTAATAAATAGGAACTAAAGTATAAACTCCTTAGTTAGACTATATACTACGACGATAAATATATAGTATACTTAAGCGATAAGAACGGTACTAAATAGTTCTTAAAACCCTTAAAAAAGACCTTTATAATAATATAATAAAGGGATCCTAAAATATAGAAATAAGTTAAATTTATAGAACTAAAATACCCCTATCTTAAAGGAGTCTCTTAAGACTAGATTAAGAAGAACGGTAAATGATTCTAAGAGGATATATAAAATAAAGATCGATAATAACGATAGGTAGTCTATAAGTAATATAATAAAGAAGTTATAGATATAGCCCTTATACTTACGAAACTTAGATAACTACTTAAAGAGGGATAACGAAGTATCGACGATATAAGCTCTAAAGAATAAGAAATACTTAAAGAAACGGAAGACGAGAACGAACTTATACTACTACCCTTGCTATTAAGGGAAAACGCTATAATTAAAGAATACGCTCTATACTTTAAAGAATTTAAAGAAATACTTAAAATTAAAACCTAATAAATACCTTAAATTATTATAGAAAACTAATAAGCTATATTAATTTAGTATTAACTAATACTATATAAAGGAAACTATACTATAGCTATTACCGTAGTTAATACCTTTATAGCTTTATAATAAGAATAGTACTTATAAGGAGAATTTAGAAATAATCTATAAATATTACTTACTTATAAGTACTATAAGTATATTTTATAGATATTATACGTTTACCTAGATTATATAATATACTTTTAAATAAAGGCACGATATAACGCCTTCTTAGTTAGGTTTAAAGGATAAGTACTTTTAAAACCCTACTTAAGTATAGAACTAAACTACTAGAAAATCGATTAACGCTACCTAAATAACTAAGTTATATTATTAAAACCTAATTATAGTACGCTATTTAAATACCGCGATAATTACGGCTTATTAATAAGATATCTTTTAGAGATATATAAAATCTATAAATACGCTAAAATAGAAGAATAGTATAGCGCTACTTACTTTAAGGTATCTAAACTATTAATCTTTTAAAGACTTATATAATAAATTAAATATAATAAAGAAGATTATAATAAATATATATACCTAAACTATAAAGTTTATAAATATAAAAAAGTATAAGTATAGTATAAACGATATAATAGTATACTAAAAGATTATTAGTAATATATATAAAGGCTATAGGCTATATTTAACTAAGGAAGAATCGATATAAAAATACTACGTAAAAAATAAAAAGACGCTAAAAGAAAACTTAACCTTTAGTATAAAAACAAATAAAATTATAAAGTATAGTATATAATTAACTATAAAGTAGTATAATATAAACGATATAGCGTTAAGAAATAAGAAATCTTTAATTAGCTATAAGAAATTAGTCTCTTAAGCTTTAATATAATACTACGCGATAAAAATATAAAGAAACGATATTAATAATAAATTAAAGAAGAATACCTAAATAAAATAAATAAGGACTAGGTAAAAAAATAAGGTACGCTATCTATAAAAGGGCTATAGACTAGCACGATATAATAAGATCTAAGGACCCTATATATAGCAACGGTAAGCTATAGCGACTAAAGAGTATTAGATATTTAAATCGCGGGATATTACGTATATATACTTTTAGACTATAGCGCGATAAGTAATTACGTTTTACCTAAAGTCGTTAATCGTTACTAACTTATATAGAGATATAAGATAGATTTATATAAACTTATAAATATTAAAGGAGAGGCCTTTAACTATAATAACGGAATTATAAATATAGAGATTAATTACCTCGATATTAATATCTAGGGCTATAACGAATAAGTTAACTTCGATATTATAAATATTAAAGAATATAACCTTATATTAGGACTTCTATAGCTATAGGAGAGCAACCTACTAATTAACTAGAAAACTAGCTAGCTACGTTAAAATAAAGATATAAGTTTCTAGGACTAGTAGATTTAGGAGAAAGTAAAATTTTATAATAATTTAGCTACTAAATAGGATAAAAGGGATAACCGTTTAAGTAAATTATTATAGGCTTTAGCGATATAAATAAAAATAGTAACCGAACTAGCGGATATAATAAAATCGACTAATAAGACCTATATACTAACTAATACGGCTATATAACTTAGTATCTAATATAAATAAAATAAAGGATATAATATGAAAATCTAAAGAGTTATTATTACTTTAAGGAAAGACCTTAAATAAATTAATAAAGAGCTTAAGTTAAGAGAAACTAGCTCTTAAAAGAAAGAATAAAGCCTATAAGATAAAATAAAGAATATCCCCTAAGAATACCGAAAATATAATAAACTCTTTAAGGAAGAACTAAAGATAGGGTTACTTAAATATAGCTAATAAGACCACGAAATTTATCTTAAGGATAGAATAACGCCGACGTTCTATAAAATCTATAACTTAAACGAAAAGTAACTATAAACGCTATATAACTACCTCGACGAGAATCTATAAAAGGGATATATATAAATATTAATATTTAAAGTAAGCTATCTAGTTATATTTATTCTAAAGAAAAACGGTAAGCTATAACTAGTTATTAACTATAGACGCTTAAACGATATTATAATAAAGGACCGAATACTATTACCGCTTATATTAGAACTATAAGATCGATTATATAGTAAAAAATAGTTTATAGCCCTCGATCTTAAAGGCGCCTATAACTTAATACGTATAAAAAAGGGATATAAATAGATAATAGCTTTTAAAAAGAAATTCAGACTAATTAAATATCTAGTAATACTATTTAGACTTATAAATATACTAGCTACCTTCTAACGGATAATTAATAATATCCTATATAAATACTTAGATATCTTTATAGTAGTATACCTAAATAATATCTTAATCTTCTTAGATACCTTAGAAGAATACAAGGAATACGTCTATAAGGTACTCCGTATACTTTAGAATATAAAGTTATTAGTTAAACTAAAGAAAAGTAAGTTCTATATATAGGAAGTAGACTTCCTTAGATATACGATCTTACTAAGAGAGATATAAATATAATAAGATAAAATTAACTTAGTTAAAAAATCGCTAACGCTAAAGAATATTAAGGATATATAAAGCTTCCTAGGATTTATAAATTACTACTAACGATTTATTAAAGATTTTAGAAAGATCGTAGTACTACTATATAACTTAACGAAGAAGGAAAAAGAATTTATATAGGACGATAAAGCTAACGAAGCTTTTAATTATATTAAGACTATAATTACGTAAGAACTAATCTTAACTACTTTTAATCTAAAACGATAAATTAAACTTAAAACTAATATATTAGACTTTACTTTAGGAGTATAAATCGGATAAAAAGATAATAAAGGAAGACTGTAATTAATTATATTTTACTTAAAAAAGCTATATAGCGTAGAACTTAATTACCTTATCTATAATAAAGAATTCCTTATAATTATTTAAGCTTTTAAGGAATTTCGATATTACCTTCTTAAAAGTAAATATAAAATTAAGGTCTATATAAATTATAAGAATATCTTATATTTTATAATAACGTAATAGTTAAACGGACGATAGATCTAATAGGCCGAATACTTATTAGAATTCGACTATAAAATAATCTATAGAAAAGGAATAGAAAACGGTTGAGCTAATACCCTTAGTCGACGAAGTAACTATAATATAGGAGCACCTATAGCGAAAGGATAGCTCTTAGAAATTAACGAAAACGGGAACTATTAATAACGATAGCTAAATATAATATTTAAAGTATAACCTAACGACTCGACTTACTAAAAGATCCTAAAATAGATAAAAGAATATAAAGTACTAAATAGATATAATATAGAATATTTAGAAGTTCTAATATATAAGAATAAAATCTAGATACTACTAGAATTATAAGATAAAGTTATATAAAATATATATGAATATCTAATATATAGATACTAAGGAATCTAAAGAATAATAAAATAGATTAGATAATAATATAACTTCTTATAGCTTAAAGAAGTAGTACGATAAGTTATTAAAGAATATAAACTTTACGTATAAAGTAAAGCTAAATAATATAAACTATATAGAGAATTATAACCGCTATTAGTACTAGAGAAACTATAGGATTTAATAGCTTTTAACTATATTATAAAGCTACTACCGTTAAAAGAACCTATAACTAATATTAAGTATAATAGTATATTTATTATTACTAATAGATTAACGAAGTATAGATACTTTTTACCGTAAAAAGAAGTAAGTAATATAGAAGAGCTAGTATATATATTCCTATAAACTATTATTAGTAATTATAGACTACTAAATAAGATTATCTTTAATAAAGAAAGTACGTTTATAGCTAAGTTTTAGTAAGCTCTTATAGTATAATTAAGGACGAAATATAAGCTTAGTATAGCTTATTACCTATAAATAGATAGATAAATAGAACGACTTAACTAAACGCTTAAATAATATTTATAATACTATATTAGCTACGAATAAAACGATTAAGTTAAATAGCTACTAATAGCGTAACTAGCTTATAATAGCTTAGTTATAGAAATAACTAAGCTCTTATTAGTATACGCTAATTATAGATATAACCTAAAAGTATTTAAGGTTACTCGATAAGGACTATAAGCGGAATAAGTAATACTATAAGTAGATTAGCTATAAAATTATATAAAGAAATATAATAAGAACTTTAATTTATTAGAGAACGAATATCTACTTACTATAATCGGAAAAGATTATAGGGACTAATCTTTTAAGAGGGAGATATAGTCTACCTTATATAATAAAATATTAAAATAAAATAACTAAGTAATAAATTAGATTTTAAAAAACTTAGACCGTTTAAGGTTAAGAAACCTATTTTAAAAGTTAACTACGAACTTTCGCTACTAATAATAATATAAATATACCTAATATTTTATATCTTATTATTAGAACTAGCGCTATAAAACGCTAAACTATAGGAAAGAATCGAAGTTAATAACGATTAAGAATATAAAGTAGAATAAATACTAGATATAAGAAAATAAGGTTAGTAATAAGAATACCTCATTAAGTAGAAGGGATATAGACTAAAGGAAAATACCTAGGAACTACTTAAGCACTTAACCTACTACGGCTCCTTACATTAATAATTTTACTAGAAGGTTTAAGAGGGATTAAAGGACTAAGATCTATAAACTCCTTACTAATACTAAATAAGGACTAATTCGCCTTATTAAGAACGCCTAACGATTATAAATTATTTACTACCTAATACTTATATGTATTAAGCGTAAGTAAAACGCTATCCTTAGTATCTACTTCTTAGATACTACGACGAAATAACTTAGAACTCTTTTCCTTTATATAATTCTAAATTTTTTAGATATAAGCTAAACGATTAACGGCGATAGATATTTATAACTAAAGGTTTATAAGCTATGCTTAAAGCTTTAATAAGGCTTCCCTAGCTTCCTCCTCTTTAAAATATAGCCTATACTACTCCGCTAATAATTTAGTTACTAAAAGAAATATATTAGCTACTATATATAGAAAGAATTAAAAGATACCTATAAGAAGAGGCTACTAAAATACTATTATAATAAGGACGACTACTAGTAATATAATTATTATAGCGCGAAGAATTTTCGGCTATTTAATAATTCGTTTTCTTCGCCTTAAAGTATTAAGTGCATAGTATATTAGTAGGATCTCTACTTAAGTCGATATATTTAGTAAGAGTAGCGCGCTTAGAGGCTTTTTAGGAACGATTTTTTAGTATACGACTAGATATACTATTAGTAGTATATCCCGAAAAGATAAAGAACTAAGGAACGATATACTTATATATAACGTAATAAGGGTATATTTATATATAGCGGCTAAGGTAGCTATAGTAGGTTTTACGGATAAGACTAAAAGGAGGGGAGATATCGTATTATAACTACGGCTACTAGGCCGCTAACGGTCGACCGCGTTAAGTATATAATATAGTCTAATAGATAAATAGTCGGCACGACTATTTAATAGATATAGGATTAAGGGGATTATAGAGATCTAAGTAATCTAAGATTAATAGGATTACTACGCTTTATACGATCTAACGTTAGGGATTATAGCTAGGCCTATAATCTAAGGATAGTCTCTATAGGTATATATAGCTACCTACTTTTACTCCTTTAGATAGATAGCTCTCTAGCTTTTAATATAGATCTTTATTACGATTCTATCTTTAATTTTAATTATTTAGTTATAGTCTATAGTCTATAACCTCCGAGTTATTACTAACGTAATATACTTTTTATTGCTTAGACTACGCCCTATTATATCTACTAATATAAACCCCTCGATAGGTTTATCCCTTAAGAATAATACCGGTCGTTATATATAAACGCTAAGTATAGGCCGGAGCCGCCTAAGTAGCCCCTTATTATAAGGAACGGTGTTCCTACTATAAATAAAGTAGTTATAATATACTCTCCCGATTATATAAGCTAATAAGTAGTATATTAATTATAGATAAAATCCTATATTATAGAGTAAGAATCGCTTATTATTTTATATATTATTATATATTAAACGGGTTGCCGGTTATCGTATAATCGGGAATTAAAGAAATAGAGCTAGCTTAGAATACTAGCTAAGACCTCTTAAGAATACTAGTATAACTAACCTTATTTAAACATAGATATTAGTAGAACTAAGATACTTCTTAATATACTTAAGGTATTACTAAATTCCTTAGTCTTAAGGCTATACGGCAGCCTAAATCTAGTCCCGAAAGGTTCTTCTATTTAGCTATAATTATCTATATAAGACAGTATATCCGCTAGTAAATAGATAGAGAATTATTAACTTTAACACCTCTTTTATATACTAATATATTATAAATAAATTCAATTAAAAATCCTACCTTATACTCCTTCTTTCCCTCTATTATATAGTCTTATATAATTCCTTAATTTCCTAAAATTCCGCTTTTGCTTATATACCTTAAGAGGTTATAAGCCCGGCTTACTCCTTTTAAGCCGGGAAATTAACTTATATCTTTAAAATTCCTTATCGAAATACCCGATTAAAATTCCTTTTGAAAATCCCCCTAATAACTTCTTCTACCTTCCTATGCTCTTAAACTCCTATCTAGACTTCTCGATCCCTACGAACGAAATAATACCGAATTTATATAAAATAAGTAGATAGAAAGAATATAAATTCTTTAAACTTAAGGGAAATTTAAATTATACTCTTTAGACTATAAGGATAAGAGCAATCCTTACTAAGGAAAAGCTTATCGCTACCTTAGAGTAAGAAAATTATATAAAGACTATAAAAGCTTTATCTTAGATTTTTCTTTAAGTTAAAGATAGCCCTTTAATATAAATTAAGTATTTAATAAATACTAAAGCTACTTAAGATAAGCTTATAAAGCTATATAATCCGTTGACTTTCTCGTTAAGTTATTTACTTATAAAGCAGCTCTTTAATCTTAGTCCCTTAGGCTTTAATTTAAAGAATGACCTTTATAAGGTAAAGGAAATCTATAAGGATTTAAAATCCTATAATATAGAAATTCTAGAAGTTATCCTTATAGTATAGATTCTTAATTGCGTTAATAAGGAATTTAAAAGCTATATTATAAATATTATATAGAGCCTTAAGTATAATTCTATAGTATTTACCCTTAAATCCCTAATAGCTAGTCTTTTAGATAAAGCTAGAAGAATAAAGGATATAGATAAATCTTTAGAGAAAGCCTTTTTATTACGACTATATATTACGATAACGGCTACTAAGCCGCTAACGGTCGACCGCGTTAAGCACGTAATACGGTCTAATAGATAAATAGTCGGTACGACTATCTAATAGATATAGGATTAAGGGGATCGTAGAGATCTAAGTCATCTAGGATTAACGAGATTACTACGCTCTATATAATCTAATATTAAGGATTATAGCTAGGCCTATAATCTAAGGATAGTCTCTATAGGTATATATAGCTACCTACTTTTACTCCTTTAAATAAATAGCTCTCTAGCTTTTAATATAGATCTTTATTATAATTCTATCTCTAATTCTAATTACCTAGTTATAGTCTATAGTCTATAACCTCTAACTTATTACTAACGTAATATACTTATCCTTACTTAGACTACGCCCTATTATATCTACTAATATAAACCCCTTAATAGGTTTATCCCTTAGGAATAACACCGGTTATTATACTATAGATACTAGGCCGCTAATAGTCGACCGCGTTAAGCACGTAATATAGTCTAATAAATAAATAGTTAGCACGACTATCTAATAGATTTAGGATTAAGGGGATCGTAGAGATCTAAGTAATCTAGGATTAACGAGATTACTATACTTTATACGATCTAACGTTAGGGATTATAGCTAGGCCTATAATCTAAGGATAGTCTCTATAAGTATATATAGCTACTTACTTTTACTCCTTTAAATAGATAGCTTAATAGCTTTTAATATAGATCTTTATTACGATTCTATCTTTATTTCTAATTACTTAGTTATAGTCTATAGTCTATAACCTCTAACTTATTACTAACGTAATATACTTATTATTACTTAAACTACGCCTTATTATATCTATTAATATAAACCCCTTAATAGGTTTATCCCTTAGGAATAATACCGGTTATTATATATTAAAAGCTCTTATTTAGTATAATACCGCGTTACTCTAAGTAATATCGTAACTATTAATATACCTATATAGTAAGCTAGATTAACTAACTCTAGAGCTACTATATCGCCTTAGGATATAATACGCGAGATTATTACCCTTTAATATAAGGTATAGTTACTTAAGAATAAAGGAGGTAATAAATAAGTTAGGGACCTTAGAGAAGTAGTTAAACTAAAATAGCTAGGACTATTTAATAGTACTTATAGTACGCTTTAAGACTTTCTTACCTAACTTAAGGCCTACTACTAGTTTTACCCTACTAAACTCTTAGACTTAGTTAAAAAGGTACTCTATATAGGAAATTATTTATTTAGAACGGTACTTACTTAGTTTAGACCTATTATAAGGGATTTTCTCGATAACTAACTAGCGTAATAAGATAACGAGATAGATAAAGTTTTTACTAGTTTCTAAGGATTTAAAGAAGCTATTATAAAGGTATTTAAAATAACTAATAAGGAATAAGAAGCTAAATAAAAACTTTAAGAACTTTAATAAAGGATCTTAGTATTAGATTATACTATAAAG
The DNA here is from genome assembly GCF_020360975.1 of Hirsutella rhossiliensis. NCBI lineage: Eukaryota > Fungi > Ascomycota > Sordariomycetes > Hypocreales > Ophiocordycipitaceae > Hirsutella > Hirsutella rhossiliensis. Next base: position 395,760 of record NW_025408671.1, on the reverse strand, counting down.
TTCTATTAAGTTACCTTAAAGCTTAATTAGGACGATAAACCTCTTATATTACGATTCTATAATAAGCTTAAAGAAGAAGTTAAGGATAAGCTCTATAAGGAAAATCGACTTAATAACCTCTTAGACTATATTACTATAGTAATACGAATCGACGATAGATAGTATATATAACGCTAAGAAAAGAAATAAAAAAGAGGAAACTAAAACCCTTTTTATAGGAATAACTTTAACTAACGCGCTAACTATAAAAAGAAGCGTAAAACTCTTATTACTTATACTTATATAACTAACCTAAGTAGGATAAACCTAGATATAATATAAAAAAATAAAGGAAAGTATTTTAATTATAGGAAACTTAGATATTACTTTAAAGAATATAAATAACCTTATAAGGAGAGGAAAACCTACTAAGTACTAGCCTTAAAAGGTAAGAAATACCTAAACGCTATTAATAAATAGGAACTAAAGTATAAACTCTTTAGTTAGACTATATATTATAACGATAAATATATAGTATACTTAAGCTATAAGAACGATATTAGATAGTTCTTAAAGCTATTAAAGAAAACCTTTATAATAATATAATAAAGGGATCCTAAAATATAGAAATAAGTTAAATTTATAAAACTAAAATACCCCTATCTTAAAGGAGTCTCCTAAGACTAGATTAAGAAGAATAGTAAATAATTCTAAGAAGATATATAAAATAAAAATCGATAATAATAATAGGTAGTCTATAAATAATATAATAAAGAAGATATAGATATAGCCCTTATACTTATAAAACTTAGATAATAACCTAAAAAAGAATAATAAAGTATTAACGATATAAGCTCTAAAGAATAAGAAATACTTAGAGAAATAAAAGATAAGAACGAACTTATACTACTACCCTTACTATTAAGGGAAAATACTACGATTAAAGAATACGCTCTATACTTTAAAGAATTTAAAGAAATACTTAAAATTAAAACCTAATAAATACCTTAAATTCTTATAGAAAACTAATAAGCTATATTAATTTAGTATTAACTAGTACTATATAAAGGATACTATACTATAGCTATTACTATAGTTAATATCTTTATAGCTCTATAATAAGAATAGTAACTATAAGGAGAATTTAGAGACGACCTATATATACTACTTACTTATAAGTACTATAAGTATATTTTATAGATATTATACGTTTACCTAGATTATATAATATACTTTTAGATAAAGGTATAATATAATACCTTCTTAGTTAGGTTTAAAGGATAAGTACTTTTAAAACCCTACTTAAGTATAGAACTAAACTACTAGAAAATTAATTAACGCTACCTAAACGACTAAGTTATATTATTAGAACCTAATTATAGCACGCTACTTAAATACCGCTATAATTATAGTTTATTAATAAGATATCTTTTAGAGATATATAAAATCTATAAATACGCTAAAATAAAAGAATAGTATAACGCTACTTACTTTAAGGTATCTAAACCCTTAATCTTTTAAAGACTTATATAATAAATTAAATATAATAAAGAAGATTATAATAAATATATATACCTAAACTATAAAGTTTATAAATATAAAAAAGTATAAGTATAGTATAAACGATATAACGGTATACTAAAAGATTATTAGTAATATATATAAAGGCTATAAGCTATATTTAACTAAGGAAGAATTAATATAGAAATACTATATAAAAAGTAAAAAGACGCTAAATAAAAACTTAACTATTAGTATAAAAATAAATAAAATTATAAAGTATAGTATATAATTAACTATAAAGTAGTATAATATAAATAATATAGCGTTAAGAAATAAGAAATCTTTAATTAGCTATAAGAAATTAGTCTTTTAAGCCTTAATATAATACTATATAATAAAAATATAAAGAAATAATATTAATAATAAATTAAAGAAGAATACTTAAATAAAACGAATAAAGACTAAGTAAAAAATAAGGTATACTATTTATAAAAGGGCTATAGACTAGTATAATACAATAAAATCTAAGGACCCTATATATAGTAACGGTAAGCTATAGCGACTAAATAGTATTAAATATTTAAATTGCGGGATATTATATATATATACTTTTAGATTATAGCGTAATAGGTAATTACGTTTTACTTAGAGTCGTTAATCGTTACTAACTTATATAAAGATATAAGAAGGATCTATATAAACTTATAAATATTAAAGAAGAGGCCTTTAACTATAATAACGGAATTATTAATATAGAGATTAATTACCTTAATATTAATATCTAGAGCTACTATAAATAAGTTAACTTTAATATTATAGATATTAAAGAATATAACCTTATATTAAGGCTTCTATAGCTATAGGAGAGCAACCTACTAATTAACTAGAAAACTAGCTAGCTATATTAAAACGAGGATATAAGTTTCTAAGACTAGTAAACTTAAAAGAAAGTAAAATCTTACGATAATTTAGCTACTAAATAAAATAAAAGGGATAACCGTTAAAGTAAATTATTATAGGCTTTAATAATATAAACGAAAATAATAACTAAACTAGCGGATATAATAAAATCGATTAATAAGACCTATATATTAACTAATATAGCTATATAACTTAGTATTTAATATAAATAAAATAAAGAATATAATATAAAGATCTAAAGAGTTATTACTACTTTAAGAAAAGACCTTAAATAAATTAATAAAGAGCTTAAGTTAAGAGAAACTAGCTCCTAAAAGAAAGAATAAAGCCTATAAGATAGAATAAAGAATATCCCCTAAGAATACTAGAAATATATTAAACTCTTTAAGGAAGAACTTAAGATAGGGTTACCTAAATATAGCTAATAGGACTATAAAATTTATCTTAAGGATAGAATAACGCTAATGTTTTATAAGATCTATAACTTAAACGAAAAGTAACTATAAACGCTATATAACTACCTTAATAAGAATCTATAAAAGGGATATATATAAACGTTAATATCTAAAGTAAGCTACTTAGTTATATTTATTTTAAAGAAAAATAGTAAGCTATAACTAGTTATTAACTATAGATATTTAAACGATATTATAATAAAGGACCGAATACTATTACTACTTATATTAGAACTATAAGATCGACTATATAGTAAAAAATAGTTTATAGCCCTCGATCTTAAAGGCGCCTATAACTTAATACGTATAAAAAAGGGATATAAATAGATAATAGCCTTTAAAAAGAAATTTAAACTATTTAAATATCTAGTAATACTATTTAAACTTATAAATATACTAGCTACCTTTTAATAGATAATTAATAATATCCTATATAAATACTTAGATATCTTTATAATAGTATACCTAGATAATATCCTAATCTTCTTAGATACCTTAGAAGAATATAAGGAATATATTTAGAAGGTACTCTACGTACTTTAAAATATAAAGTTACTAGTTAAACTAAAGAAAAGTAAGTTCTATATATAGGAAGTAGACTTCCTTAGATATATAATCTTACTAAGAGAGATATAAATATAATAAGATAAGATTAACTTAGTTAAAGAATAGCTAATGCTAAAGAACGTTAAGGATATATAAAGTTTCCTAGGATTTACGAATTACTATTAACGATTTATTAAAGATTTTAGAAAGATTATAGTACTATTATATAACTTAATAAAGAAAGAAAAAGAATTTATATAGGACGATAAAGCTAACGAAGCTTTCGAATATATTAAGACTACGATTATATAAGAACTAGTCTTAACTACCTTTAATTTAAAACGATAAATCGAACTTAAAACTAATATATTAGACTTTACTTTAAGAGTATAAATTAGATAGAAAGATAATAAAGGAAGACTATAACTAATTATATTCTACTTAAAAAAGCTATATAGCGTAAAACTTAATTACCTTATCTACGATAAAGAATTCCTTATAATTATTTAAGCTTTTAAGGAATTTCGATATTACCTTCTTAAAAGTAAATATAAAGTTAAGGTCTATATAGATTATAAGAATATCTTATATTTTATAATAACGTAATAGTTAAATAGATAATAGATTTAATAGGCCGAATACTTATTAGAATTTAACTATAAAATAATCTATAAAAAAGGAATAGAAAACGGTCGAGCTAATACCCTTAGTCGATAAAGTAACTATAATATAAGGGTACCTATAGTAAAAGGATAGCTCTTAGAAATTAATAAAAACGGGAACTACTAATAACGATAGCTAAATATAATATTTAAAGTATAACCTAATAACTTAACTTACTAAAAGATTATAAAATAAATAAAAGAATATAAAGTATTAAAGGGATATAATATAGAATATTTAGAAGTTTTAATATATAAAATTAAAATCTATATACTACGTTATAAGATAAAGTTATATAAGATATATATAAATATTTAATATATAGATACTAAGGAATCTAAAGAATAATAAAACGGATTAAACGATAATATAACTTCTTATAGCTTAAAGAAGTAGTATAATAAGTTATTAAAGAATATAAACTTTATATATAAAGTAAAGCTAAACGATATAAACTATATAGAGAATTATAACCGCTATTAGTACTAGAGAAACTATAGGATTTAATAGCTTTTAACTATATTATAAAGCTACTACTATTAAAAGAACCTATAACTAACGTTAAGTATAATAGTATATTTATTATTACCGATAAATTAACGAAGTATAGATACTTTTTACTATATAAAGAAGTAAGTAATATAGAAGAGCTAGTATATATATTCCTATAAACTATTATTAGTAATTACGGACTACTAAATAAGATTATCTTAAATAGAGAAAGTATATTTATAGCTAAGTTTTAGTAAGCTCTTATAGTATAATTAAGGACGTAATATGAGCTTAGTATAGCTTATTACCTATAAATAGATAGATAAATAGAACGACTTAACTAAACGCTTAAATAATATTTATAATACTATATTAGCTATAAATAAAACGATTAAGTTAAATAGCTACTAATAGTATAACTAGCTTATAATAGCTTAGTTACGGAAATAACTAAGCTCTTACTAATATATACTAATTATAGATATAACCTAGAAGTATTTAAGGTTACTTAATAAGGACTATAAGCGGAATAAGCGATACTATAAGTAGATTAGCTATAAAAATTATATAAAGAAATATAATAAGAACTTTAATTTATTAGAGAATAAATATCTACTTACTATAATAGGAAAAGATTATAGGGACTAATCTTTTAAGAGGGAGATATAGTCTACCTCGTACGATAAAATATTAAAATAAAACGACTAAGTAATAAATTAGATTTTAAGAAACTTAGACCGTTTAAGGTTAAGAAAACTATTTTAAAAGTTAACTACGAACTTTCGCTACTAATAATAATATAGATATACCTAATATTTTATATCTTATTATTAAAACTAGCGCTATAAAACGCTAAACTATAGGAAAAAGTTAAAGTTAACGATAATTAAGAATATAAAGTAGAATAAATACTAGATATAAGAAAATAAGGTTAATAATAAGAATACCTTATTAAGTAAAAGGGATATAGACTAGAGGAAAATACCTAGGAACTACTTAAGTACTTAACCTACTATAGCTCTTTACTTCGATAATTTTACTAAAAGGTTTAAGAGGGATTAAAAGACTAAGATCTATAAACTCCTCGCTAATACTAAATAAGGACTAATTCGCTTTATTAAGAACGCTTAAAGATTATAAGTTATTTACTACCTAATACTTATATATATCGAGCGTAGGCAAAACGCTATCCTTAGTATCTACTTCTTAAATACTACGATAAAATAACTTAGAACTCTTTTCCTTTATATAATTCTAAATCTTTTAGATATAAGCTAAACGATTAACGGCGATAGATATTTACGACTAAAGGTTTATAAGCTATACTTAAAGCTTTAATAAGGCTTCCCTAGCTTCCTTCTCTTTAAAATATAGCCTATACTACTCTACTAATAATTTAGTTACTAGAAGAAATATATTAGCTACTATATATAGAAAGAATTAAAAGATACTTATAAGAAGAGGCTACTAAAACACTATTATAATAAGGACGACTATTAGTAATATAATTATTATAGCGCGAAGAATTTTCGGCTATCTAATAATTTATCTTCTTTACCTTAAAGTATTAAGTATATAGTATATTAGTAGGATCTCTACTTAAGTCGATATATTTAGTAAGAGTAGCGCGCTTAGAGGCTTTTTAGGAATAAACTTTTAATATATAACTAGATATACTATTAGTAGTATATCCCGAAAGGATAAAGAAATAAGGAACGATATACTTACGTATAATATAATAAAGGTATATTTATATATAGCGGCTAAAGCAGCTATAGTAGGTCTTACGGATAAGACTAAAAGGAGGGGAGATATCGTATTATAACTATAGCTACTAGGCCGCTAACGGTCGACCGCGTTAAGTATATAATATAGTCTAATAGATAAATAGTTAGTATAACTATTTAATAGATATAGGATTAAAGGGATTATAGAGATCTAAGTAATCTAGGATTAATAAGATTACTACGCTTTATATAATCTAACGTTAGGGATTATAGCTAGGCCTATAATCTAAGGATAGTCTTTATAGGTATATATAGCTACCTACTTTTACTCCTTTAGATAGATAGCTCGATAGCTTTTAATATAGATCTTTATTACGATTCTATCTCTAATTTTAATTACCTAGTTATAGTCTATAGTCTATAACCTTTAACTTATTACTAACGTAATATACTTATTATTACTTAGACCACGCCTTATTATATCTACTAATATAAACCCCTCGATAGGTTTATCCCTTAGGAATAATACCGGTTATTATACTTCTTAATATAAAGGAAGCCTTAGAAATCCTATAGAAATTCTATAGATACTCCTTATTATAAGGAATATAAAAAACCAGGGCATTTTATAGTAAATTACTATAAATTATACCTAAATAAGGCTCCTACTTATTAGGTTTTAAATAAAGGAAAAAAGGATAATAGGACTTAAATTTCTAAGAAGAGAAAATCTTCTTTATCTTCTTCTTTTAAGAAGAAATCCCTTTTTAGTAGTATTTTTACTACTAATAAAAAAAGGAAGGCTCGAATTATAGAGCTAGAGTCTAATTCGGACGATAGTAATAAGGTCTTAAATATAGCTTCGTAAGAAAATATAGACCTAGATATCGACCTTATAGACCTTTCTAGGGCTCCGACCCTATATAAACGTCTAAGGATTTAGAGGTAATTTTAACCTCTATAAATACCCTTATAGTAAAAGCTAATAAAGACTCTCTTTAGGACCTTTAGAAGCCTTAATTCTAGAATAAAGGAATTAGTTTTAAAGGTAAGAGAAGGAGGATTTCTAGTTATAAGAATAAAGGATCTTTAATTTTATTTATAATACCGGAGCTACTAGGTATATAGTATTAAATAAAAATTTCCTTATTAACTATAAAGAAATTAAGTCTAAAGTTTACTAGGGAAAGCTTCCTTTATATTAGTAAAGGAAAGGAGGACTTAGTATTTAAGTTCCCGTATAGTAAAAGGTATATCCTTTAAGACTACTTTTATATACCTAAATTAAAGGTAAATATACTATCCTAATCTTATTTTAAAAATACCTATGCCTTAATAAGAGGAAGTAAAGTCCTTTTATAAGATAATAAGGCTAAGGTCCTTACTAAAGGATTTCTTAGAAATAAATTATATTATATTCCTATAGAACCTTTATTAGAAAGCTAATTAATCCTTATTACGTCTTTAAAGGTAAAGGATATAGATTTTTATACTTAGCACTTACGCTTAAGGTATATAAATAGTAGGGCTATTTTAGAAATATTAAAAAGATATAATAAGGATATAAAAATGCCTCTAAAAGAGGAAAATAAAATAAGATAATACGAAATATATATTAGAGCTAAAGCAACGAATAAGGTTAATAAATAACCTTTATATAAGTCTTATACCTATTTAGAAAAAATAGTATTAGATATTTAAGGGCTAATTAAAGTGCTTACTTATAATAAATATTACTATTATATTTCTTTCCTAGACATAGGAACCCGATATCTAGAATTATACCTTCTTCGAAAAAAGGGGGAAGCTCTAGATAGGTTCCTAGAATTTAAAAATAGGGTAGAAAATAACCCTAAAAATACTAGGATTAGAGAAGTATTTTCTAATAATGCTAAAGAATTTATATATAAAATAAAACTCTATTGCGAAAAAGAAGGAATTACCTTTAATTCTAGTCCTCCTAGGACGCCGGAATCTAACTATAGAATAAAAAGAATAAATCGTACTATATTAGAAAAAGTATAAGCTCTTTTATTTACTACTAGGCTTCCTAAATATCTATAGGGAGAAGCTATTTTAATAGCTACCTATTTATATAATAGATCACCGCATTCTACGATAGGATTTAAAAGTCCTATAAAAAAGAGGGATAATATAATACTACCCTTCGAGACCTTAAATAAAATTAAGACCTTTAGAAGCCTTATATATTATAAGAATAAAGACCTTATAGATAAGCTAGATAATAAAGCTTTTAAGGGAATAATAGTAAGCTATTTAGAAAATATATATAAAATCTAGGATTTTACTAAGAGAAAGATAACTATCTCTAGAGATATTACTATACTAGAAAATAAATTTATAAAAAATCTAGAAATTTCTAGTAGTAATAATACCTTTAATTTTAATTCTATTCTAAATAAAGATAAGCTAGAAAGCTATATCCTTATAGAGGAAGCTACTAAAGAACCTAGAGATAAAAGTCCCTCGCCCTTTATAGAAGAAGAGTCTCTAAATAACGATCCTATTCCTACTACTAGTAAAATAGTAGTAGAATTACCTAAGAAGCGGGAAGGGTTCGATTCTAACTATATTAAATACCCTAATATTAATTTATTTTTAAACTGCGATTTTATAGAGTTAATTCTAGCTAGTATAGAAAATCAGGATCTAAAAATTCTAAAGACCTATAAATAGGTAATAAATAGCCCTAAAGTAGCATTTTAGAAAGAAGCTATAATTAAGGAAACTATCTAGCTAATTAAATATAAAACTTAGGAATTTTCCTACCTCCCTAGGGATAGGGAGGCTATAGGAGGTCGCTAGGTCTATACTATTAAGAAGGATAGTTAAAATAATAAAATAAAATATAAAGCCCGTTTTATAATAGAGGGATTTAAGCAGATCTATAGCTTAGATTTCCTAGATACCTTCTCGACTATAGCTAGACCCGAATCTATTAGAATTCTACTTATTTTAGCTATTATCTATAAATTTAAAGCTTTATAAATAGATATAATAAATGCCTTCGTATATACCGATATAAATAGTAAAGTATATATCGATCTTCCTATAAGCTATAAAGAATACGCTCTTAAAGAATATTATTTAAAATATAGACTAGCTTATAGAGCTAAAGGAATTAAATTAACTAAATTCCTAGACCTATATAAAACCGGTTAAATTAAAGCAAAGCTAAAGAAAGCATTATATAGCCTAAAATAAAGTCCTAAGCTCTAGTATAATTATTTAAAAATTATACTAAATAAACTCGGATTTCTTCCTCTTTTAATAGATAAAGGAGTATTTATAAATAAGGACTATAGTATAGCCTTAGCAATTTACGTCGACGACTTTCTTATAGTAGGGCCCTCCAAATCTATAATAAAAGAAAGATTATTTAAAGAATTATCTAATTTCCTAGATTTTACTATCTTAGGAGATATAAAAGATTTCTTAGGTCTAAATATTATAATAAACCGAGAAAATAAAGAGCTATATATATCCTAAGAAAATTATACCTTAAATAAATTAAAGGAATTTAATAAAGAAGGTTTAGGAACTTCGAATTTACCCGCTATAGTAGGCTTTAAGCTTATAAAAGCAAAGGAATTACCTTCTAAGGAAGATATATTATAATTTTAGAAAGAAATAGGATCTCTATTATACTTAGCCTTATTTACTAGGCTAGATACCTTATATTCTATAATTTCCTATGCTAGATTCGCGGCTAAGCTTAACTAGACGTATTTTAAGGCTTTAAATATAATTTAGAAATATTTAAATAAATTCCCTAGCCTAAAGATTAAATATAATTATAATATCCCTTTTACCTATCTATATATAAAGAGTTTTACCGACTCTAGCTAAGCGTCGGATTTAACGGACGGAAAATCCTTTTCTAGTTACTATTTTTATATATATAATAATATAATAAGCTAGGCTTGCTCTAAGTAGAAAGCTATTGCCTTTTCTACCTATAAACCAAAGTATATTAGCCTTAGGGAGGGAAATAAAGAAGCTGTTTATTTAAATATACTTTTTAAAAATATTACTAAGGATCTATCTATTAAGATTCCTATTACTATACCTCTTATTTTAACGGATAATACTACTACTATTAAATTAGTAGAAAATCCGGAATTTTATAAAAGGTCTAAGTATATAAGATTAGCCTATTACTATACTAAAACTAGTATAAGAGAAGGGGAAATTAGAGTTTTTTATATTAAATTAAAAGATAATATAGCTAATATTTTTACGAAGGAATTAAGACCTAGGTTACTCTATAAATTTAAAGACGGTCTATCCTTAATATAAGTTCCTAAGCAATTAAAAGGGGTTTTTAGATATTTCTTATACTTTCTATATCTTTCCCTTACTAGGTTTTTCCTTTTAGGTTTCCTAGAGAAATATTTACTAGGTTTTTATCTATTAAGACTTTCCTAGTAATAATAGGTTTTATCTTATATAAGGTTATCCTATAAATAATTATTATAACTATAGATCTTTCCTACTATAGGTTTTCTATTAGTATATACCTAAGGATTTTCTTTTCCTAAGAAAGAATAGGTTTTTATATATCCTATTAAGGTATAAGAATAGTTTTCCTAAATTAGGTTTTTACCCTATATATATACTACTATAAATAAATTAGCAAAGAGTATATAAATCTACTCTTTAAGGGAAGCTATAAGGAACGGTGTTCCTACTATAAATAAAGTAGCTATAATATACTCTCCCGATTATATAAACTAATAAGTAGTATATTAATTATAGATAAAGTCCTATAATATAGAGTAAGAATCGCTCGTTATTTTACATGTTATTATATATTAAACGGGTTGCTAGTTAGTATATAATCGGGAATCGAAGAAATAGAGCTAGCTTAGAATACTAGCTAAGACCTCTTAAGAATACTAGCACGACCAACCTCCTTTAAACACAAATATTAAAAGAACTAAGACACTTCTTAATATACTTAAGGTATTACTAAATTCCTTAGTCTTAAGGCTATATAGTAGCCTAAATCTAGTCCTAAAAGGTTCTTCTATTTAGCTATAATTATCTATATAAGATAGTATATCCGCTAGTAGATAGATAGAGAATTATTAACTTTAATCCCTCTTCTATATACTAATATATTACTAATAAATTCTATTAAAAACCCTACCTTATACTCCTTCTTCCCCCTTATTATATAGTCTTATATAATTCCTTAATTTCTTAAAATTCCGCTTTTACTTATATACCTTAAGACTTATATACGGTACGCGTCGTAGGAGCTCCCCTACGCTAACTAAGTCGGGCGCCGCTATAGCGGTAGCTATTACTAGTACGCGCGTGCCGGCCGCGCCTATAAGGCGGCGCCTCCTATCCTACTCGCTACGGCGTCGGCTTAAAAGGCCGGCGCGTATAGGTAGGCACGGGGGGCTACTAAGAAGCGCCTTACCGCCGCCGCTACCGCCTACTATAATCTCCGCGCCCTCGAGCGCTAGGGCCTCGTCCCTAAGTAAGTTCCTCTCCTTTAGCTCTTTTACTTCCGCTACTAACTCTCCTAGCACTAAGGATATTACCTCCGTCGCCTTATTAGCGGTCCCCTTAGCCGTGCCCGCCGCTGCCCCCGCCGCTACTATTAGCCGGGCCCCCCCCGCCCCCGGAGCCCTTAGAGTTACCGCTACTGCCGACTAGCTCGCGGGCCTAGAGGGCCGCCTAAGCGCCTTAAAGAGCGCCGCCGCCGCTAATAAGGTAGAGGAGGTTAACGAGGATAAGGATAAGGACGATAATAAGGATAAAGAGTAAGTTTAGGTAGTCTAAGGGCTCCGCCCTAAAATAAACGCTATTTTTATCTCCGCTTATATTATTACGCTTACGTTATTATAACTACTTACTTTACTTTACTTACTTTATAGTCCTAGCCTAAGCTACTATCGGTAGTTTATTAGTCTATTATTCTTATCTACTATTTTAAATAAGGCTTTAAACTTATTAAGGGCTATAGTTCCTATAAACTTATATATAGGTTCCTATATAAGGTCGAGATACCCGCGCTACTTAACGAGGACCTCCTAGCGTTTCCCCTTACTAACCTTTTTCTAGCGCGCGGCCTATATCTCTTTAACCTTAAACTTATCCTCTCCTTTTACCTCGATTATAGGTAGTTAGGCGTCCGCTACTTCTTATCTAAGTAGCGGGTTAAAGAAGGCTTTATAAAAAAGGTCTATATTAATCTTATTATATACCTATAAGAATATACCCTTATATTCCTATTTTACTATTATAAAGAAATAATAGGCATAGGGAGGCTTTATAGAATAAGCTGGTAAAAAGAGGCTCTATAATATAGTCTAAGGGAATAACCCTTAAAAGATAAAGACCTCTACTAAATATCTATATCTTCCTCTAGGAAAAGCGGGTTAGTATAAGCCTATCCCTATAAACAAAAATATATATAAAATGCATAAGTTAATTACGAGCAGAACGGATACCCTATTGCCTATTTTAGCCTAGCGGTTCCGAAGATATCCGCGATACGAGAATAGGTAGGGCATAGAACATTCTAGTTAAATCTACTACTTATATTAGAACCTATAGTCTTACGTTAACCATTACGCTATAATTAGACCACCTACTAAGTTAGGAAGATATACTATAGATAGAGCTTTTTAAGCACTATAGAATATACTAGAAAGCTAACTAATTAGTCTACTAGTAGGCGAGCAATAGTCTATAAAAAACAAAGGATTTCCCTAGGAGTAGTAGATAAAATAAGTAAGTTCGCAAGTATCTTTTGCAACGCTATTCTTTTAATATATTATTTAGCCCCTTATATGCTCGTTATAAATTCCGGACAAAATCCTACCCTATACTCCTTCGACCGATCTTTCCGCTTACGTTATCGATTACCCGATTCTACGCTTATTACTTATACCTTCTTATAATACCCCTATTAAGAGACTATCGAGCTCTATAACCTATAAGCTAATAACCCTTTATACCGTAAACTTTATATATAGCTAGTTAAGCTTCTTTTTTAGCCGTGCTAACCTATAGTTACGGAGGTCTAGCTATACCTTATCTCTTACTATAAACCTATCTACTAGGGCCTTAGTTTTATTAGCGTGCTACTTTTAATCTTATACTATAATAGCTATCGCGGATTAGTAATAATCTATAGTCTCTTATAGCTTTTATATAAACGTAGAGGCGCGGCCCTTTAATAACGTATTACTATATTACTTTACTACTATATCTATAGTAAAGGAAACTAATAAAGGTAGTTTAAAGCTATACGTTATAAAGAAAGGGGCTATTTTAATAAAGGTATATAGTTTACTATTTAACGTAAGTTAGGCCGCGGGGAGCTACCGGTCTTAGTCTACTTAGTTATAGGCTATAATAGCCTAAAGGTAAGCCTACGCCTCCTAGTTAACCTTCTTAGGCCCTCTATTAGTTTATAGGTAATATACCGTGCTAAGTAGCTATATAATTTAAAGTAGCTAGTATAGGTACTACTAAAAGTAGCTAGTTTAATTTAATCCCTTATTACTTATAATAAAAGCTAGCTAGCTATATAAGCGGGCTTAGTACTATAAGAAGCGCTCTATATAAGACTTTATATTTATAGATAGTATTAGCTTTAATACTATAGACTTACTAAGTCGGTCCTTAATTACCTATATATAGTAGTTACCGCCCTCTATAAGTAGGAGGTCCGTTATAAAGTCTATTTATATATATATATAAAACCGGTTAAGTACTAAAAGCTACTTAAGTAGCCTCTTAAGCTATGCCCTTTAAATCTTAGTATAGCTATAGATATCGTAGTTATAAAGGAAGCGGCGAATATAGTACTATAGGAGGGGCTAGTAGAAATCCCTTATAAGGCCTACTACTATACCCTACTAACCTAGGTAGCCTACGATACTAAAGTTATAAACGAGCTAGACTAGCTTCCCTTAAAGCTCGTTCTATTTATCTAGCTCTAGCGGTCTATCCTTCTCCCTAGCTTTTATAGTATATAGCGCGCCCGGTACTTATAGTCTCCCTTATTAATATAGATGCCCTTATAGGTTAATATAATAGTCGGCTACTTATACCTTTAGCTTTAGCTTTAGATCGAGGCGTTAAGCGCTAGACTTAACGGCGCGGCGTACGCTCTTATAGGTACGGTCTAAAGATAATATCCTATCCTATAAGCGTTAAAGGACCTTATCTTAGAATACCTATACTATACGCGCTCCTAGGCCGGTCTATCCCTCCTCGCTAGGCTAAGGTAAAGGTATAAGGGAAGGCTTATCTATTAGCACCGCGCTTTCTTTTACTAAGGAAGCTCCTATATAAGTCTATAGCGCTTCTTATAGGATAAGCTATAGATCCTAGGCCTTAATATCCGCTCCTATTAGCCGGTCTTAATCCTTCTAGGAAAGTATATCTAGGACTATAAAGTCCTGCCCTAGCTAGTACTTAATTAAGAAGTTAAAGTATAAGAGATACTCCGCTTAGTAGGCTTACCGCTCTAAGAGGTACTAGCGGGTTATAAAGTACTTAAGGTTCCTATAGTCTATAAGAACCTTAAAGCTCTTATAGCTCTAAAGCTTTACTTACTATTACTTAAGGTAGCTAATAATTACTAGTATCTCCTTATTATAAATAGCGTAATTCCGCTCCGCTAAGGTTAGCTTATAGGAGTAGAACGCTATTAGTTACTTTTACCTATCTACCTCTTAAGAGAGCGTTCCTTTAAGTGCCTAGCCGCTATAGTCCGCTTTAACTAATATAGACTAGTCGAAGTCCTACTAAAGTAGTACTAAGGCTTACGAGAATAGGTTCTTAAGAGTATAGAACGCTCCTTCTTATATAGGCCCTTAATAAAAGGCGGTCTACTTCTTAGTAATCTCGTTTAAGGGTATTATAATATAAGAAAAGCCCTTAATAAATATCCTATAATAGTTCGCGAACCTAAGGAAGCTTTATATACTTATTTATATAGTTAGGGCCGCTTAGTCCTAAATCGCTTAGATCTTTATAGGATCTGCCTATATACCTATACCTAGATAAATAATAAAGCCTAGGTACTTAACCCTCTTAACCCTAAATTTATACGTATCTAAGTTAAGGTAAAGCCTATAAAGTTAAAAGCGCTTTAAGACCTTTTATACTTTCCTTATATAGTCCTTATAGGAGCCGCTTATATAGATAAGAATATTATCTATATATATAAAGGCGAACTTATTAAGGAAGTCTTAAAGCACGTTATTAATATAACGCTAGAAGGTAGTAGGCGCTCTTAAGAGGCTAAAGGGCGTTATAAGCTACTTAAATAAGCTATAGTATATATAGAACGCTATCTTCTACTTATTACCCTTTAAGATCTATACCTTATAAAACGCTTATTTTATATCTAGCTTTATAAACTACTTTGCTTTTAAGAGGTTATAGAGTATATCCGAGATTAAAGGTAAAGGGTAGCGGTTTAGCCTTATAATTATATTTAGAGCCCTATAGTTATAATAGAACTATATCCCGCCCCTTAGTTTATATATAAATAGGACTAGCGCTCCTACCTTAGAGCTACTTACTTAAATAAAACCCTTATCTAAGAGGTCCCTTAACGTCTTCTTTAATACTAATAGCTCTATATATAATATACTATATAACGGTCTAAATAGTATAAGTAGTTCCTACCCTTTCTTATCGGTATAAAGTATAATCCTATAGTTTACCCCTAGCTTATATAAGTTAAGCTTATCCGCTTCCTAGGACTTAAATAGTAGTAGGAGGTCGTAAAAGCGCTTTAGTATTTACTACTATAGCTTAGAGGGCGACTTTAGCTTCTTTATTTAAAGGGCCTTATCGATATCCGCTAAGCTAACTACGTAGACCGCTACGTTAGCTGCTACTTAGCCTTCCTTCCGCTTTACCTATTATATAGTTCCTATAAAGATAGAGGTAAGGACTTTTTAGGCCGAGTATAAAGCTTATATACTTAGTCTAACGCTTATAGAACTATCGTTATAATAGACCTACTATTATATAGGCTTAAACTATAGCTTCTTTTAGTATAAAACTAAGTATAACTCTATATATAATAACTAAGGTTTCCTAAAGATTAAGGGAAACTTTAGTTAAGGGATTATATAGGCTATAATAAGCTTATAGTAACCGTCGACCTCTATAGCTAGCTATATAATGCCCTTAATTACTATATATTCTATCGCGCTTAAAGCGACCTTTACTTACCTTAGGGCGATCTTCTCTACTAATACCTATATCTCTCGCGTAAGCGCCTTATTAACTATAGCGTAGTACTAGTAGCCCTTATTTATAAGAGCGGCGACGGGTAAGGAGTTATTAATTATGACCTATATTAAAATAAGCTCCTCTTCTATATAGGCGGATAATTCCTCCTTCTCCTTTACTAGTACTAGTAATTAGGGCTCTAAAGCCTATCTTTATTCTAGAGCTACTCTTTTTCCTTTAAGCCTAAGGGCGCGGAGTCCTCTTCGTCGTCTAAGGTAAGGAGCGGTTCTATCTTCGCCGCTCGAACTACTATAGGCCGTTTAGCTAAAAGGAAGGGTTATTTTAATATAAAGTATATAGACGCGCTATAATATAGGCAGCGGCCGTTAGCTTTCTTTTTCCCGATTTCCTTACTTATTACTTACTTCGCCTGCTACTTAAAGTATAAGGTAGTATAAAGGGTATCTAATAATAACTTCCTACCCTATTTAGCTCGGTCTATATAAGTAGCCGATATTAAGGTATCCTTATTAGTATTAGTAGTTAGCTATTCCTCTTATAAAGGGGCGGTAATCCTATTACCGCTATATAGTATATACTTATAAAGCTTTTAAAAATATAGCGTTTACTTATAGCCCTATACTACCTTTATTAACCGGCTTATATACTCGCTATAGGTAGTAGGTATAATTATAGGGATAAGTAGCTCTTATAAAGCTAGCGTAATTAAGTTTTATAGCTACGTAAGCTTTACGCTATCTTCCTATACTATAGTTCCTACCGCTTATAAGAGCGTCTCTTTAAAGTTAGGGAGGAATTCGCTAAAGGTTTACCCGTCCCTCTACCTAAGGGTCTATAGCCTATCCTAAGCCTTCTCCCGCTCTTATACGTTGCCGAACGTATATATAAGGTATTAGAAGAAGTCCTATAGGTCGCGTTTACCCCTAGGGCCGCCCTTATCCTAGAATCTAGAGATCCGCTATATCTAGGGCTCTAGTAGCGTATAAAAGAGCGAATACTATACTATATCGCAATAGCCGTTTAGGCCCTATTTCTTATTTATTATAAACTTTATCTATAGCCGGCTAAGGAAAAAGTAAAAGGACTTAGGCTTACTATCCTAAGTTAGCTAAGGAAGCGGCTTTTATATTAGTAGTACCGCCGCTATAACTAGTATTACGGAGGTCGTAGGGGTTAACGCTAGTCTTATAGACGGCTCCCTTAGTATAGCGAGAACCTTATTCTTCTCGCTAGCCGTCGCGCTTTTAATTACTTCTAAGATAGCTACGATACTTCCTATCCGCTTAAGGGGTAGCGGGGTGCTCCTTTAAGGAAGCGGCACCCTTTTTAAGGAGATATTTATTAGATCTATTAGTTAATAGCTTATATTATTATAGAGTAAGTAAAGGCGTATATATAGGTGCTATCTATAGGATAATATTAATAAGCTATATAGAGCTCTTTTATATATAGCTAGCCTATATATATAAGTATAAGGTCCGGCCCTCTATATATAACTTATATAGCTTAGGCTATAGCTTAAGCCTATAACCTATAATAGTTAAAGACTCTTATAGTTATCGATCCTTTACGATATTAATAGGGGAGATAAAATAACTACCTATAGCTATTATAAATAGCTTTTAACTTACTCTCGATCCCTCCTATATTAGTAAAATATAAGAGACTATAGCGTTACTAGATAGATAGTTTTACTATTACGGGCTCGACTAGAAGCTAGTATAATAAGGGTTATATAGACGTTAAGGTCCTAGGTATAAAATAGGCTAATCGAGGCCGCGGATTTATTACTTAATATATTAAGAGAGATTAAAAGTAGTATAATATAAGAGGACGAGGAGGAACCTTTATACCTAAAGGATTAAGCGCTAAGGGCCTTAATAAGTATAGATAGCTTAACTTCTTTAACTTAACGCTATTAATTTAATCTATAGATAAAGTAGTTTAACTTTATAGGCAAAATAATAAGTAAGCTATTAATATAACCTAATATAACTACGAAATTAATAAAATTAAATTAATAACTACCTTAGGTTATTCTTTTAGGCTTAGAAGTTATTACGGTACTAAGTTTAAACGATACTAAGCCTTATACGTCTTAGATCCTAGAGGCCTCTATAGCTATAGCGGATATAAAACTATTATTATTAGCTAGCCCGCAGAAGATAGGTAGACTTATTATTAAAGTTATAAATAGTAAAAAGCTAGATAAATAATAGTATAAAACCCTAAGTAATAAAGAATATTAAGTGCTAACTAGATATCTTAAGGTCTTTAGTAGCTTTATTTTATTCTATCTACTTATATAGGATTCTAAGAGGTAATATCTAATATAACGTTAGTTACCTTAGAACTACTTAAGTAATAATAATCTAAGCTTTTTATTTTTCTTTAATAAGATTAAAGGTATAATTTATAATATCGCGCGATCTTTACTTATTTCTACTATAATAATAAATATATATAGAGTAGTTAGTTATTTCGGTCTTTTTTATTATAGAATCTTCCTTAAATATTAATAGAATAATAGAGTATATTACTATAGTTTTAATATATTTCTTAGGAGATATTAATATATAACTATTAATTACCGAATAATCTTTTCTTTACTAAAATTATAACCTTAAAGGAACTTTCCCTTATATATAGCTATATATAGTTATATAACTAATCTTATATAGTATAGGTTTATTAGCAATATATAGGTAATACTTTATAGGTAATACCTTAAGGAATAAAAGGACTTTCTATATACCTTTAGTCCCTTAGCTCCTCCCCTTACCTTTTATAAGGCCCCTTATTATTAGTCGCTACTACCCCCTCTTACCTATAATTCTTAGCCCTCTTAACTACCCGCCGCCTTACTAATAAGAGACTTAATAGGTCGCTTAGTACTAGCTTCTCCGCGCCCTACTATAAGATATAGATCTTATCTAATACTTATAAAAGGGGGTATAAGAGCACTTTAGTCGCTAGCTCCTATATATTATTTAGAAATATAATAATATAGCCCTTAACGTGCCTTAGGTATCTTACGGCCTACTTTTAGCCGCCTAGAATACTATACCTTATAATAAACCTATAATATAAGTTTAGCGAGACGAGCTTTTCTTTAACTAGCGTAAGTCCCTTAAGTTTATTAGGGAATATATACTTATAGCTAAGGCGACTATAAAGGTAGACGGCCGGCGATAGACTCCTACGCGCTAGGTATTAGCTATACTTAGCGTATACTAATATAGACTTACCTTTAAGAAAGTAGCTCTAGTATAAAAATAGTAAGCGGCCTCCTTTTAAGATATAGCTTAATAGCTATTAATCCTATATAATCTCCCTTAGCTCCTCTCTTATACGCTTATAGTAGTATAGTATATATATCTATATCGGTAATATACTTATATTATAAAACGCCTAGTAAAAGTCTTATACTATTAATACCTTCCTCTTAAGCGATATTAGCGTATACTATATTTAATCGTTAGATAATCTCTCTTTTATAATATAGTCTTCCTTTAAAAAGCCTAGTATACTTACTAGGTCCTTAGCCTATAGCTCTTATCTCCTCTACCTTTTAATTTTACTTTAAACTTATTTTATTAGGCGCTCGTTCTAGCTATAAAGACGGGCTCTCTTTTCCCGCCTCCTAAGCTACCTCTATCTACTCGGCTTAGCGTCTACTCGCCTTACCGCGCTATCGTCTATACCCCGATCTAGTACTCCCTTTACCCGCTAACTCTATCCCCGATAGCGCTTAAGTAAACCTTATATAATCGATACTATTAATTGCTCCCTTTATCTTAGGTTTTTAAATACTAGCTCCTTAAGCTAAATAGGTCGAAGTATCGCTCCTTTTTTCGAACGAACTCTTAGTATATTACTAGCCGCTACTATATCGCCCTACTTTAGACGATAAGGGCCTATAGCCCTTAAGCCTCTATATTCTCTACGCGATAAGGGCCTTAGAATCTAACTACTAGCCCTAATATAAGTAACCGCCTTACTTAGCTTTACTATAAGACTATCTACTATACTACTACTACCTCGATATTAAGTACTATAAATAGATAATATACTATAAAGCTTTAGCTCTAGAGCTCCTTTTCTTAGATAATCTCGCTTACTAATAATACTACTTCTTTTAAGTAAGAAACTTCTTAGATTACTTCCCTTATTACTATAGTATTTCTTTCTCTATAGTACTTTCCTACTATACGTATAATATAATAATAATCTTCTATATTACCCTATTACCCTGCCTATATATATCTATACTCCTAGTCTTAGCTAGCTTATATATATAACTTATTAGCCTAACTTTATTAAAAGCCGCCCTTTTATCGCCGTGCTCTCTCCCGCCCGCTCTAATAGATCCCCGATAACCGCTATACTAAGAAGAATACTATTATATAGTTCCCTTTCCCTTTAATATAGACCTCTAGTATATATATAAGTATTAGTGCTAACCGCTTACCCTATACTCTAAAGTATACTCCTTAGCCCTTTAAATACTATCTTTCTTACCTTACTTATTAGTTCTTAAATAGTATTTATAAGTCCGCCTTAGTATATAATATACTTATAGTATTAAGGTCTATTTAGACTAAACCGTTATACTAATTAAGGCTATTAATACTAAGAAGCTAGCTAGATTCCTTCTCTTAGATCGACCTTAGATATCTAACTTTACTATATCTTAATAGTAAACTTAATATAGCTCTTACTTAGCTATATATAAACCTATTTAACTACTAATAACCTTTTAAAAAGGATTCTTATAATATTACTATAATCTCTTTCCTTCTTTTAATCTAATTCGCCGCTACTATCTACTTTATAAAACGATAATACTAAAGGATATAACTAAACTTTCTTTTTCTTTTATAGACTTATACTTAATACCTATTATTCGCCGACCTCTAACTTCCTATAGTATAACTATTACCCTACTTAACTTCTAACCTTTAGCTACTAATATTACTTACGATTATTAAGCTAAATAGTTAAGGCTCTTTCGAAATCTTTCTTAGCTAATTCCTATATACTACCGCGTCCGATCTATTATATATTAAAAGGGAGTATTTACTAACTACTATTAAGTCTCCCTTACCCTAGCCGCGAACCCTCTTTTAACTAGTAAGAAAACCTGCCTTATAAGATACCTACCTCTACTTTACGTAACCCCTCCTCCTTTATACTTCTACGCTAACTATATCTACTATATCCTTACGATATCGACCCTCTAGCTAAATATCGATGCCTTATCCTCCTTAGTCCTTATAGTAACCTCTTAATAGCTAGAAAAATACTAGCGCTAATATATCTATAATAGCCTTTATCTAGCCTAGCTACCTATCTAGGTTCGCCTACTAAAATAAGCATTATATTAATAGGCTTAATATAGAAACCCTAGTAAGGGTCTTCCTTTTAATACCCTTATAGCTATTAACTCTAAAGTATACGGTAATCTAGTTAAATACTAACGATCTATTAACCTATATCTTCTTTAGCCTTAATATTTCTATATATAACTAATAAATAATCCCCTTTAAATAGACCGAGTAATAGTTTTTTATAGTTAGTTATATTTATCCCTTTACCTTAATATAGGAAATCGAGCGCCGTAATAGCTTAGAGTTAGATAATAATAATATTATAGAATATACTATCCTTATACTTATTATCCGCGATTATAGCTACTAGCTATAGGTCTATACCCCTAACCTTTCTATTACTACTACCCTCCCTAATAATTACTATAGAGTTATCCCTTATACCCTTAGCTTAGCGGATACCTTCCTAACGATATAACCTATTATCTCCTTTATAGGACTAGTTATTAGTTCTAGCCGCGACCTTCTATATAGAAACTTAGCTATAGCCCTTAGCAATACTTAGCTAAGGTATTATAGCTTTATCTAGCCCTCGGCCTTTATTTATCCTATAATTCCTAGTAAAATACCCTATAAGGGCTTTTATCCCTTTTAAGTTTTCGTTATCTTCCCTATTTACGCTAATCCTTAGACCTCCCTATATAAGAGGATAACTAAGAGGCCCGATAGCTAGTTCTAGCTAAACGCTCTCCTTACTTATATAGGTAAAATTGCCGGCTTACTAGATTACTATATTATAGCGTATACCCTAGCCTTTAAGTAAGACTATATCTTCTTTATTATCCTTAATATATAGACCTTCCTCGATAGGGCTATATCTAACTAAGCTTCTTCTATAATATAACTACTACCGACGATACCTAAGTACTTAGTCGGAAATCCCTTTAACTATACTAATACGTTAGCTAAGTTTACCTCTCTTAAAAAAAACTAAGGCCGCCTTAGGCCGCGTCCCCTCTATACCGCCTATATCTAGGTCGGTCGATCCTATTATAATAATATTAAGCCTATTATTACCCGACTCTAACTAGACCCTAACTAAGAGATAGCGACTTTTTCTAGAAACATCTACTATAATTATAAGCGGCGATAGTTATAGCTCTACTAAATCTTTTCTTTCTTAGGAGGATCCTAAAGAGTTAAAGATAGATATTAAGCTAGTAAATTACTTAGATATATCTATCTCTAACTCTATTATACTATTTATATCGATCTCGTCCTAACTAAGCCGCGCTTAATATCCGCCTAAGAATATTCTATAATCTAGTTAATATAAAAATATAATATAACTAAGAATAAGTTTTATTATCCTTAAACTTAAATATAAGAGACTTAAATAGGGTATTTCCTTCTCTTTTTATTCCCCTTTTTATATATATAACTAAACTTCCTTAATATACTCCTTACTTAGTAAGTTAAAACCTA
This sequence comes from Hirsutella rhossiliensis, assembly GCF_020360975.1. Lineage (NCBI taxonomy): Eukaryota > Fungi > Ascomycota > Sordariomycetes > Hypocreales > Ophiocordycipitaceae > Hirsutella > Hirsutella rhossiliensis. Next base: position 372,396 of record NW_025408671.1, on the reverse strand, counting down.
TAAGTTCTAGTACCTATAAATCCTATAAGCCTTTTACTTACTTAGACCTATATTACTTACTTATATCTATCTTCTTAACCTACCTTCTCCTTATACCCTTTACGCTTTTATAAAGTAAATCTCCCTATAGCGGTCTAGGCCGCCTCTTTAATACTTAGTCTTAATTTTACTTATATAATACCTTTATCTCTCGCCGCCTTTAGACCTTGCTTCTCCTATCCCTTCTCCTATCGCTTACTTCGTTCTAAAAGGCCTCTTTACGCGAGCCGCGGCTAGCGAGCCTTCCCCTCGTCTTATCTATTAGCTATATTAAGGCTGCCTTACTATTAGTTACTATCTAAAACCTTTTTAGGAGGCAGAAGTAGTTATAATCGCTAAGCTAGGATATAGAGATCTATTTATACCCCGCGCCTAGCGCCCTATCTCCCTTTTATCTTATCTTAGTAAGGGCCTCGAGCGGCTTATTATACGGCGTCTAGCGTAAGGCTTAATTTACTTTAGCGTACTATACCTATAATAAGCTAGCGCGCTCCTAAAGAGGTCGGCTATAGATCTCGTAGCTGCCTTAGTTTACGATATCGAGGAGGCATTCGCCTAGAAGTAAGTTATAACCCTAGTAACCTTAGATATATAAAGCGCCTTCGATATAGTTCTCTATAATAGATTAGTCCTCTGCTTATAAGAATAAGGATAGCTATCGAACCTCGCGCGCTAGGCCGGCTCGTTTATATAAGATAGATCGGCACGTATCCGCTATTAAGATATTATAACGGATTTATCGCCCCTCTAGTATAGTCTACTATAGGGGTCGCCTATCTCGCCGATCCTCTTCCTATTATATATAGAGCCGATATATCGCCTAGGTTACTTTTAAGGACGCTTCGGCTACGCGGATAATACTACTATTCTATACGTTAGTAATAGCCTTAATAAAACGTCCGCTAAAGCGTCTTACTATATACGTAAGCTTTTTTTATAGGGCGCCGCTAATAGGATCTCTTTCGACCTTAATAAGATAAAAGTAATATACTTCTCTTAAACGAAGCCTAAGATAGCGCCGCCGGTGCTCTACGGCGAGTTTAAGAAATAGCCGGATCGAGCGATACGTTAGCTCGGCGTTTAGCTCGATAGCTCTCTCTCTTTTAAGATATACGTCGAGAAATAGATAGCTAAGGCGTAAGCTATTATATTTTACCTTAAGAGACTAACGAACACTAAATATAGCCTTCTACTAAGTACTATATAACGAGCCGTCTATACTTACGTTATCCCCGTGCTACTATACGCGGCGGAGGCCTAGTACCTTAGTCTAATATCCCTATGCTAGACGAAGCCCCCTAAGGAGGGGCCGTTAGGGATTAGTAACCTCGTTAAGGAGATAAGCAAGGCACTCTACTTATCTCTTTAGGCTATTCTACTAGTATAGAGGACGATACTAACGAACGTGCTATATAAGGAGGCAGGAATACTGCCCGTTCCTTTACTCCTCGAAGGGCGTCGGATAGCCTTTACTACGCGTCTTAAAGCTCTTAATAAAGCTTATCCGCTCGCGAGGCGAACGTCGCTACTAGAAGCTCCTATCGTAATCGTAAATAAACTAATTAAGCTAAAGTACTAAAAACCGCTATAGCCCTTCTAAATAAAGCTACGGTATACCGATAGAATGCTATCGAGCTACCTAAGACCTCTTTTACTATAACGTAGATTTACCGGTAAGCCGACTAAGCCTCTATAGACTATATTAAAAAATAAGACGGCGAAGAAATTTCGTGCTTAGCTCTAAGTACTATCGCCCCGAACTCTTATCGTCTACTCCGACGGGTCTCGTTCTAAGGAAGGCTACGTCGGATACGGCTATACTATTTACCGGGACGAATCTACCGTCTTAAGCGGCAAGGGCCGTCTTAGACTAGCGGAGGTCTTTAACGCTAAGGCGAGAGGTACGCTAGAGGGATTAAAGGTTATATTAAGCCTCTTAGATAGTAAATATATCTTTATCTATCTTAATAACCTCGCGACCGTAACGTGCTTATAAGGCACGCCGAGCGACTCCTTATAAGAGGTCTTTCTTAAGTTTTAATCTTTAGCGCGAGAATATAAAGCTATCGAGGTCTACTAGATCCCCGGCTATACTAATATCCTAGGTAATAAAGAGGCCGATACTTTAGTAAAGGCGGGATTATCTTTACTAGAATCCGCTAATAGCGAACTAACGCTAGTATATCTATAAAAGATTGCCTAACTATAGTAGAAAGAGGCTTTTAGTGCCTAGTAGGAAACCTTTACGCCGGTATAAAATAGAGAGTCTAAAAGCTATAAGTAGCTGCCCGCTAGAATTATCGCTTTCTCGGCCCTTACTTTATTATCTACTTATAGTAAGAACCTACTATAGGGATTTTACTAATTACTACGAAAGGTTTAGTTACGATAATACATAACTAAGTTAAATATCTAAAGCTACTATATATAGAGTAAATATAGCCCGGCCGGCAGCGGCCGGCGGTATTACTATTACTATATAAAGCTATATATTAAATGTCTTAGTAATAAACTAAAGAAATAAGGTTATAAAGAGGAAGAAAAAGGGAGATAAGAAGTAGAGTATTATAAGAATATACCCTTATATTCCTATTTTACTATTATAAAGAAATAATAGGCATAGGGATGCTCTATAAAATAAGCTAGTAAAAAGAGGCTCTATAATATAGTCTAAGGGAATAACCCTTAAAGACAAAGACCTCTACTAGATATCTATACCTTCCTTTAGGAAAAGCGGGTTAAGATAAGCCTATCCTAATAAAATAAAATATGCATAAAATGCATAAATTAATTACGAGCAGAACGGATACCTTATTGCCTATTTTAGCCTAGCGGTTCCAAAGATATCCGCGATACGAGAATAGGTAGGGCATAGAACATTCTAGTTAAATCTACTACTTATGCTAGAACCCATAGTCTTACGTTAACTATCACGTTATAATTAGACCACCTATTAAGTTAGGAAGACATGCTATAGATAGAGCTTTTTAAGCACTATAGAATATGCTAGAAAGCTAACTAATTAGTCTACTAGTAGGCGAGCAATAGTCTATAAAAAACGAAGGATTTCCCTAGGGGTAGTAGATAGAATAAGTAAGTTTATAAGTATCCTTTATAACGCTATTCTTTTAATATATTATTCAGCCCCTTATATGCTCGTTATAAATTCCGGACGAAATCCTACCCTATACTCCTTCGACCGATCTTTCCGCTTACGTTATTAATTACCCGATTCTACGCTTATTGCTTATACCTTCTTATAAGTATAAAGAATAAAAGCCCTAAGAAGTAGCTATAAAGATCTATAATACTATAGATCGCTTATTATATAATTTATATCGTTGTCTTTACTCTCTGCCTTTACTTAGGGATACGTTTATTAGCCTAAGCTTAAGCCCTCTATCGCTATAGTTAAAACGGTTATATAGGCTAATACTTATAGCCTTAGTACTAAGTCTACTAAGGCTACGGAGGCTAATACGGAGGCTAGGGCCGCTGCGTTTCTAGAGGTAGCCCTATCTTAGGAGGCTATTACGTTAGCTAGGGCTTCTAGCCGCTAAACTGCCCCTACTAAAAGACTTTAACTAAGTTAATCTCTTAAAAGGCATTATAGAACTTACCTAGGTTAGCGGCTACGTAGTCGTTATAGGTAGCGGCCTTTATAGTATACTTCTTATCTAAGCCCTAGACGTCGGGGTTACTAGCTTAGTCGCCGTAAAACGTTATATTAAAGACGAGCTAATTATTAGAAAAGTATAAGTTAATATCGTAGCCGGAGCCGCCGGCGAAGCGAGCTATAGGCTAACCCTACGTCTCGGGGTTATACTAGCCTAAAGCGACGTCGTAAGGGATAGCGGAGCGGGGGAAGAACTAAACGGAAATATACTTTAAGGTCTACTTAGTAGCGTAGACGCCGCCGCGGATAGCGTTAAAGCCGTCGCCGTAGTTTTATATATCGGCCGTTTACTAACTATAGCCGGCGCTACTACCGCTAGCGCTATAGTCGCTATCCTTAAGGTACGTCGACGATAAGGCACCCTTATTAGATATAGTATAGCCTAGCGATATATAGAGGGTAACGGTGCCCTTATCCTATAGGTTAACGCCCTCGATAATATCGATTTTGCCCGACGTAGGCTAGTTAGGGCTAAATATCTAAATAGCGGGCTAGACGCCGTAGGCGGCGTTAGGTATATAGGCAATATCGGCGAGGAAGAAACTATAGGTAAAGGACCGCTACGAGGTAACGCGGACCGACCTATAGCTATTAATAGGGTTAACCGTCTTATAGTCGACGCCTAAGATAATAGTGCCGTTATTAGCCTTACTATAGCTATAGCTACTATTACCCTAGCTATAGCTAATAAGGCCGTCTTACTAGGCCGTAGCCTAGTTAACGTACTTAATAAAGCTATATAATAGGTCGGGCTCTATAAAGAAGTCGAAGGCCTAGAAGAAGTTTTTCCTATTATAGGTAGTATCGAGTAAGTACTAGGACTAAGGCTAAGCCCTAGCCTAGATAGCGCCGGCGGCGAAGAGAAGGCCTCTAAGTACTATAGCGAGATAATAAGCTAATAATTATATTATAGTTTATTTATACGCTATATCTTTCCGGTTTTATTTTCCTCTTAAATCGAAAGGTATAGCTTACCGCGTAAACCGATTAAGGCGATATTAGGCTATAAAGTAAGCAATAAGGGTCGGGGGCTTTAAGTAAGTCGATTAAGAAATAAAGATAAATAGTAAAAAGTAGTATTATTTTTTTATAATTATAAAGTTAAGGTCGTGCGGTAAAGCTACCGGAGCTATATATAAAGAAGTAGCTAGTTAAGAAAGAAGGTAAAACTAACGAGGTTAAATTAAACTAAAGGTTAGCTACGTAGTAAAGAGAGAAGATAGGTAGGAAGAAGAGGTAGTATTTTATTAAAGAAGAAGATTTTAAAATAATAATAAAAGTCCCTTAGAATTAAATAAGAGGTGTCCGCGATAGGAAGATAAAAGGATTAAAATATTTTCTATTCTTCTTTAATAATAAAGGAGGGCGGGCATTATATATTAGGAATAAGGAATAATATTAATAAAAAATAACTAGCTATAGGAAGGATTAAACGGTAAAGATATATAAGACGTCGACGGCGGCTTAACGCTAAAAGAGAAAGAAAGGCTAGGGGGGTAAAGAAAGGAAAGGCTAGTAGGGAGGAGGAGGAAGGATAGAAAGGAAAAGGGGTAGAAGAAAAAGAAGAAGAAGACGGTAGTAAATAGTAAGGTCTTATAGGGGAATATATATATTCTATATAATAAAGGAAGGTAATATCGACGATAGTACCTGCCCTTAGCTAAATAAGCGAATTCTCCGCGTACTTACTATTTTCTTCGGTCTACAATTCTTATCCCTACTTCTTCTTCTCCTCCCTACGCGTATATAATCCCTTCTTACTCCTTATCCGCCTTATCGGAGCCTTCTCCCTAGGTTAGTTGTTAGCTATATGGGCCCGCGCTTTTCGTAGAATTCTAGCGCGTAGTAGTACTTAAATAGCCGCGTCTAGTCGTTAAGAGTAGATTTAAGGGGGGGCTAATTACGGGGCTAAACGGCCGTGCCTAGGCCGCTACTACCCTTAGTAAGAGGATACTTACTATAGGGCCCCGAGGCCCCTAGGGAGGGGTAGTACTTATAAGTACTAAGGCGGACCCTACGCTATACCCTAGGAGGACGGTAAAATAAGGTAGCGCGTCGGTTTAGTAAAGGTCGCTAGTTAGGCGGATAGGCTAAAGTATTAATCCTATTAATTACTAGGTTTAATATAAAGAGTTATAGTAGTCGTGCTTATACTTAATGCTCGGAGCGATAGAAAGTATATATAAAGTACCTCTAAAGGGTCCCCCGCTATATATCGGCTAACCCCGCCCCCTATATTAAAGCTAAGATATAAGATTATAAGGGCTTTTTTTAAGTCTAGATCTTAGAAAGATCCGCGATAACTTTATACTACCTCTCTATTAATTATTTATATATAATTATATACTACTTAGTAGTTTAGCCGAGTACGTATTATACCTACGTATTATACGTAAATATATAGTATTCCCTAAGGCACGAGCCCGCTATCTTTCTCCTTAGCAAAGGCACGTGCTAGCACCCACCCGCTAGAGCACCAGCGTCGCAATGCTACGTAGGCGCCTCCTACCTAGGTAGTAGCACGGCGTCTCTTAGCGTACCGTTCTACGTCTATCGCCCGCAGAGAACTACTTATCCCTACTCTCTTATACACTCTCTCTCCTACTTACTTATTATCACTTACTTACTTACCTACGCACACTTATCACGACCCTACGCGCTAGCGTAGAGACACTAGCGCAGAACCTTACTAGTATCACGTGCCCAAGTAGCGTCACGTGCCTACGTGCGACCTCGTGCTTACCTGAGCGCTGCTAAGGTAACCTCGTGCATATGCATATAAGGGCTAGCTCGGTCGTATAGTCTAGTCTTTCTTTCTTGCTCCTTAGCTTTAAGTCTTCGTTCATAGTGCCAATATATCTTTACGGAGGAAGCCTTTAAAAGTTATCGGCCACGCTAAATTAGACCCTATAAGGAAAAAGGAAGTAGCAACCAAATTACTATAGCACCGTTCCTAGCTTATACCTAATCTAGCCTGCCCTCGCGATATTCGTTGCCGCCCTTAAGTTTAATTATTTTCTGCATATAACGAGGGATTCGTTCGATCTAAGCCTATATCTTCTCTTACGGTAGCTCCTTCTAAGCAAGATCCTAAGCCGTGATAGCCTTAGCTCGGCTCTTTAGCGCGCCCTTCTTTATAGTCGTTCTTTTCATCTATAGCCAAGCTGGCTTAATAGCGTTAAGGTTAGGCGAGTTGCCGCACTAATAAAGCCGTTGAATATCGTGAGAATTATAGAATCGTTGCTAAATATAGTGTTTATAGGCAGGAGCCTTATCTTCTTACACAATCGTCCTAGAAAGCTTAGCCTCGCACTCTTTAGCAAAGGGAAAGAGCTTAGGAAGAAGAATCTTCTTCTAGTAGCGGAACTAGTCGATTCCGCCGTGCTTAGAGCCTCGTGTAAGCTTGCCTGACTTCTAGTTAAATTTCTATCGAGGTTTAGGTCTAGGAAGTTAACGGAGATATAGTCTTCGTAAGCCGTTATTAAGTTCCTACTCCTCTTTTAGTAGGGGTTCGAGTTCTTCGTTTATTATTGCAATAGCTTCATCTGCTGCCTTCTTCTTAGCAGCAGTCTCTAGTGCCCAGCAGTGGCTTAGGCCCTTCTTATTATATAAAAAGCAGCCCTAGAATATGAATTCTAAGGCGCCTTTCTATCTCTCGCGGATATAGCTTCGAGTAAAGCGCTCGTTGGCTTTCCTCTACACACGATAGCCTCCTCGTCGATGTAGCAAGATAACAGAAGTCTCGTCTGACCAAATCACCTTCTTCCAGTCCTCGAGGGTCCAATCTTAGTGTGCAAGACACCAGGCTAGTCGTTCTTTTCGCATCTTCTTCGTTAAGCCTGGCTTCCTCGTAGGCTTCGTCTTCCGGAAGCCTGCTGAGCGGAGGACTCGCTATACAGTCGTTGCTAAGACCGGGTGCCCTGCTAAGCTCAGCTCGCCAGCAATATCAGCGCAGTTTTTTTCCCTTCCGTATCTATCGCGGCGAACCTTCGTAAGAACCTTATCTTAGATTATAGGCTGCTTAGAGGGACGGCCAGAACGAGGGGCATCTTAGAGCCACTCGTCTCGAAGGGTTAAGGGCAGCGTATCTGGCTTAAAGCCGCGTTGAAGAGCTCGTGTATAGATGCATTTAACTGTTCCAAGAGGCACGCCAGTTAAGGCAGTAACTTCAGCAGCCGATTTCCCGCCGCCTCGAAGCACCACAATAAGGGCTCGAGTCGCGATATCTGTTTTTCGCCTTATTGTTGTTGGGAATGTTGAGAAAGGCGGAGGGGCGGCTGCCGTACAAAATCGCGTGCGGGGCACTCTATTTACTTTGCTACTTCCTTTTTCCTTACAGGGTCTAATTTAGCGTGGCCGATAACTTTTGAAGGCTGCCTCTGTATAGCCGTCAAGGCTCGTATGTGCCTGGCCGTAACAACACTCATCGACATCGGTCATCCTCGCCCTTCACCCACTACCGACATTTTCTCCATCCTAGCCCTTCCTAGCCGCTCACGTCCTCCGCCCTAACGTTTCACTAATTCCACACATAAAAAAAGCCGCCGAACAAAGCCCTCGCCATCCTCCACCACCAAGAGCCACACGTCGTTTTCTTGGACCAGACTCCTTGCTCCCTCCCCGCATTCGGTGCCTCTAGATATAGACGAGGGCATTAACGCCGCTTCCGGCGCTATAGGGCGCACCCTATAGTATTAAGCCTAGCCGTGGTTCCTGCCTGCATATTGGTCTATAGCACACGTTAGCCCGTAACAGTTTCGGTTTCAAGATGGGTCGATCCTTATTATAGTGCGGTCCGCGCATGCCACAGTTCAATTCGCGTTAGCAAACAAAACGACTCGACATGGATCAGCTGGCAGACAGACATTAAGCAGACGAGACGAGACTAATAGAAACAGCCTGGAACGTGGCAGACCATAAGTCAGCACCCCTAGCTTCCGGCACCCCCTACTTCCGGCACCTCCCCACATCACCATCGCGTTGACTACCCACTACATCGTGACCGCGTTTTCTCGTGCATCTCTTATTCAATAATTATAAAATAAATATTATTCGAATCAGCGATGCCTCGTCTTTCTAAATATACCGAAAACCAGCTCCAAGAAGCGCTCGAAGCTATTAATAATGGCATACCTTAGCTCTAAGCTAGTCGCAAGTGGGGTATTCCAAGAACAACCCTTCAGACGCGTCTCAAAGGAGCCCTACCTATGAAGGAGGCAAAAGAGGCATCTCAAAGGCTTAGTCGAGAGCAGGAAAAACACCTCTGTAAATGGGTTCTTGCCCAAGCGGCCCTTGGGCTGCCTCCAACGCATTATCAACTCAGGGAATTCGCCGGCCGCATCATCGTGGCTAGTGGAGACCCCCGCCCGCTTGGAAAACACTGGGTTTCGAGCTTTTTAGCCCGAAACCCAGAGATTAGCACGATCAAAGGTAAATCTCTTGATTCTGCCCGTATCAACGGCGCCTCTGTTAGCGGGATCAAGGAATGGTTCCAATTGCTCAAGCTGCCGGCTATACAGGCAATCCCACCGGAATCACGCTTCAATATGGACGAAACAGGCATCCTCGAGGGCCTTGGCTGCAACGGGCTAGTGCTAGGGAGCTCAGAGAAGAAGGAGGCTATCAAGAAGCGGCTTAGATCGCGTTATTGGACTATAATCGTCGAATGCGTCTCTGCAACGGGCTAGGCCTTGACCCCCTTTGTGATCTTTAAGGGCCAGGACCTCCAACAGCAATGGTTCCCTGACGAACTCGATTTTCTAAAGGATTGGGACTTCGTCACTTCCCCAAAGGGCTGGACAAGCGATTCTATCGCCATTCAATGGCTCAAGTAGGTGTTTATCCCCCAAACAAGGCGCCACCCACAGGGGAACGTTCTCCTTATCGTTGATAGCCACGGGAGCTATTAGACCGACGATTTTATGTATGAATGCTTCAAGAATCGCATTTATCTTCTTTTTCTACTAGCACACTCCTCCCACGTCCTCTAACCTCTTAATATCTCGGTTTTCTCGCCGATTAAGGCTGCCTACCGACGTCAACTCGAAAAAATCGTATCTTTCGACGATATAGCGCCAATTGGCAAGGCTACCTTCCTCCAAGCATATTATCGGGCCCGGCAGGCCGGTCTAACCGAAAAGAATATTAAGGGCGGGTGGCGTGGGTCAGGACTATGGCCAGTTAATATGGCAAAGCCCTTGCTAAGCCGGTTCGTCTTGCCGCAGCCGTTAACGCCGTCAACGCCGTCAAAAAGAAAGAATTCTGGTACCCTAGCTATTTACAATGCCCTCAAAACGCCTAAACGATCACAAGAAGTCCGTCGCCTTATTGTGGGGCTAGAAAACCGCGGTTAAGTTGACCGTACGATCCGACTACTCTTTGGCAAGGTTGGCCGCAGCCTTGATGAGCAAAATTGGCAGCTTGCAGCCTCCCAACTTCGAATACAGCAGCTAGAGCATCAATTACATCGTCTACGGCCTCAAAAACAGAAAAAGGTCCCTCAGGACCCTAATGGGCGGTTCGTACAGATTGAATAAGTTATAAAGACGAAGAAACAGCTCGAGCGCACGCTTGAGCCGGCTGCCGCCGCCACAGCCAATCAGAACGCAGGATTTAAAGCTCTTTGCAATAGCTGGCAGCTAGAGTAGCCAGAAACACCAAATTTAATTATCGTGATGTTAAAATGCGGCTTCAATTGCGTTTAGAATGTGCCTGCCTTGGTGCTGCGAAGGGTGCCGGAAGTGGGGGGTGCCGGAAGCTAGGGGTGCTGACTTACTTCAGCTGCAAAAAAAAAGGACGCTAAATACTAGAGAAATTGGCCTTCGAGCAGGCCTATCATGGAATCGTCGGCCAAGGCCGGATAACGAGTGGAAATAACTATGGGGCTCAGGTGGCATAGAGAAATACACTGTAACTGTTGGCTAGTATAGGCACCGCTGTTAGTAGGTCACCTGAAGGATCAAGGGAGGGCCACCTGAAGGATCATTATGAGGCCATGTATCGGGAACCCATAAAGACCTTACGTATGGGGCCAGTTTGGTGCCTATGTAAGTCACCTGAGGGTCCCTCTTACTACGGCATAAATAGGGCCCTATGGCCGATTCTTTCTAGCTAGATCATGCATCTTTATCCCTTCTTGTGCTGCCCCCAGCTCATGAGTACCAGAATAACAGTCCATCGACAGCTCCTTACACATAGCCCAAACTAGTTCCAATGCCTAGCCAGCTCAACCCATGCTAAAGTCAGACGCCACGCTGTTTTGATCTTTGACATAGCCTCCACGCCGGTCGTGCGCGTTGGGCAGCCCTGGTTCGTGCCATGTTGTTATTGTGTGGTTGTTCCCCCTGACTGGGGGCTACGTAGCTGGTCTCTGCTTGCTTTTATTCATAAAGAAGCCAGAACCGAACTCACGACCCCCTAGGGCCGTGTCGGGTTTGCGCGAAGCGCCGCCGGGCTCATAAACTATTGGATAACTATTACGCTACTAGCAAAAGTGTAGGCCAATAATGGCACGTATGCGACACTTTCCTATCTATCTTCCTGACGACTCCTGTTCCAGATGCAAGCCATCCCCGTCGATCCTCATAAGCCTTATAATGTGGCAAAGTAGCGGCGGTATTCTTTCCTCTAGAGTAATGCTAAGTTGGAGGTATAAGAATCATAATATTAACAGGCTTTTAGTTTGAGGTAGAGCTATAGGTGTTAGATGAGATATGAACCGTACGATGTATTAAAGGAGTCATATCTCTCGTCTCGATTCTACAGTTATCCAATGCAACTATTGTTCAAATCATCAAAGTGTATACTTAAACATCAGCACCATCCATCTCCCACGATGCAATTAAACACCATGCAAGTCCTCCTCCTTTCCAGCCTCTCCGGTAGGGCCTTCGCCGCCTCTGGTTCTGGCCACTCGACTCGCTTCTGGGACTGCTGCAAGCCTTCTTGCGCGTGGTCCGGCAAGGCTACCGTCAACAAGCCGGTCCGGACCTGCGACAAGAACGACAGCCCCCTTGGTGACCCAAACATCCAGAGTGGATGCAACGGTGGCACAGCCTTTACGTGCACAAACAACTCCCCGTGGGCCGTCAACGACACCCTCGCATACGGGTTCGCTGCCACCGCCATCACCGGCGGAACCGAGTCTAGCTGGTGCTGTGCATGCTATTCGTACAGACCTCACCTGCCTTCCTCTTTCTCGCACCCAGCTAACTCGCTTCATAAATCAAGGCTCAAGTTCATGTCTAGCACTGTCGCGGGAAAGACTATGGTGGTCCAGTCGACCAGCACGGGGGGCGACCTATCCAACAACCACTTCGACCTCATGATGCCCGGCGGCGGCGTAGGTATATTCGACGGCTGCACGCCCGAGTTTGGCGCCATCCCCGGCGACCGCTACGGTGGCGTGTCGTCGAGGGACCAATGCAATCAGATGCCGGCGAAGCTCAGGGCTGGTTGCTTCTGGCGGTTCGACTGGTTCTCGAATGCGGATAATCCAGACTTTACGTTTGAGCAGGTAAAGTGCCCGTCGGCGCTGACTGCCATTACGGGTTGTGTGAGGAGCGATGACTCGAGGTTCCCGGAGGCACCGTGAAGCTCAATGCACTTAGGCTCCCAGGATACGACACATCAACCGAAAAGTGGCCATTGGAAGGAGGCAAGTAAAAAACATCATTAGTCAAACAGTCATGGCCACATATCGTGTGAACGGAGTATTGAGGTGGGAGCGGTTGACAAGAGTCAAGAAGAGCTGGCAAAGCCGTCTTCGATCAATTGAATGAGATTTATCTAAAGAGAAAGAGCTCAATGACTAGGTGCACTAAGTCGTGCAGCTCTTTATAAGAGCCTCTAATCGTACGCACCCAACTCTCAACCCGTTCGCACCCCGCCCACCTCGACAGTGGATGTAACGCTAATAGCCACTAAAATTTCAGCACAATTTAGTGGCTGACCAGCCTATCGTTCGGTAATCAACCCCCTAAACATTCCTGCGAAGTTCTTCCATAACTTACTTTCCATCGTTAATGACAAGATCTTATATAGAAAGGCCCTTGCAATACTTCGCACTATATGGGAAAACACTCTATCGTTTAGTATATATACATAATAACATGGTTCACCACTATTTAGACAGAATCAAGAGTCATTCGTAGCCCGATCCACTTGGGACGTTCACTCGGTCGCCAGCTAACGCGCGCTCCTGCGGCGGTCCGGCGTCGCCCCGGCCCCCTCGCGCGAGAGAAGTAGGATTTTCGAGTCTTTCAGAGTCTAAAAGTCGGTACTGGAAGGCACGCAGTCTTTTCAGCTGCATGGCGGTTTCCAGTCCCTTCGATGCCGCTCGTGCCATATGCTCCTTATATCGTAGCTTTGCATCCATGACCACTCCCAGCACCTTGGCGTTTTCCTGTGGCCAGATCGTTCTTCCTTTGATAACAAATGGACTTGAGCTAGAGCGCTCGGCCATTCGTGTAAAGTGAATGATGGTCGTCTTGTCGCCCTCGAACATCGCCCCGCTCCGCTTTTCCCACTCTAGGGCACGGTCGATGATAGACTGTATTCCGTCCCGGTTCGACTGCTTATAAGCTTAATATAAAGCTTTATAAGCGATAGAAGATCGATCCTTTACTTTAATAAAAGGACCTTAAAGCTAACTTAAGTACTAATAAGAGTCCTTTAAAGCTCTCCCTTATCCCCGATCCTATTTCTATACTATATAACCCTTTTATATAAGAGGCTTAATATAATATAAAGTATTTATACTATTAACTTCGCTAATAATATAAATATAGTTAGTATTAAACTTAATAAGGCTATTATAGTAATATACTTAAAGGAGGCTTAGAAGGTATATATAAAGTAAGTAACTAAGTTCGCGGTTACTTTTAAACTATTAAAGAGTAAGTTAATATACTTTATATAAAGGAGATAAGTAATAATAACGCTAGTTTACTATAAGTTTAACGTAGTAATATTAGTTTAAAAGGCCCGCTTACTAAGGGTTTAAGTATATTAGAAATTATATTAAAAAGTATACTTAAAATAGCTTTAAGTAAAGATAAAGCGCTAAACTATAGCCCTAACTAAGCTCGCGGCGTCTATATAGGGCTATACCTTACTGCGCGCTAAGGAAGTCTATAGTAAGGTAATCCGGTCCTTAATCTCTTATATTATAGTTATATTTTATAAGATAACGCCTATAGGGGGGAAACTATATAAGATTATATAGGACCTAGTATAAGACTAGTTAGCTTACCTTTAAGTAGTAATAAGCGCCTACTACGCGACCTTAGTTTACTAAGTAAAAGTAAAAGTATAGGTGCCCTTAATTAACCTTTACTTAAACTAAAGAATAATAAATACCTTTTAAAGGTTAAAGGACTTAGGGCTCCTAGGCTAAATTTAACGCGCGTTTAATATAGTCGTAGATATACTTAAAAGGAAGCGATACTAAAGAGAGAGCAGGCCCTTAACGGCGCTATTACTTAGTAGGCCCCCCCTCGCGGAGGAGATAAAAAGGGTCTAAAGCTAGATAGGATCGGATAACCTCTTAGATAAAGCTAAGTCGCTTAAAAGGCTAAATAAGAAATAAGCCGCTTAATAGAACGCTAAGAAAAACGTAATCTAATAATACTAAACTACCTTCTACCTTACTAACTTCCTACTATAGTTTAATAAGGTAATAATACTAAACTATTATAAGGGCCTCCTTAAGTATATTAATATAGTAATTACTTAGATATATATAAGAAAGATTAAGCTTAATAACTTCCTCTTTAACTAATAGGTCCTTAGTATAATCTCGCTAATTTATACCTATAAATAAAGATTAAGATACTATCTATTATACGATAATTAACTACTTATTAACGATAAAGGTAAGGGAGTCCCTTTTAATATAGGCCTAGGATATAAGTAATATAAGAGTAGGCCTTTAAAGGAAAAAAATAATAGCGCCGCTAATATAGTAGTTCCTTTACTTAGGTAAGCTTTATTAGTTTAACCTAGCTTAGAGGCTATATATAGATATACTAGATAATAAGACCGGGGTCGCGCTAAAGATAGAGCGGCCTTAACTAAGACTACCTTAGCTAACTACTTCCCTTATTAAAGCGACCTAAGAAAGGGAGAGGACTTATAATAATAAGACTATAGTATTTACTAAACTAAATCTAAACTAAGTAAAAGCCTTACTACTTAAACTATAAACTAAATAGAACTAATAAGACCTAACTAAGCTAGCCTTAATAGCTATAGAATAAGACCTACTATTAAAAGACTATAACTAAATAAAACCTAACTTAAAACTAAATTAAGATAGAGCTAATAACTAGCCCTTAAACTATAACCCTAGCTTAACTTATTAGTAGTAACGTCCGCCTTACTATTATAATAGGAATAATAAGACCCCCCTAAGGTAGTAAATAGGGTATAAGAAGGAGTAACCTAAGACTTATAAGGAGTATAAGGACTACTATTACTATAAGAAGACTAATAATAGCTAGCTAAGCCTAACCCTAAACCTAAACTAAAGCTAGCTTAAACGGCTAGCTTATAAGATAGAGTAATAACTAAGGTCTATACTAAGGTAAGACCTATACTAATAGCGGCGCGGAGGCGTTTACTACGGCCTATACTATAACTATAAATCTAATTAAGGTTAAGATTAGTAATAATCTTAGCTAAGACTAAACTATAATAGCTATAAAAACGTTACTAAACGAAGTTAAGAGCGTTAGTAGGGTCGCTAGGCGATATAAGATAGGGACGCTTTAAAGTAAGCTCGGCGATAAGAGAACTACTAAGCTATAGCTTAGCGTTAGAGCTAATAAAGGGCGACGAGGTAGAATCCCTTACTAGCTTTAATATAACTATACGTATAAGAATAACAGCGGACTCCTTAGCCTTAGCCTTAAATAAAGCCTTAAATATAATAGCTACTTTACCCTTACCTTTACCCTTACCCTTCCTTTTATTAAAAGGGTTTAGGGCTAGACTAAACCTAGTAAGATTAAAACTATTATCCTTACTATTATAGTTATTGCTTATAATAAAATAAAAATAGTTAGCGAGATCGTTAACTACTATAAGAGTCTTTTAAGTAACTAAGAGTAACTTAGGCTTAACCTAAGCTAAGGTTTTAATAGTATCGCTAAACTTACCTAAGTACTTCTTTAAGGACTTATATATATAGCGGGTATTATCTATAAAATAGGTAAAAGCTAAGGCGAGCGTCTTAATATTCTTAGCGACTATAGCTAGATTAAGGGCTAACTTACTTAACGCGCCTTTACCTTTAGCGGCGGGGGCCTTTTAACTAGCGTAAATATAAGATTTTAAAGTAGCGCGGTAAAGGCGCTTTTATACTAAGCCCTTAATAAGGGAGGAGCTATTAACCTTAAACTAAGCTTAGTAAAAGGTATAAGCGGCCTCCTTACCTTTAAAGGTAATCTAAAATATAAATTAGTACCGAACTTAGACTATACCTTAGCGGGATAAGGTTACTTACTTAATAATAAGACTAGTTAAAGTTAGCGTAAGTAATATATACTTTAGCTTTTATAGCTAGTAAAGTTAGTAAAAAAGTATTAAAAGTAAGACCGACCTAAGATAAGACTAGGACTAATACTTATAGGACTAGTTTTAATAGCTAGTAAAGGACTTATAAGTAGGCTTACTAGTAAGGCGCTTAATATATATAAAATATAGGATAGAGCGCTTTAATCTTACTATAGTAGCGACTTTCTTATAAAAAGGGGGTTTTAAAGGAAGTAAACTACTACTACCTAAGTTAGCTTCTTAGTTAGATATAGCGATATAATAGTAAACGAACTAAATACGGTACTAATAAGACCTAGGGATATAGAAATAATATAAGTAAGAAATCGGGGCCTATAAAGGAGATAATAAATAAAGAGGTAGGAGGAGGTAGGAATAAAACTAAGGGGGGAGGGTAGGTATATATATATATAAGCCGGGCGCGCGTAATTAGTAACTATATTATAAACGGTAAATATAGGCCGCCGCGCACTTAATTAAGAAGTTATATAGCTAAATAAGAACCGATTTTCGATTAATAGAGCTAGCTAACTAAATTTTAATTAGCCGGCCTTACTTAAGAGCGACCTATACTAGTGCCCGGCCTAATAACTAAATATTACCTACCCTACTAACTAATAGACCGATAAGCTAATACGGCCGCGGCTATATAATAGCGACGCGGGAGCTATAAAGAATAAAGGCGCCTATAAGTTAAGCCCTTAAAGAGAGACTACTACCTATAACCCTAGGCCTAGGCTAGTAAGCCCGGGCTATAGCCGCTTAAGATAGTAGCGGCTATAACCTAAGAGGGCTTACGCTAAAATATAAATACGTAGGAGAAGCCTATAATAGCTAGCGTAAATTTCCTATATACTATTACTATAACCTTATTTAAGATAGACCTATATTAAAAGAAGGGATAGTTTTCCCTTAGGTACTTTAGTTTTTCCTTCTTATTTAATATCGAAGTTTTAAATACCTTTAGCTAGGTCCTTAATATAATCTTAATAATAATAATAATAATAATAAAATATATAGTTTCCTTATTATAATTAATTAACCTATAGTATAGTTTAAGTAATATATTTCTTAAGAGCGCTTTAGCTTTTATATTAGTAACTTAAATAAAGTATATAAACTTAGCGGTTTTAGCGTTTTCTTTATTAATATATTTACCTTAAGCGTAAATAAAAAAAGTAGCTTATATATTTACTAATAACTTACTATTAACTTACTATTAACTTTCTAAATAGTAATAAGTAGTACTTACTTAACCTTATTCTTTAATATCCTTAAGTAGCGTTTACTAATTATTAGGTTTCTATATTTAAAGTTTCAGTAGATTTTATACTCTTATTTACTTATTTAGCTAAATATCTTAATATATATATATTAGTATAAGCGTAGTAAAGTATCTATAGTACCCTTATTAGATATTTTAATAAGGTCTAAAAGTCCTTTTATACTAAGAATCTTAGTTTACTTTTTCTTCTTTATATTTAAGCGTTTACTTTTAGTATATTTAGTTTTAAAATACTAAAAGAAAAGGTTTTAGTTATAAAAGTTAGTATAATAATAATTATAAGTTATAGTCTTAAGAGTAGTAAACTTAGTAGCTTTTTACTAAAGTAATATATAGTAATAAGCTCTTATATATTTATTTAGTACTATTACTAATAAGAAGTTAGCTTTATATTTACTATATTAAAAAGCTTCTTTATTCCTTAGTTTATATAAAGATATTTATAAAGCCTATAAAGTTAGCTTTAAAGTTAACTTTTTAGGTAGTATTTAGTTTACTATTAGTTATATTATTCTTAGTACTATCTATAGCTTTATTATATCCTTTAAAGTTATTTATTTAATACTTATACTTAAATCTTATATATTTAGCCTTATAATTTTAGTTATTTAAGCTATTAATTTTAGCGGTTTTTATATACTAGCTTATAATTAGGTTTTTAGTCTTATTAATTATCTTATTATTTATAAGGTTATTAGTTTCTATTATTATCTTATAGCTAGTTATAATAAGCGTTATAATAATAGTTATCTTAATACTTATCTTATATATAACTATCTTTATAATAGTCCTAAGGCTATTTATTATATTAGTCTTACTACTTATAATAGTCCTTATTATTTACTTAGTCTTTATTATTATATTATAATCCTTTACTATTTACTTAGTTAGAATTATTATAATATAGTCCTTAGCTAAAAAGCTAAGTTAAGTAAGCGGTAATAAATCGTTAGTACTTACTAATTTCTTAAATTTACTTATTAATAATAGTTTTCTTAGTAAAAATTAAAGGTAAGCTTATAATTATTATAGTAATAAGTAAATAAAGAGTTTTAATAATCTAATAATTAGTACTTATCCTTAGCTAGTATATAAGGGATACTTTATATTAAATCTATAAAATAAGTAAGAGTTTCTTTAAGTTTTATATAAATACTATATACTTATTTTTATAAACCCTTTAAATACTACTATATTTAGAAGTTAGAAATATTAAATTAGCTTTTTAATAAATATCTTAAGTAAGGCTCGCTATAGCTTTATATATTACTTTTATCGCGAAGCATAGCCTAATTTCGTAGTTCTAGGAGATATCTCTTAGTATAAGGGACCTAGGAAGCTAAAAACACCCGGTATAGAAGAAGGAAGAAGGAGCTAAAAAGAGGTATAGAAAGGAGGGTAGGGGCATAAGGGGAAGCAGAAGTAGCGATAGCTTCCTATAGAGGTAGCGAAAGATAAGCCGGATATACCGGCAACGGCTAGAAAAGAGGGGGAAAACCGGTAAAATGCTCGGTAGTCGAAAGGATATTAGTAGCTTCTTTAAGCAGGATCTTCTTTATTAATTAAGATGCTAGATAGGTATAAAGAGGGGCGTTAGATAGAGGAAAGAAGGACAATTAAGGCAATAAAACAATCACTCCCCTACCTTTATTGCTGCCCCCGTAAGAATTAAATCTCTCTGCCCTACCTATCCGACCCCTTACTTTTAATTTTACCTTCGTGCATTTTTATATACTTCTTATATCTCTCTTCGCGAGAGTTATAAGCCCGGGAGGAATAGTATTCCTATACCTTCCGGCTGCTATAAAAGGCACCTTTCTTATATCCTTTTACCCCTCTTACTAGAAAAGCCGATTTTTAACCGACTTTTCTACCCCCTCTTCCGCGACGATAATAAAAACCGACTCCTCTACCGTCCCTATAGTCCGTAGGACGATTCTTATAAAGCCCTAAGATTAGGATAAGTAGGTAAAGGAGCTATAGGCTCGTTTAGATAGAACTATCTATAATTTAGTCTTCTCTAATAAGCAGGACCCTCTTAAGCCCCCTCTTTATCCTAGAGCAACGGAATTTATAGAGGGAGCGTCCCTCTTTTCCGAGCTAACCTCCGTATAGTAGAGAGCTTTTTCTACTACCTTAGGCGACTACGAGAGTTACCGAAAGGAATACCTTTACGAGACGAAGCTTCTAACTACTGCTCATATAGTAATAACGGAATCTATTAGTACTATAAAGCTAATCTCTCTTCGAGAGGAAGAGACTCCTAGGCAGTAGCTTTTAAAGCTCGAGACCTTAATAGCTCCCTTAAGGGGCTATATAACTAACCGTATTAGGAAGACCTATACGGCCTACCTAGGAGCCTTTTCTGCTAGGAACCTACTAGCTTCTTTATAGCTAGCTAAGTAGGAAGAAATCCTCGAGGAAGCTAACTAATACTTCCTTATAGAAGCTCTTTCCGGCTAGTAGCTATAGGATATATCTCTGCTAATAAAGCCTATTAGTAACGGTTACTCGACTATCTTTCGAGAAGCTAGCCGGGAACTAGACGAAGAAGCTGCTCGAGTATAATAGCAAGCAGTCTTATTCCTTCGTGGCTAGCACTCGACCTAGACGGCTCGACCTACTGCCCCTATAGCTGCTATAGCCCCTCCTACTGCGGCCCCCGCTGCTGCTGCTGCTATGGCTGTTGCCCCTCCGGCTCTACCTCCCTCGAGAGCCTTAACCCCGTCTTTAACGGCTGCCCTAGTCCCGGCCCCGGCTCCGCCTGCTGCTCCGGGCCCGGTCCCGTTAGTTAGTCCGGCCCGACTAGTCCCCTAATAGACCTTTTAGTCCGTTAGTCGAAAAATCAGGGAACTAGTCGAAATCGAACCTCGTTAAAATCAGTAATAAGGGGTAAAAGGGGGAGGTTTTTAAGCAGACCTTCTAGATCGGGACGAGGATTCCTCGAAGAAATAGAATACTAGACGACGAAACGGCTGCCTAGTATATAAATCCCTAGGTTATCGGTTATTATAATACTAGTAGGTCTTCGAGGAAAACCGACCTAAAGGATTTAACCCTTTAAAGAGGCTATAAGAAACGATATAATAGTCTCTTAAGGAGGACCCCTCGTTATAGAAGAAGATAGACGAGATTCGGGTTACTAGGAAATAGTAACTAACGCTGCTACCGTAAATTCGAGGAAAAATCGTTAGTATAGTAAATCTAGCATTCGTCTTCCCTATAGATTAGTAAGACTAACCGTTAGGACCCTCCGATTATCCCCTACGAAAATTAGCTATCTATAACTCTAGTGCTTCCCTCGATATATATAATATACTCTTACGATTCCGGTCCTTTAAGAAGGCACGGAGGGAATATCTTATTACCGGGGAATTAACTATATAGATAGAGGGATACGGAAGGGTGAATTTCACGATAAAATTACCTAATAGATCTATATAAATTCTTCGATAAAAAAGGGTAGCTTTTTACCCTCGATTTTTAACGAGCCTAATTTCCTTCCGCTTTCTTTAAAAGGAAGGAATCTTCTAGTATATAACGTCTAAGGCTACGAGGCTAGTCTAGAAGAATTAGACTATTAGGCCTATCGAGGAAAAATTCGGTTAATTTATTCTCGAATTCTAACCTATTTATAGGAAGGAACTACTCGAGAAGTTAGCTTTCCTTACTAGGAGGAATAGGTCTACTATAAAGGACCCTCTTCCGGCAGCCTAAGGAGACGGCATTCTTTAGTATACACGACTTAGTTACCTAGGCCCCCTAGCTTTATATAAGCTAGGCTAATAATAAGGCGTACGAATAAGGGGCCGAAAGACCGTCGAATGCGAATACTACGGCTAAGGAAAGACTAAGAGACGAATTTCTAGACGAACGCCTTTACGGCCGGACTAGCTATATAAGGAAATCTAGGTCGATTAGACCGACGTCTCTAGGGACTAGGAAAGCTTCGTTAGGGTAATGTTTTTTATAGACGCTTATTTAAGGATGGTTTTCCCCTATTTCTTATAGACCTACCTAAGTAAGTCTAACTAGTCTACCCTCTAGGACTTTATTAACTAGATAAAATCCTACTTTAGCTACGAGGTAAAGAAGATACGGTCTAACGGAGAGCTATTTACGAAGGATATCTTAAATTAGCTTTAAAAAAGGGGCATTTTACCCCTCCCGTTAGCACCGAATACCTAGGCCTAGAACGGAGGGGCAGAAAGATTAAGGGGTGCTATAATAAAAAGGGCCTATACGATAAGACTAGCTATAAGGCTTCTATACGACCTTTAGAGGGAAGTCGTTAAGACCGCCTATTACCTTCGGAACCGGACCCTAAGGACCTAAGGAATAAACTAGAAACCCCCCCTTAAGCTCTTTACGAAGAAGAGGGCCTCGCTAGCCTACCTTCGTGCCTATAGCTATAAGGCATACGTAATAACTACCGATATATAGCTAAAAAGGAAGAAGAAAAGAAAGCTTAATCCTAGAGCCTTTATTAGTTACCTCGTTAGTTATAATTCTACGAATATCTTCCGGATCTAGATTCCTCTTCTATAGAAGGTTATTTCGACTAGGGATATAATTTTCGACGAATCTAGCTTCTTCGATAGAAAGAGGGATTAATAGCCCCTCTTACTCTCTTAACGTTAGCTAATTTAGAAGATTTAAATCCCCCCTTCCTAATAGTCTTAAGAAGAGGTCCTAGACGAGGAGACGGAAGAAGAAACCGACGTTAAAGTAGTCGAGGATAACGCCGACTTCGAAGAAGAGGAAGCTATTAGATTAGATAATCTAGACAAAGAAGGAGACTATAAGAAAGCGGTAGAGCTAGAATACGCCTACCTACCTACGCCTCCTCCTATATAAGAAGAAGATCTAGAAGTAGCTTTTTTAGTTAGTCTTCCCGTTTCGACCCCTAAGGGGGTAGGAAAGGCACCTCTCTTAAAGGATTACCTAGCTGCCTTTTTATCCCTACTTCGTGAAGCAAAGGAAGTTATAGGGCCCGATACGGATACTAAAGAAGACTAACCTCTCCCCTATTTCGATCGTTTTTCCGACTTCTACCTAACGCTAATAAAAGACGGTTCCTACGGAGCGTTTATAGTAGGCCGGCTTTTCAAGCTACTATTAGCAAGGAAGGTATATAAAAGAGAACTCCTTAACCTACTAGCAAACTAGAAGCAGCTAGAGAGATATCCTTTTAAAGACTAGTTTTTCTAGGCCTAGAAAGACTACCTAGCCTTATACGAAGAGATAGGGTCTTTCGAAGAGGTCCTTAAGGAAAAAGCAAGAGGAAAATAGGTCCTTAGCTATAAGTAGGTCTTTATCTATAAGACTAATAAATATAGCTTCCTTTAAAAGTATAAAGCCCGGCTAGTTATCTATAGGAATTAATAGGAAAAGGGGGATCTACCTACTAGGGCAACCACCCTAGCAGGGATGTCCTTTCGGACCCTTATAGCTATAGTAGTAGAATTCGACCTCGAGCTTAATTAGATAGATATAGTTAACGCCTTCGTTAACTGCCCTCTTAAGGAAGAAGAAGTTATCTATATACGACTTCCTCCTAGTTTCTAATAACTAGGAAAGGTTCTACGGCTTAGGAAAGCTCTATATAGACTACGAAGATCACCCCTTCTTTAGCAATAGCATTTAATAGGTTCCCTCGAAGCCCTAGGCTTTAAGAAAGTCCCTTAGGAACCGTGTATAATATAGAAGGGTAAAATCACGGTCTTCTTCTACGTCGACGATATTATCTAGGCTTACCCGAAAGAGGAAGAAGCTACTACTAGGGAGGCTATACGAGGCCTATAATAAAGGTATAAGATAACTAAGCTAGGGGAGCTAAAGTAGTTCCTAGGGATACGAATCCTTAGGAATAGGTCCTAACGGACTATCTAGCTTACCTAGGACGCCTATATTAATTAGGTCGCTTATAAATTCCTCCCTAATTCCCTCGATAAGAAGCTTCCCTCTACGCTATATTAGACGAAGAGCTTTTACCTAATCCGTCCTTTTAAGCTAGGAGTAAGAGAAATACTAATATTAATAGAAGGTAGGCTCCTTGCTTTTTTTAGCTATTTCTACTAGACCGGATATCTCTTTTATAGTCTCCCGGCTAGCTAGGCATAACTAGAATCCTAGCCGTAGGCATTAAGAAGTAGTAGATAGAGCTATCCTTTATCTCTATTTAACGAGATTATATAGTCTACGCCTAGGAGGGTAGGGAAGGAAATAAGCTACCGAAATCTTCCTTTATTCGAGCGATTCGTCCTTTATAGATAATTCCTTAGATAGAAAGAGCTTATAAGGGTATATTATATCCCTTTTTAGAGGAACTATTGCTTAGAGAGCTTCGAAGCAAGCTACTATTACGACTTCTAGTACGGAGGCAGAGCTACTAGCTCTTTTAAAAGCGTTAAAAGAAGCGATTTTCCTTAGCCGGCTACTAATATCTCTACGACTATAAATTCCGACCCTATTAGCTATAGAATACGATAATACGCAGACTATATAAATTTTTACGGAAAATAGTAAGTTATTAACCCGGCTATAGTATATCGATATTTACTAGTATTAGTTACGCTAAGAGGTCTAAAGGGGACTTATTCCCGTCCGTTAAGTTCTAATAGTATTAATAAAAGCCGACGGTCTTATAAAGCCCCTACTAAAGTAGAAGCTAGCTATCTTTTTATAGTAAATTAGGCTAGAAGACGTTCGAGAGAAGCTATCCTTAGAAGCCCGCCTTAAGAGTCTATAAGAGGAGCTAATAGCACGTAGGAGGAAGGAGACGTCTATAGCTAAAGAGAGGAATTAGGACTTATCCTAGAGGAGGGCCCCTAGCTTAATTAGGACTTATTCTTCTTAAGGCCCCCTTTTAGGGACTTATCCTTAGAGAAGCCCCCTTTCTTATAGGACTTAATTTCCTCCTTAAGGCCCTTTTCTTAAGTAGGTCTAAAAGAGCCTAGGGCTAAAACCCGGATTTCTTAAGTAGGGGATAAGTATAGACTAAGACCTCCTCTATACGCTTACCGGCCTAGGTATTTAGCTTTACCCTTTCTATAAGGGCAGGCTATAGCTAAGGGGGTATGTCGCGAAGCGTAGCCTAATTTCGTAGTTCTTAGAGATATCCCTTAGCACGAGGGACCTAGGAAGCTAAAAAACAGGTTTTAAGGAAGGAGCTAAAAGGAGGTATAGAGAGGAGGGTAGGGGTAAGAGGGGAAGTAGAAGTAGCGATAGCTTCCTATAGAGGTAGCGAGAGATAAGACGGATGTGCCGGCAACGGCTAGAAAGGAGGGGAAAAACCGGCAAAAAGCTCGGTAGTCGAAAGGACATTAGTAGCTTCTTTAAGTAGGATCTTCTTTATTAATTAAGATGCTAAATAGATATAAAGAGGGTCGTTAGATAGAGGAAAGAAGGATAATTAAGGCAATATAATAATTAATCCCCTGCCGTAATTGCTGCTCCCGTAAGAATTAAATCTCTCTGCCCTACCTATCCGACCCCTTACTTCTAATTTCACCTTTATATATTTTTATAAACTTCTCGTATCTCTCTTCGCGAGACTTATAGCTTTAAAGCTTTACTTACTATTACTTAAAGTAGTTTATAATTATTAATAGGTCTTTATTATAAATAATATAATTCCGCTTTACTAAGGTTAGCTTATAAGAGTAAAATACTATTAGTTACTTTTATATATTTACTTTTTAAGAAAGTATCTTTTTAAGCGCTAAGCTATTATAGTTTACTTTAGTTAATATAAACTAATTAAAGTCTTATTAAAGTAGTATTAAGGCTTATAAGAATAAGTCCTTAAGTATAAAAAACGCTCCTTTTTATATAAGCTCTTAATAAAAAGCAGTCTTTTTCTTAGTAATCTTATTTAAGGGTATTATAATATAAGAAAAGCCCTTAATAAATATCTTATAATAGTTTATAAACCCTAGAAAGCTTTATATACTTATTTATATAGTTAAGGCTACTTAGTCTTAAATCGCTTATATTTTTATAGGGTCTACCTATATACTTATATTAATATAGACAATAAAGCTAAGGTACTTTACCTTCTTAACCTTAAATTTATACTTATTTAAGTTTAGGTAAAGCTTATAAAGGTAAAAGCGCTTTAAGACCTTTTATACCTTTTATATATAGTTTTTATAAAAGCTACTTATATAAATAAAGATATTATTTATATATATATAAAGGTAAACTTATTAAGGAAGTCCTTAAGTATATTATTATTATTATTATTAAGATTATACTAAGGACCTAGCTAGAGGTATTTAGAACTTTAATATTAAATAAAAGGGAAAAACTAAAGTACTTAAGGGAAAACCCTCCCTTCTTTTAATATAGGTCTACCTTAAATAAGGTCTTAGTATTAATATATAGGAAATTTATACTAGCTATTATAAGCTTCTCCTATATATTTATATTTTAGTATAGGCCCTTTTAAGCTATAGCTATATTTATCTTAAGCGGCCGCGGCCTAGGCTTACGAGCCTAGGCCTAGGGTTATAGGTAATAGTCTCTCTTTAAGGGCCTAACTTATAAGCGCTTATATTTCTTATAGCTCCTACGTTACTATTATATAGCTATAGTTATATCGGCCTATTAGTTAGTTAGTTAATAGGGTAAGTAATATCTATTACTAAGCTAGGCGCTAGTATAAGTCGCTCTTAGGTAGGGCCGGCTAATCGAAATTCGGTTAGCTAGCCCTATTAATTAAAATCGGTTCCTATCTAGCTATATAACTTCCTAATTAAGGGCGCAGCGGCTTATATTTACTATTTATTATATAGTTATTAATTACGCGCGCTTAGTTTATATATATATATACCTACCCTCCCCTTATAGCTTTATTTTTACCCCCTCTTACCTCTTTATTTATTATCCCTTATATAAGCTTAAAGTCCTACCTATCTTATTTTACCGTCCTTAGGTCTTACTAGTACTATACTTAGATCTCTTACCTTTATCTTATAATATCTAACTAAGATACTAGCTAAGGTAGTAGCGGCTTACCTCCTCTTAAGCCCTCTTCCTATAAAAAGGTTGCTATTATAGCGGGTTTAAAGCGCTCTATCTTATATTTTATATATATTAAGCGCCTTACTAAGAGGCTTACCTATAAGTCCTTCGCTAGCTATTAAAACTAGTCTTATAAGTAATAGTCTTAGATATATCTTAGGTCGGTCCTACCTTTAATACTTTTACTAACTTTACTAGCTATAAAGGCTAAAGTATATATCGCTTATACTAACTTTAACTAGTCTTATTACTAAGTAAGTATCCTTATCTTACTATAGTACGGTCTAAGTTCGGTGCCTATCTATATTTATATTACTTTTAAGGGCAAAGAGGCTATATACTCCCTCTACTAAGTATAGTCTAAGGTTAACTATATCTCTCTTATTAAGGGTTTAGTATAAGAGCGCTTTTACTGCGCTATTCTAAAGACTTATATTTATACTAGATAAAAGGCCCTCGCTACTAAAGGTAAGAGTATATTAAGCGAGTTTACCCTTAGTCTAGCTATAGTAGCTAAGAATATTAAAACGCTTACCTTAGCTTTTACCTATTTTATAAATAATACCTACTATATATATAAGTCTTTAGAGAAGTACCTAAGTAAGTTTAGCGATACTATTAAGACCCTAGCCTAGGTTAGGCCTAAGTCGCTCTTAGTTACTTAAAAGACCCTTATAGTAGTTAATAATCTCGCTAACTATTTCTATCTTATTACTAGTAATAACTATAATAGTAAAGATAATAGCGATAATTATACTAAGCTTAGTCTAGCTTCCTTTAGTAAGGGGAAAAGTAAGGGTAAGGGTAAGGCGCTTATTATATTTAAGGCCCTATTAAGTATATTATTAATATAATACTAAAAAGTAATAAGCGCTTTAAAAAAGCTAAAGGGCGTTATAAGCTACTTAAATAAGCTATAATATATATAAAATACTATTCTTTACTTATATCCCTTTATAATTTATACTTTATAAAACGCTTACTTTATATATAGCTTTATAAACTACTTTACCTTTAAGAGTTTATAAAGTATATTTAAGATTAAAGGGAAGGGGTAGTAATTTAGCTTTATAATTACGTTTAAGGCCCTATAGTCTTAATAGAACTATATCTTACTTTTTAGCTTATATATAAATAAAACTAGCGCCCTTACTTTAAAGCTACTTACTTAAGTAAATCCCTTACTTAAGAGGTCCCTTAGTATCTTTTTTTAGTATTAATAGCTCTATATATAATATACTATAAAGCGGCCTAAATAAAATAAGTAGCTCTTATCCCTTCTTATTAATATAAGGTATAACTTTATAGTTTACTTTTAGCTTATATAGGTTAAGCTTAGTTACTTCTTAAAACTTAAATAATAATAAAAAGTTATAAAAGCGCTTTAAAATCTATTACTATTCTTATAAAGAGAGATATAAGAAGTATATAAAAATATAATAAAGTAAAATTAAAAGTAAGGGGTTAAATAAGTAAAGTAAAGATATTTAATTCTTATAAGGGTAGTAATTATAGTAAGGGAGTAATAATTATATTACTTTAATTCTCTTTCTTTCTTTTATTTAATACCCTTTTTTATATTTTTTAGCATCTTAATTAATAAAGAGGATCCTACTTAAAGAAGCTATTAATATCCCTTTAACTACTAAGCTTTTTATTAGTTTTTCCTTTCTTTTTTAGCTAAGTCCCTGCACATAGAAATGGGCACCCCCCTGTTTTGGGCACCCAAGATGGGTGCCCAACCTAAACGGCTGCGTCAACTTCAACAGCAAATTTCACCGCGGAAACGCATCCAATCTGCTAAAAAATTGACGCATGTGTCTTCAAGCCACTACTGATGAAATATACAGAGTCTGACATTCACAGCGCCCTTGAGGCAATCGCCAATGGCGGATCCGCCAAGAAGGCTGCTCGCGATTGGGGCGTCCCGAGGGCAACTCTTTACAATCGCATGCATGGTCACGAATGCAGAAAGGATGCATTTTCTGCTCTTCAGAGGCTTTCTCAGACACAGGAAAAGCAACTTACCGAATGGATTCTCATTCAGGACGCCTTGGGCCTTCCTCCCACTCACTCGCAGATCAGGCAGTTCGCGCAGCGCATGCTCGCCGTCAAAGGAGACCACACACCGCTCGGAAAACACTGGATGCAAGCATTTTTAAGACGAAATCCTGCAGTTCGGACCCAGAAGTGCCATCACAGAGACTCTGCGCGTGTCAACGGCGCTTCTACCGAGTAATTCGGCCTTGGTTCAACAATTTCTTCCTTCCCGAGATTCTGGCTATTAAGCCGGAGAACAGGTACAACATGGATGAAGCAGGCATCATGGAAGGACTTGGGAGAATGGCCTGGTCGTTGGCAGTGCTGAAAAACGATCTGTACAAAAGAAGACGCCTGGTTCTCGGGTCTGGACGTCGTTCATCGAGTGCGTGTCCGCTGCCGGCACCTTCCTCCCTCCACTCGTCATTTTCAAGGGCAAAT
This sequence comes from Hirsutella rhossiliensis, assembly GCF_020360975.1. Lineage (NCBI taxonomy): Eukaryota > Fungi > Ascomycota > Sordariomycetes > Hypocreales > Ophiocordycipitaceae > Hirsutella > Hirsutella rhossiliensis. The sequence goes on along the minus strand of NW_025408671.1, from coordinate 343,333 downwards.
CGGTCCAGCAACAGTGGTTCCCAGAAGATCTCAGTACTTTTAGTGACTGGCAATTCACTGCGACAAAGAACGGCTGGACTTCGGACCAAACTGCGGTGGAGTGGCTCGAAAGGTGTTCATTCCAAGAACCCAGCCACCCGACCCTTCGGAGCGAAGACTGCTAGTATTGGACGGCCACGGAAGTCACGAGACGGTTGACTTCATGTATCTATGCTACCAGCATCAGATTCACCTTCTTTTCTTACCTCCCCATACCTCTCATGTGTTGCAACCGCTCGATTTGTCTGTCTTCTCGCTCTTAAGCACTACTACCGCAAACAGGTCGGATTTCTCAGCCTCCTGACCGATTCAAGCCCAGTCGGCAAGCAAAACTTTCTTTCCTGCTACCAGAAAGCACGCGAGCAAGCGCTCACTGTGTCAAACATCAAGGGTGGCTGGAAAGCGACGGGTTGTGGCCGGTGTCGATGGCGAAGCCACTTTTGAGCCCTCTTCTGCTGGAGAACAGCAACAGACGCAAAAGAACGCGAAAAATGTGGCCAATGCATTCAATAGCCACTTACCCACCAGTGACTGGCAATCAGACACATCCCAGATTGCGTGGTCGACCCGAGGCGCTCGCAAGATCTGAAGGTTCAGGTAGTTCAATTCAACCAGCTGACGACGACGTGCCCACGAAGAGATTGCTGTTCAGGAAGATCACAAAGGGTTTGACGAGAAGGATGGCCTTTTAGCAAAAGCTCAATTGCAGATTCAGGCACTGGAAACACAATTGGCGGCCGTCAAGCCGAAAAAAAGGAAGAGGGTGGTCACGAGCCCGAATTCGAGGTTCGCCAATATTGAGGCAATACGACGGGCGCAGGAGGAGGTGAACGCAGCTGAGAATGAAGAATCTGATGAAACCGAAGCTGAGGTTTCAGAAATAGGTGACGATTGTATCGTAGTGCACGGTGGTGGGCAGTGAGAAGGGATTGAATTAATGGTGTTGAAAATGGTCGTGATTTTTTTGGGGTGCCCAAAACAGGGGGGTGCCCATTTCTATGTGCAGGGACTTATTACTAGTATATTTATCTTATCTCTTACTATCGCGAAGCATAGCTTAATTTAATAGTTCTTAGAGATATCTCTTAGTAAGAGGGACTAAGGAAGCTAAAAACACTTAGTATAAAGGAAGGAAGAAGAAGCTAAAAAGAAGTATAAAAAGGAGGGTAGGAGTATAAAGGGAAGTATATATAGTAAGAGATAAAACGGATATACTAGTAACGGCTAAAATAGAGGGGAAAAACTAGTAAAAAGCTTAGTAGTTAAAAGGATATTAATAGCTTCTTTAAGTAGGATCTTTTTTATTAATTAAGATACTAGATAAGTATAAAAAAGGGCGTTAGATAAAGGAAAGAAAAATAATTAAGGTAATATAATAATTACTCCCTTACTATAATTACTGCCCTTATAAGAATTATATATCTCTACCCTACCTATCTAACCCTTAACTCTTAATTTTACCTTTATATATTTTTATATACTTTTTATATCTCTCTTTATAAGAGTTATAAGCCTAGGAGGCATAGTATTCTTATACCTTCTAGCTACTATAAAAGGCACCTTTCTTATATCCTTTATAGCTTCCTTTTACCCCTCTTACTAAAAAAGCCGATTTTTACTTAACTTTTCTACCCTTCCTTATAATAATAATAAAAACTAACTCCTTTACTATCCCTATAGTCTATAAGACGATTCTAGCTAAGCCCTAAGATTAAGATAAGTAGGTAAAGGAGCTACGGGCTTATATAGATAGAACTATCTATAATTTAGTCTTTTTAATAAGTAGGACCCTCTTAAGCCCCTTCTTTATCTTAGGGTAATAGACTTTATAGAGGGAGCTACCTTCTTTTCTAAGCTAACCTCTATATAGTAGAGAGCTTTTTCTATTACCTTAGGTAACTATAAAAGTTATTAAAAGGAATACCTTATAAGATAAAGCTACTAACTACTGCTTATATAGCGATAACGGAATCTATTAGTACTATAAAGCTAATCTCTTTTTAAAAGGAAGAGACTTCTAAGTAGTAGCTTTTAAAGCTCGAGACCTTAATAGCTCCCTTAAGGAGCTATATAACTAATTATATTAAGAAGACCTATATAGTATACCTAAGAGCCTTTTTTACTAGGAACCTATAAGCTTCTTTATAGCTAGCTAAGTAGGAAGAAATCCTTAAGGAAGCTAACTAATACTTCTTAATAAAAGCTCTTTCCGGCTAGTAGCTATAGGATATATCTCTACTAATTAAGCCTATTAGTAACGGTTACTCGACTATCTTTTAAAATACTAGCTAAGAGCTAAATAAAGAGGCTACTAAAGTATAATAGTAAGTAGTCTTATTCCTTTATAGCTAGTACTTAACCTAGATAGTTCGACCTATAGCTGCTATAGCCCTTATTACTATAGCCCCTACTACTACTACTATTGCTCCTTTAGCTCCTCCTCCCTTAAGAGCCTTAACCCTATCTTTAACTACTGCCTTAGTCCTAGCCCTAGCTCCGCCTTTTACTCTAGGCCCGGTCCCGTTAGTAAGATCAGCCTAACTAGTCCCTTAATAGACCTTTTAGTCCGTTAGTCGAAAAATTAAGGAACTAGTCGAAATCGAACCTCTTTATTAAAATTAGTAATAAGGGGTAAAAAGGGGGGGTTTTTAAGCAGACCTTCTAGACCGGGATAAGGATTCCTCGAAGAAATAAATAAAGAGGAATCGACCTACCTACTAAGTATATAAAAAGCCTTATCGGCTAGAAGACTATTAATAGGTCTTTAAGGAAAACCGACCTAAAAGAGTTAACCCTTTAAAGAGGCTATAAGAAATAGTATAATAGTCTCTTAAGGAGGACCCCTCGTTATAGAAGAAGATAGACGAGATTTAGGTTACTAAGAAATAGTAACTAATAATACCGCTGCCCTTATTTAAGCTATAAATTTAAGGAAAAATCGTTAGTATAGTAAATCCGGCCTTTATCTTCCTTATAGATTAGTAAGACTACCTATTAAGACCCTCTAACTATCCCCTATAAAAATCAGCTATCCTTAACTTTAGTACTTCCCTTAATATCTATAATATACTCTTATAATTCTAGTTCTTTAAGAAGGTATAAAGGGAATATCTTATTACCGGGGAATTAACTATATAGATAAAAGGATATAGAAGGGTGAATTTTACTATAAAATTACCTAATAGGTCTATATAAATTCTTCGATAAAAAAGGGTAGCTTTTTACCCTTAATTTTTAATAAGCTTAATTTCCTTCCGCTTTCTTTAAAAGGAAGGAATCTTTTAGGATATAACGTCTAAGCCTATAAAGCTAGTTTAAAGAAATTAAACTATTAAGTTTATCGAGGAGAAATTTAGTTAATTTATTCTCGAATTCTAACCTATCCTTAGGAAGGAATTACTTAAGAAGTTAGATTTCCTTACTAGGAGGAATAGGTCTACTATAAAGGAGCCTCTTTTAGTAGCCTAAGGAGACGGCCTTCTTTAGCACGTACGACTTAGTTACCTAGGCCCCCTAGCTTTATATACGCTAGGCCTATAATAGGGCGTATAAATAAGGGGCCTAAAGACCGTCGAATATAAATACTATAGCTAAGGAAAGACTAAGAGTCGAATTTCTAAACGAACTTATTTACGGCCGGACTAGTAATATAAGGAAATTTAGGTCGACTAAACTAATATCTCTAAGGATTAAGAAAGCTTTATTAAGGTAATGTTTTTTATAGACGCCTTTTTAAGGATAGTTTTCCCTTATTTCTTATAGACCTACCTAAGTATAATTAGCTTACCCTCTAAGACTTCGTTAACTAAATAAAATCCTACTTTAGCTATAAGGTAAAGAAGATATAGTCTAATAAAGAGCTATTTATAAAGGATATCTTAAATTAGCTTCGAAAAAGGGGTATTTTACCCCTTCTATTAGTACTAAATACCTAGGCTTAAAACGGAGGGGCAGAAAGATTAAAGGGTGCTATAATAAAAAGGGCCTATATAATAAGACTTACTATAAGGCTTTTATACGACCTTTAAAGGGAAGTCGTTAAGACTACCTATTACTTTTAGAACTAGACCTTAAGGGTCCCTAGGAGCCTAAGGGACTATAGGGACCTAGAGACCTTTATTAATACCTAAGGAATAAACTAAGTATCTTCCCTTAAGCTCTTTATAAAAAAGAGGGCCTTACTAGCCTACCTTTATACCTATAGCTATAAGGTATACGCTATAACTACCGATATATAGGTAAAAAGGAAGAAGAAAAGAAAGCTTAATCCTAGAGCCTTTATTAGTTACCTCGTCGGCTATAATTCTATAAATATCTTTTAGATCTAGATTCCTCTTTTATAAAAGGTTATTATAACTAAGGATATAATCTTTAATAAATCTAGCTTCTTTAACGGAAAGAGGGATTAATAGCCCCTCTTACTCTTATAACGTTAGCTAATTTAAAAGATCTAAATCCCTCCTTTTAAATAGTTATAAAAAGAGGCCCTAAACGAGGAAATAGAAGAAGAAACTAATATTAAAGTAGTTAAGGATAACGCTAACTTTAAAGAAGAAAAAGAAAAGGAAGCTACTAGATTAAATAATCTAAATAAAGAAGGAGACTATAAGAAAGCGGTAGAGCTAGAATACGCTTACCTTCCTACGCCTCCTCTTATAAAATAAGAAGAAGATTTAAAAGTAGCTTTTTTAGTTAGTCTTCCTATCTTAACCCTTAAGGGGGTAGGAAAGGCACCTCTCTTAAAGGATTACCTAGCTACTTTTTTATCCTTACTTTAAGAAGTAAAGGAAGGTATAGGGCCCGATATAGTTATTAAAGAAAACTAACCTTTCCCTTATTTTAATTATTTTTCCGACTTTTATCTAACGCTAATAAAAGATAGTTCCTATAGAGCGTTTATAGTAGCCTAGCTTTTTAAGCTAATATTAGTAAGGAAGGTATATAAAAGAGACCTCCTAGACCTACTAGTAAATTAAAAGTAGCTAGAAAAACACCCCTTTAAAGACTAGTTTTTCTAGGCTTAGAAAGACTACCTAGCTTTATATAAAGAGATAGGGTCTTTTAAAGAGGTCCTTAAAAAAAAGTAAGAGGAAAATAAGTCCTTAGCTATAAGTAGGTCTTTATTTATAAGACTAGTAAATATAGCTTCCTTTATAAGTATAAAGCCTAGCTAGTTATTTATAGGAATTAATAGGAAAAAGGGGATTTACCTACTAAGGTAACTACCTTAGTAAGAATGTCTTTTTAGACCTTTATAGCTATAGTAGTATAATTCGACTTCGAGCTTAATTAGATAAATATAGTTAACGCCTTTATTAATTACCCTTTTAAGGAAAAAGAAGTTATTTATATATAACTTCCTCTTAGTTTCTAATAGCTAGGAAAGGTTCTATAGCTTAGGAAAGCTCTATATAAACTATAAAGATTACCCTTTCTTTAGTAATAGCATTTAATAGGTTCCCTTAAAGCCCTAAGCTTTAAGGAAGTCCCTTAGAAACTATATATAATATAAAAGGGTAAAATTATAGTATTATTTTATATTAATAATATTATTTAGGATTACTTAAAAGAGAAAGAAGCTACTACTAAGGAAGCTATATAAGGCCTATAATAAAGGTATAAGATAACTAAGCTAAGGGAGCTAAAGTAGTTCCTAAGGATATAAATCCTTTAAAATAGGTCTTAATAGACTATCTAGCTTACTTAGGACGCCTATATCGATAACGTCGCTTATAAATTCCTCCTTAATTCCCTTAATAAGAAGCTTCCTTTTATACCTATATTAAATAAAGAGCTTTTACTTAATCTATCCTTTTAAGCTAGGGAGTAAGAGAAATACTAATACTAATAAAAGGTAGGCTCCTTACCTTTTTTAGCTATTTTTATTATAGAGTAAGTAAAGGCGTATATATAAGTACCGTCTATAAGATAATATTAATAAGCTATATAGAGCTCTTTTATATGCGGCTAGCCTACCCCTATATATATAAGATCCGGCCCTCTATATATAACTATATAGCTTAGGCTATAGCTTAAGCCTATTACCTATAATAGTTAAAAACTCTTATATAATACCCTCCCTTAAGCGTAGCGTAGGGCTACCTTATTATCCGCTCCTATATAATTAGGCCTATACCGCTAGCTCTTCCTTACCCTTTCCTATTAATCGAGCCGGCCCTACTAGCCCTATTATCCCCGCGCCCGTTAGCCTAGGTAGCCGGAACCTAGCTCTATACTTATTAGCTAGCTAGCCGTTTAAATAGGGGCGTAACCTATTATATACGCCCCTAGGTAGCCGGCGGCCGGTCTAGACCTACGTAAGCCTTAGGTTGCCCGTCCCCTCTACCTTAGGCAGTATCCTCTACTAAGGGGTATATAAGGCGGCATCCCCCCCTTCCCCCTTCCCTTCTTTCTTTCCTTTCTTTAACTATAGTAGTAATATTAATAAGTAAGTTCCGCTCTACCTAGGGCGTTAGTCCGTTCCTAGCTATATAGGCCGCTCTATTAACGTATACTTATAGTAGTAGTAGTAGTAGTAATAACGGCCCTAATAATAATAATAACTTTAACCGATAAGTTCCGCGCCTTATTAAGTAAGAGGCCGTATTCTATTAAGCTAACTTCTACGATAAATATATCTACCTCTCCCTCTCTTACCTCCTCCTTCTTAGAGTATATAGAGTCGTTCGTCGACGCTATACTAGCCGCGGCCGACGATAACTCCGCCGCTGCCGCTGCTCCTACCCGCGCCGCTACTACCGCTCCTACCGCCGCCGCCGCCGCCTCTACTACGCTATTCGCCCTTACGTTGCCCCTTAGGGTAACGACGCCGTCCCCGCCGCTACCTATAACGCCCGGCCCCTCGGCCCCTACCTCTATCTCCGCTACCCCTATAAGTCTATAGTTAGGTAAGCATAATAGATATTATCCGCTAACCTCCTATAGTATAAGCGCTAAGTATAGGCCGGCGCCGCCCGCTTAGCCCCCTATATACGTTATACGTTATAGGAGCTCGACTACTCCGACTAGGCCGGGCGCCGCCGCGGCGGCAGCTACTACTAGTACGCGCGCGCCGGCCGCGCTTATAAGGCGGCGCCTCCCGTCCTACTCGCTACGGCGTCGGCCTAAAAGGCTAGCTTATACGGGTAAGCGTAGGGGGCTACTAAGAAGCGCCTTACTACTGCCGCCGCCGCCTACCGTAACCTCTGCGCCCTCGAGCGATAGGGCCTTATGCCTAAGTAGGTCCTTACTCCTCCGCTCCCTTACTTTCGCCTCTAACGTACCTAGCGCTAGGGATACTACCTTTATCGCCCTATTAGCGGTCCCCTTAGCCGTGCCCGCCTCCGCTACCGCCGCTGCCCTTACCGCCGCCGCTAGCCGCCGCTCCTCTACCCTTAGAGCCGCCGCCGCCGCCGACTAGCTTATAGGCTTAAAGGGCCGCCTTAGCGCCTTAAAGACCGCCGCCGCCGCTAATAAGAAGGAGGAAGCTAATAAGGACGACGATAATAAAGATAATAATAATAAGGGTAATAATAACGATAAGGAATAAGCCTAGGTAGTTTAAGGGCTCTACCCTATAATAAACGCTATTTTTATCTCTGCCTATACTATTACGCTTATATTACCTATATTATAATAACTACCCCCTCTGCTTTACTTACTTTATAGTCCTAGCTTAAGCCGCTACTAGTAGTCCGCTAGTCTATTATTCTCGCCTACTAGTCTATATAAGGCCTTAAACTTATTAAGGGCTACGGCTCTTATAAACTTATATATAGGTTCCTATATAGGGTCGAGGTACCCGCGCTACTTAACGAGAACCTCCTAGCGTTTCCCCCGGCCTACCTTCTTTTAATATATAGCCTATATCTCTTTAACCTTAAATTCGTTATCCCCCTTTACCTTAAATATAAGCGGTTAAGCGTCCGCTATTTCTTATCTAGGCAGCGGGTTAAAGGAGGCTTAGTAAAGGAGGTTAACGTTAACCTTATTATAGACCCCTATTAAGAAACTATCGAGCTTAACTACTTATAGGCTAACGACCCTTTATACCGTAAACTTTATATATAGCTAGTCTAGCTTCTTCTTTAGTCGCGCTAACCTATAGTTACGGAGGTCGAGCTATACTTTATCTCTTACTATAAACCTATCCGCTAGCGCCTTAGTCTTATTAGTATACCGCTCTTAATCCTACGCCGTAGCGGCTATCGCGGATTAGTAGTATTCCGTGGTTTCTTATAGCTTCTATATAAACGCGGAAGCGCGGCTCTCTAGTAACGTGCTACTATACTACTCTACTACTACGTCTACGGTAAATAGGATTAAGGAGGGCGGCTTAAAGCTATACGTTGCGAAGAAGGGGGCTATCTTAATAGAGGTTTATAGTTTACTATTTAGCGCGAGCTAGGTAGCAGGGAGCTAGCGGTCCTAGTCCGCTTAATTACGGGCTATAACTACCTATAAGTACGCCTACGCTTCCTAGTTAACCTTCTTAGGTCCCCTATTAGTCTATAGGTAATAAGCTATACTAAGTAGCTATATAATTTAAAGTAGCTAGTATAAGTACTACTAAAAGCGGCTAGTTTAGTTCGACCCTTTATCGCTTATAATAAAGGCCGGCTAGCTATATAAGCGGGCCTAGTATTAAAGGAAGCGCTCCGCGTAAGCTTCTATATCTATAAATAGTATTAGCTCTAGTACTATTAATTTACTAAGTCGGTCCTTAATTACCTATATATAGCGGTTGCCGCCCTTTATAAGCGGGAGGTCTATTATAAAGTCTATCTATATATATATATAGAACCGGTCTAGTACTAGAAGCTACTTTAGTAGCCCTTTAAGCTATGCCCTTTAAATCTTTATATAGCTATAGATATTATAGTTATAGAGGAAGCGACGAACGTAGTACTATAGGAGGGGCTAGTAAAAGTCCCTTATAAGGCCTACTACTATGCCCTATCTACCTAGGTAACCTATAATGCTAGAGTTATAGATAAGTTAGACTAGCCTCCCTTAAAGCTTATTTTATTTATCTAGCTCCGGCGGTCCCTCCTTCTCCTTAGCTTTTATAGTATATAATACGCCCGGTACCTATAGTCTCCCCCGCTAGCGTAGATGCCCCTATAGGTTAATATAGTAGTCGGCTACCTATACCTTTAGCTTTAGCTTTAGATCTAAGCGTCGAGCGCCGGACTTAATAGCGCGGCGTACGCCCTTATAAGTATAGTCTAGAGCCGCTATCCTATCCTATAAGCGTTAAAGGGCCTTATCTTAGAATACTCTCGCCGCGCGCGCCCTTAGGCCGGTCTATCCCTCCTCGCTAGACTAAGGTAAAGGCGCGGGGGGAAGCTTATTTACTAGTACCGCGTCTTCCTCTACTAAGGAAGCTCCTATATAAGTCTATAGTACTTTTTATAGGATAAGCTATAGATCCTAGGCCTTGATATCCGCTCTTATTAGCCGGTCTTAATCTCTTTAAGAAAGCGCGTCTAAGACCGCGGAGTCCCGCTTAAGGCGGTACTTAATCGAGAAGTTAAAGCGTAAGAGATACTCCGCTTAGCGGGCTTACTGCTCTAAGAGGTACTAGCGAGTTATAAAGTACTCGAGGTTCTTATAGTCTATAAGAACCTTAAAGCTCTTATAGCTCTAAAGCTCCGCTTACTATTACTTAAGGTAGCTAATAATCGCTAGTATCTCCTTATCGTAAATAGCGTAATTCTGCTTTATTAAGGTTAGCTTATAAGAGTAGAACGCTACCGGTTACTTCCGCCTATTTACCTCCTAAGAGAGCGTTCCTTTAAGTACCTAGCTACTATAGTCCGCTTTAACTAATATAGACCGGTCGAAGTCCTACTAGAGTAGTACTAGGGCTTAAGAGAATAGGTCTTAAAGCGTACGGAACGCTCCTTCTTATATAGGCCCCTAGTAAAAGGCGGTCCGCTTCCTAGTAATCTCGTTTAAGGGTATTATAATATAGGAGAAGCCCTTAATAAATATCCTATAATAGTTTATAAACCTAAGGAAGCTCTATACGCCTATTTATATAGTTAGGGCAGCTTAGTCCTAAATCGCCTAGATCTTTATAGGATCCGCCTATATACCTACGCCTATATAGATAATAAAGCCTAGGTACTTAACCCTCTTAACCTTAAATTTATACTTATCTAAGTTAAGGTAGAGCCTATAAGGTTAGAGGCGCTCTAAGACCCTTTATACTTTCTATATATAGTCCTTATAATAGCCGCTCGTATAAATAAAGATATTATCTATATATATAGAGGCGAACCTATTAAGGAAGTCTTAAAGTACGTTATTAATATAATACTAGAAGGTAGCGGGCGCTTCTAAGAGGCCGAAGGGCGTTATAAGCTACTTAAATAAGCTATAGCGTATATAGAACGCTGTCTTTTACTTATTACCCTCCGAGATCTATACCTTATAAAACGCCTATTTTATATCTAGCTTTATAAACTACTTTACCTTTAAAAGGTTATAGAGCGTATCCGAGATTAAGGGTAAAGGGTAGCGGTCTAGCCTTATAATTACGTTTAGAGCCCTATAGTTATAATAAAACTATATCCCGCCCCTTAGTTTATATATAAATAAGACTAGCGCTCTTACTTTAGAGCTACTTACTTAAATAAAACCCTTATCTAAGAGGTCCCTTAGCGTCTTCTTTAGTACTAATAGCTCCGCGTATAATATACTATATAGCGGTCTAAACGGTATAGGTAGTTCCTACCCCTTCTTATTAGTATAGAGTACGATCTTATAGTTTACCCCTAGCTTATATAGGTTAAGCTTATCTACTTCCTAGGACTTAAATAGCGGTAGGAGGTCGTAAAAGCGCTTTAGTATCTACTACTATAGCTTAGAAGGCGACTTTAGCTTCTTTGCTTAAAGGGCCTTATCGATATCTACTAGGCTAACTACGTAGACCGCTACGTTAGCCGCTACCTAGCCTTCCTCCCGCTTTAACCGTCGCACGGTTCCTATAAAGATAGAGGTAAGGACTTCTTATACTAAGTATAAAGCTCGTACGCTTAGTCCTATACTTATAGAACTATCGTCGTAGCGGACCTACCGTAATATAGGCCTAAACTATAGCTTCTTTTAGTATAGAACCGAGTATAACTCTATATATAATAACTAGGGTTTCCCGAGGATTAAGGGAAACTCTAGTTAGTAGATTATATAGGCTACGATAAGCTTACGGTAACCGTCGACCTCTATAGCTAGCTACGTAATACCCTTAATTACTATACCCTTTATTACGCTTAAAGCGCCCTTTACTTACCTTAGGGCGATCTTTTCTACTAGTACTTATATCTCTTATATAAGCGCCTCGTTAACTACGGCGTAGTACTAGCAGCCCTTATCTATAAGGGCGGCGATAGGTAAGAAGTTATTAACTATAACCTATATTAAAGTAAGCTCCTCTTTTATATAGGCGGATAATTCCTCCTTTTCCTTTACTAGTACTAGTAATTAAGGCTCCGGAGCCCGTTTTTACTCTAGAGCTACTCTTTTTCCTTTAAGCTTAAGGGAGCGGAGTCCTCTTCGTCGTCTAAGGCAAGGAGCGGTTCTATCTTTACTACTTAAACTACTATAGGCCGCTTAGCTAAAAGGAAGGGGCATTTTAATATAAAGTATATAGACGCGCTATAACGTAGGTAGCGGCCGTTAGCCTTCCTTTTCCTAATTTCCTTACTCGTTACTTACTTTGCCCGCTACTTAGAGAGCGGGATAGTATAAGGGATATTCGAAGACGACTTCCTACTACGTTTAGCTCGGTCTATATAAGTAGCCGATATTAAGGTATCTCCGTTAGTATCGATAGTTAGCTATTCCTCTTATAGAGGGGCGGTAATCCCGTTACTACTATATAGTATACGCTTATAAAGCTTTTAAAAACGCGGCGTTTACTTATAGCCCTATACTACCTTTATTAACCGGCTTATATACTCGCTATAGTTAGTAGGTATAATTATAGGGATAAGTAGCTCTTATAGGGCTAGCGTAATTAAGTTTTATAACTATATAAGCTTCGCGCTATCTTCCTATACTATAATTCCCGCCGCTTATAAGAGCGTCTCTTTAAAGTTAGGGAGGAATTCGCTAAAGGTTTACCTATCCCTTTACTTAAGGGTCTATAGCCTATCCTATGCCTTTTCCCGCTCCTATACGTTGCCGAACGTATATATAAGGTATTAAAAGAAGTCTTATAGGTCGCGTCTACCTCTAGGGCCGCCCTTATCCTAGAATCTAGAGATCCGCTATATCTAGGGCTCTAGTAGCGTATAGAGGAGCGAATAGTATACTATATTATAATAGCCGTTTAGGCCCTATTTCTTATCTATTATAAACGTCGTCTATAGCCGGCTAAGGAAGAAGTAGAAGGACTTAAGCTTACTATCTTAAGTCGGCTAAGGAAGCGGCTTCTATATCGGTAGTACCGCCGCTATAACCGGTATTACTATAGTCGTAGGGGTTAACGCTAGTCTTATAGACGGCTCCCTTAGTATAGCGAGAACCTCGTTCTTCTCGCTAGCTATCGCGCTTTTAATCGCTTCTAAGATAGCTATAATACTTCCTATCCGCTTAGGGGGTAGTAGGGTGCTCCTTTAGGGAAGCGGCACCCTTTCTAGGGAGATATCTATTAGATCTATTAGTTAATAGCTTATACTATTACGGAGTAAGTAAAGGCGTATATATAGGTGCCGTCTATAAGATAATATTAATAAGCTATATAGAGCTCTTTTATATATAGCTAGCCCGCCCCTATATATATAGGATCCGGCCCTCTATACGTAATTATATAGCTTAGGCCGTAGCCTAAGCCTATTACCTATAATAATTAAAGACTCTTATAATTTCTACTAAACCGGATATCTCTTTTATAGTCTCTCGGCTAGCTAAGTATAACTAAAATCCTAGCCCTAGGTATTAAGAAGTAGTAAACCGAGCTATCCTTTATCTCTATTTAATAAGATTATATAGTTTACGCTTAATAGGGTAAGGAAGGAAACTAGCTACCGAAATCTTTTATTATTCGAGCGATTCGTCCTTTATAGATAATCTATTAAATAGAAGGAGCTTATAAAGGTATATTATATCCCTATTTAAAGGAAATATTACTTAAAGAGCTTCGAAGTAAGCTACTATTACTATATTAAGTATAAAGGCAGAGCTTTAACGTAAGCTACTATTACGATATTAAGTATAGAGGTAGAGCTACTAGCTCTTTTAAAAGCGTTAAAAGAAGTAATTTTCCTTAGCTAGCTACTAGTATCTTTACGACTATAAATTCCGTCCCTATTAGCTATAGAATATAATAATATATAGACTATATAAATTCTTATAAAGGAAAATAGTAAGCTATTAACCTAGCTATAGTATATTAATATCTATTAGTATTAGTTACGCTAAGAGGTTTAAAAGGGACTTATTTCTATTTATTAGGTTTTAATAGTATTAATAAAAGCTAACGGTCTTATAAAGCTCTTACTAAAGTAGAAGCTAGCTATCTTTTTATAGTAAATTAAGCTATAAGACGTTTAAGAAAAGCTATCCTTAAAGGCTTGCCTTAAGAGTTTATAAGAGGAGCTAATAGCTTATATAAGAAGGTAATATCTATAGCTAAAGAAGAAGGAAGAGGTTTTTCCCTTTAAAGGGCCCCTTATTTAATTAGGTTTTTCCCTTTTAAGAAGGCCCCCTTTCTTATAGGACTTTCCCTTTATTAAGCCCTTATTCCTTAAGTAGGTCTAAAAGAGCCTAGGGACCTAAAAGGGCCCTTACTTTCCTTAAGTAAAGGGAGAAGTATAGAGCTAAGAACCTCCTTTATACGCTTACTAGCCTAAAGCTATATTAGCTATACCCTTAAAAGGCAGGCTATAGCTAAGGGGGTATATCGCGAAGTATAGCTTAATTTTATAGTTCTTAGAGATATCCCTTAGTAAGAGGGACTAAGAAAGCTAAAAACACTTAGTATAGAAAAAGGAAGAAAGAGCTAAAAAGAAATATAGAAAGGAGGGTAGGAGTATAAAGGGAAGTATAAGTAGTAAGAAATAAGATAGATATACTAGTAACGGCTAAAAAGAATAGGAAAAACTAGTAATAAGCTTAGTAGTTAAAATGATATTAATAGCTTCTTTAAGTAGGATCTTATTTATTAATTAAGATACTAAATAAGTATAAAAAAAGGCGTTAAATAAAAGAAAGAAGGATAATTAAGGTAATATAATAAGTATTCCCTTACTATAATTACTACTCTTAGAAGAATTATATATCTTTACCCTACCTATCCGACCCTTTACTTTTAATTTTACCTTTATATATTTTTATATACTTCTTATATCTCTTTTTATAAGACTTATTACCTTTATAAGATACTATTACTATATTTACTTCCCTTTATACCCTTACCTTCTTTTTTATACTTCTTTTTAGCTCCTTCTTTCTTTTTTTATACTAAGTATTTTTAGCTTTTTATATCCTTTTTACTAAGGGATATTTCTAAGAACTATAAAATTAATCTATACTTTATAATAATTATAGCTTAAAAGGTAACTTTACCTTTTTTATTTAAAGGGCCTTATTAATATTTACTAAGCTAACTATATAAACTATTATATTAGCTATTACTTTACTTTCTTTTTACTTTACTTATTATATAGTTCTTATAAATATAAAAGTAAGGACTTCTTAAGCTAAGTATAATACTTATATACTTAGTTTTATACTAATAAAACTATTATTATAGTAAGCTTACTATTATATAAGCTTAAAATATAGCTTCTTTTAATATAAAATTAAGTATAACTTTATATATAATAACTAAGGTTTCTTAAGAATTAAAGGAAACTCTAGCTAAGGGATTATATAAGCTATAATAAGCTTATAATACTTATTAACCTTTATAACTAGCTATATAATACTTTTAATATTTATACTTTTTATTATACTTAAGGTACCTTTTACTTATCTTATAGTAATTTATTTTTACTAGTACTTATATCTCTTATATAAGCGCTTTATTAATTATAGTATAGTATTTATTATACTTAAAGCTATTTTAGGGCTTTATAAAGCTCTTTTAGCTCTCTTTATCTTAAGCTAGCTTATAAGCTTATTAAGCTAAGCTTAAGGCTTTTTAAAAGAAGCTAGCTTATTAGTTTACTAAGGCTTAAATCTTTTATATAGCTTCTTTTTTAGTATTACTATATTTAAGGCCTTTATAAGGGTTCTTATTAAATAAAAAGCTATCCCTTTTAAGTTAACTTTTTTATAGCCCTTTTTATAGCTATAAAGAGTTCTTATTCCTTCTTAGCTAAGTATTTTAAAAATACTTTTTAGTTTACTTACTTATAATTATAAGTAGTAGGCTTAGCTAGTAAGGGCTTATTAAAGCTCCTTAAGCTAGCTTAAAAGGCTATAAGCTTATAGTCTAAGCCTATAGCTTTTAAAAAGTAAAAGTTAGCTTAGGTTAGCTATTTAAAAGGGCTATAAAAGGTAAGGTTATTATAAAGTAAGTAGAAGTATATATATAAGTACTATTTATAGGATAATATTAATAAGCTATATAAAGCTCTTTTATATATAGCTAGCCTATATATATATATATAGGATCTAGCCCTCTATATATAACTATATAGCTTAGGCTATAGCTTAAGCTTATAACCTATAATAGTTAAAGACTCTTATATAATACCCTCCTTTAAGTGCGGCGCGGCGCTGCCTTATTAATAGCTTTTATATTATTAAGCTTATACCGCTAGCTCTACCTAGCTCTTTCCCCGTTAATCGTACTAGCCCTACTAGCCCTATTATCCCTATACTTATTAGCTTAAGTAGCTATAACCTAGCTTTATACTTATTAGCTAGCTAGCCGTTTAAATAAGGGCGTAACCTATTATATATGCCCTTAGGTAGCCGGCGGCCGGCTTAGACCTATATAAGCCTTAGGTTACTTATCCCCTTAGCCTTAAGTAGCCTCCTCCCTTAAGGGGTATATAAAGTGGTATCCCTCCTTCTTCTTACTTTTTTTTTCTTTTTTCTTTAACTATAGTAATAGTAATAATAAGTAAGTTCTACTTTACTTAAAGCATTAGTTTATTTCTAGCTATATAAGCCGCTTTATTAATATATACTTATAGTAATAGCTATAATAGTAATAATAGCCTTAATAATAATAATAACTTAACTAGTAAGTTCCTTGCTTTATAAAGCGGGAGGCTATAATCTATAATATTAACTTCCGCGATAGATATATCTACCTCCCCCTCCCCCGCCTTCTCTTTCTTAGAGTATATAAAGTCGTTTATCGACGCTATACTAAGCGCGGCTAATAACAGCTCTACCGCTACCGCTGCTCTTACCCGCGCCCTTACTACCGCGCTTACTACTACTACTAATACCTCTACTACGCTAGCCGCTCTTATATTGCCTTTTAAGGTAACGACGCTATCCTTACCGCTACTTATAACGCCTAGCCCCTTAGCCCCCGCCTCTATCTCCGCTACCCTTATAAGTCTATAGTTAAGTAAGCGTAATAAACGTCTTCTATTAACCTCTTAAAGTATAAGCGCTAGGTCTAGGCTAGAGCCGCTCGCGCGGCCCTTTATATATAATATACATTATAAGAGCTCCCTTACGCTAACTAAGTTAGGCGCCGCCTCGGTAGTAGTTATTATTAGTATATACGTGCCGGCCGCGCTTATAAGGCGGCGCCTCCTATCTTACTCGCTACGGCGTTAGCTTAAAAGGCTAGTACGTATAGGTAGGTATAGGGGGCTACTAAGAAGTGCCTTACCGCCGCTATAGCCGCCTACTATAACCTCCGCGCCTTAGAGCGCTAAGGGCTTATTCCTAAGTAGGTTCTTCCCCCTCCGCTCTCCTACCTCTACTATTAACTCTCCCGGTACTAAGGATACCGCCTCTATTACTTTATCGGCGGTCCCCTTAGCCGTGCCCGCCGCCGCTACTACTACCGCCCTTACTACCGCCGCTAAAGCTAGCCGCCGCCCCTCTACCCTTAGAGCCGCCGCCGCCGCCGACTAGCTTATAAGCTTAGAGGGCCGACTTAGCACGCTAAAGAGCGCCGCCGCCGCCGCTAATAAGTAAAAGGAGGCTAATAAGGATAATAATAACGATAATAATAATAAGGGTAATAACGATAATAAGTAATAAGCTTAGGTAGTTTAAGGGCTTCGCTTTATAATAAACGCTATTTTTATCTTTACTTATATTATTATGCCCGCGTTACTATAACTACCCCCTTTATTTTACTTACTTTATAGTCCTAGCTTAAGCTACTACTAGTAGTTTACTAGTTTATTATTCTTATTTACTAGTCTATATAGGGCCTTAAACTTATCGAGGGCTATAGCTCCTATAAACTTATATATAGGTTCTTATATTAAGTTAAGGTACCCGCGCTACTTTATAAGAACCTCTTAGCGCTTTCCCTAGCCGACCTTCTTTTAGTATATAGCTTATATCTTCTTAACCTTAAATTTATTATCTCCCTCTACCTTAATAGTAAGTAGTTAAGCGTCCGCTACTTCCTATCTAGGTAGTAGGTTAAATAAAGCTTAGTAAAGGAGGTTAATATTAATATTATTATAGACCCTTCTTAAAAGATTATTAAGCTCTACTACTTATAAGCTAATAACCCTTTATACTATAAACTTTATATATAGCTAATCTAGCTTTTTTATAGCCGCGCTAACCTATAGTTATAAAGGTTAAGCTATACTTTATCTCTTACTATAAACCTATTTACTAAGGCCTTAGTTTTATTAGCGTGCCGCTCTTAATCTTATACTAAGGCGGCTATTATAGATTAGTAGTATTCTATAGTTTCCTATAGTTTCCTATAGCTTCTATATAAATATAGAGGCGCGGCTCTCTAAGGACGAACTACTATATTACTCTACTACTACGTCTATAGTAAATAAGATTAAGGAGGGCGGCTTAAAGCTATATATAGTAAAGAAAAAGGCTATCTTAATAAAGGCCTATAGTTTACTATTTAACGCGAGCTAGGCTATAAAGAGCTAGTAGTCTTAGTCTACTTAGTTATAGGCTACTACTACTTATAAATACGCTTATACTTCCTAGTTAACCCTCTTAGGTCCCTTATTAGTTTATAGGTAATAGGCCGTATTAAGTAGCTATATAATTTAAAGTAGCTAGTATAAGTACTACTAAAAGCAGCTAGTTTAGTTTAATCCTTTATTACTTATAATAAAGGTCGGCTAGCTATATAAGCGGGCCTAGTATTATAGGAAGCGCTTTATATAAGCTTCTATATCTATTAATAGTATTAGCTTTAGTACTACTAATTTACTAAGCTAGTCTTTAATTACCTATATATAGCGGTTACCGCTTTTTATAAGTAGAAGGTCTATTATAAAGTCTATCTATATATATATATAGAACTAATTAGGTACCGGAAGCTACTTAAGTAGCCCTTTAAGCTATACCTTTTAAATCTTAGTATAGCTATAGATATTATAGTTATAAAGAAAGTAGCGAACGTAGTACTATAAAAGGGGCTAGTAAAAATCCCTTATAAGGCCTACTACTATACCCTACCGACCTAAGTAGCCTATAATATTAAAGTTATAAACGAGCTAGATTAGCTTCCCTTAAAGCTTATTTTATTTATCTAGCTCTAGTAGTCTATCCTTCTCCTTAGCTTCTATAGTATATAGCGCGCTTAGTACCTATAGTCTTCCTTATTAATATAAATATCCTTATAAGTTAATATAATAGTTAGCTACTTATACCTTTAGCTTTAGCTTTAAATTAAGGCGTTAAGCGCTAGACTTAATAGTATAGTATACGCTCTTATAAGTATAGTCTAGAAACTATATCTTATTATATAAGTATTAAAGGACCTTATCTTAAAATACCTATACTATACGCGCCCTTAGGCCGGTCTATCCCTCTTTACTAAGCTAAGGTAAAGGTATAAAGGAAAGCTTATCTATTAGTACCGCGCCTCCTTTTACTAGGGAAGCTCCTATATAAGTCTATAACGCTTCTTATAGGATAAGCTATAGATCCTAGGCCTTAATATCCGCTCTTATTAGCTAGTCTTAATCCCTTTAAGAAAGCGCGTCTAGGACTATAAAGTCCTACTTTAGCTAGTACTTAATTAAGAAGTTAAAGTATAAGAGATACTCCGCTTAGTAAGCTTACCGCTTTAAGAGGTACTAGTAGGTTATAAAGTACTTAAGGTTCCTATAGTTTATAAGAACCTTAAAGCTCTTATAGCTCTAGAGCTTTACTTACTATTACTTAAGGTAGTTAATAATCGCTAGTATCTCCTTATTATAAATAGCGTAATTCCGCTTTACTAAGGTTAGCTTATAAGAGTAGAATGCTATTAGTTACTTCTACCTATCTACCTCTTAAAAGAGCGTTCCTCTAAGTACCTAACCGCTATAGTTTACTTCGATTAATATAAACTAGTTAAAGTCTTACTAAAGTAGTACTAAGGCTTATAAAAATAGGTCCTTAAGCGTATAGAACGCTCCTTCCTACGTAGGCCCTTAATAAAAGGCGGTCTGCTTCCTAGTAATCTTATTTAAGGGCATTATAATATAAGAGAAGCCCTTAAAAAATATCCTATAATAGTTCGTAAACCTAAGGAAGCTTTATACGCCTATTTATATAGTTAGGGCCGCTTAGTCCTAAATCGCCTAGATCTTTATAGGATCTACCTATATACCTATACTTATATAAATAATAAAGCTTAGGTACTTAACCCTCTTAACCCTAAATTTATACTTATTTAAGTCGAGGTAAAGCCTATAAAGTTAAAGGCGCTTTAAGACCCTTTATACTTTCCTTATATAGTCTTTATAAGAGCCGCTTATATAAATAAGGATATTATCTATATATATAAAGGCGAACTTATTAAGAAAGTCTTAAAGTATATTATTAATATAATACTAAAAGGTAGCGGGCGCTCTTAAAAGGCTAAAGGGTATTATAAGCTACTTAAATAAGCTATAGTATATATAGAACGCTGTCTTTTACTTATTACCCTTTAAGATCTATACCTTATAAAACGCTTATTTTATATTTAGCTTTATAAACTACTTTACCTTTAAGAGGTTATAGAGTATATCTAAGATTAAAGGTAAAAGGTAGCGGTCTAGCCTTATAATTATATTTAAAGCCCTATAGTTATAATAGAACTATATCCCGCCCCTTAGTTTATATATAAATAAGACTAGCGCTCCTACCTTAGAGCTACTTACTTAAATAAAACCCTTATCTAAGAGGTCCTTTAGCGTCTTCTTTAGTACTAATAGCTCCGTGTATAATATACTATATAGCGGTCTAAATAGTATAAGTAGTTAAACCCCTTTTTTATTAGTATAAAGTACGATCTTATAGTCTACCTTTAGCTTATATAGGTTAAGCTTATTTACTTCCTAGGACTTAAATAGTAGTAGGAGGTCGTAAAAGCGCTCTAGTATTTATTACTATAGCTTAAAGGGCGACTTTAGCTTCTTTATTTAAAGGGCCTTATTAATATCCGCTAGGCTAACTATATAGACCGCTATATTAGCCGCTACCTAGCTTTCTTTCCGCTCTACCTATTATATAGTTCTTATAAAGATAAAAGTAAGGACTTCTTAGGGTAAGTATAAAGCTTATATACTTAGTCTAATATATATAGAACTATTATTATAGCGGACTTACTATTATATAGGCCTAAACTATAGCTTCTTTTAATATAAAACTAAGTATAACTCTATATATAATAACTAAGGTTTCCTAAGGATTAAGGGAAACTCTAGTTAAGGGATTATATAGGCTATAATAAGCTTATAGTAACCGTCGACCTTTATAGCTAGCTATATAATACCCTTAATTACTATACCTTCTATCGCGCTTAAAGCGCCCTTTACTTACCTTAGGGCGATCTTTTTTACCGGTACTTATATCTCTTATATAAGCGCCTCGTTAACTATAGTATAATACTAGTAGCCCTTATTTATAAGGGCGGCGATAAGTAAGGAGTTATTAATTATAACTTATATTAAAATAAGCTCCTCTTTTATATAGGCGGATAATTCCTCCTTCTCCTTTACTAGTACTAGTAATTAAGGCTCTAGAGCCTATCTTTACTTTAAAGCTACTCTTTTTCCTTTAGGCCTAAGGGCGTAGAGTCTTTTTTATTATTTAAGGTAAGGAGCGGTTCTATCTTCGCTACTAGAACTACTATAGGCCGTTTAGCTAAAAGGAAGGGGTATTTTAATATAAAGTATATAGATACGCCGTAATATAAGTAGCGGCTATTAGCTTTTCTTTTCTTAATTTCCTTGCTTATTACCTACTTTGCCTATTACTTAGAGTATAAGATAGTATAAGGGATATTTAATAATAACTTCCTACCGCGTTTAGCTTAGTCTATATAAGTAGCCGATATTAAGGTATCCCTATTAATATCGATAGTTAGCTATTCCTCTTATAAAGGGGCGGTATTCCTATTACTACTATATAGTATATACTTATAAAGCTTTTAAAAACATAGCGTCTACTTATAGCCCTTTACTACCTTTATTAACCGGCTTATATACTCGCTATAGTTAGTAAGTATAATTATAAGGATAAGTAGCTCTTATAGAGCTAGTATAATTAAGTTTTATAGCTATATAAGCTTTACGCTATCTTCTTATACTATAGTTCCCGCTGCCTATAAGAGCGTATCTTTAAAGTTAAGGAGGAATTCGCTAAAGGTCTACCCGTCCCTTTACCTAAGGGTCTATAGCCTATCTTATACCTTTTCCCGCTCTTATACGTTACCGAATATATATATAAGGTATTAAAAGAAGTCCTATAAGTCGCGTTTACCCTTAGGGCCGCCTTTATCTTAGAATCTAGAGATCTACTATATCTAAGGCTTTAGTAGTATATAAAGGAGTAAATACTATACTATATCGCGATAGCCGTTTAAGCCCTATTTCTTATTTATTATAAACTTTATTTATAGCTAGCTAAGGAAGAAGTAAAAGGACTTAGGCTTATTATTTTAAGTCGGCTAAGGAAGCGGTTTCTATATTAATAGTACCGCTACTATAACTAGTATTATAGAGGTTATAGGGGTTAACGCTAGTCTTATAAACGGCTCCCTTAGTATAGTAAGAACCTTATTCTTCTCGCTAGCTATCGCGCTTTTAATCGCTTCTAGGATAGCTATAATACTTCCTATCCGCTTAAAGGGTAGTAAGGTACTCCCTTAAAGAAGCGGTACCCTTTCTAGGGAGATATTTATTAGATTTATTAGTTAATAGCTTATACTATTATAGAGTAAGTAGAGGTATATATATAGGTACCGTTTATAAGATAATATTAATAAGCTATATAGAGCTCTTTTATATATAGCTAGCTTATATATATATATATAAGATCTAGCCCTTTATATATAATTTATATAGCTTAGGATATAGCCTAAGCTTATAACCTATAATAGTTAAAGACTCTTATAATAAGGACTACTTTTCCTATTACTTTAAAGGCTTTTTTTATATATAAGGCCTTTATTATTATAACTATATTACTTTTATATAAAGTTAATAAAGCTAATATAGCTAGTTCCTTTATAGCTTTATTAAGCTTATTATAAAAAGTAATAAGGTTAATAGTTAGCGTTAGTAATCCTTTTTTTAGCTTTAAAATAAGTTAAAAGTCTTTTTTTATATTCTTCTTAGCTAAGGCCTTAGTTAAGGCCTATAAGGAACGGTGTTCCTACTATAAATAAAGCAGCTATAATATACTCTCCCGATTATATAAGCTAATAAGTAGTATATTAATTATAGATAAAATCCTATATTATAGAGTAAGAATCGCTCGTTATTTTATATATTATTATATATTAAACGGGTTGCCGGTTATTATATAATCGGGAGTTAAAGAAATAGAGCTAGCTTAGAATACTAGCTAAGACCTCTTAAGAATACTAGTATAACTAACCTCCTTTAAATATAAATATTAGTAGAACTAAGACACTTCCTAATATACTCGAGGTATTACTAAATTCCTTAGTCTTAAGGCTATATAGCAGCTTAAATCTAGTCTTAAAAGGTTCTTCTATTTAGCTATAATTATCTATATAAGATAGTATATCCGCTAGTAGATAGATAGAGAATTATTAACTTTAATACCTCTTTTATATACTAATATATTACTAATAAATTCTATTAAAAATCCTACCTTATACTCCTTCTTCCTCTTTATTACGTAGTCTTACGTAATTCCTTAATTTCCTAAAATTCTACTTTTACTTATAAACCTTAAGAAGGCCTTAGCTAGGACTTTTATTAAAGCTTTAGCTTAGACCTTAGCTAAGGCCTTAAGCGCCTTTTTTATAGTAACCTTAGCTTATAAGCTCGCTTTAAGGTTTCCTTAGGTAGCCTTAAGCTACTAAGTAGCCTTAGGTTAGTATAAGGGCTATTATAAGGGCTATTAATAGTCTAGGGTCCTTATAGCTACCTTCTTAAGCCCTTTTTAAAAGTCTTATAAAAGGGTTTATTTTTTAGGCGTCTTTAAGGGCCTAGACGGCCTATTAAAAAAAGCCCTAGGCTTAGTCTTTAAGGAAAAAGTACTAAGGCTAGGGCTAGTTTTATTATAAGTATTAAAATATAAGTCGGATAAGTATAGGGCTAATAAGGCTACTAAGGGTAGCTTTTTTTTACCCCCTTACTTACTTTAAAGGCTAGTTAGGTTAAAAGTAGCTAGCTTAAAGTAAGGCTAGGCTAGGCTTAAAGAGGCTAGTTTTTAATATAATCTAAGCGTTATCTTTTATCTTAATATCCTTTAAGTCTTAGTCTTAGGTCCTAGGCCTTTCTTTTAAAGTCCTTAAAAGGTATTAGCCTTTTAAAGCTTTTTTTAAGTAAGCCTTAGCCTTTAAGGTACTTATTTTAACCCTTAAGTTAAAGGGGGGGGGGGGTAAAGTTAAGGGGGCCCGCCTTAAGTCTAAGCTAGGGTCCTAAGTTAGGTCTAAGCTAAGTCTTATTAATAAAGGGTATATACCCTTAGTTAATAAAGGTAAGGAAGAGTTTTCTACTTATATAAAAGAGAACTTTACTTAATTTATAATCTTTAATAGTATATTATATACCTATTAATAGCTATATAAGGTTATACTTAAGGGGGTATAATATATTATCTATAATAGTTCTAAGTATATCCTTTTTTTATATTTTAAGCTTAGTTTTAAAAAGTTAGCTAAAAAGATATAATAATATTTCTTATATAAGCGCCTTATTAACTATAGTATAGTACTAATAGCCCTTATTTATAAGGGTAGTAATTAATAAAGAGTTATTAATTATAACTTATATTAAAGTAAGCTTCTTTTTATATAAGTAGATAACTCTTTTTTTTCTTTTATTAATATTAATAATTAAGGCTTTAAAGCCTATCTTT
Organism: Hirsutella rhossiliensis; assembly: GCF_020360975.1. Taxonomy (NCBI): domain Eukaryota; kingdom Fungi; phylum Ascomycota; class Sordariomycetes; order Hypocreales; family Ophiocordycipitaceae; genus Hirsutella; species Hirsutella rhossiliensis. The sequence goes on along the minus strand of NW_025408671.1, from coordinate 318,844 downwards.
ACTTTAAAGCTACTTTTTTCTTATTAAGCTTAAGGGAGTAAAGTCCTCCTTATTATTTAAAGTAAGGAGCGGTTTTATCTTAAATCCTTAAATTACTATAAGCTACTTAGCTAAGAGAAAGAGGTATTTTAATATAAATTATATAAACGCGCTATAATATAAGTAGCGGGTATTAGCCTTCCTTTTCTTAATCTCTTTACTTATTACTTACTTTACTTACTACTTAACGTATAAGGCGGTATAAAGGGTAGTTAATAGCGTCTTCTTACTATATTTAGCTTAGTTTATATAAGTAGCTAATATTAAGGTATCTTTATTAATATTAATAGCTAGCTAGTTATTTTATAAAAGAGCGGTAATTTTATTACTAGTATAAGTAAATATACTTATAAAGCTTTTAAAAATATAATATCTACTTATAGCCTTATACTACCTTTATTAACTAGCTTATATACTTACTATAGTTAGTAAGTATAATTATAAAGATAGGTAGGTCTTATAAGGCTAGCGTAATTAAATTCTATAGCTATATAAGCTTTATATTATCCTTTTATACTATAGTCCTTACTAAGTATAAGAGCGTTTCTATTACGGGACACCCTATAGTCGATAATCTAGGTACCTATAATAATATCGGCCTCCGTTAGGGAAGTTACCCTTAACTCCCTAAAGCTCCCTATAGAAGAAAGAACCTAGAAGCTACTAAGTAAACTCTAGGAAATCACCCGGAAATCCTAGAAATAATAACCGAGTAGATTATATAGATATTTTATAGAGATTTCCCTTAAGGATATATTACACGGAGAATATACTATAATTTCCTAAGTAATAATAGCTTCTTAGGGATTATACTAATATTTCCTTAAGAAGTTACTATAAGAATATAATAGGGAAATTATAGAGAAATACCTATACTTACCTAAGGAAAATACTAGGAAATATCGCTAATACGCTATACTACTATTATATAATTATAAGGTTAAGATATTACTTAGTTAAAGCCCTAAGTAAGGTCTTACGCTTACTATAGTATATATAGAAGATAGAGAACCCGCTAGATCTTAGGCGGGTAAAGAAAAATATAAATAGTTATTACTACTCTTACTTTAACTTATAAGACCGGTAGCTAGTTTATATTTATAAGAAGGTATAAGTAATAAGCGTAGAATTAGGTAATTAATAATATAAGCGGAAAGATCGGTCGAAGGAGTATAGGGTAGGATTTCGTCCGGAATTTATAATAAGTATATAAGGGGCTAAATATATCGTAAAGCGTAGCTAGAATTTATAGTTCTTAGAGATATCCCTTAGTATAAAGGACCTAAGAAGCTAAAAAAATAGGTTTTAAAGAAGGAGCTAAAAGGAGGTATAGAGAGAAGGGTAGGGGTAAGATAGAAAGGAAAAGTAGCGATAGCTTCTTATAAAGGTAGCGAAAGATAAGATAGATATACCGGCAATAGCTAGAAAGGAAAGGAAAAACTAATAAAAAGCTTAGTAGTTAAAAGGATATTAATAGCTTTTTTAAGTAGGATCTTCTTTATTAATTAAGATACTAAATAAGTATAAAGAGGGGCGTTAGATAAAAGAAAGAAAGAGAATTAAGGTAATATAATAATTAATCCCCTACTATAATTACTACCCCTATAAGATTTAAATATCTCTACCTTACTTATCTAACCCCTTACTTTTAATTTTACCTTTATATATTTTATATATACTTCTTATATCTCTCTTTATAAGAGTTATAAGCTTAGGAGGAATAGTATTCCTATACCTTTTAGCTACTATAAAAGGTACCTTTCTTATATCCCTTATAGCTTCCTTTTATCCCTCTTACTAAAAAAGCCGATTTTTAACTAACTTTTCTACCCCCTTTCCTATAATAATATTAAAAAATAACTCTACCGCTACTATAGTCTATAGGACGATTCTTATAAAGCCCTAAGATTAAGATAAGTAAGTAAAGGAGGTATAAGCTTATATAGATAGAACTATCTATAATTTAGTCTTCTTTAATAAGTAGGACCCTCTTAAGCTACCTCTTTATCCTAGGGCAACGGAATTTATAGAGGGAGCTTCCCTCTTCTCCGAGCTAACCTTTATATAATAAAGAGCTTTTTCTACTACCTTAAGTAACTATAAGAGTTACTATAAGGAGTACGTCTATAAGACAAAGCTACTAACTATTATATATATAGCGATAATAGAATCCGTTAGTACTATAAAGCTAATCTCTTTTTAAGAGGAAGAGACTCCTAAGTAGTAGCTTTTAAAGCTCGAGACCTTAATAGCTCCCTTAAGGGGCTATATAACTAACTATATTAAGAAGATCTTATAAGAGCGCTACTAAGAGGTATAGGCTAGCAAAGTACTTAGGTACGTAGTACTAATATATCGGTAAGGTATTAGTAGGAAATCGTACTTACCCCGCTTCTATATTATAGACCTCTCGCTACTCCGACTAAAAGGGAAAAAATCCCTCTTCTTATAAGCTTTAGTCTTATAACGAGGAGAACGCAATATATATAGCGTAGTACCTCTAGCTATCTCTACTACCTAACTAATTATACCGTAATACGTATTCCCTTATAATTTCTAAAGCTTCCCTTTTTAGTTACCTAGTAAAGATAGCTACTTAGAGAAGACTATATAACGCTCCTATAGCGCGACGTAGTAGTTAACTAGTTAAGGCCTCTTTATTATATATATTAAGTATCTACTTAAGAGATAAAGAATAAGGAGATATATCCTTAGAATAGACCCTTATTATAGACGATATTCTAGCTATATTAAAGATATCGCTACCTATAAGCGTAAGACTACTAACTCGCTAAGAAAAGCTTATAGCTCTATAAGTATATATTAAGGAGCTAGAGGAGATAAAACGCTTATAAGACCGCGTTATATAATTAAAGTAGGAAATTGCTAAACGCGCTAGTACTATCGCTATCTATTTAGGAAAGCGTCGACGGTCCTACTCCCTTAAATCGGACGGTAGCCGCGGTAGCAAGGTTAAGATTAAAAATATCGCTTAATTATCTTAACCTACTAATATATAGAAACGTCTAGACTAGACTTACGATCTAGAGGACGCTTTTAGGGCAACGCTTAGACGCTTTCGTTGCGATAAAATAAAGATCCTCTACGTAGTAGATTATATATATAGTAACTATAAAGTAAGATAGCGCCGATACCTTAAAGAATAGACGCCGATTAACTAAACTAAATATAGTATAGATTAGGTATACTTTAAGGAATAGATACTTATCTTAATTAAGGATACTATAAATAGGGAGATACTATTAGCGACGTAATTAAAGGAGGCTTACTAATAAGAAGGCTAGTCCCTCTTAGAGTTTAGCTTATACCTTAACTCCTTAAAGAGGTATTTTAAACGCCTATTAAAAAAGGCGCGTACTCTTATATTTTTCGCTAAGCTAAAGCTATAACTTTAAGACTAAATTAACCTCTATTTAATACCTATTTATACCTATTTATAGGAAGAGCTTATATAAGTCGCTTAACGATATTAAGATACTACTACTAATAAAAGGCGATATACTAATACTACTTTTACCCTTAGAGGAACTAAGAATAGAAATAGTACTATACCTTAAGGTAATATATATAGGGGAAGGAATTAAAGAGGCCGATAAGCTAGGCCGAATCGTTAAGGAAATACTACTAATTTAACTAATAACTAGTAAGCTAGCGATATACTTACTAAGGGCCGAACTAAGGGACGATATCGAGGAAAAGGATCTTTTACTTAATTAGGAATTATATATTTCTAATATAATAAGCTAGGATACCTATCTATAGAATATACTAATTCTCTAAGGGTAGAAACCCTAGTAAAGACTCTTAAACTTAATACTATAAAATAAGGAAAAGGTAAGATATTAAGGTAAACGCCTCTCCCTTAGTAAACTTAATACTTATAAGATAGTTACTTAAAACTCTTATAACGATATTAAGGCGAAACCCTACTAAAGTCCCTATATACTTAGATACTTATAGTACTATTAACCTTATAAATATAAACTTTACTTAATAGTAGGGATTACTATAAGTAGCGCTATTATACCTTAAGTTATTAGGGCTTAATAATAGTAAGGTAAGGGAGTATAGAGTATAGTTAGTACCGCTCTAAATAATAAATATAAGAGGCACCGAAAAGATAATTACTTATTTCTATATTAATATTAATAAGTTAACGCTAAACGATTAAGTATTAATCCTTTTATTAGTTACTACTTTAAAGGATAAACGTATTTATATTATCTTATAGAAACGATAGTAGTAGTTTAAGTATTAACTAAGTAGCGAAACCCTATAAAACCCCTATAGATTCCTTTAAGAATATAGGAATAAAGTAAGGGTATATATAATAGTGCTTAACCCTAAGCTAATCCTATTACTAGATAAAGATAAAGATAAAGGGATTCTATAGAAAGAATAGGCTAAAATCCTACTAACTCTCTACTAGTTTAAAGATACTTTCTTAGCTAATAAATCTAACTTATTACTAGCTAGAAAGGGAACGGATTACTTAATTAATTTAATCTTTAATATAGAACCCCCTTATGGACTAATTTACCCTCTATTATAAAGGGAACTCTAAGTATTACGCGACTAGATCTAAGACGCGATAAGAAGGAAAATAATCTAGGAGTTAAAGAGCCTAGCTAGGGCGCCTATCCTTTTCGTTTTAAAGAAAGATAGCACCTTATAGCTATATATAGACTACTAAGGACTTAACTAAGTTACGTAAAAGAATCGGTACCTTTTACCCTTTATTTTAGAGATTATTAACCGCTATTAAGGAGCTAAGTATTTTTCTAAGATTAATATACGGAATATATATTAATATATTATTATTATTATTATTATTAAGATTATACTAGTAACCTATCTAAAGGTATCTAGAACTTTAACGTTAAATAAAAGGGAAAAACTAAAGTACTTAGAGGAAAACCCTCTCCTCTTTTATAGCTAGTCCGCCTTTATCCTAGGTCGCGGTTATAATACGTAGGAAACTTACGCCGGCTATCTTAAGTATCGTTATAGTTAGTTAGAATCGTATTAGCCCTACTATAAAGTAACCTTAGAAAGTAACTCCTTTATATACGCGGGGTATATAGCGTTAATCGGTAGTACGAGCGTTTTTAGTTAACGGTTAATTATATAATTATCTCCGACCTTATCCTATAACGATATCTTCCTTAGCTCTACCTTATTTTTTCCGCTATAAGGCTTAGCGGGCTATTTTTTATTTATGCTAGCCTTTAGCTAGGCCGGTAGCTAGGTTATTATACTAGCTTTACGCCGTACTTATCGAGTTACTAGTATCGGCCCTAGGTTTTTATTTTCCTAGTCGGGGGGCCCGGACTAGGGTTAAGGGGAGGTCCTAACGAATTCGTCGCTAGGTCTAGGTAGGCGAGGTCCGGGACGGCCTACTTATAGCGGGGCTAGACTACTAGTATATTTATAAGCGCTTCTAGAAGCGCTAATTAGCTAATTAATAAGTAGGTTAGCGTAGTCTACTAGTCTAACTAAAAATTAATCGTGCCCCTAGCTAGATTTAAACCGACTCTAGCATTATAGCTAGTAGGCTTCCTAGGTATATAACTATTATACTACGAGGGTTATATTAATATATTTAAATTTAAGAAGGAGATAAATAAAAGACCGCTTTCTAAACGCGTTATAGATATTTCGAATACCTAGTAATACCCTTTAGACTTACTAACGTACTAGCTATATTTTAGAGCTATATCTATTAGGCGCTTAAGGGGCTCGTAGATATAATCTACGTAGTTTACCTTAATAATATCCTTATATAATCTAAGATAAGAGAAGAATATACTAAATACTTAGGATAAGTAATAGAAAGGCTAAGGGCTATAGAGCTTTATATAAAACTATTAAAGTATATCTTTTATTAATAGTTAGTTAAGTTCCTTAAGTTTATATTATCTATCGATAGGGTATCGATAGACCCTTAATAGGTAGAGGCAATAGCTTAATAGCTTAAACCTATAACCTACTATAATATTTAGGTTTTCCTTAGGTTCTATAATTTTTACCGATAATTTATATATAGGTACTTAGGAGTTATAGCGCCCTTAACTATACTATTAAAGGGGAGTAAGAATAGGAAGAAGCTAGGAAGAGTAGAGCTAAACCTTACTAAATAGGCAGCGTTTTAAGCTCTTAAGGATGCTTTTTAAGGAGCCCTACTCCTTTAATATTATAATCTAGAAAGACGTATTTATATCGAAATAGATATATTATAATTCGCGATAGTAGGAATTATCTCTTAACCTAATAATAAAGGGTATTATTATCCGATCGTATTTTAGTTAAGGAAGTTTACTAGAGCTAAACTTAATTATAGTATTCTAGACTAAGAACTATTCGCTATTATTAAGTTATTTAAATACTAGCGATATTATATTAAAGGGGCAGCGTATAAAGTAAAGGTATTATCGGACTACTATAACCTTTAGACGTTTATATACTAGACCTCCTTAAATAGGAGGTAAGTAAGATAGTATATATATTTAGTACTATTTAACTTTACGATTAAGTATTATATAGGTAAATTAAACCTAGCGAACGCGCGATCGAGAATGCCTAGATATAAGGGCGAGAAGCCCCTATCTATAGAACTATTACTAGAGCTATAAGCGAAATAAGCTACTATTAATACTATATCTATATAAAGAAATAATAAGGCGTTTTTATAGGTAAGGAGATACTTAAACTTAAGTTAATATAAGTATAGTAAAGTGCCTTTATATAAAGAAAATATATAAGCTTATCTATAGCGAAACTATAATAATTTAAGCGTAAGACTTAAATAATTAGCCGATTAAGCTAAAGAGAGAGCTAGTTATAAATATTTACTCTTAAGGAAGACCGCTAAAAAAGCGGCTTACTATATAAAGGTTTATATAGTAGAAGTTCTAGAACCGTTACTAGAGTTACTAAAACGTACTTAGTTAGTTAATATAGCGATTAGTAAGCTAAAGGAGACTAAAGACTTCTTAAAAGGGAAGGGTTTTTAGTTAGTACGCTTAGATAGACTACTACTATAGAAGGGTTATATTATAATGCCTTTAAAGGTAGCCTTATAGTAAGAGCTAATATAGCTCTTCTATAACGATCTATTAATAGGATACTTTAGCTCCCGATATATTAGCAAACTATTAGTAAGGAACTTCTACTAGGATAAAATAATAAAAGTTATAAATAAATATATCTAGTTATACCTAGTATATTAAGGTATAGTATTTAAGAGGCATCGCCCTTATAGTACTATATAATCGTTACTATATCCTATATAACTATAGGAAGAATTATTAATAGACTTTACTATAGGTCTACTTAAAGTATAGTATAATAGATAAGACGTTAATACGATCTTAGTAATCGTAGACTAATATACTAAGTATTGCTTTTTCTTTCCTATCTTTAAGATAATAATAGCTCTAGAGCTAGTAAAATTATTCTATTACTAAGTTAAATTAGTATATAGACCTCTAAAAAGCATTATCTTAGATAAAAGGTCCCTATTTATAAGTAAGTTCTAGTTAGATCTTTATTTTATCTTATAAGTAAAACGTAGGCTATTAATAGTATTTTACTTATAAACTAATAAGTAAATAGAATAAATAAACTAAGCTATATAGTACTACTTAAGATACTTTACTAACTCGGAATAAACTAACTAAGTATTACTCTTATATATTACTTAATTTATATATAATAATATAAAGAACGTAATAACTAGGTTATTACCTAATAAAGCGTTAATAGGTTATTAACTAAACTTCTATATTAATATTAAGGACGATATTATTTAAAGGGGGGTACCTAAAGTAAGAGTAAGAGTTACTAGGCTATAAGAGCTATAAAAGAGGCTTAAGGAATACTAAAGAAAGGCTATTAAATTATAAGCGAAATACTACGATTTAAGGCACTAACCGCTTATACTAAAAGTAAGAGACCTTATAGTATTATTAATAAAGAATTTACGCCTTAAGGATAAAAAAAGAAAACTCTTACCTAAGTATATTAAACCGTTTTAGGTCCTATAAGCTATTAGAAAGTAAGTATATCGTCTTATACTCCCTAAGAAGTACTTATACCTCTATAACGTTTTCTATATTAGTCTCTTCGAGCTATAAAAGGAGCAAAAAGGCACCTATAAAGATAGCGAAACCCTACTAATACTAGACTTAGAGGATAATAAAGGTAAATAAGAAGTCTAAGAGATTAAAGACTAAAAGAGATCTAAGGGCAATACCTTTTTCCTTATTAAATAGAAAGGATAGCTAGCTAAGTATAACTAATACGTCGATACTAAAGATATAGCGAATAGCTAAGACCTTATTAAAGAATATACTACTCGCTTAACTAGGAAAAAGAGGCGTAAGACTAAGTAAGGTAAGGAAACCTATTAATATAGGGAGACGCTATTAAATTAGTAATAAATCCCTATTAAATCGCTATTAACTCGTTAACGTATTAGTACGCCTAAATATCTTATAACTATATATAAAATAGTAAAATAAGAGAATAAGGGAAAACTATTTATACTACCTATAAAATATTATTAAGGAAAATAAAACTAAACTATAACTCTACTAAGACCTTAATAATAAAGGAGAGAAAGATAGTTATAGCTAAATAAAAGAAAGATAAGACCTATCTATTACTTCTAACTACCCTTCTTCTTTACTAGTATAGCGGGAACTAATTAAGACGCCCCTTCCGCTATACTAAATACCTTTAAAAATACCGGAACTACCCTATCCTCTGCTCCTTCCTTATCCTCTATATCGAAACCTATCTCTATTAGTATAGTACTTACCTTAGCCTTAGTAAATAGTAAGGTATATTACTATAAAGTATAGCCTATATCGCCGTTAATAAGGCAGAGTTTTAACTAAGATTCCTAGGCCTAGTACTCCGGGCTTATATAGGCGATATTAAATAAAGGCGCGGGGTTAAGGTAAATAATAAGCTCGCGGCGCTTATTAATTAGCGTATAGTAGTCGGCACGCTTAACCTAGTATATCGTTAGGCGGTCGCTAATAAAAGGGTTAAATAAAACTTACGATAGTAGACTTTTATATACCTATAGTCCTAAAGGACTTACGATAGGCCGTCTTAGCGGTATTAAAAGCCTCGGCTAAATAATATACTATAATAGTAAGACGGCGCCGATTAGCTTCCTTAAAAATAAGTACGCCTATATCTAAGCTATCGTTCTTAGTATCCTCGTTACCGGTCTTTAGCTTATTAAGCTCGCGTAGGTACTTAACGATAGCGACTATATTTACCTAGTTACTAAATATAAGAGTAGCGGCCTTAAGAAAGATTAGCTTATTAATTATAATATTTAAAGTTAAAGGGAAACTTACTTAGTTATAGGTCGCGGTATATCTATAGCACTACTTATAGCGCGTTAAGGAAACCCCTAAGAAAATATAGCTAATTAAGAGCACTTAGATAAGCTTAGGCTTAGTTATACTATACTCCTTAATAACTATCCTAAAATAATATATATACTAGAGCTTATAAGGGATAACTTTATAGGCCCTAACTAAGCGGGCTTTAGCCTTAGATTAAGTACGCTTCTTTATAAAAGCGCGACCGCTTTATACTACCGCCTAGGTGCCCTTATCTCTAGCACCGCCCTTCTTAAGTTCGTTAGTAGGAGGAGTTAGATCACGGCTATCTCTATTATTACTATTATCGTTATCTTAGCCCTTATTCGGCTAAGTATTAGGATAGTCTTAGCCCTTATTTAGCTAAGCCTCGTTATTAATATTAGCCTACTTATTTTAAGGAGCGGCCTAGGTAATAATCTCTTATTAGCTAGAGCCGCCCTATTAAAATAGAGTAGCTAGGTTATCGGCACTTACTTAAGAGCGCCTAAGTACGATCTCCTTACTAGTATTAATATCGCTAATAAGGGTAATAAACTTATAAGTTTCCTAGCTTATAGAGGTAGGATTATTAATAGTTAGAGTTAAGGTATTTAGTAGGGTAATAAGAGTATAACCCTCGCTAACGTTAGGTCCTAGACTAGAAGTCTCTTAGGACTAGGATTCCCCTATACCTTTCTTAGCTTTCTTCGCTAAGGGGGAACTAGCGTCGCTATAAGACTTTTAGGCTAATCGCTTATACTTTAAGGGCGAACCCGCTACTACCTACTCCTATATATAGCGTAGGAAATTAGCGTTATAGTTCTTTATCTTCTTTAATATAAAAGGTATTATTATTAATAAATTATTAATAAAAAGTAATATAAAAAGGTATAAGGGATTAATAAAAAAGGGCGTAAAACTCTATAATAATTATAAGCGGAAGAGTTAAAAAATAAAATAAAATAAAAAAAGTAAGAGATATATATATACGCTCTTTATATTATAGTTATATAGCTAATATATAAGCGAAACCGTAATAGTTACTTAGTAGTAACCGTTAGTATAATAACTATTAACGTTATAGAGTATAGACTAATATATACTTATATAGGTATATACGCGCGATATATAACTAAAACTACCTCTCTTTTTAACCGAATATATATAGTATAGCGAAAGTAATATATATTAAAGATATAGCTAAGACGTCTATATAAAAGGGGAGATAATTATAAGAGCGCTACTAAGAGGTATAGGCTAGTAAAGTACTTAGGTACGTAGTACTAATATATCGGTAGGGTATTAGTAGGGAATTATACCTACCCTACTTATATATTATAGACCTCTCGCTACTTTAACTAAAGAGGAAAAAATCCCTCTTCTTATAAGCTTTAGTCTTATAATAAGGAGGACGTAATATATATAGCGTAGTACTTCTAGCTATCTTTACTACCTAACTAATCGTACCGTAATACGTATTCCCTTATAAGCTTTAGTCTTACGATAAGGAGAACGTAATATATATAGCGTAGTACCTCTAGCTATCTCTGCTACCTAACTAATCGTACTATAATACGTGTTTCCTTATAGATCTATACGGTATACCTAGGAGCCTTTTCTACTAAGAACTTACTAGCTTTAACATAGCTAGCTAAGTAGGAAGAAATCCTTAAGGAAGCTAACTAATACTTCCTTATAAAAGCTCTTTCTAGCTAGTAGCTATAGGATATATCTCTATTAATAAAGCCTATTAATAATAGTTACTTAACTATCTTTTAAGAAGCTAGCTAGGAACTAAATAAAGAGGCTACTAAAGTATAATAGTAAGTAGTCTTATTCCTTTATAGCTAGCACTTAACCTAGACGGCTCGACCTACTACCCCTATAGCTACTATAGCCCTTATTACTATAGTTCCTACTACTACTACTATAGCTATTGCCCCTCTAGCTCCTCCTCCCTTAAGAGTATTAATACTGTCTTTAACGGCTGCCCTAGGCCCGGCCCTAGCTCTGCTTCTTACCTTAGGCCCGGCCCCGGTCTTATTAGTTAGACCGGCCTAACTAGTCCCTTAATAGACCGTTTAGTTTATTAGTCGAAAAATTAAGGAACTAGTTAAAATCGAACCTCTTTATTAAAATTAGTAATAAGGGGTAAAAAGAAGGGGTTTTTAAGTAAACCTTTTAGATCGGGATAAGGATTCCTTAAAGAAACGAAAGACTAAACGAAACGGCTGCTTAGCCTATAAATTACTAGGCTATCGGTTATTATAATACTAATAGGTCTTCGAAGAAAACTAACTTAAAGGATTTAACCTTTTAAAGAGGCTATAAGAAATAATATAATAGTCTCTTAAGGAGGACCCCTCGTTATAGAAGAAGATAGACGAGATTTAAGTTACTAAGAAATAGTAACTAATGCTGCTACCTTTATTTAAGCTATAAATTTAAGGAAAAATCGTTAGTATAGTAAATCCGGCCTTTATCTTCCCTATAGATTAATAAGGCTAAAACTAACCGTTAGAGCCTTCCGATTATCCCCTACGAAAATCAGCTATCCTTAACTCTAGTACTTCCCTCGATATCTATAATATACTTTCTCGATTCTAGTCCTTTAAGAAGGTATAAAGAGAATACCTTATTACTAGGGAATTAACTATATAGATAGAGGGATATAGAAGGGTGAATTTTACGATAAAATTACTTAATAGGTCTATACGAATTCTTCGACGAAAAAGGGTAGCTTTTTACCCTTGATTTTTAATAAGCTTAATTTCCTTCTGCCTTTTTTAAGAGGAAGGAATCTTCTAGAATATAACGTCTAAGCCTATAAGGCTAGTTTAGAAGAATTAGACTATTAAGCTTATCGAGGAAAAGTTCGGTTAATTTATTCTTAAATTCCGACCTATTCTTAGGAAGGAACCTTTTAAGAAGTTAGCTTTCCCTACTAAGAGGAATAGGTCTACTATAAAGGACCTTCTTCTAGTTGCCTAAGGAGATAGACTTCTTTAGTACGTACGACTTAGTTACCTAGGCCCCCTAGCTTTATATAAGCTTAGCTAATAATAGGGCGTACGAATAAGGGGCCTAAAGACCGTTAAATACGAATACTATAGCTAAGGAAAGACTAAGAGACGAATTTCTAAACGAACCCCTTTATAGCCGGACTAGCTATATAAGGAAATTTAGGTCGACTAGACCGACGTCTCTAGGGATTAATAAAGCTTTATTAAGGCAATGTTTTTTATAAACGCCTTTTTAGGGATGGTTTTCCCTTATTTCTTATAGACCTACCTAAGTAAGTATAACTAGTCTACCCTTTAGGACTTTATTAACTAAATAAAATCCTACTTTAGCTACGAGGTAAAGAAGATATAGTTTAATAGAGAGCTATTTATAAAGGATATCTTAAATTAGCTTTAAAAAGGGGTATTTTACCCTTCCTATTAGTACTAAATACCTAGGCCTAGAACGGAGGGGTAGAAAGATTAAGGGGTGCTATAATAGAAAGGGCCTATATAATAAGACTTACTATAAAGCTTTTATATAACCTTTAAAGGGAAGTTATTAAGACCGCTTATTACCTTTAGAACTAGACCCTTAGGGACCTTAAGGACCTTAGGGAACTAAACTAAGGAATAAACTAGAAATCCCCCCTTAAGCTCTTTATAAGAAAGAGGGCCTCGCTAGCCTACCTTCGTACTTACGGCTATAAGGCATACGCAATAACTACCGATATATAGCTAAAAAGGAAGAAGAAAAGAAAGCTTAATCCTAGAGCCTTTATTAATTACCTTATTAGTTATAATTTTATAAATATCTTCTAGATTTAGATTCTTCTTTTATAAAAGGTTATTTTAACTAGGGATATAATTTTCGACGAATCTAGCTTCTTCGATAGAAAGAGGGATTAATAGCCCCTCTTACTCTTATAACGTTAGCTAATTTAGAAGATCTAAATCCCCCCTTCCTAATAGTTATAAGAAGAGGCCTTAGATAAGGAAATAGAAGAAGAAACTAACGTCGAAGTAGTCGAGGATAACGCCGACTTCGAAGAAGAAGAGGAAGCAACTAGATTAAATAATCTAGACAAAGAAGGAGACTATAGCAAAGCGGTAGAGCTAGAATACGCCTACCTTCCTACGCTTCCTCTTATAAAATAAAAAGAAGATCTAAAAGCAGCTTTCTTTATTAGTCTTCTTATATCGACCCTTAAGGGGGTAGGAAAGGCACCTCTCTTAAAGGATTACCCGGCTGCCTTTTTATCCCTGCTTTAAGAAGCAAAGGAAGGTATAGGGCTAGATATAAGAGAAGACTAACCTCTCTTTTATTTCGATCGTTTTTCCGACTTCTATTTAACGCTTATAAAAGACGGTTCCTATAGAGTATTTATAGTAGGCCGGCTCTTTAAGCTATAGCTATTAGTAAGGAAGGTATATAAAAGAGACCTACTAGACCTACTAGTAAACTAAAAGCAGCTAGAAAAACACCCTTTTAGAGACTAGTTTTTCTAAGCTTAGAAAGACTACCTAGCCTTATATAATAAGATAGGGTCTTTTAAAGAGGTTAATAAGGAAAAGGTAAGAGGAAAATAGGTCCTTAGCTATAAGTAGGTCTTTATTTATAAGACTAATAAATACAGCTTCCTTTAAAAGTATAAAGCCCGGCTAGTTATCTATAAGAATTAATAGGAAAAGGGGGATCTACCTACTAAGGCAACTACCTTAGTAGGGATATCTTTTTAGACCCTTATAGCTATAGTAGTAGAATTCGACCTCGAGCTTAATTAAATAGATATAGTTAACGCCTTTATTAACTACTTACTTAAGGAAGAAGAAGTTATTTATATATAACTTCCTCTTAGTTTCTAATAGCTAGGAAAGGTTCTATAGCTTAGGAAAGCTTTATATAGACTATAAAGATTACCCCTTCTTTAGTAATAGTATTTAATAGGTTCCTTTAAAGCCCTAGGCTTTAAGAAAGTCTCTTAGGAACCGTATATAATATAGAAGGGTAAAATTATAGTCTTCTTTTATATCGACGATATTATCTAAGCCTACCTAAAAGAGGAAGAAGTAACTACTAAGGAGGCTATAAAAGGCCTATAATAAAGGTATAAGATAACTAAGCTAAGGGAGCTAAAGTAGTTCCTAGGGATATAAATCCTTTAGAATAGGTCCTAATAAACTATCTAGCTTACCTAGGACGCCTATATTAATAAGGTCGCTTATAAATTCCTCCTTAATTCCCTTAATAAGAAGCTTCCCTCTATACTTATATTAGATAAAGAGCTTTTACCTAATCCGTCCTTTTAAGCTAGGGAGTAAGAGAAATACTAATATTAATAAAAGGTAGGCTCCTTACTTTTTTTAGCTATTTCTATTTAACCGGATATCTCTTTTACGGTCTCTTAGCTAGCTAGGTATAACTAGAATCTTAGCCCTAGGTACTAAGAAGTAATAGACTAAGTAATCCTTTATCTTTATTTAACGAGATTATATAGTCTACGCTTAAGAGGGTAGGGAAGGAAATTAGCTACTAAATTCTTCTTTTATTTAAGCGATTCGTCCTTTACGGATAATTTATTAGATAGAAAGAGCTTATAAGGGTATATTATATCCCTTTTTAGAGGAACTATTACTTAAAGAGCTTTAAAGTAAGCTACTATTATAACTTTTAGTATAGAGGTAGAGCTACTAGCTTTTTTAGAAGCGTTAAAAGAAGCGATTTTCGTTAGCCGGCTATTAATATCTTTATAACTATAAATTCCGTCCCCGTTAGCTATAGAATATAATAATATATAGACTATATAGATTCTTATAGAGGAAAATAATAAGCTATTAACCTAGCTATAGTATATTAATATCTACTAGTATTAATTACGCTAAGAAGTCTAAAAGGGACTTATTTCCGTCCGTTAGGTTTTAATAGTATTAATAAAAGCTAATAGTCTTATAAAGCCCTTACTAAAGTAAAAGCTAGCTATCTTTTTATAGTAAATTAAGCTAGAAGACGTTTAAGAGAAGCTATCCTTAAAAGCCCGCCTTAAGAGTTTATAAGAGGAGCTAATAGTATATAGGAGGAAGGAGATATCTATAGCTAAAGAGAGGAATTAGGACTTATCCTAGAGGAGGGCCCCTAGCTTAATTAGTACTTATTCTTCTTAAAAGGCCCCCTTTTTAGGGACTTATCCTTAAAGAAGCCCCCCTTTCTTATAGGACTTAATATCCTCCTTAAGGCCCCTTTTTCCTAAAGTAGGTCTAAAAGAGCCTAGGGCTAAAACCTAGATTTCTCGAGTAAGGGATAAGTATAAACTAAGACCTCCTCTATACGCTTACCGGCCTAGGTATTTAGCTTTACCCTTTCTATAAGGGCAGGCTATAGCTAAGGGGGTGTATCGTAAAGCGTAGCTAGACTTTATAGTTCTTAGAGATATCCCTTAGTATAAGGGACCTAGGAAGCTAAAAAATAGGTTTTAAGGAAGGAGCTAAAAGGAGGTATAAAGAGGAGGGTAGGGGTAAGAGGGGAAGTAAAAGTAGCGATAGCTTCTTATAAAGGTAGTAAAAGATAAAACGGATATACTAGTAACGGCTAGAAAGGAAAGGAAAAACTAATAAAAAGCTTAGTAGTTAAAAGGATATTAGTAGCTTCTTTAAGTAAGATCTTCTTTATTAATTAAGATACTAAATAGGTATAAAGAGCGACGTTATATATAAGAAAGAAGGAGAATTAAGGCAATATAATAATTAATCCCTTACTATAACTACTACCCTTATAAGATTTAAATATCTCTACCTTACCTATCTAACCCCTTACTTTTAATTTTACCTTTATATATTTTATATATACTTCTTATATCTCTCTTTATAAGAAAATAATATATTAAAAGAATAGCGCTATAAAAGATACTTATAAACTTACTTATTTTATCTACTACTCTTAGGGAAATCCTTTATCCTTTATAGACTATTGCTCGCCTACTAATAGACTAACTAGTTAGCTTTCTAGTATATTCTATAGTGCTTAAAAAGCTCTATCTATAGTATGTCTTCCTAACTTAGTAGGTGGTCTAATTATAACGTAATAGTTAACGTAAGACTATAGGTTCTAGTATAAGTAGTAGATTTAACTAGAATATTCTATGCCCTACTTATTCTTATATCGCGGATATCTTTAGAACCGCTAGGCTAAAATAGGTAATAGGGTATCCGTTCTACTTATAATTAACTTATGCATTTTATGTAAATTTTATTTTATTAGGATAGGCTTATCTTAACCTGCTTTTCCTAAAGGAAGGTATAGATATTTAGTAAAGGTCTTTATCTTTAAGCGTTATTCCCTTAGACTGTATTATAAAGCCTCTTTTTACTAGCTTACTCTATAGAGCCTCCTTATACTTATTATTTCTTTATAATAGTAAAATAGGAATATAAGGGTATATTCTTATATATAGCTAGTTTATATATATATATATAAGATCTAGCCCTTTATATATAACTATATAGCTTAAGCTATAGCCTAAGCTTTTAACCTATAATAGTTAAAGACTTTTATAGCTATTCCTTTTATAAAAAAGTAGTAATATTATTACCGCTATATTATTATATACTAGTCCCTTAGTATAAGGCTAGTACTTTAACCTAGCTACTAGTCTTATAAGTTAAAGTAAAAGTAGTAATAACTATCTATATTCTTCTCTACCCCCTTAAGATCTAGTAGGTTCTTTATCTTTTATATATATACTATAGCAAGCGTAAGACCTTACTTAGGGCTTTAACTAAGTAATATCTTAACCTTATAATCGTACGACGGTAGTATAGTATATTAATAGCATTTCCTAGTATTTTCCCTAGGTAAGTATAGGTATTTCTCTATAATTTCCCTACTATTTTCTTATAGTAACTTCTTAGGGAAATATTAGTATAATCCTTAAGGAGCTATTATTACTTAGGAAATCGTAGTATATTCCCTATATAATATATCCCTAAGGGAAATCTTTATAAAATATCTATATAATCCGCTCGGTTATTATTTCTATGATTTCTAGGTAATTTCCTAGAGTTTACTTAGTAGCTTCTAGGTTCCTTCTTCTATAAGGAGCCTTAGGGAGTTAAGGGTAACTTCCCTAAGAGAGGCCGATATCGTTATAGGTACCTAGATTATCGACTATAGGGTGTCCTATAATATATATAGTATATACTTATAAAACGTTTAAAAATATAGTATTTACTTATAGTCTTATACTACTTTTATTAACTAGCTTATATACTTACTATAGTTAATAAGTATACTTATTAAGATAAGTAGCTCTTATAAAGCTAGTATAATTAAATTCTATAGCTATTTAAGCTTTATACTATCTTTTTATATTATAGTTTTTATTACTTATAAGAGCGTCTATTTAAAATTAAAATAGAATTTACTAAACGTTTATTTATCCTTTTATTTAACGGTTTATAGCTTATCTTATATTTTCTCTTACTCTTATATATTACTAAATATATATATAAGGTATTAAGGGAAGTCCTATAAGTTATATTTACCTTTAAGGCCGCTCTTATCTTAAAATCTAAAGATCTACTATATCTAAGGCTTTAGTAATATATAAAGGAGTAAATACTATACTATTTTATAATAGCTATTTTTATTAGAAAACGCGGTTATTAGTTATATATATTAATTATAGCGCACCTATAAGAGCGCGTTCTACTTTTACCTATATAGCGTAATAGTCTTTACGATAGTTATAAGCCTAGGAGGGGGTAGCGAACTACCCCTTATAACTTCCGGTAACTACGCGTTATAGGGTAATACCTATAGATAGCTATATACCCCTCTCTCTCTTAGATTTCCCTAGGTAATAGGCGCGGTGCTTAGTATTCGACTCCCGCGTCGTAGGCTTAGGTCTAGGAATCCTAGCGGAGCCGCGATCCCTAAGGGGGTATATCGGAAAACGTAGTTATTAGTTATATATATTAATTATAGCGTACTTATAGGAGCGCGTTTTACTTTTACCTACGTAGCGTAATAGTCTTTACGATAATTTTAAGCTTTATTTCTTATTAGTTATAAACTTTATTTATAGTTAGCTAAGGAAGAAATAAAAAGACTTTAGCTTACTATCTTAAGTTAGCTAAAAATATAGCTTTAATATTAATAGTATCGCTACTATAACTAGTATTATAAAGGTTATAAGGGGTAATACTAGTCTTATAAACGACTCTTTTAATATAGCGAGAACCTTATCTTTCTTACTAGCGATCGCGCTTTTAATTGCTTTTAAGATAGCTATAATACTTCTTATCCGCTTAAAGGAGGGCGGAGTACTCTCTTAAAAAAGCAGCACCCTTTTTAAAAAGATATTTATTAGATCTATTAATTAATAGCTTATACTATTATAAAGTAAGTAGAGGTATATATATAGGTGCTATTTATAGGATAATATTAATAAGCTATATAAAGCTCTTTTATATATAGCTAGCTTATATTTATATATATAAGATCCGGCCCCTTATATATAATTATATAGCTTAAGCTATAGCTTAAGCTTATAACCTATAAAAGTTAAAGACTTTTATACCTTACCCTTATAATATAAAACGATCTATTACTAGCTTAGCTTTATTACGCTCTTATTTTTATTTATTTTTACTAGCTTAGCTATAGTATACTCTTAGTTTTATTTAGTTTTACTTTAGTTTAGCTACCTTATACTTTTAGTTTTAATAGTTTTACTTTTAGCTTAGCTACTTAGTACTCTTAGTATTATTACTTATATAAAGTTACGTTTTAAATAAGATATATATTTTCCTTTATACTAACCTTAGAAACCTATATAAATTTACTATATATCTTTATTAAACGCGACTCCCGCTTAAGCGCTATAAAAGACTAATAAAGGTATTAGTTAATTCTTTTACTTTAAGTACTTATTATAAGATACCTTATAATTAATAATCTAGGTACTTATAACGATATTAGCTTCTTTTAAGGAAGTTACTACTAACCCCTTAAGACTCCTTATAAAAGAGAGAACCTAAAGGTTACTAAGTAAACTCTAAGAAATTACTTAGAAATCCTAGAAATAATAGCTTAATAGATTATATAGATATTTTATAAAGACTTCCCTTTATAAAGCTAATATATAAGGAATATACTAAGATTTCCTAAGTAGTAATAGCTTTATAGGGATTATATTAATATTTCCTTAAGAAGTTATAATAAGATTATAGTAAGGAAATTATAGGGATATACTTATACTTACCTAAGGAAAGTTCTAGGAAATATTACTAGATATACTATATTAATATTATATAATTATAAGGTTAAGATATTACTTAGTTAAAGCCTTAAGTAAGGTTTTACGCTTAATATAGTATATATAAAAGATAAAGAACCTACTAAATCTTAAGTAAGTAAAGAAGAATATATATAGTTATTACTACTTTTACTTTAACTTATAAGACTAATAGTTAGTCTATATTTAATATATATAATAATATATAGTAGCTAGTTTATATAATACGTTTAAGTATATTTAATAGCTAGTTTATTTAGTTACTTATTAGACTTATACTTAATCTAGGTAAATAGTAAGGTTAAGTACTAGCCTTATACTAAGGGACTAATATATAATACTTATAGTCTTTTCTTTTATTAATAATATTATCCTCTTTTATTTTAAAAGTACTTAAGATATTATTAGCTAGATAGCTATAGCTTTTAAAGGGAACTAAAAGTTTCTATATTCTTTTATAAGGTAGTAAGAGATTAAAAGTTAAGTATACTATAGATATAAATAAGTAGCTAGCTTACTTATTAAATATTCTATTCTTAGAAGACTTATTTAAGTAACTAAGTATTTAAATAGATATAAGCTTTATAATTTAATTTAATTTATATAAATCCAACTTAATATAGATAGATTTAGATACGATTTATTTACTTAAAACCCTATATAATATATATTTACTAGCTAGCTAGTCATCGCAACCATCCGAGCGGCGCTATTCGGCGACCTGCTTCGCTAGAATTTCTTATCCACGAGATTTCTTTGCACTGCACTCTCTGTTAGCGTTCCGAAAGTGCTTTGGGTCGGGGCAACAGGTACCGTTTTCCCCTTCCCGCTCACCGCAACCATCGCGGTCCCGTGCCTCCCAGAACTTCTTAGACTCCTCCCTATTAGTTTTTCGTTAGCATCTCCCCATCTCGCTAAGCCGCAGCCAGGATGCGCATCTTGGCTGGTCATCCCATTCTCATGATAGTTAAGAAAAACAGCCTTGTGACCTTCACGTTGCCTGGGTCAATCAAGACGCTTCGCAGGGAAATTGCAGGAGCAGCCCGCTGCATAATGTGTCTCATTCGAGAACACCATCCATGACGGCCAAGCCGAACGGGCATGCCGATCCCTCTCGTTGCCGTACCGGCAAAGAAAACTGCTACTTCGGGGGACAAATGAGAGGCGGAGTGTGATCAAATTATTCTTCCTTACCCCATTCGCCGCTGATGAAATCCTGACTGATAAGCAGCTGCGAGCCTGCCCACCTTGGCCTGGCGATGACGGCGCATGTTATTATAGGATGCATCGCAAGGCCGTCTTTTCTATTATACCCGGACTAGGCACTACCCTACTGTTAAAGCGTATCTAGCTAATAACATCAGAGGAAGTGGGGGTCATGAACACGTCCATAACCCCCGGGATCCCCAGCCCAGATTGATAGGAATACGTGCATGATATGCCGGCGCCAAAGGACCGCAAGGCAACCTACGCGTTTGCATAGGCCCTGGACTTAGCATTAGGCTAGATTGGGGATAGGTCCCAAAGCAGCCAACGGTTGGGAGGGCACAACTATCCCACGCCAGCTGACAATTTTTCTGTCCCGATGGAATCAAGGAACTCGCCTGACTCATACTTATGCGTAGCGCCCGTTGAACTCGACTTTCCCGTGCCAAGCACATAATGAGCCGATGATCAATCTGTCGGTGAAGCCTACCCATTACTGACTCATCAAACTCATCTAGGCCAAGGATAATGGGCATATGATCAGTCATGCGATGCCCGCAGAAACCACTTCCCGTGCTAAGCATATCATGAGCTTCTCACATAGGAGATATCAGTGTCGCAAGATCGGCACTCCCTGCCTACTACCCAGCAGGCAGCAGCGCCACTTACTCTTACAACTGATGTATTTTAAAGATTAATTATTCCCACTTATTAGATAGGAACAAGGGTTCTTCAGTTCCTAGTCTTTGTGTCTGCTTTGCTTATCTTCCGTGAGATAGAGCTGATTGGGCTGCGTGTCGATAAATGCTTCCCTGTCATTTATCTTCTCTCGCATTGCGGGGCAGTGTAATCCCTCTCCACGTTCTCGGCATTCTCGACTGAGTCGACTCCAACGCATACCGTCATCTATTTAATGTCGACCAGGTGACCTCCGTCTAGGCCTACTCAAGTCAAGTGATTCCGCATTCGCTGGCAGGCCATAGAATCCTTGCAGAAATAGTAGAATACGTGCAAAGGCTCCAGTCAGGAGCCAATGGGTTCATGATTGCCCGTTAAAAATATGGGCCTGGATCTCCTCTTTGGGAAACTCGGAACGAGAGCATCCACGTCTGCGCTACCGCCTGTGGAGCCTTCGAATCCCGCCCGATCGTCTCGAACTCTTCGTACAGCAGGTCGACGAAGCTTTGGTCACTCTCGCCGAGCAGCCCGAGATATGCTTCGATGGAAATGTTCTTCGTTTGAATAAAGGCGGCCGCCTGTATGAGCGCAAGCGGCAGATGCTCCAGGCGATAGTAAAGCGCTGACAGAGCGTTCGGGGTGGCGGCGTGACCTTGTAGCTTTCAGAACGGTGGTTCTGCGGCTCGGGCCTAGTGAGGAAACAGGTGGGTATTCACGATGAATCTAAGCTTAACACAGCAGCTTGTATGCAGCCCCAAAAGAGGTTGTATTGATGTGATGATGTGCGTTCTTAATGCCTCCGAGACCTCGTTCCTGCCTAAGGGGGAAATTGGCTGTCAGATACAGCCAGGCTCTGCACAAGACAGTGTACGTATCTAGTGTGTGTTTCTACCGGTCTGTTCCGACACTAGCTAAGGCAATATTGTCGTCTTCCTTAAGTCTTGTTTGGAGCAGCTCAATCGATTCCCCCTCATCCATTTTGCGAATCTCCACGAGTCGAGTTGACTTAATCAGCCCCACGACTACTTGCTTGTAAATGGTCGTCACGAGCACCGTTACGTGACCACATTCGGGGACGTTCCGTCCCATCTTTTCACTACTGTTGGAGTTGGCAATGGTAACCCTTTAAGTTGGCCTGATAGAATGAGGTTTTGCTTGCTAGAACCCCCGTATTTCAGGAAAACATATTGAAACAAGTAAAGACAGAAACCCGCTACTAGTCGGCCGAGCTTAAACTCCAGAAGAGAACTCCTTACAACGACTGTAGCTTCCTCCTCCATTAATATACGTAGCCAGTTACTAGTATGTCACCAGCAACGAGATTTGTCTTATTGGTTCTATAGTCGCCCATAGTATTAGCGCGCCGCTTTCTCAGCCTAGTCAATGGTGGAAAGAGCCCACTTACTGCTTCCCTTGCTTTTGCTTCGCGTTCACGCCGTCTGTTTTCTTCGATTACTGCTTGACGCTATTGTCACCCACAGCATGAGCGCGCCGCTCTATTACTCTAGTTGTTCAGGGTAGAAAGAGCCTGCTTACTGCGCGAAGAATTTCTTCCCTTTGCTATAATTACCAGTGGTATTAGCGCGTTATTCTATTAGCCTAGTCGCCGAGGGTAGAAAACAGTCGACTTACAAGACGTTCTGCTTCTCTACGTGCTTCTTGCGCACGTAATGCTTCACGTCGTTCTTGCTATAGGTACCCGTATCTGTCAGCCTAGTCATAAATAGTAGAAAGAGACTACTTACATCTTCCCTTGCCTCGCGTTCGCGAAATAGCCGATCGTTTTCACGTGCACGAATTTCTTCACGTTCACGACGTGCTCGTTCTTCGTTCACTGCTTGACGCGCACGTTCGCGTTGACGTTCTTCAAGTCCTGCCTGCGGATGTAGCCGTCCTCCCCTTCCCTTTCCAATCATTCGCCGTTCTATTTCTACTTCGTGTTGGGATATCTGTTCATTTCGCAGCGGGCTAGCCGTAGCTAGTCCAAGAAGAACAATAAGGAGGGCTCCTGAGATCTTCATTTTAGTAATGAGTCGTTAGCAAACAGTATGTAAATGTAGTATGATGGCAGATTCAGGACTGACAAACAACGTCTAGTCTTGGTGCTGAACAACTCTTAAGTACTAGTCTATAGATCAACCATCTATACAAGACCAAAGGTCTGACTCGCTTTTGCCTCAGTGCTTAGACGATATGTATTAATTCTACTAATTAGCTCAGACAGGAATACTCTAGCGTCCCCGTATGATTAGGAGCTGATCCCACATATTCACGGGTAATCGTAAACCTATTGAGTCCTGAAAGTGAGCTAAGAGTAGCCCAGCTAGGTGTGGAGACCCAAAGCATATCAATACACTCTACATGGATTATAGGACGAAGCTATTCCTGAAGAGTAGCTGGCGTTGGAAGGTTTCCAGGGGTCCATGAAGCCATGCCAGGAGATGCTTTCTTGAGAAAGAGCAATCCCGGGCGTCCATTCATCCCTTGTGTCGGCGGGGTTCGGCGGCACCGGGCTGTAATAAATCGAAGAGTCGCATAAGCATAGATTCATTATCAATCTAACTACACATAACGAACCGCTGGTAATTTGCCCTATTTGCGGCGGACATCTGACGGTTGGCTTAAGAAGCAAGTGCAACAGAGAGTATAAGACGGGGACCTACGATTTAACAATCGATCTCCAAAGAGCCTTCATAGGGGGTTATTATTGTCCTATATTAACCTTCACAACTGCGGAGCGCAGCGGCATGAGGAGCTAACCAATCACGTACCGCGACCCTGGTCCATCCATAGTCGCGTGACAGTGGAACTTCATGCAAAGCTATCCTACGCACACTTTATTCATCACGCGGCGTATGCGGCCGGGCTGATGGACTTGGAATACAAATGTGGCAAATATCACCGACGGATATTTGCGCCAGAACCCTGTGTGACGCAACAGGACGATTTCTTGCAATAACTACGTTGATATGAGCCTATTGATTCCTGACCTGGAGCCTCACCATGGATCAGGGTTTACCAGCCATTTCAACCTCCGTACCCCGCATTGAAGCGTCCTTGTGACCTGGTAGCTTTAGTAAAATAGTGGGCCGCTAGCAGGCGTTATAGATATGCTAGGGATATAACATATAAGATGTAGTGTTATTATAATGTGCAGGATTATTAGTACTTCCGTCTTATTATCAAGGTCGTGACGAAAATACTGGCCAGTGGTTATTGCTGTGGCGCTTTAAATTAGTTGCAGACATCATTACAAGATAAAACCTTGAGATATACTATAAAACGGGAAAGACCCTTTGCGACCAAATGGAAAACCATAGTCGCCGTTTCCTACTTTTACCTAGAAGTTTACTCCTTGTCTTTGCTTTTCACAGATATTTAAATTGCATACTTGCTCACACTAACAGCGACCTTCGTATAGCTGCAGAAATGATGCTCAAACTTTTATTTTTTACCGCCTTTATTCACCACGTTTGGTCATTTAACCTCGACGGGTTTTTGGCAATTGACCCTAAGCTTGTGGCCAAGAATTATACGGATTCGCTGCAATCGAAGACGAGTATCGATTGGAGTAAGCCCCCACAGTCTAAACGAAGCAACTCGGAACCTACTTGTTCACCCCTCTGGTCTCTATGGTGCATACATACAACATTTTCACTATATCAGACATTATTAAAGCCCTTTAGGGGAAAGGACGTCAATATTACTGTTGACTACGATACTATTCCACAGCGACGCTTTCTTAATATCAATACTGACTCCGTACCGCTAAATACGGAGGACTCTCAATGGGAAACGGAAGGAACCACGGAGGGCTGGAATGCTGGAGCTTCATTTACCGGAAAGGGCATCACAATCTCGGGAGGACATTCCAGATCTAAAGATAAGTCGAAGACTACGATAAAATCTCTTGGGGTATCGCAATCTTGCCCGCCTGGCCACGAGTGCCGATTCGAGACTTGGGTCTACCACACCAACTACGTTGGACAATGCCAGCGTAAGGCAACTATCGACTGCAAAGAAGAGATAGACGTTTGTCCAATGGTCAACCTACCTCCCCACCAGGTTTCCTCGGGGCGGGTAACTGGCCGCTTGGGCTTTGTGCCCAGTCCCCAGAAACAGAGGCCGGATAAGTTAGACTGCCCACAGTTTTATAACTGGGGTTGGAAACAGTGCCGGGATCCGGATGGGCCTCAGTATGGCACAAGGTCGCAGGCCCAGTGCACGTTACGGATCCCGATAATGGATGTCACTAATGAGCCGCTGTCAACCCTTGTCTTCATTAAGGAAGATCACAGTGGGAAACCTCTCGCTTTCACTGGTCACAGGGACAAGCAAACCCCGGGACCCCCGACGGCCACAGAGTCGATTGGTGAATGTCTCTTCAAACTCTCCACGGGGGACATTTACAGTGCAGATTTAGATATGTACTTTGACGGAGATATATTGGTGCATCGTCCAGAAACCCCCAAGCCGGCGATACCCGACAATTTTCGAACACCCAAGTGTCCACCAAGCAAGGACAAAGTAACCACGGACAAGAGAAGGGACAGGGCAGCTACAAGCCAAAGTGGGAGCAAGACAGCTACCGGCAAGATCTTCAGAAAGAGGGATCCCCAACAGCCGAAGATTGAGATAAAGGTTGTTGGTGGTTTTATGGGGTTTTAAAGATAGGCGGTGGTTATACGTATAATAGCTTTTGGTTCGTGCAAGATATAAGAGACCGGTCGGTCCCTGGAAAAGATCGCCGATGCCTTTAGGCAGATGCCTCGTCTGTTCTGATGAGCCTGGCTGTTGTGTCGGATTAGATCGCTGCTTTTGGTGAAAGTAGTGGTATTATGGCTCGATCCATTTCTTCTCAGTAATACATGCTTACGTCCAGACTGCGTTGAGGAATGGGAGGCCGCGCTCTTTATAGCTATCAGAAAAACTATAGCCCGTTCCACCTAGGTAAAACTGTACAACCCTTTCTTATCAGCTTCGTCCTAGGATACCATAGGGATCGGCACTCTTCTTACAAAGGTAGGTCTTTAAGCTAAGTAGCGTAGCTAGCCAGGTGCTTTATAGGGCCGACGACTTATACGTTTAGGGCAAGTATAACCTATCGGCTATATATCGGGCCCTGGTTGCGCCCCGCTAGCTAGTAGTAGGCCGTTTAGTACGGCTGCGGCGTGCTTCTATTTTATAGAGCCTCTTAAGCAGGGGCTTAAGAGCATAGTAGAAGAAATAAGGGCATAGAAAGGTAAATTTAGTAAAATATATCTTAGTCTATCTATTAGGATAAGGAAGGGGCTTATATAGGTATAGTAACTATATATAGCTAGCTAAAAGAGGGCATTAAGATATTCCTATACTTAAGTTAGGACTATATAATATCCTTAGGCTAGGGGAGTTATATTAATTAGGCAGGCTTCCTTATATATAACTATTAAGTTTACTAGGTATAACTTATAGCCTCTTATACCTACTCTCCTTAATATACCCCCTTACTACCCTAGCTTCTAAATAGTAAGGTAATAAGTAAAAGAGTATTTAGTTTAGTAAATATAAGGTTATTCTAATATTAAATTTAGCTACCTTACTTTTTATTTAAGGAGGTTATCTTAAAATAAGGGAGGCCCTTAATAGTATCTAATAAAAAGGGGAGGTAAATATAGTAAAAGGGAAGCTTATTCGGCGGCTAGTACTTTATACTATAGGTATATTATACTAGCTGCCCCCTCTTACTTAAGGAGGGTTTAAATATTAGTTAATTAAGGTTATATAACGTATTCTTACTACTTAACTTAGTAGTTAAAGGCTATTTTTATTAACCCCTTTTATAAGGGATATAGCTATTATAGGGCTAGGTAAAAAAGAATAGTATACTTAAAGATAAAAGCTAGGACTTAAGGGAGAGGATATAAAGAGAAGCCCTTTATTTCCTTTCCCCTTAGGTCCCTAAGTTTATTGCCCGCGCCCCCCCTAGGGCATAGTTATATAACCTACTCTTTTACCTTAAGGGGAGTTAAACTTATAATTAATAAGGTTATATAACTTACTCTTACTATTTAACTAGTAGTTATAAGTTATATTTATAACCTTCCTTATAAAAAAGGGTATAGTTAAGTATCCCTTTAAGTAGCCTAAGTACTATAGTACCTTTACTAGCGATATTATCTTTTAAGATAAAATTAATCTTAAAGGTAGGCTTTTTAATAATATATTCCTTATATTAAATAGTTTTAACTTTATAAAGCTATCGCGATTATTATAAGTTTAAGCGCTATAGTATTATATTATCTAGTAATAGCTTTATTTTTTAGTAGTAAATAAAGCTAACCTCTACCCTTTAGATCTTTATAGTTTCTTAACTAAATTAAGATCTAACTATACTATTAAAATCCCTTAATCTTAGTAAATATAGTAATATTCTTATTATTAGGATCTAAGGATTATTAAGTTCGCTATAGTATTACGACCATAGTCTAGTAAACCGCGGGGGCTAGTATATATTATAAGGACACGTAACGTAGGGAGCAAGGAATATTAGACGGACTAATAGGCTAATTAAGTTTAGAGCGACGGGTTACTCTAGCGCTCTAACGCTCTATAGCTAAGATCGTAGGATCGCTCTAGCGCTCTAGCGCTCCTAAGCGACGGGATCACCTAGCGCTCTCGACGATCTAGGGAAGCTCTCGAGATATATAAGGAAAGAACGGAACACTCCTTTAGATAGATAGCTTAATAGCTTTTAATATATTATAATTATTATAATCTCTATTATAATCCTATCTTTAATTCCGATTACTTAATTACTTAGTTATAGTCTATAGTCTATAACCTTTAACTTATTACTAACGTAATATACTTATTATTACTTAAACTACGCCTTATTATATCTACTAATATAAACCCCTTAATAGGTTTATCCTTTAAGAATAATACTAGTTATTATATATTAAAAGCTCTTATTTAGTATAATACCGCGTTACTTTAAGTAATATCGTAACTATTAATATACCTATATAGTAAGCTAGATTAACTAACTTTAGAGCTACTATATTGCCTTAGGATATAATACATAAGATTATTACCCTTTAATATAAGGTATAGTTACTTAGGAACGGAGGAGGTAATAGATAAGTTAGGGACCTTAGAGAAGTAGTTAAACTAAAATAGCTAGGACTATTTAACGGTACTTATAGTACGCTTTAAGACTTTCTTACTTAACTTAAGGCCTACTACCGGTTTTACCTTACTAAACTCTTAGACCTAGTTAAGAAAGTACTTTATATAGGAAATTATTTATTTAGAACGGTACTTACTTAGTTTAGACCTATTATAAGGGATTTTCTCGATAACTAACTAGCGTAATAAGATAATAAGATAGATAAAGTCTTTATTAGTTTCTAAGGATTCGAAGAAGCTATTATAAAGGTATTTAGAATAACCGATAAAGAATAAGAAGCTAAATAGAAACTTTAAGAACTCTAATAAAGGATCTTAGTATTAGATTATACTATAAAGTTCTATTAAGTTACCTTAAAGCTTAATTAAGACGACGAACCTCTTATATTATAATTCTATAATAGGCTTAAAGAAGAAGTTAAGAACGAGCTTTATAAGGAAAATCGACCTAATAACCTCTTAGACTATATTATTATAGTAGTATAAATCGAGAATAGATAGTATACGCGACGCTAAGAAAAGAAATAATAAAGAGGAAACTAAAACCCTTTTTATAAGAATAACTTTAACTAACGCGCTAACTATAAAAAGAAGCGCGAAACTCCTATTACCTACGCTTATATAACTAACCTAGGTAGGATAGATCTAAATATAATATAGAAAAGTAAAAGAAAGTATTTTAATTATAAGAAACTTAGATATTACTTTAAAGAATATAGATAACCTTATAAGGAGAAGAAAACCTACTAAGTACTAGCCTTAAAAGGTAAGAAATACCTAAACGCTATTAATAAATAGGAACTAAAGTATAAACTCCTTAGTAAGACTATATACTATAATAATAAATATATAGTATACTTAAGTAATAAGAATAGTACTAAATAGTTCTTAAAGCTTATAAGAATATACCCTTATATTCCTATTTTACTATTATAAAGAAATAATAGGCATAGGGAGGCTTTATAGAATAAGCTAGTAAAAAGAGGCTCTATAATACAGTCTAAGGGAATAACCCTTAAAAGACAAAGACCTCTACTAGATATCTATACCTTCCTCTAGGAAAAGCGGGTCAGGATAAGCCTATCCTTATAAATAAAAATAAGCATAAAATGCATAAGTTAATTACGAGCAGAACGGATACCCTATTGCCTATTTTGGCCTAGCGGTTCCGAAAATATCCGCGATACGAGAATAGGTAGGGCATAGAACATTCTAGTTAAATCCACTACTCATGCCAGAACCCATAGTCTTACGTTAACCATCACGCCACAATCAGACCACCTACTAAGTTGGGAAGATATACTATAGATAGAGCTTTTCAAACACTATAGAATGTGCTAGAAAACTGACTAATTGGTCTACTAGTAGGCGAGCAATGGTCTATAAAAGACGAAGGATTTCCCTGGGAGTAGTAGATAGAACAAGCAAGTTCGCAAGCATCTTTTGCAACGCTATTCTTTCAATATATTATTCAGCCCCTTATATGCTCGTTATAAATTCCGGACGAAATCCTACCCTATACTCCTTCGACCGATCTTTCCGCTTACGTTATCGATTACCCGATTCTGCGCTTATTGCTTATACCTTCTTATAAAGCTTTTAAAGAAGACCCTTATAACAATATAATAAAGGGATCTTAAAATATAGAAATAAGTTAAATCCATAGAACTAAAATACCCCTATCTTAAAGGAGTCTCTTAAGACTAGATTAAGAAGAATAGTAAACGATTTTGAAAAGATATATAAAATAAAAATCGATAATAATAATAGGTAGTCTATAAATAATATAATAAAGAAGATATAGATATAGCTCTTATACTTACGAAACTTAGATAATAACTTAAGGAGGAATAACGAAGTATCGATAATATAAGCTTTAAAGAATAAGAAATACTTAGAGAATTAAAAGATAAGAACGAACTTATACTACTACCCTCGCTACTAAAGGAAAATACTACGATTAGAGAATACGCTTTATACTTTAAAGAATTTAAAGAAATACTTAAAATTAGAACCTAATAAATACCTTAAATTCTTATAGAAAACTAATAAGCTATATTAATTCGATATTAACCGGTATTATATAAAGGAGACTATACTATAGCTATCGCTATAGTCGATACCTTTATAGCTCTAAAACGAGAATAGTAACTATAAGGAGAATTTAAAGACGATCTATAAATACTACTTATAAGTACTATAAGTATATTTTATAGATATTATATATTTACCTAGATTATATAATATACTTTTAAATAAAGGTATAATATAACGCCTTCTTAGTTAGGTTTAAAGGATAAGTACTTTCGAAACCCTACTTAAGTATAGAACTAGACTACTAGAAAATCGATTAATACTACTTAAACGACTAAGTTATATTATTAGAACCTAATTATAGTATACTACTTAAATGCTATAATAATTACGGCTTATTAATAAGATATCTTTTAAAGATATATAAAATCTATAAATACGCTAAAATAAAGGAATAATATAACGCTACTTACTTTAAAGCATTTAAACTATTAATCTTCTAAAGGGTTATATAATAAGTTAAATATAATAAAGAAGATTATAATAAATATATATACTTAAACTATAGAGTTTATAAATATAAAAAGGCATAAGTATAGTATAAACGATATAATAGTATCCTAAAATATTATTAGTAATACGTATAAAGGCTATAAGCTATATTTAACTAAGGAAAAATTAATATAGAAATACTACGCGAAAAATAAAAAGACGCTAAATAAAAACTTAACCTTTAGTATAAAAACGAATAGAATAATAAAGTATAGTATATAATTAACTATAAAGTAGTATAATATAAACGATATAGCGTTAAGAAATAAGAGATCTTTAATTAGCTATAAGAAATTAGTCTCTTAAGCCCTAATATAATACTATATAATAAAAATATAAAGAAACGATATTAATAATAAATCGAAGAAGAATACTTAAATAAAATAAATAAGGACTAAGTAAAAAACAAGGTATACTATCTATAAAAGGGCTATAGACTAGCACGATATAATAAGATCTAAGGACCCTATATATAGTAACGGTAAGCTATAGTAACTAAATAGTATTAGATATCTAAATCGCGGGATATTATATATATATACTTTTAGATTATAAGGCGATAGGTAATTACGTTTTACTTAAAGTTATTAATCGTTACTAACTTATATAAAGATATAAGAAAGATATATATAAACTTATAAATATTAAAGGAGAGGCCTTTAACTATAATAATAGAATTATTAATATAGAGATTAATTACCTCGATATTAATATCTAGGGCTACGACGAATAAGTCGACTTTAATATTATAGATATTAAAGAATATAACCTTATATTAAGACTTTTATAGCTATAGGAGAGTAACCTATTAATTAACTAGAAAACTAGCTAGCTATATTAAAACGAGGATATAAGCTTTTAAGACTAATAGATTTAAGAGAAAGTAAAATTTTATAATTATTTAGCTACTAAATAAGATAAAAGGGATAACCGTTTAAGTAAATTATTATAGGCTTTAGTAATATAAATAAAAATAGTAACTAAACTAGCGTATATAAAATCGACTAATAAGACCTATATATTAACTAATACGGCTATATAACCTAGCATCCGATATAAATAGAATAAAGGATATAATATAAAGATCTAAAGAGTTATTGCTACTTTAAAGAAAGACCTTAAATAAATTAATAAAGAGCTTAAGTTAAGAGAAACTAGCTCTTAAAAGAAAGAATAAAGCTTATTAGATAAAATAAAGAATATCCCCTAAGAATACCGGAAATATAATAAACTCTTTAAGGAAGAACTTAAGATAAGGTTACTTAAATATAGCTAATAAGACCACGAAATTTATCTTATAGATAGAATAACGCTAACGCTTTATAAGATCTATATCTTAAACGAAAAGTAACTATAAACGCTACGTAACTACCTTAATAAGAATCTATAAAAGGGATATATATAAACGTTAATATCTAAAGTAAGCTACTTAGTTATATTTATTTTAAAGAAAAATAGTAAGCTATAACTAGTTATTAACTATAGACGCTTAAATAATATTATAATAAAGGACTAAATACTATTACCGCTTATATTAGAACTATAAGATCGACTATATAGTAAAAAATTGTTTATAGCCCTCGACCTTAAAGGCGCCTATAACTTAATATATATAAAAAAGGGATATAAATAGATAATAGCCTTTAGAACGAATTTTAGACTATTTAAATATCTAGTAATACTATTTAGGCTTATAAATATACTAGCTACCTTTTAATAGATAATTAATAATATCCTATATAAATACTTAGATATCTTTATAGTAGTATACCTAGATAATATCCTATAAGGAACGGTGTTCCTACTATAAATAAAGTAGCTATAATATACTCTCCCGATTATATAAGCTAATAAGTTATATATTAATTATAGATAAAATCCTATATTATAAAATAAGAATCGCTTATTATTTTATATATTATTATATATTAAACGGGTTACCGGTTATCGTATAATCGGGAATCGAAGAAATAGAGCTAGCTTAGAATACTAGCTAAGACCTCTTAAGAATACTAGTATAACTAACCTCCTTTAAATATAAATATTAGTAGAACTAAGATACTTCTTAATATACTTAAGGTATTACTAAATTCCTTAGTCTTAGGGCTATATAGCAGCCTAAATCTTGTCCTAAAAGGTTCTTCCGTTTAGCTATAATTATCTATATAAGATAGTATGTCCGCTAGTAGATAGAGAGAGGATTATTAACTTTAATACCTCTTCTATATACTAATATATTACTAATAAATTCTATTAAAAGTCCTACCTTATACTCCTTCTTCCCCTTTATTACGTAGTCTTATATAATTCCTTAATTTCCTAAAATTCTACTTTTACTTATATACCTTTAGAGGTTATAAGCCTAGCTTACTCCTTTTAAGCTAGGAAATTAACTTATACCTTTAAAATTCCTTATTAAAATACCCGATTAAAATTCCTTTTAAAAATCCCCCCGACGACTTCTTCTACCTTCCTACGCTCTTAAACTCCCGTCTAGACTTCTCGATCCTTATAAACGAAATAATACTAAATTTATATAAAATAGGTAGATAAAAAGAATATAAATTCTCTAGACTTAAGGGAAATTTAAATTATACTCTTTAGACTATAAGGATAAGAGCTATCCTTACTAAGGAAAAGCTTATCGCTACCTTAGAGCAAGAAAATTATATAAAGACTATAGAAGCTTTATCCTAGACTTTTCTTTAAGTTAAAGATAGCCCTTTAATATAAATTAAGCATTTAATAAATACTAAAGCTACTTAGGATAAGCTTATAAAGCTATATAATCCGTTGAATTTCTCGTCGAATTATTTACTTATAAAGCAGCTCTTTATTCTTAGTCCCTCGGGCTTTAATTTAAAGAAATACCTTTATAAGGTAAAGGAAATCTATAAGGATTTAAAATCCTATAATATAGAAATTCTAGAAGTTATCCTTATAACATAGACTCTTAATTGCCTTAATAAGGAATTTAGAAGCTATATTATAAATATTACGTAGAGCCTTAAGTATAATTCTACGGCGTTTACCCTCGAATCCCTAATAGCTAGTCTTTTAGACGAAGCTAGAAGAATAAAGGATATAGATAAATCTTCGGAGAAAGCCTTCTTAATATAAAGGAAGCCTTAGAAATCCTATAGAAATTCTATAGATACTCCTTATTATAAGGAATATAAAAAACCAGGGCATTTTATAGTAAATTACTATAAATTATACGTAAATAAGGCTCCTACTTATTAGGTTTTAAATAAAGGAAAAAAGGACGATAGGACTTAAATTTCTAAGAAGAGAAAATCTTCTTTATCTTCTTCTTCTAAGAAGAAATCCCTTTTTAGTAGTATTTCTACTACTAATAAAAGAAGGAAGGCTTAAATTATAGAGCTAGAGTCTAATTTAGACGATAGTAATAAGGTCTTAAATATAGCTTCGTAAGAAAATATAGACCTAGATTTCGACCTTATAGACCTTTCTAGGGCTCCGACCCCTATATAAACGTCTAAGGATTTAGAGGTAATTTTAACCTCTATAAATACCCTTATAGTAGAAGCTAATAGAGACTCTCTTTTAGGACCTTTAGAAGCCTCGATTCCTAGAATAAAGGAATTAGTTTTAAAGGTAAGAGAAGGAGGATTTCCTAGTTATAAGAATAAAAGGATCTTTAATTTTATTTATAATACCGGAGCTACTAGGTATATAGTATCGAATAAAAATTTCCTTATTAACTATAAAGAAATTAAGTCTAAAGTTTATATCCGTTCTGCTCGTAATTAACTTATACATTTTATTTATATTTTTGTTTATAAGGATAGGCTTATCCTAACCCGCTTTTCCTAGAGGAAGGTATAGATATCTAGTAGAGGTCTTTATCTTTAAGGGTTATTCCCTTAAACTATATTATAGAACCTCTTTTTACTAGCTTTATTTTATAGAGCCTCCCTATGCCTATTATTTCTTTATAATAGTAAAATAGGAATATAAGGGTATATTCTTATAATATTATTAAAAGGAAAAGGGGACTTAGTATTTAAGTTCCTATATAATAGTAAAAGGTATATCCTTTAAGACTACTTTTATATACCTAAATTAAGGGTAAATATACTATCTTAATCTTATTTAAAAATACCTATGCCTTAATAGGAGGAAATAAAGTCCTTTATTAGATAATAAGGCTAAGGTCCTTACTAAAGGATTTCTTAGAAATAAATTATATTATATTCTATAGAACCTTTATTAGAAAGCTAATTAATCCTTATTACGTCTTTAAAGGCAAAGGATATAGATTTTTATACTTAGTACTTATACTTAGGGCATATAAATAGTAGGGCTATTTTAGAAATATTAAAAAGATATAATAAGGATATAAAAATGCCTCTAGAAGAGGAAAATAAAATAAGACAATGCGAAATATATATTAAAGCTAAAGCAATAAATAAGGTTAATAAATAACCTTCGTATAAGTCTTCTACCTATTTAGAAAAAATAGTATTAGATATTTAGGGGCTAATTAAAGTGCCTACTTATAATAAATATTACTATTATATTTCTTTCCTAGACATAGGAACCTAATATCTAGAAATATACCTTCTTCGAAAAAAGGGGGAAGCTCTAAATCGGTTCCTAGAATTTAAAAATAGGGTAGAAAACAACCCTAAAAATACTAGGATTAAAGAAGCATTTTCTAATAATGCTAAAGAATTTATATATAAAATAAAGCTCTATTGCGAAAAAGAAGGAATTACCTTTAATTCTAGTCCTCCTAGGACGCCGGAATCTAATAGTAGAATAGAAAGAATAAATCGTATTATATTAGAAAAAGTACGAGCTCTTTTATTTACTACTAGGCTTCTTAAATATCTATAGGGAGAAGCTGTTTTAATAGCTACTTATTTATATAATAGATTACCGCATTCTACGATAGGATTTAAAAGTCCTATAGAAAGAGGATAATATAATACTACCCTTCGAGACCTTAAATAAAATTAAGACCTTGGAAGCCTTATATATTATAAGAATAAAGACCCTAAAGATAAGCTAGATAATAGAGCTTTTAGAGAATAATAGTAGGCTATTTAGAAAATGTATATAAAATCTAGGATTTTACTAAGAAAAATTACTATCTCTAGAGATATTACTATACTAGAAAATAAATTTATAAAAATCCAGAAATTTCTAGTAGTAATAATACCTTTGATTTTAATTCTATTCTAAATAAAGATAAGCTAGAAAGCTATATCCCTATAGAGGAAGCTACTAAAGAACCTAGAGATAAAAGTCCCTTACCCTTTATAGAAGAAGAGTCTTTAAATAACGATCTTATTCCTACTACTAGTAAAATAGTAGTAGAATTACCTAAGAAGCTAGAAGGGTTCGATTCTAACTATATCGAATACCCTAACGTTAATTTATTTCTAAACTATGATTTTATAGAGTTAATTCTAGCTAGTATAGAAAATCAAGATCTAAAAGTTCTAAAGACCTATAAATAAGTAATAAATAGCCCTAAAGTAGCATTTTAGAAAGAAGCTATAATTAAGGAAATTATCTAGCTAATTAAATATAAAACTTAGGAATTTTCCTACCTCCTTAGGGATAGGGAGGCTATAGGAGGCCGCTAGGTCTATACTATTAAGAAGGATAGTTAAAATAATATAATAAAATATAAAGCCCGTTTTATAATATAGGGATTTAAGTAGATCTATAGCTTAGATTTCCTAGATACCTTCTCGACTATAGCTAGACCTAAATCTATTAGAATTCTACTTATTTTAGCTATTATCTACGAATTCGAAGCTTTATAAATAGATATAATAAATGCCTTCGTATATACCGATATAGATAGTAAAGTATATATTAATCTTCTTATAGGCTACGAAGAATACGCTCTTAAAGAATATTCTTTAAAATATAGATTAGCTTATAGAGTAAAAGGAATTAAATTAACTAAATTCCTAGACCTATATAAAACCGGTTAAATTAAAGCAAAGCTAAAGAAAGTATTATATAGCCTAAAATAAAGTCCTAAGCTCTAGTATAATTATTTAAAAATTATACTAAATAAACTCGGATTTCTTCTTCTTTTAATAGATAAAGGAGTATTTATAAATAAGGACTATAGTATAGCCTTAGTAATTTACCTAAACGACTTTCTTATAGTAGGGCCCTTTAAATCTATAATAAAAGAAAGATTATTTAAAGAATTATCTAAATTCCTAGATTTTACTATCTTAGGAGATACAAAAGACTTCTTAGGTCTAAATATTATAATAAACCGAGAGAATAAAGAGCTATATATATCCTAAGAAAATTATACCTTAAATAAATTAAAGGAATTTAATAAAGAAGGTTTAGGAACTTTAAATTTACCTATAGTAGGCTTTAAGCTTATAAAAGTAAAGGAATTACTTTCTAAGGACGATATATTATAATTTTAGAAAGAAATAGGATCTCTATTATACTTAGCCTTATTTACTAGGCTAGATATCTTATATTCTATAATTTCCTATGCTAGATTCGTAGCTAAGCTTAACTAAACGTATTTTAAGGCTTTAAATATAATTTAGAAATATTTAAATAGATTCCCTAGCCTAAAGATTAAATATAATTATAATATCCCTTTTACCTATCTATATATAAAGGGTTTTACCGACTCTAGCTAGGCGTTGGATTTAACGGACGGAAAATCTTTTTCCGGTTACTATTTTTATATATATAATAATATAATAAGCTAGGCTTACTTTAAGTAGAAAGCTATTGCCCTTTCTACCTACGAAGTAAAGTATATTAGCCTGAGGGAGGCAAATAAAGAAGCTGTTTATTTAAATATGCTTTTTAAAAATATTACTAAGGATCTATCTATTAAGATTCCTAATACTATACCTCCTATTTTAACGGATAATACTATTACTATTAAATTAGCAGAAAATCCAGAATTTTATAAAAGGTCTACGTATATAAGATTAGCCTATTACTATACTAGAACTAGTATAAGAGAAGGGGAAATTAGAGTTTTTTATATTAAATTAAAAGATAATATAGCTAATATTTTTATAAAGTAATTAAGACCTAGATTACTCTATAAATTTAGAAACGGTCTATCCTTAATATAAGTTCCTAAGCAATTAAAAGGGGTTTAGATATTTCTTATACTTTCTATATCTTTCCCTTACTAGGTTCTTCCTTTTAGGTTTCCTAGAGAAATATTTACTAGGTTTTATCTATTAAGATTTTCCTAGTAATAATAGGTTTTACCTTATATAAGGTTATCCTATAAATAATTATTATAACTATAGATTTTTCCTACTATAGGTTTTTCTATTAGTATATACCTAAGGATCTTTTTCTAAGAAAGAATAGGTTTTATATATCCTATTAAGGTATAAGAATAGTTTTCCTAAATGAGGTTTTTACCTTATATATATACTACTAAATAAATTAGTAAAGAGTATATAAATCTACTCTTTAAGGGAGGCTATAAGGAACAGTGTTCCTACTATAAATAAAGCAGCTATAATATACTCTCCCGATTGTATAAGCTAATAAGTAGTATATTAATTATCGATAAATTCCTATATTATAAAGTAGGAATCGCTCGTTATTTTGCATGTTTCTATGCATTAAACGGGCTACCGGTTATCGTATAATCGGGAATTAAAGAAATAGAGCTTGCTTAAAATACTAGCTAAGACCTCTTAAGAACACCGGCACGACCAACCTCCTTTAAACACGAATAACAGTAGATCTAAAACACTTCCTAATATACTTAAGGTATTACTAAATTCCTTAGTCTTAGGGCTATACGGCAGCCTAAATCTAGTCCTAAAAGGTTCTTCCGTTTAGCTATAATTGTCTATATAAGACAGCATGTCCGCTGGTAGATAGAGAGAGGATTATTAACTTTAACACTTCTTCTATACACTAATATATTACTAATAAATTCTATTAAAAATGCTACCTTATACTCCTTCTTCCCCTCTATTATATAGTCTTACGCGATTCCTTAATTTCCTAAAATTCCGCTTTTGCTTATATACCTTTAAATATCCTAATCTTCTTAGACACCCTAAAAGAATATAAGGAACACGTTTATAAGGTACTCCGCGTACTTTAAAATATAAAGTTACTAGTTAAACTAAAGAAAAGTAAGTTCTATATATAGGAAGTAGACTTCCTTAGATATATAATCTTACTAAGAGAGATACGAATATAATAAGATAAGATTAACTTAGTTAAAGAATAGCTAACGCTAAAGAACGTTAAGGATATATAAAGTTTCCTAGGATTTATAAATTACTACCGATAATTTATTAAAGATTTTAAAAAGATTATAGTACTATTATACGACTTAATAAAGAAGGAAAAAGAATTTATATAGGACGATAAAGCTAACGAAGCTTTTAAATATATTAAGACTATAATTATATAAGAACTAGTCTTAACTACCTTTAATTTAAAACGATAAATCGAACTTAAAACCGATATATTAGACTTTGCTTTAAGAGTATAAATCGGATAAAAAGATAATAAAGGAAGACTATAACTAATTATATTCTACTCGAAAAAGCTATATAGTATAGAACTTAATTACTTTATTTATAATAAAGAATTCCTTATAATTATTTAAGCTTTTAAGGAATTTTAATACTACCTTCTTAGAAGTAAATATAAAGTTAAGGTCTATATAGATTATAAGAATATCTTATATTTTATAACGACGTAATAGTTAAACGGATAATAGATCTAATAAGCCGAATACTTATTAGAATTCGACTATAAAATAATCTATAGAAAAGGAATAGAAAACGGTCGAGCTAATACCTTTAGTCGACGAAGTAACTACGATATAAGGGCACTTATATTAAAAGGATAGCTCCTAGAAATTAACAAAAATAAGAACTACTAGTAACGATAGCTTAATATAATATTTAAAGTATAACCTAATAACTTAATATACTAAAAGATCCTAAAATAAATAAAAGAATATAAAGTACTAAATAGATATAATATAAAGTATTTAGAAGTTCTAATATATAAAAATAAAATCTAGATACTATTAAAATTACGAGATAAAGTTATATAAGATATATATAGATATTTAATATATAGATACTAAGGAATATAAAGAATAATAAAATAGATTAAACGATAATATAACTTCCTATAGCTTAAGGAAGTATATAATAAATTATTAAAGAATGCGAACTTTATATATAAAGTAAAGCCGAACGATATAAGCTATATAAAGAATTATAACCGCTACTAATACTAGAGAAACTATAGGATTCTATAGCTTTTAACTATATTATAAAGCTACTACTATTAAAAGAACCTATAACTAACGTTAAGTATAATAGTATATTTATTATTACCGATAGATTAACGAAGTATAGATACTTTTTACTATATAAAGAAGTAAGTAATATAAAAGAGCTAGTATATATATTCCTATAAATAATTATTAGTAATTATAGACTACTAAATAAGATTATCTTTAATAAAGGAAGTATATTTATAGCTAAGTTTTAGTAAGCTCTTATAGTATAATTAAGGACGAAATATAAGCTTAGTATAGCTTATTACCTATAAATAGATAGATAAATAGAACGACTTAACTAAACGCTTAAATAATATTTACGATACTATATTAGCTATAAATAAAACAATTAAGTTAAATAGCTACTAATAGCGTAACTAGCTTATAATAGCTTAGTTATAGAAATAACTAAGCTCTTACTAGTATATACTAATTATAGATATAACCTAGAAGTATTTAAGGTTACTTAATAAGGACTATAAGTAGAACGAGCGATACTATAAGTAGATTAGCTATAAAAATTATATAAAGAAATATAATAAGAACTTTAATTTATTAAAGAACGAATATCTACTTACTATAATTAGAAAAGATTATAGGGACTAATCTTTTAAGAGGGAGATATAGTCTACCTTATATAACGAAATATTAAAATAAAACGACTAAGTAATAAATTAGATTTTAAGAAACTTAGACCGTTTAAAGTTAAGAAAACTATTTTAAAAGTTAACTATAAACATTCGCTACTAATAATAATATAGATATACCCGATATTTTATATCTTATTATTAAAACTAGTACTATAAAACGCTAAACTATAAGATAAAATCGAAGTTAACGATAATTAAGAATATAAAGCTAAATAAATACTAGATATAAGAAAATAAGGTTAGTAATAGGAATACCTTATTAAGTAAAAGGGATATAGACTAAAAGAAAATCCCTAGGAACTACTTAAGTACTTAACCTACTATAGTTCTCTACTTTAATAGTTCTATTAA
Source organism: Hirsutella rhossiliensis (assembly GCF_020360975.1). Taxonomy (NCBI): domain Eukaryota; kingdom Fungi; phylum Ascomycota; class Sordariomycetes; order Hypocreales; family Ophiocordycipitaceae; genus Hirsutella; species Hirsutella rhossiliensis. The sequence continues at coordinate 277,153 of NW_025408671.1, read as the reverse complement.
GCGAACCCTTACTTAGAAATATAGGGTTACTAAGAATAGCATCCTAGTTTAATATATCTAAGGCACTAAACGATTAAACCTTACTAATAGTAATAGTTTCCTTATTTAATAAATAAACCGATTTATCTTAAGAAGAACGCGTTATACTATCTTCTTTATTAATAGCTTATATACCCCGCTAAAATAACTTACTACCTCGGTCTTTTAAGAAACGCTTTTATTTCCTAATCTAAGCTAGGCGAGCTATCGCTTCTTTTAATACTTCTTTTACTTTCTATTTATCTAAATTAATCTTTTACTATTAATTTATAATATAACGAACTAGAAAAAAAGGAATATTAGTAAAAAGAATAATAAGGAAGGAAAGGGATAAAATAAATAAGCGGACGCTATATTATAACTATTATAAGAACGACCTATAGAGGTATATTAAAATACCGATTAAAACGCTCGCCGACCTTATAAGTTAGGCCTAACCGAAAATAATAAGAGCAAGTAATAGTTTTAATACTATAGATCTCGGTCTAGGATACTAGCTCCGATCGTTATTACGATTTATCGGAATTATAAGAATAGGATTTTTAAATATAACTAGATATACTATTAGTAGTATATCCTAAAAAGATAAAGGAATAAGGAACGATATACTTACGTATAACGCGATAAAGGTATATTTATATATAGCGGCTAAGGTAGTAGGTCTTAAGGGTAAGACTAAAAGGAAGGGAGGTATCCTATTATAACTACGGTCTAGTAAACTATAAGGGCTAGTATATATTACGAGGATATATAATATAGGGAGTAAGGAATATTAAACGGACTAATAGGCTAATTAAGTTTAAAGCGATAGGTTACTTTAGTGCTTTAACGCTCTATAGCTAGGATCGTAGGATCGCTCTAGCGCTCTAGCGCTCCTAGGCGATAGGATTACCTAGTGCTCTCGATAATCTAGGGAAGCTCTTAAGATATATAAGGAAGGAACGGAATACTCCTTTAAATAAATAGCTTAATAGCTTTTAATATATTATAATTATTACGATCTCTATTATAATCCTATCTTTAATTCCGATTACTTAATTACCTAGTTATAGTATATAGTCTATAACCTCTAACTTATTACTAACGTAATATACTTATTATTACTTAGACTATACCTTATTATATCTATTAATATAAACCCTTTAATTCTCGCGAAGAGAGATACGAGAAGTATATATAAAGTGCATAAAGGTAAAAGTAGAAGTAAGGGGTCGGATAGGCAGGGCAGAGATATTTAAATCTTACGGGGGCAGCAATTATAGTAAGGGAGTAATTATTATATTGCCTTAATTCTCCTTCTTTCCTCTATCTAACCCCCTCTTTATACCCGTCTAGCATCTTAATTAACAAAGAAGATCCTGCTTAAAGAAGCCACTAATGTCCCTTTAACTACCGAGCTTTTTACCGGTTTTTCTCCTCCTTTCTAGCCGTTGCCGGCATATCCGTCTTATCTCTCGCCACCTCTATAGGAAGCCATCGCTACTTCTGCTTCCCCTTATGCCCCCACCCTCCTCTCTACACCTCCTTTTAGCTCCTTCCTTAAAACCTGTTTTTTAGCTTCCTAGGTCCCTCGTGCCAAGGGATATCTCCGAGAACTACGAAATCAGGCCACGCTTCGCGACACACCCCCTTAGCTATAGCCTGCCCCTTAAGGGCATAGCTAATACGGCTTCGGGCTAGTAAGCGTATAGAGGAGGTTCTTAGCTCTATACTTCTCCCTTTACTCGAGGAAAGCAAGGGCCCTTTCGGGTCCCTAGGCTCTTTTAGACCTACTTAAGGAAAAGGGGCTTAAAGAGGGGAAAGTCCTATAAGAAAGGGGGCCTTCTTAGAAGGGAAAAACCTAATTAAAATAGGGGGCCCTCTAACGGGAAAAACCTCTTCCTTTTCTTCGGCTGCAGACGTTACCTTCTCGTACGTGCTATTAGCTCCTCTCGTAGACTCTTAAGGCGGGCCTCTAAGGACAGCTTTTCTCGAACGTCTTCTAGCCCTATTTGCTATAAAAAGACAGCTAGCTTCTACTTCGGCAGGGGCTTCGTAAGACCGTCGGCTTTCATCGATGCCGTTAGAACCCAACGGACGGAAATAAGTCCCCTTTAGACCTCTTAGCGTAACCAATGCTAGTAGATATCGATATGCCGTAGCCGGGTCGACAGCTTACTATTTTCCTCCGTAAGAATTCGTATAGTCTGCGTATTATCGCATTCTATAGCTAACGGGGACGGAATTTATAGTCGTAACGATATTAGTAGCCGGCTAAGGAAAATCGCTTCTTTTAACGCTTCTAAAAGAGCTAGTAGCTCTGCCTCCGTGCTTAATATAGTAACGGTAGCTTGCTTCGAAGCTCTCTAAGCAATAGTTCCTCTAAAAAGGGATATAATATACCCCTGTGAGCTCTTTCTGTCTAATAAATTGTCCGCAAAGGACGAATCGCTCGAATAGAGGAAGATTTCGGCAGCTGATTTCCTTCCCTGCCCTCCTAGGCGCAGACCATGTGATCTCGTTGAATAGAGATAAAGGATAGCTCTGTCTGCTGCTTCTTAATGCCTAGGGCTAGGATTCTGGTTGTGCCTAGCTAGCCAGGAGACCGTAAAAGAGATATCCGGTCTAGTAGAAATAGCTAAAAAAAAGCAGGGAGCCTACCTTCTATTAGTATTAGTGTTTCTCTTGCTCCCTAGCTTAAAAGGATAGATTAGGCAAAAGCTCTTTATCTAATATAGGCGTAGAGGGAAGCTTCTTATCGAGGGAATTAGGGAGGAATTTATAAGCGACCTTATTAATATAGGCGTCCTAGGTAAGCTAGATAGTCCGTTAGGACCTATTCCTAAGGATTCGTATCCCTAGGAACTACTTTAGCTCCCCTAGCCTAGTTATCTTATACCTTTATTATAGGCCTTTTATATCCTCCCTAGCAGTTGCTTCTTCCTCTTTCGGGTAGGCCTAGATAATGTCGTCGACGTAGAAGAAGACCGTGATTTTACCCTTCTATATTATACACGGTTCCTAAGGGACTTTCTTAAAGCCTAGGGCTTCGAGGGAACCTATTAAATGCTATTGCTAAAGAAGGGGTGATCTTCGTAGTCCGTATAGAGCTTTCCTAAGCCGTAGAACCTTTCCTAGCTATTAGAAGCTTAGTAGAAGGCGTATATAGATAACTTCTTCTTCTTCCTCGAGTAGACAGTTAATAAAGGCGTTGACTGCATCTATCTATTCGAGCTCGAGGTCGAATTCTGCTGCTATAGCTATAAGGGTCCGAAAAGACATCCCTGCTAAGGTAGTTGCCCTAGTAGGAAGATCCCCTTTTTCCTATTAATTCCCATAGACAACTAGCCGGGCTTTGCACTTTTAAAGGAAGCCGTGTTTATTAGTCTTATAGATAAAGACCTACTTATAGCTAAGGACCTATTTTCCTCTTGCCTTTTCCTTAAGGACTTCTTCGAAAGACCCTATCTCTTCGTGTAAGGCTAGGTGGTCTTTCTAGGCCTAGAAAAACTAGTCTCTAAACGGGTGTCTTTCTAGCTGCTTCTGGTTTACTAGTAGGTCCGGGAGGTCTCTTTTATATACCTTCCTTGCTGATAGAGGCTTGAAAAGCCGGCCTGCTGTGAATGCTCCGTAGGAACCGTCTTCTATAGGCATTAGATAGAAGTCGGAAAAACGATCGAAATAGGGGAGAAACTAGTCTTCTTTCGTATCGGGCCCTATACCTTCCTTTGCTTCTCTAAGCAGGGACAAAAAGGCAGCCGGGTAATCCTTCGAGAGAGGTGCCTTTCCTACCCCCTTAGGGGTCGAGACGGGAAGACTAACTAAAAAAGCTGCTTCTAGATCTTCTTCTTGTTCCGTAAGAGGAGGCGTAGGGAGGTAGGCGTATTCTAGCTCTACTGCTTTCCTATAGTCTCCTTCTTCGTCTAGATCATCTGATCTAGCAGCTTCCTCTTCTTCGAAGTCGGCGTTATCCTCGACTGCTTTAACGTCGGTTTCTTCTTCCGTTTCCTCGTCTAGGACCTCTTCTTAAGACTGTTAGGAAGGGGGGATTTAGATCTTCTAAATTAGCTAACGTTATATAAGTAAGAGGGGTTGTTGATCCTTCTTTCCGTCGAAGAAGCTAGATTCGTCGAAAATCATATCCCTAGTTAAAATAACCTTCCGTAGAAGAGGAATCTAGATCTAGAAGATATTTATAGAATTATAACCAACGAGGTAACTAACAAAGGCTCTAGGATCAAGCTTTCTTTTCTTCTTCCTTTTTAGCTGTGCATCGGCAGTCATAGCGTATGCCTTACAGCCGTAGGCACGAAGGTAGGCTAGCGAGGCCCTCTTCTTCGTAAAGAGCTTAAGGGGGGATATCTAGTCTATTCCTTAGGTCCTTAGGGTCCGGTTCCGAAGGTAATAGGCGGTCTCAACGACTTCCCTCTAAAGGTCGTGGGGAAGCCTCGCAGTAAGTCTTATCGTACGGGCCCTTTCTATCACAGCACCCCCTAATCTTTCTGCCCCTCCGTTCTAGGCCTAGGTATTCGGTGCTAACGGAAGGGGTAAAATGCCCCTTTTTCGAAGCTAATTTAAGATATCCTTCGTAAATAGCTCTCCGTTAGACCGTATCTTCTTTACCTCGTAGCTAAAGTAGGATTTTATCTAGTTAACGAAGTCCCGGAGGGTAGACTAGTTATACTTACTTAGGTAGGTCCGTAAGAAATAGGGGAAAACTATCCTAAAAAGCGTCTATGAAAAACATTACCCTAACGAAGCTTTCCTGATCCCTAGAGACGTCGGTCTAGTCGACCTAAATTTCCTTACACGGCTAGTCCGGCCGTATTAGGGTCCGTCTAGAAATTCGTCTCCTAGTCTTCCCTTAGCCGCAGTATTCGCATTCGACGGTCTTTGGGCCCCTTATTCGTATGCCTTATTGTTAACCTAGCTTATATAAAGCTAGGGGGCCCGGGTGACTAAGTCATGCGTGCCAAAGAATGCCGTCTCCTTGGGCTGCCGGAAGAGGGTCCTTTATAGTAGACCTATTCCTCCTAGCAGGGAAAGCTAACTTCTCGAGAGATTCCTTCCTAAGGATAGGTCGGAATTCGAGAATAAATTAACCGAATTTCTCCTCGATAAGCCTAATAGTCTGATTCTTCTAGACTAGCCTCGTAGGCTTAGACGTCGTATCTTAGAAGATTCCTTCCTCTCGAAGAAGGCGGAAGGAAATTAGGCTCGTTGAAAATCGAGGGCAAAAAGCTACCCTTTTTCTTCGAAGAATTCGTATAGATCCGTTAGGTAATTTTATCGTAAAATTTACCCTTCCGTATCCCTCTATCCATACGGTTAATTCCCCGGCAATAAGATATTCCTTTCGTGCCTTCTTAAAGGACCGGAATCGTAAGAGTGTATTGCAGATATCGAGGGAAGCACTAGAGTTAAGGATAGCTGATTTTCGTAGGGGATAGTCGGAGGGCTCTAACGGTTGGTCTTAGCCTTATTGATCCGTAGGGAAGACGAAGGCCGGATTTGCTATACTAACGATTTTTCCTCGAATTTGCGGCTCGAATAGGGGCAGCGGCGTTATTAGTTGCTATTTCTTAGCAACCTAAATCTCGTCTATCTTCTTCTACAACGAGGGGTCCTCCTTAAGAGACTATTATATTATTTCTCGTAGCCTCTTTAAAGGGTTAATTCCTTCGGGTCGGTTTTCCTCGAAGACCTGCTAGCAGTCTTCTAGCCGATAGGGCTTTTTGCATGCTTAGTAGGTAGGTCGATTCCTCCCCGTACGTTTCTTCGAGGAATCCTCGTCCCGGTCTAGAAGGTCTGCTTGAAAACCCCCCCTTTTTACCCCTTATTGCTGATTTTGACGAGGTTCGATTTCGACTAGTTCCCTGATTTTTCGACTAACGGACTGAAAGGTCTATTAGGGGACTAGTCGGGCCGGTCTGACTGACGGGACCGGGGCCGGGCCCGGAGCAAGAGGCGGAGCCGGGGCCGGGCCTAGGGCAGCCGTTAAAGACGGTGTTGATGCTCTCGAGGGAGGAGGAGCCGAAGGAGCAACAGCCGCAACAGCAGCAGCGGGAGCCACAGCAACAGGGGCTGCAGCAGCTGCAGGTCGATCCTTCTAGGTCAAGTGCTAGCCACGAAGGAATAAGACTGCTTACTATTGTACTCTGGCAGCCTCTTCGTCTAGTTCTCGGCTAGCTTCTCGAAAGATAGTCGAGTAACCGTCACTAATAGGCTTTATTAGCAGAGATATATCCTATAGCCACTAGCCGGAAAGAGCTTCTATTAGGAAGTATTAGTTAGCTTCCTCGAGGATCTCTTCCTACTTAGCTAGCCACGAAGAAGCTAGCAGGTTCCTAGCAGAAAAAGCTCCTAGGTGTGCCGTATAGGTCTTCCTAATACGGTTAGTTATATACCCTCTCGAGGGAGCTATCGAGGTCTCGAGCTTTAAAAGCCACTGCCTAGGAGTCTCTTCTTCTCGAAGAGAGATTAGCTTTACGGCACTAACGGATTCCGTTATCGCCGTACGAGCAGCCGTTAGTAGCTTCGTTTCGTAGAGGTATTCCTTTCGGTGACTCTCGTAGTCGCCTAAGGCAGCAGAAAAAGCTCTCTATTATATAGAGGTTAGCTCGGAGAAGAGGGAAGCTCCCTCTATAAAGTCCGTCGCCCTAGGACGAAGAGGGGGCTCGAGAGGGTCCTGCTTATTAGAGAAGACTAAATTATAGATAGTTCTATCTACACGAGCCCGTAGCTCCTTTACCTACTTATCCTAATCTTAGGGCTCTGCAAGAATCGTCCTACGGACCGTAGGGACGGCAGAGGAGTCGATTTTCGTTATTGTTGCGGGGAAAGGTAGAAAAGTCGGTTAAAATCGGCTTTTCTAGTAAGAGGGGTAAAAGGAAGCTACGAGGGATATAAGAAAGGTGCCTTTTGCAGCAGCCGGAAGGTATAGGAATACTATTCCTCCTAGGCTTATAACTCTCGCGAAGAGAGATACGAGAAGTATATAAAAATGCACGAAGGTAAAATTAGAAGTAAGGGGTCGGACAAGCAGGGCAGAGAGATTTAATTCTTACGGGGGCAGCAATTGCAGTAGGGGAGTGATTGTTATATTGCCTTAATTCTCCTTCTTTCCTCTATCTAACCCCCTCTTTATACCCGTCTAGTATCTCAATTAACAAAGAAGATCCTGCTTAAAGAAGCCACTAATGTCCCTTTAACTACCGAGCTTTTTGCCGGTTTTTCTCCTCCTTTCTAGCCGTTGCCGGCATATCCGTCTTATCTCTCGCCACCTCTATAGGAAGCCATCGCCACTTCTGCTTCCCCTTATGCCCCTACCCTCCTCTCTGCACCTCCTTTTAGCTCCTTCCTTAAAACCTGTTTTTTAGCTTCCTAGGTCCCTCGTACTAAGGGATATCTCCGAGAACTACGAAATCTGGCTACGCTTCGCGATATTAATAGGTTTATCCCTTAGGAATAATACCGGTCGTTATATATAATAAAGAGATATTATACCTTAATATAGTAATTAAGTATATTATCTCTTAATATATCTTTAAGCTATATTACTAGTTTTAATTACTTAATAGAGGTTTAATACTTTTAGTATATAAGCGCTTTTATTATACTATTAGCTAAAGCTCCTTATAAGAAAACTAAAAAAACTTCTTATAAAACTAATATATACCTATAGTAAGTACGTATTATAACTAAAACACTAACTAATACTAAGAATTAATTTAGTAGTATTAATTACCCTTAGTAATAATACGATACTAAGGCTAAGGGGTAGGTAAATATAGTAGCGGCCCTTAACGTACTAAGCTCGATTAAAGCGCGTAGCGCGAAGAAACGCTACCTAAATTTATATACCTTAATAGGGCGAGTTAATAAACCTAAAGCAGCGATATAATACCGGTCTAAGCGCTAAGCGACCCTATAAAAAAAGTAGTATACGATAAACTTATAAGCTTTATCCTAAGCGTATAGTTTAGTAGGGTATAGGTAGTAGTTAAACGGCTTTCTAAGGTAAAGAGCCGCGCTAGTAGCGTATTATTAGTAGTACTCTACGTAGATAAGAGCTTTAAGATAATAATCTAGGATATAATTAAGGAGGTATTTAAGGAAGAACTCTGCCTAGGTATCGCTTTAGGCCTAGGGGGCCCTAAGCGAACCTAGGCTATAGTTATAGCTAAGACTAAGGGACCGACCTAATATAAAGCTATAGTAAAATAGGTCCTACCGCGCTATAAACGCGAGATTATTATAGTCCTTACTAAGGCACCGCCTAAAATCCTAAGCCGCGAACTAAAGGATATAGTAAAGGTAGTAAATATAGCCCTAAAAGCTATAAGCGCTTTAACGGTAAGGCGCCTTTAAAGTAGAGATATCGCGGTTATATTTAATACCGCGGTAAGAGCCTATTAAAAGGACTAAGGCTAAGTTAAGGCTATATTTAAACTAGAGGCTATAATTACCCGCCGCGCGTATATAGTAATTACTAAGAATATCCCCTTAGTAGTAGCAATAGTAAATAGGGAGCGATTACTCTATAAGATTATAAAGGCGAATAAAGTTAAGGTCTTTTAGGCTTAAGCGCTATACCTTTAATCTAAGATATCGATAGTAACGACTATACTTATTAAGGTCGGTAGCTTAAAGGAGGCTAATAAGCTCTATAACCTAGGCCTAGTCCTTAAAGTATAAATCTTTTAATATAAACCTTATAATAAGTCGGTCTAACTATAAAGGTACTATAACTATTATAGATATAGCTATATCGCTAAGCGGTATATATTAATATAACTCTATAGCTAATATAGGAGTATAGTATATAATAAAGGTAAGGATAAATATAGGGCTAAGAAGGGCGAAATCCCTTATAACTATATCTTATACTAAGGGGACTACTTATTATAGACTTAGACTAACCCTATAGTAAATAAAGCCTAGGAAAAGGTAAGGGAAAACTACTTATAACGACCTTAATAGTTCGCGAATACTTAGACGTACGCCGAGTAATAGGTACTCCTTACTATTAAAACCTAGGGCGCTCTTAAATCGACCGCGGTCTAAAAGTAAGGACTAGGTAAACTACGCTAAGATAAGAGGTCGAGCTTAAGATACCTAGCGGCTAATAGAGCTAGGGAGGCCGAACTAAGTATAAATAATATTTATAAGTATAGTAGATAGAGAAGTACTAGGAAATAAAGCGCCTCCCTCTTTATATAAACGACCCCTTTTACCTTAACCCTACCTATATATAACTAAAAGTACTATTCTAAAATATATAGAAGAAATATAAGCTAGCTTAGTTAGCGCTTTACTACTAAGCTAGCTTTAACTTATAGTACTATAAGAAGTAAAAGCTATACTAAGAGGCGCCCCCCCCCCCCTTAAAGCAGCGCCTTATAGCTTAGTTTATAGGGAGGGGAGGTATACGCTATATATATATAAAAGGCTTAGGCTAGGGACTTAGTCGCCTTAGTCTAGACTAAACTAAAGCGAGGTAATTTTCGGGGATAATATTAAACTATAAGCGATTTACTTACCGCTAAGGGCCGCGAGGGCTAGAGCGTTATATAACCTAAGTATAATTAAACCGGAGCACCTTATAGTAATAGTAAGGGACTTTAATATCTATTACCCGCTTTAAGACAGATATAATAGAACCTTAAATAATGCGATATAACTTATATAGGAGGCGATAAGACTATAACTTAAACTTACTACCTTAAAAGGGGAGTATATAAGATTTTTCTATAGCTAAAGGGATAGTACTATTAACCTAGCTTAAGTAACGCTAGAGACTAAGATATAGTATACTAGGCCTAACTTAAACTTAACTAGGTTAGACTATATCCCTTAGACTATTATACTATAGGTCGATACTTAGGCCTAGGTACTTAAACCGGCCCTAAGGTAAAAAGAAGTAAAAGTAAAGCTAGTTAACGCTAAGACTATATCTTAGCTAGGACTATACTAGCTAACGCTTTAGACGCCTAAAAATATCGACTAAGACCTAGACTATATCTTTACTACTTTAGTATAGATCGCGATAGCTATAGTTCCGCGCTAAGGGTAAGTATTACTTAAGGGTAATATATAGTTTACCTTAAAGGTAAAGAGGGTAATAAGGGAGGCTAAGAGGGTAAGGAGGAAGTATAAGTAGGAAAGGAGCGAGGTAAACTAAGAAGACCTATATAAGGCGTTTATAGCTTAAAAGTAAGCTATTTATAAGGCGAGGAGGGCCTACTAGCGCTAGTTCTTAAAGGGATTTAGCGCCGATAATACTAAGCTCTAAAATATAAAGAGGTAGGCTAGACTCTATAGTAAGCTACTACTAAAACTAACCTATATCTTACTATTAGTTAAGAAAGGTAAGGACTAATTAATAGAAACCTTTAAAAAGAAGGCCTAGATATTAGCCGCTAAGTTCTTTTTACTAAAGGCCGGTATAACTTAAGGGCTACCTTAGCTTATAGCTAAGGCAACCCTTATAGTTAACTAATAAATCCGGCTAGCTAATATTATAGCGGCGCTAGGTAAGATAGTAAGCTAGAAAGCGGCGGGTCTAAATAGTATCCTTTTAGGGTTTATTAAGAAGTACGGCCTAGCCTTAGTCTATCGACTAGCTATAATCTTTAATACCTATACCTAACTCTTATATTTCTTAGGTTAGTTCTATAGCGTAAATATAGTAGTTATCTAAAAGCTAGGTAAGAGGCCGGAAGCTTACTATATAATAAAGGGATAGAGACTAATTTCCCTCCTACCTATAGTAGGAAAAGTACTTAAGTAGATACTAGCTTAAAGGATCGCGGGAGTAGCGGAGGCGAATAGTATCTTATTAAATAGATAAATAAGGAATAAGAGGGAACGCTCTATAAAGGCAGCGATCCTATTAATAATAAAACTAATACGCGCGACCTAGGCCTAAAGGGGTATTATATTATTCCTATAGCTAGATATTAAGGGCGTATTTAATATAGTTAACTATAATAAGGTTATAAGGGAACTAAAGCTTAAGGGATACCTTAGATAGCTTATAAGCAATAAAAAATCGACCTTTTACTTTAATAAAAGGACCTTAAAGCTAACTTAAGTATTAATAAGAGTCCCTTAAAGCTCTCCCTTATCCTTAATCTTATTTCTATACTATATAACCCCTTTATATAAGAGGCTTAGTATAATATATAGTATTTATATTATTAACTTCTCCGATAATATAAATATAGTTAGTATTAAACTTAATAAGGCTACTATAGTAGTATACTTAGAGGAAGCTAAGAAGGTATATATAAAGTAAGCGACTAAGTTCGCGGTTACTTTTAAACTATTAAAAAGCGAGTTAATATACTTTATATAAAGGAGATAAGTAGTAATAACACCGGTCTACCTTAAAGCCGATATAGTAACTCTGGTCTAAGAGGCCCGCTTACTAAGGGTTTAAGTATACTAAAAACTATATTAAAAGGCGTACTTAAAATAGCTTTAAGCGAAGTTAAAGCGCTAGACTATAGCCTTAACTAAGCTTACGGCGTCTATATAGGGCTATACCTTACTATACGTTAAGGAAGTCTATAGTAAGGTAATCCGGTCCTTAATCTCCTACGCTATAGTTATATTTTATAAGATAACGCCTATAAAAGGGAAACTATATAAGATCGCGCGGGACTAAGTATAGGACTAGTTAGCCTACCTCTAAGTAGTAACGGGCGCCTACCGCGCGACCTTAGTTTACTAAGTTAAAGCGGAGGTATAGGTACCCTTAATCGACCTCTACTTAAACTAAAGAATAATAGATACCCTTTAAAGGCTAAAGGACTTAAGGCTCCTAGGCTAAATCTAACGCGCGTTTAACGCGGTCGTAGGTATACTTAAAAGGAGGCAACGCTAAAGAGAGAGTAGGCCCTTAATAGCGCTACTTTTAGGTAGACCCCCCCTCGTAGAGGAGATAAGGGGGGTCTAGGGCTAGATAGGATTAAACGACCTCTTAAATAAAGCTAAGTCGCTTAAAAGGCTAAATAAAGAATAGGCCGCTTAATAGAATACTAAGGAAGATATAATTTAATAATACTAAACTACCCTCTACCTTACTAACTTCCTATTATAGTTTAATAAAGCAATAACGCTAGACTATTATAAGAGCTTCTTTAAGTATATTAATATAGTAATTACTTAGATATATATAAGAAAGATCGGGCTTAATAACTTCCTCTTTAACTAATAAGTCCTTAGTATAGTCTCGCTAATATATACTTATAGATAAAAATAGGATACTATTTATTATATAATAATTAACTATCTATTAATAGTAAAAGTAAGGGAGTCCCTCTTAATATAGGCCTAGGATATAGGTAATATAAGAGTAAGCCTTTAAGGGAAAAGGATAGTAGCGCTGCTAGCGTAATAGTTCCTCTGCTTAGGTAGGCTCTACTAGTTTAACCTAGCTTAAAGGCTATATATAAATATACCGGATAATAGGACTAGGGTTATATTAGAGATAAAGCGGCCCTAACTAAAACTACTTTAGCTAACTACTTTCTTTACTAAGGCGATCTAAGAAGGGAGAGGACTTATAATAATAAGACTATAGTATTAACTAAACTAGACCTAGACTAAGCGTAAACCTCGCCGATTAAACTATAGACTAAATAAAACTAATATAACTTAACTAAACTAACCTTAATAGCTATAAAATAAGACTTACTACTAAAAGACTATAACTAAATAAGACTTAACCTAGAACTAAACTAAGATAGAGCTAATAACTAGCCCTTTAAACTATAACCTTAGCTTAACTTATTAGTAGTAACGTTTACTTTATTATCGCGGCGGGAATAATAAGACCCTCCTAAGGTAGTAGGTAGGGTATAAGAGGGAGTAACCTAAGGCTTATAAGGAGTATAAGAACTACTACTGCTATAAGAAGCCCGATAATAACCGGTCGGGCCCGACCTTAAACCTAAACTAAAGCTAGCTTAGATAGCTAGCTTATAAGATAAAGTAATAACTAGGGTTTATACTAAGGTAGGACCTATACTAGCGGCGGTATAAAGGCGCGTAAATTTCCTATATACTACTATTATAACCTTATTTAAGGCGGACCTATACTAAAAGAGGGGAGGGTTTTCCCTTAAGTACTTTAGTTTTTCCCTCCTATTTAATATTAAAGTTTTAGATACCTCTAGCTAGGTCCTTAGCGTAATCTTAATAATAATATACTATTAGCTAGGTTATCTACTAATATAATCTAGCTAACTTATATTTAATCTTATAATACCTTTTAATATAGCTAATATCTATAAATATTAGTATACTTAAGGTTTATCTTAAGCTTTATACTTAATTTAGTTAGAAGCTTAATAGTTTAAAAGTTATTATACTAAAGCTTTATTATCCTTTTAATATTAATACTAAGCTCTTTAATTAGCTAACTAAATACTATTTACTCTTTAGCTATTTATAAAAGTACTAGTAATTTAGCTTTTATAAAAAACGTTATTATAGTAGCTATTAAAGGCTAGTATATACTTAGTATAGTAGTATAAAGCCGAATAATTATTTATTTAAAGCTAAGGAGAAAGAAGGAAAACTTTATCTTAGTCGCGCTAGTTATTTATCTTCCTTAGTCCTTAGCTTAACCTATATTTAAGTGCTATTTAGCTTAAGTTTAAGTTAAGCTCTACTTATATATAGGTTTACTTTAGCTTAACTTTAGTATAGCTACTATAGTATAACCTTAGCCCTTTATAAGTATAGCTTATAATACTACCTTTACCTTCCCCTTTTTATTAATAGTACTCTTATTTCTCCCTTACTACTTTTTTATTATTACTTTCCTTTTTTTCTTAAGCGCGCGTAGTTACTTCCTTTTACCTTATACTCGCCCTATCCCTTTATATACCGCCCTTTTATACGCTTATTTTACCTTATTCCTCTCTCTTTTAAATATATACCCTTATAGCTTACTAACTATATATATACCCTATTAAATATAAATACCCTTTTTCTTTCCCCTTTCTTTTTTCTTTCTTTTTCCTCTTTTAAGCTTTACTTCTTTTATATATACGCCCCTACTTTACTTAAATTCTATTACCGCGCCGCGCTATATTATAACTATTATAGGCTTTTATATACCCGCTAGCTTCTTTACTCTATATAGTAGTACCCTGCTTCTTTATATATTAAGCGACTATACTTTACTGCCCTTACGCTGGTTAATACGTTTACTTATATCTCTTAGTAAGTATAGTATAACCTATAGTATTACTATATAGCAGCTAACCTATCTTACTTATATAGGCCGAATAATACTATTAAATATTAAGATATAATATAGTACTTACTAGAACTAAGCGTTACTATATACTTATAGCTACTTTTCTTATACTTATATTAAATTATACTACCTCTTTATTTATTACTCTCTCTTAACTTTATTTAATAAGACGCTAGTATAATAGTAGTATATTAAAAATATAATCGCTACTATTAATACCTTTTAGGACTATATATCTTAAAGGATATTTAATAACTATTAAAGCGACCTTTATAAATATACTTTATTCCCCCTTTAACCTTATCTTACTACTTATTTTTAACTATTATTTTAGTATATTAAGCTTACTTATACTTATAAGAAATAGTATTTTCCTCTTATAAATAAAGTAGCTATAATATACTCTCCTAATTATATAAGCTAATAAGTAGTATATTAATTATAGATAAAACTTTATCTTATAAAGTAAGAATCGCTTATTATTTTATATATTATTATATATTAAACGGGTTACTAGTTATTATAAATTAGGAATTAAAGAAATAAAGGTAGCTTAAAATACTAGCTAAGACCTCTTAAGAATACTAGCACGACTAACCTCCTTTAAATATAAATATTAGTAGAACTAAGATACTTCTAGCTATACTTAAGGTATTACTAAATTTCTTAGTCTTAGGGCTATATAGTAGCTTAAATCCGGTCTTAAAAGGTTCTTTTATTTAGCTATAATTATCTATATAAGATAATATATCTACTAGTAAATAAAGATAGGATTATTAACTTTAATACCTCTTTTATATACTAATATACTACTAATAAACTCCGTTAAAAATCCTACCTTATACTCCTTCTTCCCTTTTATTATATAGTCTTATATAATTCCTTAGTCTCTTAAAATTCCGCTATTACTTATATACCTTAAGAATACTATTATATTTACGCGCTAGGCCTAAATATACCTTAATATCTTAAAGTAATTAAGTAGTAGTTAAGAGGCGTTTATAGTTAGTTAAAATTAAGTTAATATCCTTAGGATATCTTATCTTATTATATCTTACCTTTATCTATATCTTTATTTATTCTTTATTACTATCTATTTAATATCTATCCCTTATTTATTATTTATTATTTCCCTTTAATACTATAGTTCTTCTTTATTTTTTTCTTATTCCTTAGTAAGTATCCCTTTACTCTTACCTCTTTTTCTTTCTTCCTTTTCTATCCTTTACTTTCCTTTCCTTATCTTCTACTATCTTTTTATTCCTTTTCTCTTATTTTATCTTTATTATTCTCTCTTATATTTCCTTACTATTACTTAAATCTCTTTAAACCTTTTATATCTTAAAAGTTATTTAATAGGTTCTATAATAGGTTTATATACCCTTATTACTTTATAAGTACCTATTACTATCTACCTTTCTTTTTTTACTTTTACTATACTTATTAAATCTCTTTAATAATATACTTAAGCTTATTATCCTCCTTAATTACTAATAGCGGTTAGTAGTTATTAACTACCTATCTAAGTAATAGGTTATCTATTACTTAGTAGAGAAACTTTATATAAAGCTTCTAATATACCCTCCTTAGTATTTTAAGGTCGACTATATATAAGCTTACTACCTTTATTATAATATACTTTTAATATATCTAGTTAAGCTTCTTATATAGCTAGTTAGTTATATATTTAGCTATATTTACTTCTACTTTATTACTTACTTTAAATCTTTTTATAAATGCTTTCTTTTAATTTACTATTTCCTTTTATCTTACTTATACTATAATAATAGCGGTTTATAAGAAGTTAGTTACCTCTCTTATCTTTTAAGCGAGCTCTCTTACCCCCCTTACTTTTAGTACTAGTAGCCTCTTTACCCTTACTATTTAAACTAGCTTAATATTATATTTATATATCGTAAAAAATAAGCTTAGACTTATTATTAACGCTATATAGTTATTTAATATAGCCTATATATATAGTAGCTATACTCCTTAGTTATCTAAGCTATAATAAATATATACTTAAAGGTATACTTATACTTATTAGTTTACGCGCTTAGTTAACCTATATATTTATAAGTAGTATACTAAACTTAACTTCCTTTATACCCTTATTTAGTTATAAAACTCCTTTTAAAAGTTTCCTATTTAATTTATCCTTTTATTTAATATAATTAACCTTAGTATCTTATTAAAATAAAATTAAGCTTAAAGGAACCTTATTATATATACTACTACCCTTATTATTAATATTACTTTAAGCGTTACTACTTTTATTAGCTAGTTTATAATTAACTATAAGTACCTTATACCTTTTATCTTAGTTAGCGATAGTTAAACTATAAAGTCTATTAATAGGTATATAAATAGTTAGGACGGTCCTAGTAAGGGCTTTAAGAGTCCCTTTTAAAGCTACCTTTATATATACCCCCTTTTATATAGTTTATAGTTAGCTATAAGCTACTTTACTATTACTAACTAGCTAAGCTAGAAGAATTCTTAGGCTAGTATTATTAAGTTCCTTTCTTTCCTTAAGTATCTTACTATTATTAAGTTATATATCTACTAAGCTATTTATATATAAAGTATATCTTATTCCTTAGCCCTTTCTCCTTTATAGTACTTTAGCCTCCTTAGTACTTATAGCTTATTATAAAAGTATAACTATCTCTTAATATTAATTATATATTTACTTAGCTATACCTTTAATTGCTATTTTAGTATTAGCGATCTCTCTTCTTTATATATTACTTAGAATACCGCTTAGTATTTCTTATCTTTCCTTAGCGCTTTTATATACTTTTTTTATAGCTCTTAATCGTTAAGTATTAATATAAGGTTAGCTTATTTCTAGGGTATATTTTAGCTTAAGTTTAAGTTAAGTTTTAGTTAATTATCGCTCTTATTCGCCTCCTCCTTAAGTTATTTAGCGGGCCCCCTTACTCCGCTAATATATACTACTACGCTTACCCCTTTTCTACTTACTTATAGCGCCGCTACTACCGCCCTATCTTAAGTTAAGCATTTTAGTATATTAGTATATTAGCCCTTAATAGGGACTAAGCGGCCTTATAAGTACGCGGTCTTTAAATTTTTTTAAACTACTTACTTTATCTCCCTTTTATTTATTTCGCTTATTAGCTAATCTTACTTATAATAAGATAGCGCGTTAAGTACTATTACTAGCCTTTTTAGCTAGAACTTTAGTATAAAGTTATAAGATATAAGCTTTATTACTTATTAGCTTTATTTTTTATTTAAATTTTTCTTTATTATAAAGTACCTTAGGTTATTATATTATTAAGACTATACTAGTAACCTATCTAAAGGTATTTAGAACTTTAGCGTTAAATAAGAAGGAAAAACTAAAGTATTTAAAGGAAAACCCTCCCTTTTTTTCGTAGCTAGTCCGCCCTTATACTAGGTCGCGGTTATAATATATAAGAATCTTACGCTAGCTATCTTAGGTATTATTATAGTTAGTCGGAATTATATTAGCCCTACTATAAAGTAACCTTAGAAAGTAACTTCTTTATATATATAAGGTATATAGCGTTAATTAGTAGTACGAGCGTTTTTAGTTAATAGTTAATTATATAATTATCTTTAACCTTATCTTATAATAATATCTTCTTAGGCTTTACGTTATTTTTCAACTATAAGGCTTAGGGGGCTAATTTTATTAATACTAGCCTCTAGCTAAGCTAGTAGTTAGGTTATTATACTAGCTTCGCGCTATACTTATTAAGTTACTAGTATCGGCCCTAGGTTTTTATTTTCCTAGTTAAAGGGCCCGGACTAAGGTTAAGGGGAGGTCCTAACGAATTCGTCGCTAGGTCTAAGTAGGTAAGGTCCGTGCTAGCTTACTTATAGTAGGGCTAGACTACTAGTATATTTATAAGCGCTTCTAAAAGCGCTAATTAGCTAATTAATAAGTAGGTTAGCGTAGTTTACTAATTTAACTAAAAATTAATTATACCCCTTACTATTAAGTTATTATAGTTAATTAATACTATAAAGGTAAAATTAAACTTAAAACTTCTTATAAGACTAATATATACTTATAGCGGGTATATATCGCGACTAAAATACTAACTAATACTAGGAATTAATTTAGCGGTATTAATTACCCTTAGTAATAATACTATACTAAGGCTAAGGGGTAAGTAGATATAGTAGCGGCCCTTAATATACTAGGCTTAACTAAAGTATATAGCGTAAAAAGACGCTTCCTATATTTATATACCTTAATAAGGTAAGTTAATAAACTTAAAATAGTAATATAGTACTAGCTTATATACTAAGCGACCTTATAGAAAAAGTAGTATATAATAAACTCGCGGGCTTTATTCTAAGTATATAGTTTAGTAAGGTATAAGTAGTAGTTAAATAGCTCTCTAAGGTAAAGAGCCGTGCTAGTAGCGCGTCGTTAGCGGTACTTTACGTAGATAAAAGCTTTAAGATAATAATCTAAGAAGTAATTAAAGGGGTAGTTAAAGAAGAACTCCGCCTAGGTATTACTTTAAGCTTAAGGAGCTTAAAGTAAACCTAGGCCGCGGTCGTAGCTATAACTAAGGGACTAACTTAATATAAAGCCGCGGTAAAATAGGTCCTACTATACTATAAATATAAGATTATTATAGTCCTTATTAAGGCACCGCCCGAAATCCTAAGCCGCGAACTAAAGGATATAGTAAAGGCGGTAAATATAACCTTAAAAGCTATAAGCGTTATAGCGGTAAGGCCCTTTTAAAGTAAAGATATCGCGGTTATATTTAATACTTTAGCGAGAGCTTATTAAAGGGACTAAGGCTAAGTTAAGGCCGTATTTAGACTAAAGGCTATAATTCTTATAAAGAGAGATATAAGAAGTATATATAAAATATATAAAGGTAAAAGTAAAAGTAAAGGGCTAGATAGATAGGGTAGAGATATTTAAATCTTATAGGGGCAGTAATTATAGTAAGGGAGTAATTATTATATTACCTTAATTATCCTTCTTTCCTTTATCTAACGCCCCTCTTTATACCTATCTAGCATCTTAATTAATAAAGAAGATCCTACTTAAAGAAGCTACTAATATCCTTTTAACTACCGAGCTTTTTACCGGTTTTTCCCTTCTTTTTCTAGCTATTGCCGGCATATCCGTCTTATCTTTCGCTACCTCTATAGGAAGCTATTACTACTTCTACTTCCCCTTATACCCCTACCCTCCTTTCTATACCTCTTTTTAGCTCCTTCTTCCTTCTTCTATACCGGGTGTTTTTAGCTTCCTTAGTCCCTCGTGCTAAGGGATATCTCTAAGAACTATAAAATTAGGCTACGCTTCGCGATAATAATTACCTACCGCGCGTATATAGTAGTTACTAAGAATATCCCTTTATATAAGAATATACTCTTATATTCCTATTTTACTACTATAAAGAAATATTAGGTATAGGGAGGCTTTATAGAATAAGCTAGTAAAAGGAGGCTCTATAATATAGTCTAAGGGAATAGCCCTTAAAGATAAAAGACTTCTACTAGATATTTATACCTTCCTTTAAGAAAAGCGGGTTAAGATAAGCCTATCCTAATAAATAAAAATATATATAAAATATATAAGTTAATTATAAGTAGAATAGATACCTTATTGCCTATTTTAGCCTAGCGGTTCCGAAGATATCCGCGATATAAGAATAGGTAGGGCATAGAATATTCTAGTTAAATCTACTACTTATACTAAAACCTATAGTCTTACGTTAACTATTACGTTATAATTAGACTACCTATTAAGTTAGGAAGATATACTATAGATAGAGCTTTTTAAGCACTATAGAATATACTAGAAAGCTAACTAATTAGTCTACTAGTAGGTAAGTAATAGTCTATAAAAGATAAAGGATTTCCCTAGGAGTAGTAGATAAGATAAGTAAGTTTAAAAGTATCTTTTATAACGCTATTCTTTTAATATATTATTTAGCTCCTTATATACTTAATATAAATTCTAAACGAAATCCTACCCTATACTCCTTCGACCGATCCTTCTACTTATATTATTAATTACCTAATCCTATACTTATTACTTATACCTCTTAATAATCTATAATATCGTTTCTATTATATAGCTATAGCTAGCTAAACGACTAGACGCTTAACCTAGCCTAGAACTTAATATTAACTACTAGGAAGTTAAAAGAATCCTTAACTCTAGAACTTATAAATATAGCTAAGGGACCGCTTATATAGAATACCTTATTAGCTAAAAAGGCTAGCTAAGTAGCTATAATTCCTAGGTAGCCGCTAAGGATATCGTTATTAAAGACCTTATCGAAGAATTTAATATATAGTAAGGAGCGTTATAAGGTTATATTACCTATACTTAAAAGCTCCGCGTGCGCGCTATATAATAGTATAAGCCGCTATAGCTATAGGAGAAATAATAATACGTAGTACGCGCTATTACCGTTCGTTCTCCTAAAAGTCTAAGGATAAGTTAACTAGCTAATAAGTATTAATTAGCCGCTTATAGTAAACGGTAATTTAATTCTATATTTTAGCACCTATATTTATTTTTATTTTAGGAACCCTATTTCCCTATCCTTTTACGCTCTATTTTTTATACTAAACCGCGCCCCTCTTATATCTATATTTAAGGTTCTTACTATCTAAGGCTATAAGTATTATAGTAAGGACTTAGTCTTTTACTAGTATTTCTCTAACTAAATCTACCGCTAACTACCGCGCTTAAGTATTAAGGGATTCCGCTAAGTAGTTTAATTATATAGGAATAAAGTAAAGCTTCTTTATAACCTTAAGTCTAATATAGCTATATTTATTAAGTAGAAATAGGATAATTATAGTATATATACTAATTACCGTGACCTTTTTACTAAAGAAGGATATAATATTAACGTAAGCTTAATAGAAAACGGTATATACTATACCCCTTTATCTCTTCCCCCGTTTAAAGCTTATAATCTATATAAATATAACTAGCTATACTTTTTTATACCTTATAGCGCCGCCGCTTATTATATTACTACTATAACTCTTATAACTACCTAAACTAGTAAGAATATAATATTAACTATCTAACTATAGTAGGTCGGCGCTTCTTATCGCCTTAATCTTAGTACTTTTTTATATATTTACTTTAATAACTATACCCTATTACTATAAAGCTTTAGTAATTTATTTAGCGACTTACTACCCTTAGTTTTAGGTATTATAAGGAAAACCCTTAGTACCCCTTATAACGCCTATAGGTAGTTTACCTTATTATTTAATAAGGATAAGCTTCTTCCCTTATTATTATATAACCTAGATAGGGCTATTTTCCTTAATAAAACTAAGATAATAACTAGCGCCCTTAGAATTATATAGATCGCTACTATCTTAGCCGATATTATTAATAAGCTCCTATCTAAATAGGTCGCCTTTATAGACGCCGAGATACTTAAGATTATCGCTACTATTACTAGTATAAAGTGCCTCCTTACTTATTTAAAGATATTTAAGGCCGCCGTTATAGAGGAGCGTAAAGCTATTAGTATACTAGGAACCTATAAGTTTAAAGAGAGCTTTAAGCGTACCCTAGCTAGGATTAAAGGATCTAGTATAATAGACCTTACCTTCGACGAGCTATTAAGGAACCCGTTTACTAACGCTTACTCGCCGCCCCCGCGGCCCTACCCTCTACTCCCTTTAAGCGGGCTAACTTATTCGCTAAGGAATAGGCCCCAATATTAGTCTAATAAAAGCTTAACCCCTTCTAGGTTCTAAGCTATAGAAAACCTAGACTATTCCCTATTATACCTTTTATAGTATACTATAATAACCTAGGCGATATAGACAGCTATATAAGTATTATTTACTCTAAGTTAAAAGCGCTAGTTTATAGAGCCTTAGACGCGGCTATAATTTAAGTAAATCTATTCGCTGCTATTTATAAGGAGGCTAACGCTAACCTCTCGCTTAGCTAGTACGCCGCCCTCGCTAAAGTACCCGCTAGCTTTATTTATTAGTTTGCTTTCGCCGCCTACCTTTTAAACGACTCGCTTAAGCTTACTATAGTATACTAAAGAGCCGCTTATATTAGCCCCTTATATACGCTAGTAGCGGCCTACCCTTATATAGCTAATATAATAGCTTATTTTAACTTATTAAACTATAAGTTTACTAATATATACTTAGGTAGATTTTAAAACCTAGGCCTAACTATATAGGTACTAGTAGTAGTAATCTATAATTAAATTCTAACCTCTTATAATAGACTAGCTATAATACTCTTAGTAGAACCGGCCCTAAATAATACCTATAGCGTGCCTATTTATAGAGCCTTTAATATATAGGATACCCCGGCTAATATACTAATAGGCCCTAAGGAACTAATAAAAGAGGAAGCTAAGGAGGAGATTCCTTACTTTACTCTTACCCCTATAGTATAAGACGGTCGGTTATTAGGTTAGCTTTATTATATCCCTAGTCCTATTTTTTTTTTACTAGCTTAGCTATAAAGCACCCTTAGTTATAATTAGTTTTCCCTAGCTTAGCTATACTATACCCCTAGCCCTACTTATTTATTACCTTAGTTTAGCTACCTAGCGCCCTTAGTCTTAGTAGTATTTTACTCCTAGCTTAGCTACCTCGCGCCCTTAATATTAGTTATACTAGGTTACGTTTTAAATAAGATATAAGTTATCCCTTATACTAACCTTAGAAATCTATATAACTTTACTATAATTCCCTATTAGCACGACTCCCGCCTAAATACTATAGGAGACTAATAAGAACGTTAGTTAATTCTTTTACCCTAGGTATTTATTATAGGATACCTTATAGTTAATAATCTAAGTACCTATAATAATATTTACTTTTCTTAAGGAAGTTACCTTTAACTCCTTAAGGCTCCCTAGAAAAGAAGGAACTTAGAAGCTACTAAGTAAACTCTAGGAAATTACTTAGAAATCTTAGAAATAATAACTAAGCGGATTATATAGATATTTTATAGAGATTTCCCTTAAGGATATATTATATAGGGAATATACTATAATTTCCTAAGTAATAATAGCTCCTTAAGGATTATACCGATATTTCCTTAAGAGGTTACTATAAGAATATAGTAGGGAAACTATAGAGAAATACTTATACTTACTTAAGGAAAATACTAGGAAATACTATTAATATACCGTACTACTATTATATAATTATAAGGTTAAGATATTACTTAGTTAAAGCCCTAAGTAAGGTCTTACGCTCGCTATAATATATATAAAAGATAGAGAACCTATTAGATCTTAAGCGGGTAAAGAAGAATATAGATAGTTATTACTACTCTTACTTTAACTTATAAGACTAATAGCTAGTTTATATTTAACACGCGTAATAACATATAGTAGCTAGTTTATATAATACGTTTAACTATATATAGTAGCTAGTCTATTTAGTTACCTATTAAACTTATACTAGATTTAAGTAAACAGCTATATTAAAATATCGGCCCTATACTAAGGGACTAGTATATAATAATTTCGCCCTTCTTAGCTTTATATTTACCCTTACCTTTATTATATACTATACTCTTATATTAGCTATAGAGTTATATTAATATATACCGCTTAGTAATATAGCTATACTTATAGTAATTATAGTAACTTTATAATTAAACCGACTTATTATAGGGTTTATATTAAAAGATTTATACTTTAAGGACTAAGCTTAGGTTATAAAGCTTATTAGCTTCCTTTAAGCTACTAACCTTAATAAGTATAGTTATCGCTATTAATATCTTAGATTAAGGGTATAGCGCTTAAGCTTAAAAGACCTTAACTTTATTTACCTTTATAATCTTATAAAGTAATCGCTTCCTATTTACTATTACTACCCTTAAAGGGATATTCTTAGCGACTACTATATATATATAGTAGGTAATTATAGCCTTTAGTCTAAATATAGCCTTAACCTAGCCTTAGTCCCTTTAATAAGCTCTTACTAAAGTATTAAATATAACCGCGATATCTCTACTTTAAAGGCGCCTTACCGCTATAGCGCTTATAGCTTTTAAGGCTATATTTACCGCCTTTACTATATCTTTTAATTCGCGGCTTAAGATTTTAGGCAATACCCTAGTAAAGACTACGATAATCTCGCGTTTATAGTATAGTAGGACCTATTTTACTATAGCTTTATATTAAGTTAGTCCTTTAATCTTAGCTATAACCGCGGCCTAGGTTCGCTTTAAGCCCCCTAGGCCTAAAGTAATACTTAAGTAGAGTTCTTCCTTAACTACCTCTTTAATTACTTCTTAAATTATTATCTTAAAGCTCTCGTTTATATAGAGTACCGCCGACGATACGCTACTAGCGCGGCTCTTTACCTTAGAGAGCCGTTCGACTACTACCTATACCTTACTAAACTATATAATTAGGGTAAAGCCTATAAGTTTATTATATATTACTTTTTTAATAGGGTCGCTTAATACTTAGGCCGGTATTATATCGCTGCTTTAGGTTTATTAACTCGCCCTATTATAGTATATAAATTTAAGTAGCGTCTCTTTACGCTACGCGCTTTAGTCGAGCTTAGTACGTTAAGGGCTATTATTATATTTACCTACCCTTTAGCCTTAGTATAGTATTATTACTAAGGGTAATTAATACCGCTAAATTAATTCCTAGTATTAATTAGTATTTTAGTTATAATATATACTTATTATAGGCGTATATTAGTTTCGCGAGAAGTTTTTTTTCTTTCTCCCTTTAAGATTAATAATAAATTACTCTTAGTCTAGCTATTAAGGCTATTTAAGCTCTTTTATACTATCTAGGTTAATATGTTCCTAAATCTTATAAGTCTAGGCCTATAATTTAATCCCTTTAATTTATAGGGTTTAATTAAGGCTTTCCCTTAATCTTATAATATAATTATCTCTTTTTACTTCCTTTAATACTATCTAAGGAAAAATAAAGGTTCTAGCTTAATAAGTAATATCCTTTTTTAAGGGATATATAATTTATAATTTATATATTTCTAGTAGTACCCCTTAGTATAGCTAGGTTCCTTACCTTAATACTATAATTTAAGCGTTATAATAGCGTTAATAGCTTATAAATAGCTTTAAAGGTAATATTAGCGGGTAAAAGATAATCTAGCTATATAGACCGGGCTTATAACTCTTAAGTAAGGGCTTAAGAGTATAGTAAAAGAAATAAGGGCATAGAAAGGTAAATTTAGTAATATATATCTTAGTTTATCTATTAAGATAAGGGAGGGGCTTATATAAGTATAGTAACTATATATAGCTAGCTAAAAAAAGGTATTAAGATATTCCTATACCTAAGTTAGGACTATATAATATCCTTAGGCTAAGGGAGTTATATTAGTTAGGCAAGCTTTCTTATATATAACTATTAGGTCTACTAGGTATAACTTATAGCCTCTTATACCTACTCTCCTTAATAGAGCTATATTATTAGCCTTTAATATCTCCCGCTTAAATACTTCGTCCCTCCCCGTGCTTAAGGGCTTAAACTAGGACTTCTTTAATTATAACCGTTAGGCCTCCGCTAGTAATAAGTAAGGGGCGTAATAGGGAGTAGTCCCTATGCGTAGCGCACTAACTAAAGCGCTATAAGCGCTAAGGCTCCCGCCCTTAGAGGACGGAAGATAGATAGTCTAGGCCCTAAAGTACTATATATATATATAGCACTTATAGTAGCCCTTTTAACTAATATATCCTTTTCTTAAGCTTTATATCTAGCTTTAAATATATTAAATTAATAGTAGTTATTACCTTTATAGACTATTTAAAAGATTATCTTATTAACTATCGGCGGTTTTTATTTATAATATATATACTAGCAGCAATTATTTAAACGCAAATTTACTTATATATTATAGAAGTGGGCCTATCTCTATTAAGTAAGTGTTTCCTGCAAAAGGTGGAATAGTCTCTCCAGAATAACCATTCAATATGCATGACAGTCAGCCGTCAGAAGGACCACGGGTCACTAGGTATAACGGCTTCTCTATAATAATCGTTGTACCTCCGTGGCTTAGCAGTCAAGCGGGGGGAAGCCTGCCGGGGAACATCCTCGCATTTTCCACGAGGTTTTCCACGCTATCCACTTGTTGGAACAGACTTTGTCGTGCCTTTTCGAGAATCGCCCAGGAAATCTCCGATGGCTACCGAGGCCAAGACATCAGACAGCACCGAACCAGGCTATGAATTCCTAGCTTTATCGAGCACGGGAAAGCTGCATGACGGATCAAGAGTGTTGCAAGTTGGCATCGATGGACACTCCAAATTTATTAAGCACATGTCGTTGGAGATTTCCTTTAGAACTAACTCTCCAGGGAACCGAGCTCGGCAAGCCAAGGTCAATGCAGCCCGGCCAATTCATGATGTATGATATCTCGTCCGATCATCCTCAGGTGTATTCAGACGGAAGACCCGGCACCTTGCAGATCGAGATCAATTTTATATAAAAGTTCTTACTTAAAGTACTTTTGCTAGGAATTTCTTAGGAAAGGTACTTCGGTGCATGCAATCTATCTAAACCTGTATGCCGGTTAACGCAGGCCCTCTTATACGGTAGAAGAGGCAAATAGAAACACATGCGCACATGATCTCTTATGGTATCAGCCCTGGGGAATTCAATATCCATTGAACGTTTAAAATTCAATTAAACAATTAAACATAGGATTAGTCCCAGCAGAGTTACAAACTTTATAAAGCTGGTAATAAAAGTAATTACTTTAATACTTGGCATAGGCAAGCCGCATCGCCTTTGTTCCGTGATGCCTCGAAAGGCGGGGCGCCGATGCTGCGGCACGTGAGCAAAGCTTGGTCAACGTCGACCACGCAACTTTTGCCGACGTCGACCAGATGACGGCCTCCTGGAGCCCCAGGGCGGACAGAAACCGCTGGCTGGACAGTGGTTGTTGCAATCTTGGGCGACCCTGTCCTGACACTCGCAACAACATGACATGAAATGCTTGCCGACGTTCTTTGAAATTTGAATCATGCTTTGCCGTCGTCCTCGTCTCCGAAGCGGGCTCCGAGCGGTCCAACATCCCCTTTGTGCTCAGGACGGCACGCTGGCCGAGGCCGAGGTGAATCCGGCAGACGATACTGCATACATGAACTGACTCTGCTTCAGAGGCTCCCTGAATCTGCAGGCCTCATGAGAAGCTCGCGTATGTCCTTGTCCGTGAGTCGTGTCGGGCTGGTCCACTGGCCCTGCACCCAAGATATGGCCCGTCCACGCAAAGCCGCCCGAGGTGGCCGAGACCCCGGGGCGCCTCATGAACTTGGTTGCTCCGAATCCGTGGACTGGCCCTGCAATTGGAGCCAATCCTTCGGCCAGCGTAATCACACTGCTCCTCGGCATTTTGACCATAGCCTGGAGCGAGACTCTGCATCTCTTGTGCAGGCCTTGCTACGACTCGGCGCCACGCTCTCCGACGGGCTTCAATCTTTTTGTCGACCAGGCGCCAGAGGAACAAGATCTTGCTGTCGGTCCTGACTCAGTACACCGACGATCTGAGCTACACTTGTGTCAATGACTGTCGAACTTGGGCGATGCGGAGGCTTGAATACGACTCAGCGCCAATTGACGCTTGCCCTGGAAATGCGGGTCAAATCCCAATGATGGAGATCCAACTGGGCACAACGCCATAGTTCGGCATATGCTTGCTCACACGTTCCGTCTTCGAGCTTGGGTAACATGGCGGATGTTGCAACTGGCGCAAGGCACAAGGGACAGGCACTGTTGTCGTTGGGGCAGCAACTGGATCGCCCGACTGGCATGGCATCATGCTTGCGCATGACGAAGCTTATACTAGCCAAGGTCCACCCTGAAAGGTTATTCGATCGGACCGTGGACAGCATTGGACATAACTTGGCATCTGCATTCTCGGAGGTTAATGCTATGGTCGAAGATTCTGTTGCGATCTTTCGCAGATGGCACCCCTGTACCCACACGGGTCCTGTCCCAGAGGGGGCCTTCCGTCCTTCCTGTTCGGGTGTTCAATAAGATCAGCTTCTTTGTTTCACGGCTTTGAATCTTTATACAACACAAACACTACCCACCCACACCAACCGTCCTCCCTCCAGCTGAAGGACGCTTTCAAGTCACTCGCCTCCCTCTGTCCGAGATGGAGCAAATAGCCAGATTGTGCTCGCTGGCCTCCCTGGTCCCCCAAAGCTCGAGGTAAACCAGGGCAGCCGTTGATCTACCTGTCGAATAGTACGGTCGCAGATTACCCGGTTGAACGCACGTTCCAGGGTCGGCCTCATTGTGCTGGATGAAATTCGTCTGCTCTTTGCCGCCCCTCTCCATCGCCAAATCCAGGCTCTTCTCCAGTCGTCGACTCCGCTGCGGGACCCTCACGCTGTACACGAAGCAGGGGTGGTTGATGGACAGTTGAATAACCTCATCTTTTTCGTGCATGACCGAAGAGGCAAGCTGGGCGAGGGTGGCGACCGGGCCCGGCCTTTCTGTTCAGCCTATTGTCACGTCACGCGGGGAACGACCTGAAAGTACAGGGCCGCGCAACTGCTCAGCTCGAGATGTCTATCGGATGAGCCTGTTGCCGACACTTGCATGGTGGAACGACACCAACTGCCTTGGCTGTGCCTGGCCTGGCCTGCGCCACTTCGCCGCCAAGACGCCCTTGGCCCAACAAGAGGCGGCATTCTACGTACCGCGTGGAGATCCAGGGCTTTGCGATTAGCCGAGGCTCTAAGGTGAGGGTTTGGCGCCGAGATGGAACATGCTCAATCGCGGCTAAGGGCCCATTGCAAGGCGACTCAAGCTCACGTGAGTGACGCCACCGGGCCCGTTCGGCATAGATCAAGCAAATTGGAGACAAATTGGACAATTAGCCTCGAAAGTGCCGTCAAAAACGAGTCCCTCGTTGCGTTTGCGGGTCGAGATGTTTGGCGGCCAGGCACGCGATACCCGTTTTGGTCCTGAATAGAGCCTCAATACACGGACCAACCTGCAGAAAAGGGGCAAGACATCTCAGCACGCCCTGGGAAAACGCACGCGCCACATCACGCTGAAATCGGGCCTGCCTTTCATTTCGGTGCTTGGGCTCTTTGCCAAACAGTCTATCATTGCCACTCCAAGGACAGAGGCCAAATCCCCCTTGGCCACCGCGCATCCGTCGGCTCTACGCGGCCAACTGGTGAGCCGGGGCACCGACAAGACATGCCACTGGGAAGGCACAAGCACCTGCCTC
Organism: Hirsutella rhossiliensis; assembly: GCF_020360975.1. Taxonomy (NCBI): domain Eukaryota; kingdom Fungi; phylum Ascomycota; class Sordariomycetes; order Hypocreales; family Ophiocordycipitaceae; genus Hirsutella; species Hirsutella rhossiliensis. The sequence goes on along the minus strand of NW_025408671.1, from coordinate 247,632 downwards.
GCCAACTAGCATCCGTCTTATTGATAAATGTGTTCAGCTCCACTCGTGGAGTCCTTCTCGTCATGCATCAGCGTACCCCGCGGGAACGAGAGCTGCCAGTGGCGCTCATCAAGTCCATGGTGCCTCAGGAACTCCACCATGGCTCTCGGCCGTAGGTCTCAAGGGCCCTATGGACCCCGGATCAGGACAAAGAAGATTGTTGAGTGTGGTGTGCAGACGTGGCGACCTCGGCCGACCCCGTCCCCTCAGCCCGGGGTAATGGCTTATTGACACCTCTGTCAATAGGACAAACAGCCGACGATGGCGCACCCACGGCTTTCAGCTTGGTCAAGGCTTCGACTCTCGAGCTGTCTGTACCTGGCACGGTGCTCATCTCCTTTGAGGTTGATAAGAAGTCTCTTGATGCTGCCACAAGATCGTGGTACTCTCAGAGTCTCCATCGGCAATCATCGCTTTGTCCAAACCCGATCCCTTAAGCACGACTATATTCTTATCCTGATCAAAATCCATTGACGGGCTGGCTGGCCTCTGATCCAACAGCCGAAATGAAGTTCGCCGCCGCCGCCATGGCAATGTTCACCGTCGGCGCCCTGGCCGCACCGCATTCTGCAGGCAGTGTCTCTTGCAGTGACCAGAAGTTGACCTGCCTAAGGGTCGAAGGGGCCGTCGACGCCCTCTTGGAGGCGCGTGACGAGCCCAGCAGCGTTGAAAGCGCGGCCGCCGAGACGGCCAAAAGAGGCATCAGCGAACTTGCAACCTTGATGGCCCTGAAGGCTGACGACCCAGAAGAGTTTCTCAAACAACTGGGTATAGGGCTTGAGACCAAGTCTAGCGAGGGAGGCACCAGGGACAAACGCGAGGCTGCCCCTCAGCCATGGTGTCGGAGACGCGGCTGGTTGTGCTGGAAGCGGGATCTTTCGAGCGTCGGCGAGGGCAAGAAGAAACACGAGACTGACGCCACAAGCTGCTGGTATCCCGGAAACTTGTGCTGGAGGGCCAAGCAGGCTGCGGAAGTCGTGCTCAAGGCGGCGGGCCTGAACGGGGATCCGACAACATTCGTGGACACGCATGAGGCTGGATGCCTCCGCCCTGAGGATCGGTGTAAGGCGTCCAAGCGAGACGTCGACGCCATCCAGGCCGTCGCGCGCAGAATCACATCCTCACTCGAATAGACGGCGTCCTCGAGCCCGTTCACGCCATCGACAGCAGCTTGTCGATCCGGAGTGCCCAGCACCGTGCCACTACACACACTCACAAGTTTGCGAACGGGCGTGCGGTGGTGATGAGACCCGACGTTTTTCTTCCTAGTCCGGCGGCCGAAGGAAATTGCTTCTGCGGCCAAGTCCGTTTCATTTATCTGTTTATTGTCTTGATCCTCAGGAGGGAGAGACCAACCGCAAACGACGACTCGGGAAGTCGGATTACGCGAGCCACGCCTGCCACGACCACTGATGCATGATGCTCATGCTTTATACTTCTTTTCGCCGCAAGCTGGCGACCCTCTTGCCATAACGACATGGCGAGCTCAGGGCTCTTCGAGGCCTCGCAGCGCGTTTTTATACCCTGGGTAATCACGGACAATGGGGCGCTAGGGCAGGACGGCAATGCGACTGCAGGGCACGGGATCACGGGCCCGTTGCCGAAACGTGCATGGATGTACGAAGGACGTATGCTTGTAACCATAGTATATCAGGAAGGAAGCGAAAGTCAATTGATGAAGACGATGGTGAATCAAACCTTGGTGCACAAGACTGACCCCTTGGTCCAGAGCATGACGTGCGGTGGCGCGAGCGGAGACTGCCGACGACAGCGGTTCACGACGGACGGCATCATGGCATGTACGTTCAATCATTGCGATCCTCCCCACGACGGCACAAGAGGCCCGGGAAGCACCGCACCCAAGATTGCGCGCAGAGGGGGCTCCCTCATCCTTCTCCGTCCTGGGTTCCCGCACCCGGCGAGCCCGGCCGTCGTGGGCGCTTGCACCCCGTGGGACGCGCGCCTCAAGCCGGAACTGGGGAGTTGGGGAACATGGACGTTTGTTTTGCGTTGTTCAATATTTTGAATGAGGGAGAAAGGAGGAGAGAGCAGGGCGAGTGGGAAAAAATAGAAACGACAAAAGGTGGGTGGTGGGAAGCTGGAGTCACATGACTCTGGCACGTGGGGCGGCAGAGTGGCTGAGTGGACGGGCCGCTGTGATTATGTAAGACTAGGCGAAGCAAGTGGAATTGAAGCCACAATTCAGCTTTGGCAAAGACGATGTCGGTTCGTACTAAAACAGGTAGTTAGTTAAACGGCTCTACAGGTGCCCGCAACTGCGACGCACATGCATGTACTCACTCCAGTTCAGCAACAATTGATGGATGATCTCAACGCAGTGCTCTTTCCAGAGCCTGGTCCCCTGGTCTTGGACATGCGCTGCGCCGTGCTCTCGCCCAATCATCGTCGCTCCCTGGCTGTCACCGAGCTGCGGCTCTCGGTTCCTGCAGGATGCCGTCAGCATTGGAAATGTGCTGAAGCGTGCGCAAATACTGTATGTATGTACATACCGTACATAATTCGTACAGCAACGCTCATCTTTCATGTCTCTCGTCAGCCTGTGGCATCATCACGTGCGCAAGCCCTGTGCTGGAGACCTTGTCCCAGGTCACGGGACCGGAGCCGACGCCGTTCCGCCCTCGTCTCTTTCCTCGTCGACTGCTCTCGCTTGCTCCTCGTTTCCCCTCCCGCCCTCTCCTTCAAAGGTGCCCGACATACGATTGCCTTGGACTCGGCTTGTCAAATGCGTCCCGTCATGTCGAGAGGCCTTCATCCGTTGCGCGAAACCGTCGCCAACAATGTCGCGACACAAGGCTTCCCGTCACCAGAGAGCCCCCAAAACCAACTGCGCCACCGCCATGGCCCCGACAAGCGCCAGCATCCGCCCTCGGGTTTCGTTTTGAGTTAGAAGCCGGTCAGAGTGTGGCGATGCTTCCAGGCGACCCCACCCACACACATGACGCACTCCCGCTCCGCCATCTCGGCCGTTCCTCGACATCATCTTCACCGTCTCGTACTCTCGCCTCTCGTTGCTGCAGCCATCGCGTCGACGCTTGCATCGCACGCTCTCGACCTTTACTCGACAACGCCTCTGTCATAGCAAGAGGTCGCGCATACACCACGTGCCCAGGCAGACCTAAGCACCCTCACTCTCGACACAGCCTCGCAGCGTCCACTCATCCCCGTGCCCTGCGCCTCGCCTCCAAGCAACAATGGCCGAAATTTCGTCGCGTATGGCAACCTTGAACCCGTTTTCGAATTCTGCAAGCGAAGAGGACGACGACAGAGGCGAGGAGTTCGGCGTCGACAGCGTCGGCGGAGGCGGCCGCTCTAACCGCCGCACCGAGCAGGACGAGGAGCCACTAAGGGTCAGCCATGCCCTTCAAACCTTCCTTGCCAAGCACGGCGTCATGTCAGACGACGATGTGAGCTCAGACGCGCGTGACCAATGTGAGGTTCTGCGCAAAATGCTCGGCAAAACGTCTTTTACCGTGCCAGACCACTTGCTCGTCCGCTCTCACCCCCTACCGGAATACTTCATCAGCTCCAGTCATAACACGTACTTGATGGCACACCAGCTCTACGGCACGTCGTCGGCCAAGGCATACGAGACTGCCCTCAGGATGGGATCCCGGTGCGTCGAGATTGATGCCTGGGACAACAGCAACGACCCGGACGAGCCCAAGGTCACCCATGGCTACACTTTCGTCTCCCACATTCCGTTTCGGGCCGTTTGCGAAACGATCCGCCAGGCTTTTGACGAGGAAATCGACCTGGCCTCACGCGACCCCGATTACCCCGTGGCTCCCATCCTGCTATCCTTGGAGAATCACTGCGAAGACCACGGCCAGCTGCGCCTCGTTCAGATCATGAAGGATGTCTTTGGCGACCGTCTACTCAGCGAAGCGGTCCGTCGGGAAGGCCACCGCGAACAAGAGGGCTCGGGTGAGCATGTCACCCTGGCGGAGCTTGGCCCGCGCATCACAGTCATTGTCGAGTATCACATTCCCGGCGAAGCCAACTACAGCGACTCTTTCTCCGACGACTCATCCAGCGCCGAGGAAGAAGGGGCCACTGGCGATGCAGCACGAGACAAGAAAGGCGACAAGCCCGTACCGTGCAGCGTCATCATGCCGGAGCTTGCTGAGCTCGGGGTCTACGCCCAGTCCATAAAACCGACTGACAATTCTTGGTACGACGTAGCGGGACTGCTCAACGGGCCGCATCACCACCTCATCAACGTCTCCGAGTCCGGGCTATCGAAACATCTACCGGCCAACGCCGCGGCCATCGCAAAGCACAACGCCCACCACCTGATGCGGGTCTATCCCAAGGGAACCCGCATCTCGTCCTCAAATCTCAAGCCCGTGGCCTTTTGGGGTATCGGCGCCCAGATCTGCGCCCTCAACTGGCAATCCTTTGGCACGAGCAACCAGCTCAACGACGCCCTCTTCAGCGGCTCCGACGGCTATGTTCTCAAGCCCGCCGCCCTTCGCGCAGGCGGCAACGGCAAGCTCGGCACGGGTCGGATGAAGAGGCTTCGCCTGCACGCCGCGGGGGCCACGGGTATTCCGCTGCACGAGGACCGGGAGGCCGACTCAATCAAGCCCTACCTGACGTGCAATCTCTACAGTCCTTGCCCCATCGAGGGCGACACGTTCAAGCGCAAGACGTCGCCCTACAAACACCACAGGCTGGGCATGCTGCACAGGGGCGAAAATCCCCCAGCCATCGATCCGGTCTGGGACGAGACGCTCGAGTGGGTGTACGAGGAGAATGAGCTCGTATTTTTGCGCATGCTCATCAAGAGTGACGACGCGTGGGCCAAGAACCCCATGATTGCCGCGGCGGCGGTGCGCCTCCTATACGCGGAGCCTGGCTGGACTATGATCAATATGATGGACATGAAGGGGGGAGAGACGGGTTGCACGGTGCTTGTCAAGTTTACGATTGAAGATGCTTGATGGCGGTGCGTCTGGGCATGGCCGGGCTGCTGGGCGGGAGGGAATCGACTGGGTTGACAAAGCTTCGTTGCACGCGTGTTGCCATTTTCCGCTGCAGTCCCCCATCCGATGTCCTAGCCCAGCCTTGTTGCCTGATTTGAGGTGCACCGCTTGCAACGGATGGACTCGCCGTCAGGCTCGATGATTCCTTCTCGTCCTCTAGGACCCGGATTCCAGGCCATTGCATCATCGTGCTCCTCTCCCAGCGGCGCCTGCATTGGGGGGGCCGATCACTCGGCCATGTCCTGTGGGTTGCTTACTGCCCTGCGCCCTGGCTGCCCGGCAGTGTGACGGTATGCCGAGGCGTGGCCTTGCGCCTTGTCGGTGCCGGGTCGAGGTTGGAAACAAGGAGGCGAGCAGCGGCGAGTTGGCCCACAGGTGCTCGTTCTGTGCTCTCCCTGTCGCGCATCAGCTCACGTCTCGGCGCCATGACTCTGGCGCTGTGGGGTGGTGATGAAAGAAGAAAGGGGGAAGCGAGATCCGGGGGGGGGGGGGGTGGGACACGAGGTGAGGAGTCAGGGAGTAATGTACACGATGGGAATATGAGATTCGAGGCACAAGCCGCCGGGCCGAGAGAAAGAAAGTAAGCAGGTAAAGGGGAAGCAAAGACAACGTTGTCGGAGAAGAGTGAGTTCTGGTGGAGTTGGCAAAACAGGGGCCAGTGCCGCCTCTTGTTGGCGCGCGCTCATCATCCCATCTTCTCCTTTTCTTGGTGTCTGCTTCTTTCCTTCCTTGTTGTCTCGCTGATCGTCGTGATGATCTGTTGCGTGTGTTTTTCCTTTGCTGATGCGTCGGCACGCCGATCCCCCCGGCATGTGGCCGAGTCACGGAGACGCGCTGTTTCAACTGATGAACTGTGATTACTATGGGATTTACGGAGTAGTAGCAGGTACGAATATGCTGGGTATGGACAGTATGTGCGTACTGTAGAAAATAAGGTGGGCGCTCCAAAGGGTGATGGGCATCCGGGAGAGTGGATGCGGCCACGGCGCATTTCGGGTTGTGGGCGACATGGCGAAGAAGGACTTTTGCCCTCGAAGACAGACGGCGGACCCCTCTCTCTCTCTCATCTCAGGCGCAGGGGACCCTGTGTGTGTGTGTGTGTGTTGTGTGGTGTTGTGTGGTGTTGTGTGGTGTTGTGTCAGCACCGAAGCGCCTCACCCGGTCCCCCTCCCCGTCGATCTCGGCCACATAGCCAACACACAGTAGACATCTCCTGCGTGTGTGCGTGTGCCTCGTGTGCGAGCGAGTGAGCGAGGAGGTGTGAGTGAAAAAAAAAAGTGTGTGTGTGTGTGTGTGTGTGTATGTACATGCGTCCATCAGGATCCAAGTGAAGTGTCGGTGAAACGCCTGGGCCGCGCATCAGGACATTGGCCAAGCAGGTTCTGTTTCGGATGCCTCGTCCTCAGCCTGGATCGTCTTTTTGATCTTCATCATCACCGTCATCGTCATCATCTTTGCTTACGGTATCCGCAGTACTTTATCGGAGCTGGGAGACGACAGGAAAAGGAGGGGCGGTTGGGAGGACGGTACAGTAGAGAAGACGATGAAGATGGTGGCCCAAAGACGACCCCTCCTGCTTTGGAATACCTACCATCCCATCCTATGCCTTCTCGGTGTGCAGGCAGAAGAGAGGAGGGGGGCCAGCACGTCGCTGCTGGCCCTGCGGCTATAAACAAGTGCTACATGTACTGTATAGAGACGGCAGACGTAGGCACGCGTGACGAGCCTGGGAAGCGCGCGGTGCAGGACGTACTGTACATTCAAACAAGGGACAACGCCAGAGGAAACTACCACTCTGCTCGGCGGCCCTGGGCCTTTTGCAACTACAGCATACAGTGCTGGAAGCGTGTCCGTCTACCCCTAGGGTTTAAAGTGCAGTAGCGAGGAGACTTGGCTGCTGGCTACTGTCACAATCAGGCCACTGGGAATCAAGGGCGACCAAGGACAGCACCGCTTGGTACCGATACTTGCTCGCCGGTTGAGCTTTGCGACGCCTCTTTCCCCATCGGCCCGTCCATGTCGAGATGGCCCTCGTCCTTCCCTAGCCGGCGTAGCACTGGGCGCGGCGGTAGGTGACACAGGCAGCCGGAGAAAGGCCAGTGAGCGAGCACCTGGCCTAACGGCCGTCGTGGTGTTACTCTCCGTACCACTTATGTATGTATGTAAATAATTACACCGGGCACGACTTGAGCAGCAGCGACAGACTCTGGACAAAAGCCCGGAGCCGCCAGATGGCTCAACAGCGGTCACGGGCCATCTAGAAGGCCAATCGAAGGGCTTGGACTGCGGGCTGCCGACCCTGTGGCACTCACGGGAGACGGGGCGCGAGCCGCCTTGTGAGCAGAACAAGCGAGGCCAGGCATGACGTATGTATGTGTGTTGGTCGAGGCACAGTGCCCGCCGCGTGTGGCAGTGCGCAAGCCAGCCAGTGACTGAATGGGCATCAAAAGGCAAGCCCTGGTGCTGTTTCTGCCTGGGGCATGTGCAGCCGCGTCGGAGAAAGACGCCTTTGTGCTCGTCGTTGGCCAGCCGCCGTCCAGTCTGCGGCGACGATCATTAGCCTCTGCCGTGCCGCGTATCAGTCATGTGTAGGGGGAAGGCAAAGACACGGCCGTGAGTCTCAACGAGTGCAGCCGAGGCCCGGAAAGGGGTGTGAGTGGCCGGCGGCTAGGTGGCACATGTACCTCGACGCCCATTGTCGTCAATGTTGCCTGTCCCGTGCACACACGAATGGGGGCGAAAGGATCGGCTTCTTCATGCCATTGGCGGCTGGGCAAGCTGGTGATATGCTTCGGCATCGTTGGACAGGCAAGCCGTTGAGGGCCCCTTTTTTCTCCGTCGTGTTTTCCCACACAGCCTGATGTCATGGATCGCCGCTGGTCAGCCAATGGCTAAGCTCCTTTGACGTTGGGTTTTGGTTTGCTTTGTCTGTCCCCTAACTTGTCAACCCACTTGCTGGCAGGATTCGAGAGGCTCGAGGCACGGCGTGTTGGGCACATGAGGCGCCATGCGGTGCAAGCGAACCCCCGTCTCGTCGTTTTGGCCGCAGGACCTCTCGGGGTTGAGAGGTGAGACGTGGCGGTTGCGCGCCTGTTGCCGGGAGGCTTTTGCGTGGTGGTGAGGGCTGTTTGGTTCCTCGCCGTGTGCCCAAAGGCGGCTGCTGCTCGGGGCCTGCTCGGGGCCTGTGCTTGGGGTCCGCCTGGACGGAGAGAGGAATGAAGTCGATGACAAGGGGACCGCCCCACTGCCGGTGCATGACGCTACGGCCTTGGGCAGCCACCTCTTGTACCAGCGACGTCGGGGGCGTGCAGGAGGCTGGTGTGGGCGCGAGTACAGCTACAAGGCGTCATTGGACATGAGGGGAAAACTCTGAGCGGCAAGAATGACATGATCAGCAAGAGCAGCTGCAAACCTTGGGCGCTGTCGGACGAGTAATCAAACATACACTCCAGATTTTCAAACATACACTCCCGACCTAAGCCCCATTTGGAAGAAGACCCCGCCACCAAAATTTGGCGCGCGCTTTCCCAACGCCGCTGCCGCGGCTGCCTGCCTAGATATATTGTCGCATATCACGCCCGTGTCAGTTCCTGAAACCTTATGCTCGATCACTGCCACTGCTGCGCCAGGCTTCGCCGCAATGATCGGGGTATATATTGTTGCACGAATGTGTGCATCCAATTCTTTTCCTTTCCTTTGTTCTTTAGATAATTCTCATCAATTGACTGATGCCACAAAGATCAACCGCTGTCACGTGCGAGGTGTGGGACACTATTGTCTGACATATATGGATTCTATCTGCAATTATTACCAACGCCGGAAGATGCATCCCTTAGAGTCATTCAATTGAAGCTATCAATAAGCCCGGCCCGATCGATCTTCCGATATATATACAATATGCATATAATGGCGGAAGGTCTTTGCCTACCTCTGTGACTGTGACTGTGACTGTGAGGAAGGATCCGTCCGACGCGGCGGAGGGCGAGGCACGTAAGGAACGAATTTGTGACCGGCCTGCCTGCTAGTTTTGTATGGTGCCGTGTCCTCTGATCCCCTAGCTGCTGGAAATGCTCCGTAGCCGTCTCGTGAGACTGTGCCGGCGGCTGTGCCCACATGAAGCCGTCGTGATGTGCCTGTGACGAGGAGGCGGTTCTGCCACTGTGACGGCGCCGGCGCCTGTACGTATACAGGCACAATTGGTGTAGGCGGTGGCATCACATAGTATCCCTGTGACGGCGGCGCCGGCTGTGGAAGTGAGGGCATCGTCGTTTGGTATCCCTGTGACACCAGCGGCACCTGTGGAAGTGAGGGCACCTGTGATAACAGCACCGGCGTTGCTGCTGCTTGTGACTTGATGAAATCACCGATCTGCTGGGCAAGATCGTCAACCCGGCTGCTCACGGAAGCAAGTGTATTCGACCTCTTGTTCATGATAGTGGTGCCTGTGCCCTTCCTCTTCTTCTTTTGCGTCTCTGGTGGCCGTGATACGAGCTCTGGGTTGGCTCTATGCTCCTCTTGCTCCCAAGCACTAAGGATCCGGCCCGTAGATGCCTCTAGTGGAGGATACCTCGCGTCTACTGTTTCCACGCCGGCGAGGCTGGACAACGTCAGGATCGGCTTCGTGGTCTGCATCGATATATTGCTGTTGTTCAGGCTGCTAGTAAATTAGTATAGTACTTATGGCTGGAGCAAGATACTTACAGTCACGCCGTAAACCCGCCAGTGGTTATCAATAAGATGCAATGGTATAAGGGCGGCCGCGTCAGCCTGGATCAAATCGCGGATTGTATGCCGGCAGGGCAGCCCCCATTGCATCGTGAAAGCACCCGTACAAATCGTAGGCATGCCTCGATTATCGGCAAGCTCAGCCGGGCTAGCCTAACTTGCCTGAAGATCTGTTTCATCGGCTGCCAGCCAATTTTTCGGTGCAGTGACTTCATAATCGTCTGCTTGGCCCATTCAACTCTAGCTCTTGCAAACTCGGATTGAAGCTTCTCGCGATGCTTCTTTTGCCGATGGGTAACGAGCCCTCTGATGTGCTCTTGTAGCTGATGGAGGTCAATGAAGCGGTTGCGTAATCGTGACTTCAACTCGTGATGTGTGCTCTCCACACGGGAAGTTACCGTAATGTTATAATTTCGGTACTGTTGGATAGCGTAGGTGGAAAACTGGGCACGCCATGGCCAGTAGGTTGTACGGAGGTAATTAACGAGAGCTATAAGAGGAGCTATTTAGTAAAAGGTTAGAGTAGGAGGGTAGTTAGGGCTAGGGTTACCTGGCTGATCCGAAAACTCTATACAGAGTAGATCCCACTGATCTCTGCACTCCTCAGCCGTGCGAGCCCTAAAGACTGAAACCCAGGCATCACGGATACCGTCAGCTGTGTGCTCAAAAGTCCGCCTTGGAGCCGGGGTAGTATTGGGTTTCCATCGTCATCTTCACGATCATCTTGTTGCTCAACGCACTGATCTGCCAGTTGTGAGGCATGTTGAATCTGGTAATCAGTGGCACGGTCGATAGGTCGGTCCTCGTCAATGGCATTATCTGCCTGTATAGGGTCGTCGAGAGCGGCTGCTGCAGCGAGGCGAGTCTCCTGTTCTGGCCTATCTCCGCCAATCTCGGTGCCATCGAGGGATCCTTCCCACTTCTTCTTGATGTGAAGGATCACGTTCTTCATCATATGCCAAACGCACACTTGTTGTTGCGTTGATGGGAAGATAGAGTCAAGGGCGTTCTTCAGGGCGGTATCAAAGTCGGTAATCACAACGCCCGGGTCCGGAATATCAGCCTGCCGACCAGCCTCACGCAACTGTGAGAGGATCCATTGGAACGCGCCTTCGTCTTCCTTGGCAGTGAGGCCAAAGCCTACACTGAAGCTCTTGTGTAGCCCTGTTGTGCCAATGATCTGTAGAAGCGGCATGTTAAAGCGGTTGACCTTATACGTATTATCCATGATAAGGAGCTCGGGTTACGCTTCCAGTCAGCAATACAGTCATCGTATGTCCAGAAAAACCTCCAAACCTTCCCATTAGGCCACGGTCAACTGCATAGTAGCTGATTTCCCCTTTGCTTTAGCATCTTTGAGTACATCGAGGAAGGCTTGTGTAGATGTAGAGGCGCCGTAACGGAAGGCACGAAGTTGCAGCTGGATGAAGTGTATATCAGAATCGGTAATAAGGAGCTCAGGATATTCCTGTCGGATAGCATCCACGATATCCCTGCTCTTGTTATTGACGTTCTTGCTAAGCCCTCGACGAGGCTATGAAGACGCTCGATGCCGAATTTGCGTTGGCTTCGTTGACGGACGATGGGGTTAGCAATTGGCTCAAATAGAGGTTCGTGGTTATGAGAGCCGTGCTTGATGGTGACTTTGAATGCATTGCAACGTCGGTAGAAGCGGATGTAACAGCGAAAGTCACATCCCGACTTCTTGGATGACGTCTTGTATATACCCTCTGCCTCGTCCCAGGGCCTATACTGACCACTGTATTCACAGCGGATATTGGCTTCCTTGCGCCTAGGCTTGCCGGTATTCTTGCTATTTGCAACGACTACGACGTAGCCAAGGAGCTCTTGCGTAGCTTTGAGTGTTTCAAGCGCCTCATCATACGTATCGAAAGACATCTCCGTGATAGCCTCGGTGCTACTGTTGGTATTGCTTTCGGTCGAATTCATCGGGACGATTGACTAGACGTGACTATTGCGGTAGGCGGCGGCGGCGTTGCTGTTGTGTTGAGTCAAGTGGTGATAGCTTCAATTGTTGATGATTGCGAAAATGCAGATGGCGGCCAAAAAGGCAGGTGGCTGGGCGGGTGGGCGGCGGCGATGGTCACGGCAAGCCAGGGCGTTGGGAAAGCGCGCGCCAAATTTTGGTGGCGGGGTCTTCTTCCAAATGGGGCTTAGGTCGGGAGTGTATGTTTGAAAATCAGGAGTGTATGTTTGATTACTCCTGTCGGACCGGCCAGGTTGCCCGATTCGGCCATATGCTATCTCGCGTGTATCCACTGCAGGCACAGTGCGTGCAAGGAGAACGAAATCAAGGGTCCCGACAGGCGACATGGCGCCGGTGACGCCATTGGCTGTGCCAGTGCATGGCACATTGTACCTATGTACGGATACTGTACAGCACAGTACGGGGTAGAGCGTGCCCGCCTGTGCAGTACGGCGCAGTCTCTCCAAATACGAAGGGTTGCCCCCCGTCCAGCAGAGGGCGCGCGCACAACAACATGCAGGCACCGAGCGGTTCCCAGGCACGTGCCTGCCCCTTTCATTCCCAAAACTCGACGCCGCTGCTGGGGATTCAGGCGGTCGGCATGTGGGGAGGGGAAACCTCTTTGCAGCGCCGGCCTTTGCCGCTGCAACAACCCGAGCTGCGGCTCCTCGACGAGGGGCCCTTGGCCTCCACCAAGCATTGGTCTTGGAGAGCATTTTTCAAATCGTCTTGTCCCCATTGTCGGCCGGCGACATTGCGACAATGGCTCAATGGTGGTGGTGGGGGGGAGAGGGCTGTTTCTCCACAATGTCCGTCACGGCACCTCCCGCCATGGCTCATGAGCAAGGTTTTGTTGGGTGGCAGCGCCGTGAAGCCCGCCACTAGAAGTGGAAGAGCAAGACGGACGGTGTCTGTACCGTAGTACTGTCTGTATCCGTAAGTATGTTGGCACATGCTCTAACCGAGTCATTACAGGTGTGCTGCCCACGGACGCCTCTGGAGCTGCCAGTGCTGCACGTACTGTACAGGCGGCCCGGACCCCGGCAACGGGTACAGCATAGGTAAGGTACTACTTACAGGTACTTACTAGCAGTAGTGCGCACTGGCGTGGCGTGGCAGCTCATCTTAATCTCTTTCTCGTCGCCGTAGCGGACCAAAGTACACTGTACAAGCACCCTGCATACCACCCTGGCTCCCGGTGCCGTCATAGCACGCCTCGGCACCCCACCAACAGCAGGTACCTCGCTGTAGCCGCTGTAGCCAGCACTGACACTGTACGGCGTCCGGTCCTTGATATCCCAACTGCCCTTTTCTTTCTGCCCTCCCTCTTTCTCGATCACTGTACAACAAACACCATCCACTCCCCCTCCTCTTCCTCCCACTTCGCAATCCCCTCTTCCTTTTCCCCTTTTCATTTCAGCTTCATTTCAGCGTGCAGCAACTCGATAAATCCCCCCCGCCGCTTCTGCTCCTTCCGGCCCCGGCTAGGCTCGTGCAGCTTGCTCGTGGCTGGTGACGACTCTCCACCTCGACGGGCCACATCGGGACCCTTTTGCCCACCTCGTCTTGACCCCCCCGTTCAAGTTAATTTTCCGACTCCACCACCAGAGGCACCAACCCTCTGTCCACGTATTTTCCTCCCCTCCCTCACCTCTCCTCTTCCTCTTCCTCATCACCTCGTCGGAAAGCGCCATGTCCGACCATCACGACTCCCGGTCCGTCGGCTCTAACGCAAACTCCAGCAACATGGAGCGATCCGACTCGTCCTCGTCGTCCACTCCATCCGACACCAACGAGCCCGCCCTCCATCAGCCCGTCCCTACACGCCCGCCCCTCCACACTCGCAACAGCAGCGGCCCCATGGTTGTGACGCGCGACAGCTTCGATGTCGGCCCCGTCGAGTCTCATTTTGGCCCGGATGACGTCAGGGCCATGAGCCCCCGCAGGACAAGCGAGGACATTGACAAGATGGGCAAGGCCGCCAGGGAAGAGCTGCACCGGTACGCCTCCTTGGCTCATAGGACGTGCCGCATGCTGACCTCGCCAGACACGCAAAAGCCCTGCAGGACTCCCTCCTGAACATCTTCAACCGAATCGAGGCCGTTCGCGAAGAACACGACAAGCTCGACAACAACAACAAGTTTCTGCAAAAGTACATTGGCGACCTCATGAGCACGAGCAAAATCACCGCGTCCGGCAGCAGAGGCCGCAAATGAGCTGGACAGACCCGATGCGGCGCTCACGCGGTGCCTACGTGTCACAACACAAAGACGACAAATGTTTTACCAACGATACCCATGATGTCCAGAACGGCTTGCGAGACGTTGAAAGCGGCGCGTGTTTTGACTGTCAGCCGACGGCGGCCAGTCCACGATGCCTAGCTAACCTCACGCCAGACATGGTCCTCAACTTGCATTAATCCGAAAACTACATGATATCCAAACGCCGGACGCGAATGTCTTGCAAGCTCGGATAATTATTTTCTACTCGCCATGGAGCAAGGGCGGCCAGCTCGGCTTCTCGACACGCGACAAGCGGGCGTTCATTGTACTTTACTCGCAATTCTGACGGCCGCTTCGTTTGTTTGCATTTCATTTGCGCGGTTCCAACGCGAGGACAAATCCGGAGACGCACCACGGCGCACGCCCACTTCACACGTATTGTGTTTACTTTTTTCGGAGGTCCGTCATCTCGGAAGCATCAGAGACCCCTTTGTTGGCCTTGGGCCATGCATTGTTTCAAGCCCATGGCGTCGGCGACGCCACATGTCGGTGCACGCATAGTATCTGGCGTTGATTGGATCAGGGTACAGGGTGGCCCCTAATTTGGCATTTTTCGTTTCTTTTTCCTTCCGTCAGCCTTTTGGTCTGATATTCCGAGTCGGACAGCTAGACGATTTAACGTGGACAGGCATGGTAGAAGGGGGCAAAATGGCAGAGTCGGGGGCCCCAAAAAGCATCCAGACAGTCACTGAATGAAGCATTCAACCACCGAACGCTTGACCCGCCAGGGGATACTTGACGGTGCATCAAGGGAACAGCATGTCGAGAGGCATTGTGGGAGGCTGGGTTGCAGTTTTCTGGCCTCGTACAGCGTCTCCCTGCCGAGGTCCCTGGATGTCGGCCTGGGCCCTTGTGCACAGGCACGGAGCCGGCGCGTCGGGCTATCCAGGGAGCATCCTGGGAAACTGGTCATGAATCTTGACATGGGAAATATCCGCAGGACATGAGGTACTCTATCAGGTTGTCGCCCCTGCTCGCGTGCTTTTGCGATTTGAAGCTCATGTGGAGGGAGGCACGATGGGAGCGAGAGGGTTCCCCGCCGCCGGCGAGAAATCATGCAAACAAAAAATCTAGGACAGGAAATAAGAAGACACCACCCCTCCCTTTCCAAATGGCTGGGTCTGTCCAAGACCCGAGAAAATGGTAAGGAAATAAAACGAGGGTTTTGCTTCATTTTTTTTGGGGTCCGTACTCCGTACGCCCACAGCCAATTGGGGAGGAAGAGCTGCCATGTTCCCCCCCCCGGTAGGTACATATTTAAGAGCAGTTGGCTGCGGAGGGGAGGGAAAAGGAAGCAAAGGGGGATTGAGGCTAGACTAGCGAAAGAGGAGGGGGACTATCGATCCAAGGGTCTCTCCGTCTCCCTCATCCTCTTGTTGTGCTTCTGCTTTTGCTTCTGCTTCCACCTCTTGCCTTTCCCTCTTTGGTTACACGCGCATTTGTCTGTTTCCTCCCTCGTCCCGGAACCCGGCCAATTGGAGGCTACGCATGGGAGATGGTCAAATATTGCTAGGATGGAAGGCGGAGTTGGGGTCTGGAAGTGGGCGTGAGGGAGAGAGAGGAGCGGTTATGCGCCCGCTTATGCTCAATCGAAAGAGGCGGCGGCGTGATGCCGGTCCACCTGGTTCATCACGGCCGCGTGCTGCCCCTGTCTCACTCAATAGCGCGCCGTGGAATATTCTATTCCTTGCGCGAGGCATCGCAAGCCCCGGGGGGAAAGGGAAGTGGGGAGCCGCGGGCCTCGCTAGATGGCACCGCTTGGCGCAAAAGTAGGCCGAACAGCGAGAGACGTCCGAGACACATCGTCTTCACGCCACCATCCTCGCATCCTGCCCCCCGAGCAAGCCCTCGCTCTCGAGCACCAGCGGCCCCCCGGCCGGCCCGCTCGCGTCGAGGCTGACCGTGACGCCCCTGCGCTCCTTGACCGCCCGCACCGTCTCGCCCACGTTGCGCCAATCCACCTCGCACGCCTGGCTCGCCTCGCCCGCCACCATCTCGCGAATCTCCACCGTCGGCAGCGGCAGCCACCCCTCGCGCTGCGCCACCAGCATCAGCGGAATCTCCGCCTCCGTCTCCGCCCTCGACGACGTCGCCGACGACCCCGGGATCACGAACCGCCCCTTGCGCCGCCCCCCCAGAAGCCACGCCTCCGCCGGCGCCGCCACCTCGTACCCAAACGCCTGCTCGTCGCGCTGCGCCGTCTCCGTGTCCCATGCCCGCGTCCACCGTAGACGGAGCGTCGCCGCCACCATCTGGTTCACGCACACCGTCGCCGCCCCCCCGCTGCCCACCTGCACGGGGCCCGGCTCCGGTAGGTGCAGCCGCATGTCCGCCGTGTGCACCACCGACAGGGATGGAATCTCCACGGGAATCAGCAGCGATGACGCCTCGCCCGGCGTCCCCGTGCCGAGGCCGATCCGCGGGTTCTTCCGCTGCCAAGCGCAGAGTAGCTCGCCCAGCTTGGCCGCTGCCGCCTCGCTCGACCCGGGCACGGTCCCGAGCCCCGCGAAGCGCTTCTCCCATGCGATGCCGTCCAGGAAGGCCGTTGTCATCTCCCCCAGCAGGGCGGCCCGCTCAAAGTCATGCGCTTCGAGCCCCCTCCTCGCCTCCCTCAGCACGTGCTCCACCACCAGGCCCGAGTACTGTTCCAGTCGTGTCTGTCCCAGCTCCTCTGCGATTGACTCCCGGATGACGTCCTCGGCCACGGTCTGCAGTACGCTGTAGTGCAGTTTCAGGTACATCGTCCTACCGGACCGCTTCCCGGTCTTTGTCCCAGCCTTCCTCTTCACCCGGTACAGCAGACTTGCCGGCTGCTTCGGGAACACGGTGATGTCGCTTTGAGGGGGGACGCCGAATGCAGACTCAAAGAGCTCCGAGTCCAGCAGCTCGCTCCTGTGCAGGGAAATGGGGCTCGACGTCGCTGTCGAAATAATGAACCTCGAAAACAGGGCGTGGTGCTTGAAGACGTCCTGCACGTTGACGCCAAGGGCCAGGGAGACGGGAATCGTCAGCGCCTTGGCCAGGAAAAAAGCCTCGCCCGACTGGGTGACATATTTCACCTCGAGCTTGGCCAGCACGTTGGCGACATCCTGCTCGACAGAGTACGGAAAGTGAAACGTCGCACGTGTCCCCTCAGTCATCGGTCCCAGGAAGAATGCGCCGGACTCGGGAGGCCTGGCAAACCCCATCGACGAGTCTACAAACTTGGCCTCCGTCGTCAGCAGTCGTAGTCCCCCGGTGGCGGGCCGTACGCGGATCTCGCAACTCTTCAAGTCGTTCCACCCAGTGCTGAGCTCAAAGTCGAGCGCGTTGTTCTTGTCTAGGCACGTATGCTTACTCGCGCTCGCCCGCACGTCAAGACCGCCGGTGCGCTGGAATAGCCTCACTTTCGGGTCTTTAAAGACGACCGCCGCTTCCCTTGGCTGACTTATGTCCTGGTCGTAGTAGAGATACAACTTGCTCGATAATAGGCCAAGGTGACTGATGATAAACTTGCCACTTACAATAGACTGCCCTTTTGGTTAGCTTGTTGGCTAATATTATACGTCGAATCTCCTACTTACGTTGCAGTCCAAGGTGATGTGGTTCTTACCAGGAGACAAGACGAATAAGCTATTCTTCTCAAACGCAAGCTCTTTGCACGGTCCACTATCGATGCTGGCCACTTTTAGCTGGGCAGCATCGATCGTTATGTCTATAGGCAGCAAGCTGTGCAATGCTACTAAAAGAGAGCAGGCGTCGCGTCTGTCGTGGTATACAGGCGGCCCGTCCAGCTGGATGTTCGTAAAGACGCTCGCCAGCGGCAGTTTAACCTCGCTCGGGAGCGTCTTTGCCAGACTAAACAGCTCGCCGGTGATGGCATGTAGCGGCGACTTGTCGGCGTGGCTAGTGTCCCGTGATCCTCGGAACAGTGCTGACTTGTCCTGGAGTCGCGCCCTCTCTGCGCATGCTTTAGTGAGTAGTTTGAGAGCGATACGCACAAAGTCGTCTTTGGACTGCAGCTGGCTTAAGCACCTGGCGTACATGGCGAGCATTGAAAGCTCCAGAGAGCACCAGCCGTCCCCTCCAAAGAAGAGCGTTGTTTCGCAAAAGTAGTCGGCGGCAACCTTATACTCCTTTATGTGCACCTTAAGAACGGCCAGGTCGGCCCTGCAGGACTGGACAGCGTGTTGGTGGCCTGCCACTGTGTGGTGCCATAGGGCCTTGTCGGTCAGAATCTCATATAGCCGGTAAAACTCGTCGGCGCCGTCCATGGCGGCGCGCAGTATGTGACTCTCGATCCCCACCATCGAGGCAGCGGCGCCCAGACCGTCATCTGAATTGTCATCTTTTGCGTCATTGGCGGCGGTGCCACCGTCATTAAGGCTAACGTCGTCCATCTCGTCTACGCCCGGCTCGTGAATCATCGGAGCCTCGTCCCAGCCGTCGGACCAGCCCCGCCTCTTGCCCAGGCCCCCAAGCACGCTCCTCGAGAGCATGTAGAGCTCGGCCCTCCGAGCAGCCAGCTCTTCGATCCCGACTTTGAGGAACTGCGAGCTTTGTGCCCCGCCGTCCGGGACGCTAGCCCGTCGACCGGGGCCAGGAAAGACGCCTGGGCTCGGCGGCCGACGCGGCGAGGCCGAGGCGCGGAGGGATGTGCTGCGCGCCGGATGCATCATGGTCTTTGGCTCTGGCATCAGCGCCTTAGGTTCCTGACCATTGCCGGGCAGAGCGGTAGAGGGGATAGGAAGCGCCCGGGTCGACGTCTGCGCCAGGATTTGCTGCGCGACCGAGAACGCAAACGACGAGACAATGTTGTCTACTGCATCTAGGCATCGTGCATCGAGGGAGGTGGAATTCGGTTCCGAGCCCGTCTCGGCCGTAAGCCCGCGGAGTAGGTCTTGGCGCATAACCTGCGAGATAAAGGGGATAAACTCGAGCGTCCTCCGACATATTTCGGCCAGCATCTGGAGGTTCTCGGGCTCGTTGTCATGGCACATAGGCGGCGCAAGCGGCGCGACTCCGCGCAAGACGGACTCGTGCTGGGCCGTGAGCTTAGCCAGCAACTCCTCCCGCGTCGAAGATGCGTTGCCTAGGCGCAGGAGAAGCGAGATTTGTCGAGAGAAGATGTAGCATCGAAAGTCAAACACCGAGACCTTGTTCTCTAGTATCCTGTCGCGATACGCCTTCTTGGTCGAACTGATGCTGATGTCGTCGGGCGAGTTTTTTCTGGGAGGTGCCCCGGAGAAATCCTCTGCGTCGACATCGCCGCCGTCATCAGACGTTGGGGCCAGAGCCTTGCGTACCAGCGTCTTTAGCTCATCTGTGTAGCTCAGAACCGCACCCCCGTGGCGCTCCGGCGAGCCCGTCTGAGCCTGTCCGTCGAGAACCGAGTCGAGCCCCACACCGAGCTCATCGTAGCCGACCAGGGCATCCTCGACCAGGCCGACGCTCTCAAAGCCCCTCGCCAGCCCTTCTTTGAGGATGAAAAAGGTGCAAAAGTTCCAGCCCGGTAGGCTGCGCTGGGCGTCCTTCTCCTTGATGTCTTCCTCGTACTGGGTGACTCGACGATCAAAGGAGGAGAGAATGAGAGTCTTAAACTTTCCCACCAGGTCGCCCCAGGCGTTCTCCGCATCCTGCTTGGTTTCCATATAGCCCGACGGCACGGCGGGTACGACGCGGGGGAGTATGTCGTAGGGCACATCGTTGATGCCGATGCGGATCTGGGCCACGCGGTCCGAGGCGCCCTTGGTGGACGCGTTGAAGTCGGAGCGTAGCTTCTCCAGGAGCGGCAAGGAGCCGGTGCGCCACCGCGACGAGGCACTCGTCTTCTCCGGGGTTCCCGTGTCGGACAGCTTGCCACTCCTCGGCTGGTTGGCGGCGGCCGTGTTGGGGATGACGACGTGGATGATGAGCCACTCAAAGGCATCGTGCTTCTCCTGGTTGCTGCTCTTCTTGGAGCTGCCGGATGGCGGAGTATGCAGCTTGAGCCACTCGCGGACCTCCAACCGGACCGACGCCTTGTACGAGTCGTTGTCATCGCAGCGCACGAGAAGGACCTTGAGGTAGGGGGTGCGGCGCAGGCCGGGGATCTGATGGCGACGCTGGCTGCCGGGGGTTTTCGCGGGCACGGGCTGGGCGGGTGCGGCCTCGCTGGAGCCTGACTGGCCGCCGACGGGCTGGTTCTGGAAGCCGTCGTCGCGAGACGGTCTCTCGGCGTCGCGAAGCGGGGGTGCAGGGTCGGAGCTGGATCCGCCGGGGAGCAGCTCGACATGCAGGGTCTCGATGGATCGGATCGGCCCGGCATGCGACTGCCAATGAAGGTTTCGGAGGGGCAGGCGAGGGACTAGACCGGGCGCCAGCAGCTTGTAGACATCGTGAGGATCAAAATACTCGACTGGCATCGAGTTAGCAGGCAGCTTGTCCGGAGCGGGAGCCCGGACCTACCGGTAACTGTAGACGTCGAAGTCTGCTGATCCATGGCTGCCAGGCTGCCTGGGCCATTAGCGCAAGGCGGGATTCCTCTCTGTTTTCGCCCACGAGGCGTGGGATGTTGTGCAGCCGGGAAGATGCGATGAGCTGGATGAGGTTTGAGCCCCTGGCCGCGTACAGTGTGTGTCAAAGTAGCCAGGTTTGACAGATACTTTGCGGGCCGCGGAAGTCAGTTCGAGAATCAAGTATCTCGTCAAATACAGTACCCTTTTGCCGCCACCAGGCGTTCATGCTGTACCATACCTTAGGTACCTGGATACCTATAAGTTCCGGTCCCGTAGACTCAAGAGAGCATTGCGGGTTTTGCTCCGGCGAGGTGGTCTGTGCTGAGCTCAAACCAGGTCGACGTGACTCGTTGCGCGGCCTAACATTCCGCAAGCAACATCTACTACCGTACAGTATTCCATACAAACCAGATGCCAGCTTCCTGGCGAGAAGGCCAACATGCCGCACAGGAAGGTCACATCATACATACATGCACCAAATTGGCGGTATCGGGCGCTGCGCCTTGACTAGCCACACCTCTCCACTTTTTCGGGCGCCCTAGGCTGAGAGGTATGTACGTATTATATGCTCCCTAGGAGATAGTCACAGCCACAGCGGGTCGCGGATCGTAGATTGTCAAACAGTCAATTACAAGCTACACCATACACAACGATAGCGGCTAGGCAAGGCGACTTGAACAACACCAGTCAATTGATGAGAATTATCTAAAGATTAAAAGAGAAAGATTAAACCCCGCAAATAGCAGGGACCTCCATATTCAAATGTGGTATTCACACTTGTCGTGTACTGTTGAATATTGTCTGCCCTGCCTCTCCAATGCTTGTAGTTTCCGCGGGCAGTTCCCGGAGCAGTATACTGAGGCGCATGCACCAGCGGTGCTTGGTTGACGAGAACAAACTGTCGGCTGCCCGATTTGTATATATGATCAAGGCTTCCCAGACGCAGTCTAGAAATGTAAAAATTGCTGTCCCCTTGTTCTGATTATCGGTAAGAAAGCCATACAAGAGAAAGCGGGTGACGGATTGCCACTCCTGTATAAACCGGCGACTTTGCATTGGGATTAGGTCTGCTTCCCCGGCGGTTACCAGCTGGGGATTCCGGACAACAAAGCTAGGTCGTGACGGGATCCGAGGGACCGACGGGGTAGGAAAGCGGAGGTCCGTCAGAGAGCTGGGGCTCAACTTGAGCGTTGCAGACTCCGTGACATGGCGTCACATTCAGAATACGCGACGAGGTCCAGGGCATATTCAGCTTTGTATTTGTTCCTCGGGTTAGGAGTTTTCCTGGAATCGCTTTCTCCCGTTGTAAATAACTACCTTTCCGAAGTTGCATTTGACCTTGGTTGTGCTCTTAAACACACACCCTTACAGAGAGGCAGTTCAGCTTGACCAAACTGCGCTAACATCACCGAGGCTCGTAGTGAGCACATATTATGCTAGTGTGGACAGGCTCTTCACTGCAGTGAGGTTATTCGAACTGGTTCAATTGGTTATATCTTGTGTAACTAGGGAAACGTGTCCCATACAAACTGTGTGCAAAGACCTTCCTCCCTGTGTCTCACCTCTTACTCGCACGTGACTAGCGCGGTCGATTAGTTATACGTGCGCGATCGGTGCCTAGTGCACAGGTGGATCCAACACTGGAACCTCTTTCTAAATCGATGATCGCGCACTAATCAATCCACCAAAACACACCAAACACAGCGAATTAAGATGAGATAGGAAAACACGAACAAGAACACCAACAAACTCCTACCACGATGCATCACTATGTTGGATAGTGTGCTCTGACTGTAGCTCTCCTCCCCACACTGGGTGTGTTCTGCCACACGCCATCATGGGCCGCATTTCGAGCGCCGGATGCGCTAGCTGATTCCATCGGTCCCACGTTGGAATATGGACACGAGGATCTCCTCGTTAATGTGAATGGAATAAAAGAACGACGGTAAAGCAGAAGAAGGGAACGAAAAAACGATTAAATCTCGTCGAGAATTGTTGTGTTATTGCGATGAACGAATCCTTCCACCCTCACGTTTAGCTGATTGTCGCTAATAAACTGCGTGAGGGCGCTGTTTGGTGATGCCTTCGTCATAGCATCGGCAGGGTTATCTGCGCCGTTGACCCAACGGATTTCCGCAATATCCCTTGATTCATATGCCTGCCTCAGCGCCATGATATCTATCATGAGTCGCTTCTCTGTTGTGGTGCCAAGTTTGACGAGGCACTCATAGAGGCTATATGAATCTGTGCAAATGACGAGCGGGATTTGCTTCAGATCAAGGCGTTGTGCGATCGTATTGACCGTTTGCTTGATCACAAATGCGAGATCGAAGCCCGATGTCAATCCATAGATCTCTGATGCAAGAACGCTTCGAGTAACGCGCTTGCATTTAGTTGAGCTCCAATGAAGAATGTTTCCGCGGATGGAAAATGAATCGGTTGATTGCGCGGTCTCATTGGCGATGATAATCACAAAGCCGATTTGAGAGCTTAAATCCTTATTGTTGGCGAATGATCCATCGGTGAACACAAAGATCTTCGCGCTCTCGAGATCGATGGGTATGTAACATAGGCCACGGTCGGGATTGTTGATCTGCCATTCAATCCGCTTGTTCAAAGCCTTGAAGTCGGTATTAACGGGCTCTTGGGCTTGTGCCGCAACGGAACAATCGTATGTTGCTTCGGGTTGGCAAATCGAAGCGATATATGCCCCCCGGGCGCGTTGAGCAGCATAATCCTGATGCCTACTTGATGCCTGAAGATTGATCTCCTCGAGGTTTTGGCTTGGCCCTTCTGCCTGACGATGACACAGCCATTTTGTATGGTCAGGCGGCTGCCGTTAAAGTCGCAGATGGAACCTTCTTGGAGAATCTCTTTGGCTTGGCCTTAAAGCAGAGTTCTTTCTCCTCGATCTTGAGAAATGCATCTGTGCCAACAATGAATGTGTCATCCGTTTGCAAGGCCGCGATGCCAAACAGGTCCTTGTCGGCGATGTTGTTTGCCGTGATCAGAAGGCACGGGTCAAACGAAGAGGTTTCCATATTAAGCTTGCGGCAGTGATGGTCGTGATATGTGTTGAACCAGTGGGCTCCTGCCTCTGCGATGCCATATAGCGGCTTCACGATTCGCAGGATTGTTCCTCTGGATATCTTCTTTGAGTTCTTGAGGAAGGGCTGCAAGGATGACACGGGCCAGCTTGGTCTGGGATTGTGTGTATGCCATCGTGATGTCTCTGATCATGATGAACATATCCCGTGTGCAGAGAAACGGTGCTAAGGCCAAGGCCACGCGTTGTGCGGGCCGGCTGATGGTAGGGGCTTGTGTGAGGATCCCACGTTTCCCATCATCATTGTATCCTTGCACAACGAGGCGTGATTTCTCGTATGGCGTTGCAGTATTTCTTCCCTTAACCTCTCTGACCATTCGTGATTTGAAGACACGATATCCACCATGTTTATTCGCATCGAATTCTTCGGGTACAATGACCCCAGCGGCGAGGAGGTTCGTGAGCTCGAGTGTGTCGGAAGCTTCAAATGGGAAACCGGTGCTTGTGATCTTTCCTTCAGCTCGTAGCCGCTTGGCTAGGCCGAGATGTTCCATTTCTTTTCGAACAAGAAACGCATTAGCTTCATGATGAACGATAAATTGAACGGGTGAGCAAACAATAGTGGATTCTGATGTGCCATTTTGTGCAGCATCCTTCCTAGGTCGGCCACGCCTGCGCGGCCTCTTTGGCTCAGGGTATTCGAAAGGTTTGGGTTGGTCTTCTGTGGTAGGAAGAGGAAGAGGTTGTTGAGTTGTGGGTGGAAGGGGAAGAGGGTTTTGAAGAGGATGTTGTTGATCGGATTGTGTTGAGGGAAGGAGTGATTGTTGTGTTGATGGGTCTGTGCGGCTAGGGCTAGGGTCGGGTTGCAACTGAGGAAGGAGCGATTCCGGTGACGATAGTACGGTTGGACGCATGTACTGCGAAATTTCGCTGGTCCGTTGTCCAGGTCAACTGCGATTTCCGTATCCGTCACCTCGAGCACTTTATATGGGCCTTGCCATCCGTGCTTCTCGCGAAATACGCGAACTTCGCTTCCTAGCGCCAGGGATAGGGGCAGGCGCAACGCTGTATCAGGCCCATTACGCGTATTTAACGCGGTCTGAACCTTCCTCTGGGCGTTGATCTTCCTCAGCTCTGACATCGTTCGCCACACCGCCTTAGCTCTTGCCATTGCGGAAGGTGTAGGCGGCGAATCCATCGTCATTCGAGGCAGAGCACCGAAGACGAGGAGGGTTGGAACGAGGCCATCCGGACCGGCTGTGTCGTTGACAGCCTTGAAAGCCATTTGAAGGACTTGATCAGGGCTCACGGTATCCTTCAGCTCTGCCTTTAATATATCATATGCTCTTCGGACGGGCACATGATACTTCTCAACCTTCCCAACAGCCCAATGTGCTTCCACAGGCACCTGATGACACGTTATTCCCATCAATTTCGCTTCTGCTTGGAACTCGGCAGCAGCGAAATTCGTGCCTGCGTCATGAGTGATCACATCGGGTGGTCCAAGGTATGTATCCATCCAACATTGTTTCAACGCGAGCCACGTTTCCTTGGCCGTCATGTTGATAGGAATCTCCTGCCTGATAGGCAGTGGCTTGATCAACAACATGGAGGACTGGTCTGCCACCCAATGTCATGACATCAACGATGACTTCGTAATTGAAGTCACAATCATCCTTCAAGCTGAACTTGAACCTTCGTGGCGGGTCGGATTTCATCTGACAGTAGTGGCAGAACTTCTTGATCATTTCCAGAGCTTCGATTTCCACATCATGGCCAGCCGAATTCAGCAGCTTGTGCAGCCGATACACGGATGGATGACCAAAACGCGTGTGGAGGCGCCGCAATTCAGCCTCCGTGAGATATGCCACTGATGCCTCTTGTTTCCGCAAGAAGAACCACGCGTGACCCCATCTTCGAATCACTGGAACGCTCACACCATTGCCAACGAGCTCGTTCGTGACGTTATTTAAATATACGCCGAGCCGATCCATATCAGCTAGGCATAGGAGGAATGGCGTTGGCACGTTGACTATATGAAAATCAACCTCTCCCACTGGTGTGTTCAAGGTGATCACGCCAAGTGGTGTTTCCAATCTTCCTGCACCAAATCTAACTGGTTCGGGCTTGCGATCATCACGGAATTGGACTGGGGGCATCTCTCGTTGGAGAGCACGCAGTTGTTCGATTCCTCCCGTCGATATGCATGCCGCACCTGTGTCCGGCATGATTCCTTGGAACGAGTCTTGAGAGTAACGATCTAGTATGAATTGTGTGGGTTCGTCACTGTTGAATAACTTGATGCCTACTGAGAGATCCGATGATGGAAAGCTTCGTTGGACAGAAGGTCGCAGCAGCGTAGAACGATTCATAAGGGTCAGAGGAGTCAGAATCATCGGATTCCTCGGTTCTCGAGTCATCCTGATCCTGTGATTCCTTCATAGTCAGCCAAGAACATAGCATACGAACGAGATTGACCGTGGAAGCCTCTCTCGTAGATACTTCTCTTTGGCTGCTTTTCTCTCGTTTTCAGGATGTCTCGTTGAGAAACAACCTTCCTTGCCGCAAACGTAGCATTTCTTCTTCCAATTTGGCTGACGCCTTTGTGATTGACCTCTTGTTCCGCCGGAATTTCGCTGAAATTTGCGATCCACGAAGTGCTGATCATGTCCTCTATCCAGGTCTTGGGGATATTGGCCACTGGGTTGTTCAGATCGTTCATCTTGCATGGCAGATAGCGATGATCGAAGCTGTGATGCCAATCCCTCAAATGTAGGTGCGGGAGAGTATATCGCGAGTCGGAATTCAGGCACACCACGGCACGCCCTGAGCGTTGCATCGATCAGGCCACCTTCGCCGCCAGACTTATCCCCGAGAGTGCTCCTACAGAGCCGCAATTTCGTAAGAAGGGCCTGGAGGACCTCGTCAGATGACTTACGGGCATCTCAGCCCGAAGTCGGCTGAAGGTGAGGTGCTCCAGTGGGTATGATACATCTTCTGGTTGATTTCGGTGTCAAAGTGCTCTTTCATCTTCTGATACATCTCAGCGAAGGTTAAATCAGTGCTGATTTCGTGTAGAAAGAAGGACTGAGCTTCCTTGGCCAGAATCGAAGGGAAAACACCATGGAATTTAGACGGAGGAATGTTTGCTTGACGGCACACGCTCATGAATTTCCGGATCTTGTCATCGAAGATATCGTATGGTTCGCCGGTATAGGCTAGTTTCTTGTCCCATATCTTAATGAATCTAATCGTGAGATCGGCCTCAACTTCCTCGTTCTCGAATCGAACAGGTGGAATGCTCGTGTATGCATCTCGGAAGTTGGTAGTCCGTACGGGGAGCGTCTGCTGATACCGAGGGGATTCGCGCCATTGATGCTGAGGCTCTTGCTGAGCGGGTTGATGGGTCTCAATGATCTGAGGGGATTCCGGTTCCGCCGGTCGGGTAATAGTTGGCTGCTGGATTACTACCGGTGCCGGTGACGATATAGCCGCTTTAACAGTTCCTTGGAGCAGCTTCTGTTTCACCTTATATGCCACGGTGTTTTCAGCAACCTCTTGACCAAGCAACTCGTTCTCATCCCATTCAGGAAGTTCGTTACTTGTTAGAAGGCCACATAAAGCTCGAGAGATGCTAGAGTTGGCCTTGCCCATATAGATCCCCCTAATTCTGAGAAGCGTCCGGAGTCTTGATCTAAGGCGTGGGTTGATTAGTTCGAAGTCATCATAGCTCCATCCCGTGAAGTCGTTATACAGATCCCCAAGCAGGGCAATTCCGTGGTTACGTTTATCCACCGTGTATGTTGCCACACAGCCTAAGAAGAAGCTGTTGCGGTGGACAAGGGAGGAGCTCTGGGTGATAGGTTCGTTGAGGAAATCCGCGTCGAAATGCCTGATCGGGAGTGAAGGGAGCTCCACGATCGTCAGGTTCCGTTCAACGAGTTGCCTGTCTTCGAGAGACACGTTGGCCGGGGTATCCTGGGCTGTTGCCGGGGCTAGTGCGGCAGATGAATTGTCAGACATATTGACAGGCTGTGTGCTGAGAAACAGGGCACAGGGTGTCAATGAGGTTATCAATGTGCGATAGGGCACGCCTAAGGGTCGCTGATGACAGCAAAGCTTAGGCACGGTTGGATAACTAGAGTGGGCTCTGATGCAGAGTCTTCGTAGCAATCCGCGCGTTGTAGCAACTATCCTACCGTCAGGGAGCTCGCTTTGCAGAGCGTGACGATAGGTTAGCTCTCTTCCGTCTTGCTGTTCTGTGTCACCTTTGCCGGGCGACACTGATCAGTGTGGACAGGCTCTTCACTGCAGTGAGGTTATTCGAACTGGTTCAATTGGTTATATCTTGTGTAACTAGGGAAACGTGTCCCATACAAACTGTGTGCAAAGACCTTCCTCCCTGTGTCTCACCTCTTACTCGCACGTGACTAGCGCGGTCGATTAGTTATACGTGCGCGATCGGTGCCTAGTGCACAGGTGGATCCAACAGCTAGAGCATATGTATTGTCCAAGGAATTAGGTCTAACACAGTAGTGTAAAGCTGGGCAATTATCTAGGCAATTGAGCCTCAAGGACCCGCAAACAACGGTAATACGCCAAGTGTATATGTTGCCGATCCAATTTATTATAAGGGGTTAATTAAATTAAATAAGTCAACTTTAGATTAGAAGCCTGTTAATCAAATCAACTTTAGTGTAAAAGTTGCTCGAATTGATTTATGGTAGACAGAGGACTCCCGGCTATTGAAAGCAATCTGAGTCGCTCCTCAGAGAGAAGAATCAAGAGCTTTCAGTCCTTCGAGATTAAATGGCTGCTTGCTCACCTTCACATCATTACAGACATCCCCATACACATTCAGACAGTGATCGAGACGGTCCCTGACCAGCTTGATTCGAGCGGGCATCTCCTCACCCAGTGGCAAGAAAAACTCCCCCTCATGCCCAGCGCCAACCTCCTGGCCCACGGCAACGTTAAAGATCTGCCTTGCCGCCTTTTCCTTATCTCCACGAGCAACAAATGGGCCTCTGTGCATGATCTCAATTGTTTTGTCGGCAATGGTACCGTTGTATTCTGTCGGCAACGGATTGCAACATGAGCTAGCAGCGTTGGGCATATTCGTATTAAATGACCCCAGGTGCACGGTCAGCGTTCGAACATTGAACTCGGCGACTTCCTTGGCCAAAACTTTGACCAGAGCTGTTGTTTGGAAATAGAGTGATGCATTTTGCATATGGATGAGATGAAGTGGGATCGTTGTTTCTCCAACTAAGCTATGACTGCCTCATCCTTATGTAGGAGGCAGCCAGGTCGGACTATCTAGGCGATCCGGCCGGTTTACAAGGCAGCCACATACCGATGCCTGTTCACACGGCTGCCTGTTTCACACGGCTGCCTGTTTCACACGGCTGCCTGTTCACACGGCTGCCTGTTCACATGGCTGTGCGTGCGGCAGCCGGTGTCCTTGATGCTTGGTGCCGTGCCCAACGCTCCAGTGTGCGTAGGGACACGCAAAAACGCATCATAATGCCGGCCTCAAAAGAAAACTCCACTGTCCTCAGTGACTGCCTCAACAAAGGCTACATGTCAGAACTTTCCGATCGTCCCTTTGCTTTGCTGTTGCGAACCACTCGCGGTCCCGTCGTCTGCCCGTGGAACTCATCCAGGGCCTTTGACGATATCTCTTCCTTCCTGACCCACTGATCATGCATGCTGCCCCATCCTTTCCAGTGGACCAAGTACTCCGTGACGGGCTTCCTGTTTCTTCCAATCTTCCTGACCCGTACGTCCAGAAGCTTGTCAACTTCGTAGAATTCGCCTTCCTGGTCCGTAAAGTCCTTTGTGACTTCTACTGGTCCGGGGTGAGCTTCTTCAAAGCAGCCTTCGTGAGCTGGCTTGAGGTGGTGTATTGAGATCACTGGGTGGACCTTAATTTGCTCTGGAAGGTCCAATTCACAGGCCAGGTCTCCAACCATCCTTCTGATCACAAAGGGCCTTCCCGCTGTTGTGACCACTTCTTGGGTGGCCTGCCTGGCTGGTGATATCCTGATGAAGCTTGAGATATACCTTGTCTCCAGCCTTGAGATGGATAGGTCGGTGTTTGGCATCGTACCAACGCTTGGCCTTCATCGCTGCAAGGTCCATAGCTAGGCTGGCCTGCTTACGCAAGGCTTCCTTGATGTAGGGCAATTCGTCTGCCTCTGCGCTGGCTGTGCGATCAACAGCCTCCAGGGCCCTTTCAGGGGAAACCGTACATTAGTTCATGGGCTGAGGTCTTCGTGCTGGTGTTGTAGGCTGTGTTTAGATGCCACTGCAGCGAAGGAATAAGGGTCTTCCAGTCAAGGTTGGGGTCCTCAATATAGGCCAGTCGCAACGCTGTTTCCACTGTTTGATTGCGCCGCTCGCCAAGCCGTCCGCCTGCGGATGATATGCCGTTGTCATGCTGATTCTGGTGCCAAAGGCCTTCCAGAGCCCTTGCCAGAAAGCAGAGGTGAATTTGCGGTCTCTGTCACTGACTATCGTGCGCGGCATGCCCCAATCACATAGCATGAGCTGCCTAGCTAGGGAGGCTGCCCAGTCCTTGGCGCTATACTTTGCATTGCCTGGAATCAGTAGGCATCGCTTGCTAGCTAAGCAAGTGACTGTAAGTAATTGATTAAAGGCATTAAAGCCTTCAATATGCCAGGGTGAGCCCATAGCTGAGACGGCAGGCATGTCTGTGATGAAGTCCATTGCAATTGACTGCATTGGAAGCATCGGGGGTCGATTGGGCAGATAGCTTCCAGCAAGCTGTTGTCGATCAGTCTGTCCAAGGCAGCAAGCTTTGCACTTGGCGATGTGCTTTTTCGCTTGCCAAGAGACGTTCCTGATCGAATAGGTTTCCAACTCCTTGAGCATTCTCACAACGCCAAAGTGGTGCTTGTCGTCGTGTGCCATTTGCATCAAGTGGATGTCACAGGTCCGGCTTTGGTGGGCGGTCAGCGGATTACCCCGCAGATTACCGCCGATTACCCGCTTGCCCTTGACATCACCTCTGCCGGGTTGATGTCATCTTCGGAGCGCCATAAAGCGCGAAAGCCGGGACCGACGACGAGAAAACCAGTTCGACTGGATAGCCTGCGTTTGTGCGATCAGAATGCACCCTGTCTAAGGTCCTACATCCTGTCGGTTGCGAGGTTGCGGTGATTTGAAGCATTTTCTAGCCTTGACGCACTGGAGCTACAGCGGCGCTTAGCGGATGCATACCCTGTCTACAGGCCACTACCGCTGACTGTAGCGACGCAGCCCTGACGGCCTGGGGCACTTTCGCCGCCAAGGTCCTCGTCATTCTATCAGACGGGTGTTCAAAATCACTGCGCCATCGACTTTTCGCTACCACCGACGTTGAATTGCCCCGACGCACGTTTGTGTCCCTTTTTCGCCTTGCCTGTCCTTTCGGATGGCCTTGAACAACTTATCCAAAGAGCTGGGTCCACGTTCTTCGTCCATTTGCCTCGCCACGATATCTTCAGTTAAGCCGTCCGACTGGGCCCGCCTCCGAACCTCATCGACGATGATCTTGCGCGTGGAAAGGTAATTCTTCTCTGCAGATGGCCGCCATCGAGCACCCCAGTCTCGCTCAAGAGAATCCACAGAAGGCATTTCGCCCCAGCCCTGCCGCCAGAGACGCAGCAGCTCCTGTACAGATTTGACAGAACGGGGAGCTTGAAGCTCGGAGGTTCGCGCGGCCCAGGCGGCTCGCCATGCGCTCTTCCCTGGGGCTTGCCCTGGCCCGCTTGCACCATTCCCTGCTGCTGCTCTAGAGAGCGGAGCGTATGTCGGACCGCCCGCTTGCGAAGGGCCTATCTCGGACCTGAGGACCGTCTCTCGTGGAGCGCGGCGCCTCTGTTGATGAGCTCCCGCGATCTCCGCATGTTGACCTGCAGCACCTTGGCCGGGGCTGAAGGTGACGGTGTAGGTGGCCTGCGCAAACTCATCCAACTTTGTGCATAGTTCGTAAGAAGCCCCCAAAAGGTCTAGATGTCTTCGCTCAGCTAACTGCTCGGCTGCGACCTGTTGAGTCAGTACTGTGCGCAGCTTCTCCGCAACCACCGGGATCGCTTTTTGAATGACCGTGGTATGGCTGTCTTCGTGGTCCCGTGTGCATGTGTCTTGAACTTTGCTGGCGAACGCTTCAAACTCAGGGCAAGAGAAGACCGGATCCTGAAAGATAGGATGGTCGGGGTAGGACTCGCGAAGGAAGACAGCGTCCTGCAGGAGCACCTCTCGAAGCCACTCCAGGAGTTCCAAGAAGGCGCCGGCGGCCATGTTCTGCTCCACCCCGAGATCTGAGAAAGGGCTACTGTGGGCCTCTTTCCATTTGTCGAGTTGAGGCCAGACCTGCACGAGTAGCACCACAGGCGGCCTCACGGTGGCCGGGCACGAAATAAGACCCCGACCATTCAGGGTCAAAGTCGGCCACGGCCCTCATGAATTCGAAAGGCAGGAAGTCAGATAGCAGCCGGTCATTTGGTCTCCGTTATTCCAACGACCGGCTCGGCGGATCTGTATAGTTCAGGTCAGCCCAGGCCAGGGGTTGGCGGCTTGCCTAGGGCAGATGACATGCCTGGCCTTCATCCACTCCGGCCATGTCGGCGTTTTGCGTCGCGGCCACTCTAGGCGCGTGGCTGACCTTGGAGACCTTGATGCCGGCCTTCTTGTAGAACCTGGACGTCCATTCTCGGGCAGTCTGGCCCGACAACGGAGCTGTATATTCGGTGAGTGAAAGGGTCGATGCACCTCTGAGTTATGGGATTCCGGTGAATGCCATCACGCTTACCTTGAGGCTCCTTCGCCGATCGGCGGAGCACCTTCGTTTCATACCAGTCTTCGCTTCTTTGGAAGACGGAAACCTTTCCGCCTTTTCTACCTGCCAGCGCCAGAAAAGCCAGAACGCGAGGGCGCCGATGAGACAAGATCGCGGATCTCGATGCCGCAAAGCAGATCCATACTCCATGCGGCCGTGCTGGTTGGTCTTCCCACAGTTCATCACGACAACCAGCGCCTTCGTGGTATACCCTGGGCCTTGAAGCCCTCGTTGGGTAAGTCCAGGGAAAGCAGTCTGCCAACTCCATCGGCAGGCGGTTGCCGGACCGCAGCAGCATGTGGTTCCCGAGCAGAAAGTCCACCTGCGTCCTCAGGGCGCAGGCGATCTCTCTCTCTCGGACCATGCCACGTTGGTGTGGTCGGGTATCTGCGCCGGCGCATACACATCTCTCAGAGTTCCAACTCCCTGTCCATGTATTCCTTCCTCTTCCGGCTCCAAGTCGTTGCAAGAATGCTGCGTTTGAGCGCCTTCAGTGCCACTCCTGTGGCCGGGCCGCAGGATTGACTCCCGGCTCTTCTGCTCGTCGTAAAGCTTCTGTATGGCCGAGACGTAGCCCCGTACAGTATTATACTGTAGTTTGAGCGTGGACTCATACAACTCCAAGTCGGAGTCTGACTCGTATTCGCTACCTCCGCCGCCTACAACGATGGTATCTGCTGGGGGAAGCTGGGTGTTAGTATGATGGGCTGGCTCAGTCCGACGACCACATCCCGTGATCAACATCTGTTACCTGATGGTGCTCTGCGTCTTTTCACGGCCCTCTTGGCTTCCTGAGCCTCGAGGTGTCGTTTTCTTTCATCGGCGACCCTCTTTCCTTTCTTTGGAGGACGTGATGCCACTACCTCCTTCATGAAGAGCAAGAGCTTTCCTTCATCGACCAGGTCTCCCGGTAGCTGTTGGCCCTGTGGTACCGAGGCCGGCCAAACGTCCGGGATCGCAGGCCAGTTGGCTTGACACCACTCCTGTGAGGCAGTCAATGCATGGATCTACATGAAGATTGCAGGGCGCGCATGCGGGCTTGCCTTCCATTCTTCCTGCTTGGGACGATAATTTCGCTTCGTATTCTTCGGCTGGGTGTTCTCCAGATCTAACAGGTAGTGCTCAATGGCCGCCCTGACCCGGGGATCCTCTATCGCGTTCGACATGGTGCAGGCGGTCGCCGTCGCGACGGTGGCAATGGAGGAGGTGGAGGAGGGAGGTGGGAGGAGGGAGGTGGAGCGCAACGCGCGTGAGCGAGACCGAAATCGAAGGTCTCGCGCAGGGCCCCGCGGGCGTGGACCTTCGATTTTGCCGTCCGATGGCGGTAATCCGACTAAGAAAACGCCAGCCCCGCAGGGCCGGGCCTTCGAAAACGACATGGTTTTGCGTGGGGCGGGGCGGTAATCCGATTACCGGATGACCGGTCAGCCGGCCCCGGGACCTGTGCAATTCGTGCGTGAGGCTTGCGGGCACGCAGAGACGAACATATCCATCTTTTCCTTCGTGATATAACAGACCCTGGTCCACGAAAAAGGGAATTCCTCTGCGCTTGATTTTCGCGATTTCCGGGGCCCTAGAAGCTTTGACCGTGTTCTCACTGTCCTGGATCATTTGAAGGATCTTGCGATAATGGGTATCAGCCTGATAGCCTTCTGTGAATTTGATGCGGTATGCTGGATCCATGATGGCCTCAGACGCAAGGAGCACATCGTCAAGCGCTGTGTAGTCAGGTCGTTGTCGCTCGATCAATTGGTCGGTCTCAGGGGCTGACAGCCTGCTTAAGGCATCAGGGATGAAATTGATTTTCCCTGGAAGATGATCAACCTGCAATTCGTACTGAGAGAGATAGATGGAGGCTACTACTAGCCGTCTATTTGCTCTGTCCGTGCTTGAAGTGTCGAGGGAGGTCTTATTGACGATCTGCTGTGTGGCTGAATGGTCCGTAAGCACGATTAAGGGCTTCGTTGACGATTGGACCACTGTGCGCATCTTTTTTGATAGCCCAGACTAGGCAGGCCACTTCTAATTCCGACGGACCATATGATCTCTCTGCGTTGGTGAGGGTGCGGCTGAGAAAAGCTATAGGTTGCATCGCTGTTGAGGAAATAGCTTGGCCAGGCTTCCATTCGTAACCTTCTTTAAGGTGGAAGTAGGTACAGGCAAATCCTCGTTGCAAGGACCCGTCAACTTGACAGAACAGTTGCCTGCTTGGGTCCATATGGTGGATCATCCTGCCGGAGGCTACTTCCTTTTGGATAGCTTCAAATGCCAACCGCTCCTTTTCACTAGGCTCGAATTTGGTGTTCCTCGCAAAGGCACGGCGTTTGTTGATGTTACCTTGCTGAATTTTGCCAATTTCTCGTCCTTGGGCTAGTAATTGAGTTTTCCGGTGCTGCAATGGCTCAATGAGGGCTCCATAATACGGTAAGAGATGCCGTAGGTAGCCTGTTGCTCCAATGTAGCTTTCCAACGCAGATAGCTGGTCTGGAAATTCCAGCTTTGCAAAGGCTGCCAGCCTGTGTTCCGTTGTGCTCATTCCAAAGGCATCAACGCGGAAGCCAAGGAGTTGCACAGAGGATACCCAATCCAGCTTTTCTTTGGCGACATCGTGAGGTTAAAACGCTCGAATAGCTGGAAGATCTTGCTAAGGTGCTGTAAGTGCTCCTTTTCCGTTTTCGAATAGATCACAACGTCGTCCATAAACGCTCTGCAAAACCCTTATATGGTCGAAGCACTCGATCCATATAGCGCTGGGCGTAGGCCGGGCTATTGCAGAAGCCAATTGGTGCAACAGTCAGTCTTTCCAGTCCTCTATGGCTCGTGAGGGTAAAACGATCACGATGTTCGAGTTTGACTCGGAATTGGTGGTAAAGGACGATGCGTCGATTGCTGTGATGTACTGTGCGCCTCGAAGCTCTTGGATGATGTCTTCTTGCAATGGCAAGGGATAGCTGTCTGGCATGGTGACCTTATTAAGAGCTCGCAAATCGATGACGACCCTGCCCTTGGTTTCTCCTCGGGCTGTTCGCCACACAACGAAGACGGGGGCTGCAAAAGGGGTTGGTCCGTGCACGTATTCCATACGTCCTTGTGCGTGGAGCTTGTCATGGGTTTCATCAATGACCTGTTTGTCTCGTAATCCCTGAGGATAGGGGCGTTGAGCCACCTTGTGCGTGTGCCAATCCTTGATAAGGGGAACTGTGAGCTCGTGGCCTGCTTCGACTTCAGCTGTGCCCGAGTCTTTCCATAGTTTGGCGTGTTTTTCAACAAGGGCTTTGATCTTGGTCACGAAGCTGCCTTTCTGCGCATAGATGTGAATTCCGTCGTCAGTGCACACCTCTGGGAGCTCTGGCGTGCGTTGAACGTGCGTTTGATACGGAATTCGGGTCTCAGGGCAAGGTCAGGAGTATCGGCTGTTGCTGCTGCACTCAGCTGGGTGCTTGTGACGTGGAGCTCCTTTCTTGTTGTTGACCAAGGCTGGCTGTCGTTGCTGGCTGCTGTTGTGTATGCGTACAAAGCTTCTGATAAGCTTGAAACTGATTCTGCGGTTGCTGCTAGAACAGGGCTTCCTCCGGGTGAAAGTCCGTCAGCTATTGCGATAACATCGTCTGAGAGGTGGAAGGTGCTATTGATAGCAAGATCATACGATGTATGGCTCTGGGGAGCGCTTTCAATCGTCATTGCAGAAGTTGTTGGGGCCAAGGCCGCTGTGGCTATTGTCAAAGCTGTCAGAGCTGATTTCCATGAGGCTGCAGCGAAGTAGCCCGATTCCTCGCATTCTTTGATCTGCCCTAGGCGCTGTTTGCGGTTCACGATGATATCTTGGTTCGTAGTGTTCGTGAACATGACCGCTGGGACAGTGTTTCGGTCAACGAGAGCATGAGCGGCCAAGGGATGATTGGAATGAAAAGCGAAGGAACGGCCTTTAGGGACTTCCTTCCAGCTAGCTGGGACTAGCATTGTCTTGCCTGCCGGGACCATGGTTTTTCTGACGGCCTGAACGCGTCGGACTACCCCTTTATGAGGCTTATAGATGTTAAAAGGGATACCGAAGTCGTCAAGGAGGCCTATTTGAACGACTTCCTTGTCGTAGTGGATGTTTCCAACATACGGCTTGAGGAAGGCATTGCCTAGCAAGGCTCCTGGTTCCACGGTAGTCACCCAAGCGGAACTGGTGAATTTAGCTATGCCGGCGCTGCTACCGTCAGCCCTCTTTCCTTCTGCATAGAAGGAGAACGTGCCCAGTCTGTGCAGCGGACACTGCCGCTGATGCCTGCAATTGGCGTTGGAGGCTTCTTCTCAATGGTGTGCTCGAAGCTCTTGAGAAGCTTTCTGTCAATCAGGGGTTGCCACCCGGAATCCGCACAGACCTCGGTCTCTGGTCCTGTGGGAGCTGCCTTGATCTTGATGCGAAGATATGAGTAGCCGAAAGGGCATCGTGCGATGGCGGCTCGAGCGGTTGTGGCTCGAGGATTTCCTGCGATAGCGCTCGCGATTGTTCCCAAAGATACTGGGCTTTCTGGGGAGGAATTGGATTGTGCTGCTCTACGGCTTTATATGCCTCTCCATTTGAGTGGGCCTTGGGCTGTGACACGCAGCCAGGAAGGTGCCTGAAGAGTGCATTGCGTGAGGGAAATTGGGCGTAGCATTTCCCACATAACGAAGGTCTTGCTGGGGTCGCCTCC
Source organism: Hirsutella rhossiliensis (assembly GCF_020360975.1). Lineage (NCBI taxonomy): Eukaryota > Fungi > Ascomycota > Sordariomycetes > Hypocreales > Ophiocordycipitaceae > Hirsutella > Hirsutella rhossiliensis. The sequence goes on along the minus strand of NW_025408671.1, from coordinate 210,541 downwards.
TGCTGGAGCTGTTGAGCAGACACACAGCAGCGTGCTTGTGTGTGCTCAAATAACACACTGCGGGAGGAACTTGCGGTTACACTTTCGGCATTGGTGGTTTCCTTGTTGGCCAAGATTCTCAGGAGTTGAGGTCATACAGACGTAGTATTCCTCGATAGAAGCGTCTGATCCTACATCACTGGCTTCATCGTCGTCGGAAATGGCGGTTTTCTTGTTGTCTGAAGCATCTTGCTTGTTTTCGTCCTCGCTGGCAAGGTAATTTTTCTCAAAGCGGACCTTTTTCTCATAGCCGCCGCTTCGCTCATTGCGCTGAGGATCTTTGGGGCGGTTCTCTCGCCTTTCCTTGGCCCGTGAGTCGCTGCTGGGGTTGCTGCGGTCTCTGCGGTCAAGGCCTCGATCGCGTTGGTAGTGATCTCGCTGATAGCTGCGGTCGCGGTCGCGGCTATCGTTCCTAAAGCTGCGATCACGATCACTACTACGATCACGACTTTGGTAGTTGCGGTCACGGTCACGGCCTTGGGGGCGTTCATCGTATCTGCCGCGAAATTCCAATGCCGCGGAGATCAGGGTCGGCGTTCCTCGATTTCTCGTACCCACTTGTCAATTGGCGTGCGTTTAGTGGGCACAGAGAGGTGAGTAGCGATTTGGACCGCAATCAAGGGTGGATGCTTTGGATGATTTGGTAGTCCTTTTCGATGTTGATTTGCCTTGCTAGGGAGACTTTCCGTTGAATCCATTGAGGCAAGGAGACTTCACCAGCATTCCACATTGACACGGTATACGGAATGCCGTGTAATTCCTTGGAGACCTCTGCTGCTGGGCGTTGGAATCGCTTGATGAGCATTTTACAGAAACGCTCTACTGATGACTTCATAAGGCGATCCTTCTGCTCGATGGAAAGTTCATTCATGAACCACTGTAGAGCTCCGCCGGCAAGGAAAGACATATAGTGCTGCGACAAGGCGTAGGAGTCGAGATCCTTGTACATTCGCAGGCGCTCGCAGAAGAGGTATACATCCGTGTACACATTGCTGCCGCTTGAGAGGGACACAAGGCCTTGTTTATGAGGATCCTTGTGATTGGGGTTGAAAACACCCATGTTGTCACGTTTGAGCCTCTTGGCAACAGCTTCCACATCACTAGAGGTTTGAAAGGTCTGTGTGGTAGAGAGGCGCTCCGGCGGCTGTGAGCGTATCCAATGCCAATGCTGCTTCCAGAGCTGCTGCTGCTGGAAGAAGAAGATTCCGAGTCGCTTGAATCATCTAGTCGTAGGTATCTGCGATGCTTGTGGTGACTGCGGCGGTCGCGGCGGCTGTGGTGGCTATGCCGGCTTCCTTTCTGCTTCCTCACGCCTGAAGGTGATTGTGACTGAGTTGGCGCCTTTGGGGGTTCCGTTGACTGCAACATAGCTTGAGAATTTATACCTCGCTGTTCCGTGGGAAGTTGTTGGTCGGCATCCGGAAGATATACCAATTGATGTCATTGACCTCGAATCAACTTCCTTGGGCGTGATCTTCGAGATCAATTTCATCATGTTGTCCTCTGTGGGTTCCGGCACAATATAGGCTTTTTCCACCACTGCTCTCCATGCAGGCACATGTTCGAGGTCCGAGATGCCGGCTTGTGGTACAGCCAATACTTCGCGTAGGCTGATTTGATGAGCACAGACGTGGAAAGGAGATCTTCCAAGGCTTCACATGCTTCCTTGTCACGGACTGTGAAGGTATCGAGAGCTTCCTTAGATTTGTCTCGCATCAGCTTGAGGAATCGGATGGACCATTTCCACGCGTTGAGAGCTTCTGGGAGCTGCTGTAATTGGTCTGCCAATTGCGAATGATTGTCCTTGGGGTTGAGAGAGACTCTGTTGCGCTTCGGGCGGCGTTGCTGGACTGCGTCCGGTAGCCGGGGTCCATCATCTTCTTCAGCCGGGCGTGGCGAGCTTCTATCGTCAGCTTGCTTGACCGAGCTTCCTTCGTTGGTCGGTTTGGCCATTGTGTGGTCGGTTTGCTTGCCAGCTGACACTTGCGATAGTGATATACGATTACACGGGCTTTCGCAAAACTTCCTATCACCAAAGTCGTCACGAGCGAAAGACACCTTAATGCAACGGTATTGACCCTATAGCGTTATCACGAGGGTGAAGAAATGTTGGCTGCTAGCTGTCAAGGGTGTCGGTCGCACCACAAGGTTAGCTGGTTAGCAAGCCAAGGATTGATGAGCTTTGGGATAAGCTCGTGGGGTGGTGAGCTTGGGTAAGCTCGTGGGGGCGACTTATGTAAGTCACGATGGTTGTTTTGGTGGTTTTTTGGTGCGAGCCCGAGTCAACGGCTCACGTGTGGTGCCCAAGCAGACTTGAGCTATGGTGTGAGGCTTACACAATGGCTCACTGGTGCTAATCAAAGCAAAGGGTAGGAATTGCTACCAATCTGATGCATTTTGCATATGGATGAGATGAAGTGGGATCGTTGTTTCTCCAACTAAGCTATGACTGCCTCATCCTTATGTAGGAGGCAGCCAGGTCGGACTATCTAGGCGATCCGGCCGGTTTACAAGGCAGCCACATACCGATGCCTGTTCACACGGCTGCCTGTTTCACACGGCTGCCTGTTTCACACGGCTGCCTGTTCACACGGCTGCCTGTTCACATGGCTGTGCGTGCGGCAGCCGGTGTCCTTGATGCTTGGTGCCGTGCCCAACGCTCCAGTGTGCGTAGGGACACGCAAAAACGCATCATAGAGTTAGTGCTCAGCACCACATTACTCCCTGAAGAATGTGAGGCATAGAGGACGAGCGATCAATACGATGATGCTTTTACTTACCGTCTGTTGCAGCTTTTCCAGACGCATACGTCCCCATGCTCTCCCTTCCCTCAAGTGCCGCTCCACTACTGATGTTGACTATGACGCCAAACCGGCGGCGTCGCATGTGCGGTATCGCCGCCCTGATCAGTCGAAAGGGACCAAAGTACAGTACTTCCATTTGGCGGCGTACTTCTTCCTCTGTGAAAGCCTCAACGACGTTGTGAACAGAGCTGCCTGCGTTGCTAACCAGGATATCACATTTGAGACCTTCGCGTTCCAGACGTTCGATAATCTCCCCGCTGTTTGTGTCTGTTGCGTCGAGCTGGATCCACCGGCCCTTGCTCCCGTTATCACGCTCTATCTCGGCGACGAGCTCCGGGGTTTTGGATGGATCACGGGACGTGGCAATAACAAAGTGACCCTCGGCCTGAGCACGGCGCGCAATGGCTAGTCCCAGTCCCGAGGAGCATCCAGTGATTAGCCAGGTGAGCGGGCGAGTTGGCGTGGTGAATGACCCTGGGGACATGTTATTGGGTATATCTGCCATTGCGATGCGGACTTTAAGAACGTTTTTCAGGGACTGTATGTTGCAAGCCGCGGAGCTGAGCTTGCTTGCTTCAGACGGCAGCTTGGTTATTCTTTCATAGTGGTCTGGGACATCATGAGAAGAATTCGGCGTTTTTTCCTCCGCTGGGATAAGATGATCACTTGTTGTCGAGGTGTCGGATATTAGGGTCTAAGTCCGGTCCATCGTTCTTACGTCCGAGACAAGGTCTAGTGGAGGCACCGAAATTGTTAGACATAACCCTTTGCCCACGTGAGTCAGCCTCGCTAGGAAACTACAGCAGGTCTACGCTTCCCTGCAGGAGGGTGAATGCCGGGATTCACCGTGATCACCGTCATAACTTCGCGCTTCGTGAGGCTTACGATAGGTGGGTCATGATACTCAGGATACCCTCAAACTTAAACGTACTGACTATTACAACCATTACAAGCTGTGATTGGCAACGTTTGATAATCGAAGCGTTGCTTACGGTAGCACCGGCGCATCTCTCTATCTTATGCAGAGGAGGCGAATACGGCGCCACTATCACAGCCAACGCAATGGAGCATAAAGCCCAAGAGTATTGCTAATTGTACATGTATGTATTGCTATCTGTATACTCGCCCCATTAAAAAAGAACTAAACTAACTTTTCCTTTATTTTTATATCTTTCTTAGCTAGTTTACTAGTTAGCTACTCTTAAAAGCCCTTAAGCTTTTAAACGCCTCGTTATAGCATCCTAGCTATATATATAAGTAGCAATTCTTTTAAGTAAGATTTAGTAAATAATTAAAGGGCAGCATTTGTAGGGGAGATATTAGTTACGGCGTTTTATCCCTAGGGGAAACTAATAGAACCTTTCGTTACTACGTTCCTCAAGGCATTAGTCTATAGCACGCGTTGGGCCGTGACAATAAGCCCAGCATCTACTTTGTACTATCGGCGTACTTAGCCAGAGCCCGCCAAATCCTTCCCCACCGACCGTTATGCCAGGTCTGGAATCCAGCAAGCTCGGCAGGTGGCAGTGTCTCGTGGACGTAGCCCAGCCAACCGCCCACAATGAGATCGGCGTATGTGGGTTGTTCTCCAGATAAGAAAGGTCCACTGCTTTCAGCGCGACGCTGCATGTCAATTGTATAAGAATAGTAAATCTCCAATTCGCCAAGTGCCGCCTGAAACTCGGCCAACATGTCTCCTCTTTCGTCACCCTTTACCGTCCAGTCGCCATCCCAACCCATCAATCGACCCCTGCTCGCAAAGGTTTGGCGACAGATGTCGGCATTATCAGGGTTGAGCGGCATGCCGTCGACACAAAGCTTGACAAAACGCGTAAAGAGTTGGTCGATCCGATCGTTCCAGGCCTTGGTCACGCCGGCCATGCCTTGGGCAATCAGCCGAGGCCCGTCGGGATACTTGTCGTCCAGGTACAGTGCGATATCAAAGGAGTCGCCGACATACTGGTTCGTCATCTTGTCGTGGAGAAGAGGCAGGGTGTGGAAATCGCTGCCATCGGGGAATTTGCGACTTGGAGGGACACCAAGTGCCGTGCGGGTCGATGCCACATCCGGCAACTCAACCCAAGCCGTGCTGTAGGAGGCAGATTTGAAGTTGAGGGCAAGTCTGCCGACGGCCCGAGTGTCAGCAGGAAAATCCAGTAGCTGAGACTCGACCAATTGTCTCCCACCTTGCCTTCCACGGGTTTGGGGCATATGTCCTTTTTGGTGGGGCAGAAGCGATGTCGTAGAATACAATCGACTTCTCTCCCGACCGTTCCGGGGCCATGGTGCGTGAGCGACAAAGCGTTCTTAATGATCACCCGGCTGTTTCACTCTGTGTGTTCTGCGGGTACGGACGAGGAACTCGAGACATGCGACTCGGGCCGTAATAAGAGGGGAAATCGGCGGCTTTAAATAACGGGACAGGACTGGGGTAGTACGAGATGGGAATTTCTTGGGTCCTGGGAGCGGAGACAGGTTGCACCGACCCTCCATGCGCCAGCCCAAGAAGAATTGATGAAGCCGTAGAGTAGTCTTTCCGCGATGCGACGGATGTTTGCCCAGCCGGACCGCCTCGTGTGAACACGCTGAGACATGCATCATCCATTCTCTCGCACGCCAATGACGCTACTCTCGCACAGTCAGATGGTCATGGAGAAGTGGTGAGATGTGGCGCTTCCTGCGATCATTCCCTTTACATGTGAAGTGCCGTCTGCGTACGAGTGGTACGTGGAAATACGGACGGTCACGCCAAACAGCCAGAACAATCATTGCTCCAGGGCAACAGACATGCCGGGATAGAAGTCATGGGCCCCTTTCTTCGTCTTGCTGCTCACAGCTCCTCGCATCGCGTTGCCCGGAAGCACATATCCCCGCTGGTTAGCCACCAATCTGATGCCGTTGGGCAAGGTGAGATCCGTGGAATAGTGTGTGTGGCCAAAGGCCCAGATCTTGACGTCGTCCCATCCCCCTTCCGTCAAGATATCTGTTGCAAATGCCGACGACCATGGGTTGTCGGAATGGCCGGGCTGAGAAGTGCCCTCCAGACAGGGGGCGTGGTGCGTCGCCACCACGAGCAGTCTTTTGGCGTCGCTGTTTCGCGCAATCTGGTGACGAAGCCAGGCCACCTCATCGGCGTGGACTTTGTTGTGCTTCCGCGCAGTCCAGCCGATTATTTTCTTGAAATCGTTGACTTTGGATTCGACCAGGCCACAAGCCTCATCGGGGATGGCAGACCAGAGCGTGCAGCCCAGGATGGTGAGGTTGGAATTGGGATCATCCCAACGGGCCTTGTCCAAGAGGACGAGCGTATTGGCCAGGGAAGGCTCTTCCGAGAGGCGGTGCGCCGCAACGAGCCCGGATTCGTAGTCCATGCCGTAGAACTCATGGTTTCCCAACACGAGAAAGACCTTTTGGTAGCGAGAGGCAAGCGCTTGGAGAAAGCAAAGGTATCTATTGTAGTCGACAAGCCTACCGATGTCGCCCGCCAATAGCAGAAATGGCGCGGTCGCGGGGAAGGCAAATGTCGAGTATTGCTGACCAACCTCGAGATGCAAGTCAGACAAGATCTGCAGGCGGTGGCGGCCAGGTCGGCGGAGGCGCCTCGGAAGTGCCTTGAAGAAGGCACGCATCTGGTCACCTGTGGAGTTGTTTGTTGCGTGCAATGGACTGGATACCAAGCACACTTAATAATAGCGAACTGATAAGTTATTGTGCGATTGTTGACGGCGCTTATAAAGTTCCGCTTCCGTTGTCTCAAAGAAGACGGGGGTCGAGCGGGGGCGCCTCGCCAACATCAGAGTGCTCGGTCGCCATCTTACTCCTCATCGGTCAACAAACTCCCGCAATGGACTTGACGCCCATCAGGGTGATTGCTCACATCCTGAGGCACCATGGTGTCTCAATGTGTGTCACTGGAGAGCTCGCCTTGAACTATTACAACGTGCCGCGCGTCTGTCACGTCAGCTTCCCTGTTGAATCCTTCGGCTTCAGTATCCCAACACTGACCACGCGCAGGATCTCGAGATTTGTGTGCCCAAGTCAAGCTCTCTGGCAGCAGCTGGTCTTCTGTGCTCAACAGGCTTGTTTGAGCCATGTCAACTAGACCAAGACTTCAACAATTATACAGAGTATAAACGGGGTTTGCCACGCGTGCGGACCACCGGCTGGGCCAACCCTCCCCAAGCTGTCGTCATTTTTGCAGCCTCGCTCTACGGACTGGACCCTATTGACAAGGCCATTATACAGCCCGTTTCCGGCCGGACCAACCACATAAGCAAAGAGATATCCCATCTTCAGCGACAAGGCATTACCGGCCTGCCCCTGCCTCGTCTAGCCGTATTTCTCAAGGGCCTGGCCCAGAGATACTTGGACTTAGGGGATGATATGGCCATGATTGCCGTTGAGCAGCTTGTTGATGGAATGAACCTGGACGACGCTTGGGCACGGAGAAACCTGGCGGGCTTAAGCCCTGCACTAGTCGCCCTGGTCATGAAGCAAATCAGCAGCAAAGCCTCGAGAATAGATTACGTCTCGGAAAACAAAGTCACCTGCTTCATCGGGGATCAGAAGGAAGCGGATGATGTACGACTGATTCCTGGGTTCGAATGAGCGTTGGTCGTGTAAGGGAACGTGATTGGGCCAAACTCGGCCCGTCGAGAATGGGACATATCACGGTTCGGACCAGACTTCCTTCCCCGGACCTACCTGCAGGTCAATTCTAGGCGCGGATGCAGATGATGTACTTATTTCCTCCATCATCAAAGGCGTTGGTCCTTACCATGCATAAGGAGACATCAGCTGATATTTCTCAAATAGGCGGCAAGGCTTTTTATTGGTAAATCCCGTTCACGGAGGCAGTGACCCTGCGCTTTCACCTCACCTTCAGTGCCAATGTTGTTCCGCCCCATCTCGTCTTCGTCTGGTGCACATCAAAAGGCACTCGCGAAGATGACCTATATAATGTTCGTTGCTCTCGTGCAGCTAGAGTCAGCCAAGACCTGCTCAAGGTTCCCTTTGACCCACGCTCTGGGATCGGCCCATCTCATCAAGTCCTAAGCTTTGTCACCTGTAATGATTCAAGCACGCTTGAACGATGCAGCCATCGCCTTGCATCGCGCTTTGGACACGGCGCATATAATTTTTGGCATCTTCGGCGGCTATGCCATTGGTGCTCTGGGAGGCGTCCGCGAGAGCAAGGATGTCGACTGTCTGGCCTCCGTATCCAAGGACGAAATCGTCGAGATACTCGACGGCAAAGCCGGCTTTCAAGCAATCCCTCAGAGTCGTCAGGACTATGTGGCCTTCTTTTGGTCCGATAAGACTGATAGAAACAATGCTGTGTTGGTGGAAATCTTCTGCGAAAAATTCCCTGGTAAGTGCTATGCGAGATTTTTCGCGTGTGGCTGCTGACGTCCGCTACCTAGGATCCAGGTATATGATGGGCAACGTGCCGCGCAGGGCTCTTGTCATTGAAGGCCTCTCCCTCGGCCGAGACCTTTCCTACTTCCTCGACCCCTTTTATCTATTTAAAGGCAAGCTCCGCGCTGCTGCCACGCGGGCTAAATTCCATGATCCGGCAGATTTAAGAATGCTTGCGGGGAAATACGAGAACGTCATTAAGCCACGAGCCCACGAGCTCGATCATGGTTACGCGGGACTCGCCCTGAAACGCTATGTTGAGCTTGAAAGGCTTTTCGACCGCCTTGGGGTTGATGTACAGAGGGCGAAGGACGTGGTGAAAAATTGCGATCTTGACAAGCTTCCTGCTCCGACTTTAGGTGATGTGCAGCGTGGTATCCTCGGGTAGCGCTTGATAGAAGCTGATTCGCGGCGCTCAAGACGTGGAGCTACCATGGCGAAAGTTGCTCGGGATGGCCGAAGCCATTGTGCTGGCAATGACTCGAGGAGATTTGGACATGGGCCCTCTGTGGGAGATGCCGAGTCTGCCGCGCGCCGCGAAACTCGAAGCTCCACACATGCAAAGCCGGGTAGGCCACGGCCGCCTGATTGCGACTTTTGTGTCGACTGTTGAGATGATAAAGTACTTGCACCGGAGGGGGTTTCCCTCAAGGGTCGAATTGCCCCAATGCACGACGCGTTCTAGGTGACGCGCGGCTTGCCAAGCGATGTTATTGCACCGCTGTACATATGCCGCGGTATGCTTTTGCATGACAACCTGGGATTTGGTGCGAGTCTGTCTGCCCATATGCATTCGTAGGGCGTAAAGACATACAAGAGTCTTCCCCCTCGGCCTGCGAAGCTGAACATGGACCCTTGCGCTCTCTCAACGGATTCGATAGTGACATGGCAATTGCTGGTTTGCGTTCGAAGTAGCCCGAGTATACATACTTGGCAAAGTCAAGACCACTTGTGGGCTGCGTAATAGCCGGGACGTGTGCGACGCGCGCAATTTACCATTGCCGGCAGACAGAATAGTGTGAAGCGGCCGCATTGCCGCTCAATAAACTCTACAAGGTGAAATACATTGCATTTGCAGCCGAGCTAATAAGCTGTAAAGCTCGCCATTGACAGAGGCGAAGACAATGCTATAAACAGCTCAAGTTAAAAATAGTCCGCAATATTGTGGCCATCTGTTGTGAGCCATTTTGTCAGTCCAATTCTTGCGCATTGTGCAAATTTCCCTGTCCCTCCCTTTATAGTTTCAGGCCGCTCTTCCCTTTCCTCTTTTCGCCCCGAGTCTACATACACGCGTTGAGGCCGCATCGCCAGCGTTGCCGGATTTGTGTTGACGACTATTAGACGCATTTGCTGCGTTCATTCAAGTCAAGTCAAGACACGGGCCTGCTTCTACGGTTCTTCTTCTGTACGAAGCAGCGGAAATGCCATGCCCATTTCCTTTTCGGTGGGCCTTTGGGGAAAGCAAAGCAAAACTGACGTGACTTTGCTTGGCCCGAAAGGGGAAGAATTCATCAGCGCGAAAGCCCCGTTTCCCTCTGCCTCTGGGCTCTCCCCTGTTAGAGAATGGCTCCATCTTGGCTTTCGCGCGTTTGTTTTGAGCTTGCGGCCTTGCGCCTTGTCGCATGAGTCGTGCCCAATACGTAGTCTGAAGTCGACTTTCTCCTGGGCTGTTTTATGGATCTATGCCTTTGACTTACGTATATCTGTGACGCTTCCCCTTCACACCCGGGGTTGCTCCTGTAACAGCATTCGACTGTTACAAGGTTAGACGGTTGACCATTGTCATTTGGTCGCAATGGCACGTTCAGCGCTTCTTGCAGCCGCCTGCTTGGCTTTGCAGTTTGCCTGCTCGGCACACGCCGCGTCTGCACCCCAGAACGCCACCGGCAATGCAGCGACCTGGTGGATGTCGAGTATCAAGCGCCAGGGCTCCGTCCCTTACACCAACAACAGGGAAAGCTACCAGGTGTTCCGTAACGTCGCCGAATTCAATGCCAAGGGAGACGGGTCGACCGACGATACCGAAGCGATCAACGAGGCAATCAGTTCTGGCGGCCGGTGCGGCTTGGGCTGCAATTCTTCCACCACCACGCCCGCCATCATCTACTTCCCCCCCGGCGTCTACAGCATCTCCGACTCCATCATCCCGTACTACTACACTCACTTGATCGGGGACGCTCGTAATCCTCCTACCATCAAGGTTCGGGGCGACTTCAAGAAACCGTTTGTCATCGATGCCGATCCCTACGGAGCAGACGGTAAGACCTGGTGGAGAAGCCGGGACAACTTCTTTCGTCAGATCCGCAACTTCAAAATTGATCTTACCGACGCAGACGGGAAGAACATAACTGGGATTCACTGGCCCGTGGCCCAAGCCACGTCACTGCAAAACATCGAGTTCAACATGGCCAAGCATACCAACGAAAGTGCCGTTCAGCAGGGGCTTTTCATCGAAGATGGCTCCGGAGGCTTCATGACCGATCTCGTCTTCAACGGTGGCAAATACGGCATGAACGTGGGCAGCCAGCAGTTCACCTCGCGGAACTTGACGTTCAATGGCTGTCAGACCGCTATTAATATGCTTTGGAATTGGCTGTGGACCTTTCACGGAGTTACAATTAGCAATAGCGAGGTGGGTATCAACATGGCCAACCGTGACGGGACCACACAGACGCCATCCGTGGGCTCCGTCTTGTTGCTCGACAGTACCATTTCCAACACCAAAGTCGGCATCGCCACTCTCTACGACCCCAACGAATCGGCAACGAACGGCACCCTAGTGCTCGATAACGTAGATATGTCGTCGAACGTTGAAGCTGCTGTGAAAAGAGAGGACACTGTCGTCTTCGACGGGAACCGACGCATTGAGACCTGGACCCAGGGACGTTCCTATACCGGCGTCGCGGGCGAAACCGTGCGGGGCCCGAGGAAAGTGGCCTCCAAGCCTGACGCGCTGAAAGACGATAACGGCAAGGTGGTGACCAAGAGCAAGCCCCAATATGAGGACGTTCCCTCCTCTCAATTCGTCTCCGTCAAGTCAAGAGGTGCCAAGGGCGACGGAGTGACAGACGACACCGAAGCTATCCGACAGGTCTTCCATTGCCTCAAGGCGGGGGAGATTGTCTACTTTGACTACGGCGCGTACCTTGTTACGGATACGATCAAGGTGCCCAAGGATGTCAAGATCGTCGGCGAAGTATGGCCGCTTATCATGGCTGGCGGTAACAAGAACTTTAAGGACCAGGCGAATCCTAAGCCAGTCTTCCAAATCGGCCAACAAGGGGAAACCGGCAACGTCGAGATACAAGACCTCATGTTCGCGACCGTTGGCCCCCAGCCAGGCGCGATCCTGGTCGAGTTCAACGTCGCGGGGGAGACCAAAGGCTCCGCCGGACTCTTCGACGTTCATTTCCGCGTCGGTGGCGCCAATGGAACCGACCTGCAGCTTGACAAGTGTCAGAAGAAACCCAACTCCAGGGACGTCAACATGGACTGTGTCGGCGCATTCATGCTTATGCACGTTACGCCGTCAGCCAGCCCGTACCTGGAGAATATTTGGATGTGGGTGGCCGACCACGAGTTCGATGCATACGACCCAATGGTTCACCCCGACGATGTGCAGCTGACCATTTATAACGGCCGTGGCATCCTAATTGAGAGCACAAAGGGCGCGTGGCTCTGGGGCACCGCGTCCGAGCACAACGTCATGTCCAACTACCAGCTAAACAACGCCGAGAATGTATACATGGCCTTTATTCAATCCGAGACGGCCTATTACCAAGGAAATCCAGACTCTCAACAGCCATTCAAGCCCAACTCGAAGTATGCGGACCCTGACTTCTCGACCTGCGCCGCCAACAGTCCCCGTTGCGCGCGCACCTGGGGTATGCGCGTCAATAACTCCACGGGCGTGTTCGTCTACGGTAGTGGACTGTATAGCTTCTTTGACAACTACGATCAAGAATGTCTCAAGACCAATAACTGCCAAGACAACATGATCGCCGTCGACCAGTCGAAAGTCGAGCTCTTTGGCATTAGCACCAAAGCCAGTGCGAACATGGTAACGCTGGATGGAAAGCCGGCAGTGATGGACGCCGACAACCGCAATACCTTTTGCGGTACTATTGCGTCCTTTGAGTCTTGAGAGAAAAATTGACGATGAAGGGCTGTCTGTCGGCTTCTACACCTCGACGTTGAGCCCGAACAGCGAAGCCTCTATACCACGCAATGTCAGTGCCGTCCTCTAATCACGACCTGATTTCGACCTTGTCTTTCTGGGCAATGTATGACCAGGTATTTTATTTAGACATTCAAAGTAATAGAGTAATCCAATACATCCAATTTCTTACTGGAGCTGCTTGGTCTTCTTTAAATAAGGCTCGACGGAATCTCTTGGGGTCAGAGGCCGAGCCCGCATACAATTAAATATCGTTAAATGGCTCCGTGCCCGGAATCCGGAATCGCATTTGCTACCGGTCGTTTAAACCTTGGGCACGTTCCAAGCGAGCGTGTCTATGGTCTGGAAGCACAACTAAGATCATGTCCTGGAATTACCTTTTTTCATTTTGAATTAAGGATGGCACGCAGACCCTTCAACGTCGTTTATGGTCTATACACCCATTGCAGCAATCAGTGCCTCTGCAATATCCCGCGCGAATCCTTCGTCGTTTACATCTCTCTCGTCCTCGACAACCTTAATCTTGCTTCCCTTGAGCCCTTCTCTCAGAACATCAAACGTAACTTGGTCGGCCTCGAGGTCAGCAAAGGGCCCCCCCGGAACTGCAATCGCACTCACACCACCTTTCGGAATCCACAACTCAACTTTGTCTGGTCTAGCTGCCTTTCTGAGCTTTCTCAGCATAAACTCGCCAATTTGTTTGCAGTCGCTCTTTGAAGACCTCACGAGAGTCACCATGGGGTTATGCTCAAGCAGCTTGCGGCTCTTATACTTGTCCGGAACTGAATCCCGAGGCCCGAAATTTGCCATGTCTGTCGCCCCAAGCGAGATGATGCAGGGGATGCCGGTTTCCATCGCCGCGTCCAGACGCCCATCACCAGCAGACATGATGCCACCCATGACCAAGTCGCATATCTCCGTAGTGGTGAGATCGATGGCGCCGTCGAGCTTGCCGTCTCGTATGAGGCGCTCCATCGCCTTGCCGCCGTGGCCGGTGGCGTGAAATACAAAGGTCTCGACGGGGTACTTGGACTCCAAGTGCGTTCTGATGGCGTTTACACCTGGGGTCGTCACGCCGAACATTGTGACTCCCACGCGCTTCTTTGGAGTGAACAATTCTTGCTGGCCTGGAATGAGTCTGCAAGCTGCGTAGGCGAGTGCGGCGGCCCCAATGGCGGCCCCTGCGTTCCTGAGGACGTCTCGGAGAATCTGATTCAGTCCAGCGACGTCGACGACTGGGTTTATCATGATGATGTCTGTTTCGCCCACAATAGCTCTTGTATCGCCACTTGCCATTGTTGAAACAATCAATTTTGGAAATCCGATGGGAAGAACATCCTTCATGATGGCAGATGCAATCGAGGTGCCGCCGGACCCGCCCGCAGAGGCTATACCGTCGATTTCCCCGCGTTGATAGAGCTCTTTCACGGCCCTGGAGGCGCATCTAGATATGAAATCTATGTATTTGCCTCGGGCAAACCGGGACACATCTTGGGTGCTGCCATGTCTCGACACGAGCTCTGTTGGGGTTACGGATATAGCGTCGGCGTCAACGGCCCTCCAACCAACGTCTATGAGGAGAGCTTTGACGCCGTCGTTGCGCTCGATGCGATCTCGTAAGAACAACAATTCATCCAGCTTAGTGTCAAAGGTGCCGAGGAGCGCTACGGTTGCCATTGTTGGAGAGCACCGATGCACGCTGAAGCACCTCCAGCTGAAGGGTTAGACGCAGGTTCTGTGGACGATGAGAATATAACGAGTTTTGCGGGGGGTGGCAGGTGGGCTTCCGTGTAAAGTAGACGGGATCCCGGCGAGATACCCGAGTATAGCCTCGGCCCCCCTCTAAATGGAAGTGATGGCGCAGGCTGCTCCGTGCGAACACCGTGCAACAGTTATGCTGCAGCTTCGTGTGCGGGGCGGTGAATCCACAACGAAGAGTTGCTCCATATCAACGAGCTTCCCCTCGCCGTCTCATGTCCTGTAACGTAGAGTGGTCTTCTGTCAATCAAGGGTCACGCTTCACGTTATCGACTAATCAGGCTCACACTCGTCAACCTTCCTTCAGAGCAAGCCATGGGGCCTCCCAAAGACAGAAAGCAGATTCTGGCCAATCTGCGCGCCCAAATATCTTTGGGCAAGCCCATTGTCGGGGCCGGGGCCGGCGTCGGGCTTTCAGCGAAATCCATCGAGGCCGGGAATGGGGACCTCATTGTTGTCTATAACAGTGGGCGATTTCGGATGGCGGGCTGCGGTTCTCTGTGCGGTCTGATGCCGTATGGCAACGCCAACGACGCCGTTGTGGCCATGGTATGATCTACTCCTCTGCTCCCAAAGGGCAGTCGGCAGCTGGCTTGCTGCACCGTAGCATGTTTTCGTCACTGACATTCCCGCACAGGCAAGTGAGGTACTCCCGGTGGTGAAACGCACACCTGTCGTCGCTGGGGTTTGCGCCACAGATCCTTTCCGCGATATTCCCAAATTTCTCAAGACCCTGCAAGAAATGGGCTTTGCGGGCGTGCAGAACTTTCCGACAGTTGGCCTCATAGACGGTCAATTCCGCGCAAACCTCGAGGAAACGGGTATATCATACGACCAAGAGGTTGACATGGTGCGCATCGCCCACTCCATGGGCCTGCTTACGACGCCCTACGTGTTCAATGCCGACGAGAGCAAGAAGATGGCCAACGCAGGGGCCGATATTCTAGTCGCACATATGGGTCTGACGACCAGCGGATCGATAGGCGCAGTAACAGGCAAAGACATTGATCAATGCGTTGTCCAGGTTCAAGAGATACGCAATGCTGCGGCCAAGATTAATCCCGAGATTCTTGTGCTGTGTCACGGTGGACCAATTGCTACACCAAAGGAGGTGGAATACGTCTTGAGCCGCACGACAGGAGTGCATGGGTTCTATGGCGCAAGCTCTGTGGAAAGGATCCCGGTGGAAACAGCCATTACAGACATGACTTCAAGTCTCAAGGGGCTTACGATGAGATTGCCGAACTGATATAGGCCGTTGACACTCTGTAGCCGCACGTGACTCGGTACACATTCTCAATGTACATTCGGGGTTTGTTTTAAAATGAATTCCATATCCGTCGACTTGGCCATCAATGAGTCTCGTCGAACCAGCCAGATCTGCTGATAAATATAATGCGCGGGGCTAAAAAAGTGTTGCCGCGAGGAAATTCGGACTCCGGTCTCACGTTCTTACAAGAAGATACAGGAAACTAGTACGGTTGTTATTGTGTAATAATGTTGAGTTGCTTAACGAAAAAGGGACGAGCGGAGATGAATCTTTTCACAGGAGACAAATGGAGCAGATGAAAGTATACATACAGGAATACGCCACTTCGTCCTTGTTTTCTCGAAAATACATGTAACAAATTTATCCAGCTTCCGCCCTTCTTTGTCTTGCTCAATGCTTCTGGCTTTGGATGTACACGGCTGTCCGGGTCGAGGCTATAAATACTGAGCCGGTGCAGGCTCATGAGGTTTGCTGCGGATTACATTGGCGAAGCGTATCCCGGACGGCTGTGACGCTCTCTAAACATCGACCTGCAATACGTACAATCCTTTGCTGTCTCGATCCTCGAAACGGGCACTCACGCGTTGCGTATAGATTGGGACGGTGATAGTGCCATTACTCGTCAAGTATGAACCATTAATCCTAGCGTATGCTGTAGCTAAAAGGGCGCTCGCTCGAGCCAAATCATGCATTATACTCCTCGCTCTGGCTATTCAACCCCTCTCACGTATGTCCATTAGGGTCGAAACAGGAGCGGAGTAATAAAGCGGCAAGCCTTCTCTTAAAAAAAGGGAAACCCGTGCTTGCGGTGGTGGTGGTGATGGCGGCGTCGGCGACCGAAGCCGCGATAGTAGTCGCCATAGTAGTCGTCGTCGTAGTAACCGCCATAGTAGTCATCGTCGTAGTAATCGCCGTAACCACCCCTCTTGTAGACTCCCTTGTGTTCGCCACCATAGTAGTCACCCTTCTGATCGTAGTAGTCGTTCTTGTAGCCACCGCTGTAACCCTTGTTGTCGTCGTACTTGTTGCACTCGCTGCCCTTCTCCTTGCCAGTTTCAGCTGTTGGCGCGGCGAGGGCCAGTGACACAAAGAGGGTGGCGATGGTAAGGAACTTCATATTGGAAGACTTTAACAAATTGCTTCCTGGCTTATCAGATGTATGTGAAGAATCGAGTCTGATGCAGATGAATTGGTTGGAGCGTATACTTTGACGGAGGATAAGACGTTGACATTTATACTTTGG
This sequence comes from Hirsutella rhossiliensis, assembly GCF_020360975.1. Taxonomy (NCBI): domain Eukaryota; kingdom Fungi; phylum Ascomycota; class Sordariomycetes; order Hypocreales; family Ophiocordycipitaceae; genus Hirsutella; species Hirsutella rhossiliensis. The sequence goes on along the minus strand of NW_025408671.1, from coordinate 193,832 downwards.
CCATTCTCTTCCACAAGTCAATCTTACACTTAATGGCCGGTATGAATAAGCCGATCGATTTGCCAGAGCCGCCAGCCGCTAACCCTTCGCTTCGAGATCGTCCGGAGTATCAAACATTCAATAAATCGCAGCAGGCGACGCTTAGCTGCAGTACATGTCTGGGAAAGCAGGCGGTCTGAGAAAAAGAAACCACCTTAGCACGCAAACTCTGCCTCCAGGGGATACCTGGGGGACAGAAATGTGGTCGCGTCTTTGGCCATGACAGCGACAAAGATGGAACAGTAAACGCTAAGAGGCCAAAGACAGACGGCAGATTGTCGATCTGCAACCGGAACTCCCTGAAGCGGCGAGTAGAGCCCGTATGCGGCATATAAAGCAGCTAGCCCTTCAGTAGCGGCTGACATGCATATTGCCCCAAGCTGTGCTTCTCTGTACCGACATGCAGTAGAGCCTGATGTAAGGCGACTTCAGCGAGACCATCTGCTTACTAGTTAAGCTTGAAGTGATAAACTGCCGCACGGCAGAAGGGCTCGACCGTAGACAAGGGTTATGCCGATGGGCCGTCTTATACTACGGCAGTCGCAGCCCTCAGCGGACATGCATTGGCGTCCAGCTCACCCAGAAACGTAAGACACGTAAGACTACAGCTTGGTGTAATCTGTACTTCCCGTCCACTTGTCCACGTCTTGGGTGACTTAATAACGGTTACTAATAATTGATCCCGAAAAAGAAGCACTTGCTGAGAACTAAGGCGTGGCTCACATCTGCCGCTGCATGTCTCGGGGGCTCGTCGCACCTGTGCAGAGATGCTAGCCAGCTGAGTTGGTGAGCCGGGTGAGAAATACCCGGCGTATATGCCAGGCTATAAAGAGATTGGGCATTGGGATCAGGCTTGGGCAACCAGGAGTGTTCGGAATAGTCTCGATCCTCGAGCTCGGATCACGAGCCCGAGATGGTCGGCAAGCTGGAAGCATTGCTCACGAAAGATGGCGATCTTGGGATATTTTGAATGGAGATGCGAGGTCATCTATAACCAGGTTGGGTACGTGTGTGCTGTGGGAGGAGGAAAAAGTCCACATTTGCAACCCTGACCAGTGCATCTAGGTAAAATGATTGCTCCTCGGTCTAAGACTCGGTAAGCGACGCTCGGTGACAAGACACTCACTAGTAAAGGGACTGACTAGCGTATCATCCTGGTCAAGACATACATACTTGGTATCCCATTGAGCCTTGGGTATTAAACCCTCTTTGGCTGGAGGCGTGACACCCTCCAGCCGCACTTCGAGTCTCGGCACCCGTTAGAGTCCGCCCACGGGTTTACCCCGAGGTTGAAGACCGGACGTACGACTAGGACAACCTTAACAGTGAGACCTGGCAGCAGCGGATTAATAGTCGCCTCCACTGACAGATTTTGCCCAGCAGTCACGTAGTCTGGCGGTGGCTGGCTCTTAGCGACAAGGCTCATTGCTGCGTTGCCGCGCATATGGATGTTTAGCTTACCTAGGAACAAAGGTCCGGTCGAACCGGACGAACGCGGGTGAGCTATCCCCTCCTTGTCTAAGGGCTGTCTGCGCCGCAGGTCAGCAGAGGCGGCTCATGAGACCCATCGTGTCCCCCCTCATTTATACCGCAAATTTGGTCCTCACATGAGGTCCATGCGGGTGGGGGAGAAGCCGTCCCGTTTTACACGAAGCGGGGCTTCCGGCAAAATATATCGCCCCTCTGCTCTAAGAACTACGAAAAATGTAGCAGAATTAGACTACCGTGTCATGTGAAGCGATTTATTGACATTTGTGGCTGTTGAATGCTAAGAAAGTCGCATTTACTGTCGTAGTTGTGGGCGAAGGCAAGGGGCCTCTTTTCTTCGCCCGCCTGAGGCCCTGGATGTTCCACAATGACTTGGTTACAAGAGCTACGCGGCGCCGCGCGAACGAGGGTTGCAGCAGAGACCGGGACGTCATGGTGGTCTCGGGCTCGTAAAATAGGGGAGTCAGAAAGGAAAACAAGAGGATCGAAACTCGCCAAGTCGGGCGAAATGCCATGGTCTCGCATGCGAGGTCCCAATTGATATGAGTTTGCAACGCCTCGAGGCTGACGATATCGTTACTTTGTGTTGTGATCTTCCTAGAGTTTGCTACGCGAGTTAACGCATCGTACTAACATCGTGAAGTAACTCCGATTTGCCTGCTTTGCTTGCTGGAGGTGTTTTCGAATCTAAGAGAATTTCGCTACCTGCCACCATTTGCCAGTGCGGTCTTGCGGACGAGTGAGCTTGCTTCCATGAGATGGCTCCAAGGCGCTGGCATCGCAAAGTCTGCTGCTTGTGTTGAGGAGGGAACCGCTCATTTGCTCCGTCCAAAGCACGACGAACCCTATATGTAAAAAAGGATTGTCGATGTGATGTGCCTGCAATTCCTGTCCATTCCAGAAGTTGTAAAGCCCGCTAGCAGAGGCCATCGCCATAACCATGTCGGAGTTATCGGCCCAGTCCCGGCACGGCCAGCGAAATCCATCGGCGGCCTGCATGTACTCTTGTCTTATTCAGGGAGCCGCCCGATGCAGTTAACAAGGACTTGCCGCATAGCCATGAGGGAATGCCCTCATCATAGCAGCGACTGAGGCCTGGCTCACCTCAAGGAGGAAGACGTAGGGCTGATGCTGGAAACGAAGAGCTCTTCCTGGTAAGCACGCTGTATACCAGAGGGAGCGCGGATAGAGAGGCCCCTGAGGCTGTACTGCGCTAGACGCTCTACCATCTGCACGTGGACCAAAAATGACGTATATATATCGTTGAGATCGCCCGTCAACCTCACTCTTATTCTTTCTTGTTGGAGTTTCATTGGTACCTTGACGCTGAGAGGCGAGAGTGAAAGATGGAGGTACTGGGAACGTTTGAGCCGTGCCACCCTTGGTGCCAAAAGAAGGCAGCGGCTTGTGCTGGCATCGTGAATCCAAGTGATGATGCTGAATCTCCGCAGTAGAGTGGGTTCTTGGACCTCGTCCAAATCACTTAGGATTCGACATTGAGCGCAGGCTGTAGGGTCCGCCGTTCAATGCACCTGACCAATTTCCTAAGGCTTGGCATAACGGAGGTAACACTGCGGCGCTGTATGTTCCGCTTGCCCTTGCTAGAAGACGGGAGTATCTGTAACTCATACCTTGCACCAAAATCAGCCAAGAGACCTTCTCTAGAGTCCCCGAGCAACACGTATCTGTCGTAACTCGCAGCATTAGATAAGGTTTGCAATGGAAGTCATAGCTATTGTCTTCGTGATGAGATTGTGTGATGATTCAGCGTGGTAGCAACGTTCGTAGCGGGTTACCAGATCATGACAGTCACCACACGTTCAAGCAATAAGATCACGATAGCATCGCCTTAAGCTCCGCAAGGTCTGCCTTGTCGATACACTAATCCTTGTCTCCGTGCAAAATTTGGTTCCTTGTCCTATTGCGGCCTGCTTTGGCTACGTCTTTTACGCTTCGCCTACGTGCTGATGTTTTTCGGCTCATGTTGGCCGAGTTCGGTTTCCATCTTTGCCCTCAAGTCCCGCGCTCCCATTTGTGGAGAAGAACACAGATACATGCCTGGCGGACAAGCGTTTTGAGGCAGTTGTATCTATTTTTCGGTGACATGTTGCTTGGCACAGCAAAGCTTCTACCACCCTATCTCCTTGTCCCGCGCACATGCAATGTCACCCGGTGCCCGAGGAGGAAAGCCAACGGATCTTGGTGTAACTGCATACCATGATACCGCACGCATGTTCACTAATAGCTTCAGGCATGTAAGCTTGCCTGTTGCTTTACTCTATACTATTCGCTGGAGAGCCCGCAATTTTAAGCAAGAGCACACCAGTTTCGCAGTGATTTTTATGATTTATTCTTAACTCAACTATTGCCTAGTGTTTTTTTTTCGGCATTCCCCATATATATCATCGTTCACACAGAATAGTCGCAGCGTAAGGTAGCTTTGCGTTTCCATTTAGGATCTAATGATGAGTAGCATAAGCACCCGGAGGCCAGTTATAGATATTTGGCCGCCCTCCGGCCGGGTCTAAAAGTTGCCCGGTATATCTATCCCGCAGCGGCTTAATCCTAGACTAGACCTCGGGCTCGAAGCACTACATTAAGTAGCTCGGCAATATCTTTGGAAGGCTGAAAAGTAGTATATACATGTTATAATGTTAGCGAGCACCTTCTTGTTTCAACTTCACTGCAATAGACCGAATGAGCCGCGTCCAAAGTTAAAGCTATAGACGCCTGCCCCATCCACCCAAGTCTCCAGACTGTCAGCCACCTGCGAGGGCGTCCCGACAAAAGAAAAAGAGTACCGTCCAAAGCAGCCGAGTTCTTTGTCCAGTTGGAGCTTTCCGAAGAGAATGGCCCATATCACTTCATGGTAGACCTGCGGTTCGTTAAAAATTTAGACGTTGTTGCAGATCAATAATCCTGCAGACTGACTTATCTGCGTTGCTCTCACGCGTTTCTCAACCCACGCCCCGGGTTCTTCCTAGACGGTTGCTTAATGGCTGACACCCATGAGCACATTTTGCGTGGGTGAAGATTTACAGTCAATAATATCATGTCCGTTGGTTCAGATTTCAAGGCCAGTACAGAAGCCCATGGAGAGCGTGACTGATCAATCGGGAGGCATTGTGAAGCAAATCAGTTGACCGATCGCCCTCGGTACTTTCTTACCATGGTAATCACATGCCAAACAGTCCAAAGACTAAACTTAAATTGCCACGTACTTCAGACCCGGCTGTTTGCAGTAGAAAAGCCAGACCCGGCCGATGCGCGACGAACAGCAGTGGCCTCAACTGATGATAGTCCGTAAACTGGCTGCAGCTCTATAACGGAAACTATGTAATGATGGCTACGTCATTTCCTCCCTCTGAGCGGCTGTGGAATCATCTAGGAGCCGCTGGATCGATCCGGAAGAGTGTCGACTTGCTCGCGGTCAGCCTGCCTAAGAGAACGAAAAACTCACTAACCTCGTCGCATGGTAAGGAAGAATTCTTAAACTAGAACATAAACACGTAAGCTTGTTTTACTCAGAAGTTAAACCTCTTGTCTAAGCGGTAGCTAATATTACTACAGTACGACTGCGGCTCAAGCTAGTAAGAAGCTAAGAGCCATCACTTACAAGCGTCGAGTCAAGCCAAATTCAAACAACGGCAACTAGCTATAGTTAGGTGATCTTAGGTAGGGCCCGCGCATAAGGTATGCGTGGCTGTACGTGTCAATGGGATTAAAGGGAGACGACCTACCCATAGTACTCCTATGCCGGTTCCATATAAAAAGAGGCTAAGTCATATATTGTCAATGCGAAAGTACTTGTATCAATGGATTTGTTCTTTTTAAAGTACGGCATGGTTGAAGTACGTACAAAAAAAGGGAGCGAGGCAGATCGGGCTACAGGGCACACAACATGAAACATGGGCCTGCATCTTCCCTGCTGACGTCGGTATCGTCAATGTCCTATGATTTAATTCGATCTATGCAAAGCCAGGCTGCATTAACGACACCTTGGCGGGGTGGGGGAATGTGGACGACCGAACTTACAGCTGGAAGCTATATCCCTCTCTCATCCGTGCCTCTCCCCTCCCTATTATCCTGCTCCTCTGCTACTTTCATTAGTGGGCAGCTGTCGCTCATTCTATGGTTTCCATTCTTTCTGTCTCGGTTCAATACCACCTTTCCCGTTCTTCTCAATTTTATCCGCTATTCAATACCATCCTCCTTCCCGCACGCCTGTCAAAAACTCGAAATCATGGCCGCAAATAAAAAGAAACTTGTTCTATTCCTCACCATTGCGGCGCTGGGCAGCTGCGTCCCTACGTACGGGCCCGGTGGCGGTAACCCTATACAAGTTTGCTCCGAATGCCCGTTCTCTCCAGACTCAGGCCCAAAGTGGCCAGCCAATGGACCAATCGAGGGACCGCGCCAGGGGTGTGAAAATACCAAAATGGGAGCCTGCGGAGAGAAGGGTCCTCAGGGCATAGACTACATAAATCCTCGGCCGGAGGGTCCCGCTGCCACTAGTCGACCGATCGCTGGGCTTCCAGGCTATGTTGAATCAAAAGCTCCCGAGAAGGATCCGACATGGACTGGCCGATCTTCAATCAACCTTGAGCAGACCAAGATCGCCTCACTCCAGCCAACTGCCGGCACGCCGGACATCCAACTTCAGACCCCAACTTATGTGCTCACGGCGCCCACGGCCGGCGCAAAGCCCAAGGAGACGACCACGGAATATGGGGTTAAAGGAAAGACTTCAGGCGAGACGACCACGGAATATGGGGTTAAAGGAAAGACTTCAGCCGAGAGTAACCTCACTCGTGTGCCCGAAAAGCAAGTCGAAGATATCATGCTCGAGCTCACTAAATGCCCGTGCGAGATCCGCGGCGGCATGTTCTCCATACAGACAGTGCCCGAGCAGGCGCAGAGCTTAAGCATCATGCTCGTCGTCGACGTCGTCGAGGTCAACATGGAGCTTCAGCGCCGGTACCACTACGAGCCCTGCGAGCCGCACTACCACGGCCACGTCGTCAGCGTATTCCAGGGGCACTCCTTTAACGGCTTCGTCCAAACTATCAAGCAGTCGGACTCGAACAGCTGCCGGCTGCGGGTCGAGGGCAACAAGCTGACCGACGTCGTCATTCAGGGCAGCGATGTACGTCAGGAGCCGGTTCCGGAAAAGGCTGCCGAAGAGCGGCTTGTACTTAAATGTAGCCGCGGTGCCGGGAGTTGCGGTGAGCCACAGCTGTGCCAGGGCGACGACGAGTGCATGTCAAACCTCGTGCTCAAGCTCGAGGTTAAGTCGAGCAGCACTGGCAGCACAACTATGACGACTGGCTCGGTTTTTAAGCCGTGCCAGTCTGAGGCGCAGTGTCAGTGCATACGCGCCTGCGCCGGCGAGCAGTGCGTCGACCAGAAGCCGGTGCTAGACGTGGTCGCCGCCAGGACCCCGGTCCCGCTAAGCGAGGTAATGACCAACCCGCCCTTGGAGAGGATGCTCGACACTATTGCCGAGAATGTCACTCCACAGACCGTCGCCCCGGACAGCCCGCAGGGTGCCCCGGCACCCCCAGGCGGCCGGCTCAATGGCACCGGCGTTTCGACTCCGACAAATAGCAGCCGCCTCGGGTCCGACAAGCCAGGCCTTAAAACTGCCGGCTCCGCTCGCACCGGCAACGCTATAAGCGTTCTGACTGTTGTCGCTGCTTCTGCTTTGGCTCTCCTCTTTTAAGCACGTTACTGTCTACTGTGCGAATCTGAAAGATGCGTCAAGTCTTACCTCCTTCCTCGGAACTATTCTAGAGCAAGCTATTAAATGTTCTAGAACGAAAATTTAAGATGTATATTGACAACTATATATAAAAAGTGCTGTCTACCCGACACGTATCAGCATATCGCCCATAACTGGCCCATTGGGCTGCAGAGGGACGCTTTATGCTTTCTATCTATCTAATACTTCTGAGCATTTGTTCACTGTTTTCTCCATGCCATGTACGATCGATGATCTACCAACCGAATCCTTGAAATGGTTCAGAAAGAATCATGATGGGCAGGGGACGACATCATTGGCGCCCTTCTCACTATTTGCAAGTGTTGTGGCCCAGCAACAACTATCTGAGGAGGCGAAAGGCCCCCGGCTCTCCAGACTAGAATCCTTTGCCGGCAGCATTTTCCCACGTCTCCCTTTGGAAAATTTCATCTGCAAGGCTTTAAGCTTGATTGTATCTAAAACCCCAAGTGTTAGTTGAATCAAGTACTGGGGGCGTTTTACATTCTAGGAATTTGCTACTATGTTATTTAACAACGGCATCTATGCACCTTACCCACGCGGCTGCTGCTGGCGCGGGCAGGTTAAGGCGACATGCAACAGCAGGAGCAAGCAAGAGAGGGAATAAAAGAAGGAAGCTTGATTGGTATCTCTCCCTAAGGGGAAAGGGGGCCCTGTCAGTGGGCGGCTGCCATAGACCTACTCCGCAGGGTGTTATCTTTCCTAATTAAAACCCTCCCTCCCTATTAAACAACGAATAGCAATAGGCTTACAAGCTAACTCTATAAGCGGGCAAGAAAGCTCCCTCTAAGCCTCAGAAGTAAGGAGAGATAAGCACAGAAGAAGATTGGTACCAGGGTAATCCATTAAGAATGCTAAATGTGATGTGGTCTAAGCCAGCGACTCCTTTGCTGTTTGAACCAAGGGAGCCTCTAGGCGACAAAGTTCCAAGACACAAAGACAGCGGTAAGAAGACGAAAGACGTCTCGTCTGGCAATACTCTCGACCCAATAGCACGGTTCCTTTTATATACACTTGCCGATAAAAAGCACCAAGTCAACGCAAGGTAGCCGGCCGCTAGTAAAAGAGTAAAGGCCTCTTTTTATTTAATTAAATAACATTCAAATTAAATATATTTTTTATTACATTATAGTATATTATACTATAATACTCAACCTATTATATTTTACTACCAAAAAATACTTAAAAATAAACAATGTAATAATTATTATAATATTATCTTTATATTTAATAGCTGCTATATTGTTAATATATGGTTTTTATAACTTAGATATAATTTTAATAGATATAGAAACTATGAATTATTTAGATAAATTAGATTTTATAGTAGAATTCCTCGTCTATAATACTTAAATTATAAATAATAATTATAGAAATATTAATAATATATAATTAAGATTTTTAAATTTATTTAATAATAATAATAATGCTTATTTTTTATATCCTTTAGGTTAGGGTTAGTAAATTAAAGATATAGAATTAAATAATATTTACTATATTAATAATTATAGAACTACTAATTATTATTATAAAGTAGAATAAATTAATATTTATTGCTCTATATAAAAATATAAGTATATATCTGCTTATAATAAAGAAGTTTTATTTTTTATAAACTGTTTTATAAATGTTTTAGATAAATTATAATTAATTAAAAAGAACTTAAAAGCAAAAGTTTAGATTATTATAAAGGGATATAGTTAAATATAATATATATCCTATATAAGGAAGAATAGTATAAAAATTATTATAATTAACTCTATTTAATAGATTTAGTTATTTTAAATAAATTAGAATCTATATAAAATAATTTATTTAAAACATTAAAAATATAAATATTATTCCTTATAAAAATTAATTATAAATATAATACTACTTTTAGTAATTAGGGGGTATAGTTTAATTAGGTAAAACCGTAAACTTATACTTTACTATTTTAAGTTCGATGCTTAATATCTCTATAATAATTAGTAAATATAGATTATATTATATTACTACTATAAATTAAGCTACGTAGTATATACTTACTAAATTATATTAAATTAAATATTTAATAATATATTTTTATTTATATAAATAGTATTAATACGACTTTATTATTATTAATTTTAAGATAAGAGAGGCTAGAAATATAAATAAGATAAGCTTATACTTTAAAATAAGGCAGGTAATTAAATATAAAATTCTTATTTATAATTATATTAAAAAGGTTATTATATATTCTATTTTAATTATATCTATATAACCTAATATATATATAATATTAATAGATCTTCTTAAAAAAAACTTCTCGCGAAACTAATATACGCCCGTAGCGGGTGCGCATCGCGACTAAAATACTAACTAATACTAGGAATTAATTTAGCAGCATTAATTACCCTTAGTAACGATGCTGCGCCGAGGCCGAGGGGTAGGTGGATATAGTAGCGGCCCTCGACGCACTAGGCTCGATTAGAGCGCGTGGCGCGAAGAGACGCTACCCGAATTTATATACCCCGATAGAGCGAGTCAATAAACCTAAAGCAGCGATGCGACACCGGCCTAGGCGCCGAGCGACCCCATAGAAAAAGCAGCATACGACGAACTCGCGGGCTTTATCCTAAGCGCATAGTTCGGCAGGGTATAGGCAGTAGTCGAACGGCTCTCTAGGGCGAAGAGCCGCGCCGGTAGCGCGTCGTCGGCGGTGCTCCGCGCGGACGAGAGCTTTAAGACGATAATCTAGGATATAATTAAGGAGGTAGTTAAGGAAGAACTCCGCCTAGGCATCGCTTCGGGCCCTAGGGGCCCTAAGCGAACCTAGGCCGCGGTCGTGGCCGAGACTAGGGGACTAACTTAATACGAAGCTACGGTAAAATAGGTCTTACCGCGCTATAAACGCGAGATTATCGTGGTCCCTACTAGGGCACCGCCCGAAATCCTAAGCCGCGAACTAAAGGATATAGTAAAGGCGGTAAATACGGCCCTAAAAGCTATAAGCGCTATAGCGGCGAGGCGCCTCTAAAGCGGAGATATCGCGGTTATATTTAATACCGCGGCGAGAGCCTATTAGAGGGACTAAGGCTAGGTTAAGGCCGTATTCGGACCGGAGGCTACGATCTCCCGCCGCGCGTATACGGTAGTTATAAAGAACGTCCCCTTAGGGGTAGCGACGGTAGATAGGGAGCGATTACTCTATAAGATTATAGAGGCGAATAAAGTCGAGGTCCTCTAGGCCTAGGCGCTACGCCCTTAATCTAAGATATCGACGGCGACGACTATACTTATTAAGGTCGGTAGCCTAGAGGAGGCTAATAGGCTCTACGACCTAAGCCTAGTCCTTAAAGTATAGATCTTCTAATATAAACCCTACGATAAGTCGGTCTAACTATAGAGGTACTATAACTACTATAGATATAGCTATATCGCTAGGCGATATATATCGATATAACTCTATAGCTAATACGGGAGTATAGTATATAATAAAGGCGAGGATAAATATAGGGCTAAGAAGGGCGAAATCCCCTATAACTATATCTTATACTAAGGAGACTACTTATTATAGACCTAGACCTACCCTATAGCGAATAAAGCCTAGGAAAAGGTAAGGGAAAACTACCCGCGATAACCTTAACGGTTCGCGAATACCTAGACGTACGCCGAGCAATAGGTACTCCCTACCGTCGAAACCTAGGGCGTTCCTAAATCGACCGTAGTCCGGAAGCGGGGACTAGGTAGACCGCGCCGGGATAAGAGGTCGAGCTCGAGACACCCGCCGGCTAGTAGGGCTAGGGAGGCCGAACCGAGTACGAACGATATTCGTAGGTATAGTAGATAGAGAAGCGCTAGGAGATAGAGCGCCTCCCTCCCTATATAGACGACCCCTTTTACCCCGACCCTACCTATATATAACTAAAAGTACTATTCTAGAATATATAAAAGAGATATAAGCTAGCTCGGTTAGCGCTTTGCTACTAGGCCGGCTTCGACCTAATAGTACTATAGGAAGTAGAAGCTATACTAGGAGGCGGCCCCCCCCCCCCTAGAGCGGCGCCCTATAGCCTAGTCTATAGGGAGGGGAGGTGCGCGCTATATATATATAAAAGGCTCGGGCTAGGGACTTAGTCGCCCCGGTCTAAACTAGACTAAAGCGAGGTAATTTTCGGGGATAGTACTAGACTATAGGCGATTTACTTACTATTAGGGGCTGCGAGGGTAAGAGCACTACGCGACCTAAGCGTAATCGAACCGGAGCACCCTATAGTAATAGTAGGGGACTTTAATATCTATTACCTACTCTAGGACGGATATAATAGAACCTCGGATAGCGCGATATAACTTATATAAGAGGCGATAAGGCTACGACTCGAACTCGCTACCCTAAGAGGGGAGTATATAAGATTCTTCTACGGCTAAAGGGATAGCACTATCGACCTAGCTTAGGCAACGCTAGAGACCGGAATATAGTATACCGGGCCCGACCTAGACCTAACCGGGTTAGACTATATCCCTTAAACTATTATACTATAGGTCGATACCTAGGCCTAGGCACCTAAACCGGCCTTAAGGTAGAAAGAAGTAGAAGTAAAGCTAGTCGAAGCCGAGACTATATCCCGGCTAGGACTATACTAGCTAATACTCTAAACGCCTAAGGATATTAATAAGGACCTAGACTATATCTTTATTACTCTAGCGTAGATCGCGATAGCTATAGTTCCGCGCTAAGGGCGAGCATTACTTAAGGGCAACGTATAGTTTACCTTAGAGGTAGGGAGGGCGACGAGGGAGGCTAAGAGGGCGAGGAGGAAGTATAAGCGGGAAAGGAACGAGGCGAACTAGGAAGACCTATACGAGGCATCTATAGCTTAGAAGCGGACTATCCGCGAGGTAAGGAGGGCCTACTAGCTCGAGTTCCTAGAGGAATTTAGCGCCGATAATACTAAGCTTTAGAACGTAAAGAGGTAGGTAAAACTCCGTAGTAAGCTACTACCGGAACCGACCTATATCCTACTACTAGTTAAGGAAGGCGAGGACTAACTAATAGAAACCTTCGAAGGGAAGGCCTAGCTACTAGCCGCTAAGTTCTTCCTACTAAAGGCTAGCACGACTTAAGGGCTACCCCGGCCTATAGCCGAGGCGACCCTTATAGTTAACTAATAGATCTAGCTAGCTAATGTCGTAGGGGCGCTAGGTAAGATAGTAAGCTAGAAAGCGGCGGGTCTAGACGGCGTCCCCTTAGGGTTTATTAAGAAGTACGGCCTAGCCCTAGTCTAGCGACTAGCTACGATCTTTAACGCCTATACCCGACTCTTATATTTCCTAGGTCGGTTCTATAGCGCGAATATAGTAGTTATCTAAAAGCTAGGTAAGAGGCCGGACGCCTACCGTATAGTAGGGGGTTAGAGACTAATCTCCCTCTTACCTATAGTAGGAAAAGTACTTAAGTAGATACTAGCCTAGAGGATCGCGGGAGTAGCGGAGGCGAACGGTATCCTACTAGACGGATAAATAGGGAATAGGAGGGAACGCTCTACGGAGGCGGCGATCCTATTAGTAACGGAACTAATACGCGCGACGTAGGCCTAGAGGGGTATTATATTATTCCTATAGCTAGATATTAAAGGCGTATTCGATATAGTTAACTATAATAAGCTTATAAGGGAACTAGAGCTTAAGGGATACCCTAGGTAGCTTATAAGCCTAATATAGAGCTTCGTAAGCGATAGGAGATTAACCCTTTACTTCGATAAGAGGACCTTAGAGCTAACGTAAGTACTAATAGGAGTCCCTTAGGGCTCCCCCCTATCCCTAATCCTATTTCTATACTATATAACCCCCCTATATAAAAGGCTTAGTACGATATATAGTATTTATACTATTAGCTTTACCGACGATATAAATATAGTTAGTATTAAACCTAACGAGGCTACTACGGTAGCACGCCTAAAGGAAGCCTAGAGGGTATACGCGGAATAGGCGACCGAGTTCGCGGTTACTTTTAAACCGTCGAAGAGCGAATTAATATACTTTATACGAAGGAGATAAGCGATAACGACGCCGGTACGCCTTAGGGCTAACGTGGTAACCCCGGTCTAAGAGGCCCGCCTACTAGGGGTTTAGGTATACCGGAAACTACGCTAAAAGGCGTACCTAAAATAACTCTAAGCGAAGTTAAAGCGCTAGACTATAGCCCTAACCGGGCTCGCGGCGTCTACGTAGGGCTATACCCTACTACGCGCTAGGGAAGTCTATAGTAAGGTAATCCGGTCCTTAATCTCCTACGCTATAGTTATATTCTATAAGATAACGCCTACGAGGGGGAAACTACGCGGAATCGCGCGGGACCTTACCTAGGACTAGTTAGCTTACCTCTAGGTAGTAATAGGTGCCTACCGCGCGACCTTAGTCTATTAAGTTAAAGCGGAGGCGTAGGTGCCCTTAATCGACCTCTACCTAAACTAAAGAATAACGGATACCCTCTAAAGGCTAGAAGACTTAGGGCTCTTAGGCTAAATCCGACGTACGTTTAACGCGGTCGCGGGTATACTTAAAAGGAGGCGACGCTAGAGAGAGGGTAGACCCCCGGCGGCACTACCTCTAGGCAGACCCCCCCTCGCGGAGAAGATAAGGGGGGTCCGGAGCTAGATAGAAACGGACGACCTCCCGGATAAAGCTAAGTCGCTCGAAAGGCTAAATAAGGAATAGGCCGCCCGATAAAACGCTAGGGAAGACGCGATCCGATAATACCGGACTACCCTCTACCCCGCTAACTTCCCGCCTTAGTTCGATAAGGCGATAACGCTAGACCGTTACGAGGGCCTCCCTAAGTATATTAGCACGGCAATTACCTAGATATATACGGGAAAGATCGGGCTTAATAACTTCCTCTTCGACTAATAGGTCCCTAGCGTAGTTTCGCTAATATATACCTATAGATAAAGATAGGATACTATCTATTATACGATAATCGACTATCTACTAATAGTAAAGGTAAAGGAGTCCCTCTTAATATAGGCCTAGGACGTAGGTAACGTAAGAGCGGGCCTTTAAGGGAAAAGGACTACGGCGCCGCTAGCGTAATAGTTCCTCCGCTTAGGCAGGCTCCGTTAGTTTAACCTAGCTTAGAGGCTATATATAGATATACTAAATAATAGAACCGGGGTCGCGCTAGGGACGGAGCGGCCCTAACTAGGACTACCCTAGCTAACTACCTCCCTTACTAGGGCGACCTAGAAAGGGAGAGGACTTACGATTATAGGACTATAGCTTTAACCGAACTAGACCTAAACTAAGCGTAAACCTCGCCGATTAAACTATAGACCGAATAGAACTAATATAACCTAACCGAACCGACCTTAATAGCTATAGAATAAGACCTATTACCGAAAGACCGTAACTAAATAAGACCTAACCTAGAACCGAACTAAGATAGAGCCGATAACTAGCCCCCCTTAAACTACGACCTTAGCCTAGCTCGTCGGTAGTAACGTCCGCCTTATTATCGCGGTAGGAACGACGAGACCCCCTTAAGGTAGCACGCGGAGCATAGGAGGGAGTAACCTAAGGCTTACGAGGAGTATAGGGACTACTACTACTATAAGAACCCTAACGACGACTAAATAGACCTAACCCTAAACCTAAACTAGAGCTAGCTTAGACGGCTAGCTTACGAGATAGAGTAACGACTAGGGTCTCTACTAGGGCAGGACCTATACCGGCGGCGGTATAGAGGCGTTCGCTACGGCTTATACTATAACTATAGATCTAATCGAGGTTAAGACTAGTAATAATCTTAGCTAGGACCGAACCGCGATAGCTATAAAGACGCTACTAAACGAAGTTAGGAGCGTTAGTAGGATCGGTAGGCGACGTAAGATAGGGACGCTTTAGGGCGGGCTTAGCGCTAGGAGAACTACCGGGCTATAGCTCGGCGTCGGAGGGAGACGTAGTTAGCTCCTAAGCTAGCTCCGCGACGGCCGCGGGCATAGATACCTTAGCCTTAGCCTTAGATAGGGCCTTAAACGCGGCTGCCGCCTTGCCCTTACCTTTGCCCTTCCCCTTATCGACGGGGATTAAGGCTAGAATAGGCCTAGTAAGACTAGTAAGATTAAAGCCGCTATCCTCCGCGTTAGGGCCGTTACTAGTAATAGGATAGAAATAGTCGGCGAGATCGTTAACCGCTATAAAAGTCTTCTAGGCGACTAAGAGCGACTTAGGCCCGACCTAGGCTAGGGTCTTAATAGCGTCGCTAAACTTACCTAGGTGCTTCTCTAGGGACTCGTGTATATAGCGGGTATTATCTATAAAACGGGTAAAGGCTAACGCGAGCGTCTCTATATTCTTAGCGACTATAGCCGGACCGGGGGCGGACTCGCCTAACGCGCCCTTACCCTTAGCGGTAGGGGCCTTCCGACTAGCGCGAATATAAGTTTCTAGAGTAGCATAATAAAGGCGCTCCTATACCGAACCCTTAATAAGGGAAGGGCTATCGACCTTAGACTATACTTAGTAGAGGGCACTAGCGGCCTCCTTGCTTTTAGAGGTAATCTAAAACTTAGATTAGCACCGAACTTAGATAGTACTATAGCGGGAAGGGGTTACTTACTTAGTAATAAGACTAGTTAGAGTCGGCGTAAGCGATATACGCTTTAGCCTTTATAGCTATTAAAGTTAGTAAAAATACTAAGGGTAGGACCGACCTAAGATAAAGCTAGGATTAATACGTATAAGATTAGTTTTAATAGCTAGCGAAGGACTTATAAGTAAGCTTACTAGTAAGACGCCCGATATACGTAAAACATAGGATAGAGCGCTCCGATCTTACTATTGCAGCGACTTTCTTACGAGGAGGGGGTTTTAGAGGAGGCGAGCTACTACTACCTAAGTCGGCTTCCTAGTTAGATATTGCGACGCGATAATAAGTAAACTAGATACGGTATTAAGGAGACCTAGAGTTATAGAAACGAGGCAGGTAAGGTAGTAGTTAGGCCTATAAAAGAGATAGATAATAGAGAGATAGGAGGAGGTATATATAGAACTAGGGGGGGAGGGTAGGTATATATAGGCGCGAGCCGGGCGCGCGTAATTAGTAACTACGAGATAGAGGGTAAATATAAGCCGCCGCGCCCCCGATCGGGAAGTCGCGTAGCCGGATAGGAACCGATTTACGATTAGCGGAGCCGGCCGACCGAATTTCGATTAGCCGGCCCTACCTAGGAGCGACCTATACTAGCGCCCGGCCCGGTAACCGGATATTACCTGCCCTACTAACTAACGGACCGATAAGCCGATATAACCGCGGCTATACGGCTGCGACGCGGGAGCTAGGGTAAATAGAGGCGCCCGCGAGTTAGGCCCCCGGAGAGAGACTACTACCTATAACCCTAGGCCCGGGCTAGCGAGCCCGGGCCGCGGCCGCTTAGGATAGTAGCGGCCACGGCCTAAGAGGGCCCGCGCTAAGACGCGATTTCGCGGGAGGAGCCCGCGGCAGCTAGCGTAAATTTCCTACGTACTACTACCACGACCTCGTTCGAGGCGGACCTATACTAAAAGAGGGGAGGGTTTTCCCCTAAGCACTCTAGTTTTTCCCTCCTATTTAATATTAAAGTTCTAGATACCTCTAGCTAGGTCCTTAGCGTAATCTTAATAATAATATATAATATTAATACTACTATTATTTATAGTAGAATTAATAGGATAATAGTATATAATAATATCTATTATATTAAAAAGGCTTACTTAGGATTAAACGGGTATAGGTTAAAGGTAGACTTCTTAGTTTCTACTTAATATATATTAGTAAAAATATAAGTATCTATATTAATACTTTATTTTATATTATATTAAGGGAAAATAGTATAATAATTATTATAATTAACTTTGCTTAATAGATTTAAATAAGATCTTTAATTTTTCTACTTATAGTATTTAGCTCTTTTTATTAAAATAATTTAAATAATAATAATAATAATAATAAAACTAAAACTAAGGAAATTATAATTTCTAAATAAATAATTTAGATACTATAAATAATAATTTAAAGAATAAAAACTTAACTTATTTAACTATAAAAATAGCGGTTTTAAATAATTTAGTAGAATATAATCTATAGAAAGTAGCTAATTTATCCGCTTATATAAAACTAAATACGTTTAATATATTTTCTATTATCGTAGATAATTTATTTAAATATTAAGCTATAAAAATATAATATCCTTATAAAGTAATATATATTAAAATAGGAATAAAATTATTTATAAAAAGTTACTTAAAGAATAATAAGGAAGACTTTTAAAGATATAATAAAGATACTTTATATATTATAAGGAAAGGTAATTATTTAGATATTAAATATTTATTTACTATTATTAAAGATACTAATATAAGTATAGTAAGAGGTTTAAGTAAAAAATCTTATATAATAAGTCCGATTAATTTTAGATTATCTAGCTATCTATTAATTCTATTTAATTTATATTCTAAAAATTTTAATATAGAAAATACTTTTAATATAATAATAAAAGATAGATATTTACTATCTTTAGAATAAGTATAGGTTTTAAATTTATATAATATATTAAAGGAATATCTCTATTAAAGTCTAAAGCTTAATTATTATAAATAAATATACTAAAATTAAGGAGATAGGGTAGCTTTAAGTACTACTAATTTAAATATCGTATTAGTTTAAGTCCAATTATCTATAAAATAGAGAATTTATTTCTTTTTATATAATATATAATAATATTAAAAAAATAAAAATTAGAAAATTTTAAATATAATTTAAACCCTAATTAAAGAACTAAATTTATATAAGTATAAAATAGAGGGGGAGGATATTTTCGTATATATATAGGAATATATAAAAAAAACATTCTATAAGATTATTAATTATACTATCTTTTAAGGTAAAATTATATATAAAAGATCTAAGTTTACTATTAGAAATTAAATCTTTTTTTAAAAATAACGGTTATATTTATATATATAAAACTTTTACTATAGTATATATAAATATAAAGATTTTATTAATATAGTTATTCCTTATTTTAATAAATACTTTATCTCTCTTATAACTAAAAAGCAAAATAATTTTATTATTTTTAAATAAATTTTAAATATTATAAATAAAAAACAATATCTTAATATAATAGGTTTATCTAAAATTATTTAGTTAAAAGCCTTACTTAAAGGCTTACCTTATAATATAAAAGTATTATTTCCTAATTTGCTTTTAATAAAAAGACCTAAAAGTTTACTTATTTTAGTTAATATAGATTATTATTAATTTATAGGGTTTTTCTTTAAAAAAGGATGCTTTTTTATAGGTATTTATAGATCTAAAATAATTAAAATAGGTTATTATATTAAACTATATATAAGAGTAGGTTAATATTAAAGAGATAAAATATTAATTAATTTATTTACTAATCTATTTAGTTATAGTTAATTAATAGAAAGAGAAAATTTAATAGAATTTTATATATCTAATTTTAAAGATATATACTTAAAAGTTATACCTTTTTTTTAGATATAAGGTAATAGGTAATAAGTTATTAGATTTTCAGGATTTTTTCCGAATTACTAATTTAGTTAAGGATAAAGCTTATTTAACTAAGGAAGGACTTAAAGAGACTATAATTATAAAATCTTAGATAAATAGAAATAGATATTAATATCTTAAAGAATTTTATAGTTTTCTTATATAGCTATCCTTAATAGATTAGGATTATAAATTTTAATCTTCTTATTAAAAATAATTAATCTAAATAATCTTTATTATTTTAAATTAAAAGTAAATATAACTTTAGATAAAAGATTATATACTTTAAAGGTATTATATAATAATAAAACTATTTATTACTTTAGTACTAAAGCCTCTTTATATTTAAATATAAGTAAAATAATATTAACTAAGTATTTTATTAAAGATAAACTATAAAAAAATAAATTTAAGTTTATAATATTATCTTAATATATAATTTAAGATAACTCTTTTTAATATTATTTATAATTTATATAGTATAAAAGGAAATAATTACTTAACTTATCTAAGACTTACTATATCTTATAATCGTCCTAAAAAGAAATAAATTTAAGCTAAAAATAAACTTAGATTAGGTATCTACCTAATCTAATATAATTTAATTAATAATAAAACTTATATTAGTAATGCTTATAATTTAATAAATAGATTTTTTAAATATTTATCTTATAATTAAACGAAAGAGATATATAAATATATTAGTAAATACCTTACTAAAGTATAGTTATAATAATTTTAAATTATAAATTATAAAATATTATATAGTCCTCTACTAACTAGTATAAGCTACTAGTAAATTAATTTAATAAGAATAATACTATATTAATCTCTTAGCGCTTAAATATAATATATTATAATTTATAAACTATCGTTTAGGATATAAGTATTTATAATAGGTTTTATAAAATATAATAAATTATAAACCTAGACTTAAGACTCTATAAAAAATAAGATTAGCTAAATAATTATAAGGTTACTATATTAATAAATAAAAAAGATAATAAGATAAAAATATTTCCTTCTACTATTTATAATACGGCTAGATATTTAAATACTTTTTACTAGAGCTTATAATATTATACGGATAATAATATATTATTTAAAAACACTTTTATAGCTAGGCTTCGCCTTACTTTTAAAATTAAATATTAGTATAATATTTAGTTATTTATAAATAGCTATAATATTTCGTTGTCTAATAGGTAAGATATAAATTTTTAGTATTTAGTATTAGGTGTTTAAATTACCTTAAGATAAAAAGAGAAAGTATTTCTTTTTATAGTCCTTTAGTAACTAGCGTAAGCTCTTAAATAAAAATAGTAATATAAATTATAAAAATAATAATCTAAATAGAACACCTATTATATTCTACTTTAATATCTTAAAAAGCAAATATATAATTTATAGAGCTTTATTAAAATATATTTATAATATATTTAATTTATAAATTTTATAATATTATAAACTAAATTTATTAATAATAAGGGAATAATATTAAAGATAGCTAATTTACGTTAGGGTGTTAAACCGAAACTCTATTAAAATTTAAATATCGTAAATTTAAACTAAAAGCTTTAATAAATCTAAAAAAAACTATAGTAAATAAAGTTCCTTTACCTATAATAAAAATTAACTACTTATTAGTAATAAGCCTTATAACGGTTCTAGTAAATAAGAAGAATAATAATATAAAACGATATCCTTTTATTAAAAGTATAGTAAAAGATCTAAATACTAATTCTCTTAGTTTAATATATTATATAAATAAAAATATATTCTTTAAAAATAAAAATAAAAATAAAAATAAAAATAAAAATAAAAATAAAAATAAAAATAAAAATAAAACTATAAATATATTTTTATAGCTAGGCTTCGCCTTACCTCTAAGAATAAAGTATTAATATATTTATTTATTATTTTAAATAATAATAATAATAATATATTATATAAATTAATATATAAATTATAAATTTTATATATTAATTAAAGGGTATTATAATAAATATAATTTCTACTATAAGGTAATTATAACTTAATAGTAAAGTAATTATTTATAGTATAGTCGGTCTTAGTTTAATTTTAGGTATTTACCTATTTATTCCTTTTTATAAATATTAATACTTATAATATAAATAATAATAATTTAAATAATAAATTAAATCCTAATTAAGTAACTAAGTTTATATAAAATAATAGGTTAGGGTTAGGATGTTTTTATATATAGATTAAAAAAGTAAGTCTTATATTATAGGATAATATATTAATATATATTTTACTTTTATATATAGGAGATAATAATATACTTTTATAAATTAAATCTTTATTTAATAGTATAGGTTATATTTATATAAAGGATAAATCTACGGTCTATAAAGTATAAAGATATAAAGATCTAATTAATATAATTATTCCTTATTTTAATAATTATCCTTTAATAGCTAAAAAATAAAATAATTTTATATAGCCCTCCGCTAAGTAGCGTAAGCTCTTAAAACCTAAGTTATTTTAGTTCGATTCTTAGTATTTACCCTTAAATAAATATAAATTAATTAATATTTTTAGGTTTTATAGCTTATAAGCTTCTTAGTTTAACCCTTACTAGCCGAGTTAAAATAAGTATACTTATAAATGCCTTAGTAGTTTAAGGGTAAAAACACTAACTTTATATATTAGTAATAAAAGTTCGATTCTTTTCTAAGGCTTTAACCTTTAAGGTTAAACTATAAGCTAACCTATATACTATATAGTAGGGCAGTATTCCTTAATTTTTAGGTATTTAAACTTATCCTAATTTTATTTTTAGGCTTTAATCTTTAAGGTTAAATTAATTTTTTTAACTATAATAATAATATCTATCTTATCTCTTTTACTCTTTAATACCGTTAATTTAAGACGTAATATATCTATTTTATTTAATAGAATAGCTATAATTATTTTAATTTATTATATTTTAAATAAACTATCCTCTTTAACTATAATTACTAAAGGTATAAGTATATATAGAGGTTTATTATTAGTTATAAATATTATATAAATATTCTATATATTTATATTTTTAATTAGTATATTAATATTAACTTTAACTAGTTTCTATCTTAGAAAGGTTTAAGTATCTAAATATTTATCTCTAAAAAAATTATTATTATATAAATTTATTTATTAAAATATAAAAATAATTAATAAAATAGGAGAATATCTAAAAATAATAGAATACCCTTTAATATTATTATTTATAATAATAGGATTAATATTCTTAATATCTACTAATAATTTAGTTTCTATATTTTTAGCTATAGAATTATAAAGTTACGGATTATAGTAATAGCTACTAACTTATTTAAATAAGCTAGAAACTAAGGGGTTTACTTTAACCCCTTAAAGATAAAACTTATTTACTTTAGTAAGTAACGGTAGCTTATTTTAAAGGGTATAATAGTAAGAGGCTTATTTTTTAAGGTAAAGCCTTTAGTATAGTAGCTAAGGGTCTTCTTTAATTCTAGGCTCCTATTTAAATAATATATTAAGAAGAAGGTAGCTTTTATATAAGCTGCCTTTAAAAGACTATCTTACCTAACCTTTATATAAAAAGGCCTATTATTTAAAGCCTTTAGATAGCTCTACTAAGCTTATATAACCTCTATAGTATACTATAGGGCCTAGCTTTAATATAGGGGGCCTAAGACATTTAAGAGCCTTATAAAGCTATTTTAAAGGCTATAAAACTAAGCTCTCTTAAAGGTCTAAAAGGCCTTTAAAGGATCCCTTATTAAGGCTTTAAAAGCTAAAGCGGCCTTACCGCTATTAAAGGTATAATTTAAAAAAGTATACCTCTCTTATACCCTCTAAACCCTATACTTCTTACTTAGTTACCCTATAAAGCAAGCTTATAACCTAGCTATATAAGATAACCTTACTAACTTAAGCTTTAACCTAAGGGCCTTAAGCTATATTAAGCTATATATATAGCTCTTCTACCTCCTTAAAGGCCTAGTAGCCCTTATAGGACCTAATTATAACTTAGAAAAAAGGAAAGCTAGGTAGGAGCCCCTATAGGCCTTAGAGCCTAAGGCCTTTATTATAATAATAAAGGCCCTTAAGCCCTTATATTACGACTACGGCTACTAAGCCGCTAACGGTCGACCGCGTTAAGCACGTAACATAGTCTAATAGATAAATAGTCGGCACGACTATCTAATAAATATAGGATCGAGGGGATTATAGAGATCTAAGTAATCTAGGATTAATAAGATTACTACGCTCTATACGATCTAACGTTAGGGATTATAGCTAGGCCTATAATCTAAGGATAGTCTCTATAGGTATATATAGCTACCTACTTTTACTCCTTTAGATAAATAGCTCTCTAGCTTTTAATATAGATCTTTATTACGATTCTATCTTTAATTCTAATTACTTAGTTATAGTCTATAGTCTATAACCTCCGACTTATTACTAATATAATATACTTATTATTGCTTAGACTACGCCTTATTATATCTACTAATATAAACCCCTCGATAGGTTTATCCCTTAAGAATAATACTAGTCGTTATACGTTAAAAGCTCTTATTTAGTATAATACTACGTTACTTTAAGTAATATCGTAACTATTAATATACCTATATAGTAAGCTAGATTAACTAACTCTAGAGCTACTATATCGCCTTAGGATATAATACGCGAAATTATCGCCCTTCGATATAAGGTATAGTTACTTAGGAATAGAGGAGGTAATAGATAAGTTAGGGACCTTAGAGAAGTAGTTAAACTAAAATAGCTAGGACTATTCGATAGTACTTATAGCACGCTTCGAGACTTTCTTACCTAACTTAAGGCCTACTACCGGTTTTACCCTACTAAACTCTTAGACCTAGTCGAAAAGGTACTCTACGTAGGAAATTATTTATCTAGAACAGCACTCGCTTAGTTTAGACCTATTATAAGAGACTTTCTCGATAACTAATTAACGCAATAAGATAACGAGATAGATAAAGTCTTTACTAGTTTCTAAGGATTTAAAGAAGCTATTATAAAAGTATTTAAAATAACTAATAAGGAACGAGAAGCTAAATAGAAACTCTAAGAACTTTAATAAAGGATCTTAGTATCGGATTATACTACGAAGTTCTATTAAGTTACCTTAAAGCTTAATTAGGACGACGAACCCCTTATATTACGATTCTATAATAAGCTTAAAGAAGAAGTTAAGAACGAGCTCTATAAGGAAAATCGACCTAATAACCTCTTAGACTATATTACTATAGTAGTATAAATCGACGATAGATAGTATACGCGACGCTAAGAAAAGAAATAAGGAAGAGGTGTTACGGAGTAAGTAGAGGCGTATACGTAGGTGCCGTCCGTAGGATAATATTAATAAGTTATATAGAGCTCTTCTATACGCGGCTAGCCCGCCCCTATACTTATAGGATCCGGCCCTCTATACGTTATTACCTATAATAGTTAAAGACTCTTATATAATGCCCTCCCTTAAGCGCGGCGTAGCGCTGCCCTATTAATAGCTCCTATATAATTAGGCCCGTGCCGCGGGCTCTTCCCTACCTTTTCCCGTTAATAGGGCCGGCCCTACTAGCCTTATTATCCCCGCGCCCGTTAGCCTAAGTAGCTAGGACCTAGCTCTATACTCGTCGGCCGGCTAGCCGTTTAAATAGGGGCGTAACCTATTATATACGCCCCTAAGTAGCCGGCGGCTAGTCCGGACCTATATAAGCCTTAGGTTGCCCGTCCCCTCTACCTTAGGTAGTATCCTCTACTAAGGGGTATATAAGGCGGCATCCCCCCCTTCCCCCTTCCCTTCCTTCTCTCCCTTCTTTAACTATAGCAATAGTATTAATAGGTAAGTTCCGCTCTACCTAGGGCGTTAGTCCGTTCCTAGCTATACGGGCCGCTCTATTAACGTATACTTATAGTAGTAGCGGTAGTAGTAATAATAGCCCTATAATAATAATAACTCTAACTAGTAAGTTCCGCGCTTATAGAGCGGGAGGCCGTATCCGTCGTGTTACCTCCCGCGATAGATATATCCGCCTCTCCTACCTCCTCCTTCTCGGAGCGTGCGGAGTCGTTCGTTAACGCCGTGCTAGCCGCGGCCGACGACGACTCCGCCGCTACCGCCGCTCCTGCCCGCGCCGCTGCCACCGCTCCTACCGCCGCCGCCGCCGCCTCTACTACGCTATTCGCTCTTACGTCGCCCCTTAGGGTAACGACGCCGTCCCCGCCGCTACCCGTGACGCCCGGCCCCTCGGCCCCCGCCTCCGTCTCCGCTACCCCCGTAAGTCCGTAGTTAGGTAAGCGTAATAGACGTTGTCCGCTAACCTCCTATAGTATAAGCGCTAAGTATAGGCCGGCGCCGCCCGCTCGGCCCCCTATATGCGTTATACGTCGTAGGAGCTCGACTACTCTAACTAGGCCGGGCGCCGCCGCGGCGGCAGCTGCTACTAGTACGCGCGAGCCGGCCGCGCCTATAAGGCGGCGCCTCTTATCTTACTCGCTACGGCGTCGGCTTAGAAGGCCGGCTTATATAGGTAGGTGCGGGGGGCTACTAAGAAGCGCCTTACCGCCGCCGCCGCCGCCTCTCCGCCCTATAATAAACGCTATTTTTATCTCCGCCCATACTATTACGCTTATATTGCCTATATTACCGTAACTGCCCCCTCCGCTATACCTACTTTATAGTCCTAGCCTAGGCTACTATTAGTAGTCCGCTAGTCCGTCGTTCTTATCTACCGTTCTAAATAAAGCTTCGAACTTATCGAGGGCTATAGTTCCCATAAACTTACGTATAGGTTCCTACGTAGGGTCGAGATACCCGCGCTACTTAACGAGGACCTCCTAGCGTTTCCCCCTACCGACCTTTTTCTAGCGCGCGGCCTATATCTCTTTAACCTCGAACTCGTCCTCTCCCTCTACCTCGATTACGGGCGGTTAGGCGTCTACTACTTCTTATCTAGGCAGCGGGTTAGAGGAGGCTCTACGAAGGAGGTCTACGTTAATCTTATTATAGACCCCTATTAAGAGACTATTAAGCTCTATAACCTACGGGCTAATAACCCTCTATACTATAAACTTTGCGTATAGCTAGTTAAGCTTCTTCTTTAGCCGTGCCGACCTATAGTTACGGAGGTCTAGCTATACCTTATCTCCTACCGTAAACCTATCTACTAGGGCCCTAGTCTTATTAGCGTGCTGCTCTTAATCTTACGCCGCGGCGGCTATCGCGGATTAGCAATAATCTATAGTCTCCTATAGCTTTCGTATAAATATAGAGGCGCGGCCCTCCGGTAATAAATTACTATACTACTCCGCTACTACGTCTATAGTAAAGGGAACTAGTAAGGGTAGTTTAAAGCTATATATTATAAAGAAAGGGGCTATCTTAATAGAGGTATATAGTTTACTATTTAACGTAAGTTAGGCCGCGGGGAGCTAACGGTCTTAGTCTACTTAGTTATAGGCTATAACGGCCTATAGGTAAGCCTACGCCTCCTAGTTAACCCTCTTAGGCCCTCTTTCGGTCTATAGGTAATATACTATACTAAGTAGCTATATAATCTAAAGTAGCTAGTATAGGTACTACTAAAAGTAGCTAGTCTAATTCGATCCCCTATCGCTTATAATAAAGGCTAGCTAGCTATACGAGCGGGCCTAGTACTATAGGAAGCGCTCTATATAGGACTCTATATCTATAGATAGCATCGGCTTTAATACTATAGACTTACTAAGTCGGTCCCATCATTCTATATATAGCGGTTGCCGCCCTTTATAAGTAGGAGGTCCGTTATAAAGTCTATCTATATATATATATAGAACTAGTCGGGCACCGGAAGCTACTTAAGTAGCCCTTTAAGCTACGCCCTCTAAATCTTAATACAGCCGTAGATATCGTAGTTATAGAGGAAGCAGCGAACGTAGTACTATAGGAGGGGCTAGTAGAAATCCCTCGCGAGGCCTACTACTATGCCCTGCCTACCTAGGTAGCCTACGATACTAGAGTTATAGATAAGCTAGACTAGCTTCCCTTAAAGCTTATTCCGTTTATCTAGCTTTACCGGTCTATCCTTCTCCCTAGCTTCTATAGTATACGGCGCGCCTAGCACCTATAGTCTCCCCCGCTAATATAGGTGCCCCTATAGGTCGATATAATAGTCGGCTACTTATACCTTTAGCTTTAGCTTTAGATCGAGGCGTCGAGCGCTAGACTTAACGGCGTAGCGCACGCTCTCGTAGGTACGGTCTAGAGACGATATCCTATCCTATAAGCGCTAAAGGACCTTATCTTAGAACACCCGCGCCGTACGCGCCCCTAGGCTAGTCTATCCCTCCTTACTAGGCTAAGGTAAAGGTATAGGGGAAGGCTTATCCGTTAGCGCCGCGCCTTCCTTTACTAGGAAAGCTCCTATATAAGTCCGTAGCGCTTCTTATAGGATAAGCTATAGATCCTAGGCCTCGATATCCGCTCCTATCGGCCGGTCTTAATCCCTCTAAGAAAGCGTATCTAGGACTACGGAGTCCCGCCCTAGCCGGTACTTAATTAAGAAGTTAAAGCGTAAGAGATACTCCGCCTAACGGGCTTACCGCTTTAAGAGGTGCTAGTAAGTTATAAAGTACTTAAGGTTCCTATAGTCTATAAGAACCTCGAAGCTCTTATAGCTCTAGAGCTCCGCTTACTATTGCTTAAGATAGCTAATAATCGCTAGTATCTCCTTATTATAAATAGCGTAATTCCGCTCCGCTAGGGTTAGCTTATAGGAGTAGAACGCTACCGGTTGCTTCCGCCTATTTACCTCCTCTTCCGCCGGCGTAGATAATAAAGCCTAGGTACTTAACCTTTAACCCTAAATTGTACTCACTAGGTCGAGGTAGAGCCTATAAAGCTAGAGGCGCTCTAGGACCTTCTATACTTTCTATATATAGTCCCATAGAGCTGCCTGTATAAATAAGGATATTATCTATATATATAGAAAGCGAACTTATCGAGGAAGTCTTAGCACGTTATTAATATAATACTAGAAGGTAGCGGGCGCTCCTAAGAGGCCGAAGGGCGTTATAAGCTACTCGAATAAGCTATAGCGTATATAGAACGCTATCTTCTACTTATTACCCTCCGAGATCTATACCTTATAAAACGCTTATTTTATATCTAGCTTTATAAACTACTTTACCTTCGAAAGGTTACGGAGTATATCTAAGATTAAGGGTAAGGGGTAGCGGTCCGGCCTTATAATTGCGTTTAGAGCCTTATAGTCGTAATAGAACTATATCCCGCCCCTTAGTTTACGTATAAATAGGACCGGCGCTCTTACTTTAGAGCTACTTACTTAAATAAAACCCTTATCTAGGAGGTCCCTTAGCGTCTTCTTTAGTACTAGTAGTTCGTATAATATACTATAGCGGTCTAAACGGTGCGGTAGTTCCTACCTTCTTATCGGTGCGGAGCACGATCTTATAGTCTACCCCTAGCTTATACGGGTTAAGCTTATCCGCTTAGGACTTAAATAGTAGGAGGTCGTAAAAGCGCTCCGGTATCTACTACTATAGCTTAGAGGGCGACTTTAGCTTCTTCGCCTAGAGGGCCTTATCGATATCCGCTAGGCTAACTATATAGACCGCTATATTAGCCGCTGCCTAGCTTTCCTCCCGCTTTAACCGTTGTATAGTTCCTATAAAGATAGAGGCAAGGACTTCTTATACCGAGTATAAAGCTCGTACGCTTAGTCCTACGCCTATAGAACCGTCGTCGTAGTAGACCTACCGTTATATAGGCCTAAACTATAGCTTCTTCTAGTACGGAACCGAGTATAACTCCGTATATAATAACTAGGGTTTCCTAAGGATTAAGGGAAACTCTAGTTAAGGGATTATATAGGCTACGATGTTTATAGTAACTGTCGACCTCATAGCTAGCGTAATGCCCTAATTACTATACCTCTATCGCGCCTAAGCGCTTTACTCGCCTTAGGCGATCTTTCTACTAGCACTTATATCTCGATAAGCGCCTCGTTAACTACGGCAGTAGTACTAGTAGCCCTTATCTATAAGGGCGGCGATAAGTATGAGTTATTAACTATAACCTATATTAAAGTGTGCTTCTTCTATACGGGCGGATAATTCCTCTTCTCCTTTACTAGTACTAGTAATTGGGCTCTAGAGCCTATCTTTACTCTAGAGCTACTCTTTTCCTCTAGGCCTAAGGAGCGGAGTCCTCTCGTCGTTCAAGGCAAGGAGCGGTTCTATCTTCGCTACTCGAACTACTATGGCCGCTTAGCTAAAAGGAAGGCATTTTAATATAGTATATGTATTAGAAACGCGGCGTCTACTTATAGCCCTATACTACCTTTATTAACCGGCTTATATACTCGCCGTAGTTAGTAGGCATAATTACGGGGATAAGCAGCTCCTATAGGGCTAGCGTAATTAAGTTCCGTAACTATATAAGCTTCGCGCTATCTTCTTATACCGTAGTTCCCGCTGCTCGTGAGAGCGTCTCTTTAAAGTCGGGGAGGAATTCGCTAAAGGTTTGCCTATCCCTTTACTTAAGGGTCCGTAGCCTATCCTACGCCTTCTCCCGCTCCTATACGTTGCCGAACGTATATATAAGGTATTAGAAGAAGTCCTATAGGTCGCGTTTACTTCTAGGGCCGCCTTTATCTTAGAATCCGGAGATCCGCCGATCTAGCTCGGCAGCGTATAGAGGAGCGAATACCACGCTATATCACGATAGCTATTTAGGCCCTATTTCTCGTTTATTATAAACTTTATCTATAGCCGGCTAAGGAAAAAGTAGAAGGACTTAGGCTTATAGTCCTAAGTCGGCTAGGGAAGCGGCTTCTATATCGGTAGTGCCGCCGCCGTAACCGGTGTTGCTAAGGTCGTAGGGGTTAACGCTAGTCTTATAGACGGCTCCCCTAGTATAGCGAGAACCTCGTTCTTCTCGCTGTCTATGTGATAATATTAATAAGCTATATAGAGCTCTTTTATACGCAGTCTACTCCTATACTTATAGGATCCGGCCCTCTATATATAACTATACGGCTTAGGCCGCGGCCTAAGCCTATTACCTATAATAGTTAAAGACTCTTATAAGAGGAAACTAAAACCCTTTTTATAAGAATAACTTTAACTAATACGCTAACTATAAGAAGAAGCGCGAAACTCCTATTACTTATACTTATATAACTAACCTAAGTAAGATAGATCTAGATATAATATAGAAAAGTAAAGGAAAGTATTTTAACTATAGGAAACCTAGATATTACTTTAAAGAATATAGATAACCTTATAAGGAAAAGAAAACCTACTAGGCACTAGCCCTAGAAGGTAAGAAATACTTAAACGCTACTAATAGATAGGAACTAAAGTATAAACTCCTTAGTTAAACTATATACTACGACGACGAATATATAGTATACTTAAGCGATAAGAACGGTACTAGATAGTTCTTAAAGCTACTAAAGAAAACCCTTATAATAATATAACGAAGGGATCTTAAAACATAGAAATAAGTTAAATTCGTAGAACTAGAATACCCCTATCCTAAAGGAGTCTCTTAAGACTAAATTAGGAAGAACGGTAAATAATTCTAGGAAGATATATAAAATAAAAATCGATAATAACGATAGGTAGTCTATAAATAATATAATAAAGAAGATATAGATATAGCCCTTATACTTACGAAACTTAGATAATAACTTAAAGAGGACTAATAAAGTATCGACGATATAAGCTCTAAAGAATAAAAAATACCTAGAGAAACGGAAGATAAGAACGAACTTATACTACTACCCTCGCTATTAAGGGAGAAGGCTATAATTAAAGAATACGCTTTATACTTTAAAGAATTTAAAGAAATAATTAAAATTAGAACCTAATAAACGCCTTAAATTCTTATAGAAAACTAATAAGCTATATTAATTCGATATTAACCGGTACTATATAAAGGAGACTACGCTATAGCTATCGCTATAGTCGATACCTTTATAGCTCTATAATAAGAATAGTAACTATAAAGAGAATTTAAAGACGATCTATAAATACTACTTACTTATAAGCACTATAAGTATATTTTATAGATATTATACGTCTACCTAGATTATATAATATACTTCTAAATAAAGGTATAATATAACGCTTTCCTAGTTAAGTTCGAAGGATAAGTACTTTCGAAACCCTACCTAAGTATAGAACTAAACTACTAGAAAATCGATTAACGCTACCTAAACGACTAAGTTATATTATTAGAACCCGATTATAGTATACTACTTAAATACTACGATAATTATAGTTTATTAATAAGATATCTTTTAGAGATATTCTCGCGAAGAGAGATGCGAGAAGTGCATAAAAATGCACGAAGGTGAAATTAGAAGTAAGGGGTCGGACAGGCAGGGCAGAGATGTTTGAATCTTCATGGTAGCAATTTGTAGGGAGTGATTGTTGTATTGCCTTGATTGTCCTTCTTCCTCTATCCAACGCCCCTCTTTATACCCTTCTAGCATCTCAATTAACAAAGAAGATCCTACTTTAGAAGCCACTAATGTCCTTTCGACTACCGAGCTTTTGCCGGTTTTTCCTCCTTTCCAGCCGTTGCCGGCATATCCGTCTTATCTCTCGCCACTCCATAGGAAGCCATCGCCACTTCTGCTTCCCCATGCCCCACCCTCCTTTCTGCACCTCTTTCAACTCCTTCATTAAAGCCTGTTTTTCAGCTTCCTAGGTCCTCGTGCCAAGGGATATCTCCGAGAACTGCGAAATCAGGCCACGCTTCGACACACCCTTAGCTATGGCCTGCCTCAAGGGCATAGCTAATACGTTCAAGAAGTGAGCGCATAGAGGAGGTTCTTAGCTCTACACTTCTCCCTTTACTCTCGAGAGCAGGGCCCTCGGTCCCTAGGCTCTTTCAGACCTACTAAGGAAAAGGGGCCTAAAGAGGGAAAGTCCTATAAGAAAGGGGGCCTCTTAGAAGGAAAACCCAATCAAAATAGGGGCCTCTAAAGGAAAACCTCTTCCTTTTCTTCGGCTGCAGACGTCACCTTCTCGCACGTGCCATTAGCTCCTCTCGTAGACTCTAAGGCGGGCCTCTAAGGACAGCTTTTCTCGAACGTCTTCTAGCCCTATTTACTATAAAAAGACAGCCAGCTTCTGCTTCGGCAGGGGCTTCGTAAGACCGTCGGCTTTCATCGATGCCGTTGGAACCCAACGGACGGAAATACGTCCCCTTTAGACCTCTTAGCGTAACCAATGCTAGTAGATATCGATATGCCGTAGCCGGGTCGATAGCTTACTGTTTTCCTCCGTAAGAATTCGTATAGTCTGCGTGTTATCGCATTCTATAGCTAACGGGGACGGAATTTATGTCAACGATATTAGTAGCCGGCTAAGGAAAATCGCTTCTTTTGACGCTTCTAAAAGAGCTAGTAGCTCTGCCTCCGTGCTTAATATAGTGACGGTAGCTTGTTTCGAAGCTCTCTAAGCAATGGTTCCTCTAAAAAGGGATATAATATACCCCTATGAGCTCTTTCTGTCTAAGGAATTGTCCGCAAAGGACGAATCGCTCGAACAGAGGAAGATTTCGGCAGCTAATTTCTTCCTTTCCTACCCTCCTAGGCGCAGACCATATAATCTCGTTGAATAGAGATAAAGGATTGCTCTATCTGCCGCTTCTTGATGCCTAGGGCTAGGATTCTGGTTGTGCCTAGCTAGCCGGGAGACCGTAAAAGAGATATCCGGTCTAGTAGAAATAGCTGAAAAAAGCAGGGAGCCCACCTTCTATTGGTATTGGTGTTTCTCTTGCTCCCTGGCTTAAAAGGACGGATCAGGCAAAAGCTCTTCGTCTAACATAGGCGTAGAGGGAAGCTTCTTATCGAGGGAATTAGGGAGGAATTTATAAGCGACCTTATCAATATAGGCGTCCTAGGTAAGCCAGATAGTCCGTTAGGACCTATTCCTAAGGATTCGTATCCCTAGGAACCACTTTAGCTCCCCTAGCCTAGTCATCTTATACCTTTGTTATAGGCCTTTTATAGCCTCCTAGCAGTTACTTCTTCCTCTTTCGGTAGCCCAGATAATATCGTCGACGAAGAAGACCGTGATTTTACCCTTCTGCATTATACATGGTTCCTAAGGGACTTTCTTAAAGCCTAGAGCTTTAAAGGAACCTATTAATAAAGAAGGGGTAATCTTCGTAGTCCGTATAGAGCTTTCCTAAGCCGTAGAACCTTTCCTGGCTGTTAGAAGCCTAGTAGAAGGCATATGATAACTTCTTCTTCTTCGAGTAGACAGTTAACAAAGGCGTTGACTGCATCCATCTATTCGAGCTCGAGGTCGAATTCCCTGCTATAGCCATAAGGGTCCGAAAAGACATCCTGCTAGGGTAGTTGCCCTAGTAGGAAGATCCCCTTTTTCCTATTAATTCCCATAGACAACTAGCCGGGCTTTGCACTTTTAAAGGAAGCCGTGTTTATTAGTCTTATAGATAAAGACCCACTTACAGCCAAGGACCTGTTTTCCTCTTGCCTTTCAGGACCTCTTCGAAAGACCCCATCTCTTCGTGTAAGGCCAGTGGTCTTTCTGTGCCTGGAAAACTGGTCTCTAAAGTGTTTTCTAGCTGCTTCTGGTTTGCTGGTGGGTCCGGGAGGTCTCTTTATGTACCTTCCTTGCTAATACTGGCTTGAAAAGCCGGCCTGCTATGAACGCTCCGTGGAACCGTCTTCTATTACGTTAGGTAGAAGTCGGAAAACGATTAAAATAGGAGAAACTGGTCTTCTTTCGTATCCGTATCCCTTCATACCTTCCTTTGCTTCAAGCAGGGATAAAAGGCAGCCGGTAATCCTTCGAGAGAGGTGCTTTCCACCCCTTAGGGTCGAGACGGAAGACTAACTAAGAAAGCTGCTTCTGATCTTCTTCTTCTATAAGAGGAGTGTGTAGGCAGGCGTATTCCAGCTCTACCGCTTTCCTATAGTCTCCTTCTTCGTCTAGATCATCTAATCTAGCAGCTTCTCTTCTTCTTCTTCCTCGAAGTCGGCGTTATCCTCTACTGCTTCGACGTCGGTTTCTTCTTCCGTTTCCTCGTCTAGGGCCTCTTCTTAAGACTATTAGGAAGGGGGGATTTAGATCTTCTGAATTAGCTAACGTTGTAAGAGTAAGAGGGGCTGTTGATCCCTCTTTCCGTCGAAGAAGCTAGATTCGTCGAAAATCATATCCCTAGTCGAAATAACCTTCCGTAGAAGAGGAATCCAGATCCGGAAGATATTCGTAGAATTATAACCAACGAGGTAACCAACAAAGGCCTAGGATCGCTTTCTTTTCTTCTTCCTTTAGCTGTGCATCGGCAGTCATAGCGTATGCCTTACAGCCGTAGGCACGAAGGTGGCTAGCGGCCCCTTCTTCGCAAGAGCTCGAGGGGGATTTCCAGTCTGTTCCTTGGTTTAGTTCCCTAGGGTCCTTAGGGTCCTCGGGTCCGGTTCCGAAGGTAACAGGCGGTCTCAACGACTTCCCTCCAAAGGTCGTGGGAAGCCTGCAGCAAGTCTCATCGTACGGGCCCTTCCATCATAGCACCCCCTGATCTTTCTGCCCTCCGTTCTAGGCCCAGGTATCTGGTGCTAACGGGAGGTAAAATGCCCTTTTCGAAGCCAATTTAAGATATCCCTTCGTAAATAGCCTGTTAGACCGCATCTTCTTTACCTCGTAGCCAAAGTAGGATTTCATCTAGTTAACGAAGTCCCAGAGGGCAGACCAGTTGTGCCTAGGTAGGTCCGTAAGAAATAGGGAAAACCATCCTCAAAAAGCGTCTATGAAAACATCACCCTGACGAAGCTTCCTGATCCTCGAGACGTCGGTCCAGTCGACCCAAATTTCCTCACACGGCTAGTCCGGCCGTAAAGGCGTTCGTCTGGAAATTCGTCTCCTGGTCTTTCCTTGGCCGCAGTGTTCGCATTCGACGGTCTTTGGTCCCCTTATTCGTACGCCTGCGTGCCAAAGAATGCCGTCTCCTTAGGCTGCCGGAAGAGGGTCCTTTATAGTAGACCTATTCCTCCTAGCAGGGAAAGCTGACTTCTCGAGAGGTTCCTTCCTAAGGATAGGTCGGAATTCGAGAACAAATTAACCGAATTTTTCCTCGATGAGTCCAATAGTCTGATTCTTCTAGACTAGCCTCGTAGGCTCAGACGTCGTATCCTAGAAGATTCCTTCCTCTCGAAGAAGGCGAAAGGAAATCAGGCTCGTTGAAAATCGAGGGCAAAAAGCTACCCTTTTTCGTCGAAGAATTCGTATAGATCCGTTAGGTAATTTCATCGTAAAATTCACCCTTCCGTACCCCTCTATCCGTACGGTTAATTCCCCGGCAATAAGGTATTACCTCCGTGCCTTCTTAAAGGACCGGAATCGTGGAGTATATTGCAGATGTCGAGGAAGCAACCAGAGTTGGATAGCTGATTTTCGTAGGGGATAATCGGAGGGCTCTAACGGTTGGTCTTGGCCTTGTTGATCCGTAGGGAAGACAAAGGCCGGATTTGCTATACCAACGATTTTTCCTCGAATTTGCGGCTCGAATAGGGGCAGCGGCGTTAGTTGCTATTTCTTAGCAACCCGAATCTCGTCTATCTTCTTCTGCAACGAGGGGTCCTCCTTAAGAGACTATTGTACTATTTCTTATAGCCTCTTTAAAGGGTTGACTCCTTTAGGTCGGTTTTCCTCGAAGACCTGCCAGCAGTCTTCTAGCCGATGGGGCTTTGCATGCTTAGCAGGTAGGTCGATTCCTCCTCGACGTTGTTCTCTTCGAGGAATCCTCGTCCCTTCCGGAAGGTCTGCTTAAAACCCCCTTACCCCTTGTTACTGATGTTGACGAGGTTCGATTTCGACTCAGTTCCCAATTTTTCGACTAACGGACCGAAAGGTCCATTGGGGACTAGTCGGGCCGGT
Organism: Hirsutella rhossiliensis; assembly: GCF_020360975.1. NCBI lineage: Eukaryota > Fungi > Ascomycota > Sordariomycetes > Hypocreales > Ophiocordycipitaceae > Hirsutella > Hirsutella rhossiliensis. The sequence goes on along the minus strand of NW_025408671.1, from coordinate 158,070 downwards.
CTGACTGACGGACCGGGCCGCCCGGAGCAAGAGGCGGAGCGGGGCCGGGCCTAGGGCAGCCGTTGATGACGGTGTTGATGCTCGAGGAGGAGGAGCCGAAGGAGCAACAGCCGCAGCAGCAGCAGCGGAGCCGCAGCAACAGGCTGCAGCAGCCGCAGGCAGCAGGTCGAGCCGTTCGTCGAGTGGCCGCCACGAAGGAACAAGACTGTTTGCTATTGTACTTCCAGCAGCCTCTTCGTCTAGTTCCCGCCAGCTCGAAAGATAGTCGAGTAACCGTCACTAATAGGCTTTATTAGCAGAGATATATCCTGTAGCCACTAGCCCGAAAGAGCTTCTATGAGGAAGTATTGATTAGCTTCTCAGGATTTCTTCCTACTTAGCTAGCCACGAAGAAGCTAGCAGGTTCCTAGCAGAAAAGGCTTCGTAGGCCGTATAGGTCTTCCTAATACGGTCAGTCATATAGCCTCAAGGAGCTTATTAAGGTCTCGAGCTTTAAAAGCCACTGCCTAGGAGTCTCTTCCTCTCAAAGAGATTAGTTTCAAGGGTACTAACGGATTCCTTATCGCCATACGAGCAGCCGTTAGAACTTCGTCTCGTAAAGGTATTCCTTTCGGTGACTCTCGTAGTCGCCTAAGGCAGCAGAAAAGCTCTCTATTATGCAGAGGTTAGCTAGAGAAGAGGGTAGCCCTCTATAAAGTCCGCGTTGCCCTAGACGAAGAGGGGGCTCGAGAGGGTCCTGCTTGTCAGAGAAGACTAAATCGCTGGATAGTTCCATCCACACGAGCCCAGCTCCTTTACCCACTTATCCCAATCTTAGGGTTTATAAGAATCGTCCTACGGACCGTAGGGGTGGCAGAGTCGTTTTTCACATCGTCAGCGAAGAGGGGGCAGAAAAGTCGGTTAAAAATCGGCTTTTCTAGTAAGAGGTGTGAAGCCACGAGGGGTGCAAGTAAGGTGCTTTGCAGCAGCCGGAAGGTATAGGAATACTATTCCTCCCGGGCTTATAACTCTCGAAGAGAGATGCGAGAAGTGCATAAAAATGCACGAAGGTAAATTGGAAGTAAGGGTCGGAGCAGGCAGGAGAGATGTTTAAATTCATGGGCAGCATTGCAGTAGGGGAGTGATTATTATATTGCCTTAATTGTCCTTCTTTCCTCTATCCAACGCCCCTCTTTATCTCTTCTAGCATCTCAATTAACAAAGAAGATCCCGCTTAAAGAAGCCACTAATGTCCTTTCGACTACCGAGCTTTTGCCGGTTTTTCCTCCTAGCTGCTGCCGCATATCCGTCTTATCTCTCGCCACCTATAGGAAGCCATCGCCACTTCTGCTTCCTCATGCCCCCACCCTCCTTTCTGCACCTCTTTTCAGCTCCTTCCTTAAAACCTGTTTTTCAGCTTCCTAGGTCCCTCGTGCCAAGGGATATCTCCGAGAACTGCGAAATCAGGCCACGCTTCGCGACAGATATATAAAATCTATAAATACGCTAAAATAAAAGAATAGTATAACGCTACTTACTTTAAGGTATCCGAACCCTTAATCTTTTAAAGACTTATATAACGAGTTAAATATAATAAGGAAGATTATAATAAATATATATACCTAAACTATAGAGTTTATAAATACGAAAAAGTATAAGTATAGTATAAACGATATAACGGTATACTAAAAGATTATTAGTAATACGTACGAAGGCTATAGGCCGTATTCGACTAAGGGAGAATTAATATAAAAACACTATATATAAAATAAAAAGATATAAAACGAAAACTCGACCTTTAGTATAAAAATAAATAAAATTATAAAGTATAGTACGTAATTAATTATAAAGTAGTATAATATAAACGATATAGCGTTAAGAAATAAGAAATCTTTAATTAGCTATAAGAAATTAGTCTCTTAAGCCCTAATATAATATTATACGACGAAAATATAAAGAAACGATATTAATAATAAATTAAAGAAGAATACCTAAATAAAACGAATAAAGACTAGGTAAAAAACGAGGTACGCTATCTATAAAAGAGCTATAGACTAGCACGATATAATAAGATCTAAGGACCCTATATATAGTAATAGTAAGCTATAGCGACTAAATAGTATTAGATATCTAAATCGCGGGATATTATATATATATACTTTTAAACTATAGCGTAATAAGTAATTACGTTTTACCTAAAGTTATTAATCGTTACCGACTTATATAGAGATATAAGATAGATCTATATAAACTTATAAATATTAAAGGAGAGGCCTTTAACTATAATAACGGAATTATTAATATAGAGATTAATTACCTTAATATTAATATCTAGGGCTATAATAAATAAGTTAACTTCGATATTATAAATATTAAAGAATACGACCTTATATTAAGGCTTCTATAGCTATAGGAGAGTAACCTACTAATAAACTAGAAAACTAGCTAGCTACGTTAAAATAAAGATATAAGTTTCTAAGACTAGTAGATTTAAAAGAAAGTAAAATTTTACGATAATTTAGCTACTAAATTATAAAGATCTAAAGAGTTATTACTACTCTAAGGAAAGACCTTAAATAAATTAATAAAGAGCTTAAGTTAAGAGAAACTAGCTCTTAAAAGAAAGAATAAAGCCTATAAGATAGAATAAAGAATATCCCTTAGGAATACCGGAAATACGATAAACTCTTTAAGGAAGAACTTAAGATAGGGTTACTTAAATATAGCTAATAAGACTATAAAATTTATCTTAAGGATAGAATAACGCCGACGTTCTATAAGATCTATAACTTAAACGAAAAGTAACTATAAATACTACGCGACTACCTTAACGAAAATCTATAAAAGGGATATATATAAATATTAATATCTAAAGTAAGCTACCTAGTTATATTTATTTTAAAGAAAAACGGTAAGCTACGACTAGTTATCGACTATAGACGCTTAAACGATATTATAATAAAGGACCGAATACTATTACTACTTATATCGGAACTATAAGATCGACTATATAGTAAAAATTAGTTTATAGCCCTCGATCTTAAAGGCGCCTATAACTTAATACGTATAAAAAAGGGATATAAATAGATAATAGCCTTTAAAACGAAATTCGGACTATTTAAATATCTAGTAATACTATTTAAACTTATAAATATACTAGCTACCTTTTAACGGATAATTAATAATATCCTATATAAATACTTAGATATCTTTATAGTAGTATACTTAGATAATATCCTAATCTTCTCGGATACCCTAAAAGAATATAAGGAATACGTCTATAAGGTACTCCGCGTACTTTAAAATATAAAGTTATTAGTTAAACTAAAGAAAAGTAAGTTCTATATATAAGAAGTAGACTTCCTTAGATATACGATCTTACTAAGAGAGATATAAATATAATAAGATAAGATTAACTTAGTTAAAGAATAGCTAACGCTAAAGAACGTTAAGGATATAAAGTTTCCTAGAATTTATAAATTACTACTAACGATTTATTAAAGATTTTAGAAAGATTATAGTACTACTATATAACTTAACGAAGAAGGAAAAAGAATTTATATAAGACGATAAAGCTAATAAAGCTTTCTAATATATTAAAACTACGATTACGTAAGAACTAGTCTTAACTACCTTCGATCTAGAACGATAAATCGAACTCGAAACCGATATATTAGACTTTACTTTAGGAGTATAAATCGGATAAAAAGATAATAAAGGAAGATTACGACTAATTATATTTTATTTAAAGAAGCTATATAGCGTAGAACTTAATTACCTTATCTACGATAAAGAATTCCTCGCGATTATTTAAGCTTTTAAGGAATTTCGATATTACTTTCTTAGAAGTAAGTATAAAGTTAAGGTTTATATAGATTATAAAAACATCTTATACTTTATAATAATATAATAGTTAAATAGACAATAGATCTAATAAGCTAAATACTTATTAAAATTCGACTACGAAATAATCTATAGAAAAGGAATAGAAAACGGTTGAGCTAATGCCCTTAGTCGACGAAGCGACTATAATATAGGGGCACCTATAGCGAAAGGATAGCTCTTAGAAATCAACGAAAACGGGAACTACTAGCAACGATAGCTAAATATAATATTTTAAGTATAACCTAACGACTCGATATACTAAAAGATCCTAAAATAGATAAAAGAATATAAAGCATTAAAGGGATATAATATAAAATATTTAGAAGTTCTAATATATAAGAATAAAATCTAGATACTATTAGAATTATAAGATAAAGTTATATAAGATATATATAAATATTTAATATATAGATACTAAGGAATCTAAAGAATAATAAAACGGATTAAATAATAATATAACTTCCTATAGCTAAGTGAAGTAGTAATAAGTTATTAAAGAATATAAACTTTATATACGAAGTAAAGCTTAAATAATATAAACTATATAAAGAATTATAACGCTATTAGTACTAGAAATTATAGGATTTAATAGCTTTAACTATATTATAAAGCTATTACTATTTAAAAGAACCTATAACTAACGTTAAATATAATAGTATATTCGTTATTACTAATAGATTAATAAAGTATAGATACTTTTACCGTATAAAAAGTAAGTAATATAAAAGAGCCAGTATATATATCTCTATAAATAATTATTAGTAATTATAGACTACTAAATAAGATTATTCTTAATAAAGGAAGTATATTTATAGCTAAGTTTTAGTAAGCTCTTATAATATAATTAAGGACGAAATATAAGCTTAGTATAGCTTATTACCTATAAATAGATAGATAAATAGAACGACTTAACTAAACGCTTAAATAATATTTATAATACTATATTAGTTACTATAAGAGTCTTTAACTATTATAGGTTATAGGCTTAGGCTATAGCCTAAGCCGTATAGTTACGTATAAAGGGCCGGATCCTATATATATATATACGGGCTAGCCGCGTATAGGAGAGCTCTATATAGCTATTAATATTATCCTATAAATAGCACCCCACGTGTACGCCCTACCTACCTGTAATAATATAAGCTATTAATTAATAGATTCATTAGATATCTCTCTAAAGAGGGCGCCCCCTTTAATAAGTACTCCGCTCCCTTAGATAGATAGAAGTATCGTAGCCATCCTAAAAGCATTAAAAGCGACGGCCAGCTTAAAAGGATAAGGTTCTCGCTATATTAAGGGAGCCGTCATAAGACCGGCTTTAACCTCACGACCTCCGTAACGCTAGTTGGCAAGAGCTACTACCGATAAGGAAGCTGCCCCCTTAGCCGACTTAGGATAGTAAGTTAGAGTCCTTTACTTTTCCTTAGCTAGCTATAGATAAAGTTTATAACCGAAGAAATAGGCCTCAAATAGCTATCGCGATATAGCGTAGTATTCGCTCCTCTATACGCCACCGAGCCTCAGATAGCGTGGATCTCAGATTCTAGATAATGCGGCCCCAGGAAGCAGACGCTATCATAAGACTTCTTTAATACCTTATATACGTTCGGTAACGTATAGAGCGGGAGAAGGCGTAAGATAAAGCATAGACCTAATAGAGAGATAGATAAACCTTTAGCGAATTCCTTCCTAATTTAAAGAGACGCCTTTAGGTAGCGGGGATTATAAGATAGAAGATAGTACGAAGCTTATATAGCTATAGAATTCGATTACGCCGGCCCTATAAGAGCTACTTATCCCTATAATTATACCTACTAACTATAGTAAGTACGTAAGCCGGTTAATAAAGGTAGCTTAGGGCTATAAGTAGACGCCGCGTTTTTAGAAGCTCTATAAGCGCACGCCGTATAGCGGTAACGGGATTACTACCCCTCTATAAGATAAATAGCCGGCTATCGATATAAATAGGGACACCTTAATATTAGCTACCTATACGGACCGGGCTAAACGCGGTAAGAAGACGCCGTCGACTACCCCTTATACCGCCCTATACTCTAAGTAGCGGGCGAAGTAAGTAACGAGCGAGGAAATCGGGAAGAGGAAGGCTAACGGCCGCTACCTACGTTACGGAGTATCTATATACTTTATATTAAAATACCCCTTCCTTTTAGCTAAGTAGCCTATAGCGGTTTAAGTAGTAAAGATAGAACCGCTCCTTGCCTTAAACGATAAGGACTCGCCCCCAGGCTTAGAGAGAAAAGAGTAGCTCTAGAGTAAAGATAGGCCTCAGAGCCTTAATTTCTAGTACTAGTAAAGGAGAAGAATTATCCGCCTATATAAAAGAGAGCCTACTTTAACATAAAGGTAATTAATAACCTCACCCACCGCTTTTATAGATAAGGCTACTAGTACTATGCTATAGCACGAGGCGCTTATATAAGAGATATAAGTACTAGTAGAAAGGATCGCCTTACATGAGTAAAGAGCGCCTTGCCTAATAGAGGGTATAGTAATTATGCATTTATATAGCTAGCTATGAGGTCGATAGTTATTATGTTTATCGTAGCTATATATCCTTAACTAGAGTTTCCCTTAACTTTAGGAAACCCTAGTTATTATATATAGAGTTATACTTAGTTCTATATTAAAGAAGTTATAGTTTAAGCCTATATAACGGTAGGTCTACTATAACGACGGTTCTATAAAGCGTAGGACTAAGCTGCAGAGCTTTATACTTAGTATAAGAAGTCCTTACCTTTATCTATGTGAACTATATAATGCAAAGGGGTAAGGCTAGGTAGCTGCTAACGTAGCGGTCTACATATAGTTAGCCTAGTAGATATCGATAAGGCCCTTTAGATAAAGAACAAAGTCGCCCTCTGCTATGCAGTAATACTAAAGCGCTACGACCTCCTACCGCTATTTAAGTCCGAAGCGGATGTTTAACCTATATAAGCTTGTGGGGAGACTATAAGATTATACTCTATACTAATAAAAAGGGGTAGAAACTACCTATACTATTTGCACTTATATAGTATATTATACGCGGAGCTACTAGCTAAAGAAGACGCTAAGGGACCTCTTAAATAAGGGTTTTATTTAAGTAAGTAGCTCTAAAGTAAGAGCGCCGGTCTTATTTATACGTAAACTAGGGGGCGGGATATAGTTCTATTATAACTATAAGGCTTTAAACGTAATTATAAGGCTAGACCGCTACCCTTTACCCTTAATCTTAGATATACTCTATAACCTTTTAAAGGTAAAGTAGTTTATAAAGCTAGATATAAAATAAGCGTTCTATAAGGTATAGATCTTAGAGGGTAACGAGTAAAGATAGCGTTCTATATACGCTATAGCTTATTTAAGTAGCTTATAACGCCTTTAGCCTTTTAAGAGCGCCGCTACCTTCTAGCTATATTAATAATATACTTTAGGACTTCCTTGATAAGTTCGCCTCTATATATATAGATAATATTCTTATCTATATAAGCGGCTCTTATAAGGACTATATATAAAAAGTATAGAGGGTCCTAGAGCGCCTTTAACTTTATAGGCTCTACCTTAACTTAGATAAGTGCGAATTTAAGGTTAAGAGGGTTAAGTACCTAGGCTTTATTATCTATATAGGCATAGGTATATAGGCAGACCCTATAAAGATCTAGGCGATTTAGGACTAAGCTGCCCTAACTATATAAATAGGTATATAAAGCTTCTTTAGGTTCAACTCATTTATAGATATTTATTAAGGCTTCTATATTATAATACCCTTAAACGAGATTACTAAGAAGTAGACCGCTTTTTACTAAGGGCCTATATAGGAAGGAGCGTTCTATACGCTTAAGGACCTATTCTCTTAAGCCCTAGTACTACTCTAGTAGGACTTCGACTAGTCTACGTTAGTTAAAGTAGACCATAGCGGCTAGGTACTTAAAGGAACGCTCTCTTAGGAGGTAGATAGGTAAAAGTAACTAATAGCGTTCTACTCTTATAAGCTAACCCTAATAGAGCGGAATTACGCTATTTACGATAAAGAGATACTAGCGATTATTAGCTACCTTAAGTAATAGTAAGTAGAGCTTTAGAGCTATAAGAGCTTTAAGGTTCTTATAGACTATAGGAACCTTAAGTACTTTATAACTCGCTAGTACCTCTTAGAGCGGTAAGCCCGCTAAGCGGAGTATCTCTTACGCTTTAACTTTTCGATTAAGTACCGCCCTAAGCGGGACTCCGCGGTCCTAAACGCGCTTTCTTAAAGGGATTAGGACCGGCTAATAAGAGCGGATATCGAGGCTTAGGATCTATAGCTTATCTTATAAGAAGCACTATAGACTTATATAAGAGCTTCCTTAGTAAAGGAAGACGCGGTGCTAGCAAATAAGCTTCCCCCCGCGCCCTTACCTTAGTCCGGCGAGGAGGGATAGACTAGCTTAAGGGCGCGTATAGCGAGAGTATTCTAAGATAAGGCCCTTTAACGCTTATAGGATAGGATAGCGGCTCTAGACCGTACTTATAAGGGCGTACGCCGCGCTATTAAGTCTAGCGCTCGACGCCTAGATCTAAAGCTAAAGCTAAAGGTGGTAACACTACTATATCGACCTATAGGGATATCTATGCAGCGGGGAGACTATAGGTACAAGGCGCATTATATACTATAGAAGCTAAGGAGAAGGAGGACTGCCGGTAGATAACAAAATAAGCTCTAAGGAGCTAGTCTAACTTATCATAACTCTAGTATTATAGGTTACCTAGGTAGATATAGGCATAAGTAGTAAGCCTTATAAGGACTTTTACTAGCCCTCTTATAGTACTATATTTATTGCTTCCTCTATAACTACGATATCTATAGCCGTATAAAGATCTAAAGGGTATAGCTTAAGGGGCTACTTAAGTAGCTTCCGGTACCCGACTAGTTCTATATATATATATAGATAGACTTTATAACGGACCTCCTATTTATAGAGGGCGGCAACCGCTATATATAAGTAATTAAGGACCGACTTAGTAAGTTTATAGTATTAAAGCCGATACTATCTATAGATATAGAGTCCTATATAAAGCGCTTCTTATAGTACTAGGCCCGCTTATATAGCTAGCTAGCCTTTATTATAAGTAATAAGGGATCGAATTAAACTAGCTACTTTTAATAGTACCTATACTAGCTACTTTAGATTATATAGCTACTTAGTATAGTATATTACCTATAGACTAATAAAGGGCCTAAGAGGGTTAACTAAGAGGCGTAGGCTTACTTATAGGCTATCGTAGCCTATAACTAAGTAGACTAAGACCGGTAGCTCCCCGCGGCCTAACTTACGTTAAATAGTAAACTATATACCTCTATTAAGATAGCCCCTTTCTTTATAATATATAGCTTTAAACTACCTTTACTAGTTCCCTTTATTATAAATATAGTAGCGGAGTAGTATAGTAATTCGTTACTAAAGGGCCGCGCCTCTATATTTATACGAAAGCTATAAGAGACTACGGATTATTACTAATCCGCGATAGCCGCCGTAATATAAGATTAAGAGCGGTACGCTAATAAGACTAAGGCCCTAGTAAATAGGTTTATAGTAAGAGATAAGGTATAGCTAGATCTCTATAACTATAGGTCGGCACGACTAAAAAAGAAGCTTAACTAGCTATATATAAAGTTTATAGTATAGAGGGTTATTAGCCTATAGGTTATAGAGCTCGATAGTCTCTTAACGGGGGTCTATAATAAGATTAACGTAGACCTCCTTCGTAGAGCCTCCTTTAACCTACTACCTAGATAAGAAGTAGCGGACGCTTAACCGCTTATAATTAAGGTAGAGGGAAAGGATAAGTTCGAGGTTAAAGAGATATAGGCCGCGCGCTAGAAAAAGGTTAGTAAGGGGAAACGCTAGGAGGTCCTTATTAAGTAGCGCGGGTATCTCGACCCTATATAAGAACCTATATATAAGTTTATAGGAACTATAGCCCTCGATAAGTTTAAAGCTTTATTTAGAATAATAAATAAGAATAATAAACTAATAGACTATTAATAGTAGCCTAGGCTAGGACTATAAAGTAGGTAAAGTAAAGTAAGTAGTTATAATAACGCAAGCGTAATTATATAAGCAGAGATAAAAATAGCGTTTATTTTAAAGCGGAGCCCTTAGACTACCTAGACCTATTCCTTATCCTTATCGTCGTCCTTATCCTTATCCTTATCGTCCTCCTCTACCTTATTAGCGGCGGCGGCGCTCTCTAAGGCACTTAGGCGGCCCTCTAAGCCCGCGAGCTAGTCGGCGGTAGCGGCGGCCCGGGGGCTCTAATGGCGGGGCCCGGCTAGTAGTAGCGGCGGGGCGGCGGCGGGTACGGCTAAGGAGACCGCCGATAAGGCGATAGAGGTAGTATCCCTAGTACTAGGAGAGTTAATAGCGGAAGTAAAAGAGCTAGATAAAAAGAACTTACTTAAGGACGAGGCCCTAGCGCTCGAGGGCGCGGAGATTACGGTAGGCGGCGGCGGCGGGCGCGCGCTTAATAGCTCTCATACCTACCTATACGCACCGCCTTTTGCCGACGCCGTAGGCAGGATAAGAGGCGCCGCCTTATAAGCGCGGCGGCACGCGTATACTAGTAATAACTACCGCTAAGCGGCGCCCGACTTAGTCGGCGTAAGGGAGCTCCTACGACGCGCACTATATATAGGGGCCGCGCGGGCGGCTCTGGCCTATACTTAGCGTTTATACTTTAAAAAGTTAGCGGAAAATAGCTACTACGCTTACTAGGTAGCGGACTTATAAGGGTAGTAGCGGCGGAGGTAAGGGTAGAAGGGCTAGGCGTTACGGCTAGTAGCGGGGATAGTATCGTTACCCACGCGTAATGGCGCGGCTAGTATAGTGAGTGCAGAGCGGCGGCGGTAGCGGTCGCGGGGGCGCGGGTAGGAGCGGTAGGCGGAGCCGTTATCGTACTTGCACTTAGCACGGCGTCGACGCAGAACAACCCCAGAAGTATAGGGGGAGGTAGATATATCTATCGCGGAAGTTAGTATTACGGATTATAGCTTCCCGCTTTATAGGGCGGAGAACTTACTAGTTAAAGTTATTATTATTAGGGCTATTATTACTACTATAGCTATTACTATAAGTATACGTTAATAAAGCGGCCTATATAGCTAGGAACGAACTAATGCCCTAGGTAGAGCGGAACTTACTTATTACTACTACTACTATAGTTAAAGAAAAAAGGAAAGGAAGGAGGAAAGGGGGATACCGCCTATATACCCCTAGGTAGAAGAGGCTACCTAAGGCTATGACGGGCAACCTAGCCACACCGAAGCCACGCCACCGGCTGTATAATAAAGTTATGCCCATTTAAACGGTAGCCGGCTAATAAGTATAAAGCCCGGTTCTAGCTACCTAGGCTAATAGGCGCGGGGATAATAAGGCTAGTAGGGGCTAGCACGATTAACGGAAGCTATTAATAGGGCAACGCCGCGCGCTTAAAGGAGGGTATTATATAAGAGTCTTTAACTATTATAGGTTATAGGCTTAAGCTACGGCCTAAGCTATATAGTTATATATAGAGAGCTAGATCCTATACGTATATATATAGGCTAGCCGTATATAGGAGAGCTCTATATAGCTTATTAATATTATCCTATAAACGGCACCTATATATATACTTTTACTTACTCTATAATAGTTATAAATAAAACAATTAAGTTAAATAGCTACTAATAGCGTAACTAGCTTATAATAGCTTAGTTATAGAAATAACTAAGCTCTTACTAGTATACGCTAATTATAGATATAACTTAAAAGTATTTAAGGTTACTTAATAAGGACTATAAGTAGAACGAGTAATACTATAAGTAGATTAGCTATAAAAATTATATAAAGAAATATAATAAGAACTTTAATTTATTAGAAAACGAATATCTACTTATTATAATTAGAAAAGATTATAGGGACTAATCTTTCGAGAGGGAGATATAGTCTACCTTATACGACGAAATATTAAAATAAAACGACTAAGTAATAAATTAAATTTTAAGAAACTTAGACCGTTTAAAGTTAAGAAAACTATTTTAAAAGTTAACTATAAACTTTCGCTACTAATAATAATATAGATATACCTAATATTTTATATCTTATTATTAGAACTAGCGCTATAAAACGCTAAACTATAGGAAAAATCGAAGTCGATAATAATTAAGAATATAAAGTAGAATAAATACTAGATATAAGAAAATAAGGTTAGTAATAAGAATACCTTATTAAGTAGAAGGGATATAGACTAAAGGAAAATACCTAGGAACTACTTAAGCACTTAACCTACTATAGCTCTCTACTTTAATAATTTTACTAAAAGGTTTAAGAGGGATTAAAGGACTAAGATCTATAAACTCCTTACTAATACTAAACGAGGACTAATTCGCTTTATTAAGAACGCTTAACGATTATAAGTTATTTACTACCTAATACTTATATATATTAAGTATAAGCAAAACGCTATCCTTAGTATTTACTTCCTAGATACTATAACGAAATAACTTAGAACTTTTTTCCTTTATATAATTTTAAATCTTCTAAATACGAGCTAAATAATTAACGGCGATAGATATTTACGACTAAAGATTCGTAAGCTATACCTAAAGCTCTAATAAGGCTTCCCTAGCTTCCTCCTCTTTAGAATATAGCCTATACTACTCCGCTAATAATTTAGTTACTAAAAGAAATATATTAGCTACTACGTATAAAAAGAATTAAAAGACACCTATAAGAAGAGGCTATTAAAATACTATTATAATAGGGACGACTACTAGCAATATAATTATTATAGCGCGAAGAATTTTCGGCTATCTAATAATTCGTCTTCTTTGCCTTAAAGTATCGAGTATATAGTATATTAGTAGGATCTTTCCTTAAGTCGATATATTTAGTAAGAGTAGCGCGCTTAAAGACTTTTTAGGAACGATTTTTTAGTATACTACTAGATATACTATTAGTAGTATATCCTAAAAGGATAAAGAGATAAGGAATAATATACTTATATATAACGCGATAAGGGTATATTTATATATAGCGGCTAAGGTAGCTATAGTAGGTCTTATAGATAAGACTAAAAGAAGGGGAGATATTATATTACGACTACGGCTACTAGGCCGCTAACGGTCGACCGCGTTAAGTATATAATATAGTCTAATAAATAAATAGTTAGCACGACTATTTAATAAATATAGGATTAAGGGGATCGTAGAGATCTAAGTAATCTAGGATTAACGAGATTACTATACTTTATATAATCTAACGTTAGGGATTATAGCTAAGCCTATAATCTAAGGATAGTCTCTATAGGTATATATAGCTACCTATTTTTACTCCTTTAAATAAATAGCTCTCTAGCTTTTAATATAGATCTTTATTACGATTCTATCTTTAATTCTAATTACCTAGTTATAGTCTATAGTCTATAACCTCTAACTTATTACTAACGTAATATACTTATTATTACTTAGACTACGCCTTATTATATCTACTAATATAAACCCCTCGATAGGTTTATCCCTTAAGAATAATACCGGTCGTTATACCTTAGCTAAGAAGTAATACTAACGCCTCTTAGCTAGCCTAGCTAGCTTAAAAGACTTTAGGTTATAGCCCTTAGCCTTTTATACTAACGGCTTTAAGGGGTACTTTAAGGGGTCCCTTATAAAGACTAACGCTTACTCCTTTAATAAAATAGGCCTAGAAAATAGGCCTATTAAGGCGTACTATAGGAACCTAGGGCCTTTAATTAAAGTAGCTAATATAGAGCTATTTATAATACTAAGGGTCTTAAAGGACCTAGCTAAGAGGCCTTAGCCCTTAAAGCTTAGCCCTCTTAACCCCTTTATAGATACCTATATCTTTATAGATAGCTAAGCCGCTATAAAGAAGGTTATAGGTTTCTCGGACCTAGCTATATATATTAAAAGGCTCCTATTTAGCTTAAAAGCCTTTTATAATATATAGCTATATTAGTACCTTAGCTACCTAAGGATCTTTAGTAACGAGCTAGCTAACTAGCTAGCTCAAAGAGGCTTAGGGGCTCCTACCTAAGGGACCCCCTTAGTCTTTATTAGCTACTTATAAAGAAAGGTCTAGTAAGCTACTAAGGACTATTAAAAGGGACTTTAGGCTACTAAGGTAGCTAAAGGCCCTAAGGCTAAGGGCCTAGGTAAGTACTATATATTTATTTAAAAGACCCCTTGCCTAGCCCTTAGCCTAGAAAAGGACCTTATAAGGAGGCCTAGGCCGACCTTCTTAGCCTTTTACTAGCTCCTCTTTAAGGCCGGCTTTTTATTTTCCTTCTTAAAAAGGACTAATAAAGTAAACTAAGATAACTACCGCTATAGCTAAGGAAGGTATATAGCTAGGTACCTTATCCTAAGGTGCTTAAACTATAAGAGGGAAAGAGAGGTCCTTTATTAGACCTTTAAGAGATAAAAGGGGGCCCTTAGCCTACCTATCCTTTATAGCTCTAAGGAAGGAAGGGAAGCCCTTTTAACCTTCTTAGCTAAAATAGAGATAAGGATAGTAAAGTAGCTTAAAAAGGAGTAACCTAAGGGCCCTAGGGCTCTTAAAGGGGAAAATTACTATATAAGAGGAACTAAACTAACCTTTCCTTTATTATTGCCTTTAAGCTACCCTTTCCTTTATTATTGCCTTTAAGCTACCCTTTCCTTAATTAGTTATAAGCCCCTAGGCTCTATAGCTAGCTAGGACTACTAATAAGGGCCTAGGCCCTTACTAGCCTCGCTATAGCCCTAAAGGCTATATATAAGTAATAATATATATAAAAAAAGGGGGGGGGAGGGTAGGTATATATATATATAAGCTAAGCGCGCGTAATTAATAGCTATATAATAAATAGTAAATATAAGCCGCCGCGCTCTTAATTAAGAAGTTACGCGGCTAGATAAGAACCGATTTTCGATTAATAGAGCTAGCTAACTAAATTTCGATTAGCTAGCCCTACCTAAGAGCGACCTATACTAGCGCCTAGCCTAGTAACTAGATATTACCTACCCTATAAACTAACTAACTAATAAACTAATAAGCTAACGCGGCCGCGGCTATATAGTAGTAATTATAAGAGTCTTTAACTATTATAGGTTATAGGCTTAGGCTATAGCCTAAGCTATATAGTTATATACGGAGGGCCGGATCCTATATATATATATATAGGCTAGCCGCGTATAGGAGAGCTCTATATAGCTTATTAATATTATCCTATAGACGGTACCTATGCGTACGCCTTTACCTACTCTATAATAGTATAAGCTATTAATTAATAGATCTAATAGATATCTCTCTAGAGAGGGCGCCTCCCCTTTAAGGAAGCACTCCGCCCCTCCTTAGACGGATAGGAAGTATCGTAGCTATCCTAGAAGCGATTAAAAGCGCGACGGCTAGTAAGAAGGATAAGGTTCTTACTATACTAAGGGAGCCGTCTACGAGACCGGCTTTAACCCCTACGGCCTCCGTAACGCTAGTTACGGCGGCGATACTACTAATAAGGAAGCCGCTCCCTTAGCCGACTTAGGACGGTAAGCTAGAGTCCTTTTACTTCTTCCTTAGCTAGCTATAGATAAAGTTTATAACCGACGAGAAATAGGGCCTAAATAGCTATCGCGATATAGCGTAGTATTTGCTCCTCTATACGCTACCGGAGCCCTAGATATAGCGGATCTTCGGATTCTAGGATAAGGGCGGCCCTAGGGGTAGACGCGACCTATAAGACTTCTTTTAATACCTTATATATACGTTCGGCAACGTATAAGAGCGGGAGAAGGCGTAAGATAGGCTATAGACCCTTAAGTAAAGAGATAGATAAACCTTTAGCGAATTCCTTTTTAATTTTAAAGAAACGCTCTTATAGGTAGCGGGGACTATAGTATAGGAAGATAGCGCGAAGCTTATATAGCTATAGAATTTAATTACGCCGGCCCTATAAGAGCTACTTATCCCTATAATTATGCTTACTAACTATAGTAAGTATATAAGCCGGTTAATAAAGGTAGCTTAGGGCTACGAGTAAACGCCGCGTTTTTAAAAGCTCCGTAAGCGCACGCTATATAGCGGCGATAGGATTACCGCCCCTCCGTAAGATAAATAACCGGCTATCGATATAGATAGGGATACCTTAATATCGGCTACCTATATAGACCGGGCTAGACGCGGTAAGAAGACGCCGTCGACTACCCCCTATACCGCCCTATACTTTAAGTAGTAGGCGAAGTAGGTAATAAGCGAGGAAATCGGGAAAAAAAAGGCTAACGGCCGCTACCTATATTACGGAGTATCTACGTACTTTATATTAAAATGCCCCTTCTTTTTAGCTAAGCGGCCTATAGCGGTTCGAGTAGCGAAGATAGAACCGCTCCTCGCCTTAAACGATAAGGAGGACTCCGCCCCCTTAGGCCTAGAGGAAAAAGAGTAGCTCTAGAATAAAGATAGGCTTTAGAGCCTTAATTATTAGTACTAGTAAAAGAGAAAGAAGAATTATCCGCCTATATAAAAGAGGAGCTTACTTTAATATAGGTTATAATTAATAACTCCTTACCTATTACCGCCCTTATAGATAAGGGCTACTAGTACTACGCCGTAGTTAACGAGGCGCTTACGCGAGAAATATAAGTACTAGTAGAAAAGATCGCCCTAAGGTAAGTAAAGGGCGCCTTAAGCGTAATAGAGGGTATAGTAATTAAGGGCATTATATAGCTAGCTATAAAGGTCGATAGTTACTATAAGCTTATCGTAGCTTATATAATCCCTTAACTAAAGTTTCCCTTAATCCTTAGGAAACCCTAGTTATTATATATAGAGTTATACTTAGTTCTATACTAAAGGAAGCTATAGTTTAGGCCTATATAATAGTAGGTCTACTATAACGATAGTTCTATAAGCGTAAGACTAAGCGTATAAGCTTTATACTTAGTATAAGAAGTCCTTGCCTCTATCTTTATAGGAACCGTACGATAGGTAGAGTAGGGGCAAGGCCGGGTAGCGGCTAATATAGTAGTCTACGTAGTTAGCTTAGCGGATATCGATAAGGCCCTTTAGATAAAGAAGCTAAAGTCGCCTTCTAAGCTATAGTAATAGATACCGGAGCGCTTTTACGACCTCTTACTACTATTTAAGGCCTAGGAAGTAGATAAGCTTAACCTATATAAGCTAGGGGTAGACTATAGGATCGTACTTTATACTAATAAGAAGGGGTAAAAACTACCTATACTATTTAGACCGCTATATAGTATATTATATATAGAGCTACTAGTGCTAAAAAAGACGCTAAGGGACCTCTTAAATAAGGGTTTTATTTAAGTAAGTAGCTCTAAAGTAGGAGCGCCGGTCTTATTCGTACGTAAACTAAGGGGCGGGATATAGTTCTATTACGACTATAAGGCTCTAAACGTAATTATAAGGCCGGACCGCTACCCCTTACCCTTAATCTCGGATACGCTCTATAACCTTTTAAAGGCGAAGTAGTTTATAAAGCTAAATATAAAATAAGCGTTTTATAAGGTATAGATCTTAGAGGGTAACGAGTAAAAGATAGCGTTCTATATACGCTATAGCTTATTTAAGTAGCTCGTAACGCCCTTCGGCCTCTTAAGAGCGCCCGCTACCTTCTAGCGTTATATTAATAACGTATTTTAGGACTTCCTTAACGAGTTCGCCTTTATATATATAGATAATATCTTTATCTATATAAGCGGCTCTTATAAGGACTATATATAGAAAGTACGGAGGGTCCTAGAGCGCTTCTAACTTTATAGGCTCTACCTTAACTTAAATAAGTACGAATTTAGGGTTAAGAGGGTTAAGTACCTAGGCTTTATTATCTACGTAAGTATAGGTATATAGGTAGACCCTATAAAGATCTAGGCGATTTAGGACTAAGCTACCTTAACTATATAAATAGGTATACGGAGCTTCCTTAGGTTCGCGAACTATTATAGGATATTTATTAAGGGCTTCTCCTATATTATAATACCCTTAAACGAGATTACTAGGAAGCGGACCGCCTTTCGCTAGGGGCCTATATAGGAAGGAGCGTTCTATACGCTTAAGGACCTATTCTCTTAAGCCCTAGTACTACTTTAATAGGACTTCGACTAGTCTACGTTAGTTAAAGCGGACTATAGCGGCTAGGCACTTAAAGGAACGCTCTCTTAAGAGGTAAACGGGCGAAAGTAACTAGTAGCGTTCTACTCTTATAAGCTAACCTTAGTAAAGCGGAATTACGCTATTTACGATAAGGAGATACTAGCGATTATTAGCTACCTTAAGTAATAGTAAGTAGAGCTCTAGAGCTATAAGAGCTTTAAGGTTCTTATAAACTATAAGAACCTTAAGTACTTTATAACTTACTAGCACCTCTTAGAGTAGTAAGCCCGCTAGGTAAAGTATCTCTTACGCTTTAACTTCTCGATTAAGTATCGCCTTAAGCGGGACTCTATAGTCCTAAACGCGCTTTTTTAGAGGGATTAAGACTAGCTAACGGGAGTAGATATTAAGGCCCGGGATCTATAGCTTATCCTATAGGAAGTACTACGGACTTATATAGGAGCTTCCTTAGTAAAGGGAGACGCGGTGCTAGTAAATAAGCTTCCCCCCGCGCCCTTACCTCGGTCTAGCGAGGAGGGATAGACCGGCCTAGGGGCGCGCGTAGCGAGAGTGTTTTAAGATAAGGCCCTTTAACGCTTATAGGATAGGATAGCGGCTCTAGACCGTACCTACGAGGGCGTACGCCGTACTATTAAGTCCGGCGCTTAACGCCTAGATCTAAAGCTAAAGCTAAAGGTATAGGTAGCCGACTACTATATCGACCTATAAGGGTATCTACGTTAGCGGGGGAGACTATAGGTACTAGGCGTACTATATACTACGGAAGCTAAGGAGAAGGAGGGACCGCTAAAGCTAGATAAATAAAACGAGCTCTAAGGGAGGCTAGTTTAACTTATCTATAACTCTAGCGTCGTAGGTTACCTAGGTAGATAAGGTATAGTAGTAGGCCTTATAAGGGACTTTTACTAGCCCCTCCTATAGTACTATATTTATTGCTTCCTCTATAACTACGATATCTATAGCCGTATAAAGATTTAAAAGGTATAGCTTAAGGGGCTACTTAAGTAGCTTTTAGTACTTAACTAGTTTTATATATATATATAGATAGACTTTATAACGGACCTCCTACTTATAGAGGGCGGTAACTACTATATATAGGTAATTAAGGACCGACTTAGTAAGTCTATAGTATTAGAGCCGATACTATCTATAGATATAGAGTCCTACGTAGAGCGCTTCTTATAATACTAAGCCCGCTTATATAGCTAGCTAGCCTTTATTATAAGCGATAAGGGATCGAATTAAACTAGCTGCTTTTAGTAGTACCTATACTAGCTACTTTAAATTATATAGCTACTTAGTATAGTATATTACCTATAGACCGACAGAGGGCCTAAGAGGGTTAACTAAGAGGCGTAGGCTTACCTATAGGCTATCGTAGCCCGTAACTAAGTAGACTAAGACTAGTAGCTCCCCGCGGCTTAACTTACGTTAAATAGTAAACTATTATTACGACCACGGTCTAGCGAACCGCGGGGACTAATATATATCACGAGGTCACGTAACGTAGGGAGCAAGGAATATTAGACGGACCGACGGGCCAATTAAGTTTAGAGCGACGGGTCACTCTAGCGCTCTAACGCTCTATAGCTAGGATCGTAGGATCGCTCTAGCGCTCTAGCGCTCCTAGACGACGGGATTACCTAGCGCTCTCGGCGATCTAGGGAAGCTCTTAAGATATATAAGGAAGGAACGGGACACTCCTTTAGATAGATAGCTTAATAGCTTTTAATATAGATCTTTATTACGATTCTATCTCTAATTTTAATTACCTAGTTATAGTCTACGGTCTACGACCTCCGACTTATTACTAACGTAATATACTTATTATTACTTAGACCACGCCCTATTATATTTGCTAATATAAACCCCTCGATAGGTTTATCCCTTAGGAATAACACCGGTCGTTATACGTTAAAAGCTCTTATTTAGTATAATACCGCGTTACTCTAAGCAATATCGCAACTATTAATATGCCTATATAGTAAACTAGATTAACTAACTCTAGAGCTACTATATCGCCTTAGGATATAATGCGCGAGATTATCACCCTTCGATATAAGGTATAGTTACTTAGGAACGGAGGAGGCAACGGATAAGTTAGGGACCTTAGAAAAGTAGTTAAACTAAAGCAGCTAGGACTATTTAACGGTACTTATAGCACTCTTTAAGACTTTCTTACCTAACTTAAGGCCTACTACCGGTTTTACCCGACGAAACTTTCGAACCTAGTTAAAAAGGTACTCTACGTAGGAAATTATTTATCTAGAACGGCACTCGCCTAGTTTAGACCTATTATAAGGGACTATCTCGACAACTAACTAGCATAACGAAATAGCGAAACGGACGAAGTCTTTGCTAATTTCTAAGGATTTAAAGAAGCTATTACTAAGGTATTCGGAATAACCGACGAAGAACGAGAAGCCGAACAAAAACTTCGAGAACTCCGATAAAGGACCTTGGCATCGGACTATACTACTAAATTCCGTTAAGTCACCTTAAAACTTAAATAGGACGACGAACCCCTTATATCGCGATTCTACGACGGACTTAGGGAAGAAGTTAAGGACGAACTCTATAAGGAAGATCGACCCGACGGCCTCTTAAACTATATCGCTATAGCAGTACGAATCGACGATAGATAGTATACGCGACGCTAAGAAAAGAAATAAGGAAGAGGAAACTAGAACCCTTCTTATAGGAATAACTTTAACCGACGCGCTAACTATAAAAAGAAGCGCGAAACTCCTATTACCTACGCCTATATAACTAACCTAGGTAGGATAGACCTAGACGCAATATAAAAAAGCAAAGGAAAGTGTTTTAACTACGGGAAACTTAGACATTACTCTAAAGAATATAGACAACCTCGCAAGGAGAAGAAAACCTACTAGGCACTAGCCCTAGAAGGTAAGAAACACCTAAACGCTACTAATAGATATAAACTAAAGTATAAACTCCTTAGTTAGACTATATACTACGACGACGAATACACGGTATACTTAAGCGATAAAAACGGTACCGGATAGTTCCTAAAGTAACTAAAGAAAACCCTTATAATAATATAACGAAGGGATCCTAAAATATAAAAATAAGTTAAATTCGTAGAACCGGAACACCCCTATCCTAAAGGAGTCTCCTAAGACTAGATTAGGAAGAACGGCAAACGATTCTAGGAAGACATACGAAATAAAAATCGATAACAACGACGGGTAGTCTATAAACAATATAATAAAGAAGATACGGACGTAGCCCTTATACTTACGAAACTCAGATAATAACCTAAAGAGGAATAATAAAGTATCGACGATATAAGCTTTAAAGAATAAGAAATACCTAGAGAAACGGAAGATAAGAACGAACTCGTACTACTACCCTCGCTACTAAGGGAAAATGCCACGATTAGAGAACACGCTCTATACTTTAAAGAATTCAAAGAAATGCTTAAAATTAGAACCTAATAAATACCTTAAATTCTCACGGAAAATTAATAAGCTATATTAATTCGGTATTAACCGGCACTACGCGGAGGAGACTATACTATAGCTATCGCCGTAGTCGATACCTTTATAGCTCTATAACGAGAATAGCAACCACGAGGAGAATTTAGAGACGATCTATAAACACTACTTACTTATAAGCACTATAAGTATATTTTATAGATATTATACGTCTACCTAGATTGTATAACATACTTCTAGATAAAGGCACGATATAACGCCTTCCCGGTTAGGTTCAAGGGATAAGTACTTTCGAAACCCTACCTAAGTATAGAACTAGACTACTAGAAAATCGATTAACGCTACCCGAACGACTAAGTTATATTATTAGAACCCGATTATAGCACACTACTCGAATACCGCGATAATTACGGTTTATTAACGAGATATCTTTTAGAGATATATAAAATCTATAAACACGCTAAAATAGAAGAATAGCATAACGCTACTCGCTCTAAGGCATCCGAACCCTTAATCTTCTAAAGACTTATGCAACGAGTTAAATACGACGAGGAAGATTATAACGAATATATATACCCGAACTATAGAGTTTATAAACACGAAAAAGCATAGGCATAGCATAAACGATATAACGGTGCACTAAAAGATTATTAGCAATACGTACGAAGGCTATAGGCCGTATTCGACTAAGGGAGAATCGATATAAAAACACTACGTGCGAAATAGAAAGATATAAAACGAAAACTCGACCTTTAATACGAAAACGAATAGAATTACAAAGCATAGTACGCAATTAACTGCGAAGTAGCATAATGCAAACGACATAGCGTTAAGAAATAAGAAATCTTCGATTAGCTATAAGAAATCAGTCTCTTAAGCCCTAATACGATACTACGCGATAAAAATATAAAGAAACGATATTAATAATAAATCGAAGAAGAATACCTAAATAAAACGAATAAGGACTAGGCAAAAAACGAGGTACGCTATCTATAAAAGGGCTATAGACTAGCACGATATAATAAGATCTAAGGACCCTATATAGCAACGGCAAGCTATAGCGACTAAATAGTATTAGATATCTAAATCGCGTGGATATTACGCACGCATACTTTTAGACTACGGCGCGATAAGCAATTACGTTTACCTAGAGTCGTTAATCGTTACCGACTTATATAGAGATATAAGAAAGATCTATATAAACTTACGAATATTAAAGGAGAGGCCTTTAACTATAATAACGGAATTATTAATATAGAGATTAATTACCTCGATATTAATATCTAGGGCTACGACGAACGAGTTAACTTCGATATTATAGATATTAGAGAATATAACCTTATATTAGGGCTTCTATAGCTATAGGAGAGCAACCTACTAATTAACTAGAAAACTAGCTAGCTACGTTAGAACAAAGACATAAGTTTCTAGGACTAGTAGATTTAGAAGAAAGCAAAATTTTACGATAATTTAGCCACTAAATAGGATAAAAGGGATAACCGTTCAAGCAAATCATTACGGGCTTTAGCGATATAAACGAAAACAGCAACCGAACTAGCGGACATAAAATCGACTAATAAGACCTACGTACTAACTAACACGGCTATATAACCTAGTATCCGATATAAATAGAATAAAGGATATAATATAAAGATCCGAAGAGTTATTGCTACTCTAAGGAAAGACCTTAAATAAATTAATAAAGAGCTCGAGTTAAGAGAAACTAGCTCTTAAGAGAAAGAACAAAGCCTATAAGATAGAATAAAGAACATCCCCTAGGAATACCGGAAATACAATAAACTCTTTAAGGAAGAACTCGAGATAGGGTTACCTAAATATAGCTAATAGGACCACGAAATTTATCTTAAGGATAGAATAACGCCGACGTTCTATAAAATCTATAACCTAAACGAAAAGCAACTATAAACGCTACGCGACTACCTCGACGAGAATCTACGAAAAGGATATATACGAATATTAATATCCAAAGCAGGCTATCTAGTTATATTTATTCTAAAGAAAAACGGCAAGCTACGACTAGTTATCGACTATAGACGCCTAAACGATATTATAATAAAGGACCGAATACTATTACCGCTTATATCGGAACTACGAGATCGACTATACGGCAAAAAATAGTTTATAGCCCTCGACCTTAAAGGCGCCTATAACTTAATACGTATAAAAAAAGGACGCGAATAGATAATAGCCTTTAGAACGAAATTCGGACTATTCGAATATCTAGTAATACTATTTAGACTTATAAATATACTAGCTACCTTCTAACGGATAATCAATAATATCCTACGCGAATACTTAGATATCTTTATAGTAGTATACCTAGATAATATCCTAATCTTCTCGGACACCCTAGAAGAATATAAGGAATACGTCTATAAGGTACTCCGCGTACTTTAGAATGCGAAGTTACTAGTTAAACTAAAGAAAAGTAAGTTCTATATATAGAAAGTAGACTTTCTTAGATATACGATCTTACTAAGAGAGATATAAATATAATAAGATAAGATTAACTTAGTTAAAGAATAGCTAACGCTAAAGAACGTTAAGGACGTATAAAGTTTCCTAGGATTTATAAATTACTACTAACGATTTATTAAAGATTTCGGAAAGATTATAGCACTACTATACGACTTAATAAAGAAGGAAAAAGAATTTATATAGGACGATAAAGCCAACGAAGCTTTCGAATATATTAAGACTACGATTACGTAAGAACTAGTCTTAACTACCTTCGATCTAGAACGATAAATCGAACTCGAAACCGATATATTAGACTTTACTCTAGGAGTATAAATCGGATAAAAGGGCGATAAAGGAAGACTATAACTAATTGTATTCTACTCGAAAAAGCTATATAGCGTAGAACTTAATTACCCTATCTACGATAAAGAATTCCTCGCAATTATTTAAGCTTTTAAGGAATTTCGATACTACCTTCTTAGAAGCAAATATAAAGTTAAGGTCTATATAGACTATAAGAACATCTTATATTTTACAACGATATAATAGTTAAACGGACGATAGATCCGATAGGCTAAATATTTATCGGAATTCGACTATAAAATAATCTATAGAAAAGGAATAGAAAACGGTCGAGCTAATGCCCTTAGTCGACGAAGTGACTATAATATAGAAGCACCTATAGCGAAAGGACAGCTCTTAGAAATCAACGAAAACGGGAACTACTAGCAACGACAGCTAAACATAATATTTAAAGTATAACCCGACGACTCAATATACTAAAAGATCCTAAAATAGATAAAAGAACACGAAGCACTAAAGGGATATAACATAGAATATTCGGAAGTTTTAATATATAAGAATAAAATCTAGATACTACTAGAATTACGAGATAAAGTTATATAAGATATATACGAATATCTAATATATAGACACTAAGGAATCTAAAGAATAATAGAACGGATTAGACGATAATATAACTTCCTATAGCTTAAGGAAGTAGTACGAAAAGTCATTAAAGAATATAAACTTTACGCACGAAGTAAAGCTAAACGATATAAACTATACGGAGAATTATAACCGCTACTAGTACTAGAGAAACCATAGGATTTAATAGCTTTTAATTATATTATAAAGCTACCACCGTTAAAAGAACCTATAACTAACGTTAAATACGATAGTATATTCGTTATTACCGATAAACTAACGAAGTACGGGTACTTCTTACCGTATAAAGAAGCAAGCAATATAGAAGAGCTAGTATATATATTCCTACGAACAATTATTAGCAATTATAGACTACCGAACGAGATTATCTTTAATAAAGGAAGTATATTTATAGCTAAGTTTTAGCAAGCTCTTATAGTATAATTAGGGACGAAACATAAGCTTAGCATAGCTTATTACCTATAAATAGATAGATAAATAGAACGACTTAACTAAACGCTTAAATAATATTTACGATACTATATTAGCTACGAATAAAACGATTAGGTTAAATAGCTACTAATAGCGCAACTAGCTTATAATAGCTTAGTCACGGAAACAACTAAGCTCTTACTAGCATACGCTAATTACGGATATAACCTAGAAGCATTTAAGGTTACTTAATAAGGACTATAAGCGGAACGAGCGATACTATAAGTAGATTAGCTACGAAAATTATATAAAGAAATATAACAAGAACTTTAATTCGTTAGAGAACGAATGTCTACTTATTATAATCGGAAAAGATTATAGGGACCAATCTTTCGAGAGGGAGACATAGTCTACCTCGTACGACGAAACATTAAAACAAAACGACTAAGCAATAAATTAGATTTTAAGAAACTTAGACCGTTTAAGGTTAAGAAAGCTATTTTAAAAGTTAACTACGAACTTTCGCTACTAATAACAATACGGATACACCTAATATTTTATATCTTATTATTAGAACTAGTACTATAAAACGCTAAACTATAGGATAAAATCGAAGTTAATAATAATTAGGAATATAAAGCCGAATAAATACTAAATATAAGAAAACAAGGTTAGCAATAGGAATACCTTATTAAGTAGAAGGGATACGGACTAGAGGAAAATACCTAGGAACCACTTAAGCACTTAACCTACTACGGCTCTCTACTCCGACAGTTCTACTAAGCGAACCCTTAATCGGAAATATAGGGTCACCGAGAATAGCATCCTAGTCTAATACGTCTAAGGCACTAAACGATTAAACCTCGCTAATAGCAATAGTTTCCTTATTTAATAAACGAACCGATTCGTCTTAAGAAGAACGCATTACACTATCTTCTTTATTAATAGCTTATATACCCCGCTAAAACAACTTACTACCTCGGTCCTTTAGGAAACGCTTCTATTTCCTAATCTAAGCTAGACGAGCTATCGCTTCCTCTAACGCTTCTTCTACTTTCCGTTCGTCCGAATTAATCTTTTGCTATTAATTTATAATGCGACGAACTAGAAAAGAAGGAACGTTAGCAAAAAGAACGATAGGGAAGAAAAGGGATAAAACGAATAGGCGGACGCTATATTACAGCTATTATAAGAACGGCCTATAGAGGTATATTTAGAACACCGATTAGAACGCTCGCCGACTTTATAAGTTAGGCCCAACCGAAAACAACGGGAGCAAGGAATAATTTCAACACCGTAGATCTCGGTCTAGGATACTAGCTCCGATCGTTAACGCGATTTATCGGAATTACGGGAATAGGATTTTTAAATACGACTAGATATACTATTAGCAGCATATCCTAAAAGGATAAAAGAACAAGGAACGACATACTTACGCACGACGCGATAAGGGTATATTTATACACGGCGGCTAAAGTAGTAGGTCTTAGGGACAAGACTAAAAGGAGGGGAGGCATCCTATTACGACCACGGTCTAGCGAACCGCGGGGACCAACATATATCACGAGGTCACGTGACGTAGGGAGCAAGGAACATTAGACGGACCGACGGGCCAATTAAGTTTAGAGCGACGGGTCACTCTAGCGCTCTAACGCTCCACGGCTAGGATCGCAGGATCGCTCTAGCGCTCTAGCGCTCCTAGACGACGGGATCACCTAGCGCTCTCGGCGATCTAGGGAAGCTCTTAAGATATATAAGGAAG
Organism: Hirsutella rhossiliensis; assembly: GCF_020360975.1. Classification (NCBI taxonomy): domain Eukaryota; kingdom Fungi; phylum Ascomycota; class Sordariomycetes; order Hypocreales; family Ophiocordycipitaceae; genus Hirsutella; species Hirsutella rhossiliensis. The sequence continues at coordinate 130,999 of NW_025408671.1, read as the reverse complement.
GAACGGGACACTCCTTTAGATAGATAGCTCGATAGCTTTTAATATAGATCTTTATTACGATTCTATCTCTAATTCTAATTACCTAGTTATAGTCTACGGTCTACGACCTCCGACTTATTACTAACGTAATATACTTATTATTACTTAGACCACGCCCTATTATATCTACTAATATAAACCCCTCGATAGGTTTATCCCTTAGGAATAACACCGGTCGTTATAACTATATACCTTTATTAAGATAGCCCCTTTCTTTATAACGTATAGCTTCGAACTACCCTTACTAGTTCCCTTTACTATAGATATAGTAGCGGAGTAGTATAGTAATTTATTACTAGAGGGCCGCGCCTTTATATTTATACGAAAGCTATAAGAGACTATAGATTATTATTAATCCGCGATAGCCGCCGCGGCGTAAGATTAAGAGCAGTACGCTAATAAGACTAGGGCCCTAGTAAATAGGTTCGCGGTAGGAGATAAGGTATAGCTAGACCTCTATAACTATAGGTTAGTACGACTAAAGAAGAAGCTTAACTAGCTATACGCGAAGTTTACGGTATAGAGGGTTATTAGCCTATAGGTTATAGAGCTCGATAGTCTCTTAATAAGGGTCTATAATAAGATTAATATAGACCTCTTTTATAGAGCCTCCTTTAACCTACTACCTAGATAAGAAGTAGTAGATACCTAACCGCTTATAATTAAGGTAGAAGGAGAGGATAAGTTTAAGGTTAAAGAGATACGGGCTACGCGCTAGAAAAAGGTTAGTAAGGGGAAACGCTAAGAGGTCCTCGTTAAGTAGCATAGGTATCTTAACCCTATATAGGAACCTATATATAAGTTTATAGGAACTATAGCCCTCGATAAGTTTAAAGCCTTATTTAGAACGGTAGATAAGAATAATAAACTAGTAGACTACCGATAGTAGCCCGGGCTAGGACTACGAAGTAGGTAAAGTAGAGTAGGTAGTTATAATAACGTAAGCGTAATTATATAAGCGGAGATAAAAATAGCGTTTATTTTAAGGTAGAGCCCTTAGACTACTTAGACCTACTCCTTATTCTTATCGTTATCCTTATCCTTATCCTTATTATCCTCCTCTACCTTATTAGCGGCGGCGGCGCTCTCTAAGACGCTTAGGCGGCCCTCTAAGCCCGCGAGCTAGTTAGCGGCAGCGGCGGCTCCGGGGGCTCCGGGGGTAAGGGGGGCCCGGCTAGTAGCAGCGGCGGGGGCGGCGGCGGGCACGGCTAAGGGGACCGCCGATAGGGCGACGGAGGTAGTATCCCTAGTACCGGGAGAGTTAGTAGCGGAAGTAGAAGAGCTAGATAAGAGGAACTTACTTAGGGATAAGGCCCTAGCGCTCGAGGGCGCGGAGATTATAATAGGCGGCGGCGGCGGCGGTAAGGCGCTTCTTAGTAGCCCCCAGTGCCTACCTATACGCGCCGGCCTTCTAAGCCGACGCTATAGCGAGTAGGATAGGAGGCGCCGCCTTATAAGCGCGGCCGGTACGCGCGTACTAGTAATAACTACCGCTACGGCGGCGCCCGACTTAGTCGGCGTAGGGGAGCTCCTATAACGCGTACTATATATAGGGGGCCGCGCGGGCGGCTCCGGCCTATACTTAGCGTTTATACTTTAAGAAGTTAGCGGAAAATAGCTACTACGCTTATTAAGTAGCGGACTTACGGGGGTAGTAGTAGCGGAGGCGGGGGTAGAGGGGCCGGGCGTTATAGCTAGCGGCGGGGATAGCGTCGTTACTTAGAAGGGCGACGTAAGGGCGGCTAGCGTAGTAGAGGTAGAGGCGGCGGCGGTAGGCGCGGTCGCGGGGGCGCGGGCAGGAGTAGCGGTAGCGGCGGAGCCGTCGTTAGCCGTGCCTAGTATAGCATCGACGAATAACTCCGTACGCTTTAAGAAGGAGGAAGCGGGGGAGGGGGAGGTAGATATATCTATCGTAGAAGTTAGTATTACGGATTACGGCCTCCCGCTCTATAGGGCGGAGAACTTACTAGTAGAAGTTATTATTATTAGGGCTATTATTACTACTATAGCTATTACTATAAGTATACGTTAATAAGGCGGCCTATATAGCTAGGAACGAACTAACGCCCTAGGTAGAGTAGAACTTACCTATTACTACTACTACTACGGTTAAAGAAAGAGGAGAAGGAAAGGAAGGAGGAAGAAGGGAATGCCGCCTTATATACCCCTAGGTAGAGGAGGCTACCTAAGGCTAAGGGGATAGGCAACCTAAGGCTTATAGGGGCGTATATAATAGGTTGCGCCCCTATTTAAACGGCTAGCCGGCCGATAAGTATAGAGCCCGGTTCCGGCTACCTAGGCTAATAAGCGCGGGGATAATAGGGCTAGTAGGGCTAGCACGATTAACGGAAAAGGGTAGGGTAGAGCTAGCGGCACGGGCCCTATAGTATAGAAGCCGTTAATAGGGCAACGCCGCGCCGCGCTTAAGGGAGGGCATTATATAAGAGTCTTTAACTATTATAGGTTATAGGCTTAGGCTATAGCCTAAGCTATATAGTTATATATAGAGGGCCGGATCCTATATATATATATACGGGCTAGCCGCGTATAGGAGAGCTCTATATAGCTTATTAATATTATCTTATAGATAGCACCTATACGTACGCCTCTACCTACTCTATAATAATAATATAGGAGCTATAGTAAATAAAGGCGCTTATAAGTTAGGCCTTTAAAGAGAGACTACTACCTATAACCCTAGGCTTAGGCTAGCGAGCCTAGGCCTCGGCTACTTAAGATAGTAGCGGCTATAGCCTAAGAGGGCCTACGCTAAAATATAAATATATAAGAGAAGCCTATAGTAGCTAGCGTAAATTTCCTATATACTACTACTATAACCTTATTTAAGGCAGACTTATATAAAAAGAAAGGAGGGTTTTCCCTTAAGTACTTTAGTTTTTCCCTCTTATTTAATATTAAAGTTTTAGATACCTTTAGCTAGGTCCTTAGTATAATCTTAATAATAATAATAATAATCTTTAAAATAAAAGGTAAAAGGTACTAATTCTTTTATATAACTTAGTTAAGTCCTTAGTAGTCTATATATAACTATAAGGTACTATTCTTTTTTAAAATAAAAAGGATAAGCGCTTTAGCTAGGCTTTTTAACTCCTAGATTATTTTCCTTTTTATTATATCTTAGATTTAGTTATATAATACTTAAAGTTCCCTTTATAATAAAAAGTAAATTAGTTTATAAAGGGGTTTTATATTAAGGATTAAATTAATTAAGTAATCCGTTCCCTTTTTAGCTAATAATAAGTTAGACTTATTAGCTAAGAAAGTATCTTTAAACTAATAAAGAGTTAATAGGATTTTAGCTTATTTTTCTTATAAAATCCCTTTATCTTTATCTTTATTTAATAGCGGGATTAGCTTAGGATTAAGCGCTATTATATATACCCTTACCTTATTCCTATATTCTTAAAGGAATCTATAAGGGTTTTATATAGTTTTACTACTTAGTTAATACTTAAACTACTACTATTATTTCTATAGGATAATATAAATATATTTATCCTTTAAGGTAGTAACTAATAAAAGGATTAATACTTAATTATTTAGTATTAATTTATTAGTATTAATATAAAAATAAGTAATTATCTTTTTAAAACTTTTTATATTTATTATTTAAAGTAGTACTAACTATACTTTATATTCCCTTACCTTATTATTACTAAGCCTTAATAACTTAGGGTATAATAGTACTACTTATAGTAATCTTTATTATTAAGTAAAGTATATATTTATAAGGTTAATAGTACTATAAGTATCTAAGTATATAGGGACTTTAGTAGGGTTTTACCTTAATATTATTATAGGAGTTTTAAGTAACTATCTTATAAGTATTAAGTTTATTAAGGGAGAGGCGTTTACCTTAATATCTTACCTTTTCCTTAGTTTACGGTATTAAATCTAAGAGTCTTTATTAAGGTCTTTACTTTTAAAATATTAATATATTTTATAGATAGGTATCCTAGCTTATTATATTAGAAATATATAATTCCTAGTTAAGTAAAAGATCCTCTTTCTTAATAATATCCTTTAATTTAGCCCTTAGTAAGTATATCGCTAGCTTACTAGTTATTAGTCGAATTAGTAGTATTTCCTTAATAATTTAGCCTAGCTTATTAGCTTTTTTAATTCCTCCCTTTATATATATTACCTTAAGGTATAGTATTATTTTTATTCTTAGTTCCTTTAAAGGTAAAAGTAGTATTAATACGTTGCCTTTTATTAGTAATAGTATCTTAATATTATTAAGCGACTTATATAAGCTCTTCCTATTAATAGGTATAAATAGGTATTAAATAAAGGTTAATTTAGTCTTAAAGTTATAGTTCTAGCTTAATAAAAAATATAAGAGCACGCGCTTTTTTTAATAAGCGTTTAAAATACCTCTTTAAGGAGTTAAGGTATAAGCTAAACTTTAAGAGAGACTAGCCTTCTTATTAATAAGCCTCCTTTAATTATATTATTAATAGTATCTTTATATTTATAGTATCCTTAATTAAGATAAGTATTTATTTTTTAAAGTATACTTAATCTATACTATATTTAGTTTAGTTAATTAATATCTATTCTTTAAGGTATTAATACTAGCTCGCTTTATAGTCGCTATATATATAATCTACTATATAAAGGATCTTTATTTTATTATAACGAAAACGTTTAAGCGCTACCTTAAAAGCGTCTTTTAAATCGTAAGTCTAGTTTAGACGTTTCTATATATTAGTAGGTTAAGATAATTATTACGGAGTAAGCAAAGGCGTAAGCTTAGGTACGGTCCGTTAAAAGAAGTTTAATAATCTATAAGGGGGAAAAGGAAGAGAAGTATAGGCCTAGCCTATATAGGCGCGGAGGCCGCTTATATATAGACTTAGCCTAGACCTTAGTCTAGGCCTATATAGGGTAAAAGCCCTTATATTATACCCCTACCCGGCTTTTAAAGAGGCGCGCCTCTAAATAATACCCGATACCGCGCCTAGGGGGATAGAACCCTCGCGCGGACTACGTACGCCTAGTCGCGGAAAAAACGTTAGCAAATAACGTATAATACCCTCTTAAGCGAGCTTCTCGGATAGACTATATTATTAGTAGGGGCCGCGCCTTAAGAGTCGGGCTTTAGCACTTCTAGCTAAGGAGTAGAGGCACGTAGAACGGCGTATAGCTAGCTTCGGTAAGCTTATAGTATCCCGCCCCCCCTATATCGGCGCACGGTAGTAGCTCCTAGTACTATAATATAGGGGACGGTACTTTAGTATATAAGGCTCTGCTCCCTCCTATATAGGGCTATACGGGCACTCCCTTTCGCTATAGTTATATTATATTAGCGGCCTTCCTATATCTTAGCCGCCTTTTCGGTCGCTATAGGTATATATCCCGTCTATATAGTAGCTACTACCGCACGCGAGGGGACGCTAACGAAGCCCGTAGAGGTATTACTAAGATTACTTATCGCTAGAGTCGCTATCGTTAAACCTAACCTCCTTTCTATCTTAGCGCGTGCGCCCCTCTACTACTTAGAGTGCGTTTACCTACGCCTCCTAGCGCGGGTACTTTAAAAACTAATAGGATTTACTACTATAGCCTATATAGCGACCCTCTTATCGCTACCTCTTTCTATCCTTAGTCCTCGAGGCGGAGATAGAGATATCTATAGTATTACTAGCGTTATCCTCTTCTTATACTATAGAAGAAGATAAAAAAAGAAACTTATTACTACTAAGCTCGCGAAGAAGGTAGACGAGATCGGTATATATATCTAGTAATACGGACCTTTCGCTTAGACGGGTACGCTAATCTAAATTTAAGCTTATAACGAGGCAATTATACTTTACCGCGTTAGGCTAGCTATATACGTCTACTTAATAAAGCACCTCTTCGAACCGTACGAGGTAGGCTAGAATAGCTTTACTCCGCTTTTAACGGAGCGTTATAAGCTCCTAGCCTACCGACTTAGCTACGTTAGGTTCGCCGTAATTAGTACGGAGCTTTACGAGGAGGTCGGCTAGTCTATTTATGCTAATACGCGTAAACGGTAAGAGATACTTTTATAAGCGTAGGGATAGGCTCGCGTAAAGATAGTCGAATTAAGCGCGGATATCCCCTATTACGGCGCTATCGGTACGGAGCTTTACTTCTATATAAAGTAGCCACGGCTCGAGCTCTACGGAGGAGCTATCGAACTTATTAAGGTATAGTAGTACCGCTCTTAGTTATACGGAGCCCTACTATTATAAGAGGCTCTTAATTACCTAGGCGAACTAAGTATTACGTTCGCCTTAATTTTATGACTATAGGAGTATAGATATTTCGCGTGCGTATATACTAGCGCGGGCGGTTTAACTAGACTAGGTAATTAAACGTTAGCTTTAAAGGTAGCTAAAAATAGCTATTCTATATATAGGGATATAGAGAGGGTAAAATAAAGGGTAGATTATACTATTACGGAGTAGGTAGAGGCGTAGGCTTAGGTATAGTCCGTTAAAAGAAGGTTAATAATCTATAAGGGGGAAAAGAAAGAGAAGTATAAGTATAGCCTATATAAGCGCGGAGGCTACTTATATATAGACTTAGCCTAGAACTTAGTTTAGGCCTATATAGGGCAAAAGCCCTTATATATATCTATTTAAAAGACTACTTACTTAGCCTTTAGCCTAGAAAAGGACCTTATAAAGAGGCCTAGGCTAACCCTTTTAGCCTTTTACTAGCTCCTTTTTAAGGCTAGCTTTTTATTTTCCTTCTTAAAGAGGATTAATAAGGTAGACTAAGATAACTACTGCTATAGCTAAGGAAGGTATATAGCTAAGTACCTTATCCTAAGGTACCTAAACTATAAGAGGGAAAGAGAAGTCCTTTACTAAGCTTTTAAAGGATAAAAGGAGGCTATTAAACTACCTTTTCTCTATAGCTTTAAAGAAGGAAGGGAAGCCCTTTTAACTTTCTTAGCTAAAATAGAGATAGGAACGGCTAAGTAGCTTAAAAAGGAGTAACCTAAGGGCCCTAGGGCCCTTAAAGGGGGAAAACACTATATAGGAGGAACTAAACTAACCTTTCCTTTATCTTTACCTTTATAGCTACCCTTTCCTTAATTAGTTATAAGCCTCTAGGCTCTATAGCTAGCTAGGACTATAAATAAGAGCCTAGGCCCTTATTAGCCTCGCTATAGCCTTAGAAGCTATATATAAGTAATAATAATAATAAAATTAACTCCCTTAGGCTAAGGATATAATATAGGCCTAACTTAGGTATAAGAATATCTTAATACCTTCTTTTAGCTAGCTATATATAGTTACTATACTTATATAAGCCCCTCCCTTATCCTAATAGATAGACTAAGATATATATTATTAAATTTACCTTTCTATGCCCCTATTTCTTCTATTATACTCTTAGGCCTCTACTTAAGAGCTCCCTATCTATACGTGTATGCTCTCTAGTTAGGGCCTATAAATAAGACAATCCCCTTTAACATGGCAACTTTCCTTCGATGATTTGGGCCCTTTTTCACTCCCGGAGCGACGGAATACATATGCCTGGCATCTTTACAACAATCCCGGTTCATTCCTAGGCATTGTCAGCGTATCGCTTGCGGTAGGCTTAGTTCACCCGGGTCCGTAGAAAATTGACCGTACACTCGTGGTCGAATTGCCTAGCCCGACTCAAGGCTGTGGCAAACAGCATTGGCTGACTGCCGTGAGCCCGAATATGTTCGTGAATGTAAGTGGCCGCATCTTCCAGATCGTACGGTCGGATTGGGTCACCACCCGTGAGGATGCGATTCACTTTGGCCGAGAAGGCGTATGGCCATGGAGCTGCATACATAGCCAGTCCCGACATGTCAAGGACCCTGAAATTCTGCTGCTGGGCCGCTATGGTCAGTCGGGCATGCAATGACCCCGACATCCACATCTGCATTTCCGTGTTGAGCCAGTCAGTCCCGAGGCCGCGGTACTATGGCTGGGCGTCTTGCATCGCCTCGTCCAGAAGCATTCGAGCTTGATTATCGAAGTTGGAGCCGAGATGTCCACATCGTGTTTCGTTGACGGGGCCTCCGGGGACCCGGTCCAGTCTCATTGTCGGGTCGGGAGCAGCAATTGCCCATGATGATAACGCGCAGGGGCTGATGTGTGGAGGTTTGAAGTTCTGTAGAAGGTTCACTCGATTAAAAGGAACCATTCGGCGAATGACGGTGAGCTCAGACGATGGATTTGGATTTCAACAGAAGGGGACCTACCGCTCCTCTGTCCCTCGACGCTCTTTATCCGCCTGTCCAGGCGCCTCCCAGCCAGTATCCATGGACGGGACATCTGCCGGACCCCAAATCATGCATGCATGCGATTTTGGGGGAAAATATTTCCACAAACGAACACGTTTTTGATGCTGGCCATAATCACGACGGGACTCTTGTTCCAGCGCAGATTCGTTGCTCCAACATGTTCATCACCAAGCGTCCATGATGTTGTCTCCAATGTCTTCTGCAACCCAGCCCTCGTGGGCATCGCATATGTAGAGTGGCTGCCGCCCTCATCAAAGCTCATCATGTGTCAAATCCTCACCACTAACAATGCCAAGCACATCTCCCATCCGGGTAGCCTGCATCTCCGACACAAAGAGCAAGCACCCGACGGAAGCCCGTGGAGATGTGCTGACTCACGCCGGTGATCTAACAGAGACTAGATCTTTCCAGGAGATGCAGGACGGCATGACGTGGCTATCATGGCAGCCTCATCAATACAAAGTCTTCGTTGCGGGAAATCATGATGTCCTGCTAGACGACGCATTTCTCGTCAAATACCTGAGCGACGCTATGGGTAGAGCTTCACCAAGCAAAATCTCGACTGGGGAAGCGTGATTTATCTGCAGGATTCGGCCGTCACCCTCGACGTCCCCACGAGCAAGCAATAGCAGGGGAGTTGCGCAGAGGAAGCCGGCAGGACAACCCTCGCGATTTTCGGCAGCCCATGAACGCCGCGGTACGGAGTCTCGGCTTTTCAATACCATCCAAGCAAATATCAGCATTGGAAGGACATTTCTGCCTCGCGAGATCGGAGGCCGCACATTGTCGTCATCCATGGCCCGCCGTGCCTTCACCACAACAAGCGCGACTTTCACGGTGCCGGGTGTCCATACCTAGCGGAGGAAGCCTGCCGCATCCGACTCGTCTTCACGTCTTTGGCCATATCCATGCGTCGTGCCGGCGCGAGGATGTGGTGTTAGACGGCGTGCAGGGGGCGTATGACCTATGAAGAGGTGATGACGGCCCACCAACCCTGAATTTCAGTGAACAATCACAGCGCTCGCGGGTTGCAAAATAGGCTGACAGCACGTCTAGGCTTTATAGCTATGCATTCTGTCAGGCAGTGAACGCCCCTGTGGCCCAATGGTCAGGGCACCAGACTTCTACACTGCTACCAAGGATTGTACTATCTGGGGATTGCGGGTTCGAGTCCCGCCAGGGGTTAGGTCGCTTTTTGCATGTTTTGCCGGTGAATTCACAGCAACTTCGCCTGCTTTTGTCTAATATCCCGTGGGGTTTATTGGGGCGGTTTTTCCCTCTTATGAAGGCTGTTTTAAGGGATTTCTTTTTTTAATTACTTGTTATCCGAGGTTAACTTTCGACTCTATTATTATGAACCGGTACGCCTTTTGGACTCTTATTATCATACGCCGGTACACCTCTTGGACTCCATTATTATAAGTGTGTATGTCTGATGGATGCCAACATGCATGCACAGCCTACATGCTCTTCTCGCTCGTGCCGTGCAGCCCGCGTCCGACTTGCGATGGATGGGGTTTGCATGTCACCGTCATATGAGAAGGCGTCTTGGAACACCGGGGTAATTAGTTGCTTGGCCGAAAGCAACGGGCAACGGTAGGAAAAACCATGTGACTTGGTAAATCGTATCCTTTCCCTTGCTTGAGACCACCCCTCGGGGGCGACCCATCACAACAGCAGTTGAGCCCAACTTTTTCTCATACGCATCCGTGCTTACCCTCAAGGTCCCTCTGACGTGAGCATGGAGGCGTACATACTCACCGGTGAGTCACTGGTGAGTCACTACTGCTCAGTTGCTCCCAGTTCCAGCTATCAAGTTCCGCGTTGCCCGAAAACAACACACGTCTGTCGGAAGGACGTCTAAGCGGCACATGAACCACCGCACGTACAAGGCTACTACTCCTGAATCCAAGCTTAAGAAATGCGTGCCCGTCTGCTCAAAGCCTTCTTTGCATCTTTGATCCCTCTTGCGTGGCCCGCGACCCTGGCGCCACGGACAGAGTCGCGTCTCGACCGAGCGTCACTTCCTCTGCCGCACCGGCTGGTCGCGCAGTTTCCCGTCGGGACATGGATCGAGAACATTGCCGTTCGACCCAACGGAAACATTCTGGTCACTAGTCTTGCTCCAAACGCATCGCTCTACGAAATCTCAAACCCACAGAGCGAATCGCCCACCGTCACTCTTCACTTTACCATCAGCACAATCAGCAGCCTTAGTGGCATAACAGAAGTAGACGACGACTGCTTTTGCATTGTCGGTGGCAATTTCAGCCCGTCTGGAAGTGACAGAGGAGCTTTCAGCGTGTGGGTAGTGGACTTCAAGAACAGACATGGCCCGGAAATGAGACGTGCTGCGTCTCTTCCCGACGCCGTGTTGCCAAACGGTGCCACGAAGCTTCCGCACACGGAAAATACAGTTCTTATTGCAGACTCAACGCTCGGGTTGGTTTGGAAAGTCCATGTTCACACGGGGGAGCACGAAATTGCATTGCAGTTGCCGGAGATGAGCCCCCAGGCCGGGGGTAACAGCTCCGCCCTTGTTGGCATTAATGGGATTCACGCCTGGAAAGGAAGGCTTTGGTGGACAAACAGCGCCAATGCGTCCTTGTACAGAGTCCGAATCATGCCAGGCGGGAACCTGGCTGACGACGTTGAGGTGGAAAAGGTGGCATCGCTTCCATCCCTCATTTTTGGACGACTTCACCCTCGGACCTGGGGACCAAGAGGTCGCATGGATGACCACTGATGCGGATAATAAGCTGTATGCGGTCAGTTCCCCCAATAACATTGTCATTGCTCTGGGTTCTGCAGATGACTTCGCAGTTGCCCAAGGGACCGCATGTCAATTTGGCAGAACCAAAAGGGACGGTCAGATTTTATGTCACAACCGGTGGAGGCACGATTACCAGATCAACTCAAGGAGGCAAGATTGAGGCCGTAAATACAACAAGCCTCGTCTCCACATGGATAGAGTAGCGTATCATTAAGGGGTATCATCCATCTTCCTAGACCACTGCTCTATCGCTGATTCATGGCTATGTTGACGCTGATGGCCGCTCTTGCGAATCTGCGTAGTGTTTTTCATTTCCGGCTAATTATTGAGCTTCGAGGGATGGGAGGTGGCGTGAGCGAATCACCAAGATGGCCTCGATGTAGTAGAGGACTTGCTTCGCAGATGGTGCAAGGCTGACTCAAATATTGAAACTCACTTGAACTTATAGGTATGTGCATTATTCAAGAGTGTGCTATTCTATTCGTCAACACATGATGGCAAGCAACAGCTCCGTGAAGACATTTACACATTAGATGGCAAAAAAAAACGCAAGATCTGCGTCAAAAGGGCATCATCTTGTCTCTGATGTTATACATGCCAATGCGTCCCGACTTATCACCAACCAGCAAAAACGTGCCGTCAGCCGAGAACGAGAGCTCGCTCACACTCCCCAGGTCCTCAAACTGCTTAAAGCCCGGCTGGGGCCCGCTGTTTATCGCCAAGGCGTCTTTGTCGGGCCAGCTCCAGACTTCGTTGCCCTCCCGAACGTCGAGTATAGACAAGCACCCCCTGGCACCAATCTCGGCGCCGCTTGCATGGCAGTATGCGACGTAGCGGCAGTCTGGAGAGATGCATGCGGGGCAATTGGGAATGGCAAACGTCCATGTACAAGAGGCCGCGAGGTCCCAGACCAGGACATGACGATTCCTGACTGGGACGTGGGCCAGATTATATCCCAGCCCTCCTCGAGACGGAGGCGCCGGGACCGCTTGGAAACTGGCCGGAATCCAGATGGATACGGCAACGCTGCCGTACACAGAAAGCTGACACGGCACGGCAGTGCTTATCTCTTCATGCTGCCAAGGTCTGACTGCCCGATATGGTTTCTGTGAAATAGCACCATCCTTGTGAGTCTCCCAAGCAACCAGCAATGTTTCCTTTTCCGGAGGTGGGTGTCCTGCTTTGGGCGGCCGAGGTCCGGCGGCGGCTACCAGCAGAGGGCTGGTCGTGGACATCGCAAGCTCCGGGTACTGGGGCACAAAAGGGAGCTTTCCTTGGGTGAGGTCGATGGCAGGTTGCTCGGTCAAGCCTTTCATGTCTTTCCCGACGTTGTAAAAGCTGATTGAGTTGGTGGCTGCTCGATAGACTGCCAGAGAACTGCAGTCATTGCCGTACCCTTCGCTCCTCCCGGCTGTCCAGCGGTCGGCGTTGGTGATGGTCTGCAAGCATTTCCTCCTTTTCCAGTTCCAAATCTCGAGCGTCCTGCCGAACCGAGTGGTGACCGCTATTAGATTCGACGACTCGGACACAATAGAATGGCTTCGAATCAGGTAGTCTCGTGAGCGAGACTGTGCTTCGGTGTAGGCCGGGAATTTAATAACTCCCTGGACGGTCCCTTGGTCGACTTTCCAAATTTTGATGGTGTCCTTGCCATGCTTACTGGCTAGGGTGCGAGGCATTGCACAGGAATCCAAAAAGTAGACGCTGTTGCCGTGACGCTTCTCGTCAGACACGAGGAGTTTTTCGAATCCAAGTTGCAGTGCCGAGGACGCGGCCAAAACCCGCTTCGAGGCAGGCGACCCGGAGCCGGGCCATTCCGGGGCTCTGTCCAAGGCCGCACCGGCGGTCAATGAATATGCGGAGGCTTCAAAGTCCAAGGTTGTAGTCGAAGACAGGGAGGCGCTGTCGGCCCTCGGCCGCGCCTTGTCGAGCGAGACGCTCGGGGCCGCCGAGGTAGAGTGCTTTGTCTTTTCTACCACGATGGGCAGTGGCGGCAACGGCTTTTCCGGCGGAGGGAAGAGGCTGTAGCTGGGGCCCTTTGGCCGCGCTCGCGTGGGCGGATGGCTTGTGCTCCTCGGTAACTGTTTCCTCGCATGCGTCTCTTCTCTCTCAGCCCTAGGAGTCTGGGCCACGTCGAGCTCCATGGCCAACGTCTGTCCAGGTCGCCCTGCGAGATGCGAAGGCCCTGGGCTTGCAAGGCCTTAATGTCGACCAGGCGATTCGGCCCCTTTGCGTAATCCGAGAAGGATCGGAGCATCTCAGGGTTCGGCGCATTCGAGATTCGTTCGACGACGCTATCTTGTCCGATGTCGATGATAAACGCCAACAGCACTGCCACTGGAATTAGTCGGGGAGGGTCCCTGTCATAACAAGTTCCAGATACGCTAATATCCCGTCCCGCATCTTGTCCAGCTCCGGTAGGGGCATGTCCTGGAACAGCTGGGGGGCTGAGGCAGTTGAGGCCGGGTGTTCGGCTGATTTCTCTGCGCGCCTGTCATTCGACGCCTGGAACAACAAGACGGCCCAGAGTCTTTTGCAAGTGTCGCAGGTCTAAATGATGTGCCGTCTTTGTTTGGCGTGGCGGTCGGACATTTTCATGAAACAGACTGCAAGGTGTTTCATGGGCGGTCACGGCCCTCTCGGGTCTTCGGGTCGCCACGAAACGAGGGCTGAAGAGACCGGCGGCAGGCTCGTGGAAGGGCCACTCAAGCCAGTCGCCTCGTCACGCGCGGCATATGGGCCCGTTCGGATCAGCTCGGCAAGCAACTCTTCATCTTTATATAGCAAGCTGCCTTTCTGCCAGCCCTTTCTATATGACTATAGTGACTGCCGAGCATACCTGTAAGGCTGGGCTATACAGGACTCTAGGAGAAGAGATCTACAGAGCCGCATGGCAAAACTTGTCCCGACCAGTTGGCTTGAGGACGTAGGGGTTTAAGGGGCTAAAAGGTTTGTCTAGCTTACCGACGTCAACCCCGCAAAATACAAGTGCCTGCCTCTTGGACTCCTGAGATATAACTGGTCCTTAGGCAGATCCGTTCATCTCATTCCGCAAAGACACCGTCGAGAGTCTGAGCCTACTCAAGCTTTCTGCCGCCTTGCCAAGCGCAAAGGGCTAGGAACAGCGACCATCCAGCCGTCCAGGCTGAAAAATACTCCACGTCATCGTGCGGTTGGAAATGTCGGCGCGACTAGAGGCAGAAAGTAACCTCGGCCGCGTGTGACGGTTTCTGACGCTCAATGCGGTGCGTTGCTACCCCATCTCATACCAGCCGGCAAAAGCACTCGCCGACCAAGGCCGCTGCGATCGGCATGCCGGGAAACGCTATACGACCCCCCGATGAGAAAGCGCTGGTAATAGAGTTTCGCGTCCACGGGGAAAACATGGAATCGCATTGCCATGGCGTCGGTTGGGCTCGGCGGAGCTCCCAATAACATGGAGCAGAGAGCACAACTCGGTAGTGTCTCGTCGGTGCGCACGCCACGCTCACTGTTCTCCCAGTCCTTAATCAAGACGCATCACTGTGACTGACACGCGGCAACATGCCCGACGCCGGTTTGAGCCCAGCCACAGATGATCAGCAGCAGTCAAGTGGAAGAGAAAGGGTAGACCGTGATTCAGGCTCGCCCGGTAGGCTAGACGCGACAACAGTTTGATTAAAGGAGCAATAGTCAGTCATGCTGGAGCTCAGGTGGTGGATACTCAATGGTGCGACAACTATCTCAGATCGCCTTCCACCATTCAACACCCGTTTCCCGGAGAGTATTCGTCCCGCAATGAATCTCACCACCTCTGACGTGATGCGACATGTCGTCGTCGATGAACCAAACCGTCGTGTTGGCCTTGGCGTAGACCTTGGCAACGGCCGTCTCCAGAATATCCTTCTCGTTGATCCTGGGTCCCCACGGCTTGGGCGCGAGGTAGTCTTTTCCCAGCACGACGCCGTTGACCGCGTGCGGCAGAAGAGACTGGAGCTGTTTCTGTCCCGGCAGCGTCTGGTGGAGCCGAGGCGGCGCACCGTCGACGCGGCTTGGCCAGGGGTATTACGTGACGTCCTTCCAGAGGGTCGGGATGCGCAGGACGTCGCTGGGCGCAAGCGGGATATCCTTGAGAAGCAGCGCCAAGTGCCCGTCGAGGTAATCCTGGGCGTACCTGTTCGTTTTGAGAAACGACGCATCAGCAAGCGGCTTGTCAATTGTCCTGTTTCGCAAGCTGGGATCGAGGAACAGCGTGTCGTTGTCGGGAGTCATACTGCCGTTGTAGCTGCCAATGACAGAGGACCCGTGGCCGCTGCCCGTGGCCGACTTCAGCATTTCCAGGGCAGCGTTTGTATCGGGCACCGCAACCGTGAACCCCAAGTCGTTGTCGTACGGCAGAAACTGGACCATCTCATCGACGTGGCCTGCCGCCAGCCAGTCAGCCTCGAGAAAGAGCGGTGCTTGAGCCCCTTGAGATTCCAGGAACGTGACCAAAGACTGCGCCGGACGTTTGTTAAAGTGCTTTCCAGGAGCACGCATCCATGGGGATAGGGGACGCCCGAACGGGACACATGGGGGGAGTTGTCTCCATGTTTCCCCCCGAGTTGATCTCCTCCCACCCAAACCCGGACTCGCCAGTTTCCGGCTGCCACCCGCCGACACGGTTTGCTCGGAATTCCTCAAACACTCGTCGGCCATTGATGCGAGTTGACTGGGGCGAGCGCAGGAGCACCCGTAGCGAGATTGGTCCATCTCGGCCGGGCATGCTGGCATACGCGGGCTCCATAAAGTCCTGAGCCCAGACTTCGTTGCTGTGGTTGAGGATTCTTAGCGGCAATGGGGTCGACAGGTGGTTGACAGTGTCGGACAGCGTTCGAATAAACTGCGACTGCCATGGAGACACCCTCTCGTCTGTCGGCAGCGGGTGATGAATGAGAATAGGGGCTTGCTTCATGGAGACACTGTCTTCTGCGGTCCGTCCTCCATCAGCAATCTGAAAGACTACCTTGATCGATCCGTCCCATGTGGACGAATTGGTGACTGGAGCGCGGGCGTCTACTGCTAGTGAAAGACTCGGCCAAGGGCCGTTGAGTTGAAGGAAAGCTTCGGGTATAGCAAAGTACAGCCAGCCGAGTTGTTGGCGTCTTTGCCGTGCTTCCAAAACACCCGTACCCGGTTGGAAGAGGCGGTTGGCTCTGTGTGTATGCGCCCGATGGCAAGATCGGACAACCCTTGGATTGGATACGTCTTGAGGGGCGCCGCCAACTCTGGGGCCAGCAGCGAGTCGCCCGATGCATCGTGGCAGCCGGCAAGCTCCCGGTCACTCAGCGGCGCGCTGTTGAGGTCGGCCACGGCGCAGCGAGATAATCGATCTCCGACGGTTGGAAGAAATATAGCGCCATGATTTCCGGTCCATTGGTGTTTGTGAGGGATGTCTAGTTCGTCCACCAGGCTGTCTCGGTTGGTGTCGGCCACAATGAGAGGGTCAAAGCTGGAATCGCTCGTCGCTAACAGAGTGCGCTGAAGGCCCGGCACCGCGCTCAAAGAGGCGAGCAGCAGCAACAGTATGGATGCTCGGGATATTTCAAGTCAATGAGAAAAAGTACACGTGTTGGAGAGACAAATCTGAGGTTATGCGAGCGGCTGCAAAGACAACTCGGAACTCAAACATCAAGCAGCCGCTTCGAGGGATGCCCGCTTCTCTTTTATAACACATTCATTCGTTCGCAAACACACCGGAGCGTCGCTCTTCTTGGATCCAGTAAGCCGCTCCCTCAGGCTGCCGCGCCATCAAATCTATTTCCTCAACAAGAAAAGACGTTGTAGAACGCTTACATGTCCAAGTAAAGGACGCAGGCTGATGCCGCTAGGTGGCGTAGGAACGCCTCGGCCAGTTGAATCCCCAAATGGGTAGAGAATATGGCCAAGGCTTGCCGATTGTCTCACAGGCGCCGATCTGGTCCGCAAGTCGCATTGGCATTCGCACACCTCTCCGTCTGGGACGCTGCCCAGCTGCCAGCAAATGACGCCTCGGCCTGCTCGGTGGCCGTTGGATCCGCCAACGTGGGCACAAGCATGTGTAACTTGTGCTGAATCCAAAGGCCGGCCTCTTTTCATCTGTACTTTGTGATGAATCGCGGTTCACACGACTCTTGCGCCGACGGGAACAGTAACATGTACGCTCGCATACCGTGCCTCCTACAGCGCAAATATATAAGGCTTATCGAACAAACTCGCCCACGTTTTGCTCCGCCGGCTATGCCAGCATGTCGGAAACTGCCAGACGCCCTCTTGCAAGAACTGCCTCCCAACCAGGGGCGACGCAATTCCCACCGCGCTGCTGATCCAAGCCAATTCATCCCCAATGAAGCGCTTCGCGGCCTCATCGGCCGTGTCAACCTCGATCCCCGCAACCATGAGCGGCCAGATAGTCATCTTTCGTAGCTGAAGGTTCGAGCTGGCAGCCACGGCGCGGAGATCATGGACAAGAGCGGAGCAGTACTCGAGTCTCATGCCGCTCACCCCAGCACAGGTTTCCTTGTAGCTCTTGGCTGACTTCGACTCGCGGCTCCCGGATACTTCGCATCCAAGGACAGACGAAACGCAATAGAGTGCAACGGCCGCCTGGTAAATACGTGCGATACGTTGCCAATCCCAGGAGCTCGTCTCCGCCGCTCCTGTCCGACTCGAGACATCTTCTCGCGCACAGCACATGGCCATCTTGACATCGGCTGCCCAGCTCAATGCCGAAAAGCGCCGTATGCGCTGAAGCAGCGGCAGCGCGTTCTGCAGTCGATCAGCATCAGACATGGGCTTTGTCCCCTCCAGTCTCGCCCGCAGGTGATTCACCGCGATGATGTCCTGGAGCAGCTCCGGAGCACATGGGAAACAAGTGAGCAGGCCATCTCCAAACAGGTCTGGCAGTAAAGGCACCAGCTCCAGCTGGCGACGAGCCCTTTCAGCTTCGACGCAAGGCGCCGTAGTGCTACCCATGACGTCTACCCTGTATACAGAAACAGATCAGGCTCACATGTCCCAAAGTGAGGTAATGGTGGTAGCAGTCAGGGGCTTACAGAACAAAGTATCGAAGCAGGTGACGGAATATTGGGCGAGACAGAAAGACGCCGGGCAGCCCCCCTCGCTCGCGGATAATGGCAGAGGCTCCGTCCAGATGCAGTCGCCAAGTAAAGGACGCGACGGACTGCTGAATCTGCCCGCCATCGCATCAGTATTCGATTCCACGGTGCCCCAGCAGACGCCACTGCGCACGACCGACCTCTGCAAGAAGCAGCACCAGGATGGAGACGAGCGTCTCGTCGCTTATTTGCGACGCCGGCTGCGCCATGGCTTGCGCGAGCAGCCGAAACGACTCGCCTCGGTGGACTTGCAGCTTGGTGGTGAGTACGGCTATCTCGGACCGAGGCCGCGGGCTACTTTGGAGAATACGATGGCCGACAGCCGAGGACGCGAGGATCTGGAGAATGGTGGGTGGTAATTCGTGCGCAAGCTTGGGAGATGTAAAAAAGGGGTTTCCAGACCCGGCTGCCCCCGTCGTCAACAAGTCCGGGCAGATGTTGATATTGTCTATCAGAAAAGTACGTCAGCCGTCGTCCTTCCTGCGCGTTTCATCGAACGTCCAGGGGCGAAGAGAGACGGCTCAGACGGGGAAGTTACTTGCAGTACTCTATAGCCTCCAAGGCCTGTGTAGCCTCGGGGCAGACATCGAGCGCCGGCGCAACGGCCAAGCGCTCGCCACGCCGGATCGGAGGATCGGCGCCGCGCCGTTTGGCCTTTGTCTGGCACGGGGCCATCCATTTCAGCGGCTTGTGGTCGTAGCCGGGACAGTTGATGCCTCTAACACCGCATTTCTTGCACGACGGGCGCGAGCGGTCGCAGACGTGCCGTCGCTTGAGGCACTCCCAGCACTTCTTGTCATCTGCCATTGACATCGGCTGCGAGCTCCGAGTCGAGGGGTGTTCTCTGTCGCGCCTGTCAGGAGCGCCAAGCGCTAGACAAGTCAACGGCAATCGTTTTGATGGTCGGCGTTATCAAGATGAGGTGGCACGGAGAAGACGAGCTGCGTGATGAAGCCGGCATCCGGTACTTGGTGGCGGGAACTGGTCGACGCTATCATGACGCCGTTCAGCTCAGCCGTGTCTGAGGGGACGTCAGAAGCTTCCCAGTGTCTCACGACTCGCGAATGAGAGCCACCGAGGTAGGGCTGACAGGCTGGCAGCAGTAAGACCCCAGGACAAAAGCAGACGGCGCAGCAACGAAGCCGGCGTCTGGCCTATGTGTACCACTACGCCGGCCCAAACCACCTTAATTGTGTGAATACGAGCAGGGGTATTCAGCAGTTGTAGGATCCGGGATCCAACGAGGTTTTGCCCCCATCACAAAGCTTACCCTAGGCGCCTATTGAACCTTTTTTAGCTACTTTTAGGGTCGAAATTAAGGGACGTAGCACAAGGTAGATCATGCTCTGTTCAGAGATGCGAAGCCCTCCGCCGCAAACACACAGACAACGACTGGTGTTCAACTCCAAGGACGCTGCAGGGCTGGGCATTCCAATGAAGTCACTTTCGGCGAAGTAGTTTCAACAACTCATCGAGATTGACAACCTCGGACAGCTTCATGGCTCCAATCACGTTGCCTGGAAAACGAGGTAGATGGAAGAAAACATCTCGGTTGCTGCGCTATACAGTACAGTACACCCCCTCTACCTTTACATACAGCCCAACGAGGGCTTGTTACAGTAGTGGGAACACGAGCATGGGTGGAATGTCCATCGATGTCGAAGCTGTTACGGTACCTGGCAAGGCAAACTTTTACGACAAGCAGTATTGTTTTAGAATGAGAGAGCTGATTAGCTGCCAGGCGGTCCATGCCGGGCTCTTGCCTATAACACACAAACTTGGCCTCTTTCCTCCATAACATCCGTCCGTCTCCCGCTCCCGTGGCCTTAGGCTCAAGCCCCGTAGAGAAATGTCTTGGTCAAAACTTGAGTGCTCTATATCTAGGCACATCCACAAAAGACAAGTAGACCACAATAAGCGGCACACAATATGTATTGTGCCTCTTTCAGTGTCGCAAGCTCCGGGAACCCGATTTGCCGACGCTCGCCATGGCTCGCGGGTGCGCTCAAGTGTGGATGAAGACGGCAAGATGTTGATAGATACAGGCCAGGCAACTTTGACGAGCGTCAGATATCGCTCTAGGCCCTGTACAAGACGCTGCCATTCGACACTCCAGTCCCTCCCAAGACGTTCATCGACTACTTTGCGATACATCTCATATCTTGCCGGCCACTGGAGAGCAGCACTCAAAACCCGTATCAAAACCTCGCCTCCCACGTCGTCCCTACCTATCATCACCCCGACTCCAAAGCTCTCACGACAGGTGAATCGAATCCTTCCATAAACCAAAGGAACATGGAAACTTGCTTACCCAGTCCTGCTGAATCAAGACAGAGGTGAAATCAAGCTATCAAGTCCTGGACAAGACAGGTGTAAACAGAGTATCGATTGCTAGGCTGTGATGATAAAGCTGCAGCTAAGCTTCTCTTCTTATCATATGTACCTCGTATTAGCCCCGGGCCTCGCGAGTGGCTGTCCGGCTCCCCCGCATCGGCAGTTTCCGGGGGTTATCAGGACCGGCTCTCGACACCGCCCAGGCCATCAGAATGGCATGCTTCATCATCCATAGGTGAGTGCCAAAAGTCTACTTCGCATCTATAGCGCTGTCTATCCGCTCCCACTCCCACCCATTCTTCTTTTTCCATCTCGTCTCGACTTATCTTTTCGGTCCCGTCTCAATTCCCAAGAGTCAAGTCCCGCCTCGACGTGGTGGGAGAGGAGAGCGATATGGTCATGCTGTGCACCTGTGTCCGGGGTCAAAGCCAAGGTTGCTTTCAGCGCCTACCATCATCGGCTAACATCGAACCGCGGCGGCTGCCATCACTCGAACTTTGTAGATAAGGGCTTTGTCCCTAGGCCGTTCCGATTGCGAAAGAACAGGATACCCTTGGCCGCGCCCTGGGCGTTTTCACTGGGCTCGACCCACTGGCACATGCGACCGCTTCGCCAGAGGGCACGAATAAAGCCCAGAGGGCCGCCCTCGGTGTCAGATCGGTAGTGCTTGCCCATGATCGGTCGGATGGCGTCAGAGGCCTCGTCGGCATGGTAAAACGGGATTGAGCTGACGTAGTGGTGCAGGACGTGGGTTTCGATGATCCCATGGAGCAGATGGCGGCCAATGAAACCCATCTCGCGATCGATTGTTGCGGCGGCGCCCCGAACAAAGTTCCATTCATCGCCGGTGTAGTGAGGCAGAGATGGATCCGTGTGCTGGAGAAAGGTGATTGCAACTATAATCGGAAAATGTCAGTACACGGGCTACCAGACACAGGCGTGCGTGTTGACAAGGTGAACGAACCCAGCCAGTGATTGACCCAGAGATAGGGAACAAAGTACCAGACGGCCAGGTTGGACCACCCGAACCGATTGCCGAGATAGACGAGAGCGGCGGCGGCGAGACCGATGCCAATGTCGCTCAGGACGATGAGCTTGGCATCTTTTTGCTCGTACAGCGGGCTGCGGGGATCAAAGTGGTTGACGCCACCGCCGAGGCCGTTCATCTTGCCCTTGCCCCGGCCCTCGCGCTGACGCTCGTGGTAGTCGTGGCCAGTGACGTTTGTGAGGAGATAGTTGGGCCAGCCAACCAGCTGCTGAAGGACCAGCATCAACAGAGTATAGGCGGGCGTCTCCTCAGTCAGCTCGCCAAGCTCGTGCACCATGCGGCCGACGCGCGAGGCCTGCTGCTCTCTGGTCCTGGGGACAAAGACCATGTCGCGCTCCATGTGGCCGGTGGCCTTGTGATGCTTGCCGTGGGATATTTGCCAGCTAAAGTAGGGGACGAGGAGGGCCGAGTGCAAGACCCAGCCCGTGACGTCGTTGACGAGGCGCGAAGGGGAAAAGGCGCCGTGGCCGCACTCGTGAGCAATAACCCAGAGGCCGGTGGCGAAGAGGCCTTGGAGAACGGTGTAGAGGCCCCAGAGGGCAGCACGAAGGGGTGTCGATGAGATGTACTCGGGGGCGACGAAGTTGTGGAAGACGACAAAGGTGGTGGCGAGGCAGACAATGTCGCGGAGGATGTACGAGTAGCCGGTGAGGGCAGAGCGCTCGAAGCAGTGCTTGGGGATGGCATCGCGAATGTCCTTGATGGTAAAGTTGGGAGGGGAGAAGTCGTTGCCATAGGTGTCGACGAGACCGGCATACTTAGACGAGGCGTCATTGGAGGAGAGCGAGGACAGAGAAGTAGACGAGGCCGAGGGCCGTGGAGAGTCGAAGGGGGTGACGGCGGCCGAGGACTCGGAGTCGGTGACGGTGGTGGAGGTGAGGGTACGACGCAAGGCAGCGTTTCGAGGAGCCGTCGAGGGGACGGCAGACGACGTCGAGGCCATGGCTGGTTGGTGAGTGCTGACCGTAGGCACACACGGCACACAGGAGACGACGAGGTTGGAGATGTCGGTAGGGAGTCGGCAGTCTTTTGTGTTTCCCTCGGCGTGGTGGATTGGCTCGCCGTGGGAATTGCAAACGAGAGCGGAGAGGGGGGGGGGGCAAAGAGGCAGAAAGGAAAGGGACAGAGAGAGAGAGAGAAAGAGAGGGAGAAGACCAGATAAGAGAGGCGTAAGGGGCCTCTGTAAAGGGCGTGTGGTCAGAAAAAGTTGTTGGGATTGCGGGTCGTGGGGAAGACTGCCAAGTCAATTGCCACCAAGGAAGCGCGGGGGAGTACATGTAAGTACATTTAAGGATGCGGATCAGACCGGGAGACTGGGCCAATGCGAGAGGTTTCTTTGCAATTCCCATCAAGGGACGAAAAGGGGTGCCAGCACACACCGCCTAGGGGTCCAGATGCACTGTCTCCGTACGCGCTCGATTCAGACCGTGATGCCGCTTAAGGTATGCAAGGTACATGCGGTCGGCCGCCGGGGCCGGCACTGATATTATAGGGTACTACGGGCGGTTGTACTGTATTGATGTGTGGCTTTTTCAGAGCTGCAAGTCCGCCATGTGGTTTGCAATGGACATGTACAGTACTTGCGGTACACCTGGATGGATAGAGGACGCCTGATGGCTCTATCAGCATGGCACATGTCAGCTGCATAATGCATCTGCAGCACTTGCGGCTGAACTGCCGACTGTGTTATGTTGTACTGTAACTTACAGTACGTACTTGCAAAGAGGGAGTTGGGGGCCAGAGGCACCAAGATCGGAGGATATCAACTCCTGAACAAAGGGGGCGTGCAAGGTGCCCAGGCGCCTCGCTGTCAAGCCCCAAGCATTGTACACAAATGGATGAGGCGCCACTTTCGGAGGCCCCCGTTTCTGAGGATGCCGGCCCGCATTGTGCTTTTCAGCTTGCCTCATCGTCGGGCGGTGCCGACGGACAAGGCCCCATCCACACCAACCAGCGTGCTCCGGTTGGCCATCTGTGCAGAGCACCGTCTTGGACTTGTTGCGAGGTTTCAGACTATTTCTCGACGCTGATACAATCGATGGCTCCTTTCATCTCACCGACTCGCTAACAACATGCCTTAAGTGGCATCTGATTCGCCGCCGCCGCCGCCCTCCCTACCTTGCAAAGTAAGTGCATTCTTTTTCTTCTCTCTCCATCCAGTGTCTCGCCGTCTGCCTGATGCAGCCGAGCGAGAGAAAAAGGGGGTTCTAGGCCATGCTTTCTGTTGGGAAACTTGTTGGGCCCTATTCCCCACGTCTACCCTTCTTCCAAAGACGAGGGGGCTTGCATGCTGCATTGCACTACATAAGGGATCAGAGCGCGTATTAGCATGCAGATGGTCTTGTCTACTTTTGCGGTGAAGAAGCGAGACTCAGGTGCGGTACCGGCTGCGGCGTACCGTTCAAGTAGTTGCTGTCCCACACCGAGGTAGTCGTTACGGGCCTAGGGGAGCGGCGAGATATCCGCCGGGTACTACGGCTAACGGAGAGGCAACCCGCAAATAACGTTAAATAATTACCACCTCCCTTATTGGGTGTCTTTGTGTCAAAGGCAGGACGTATCGGGCTCCGCTTTATTCCGTCAAGTCCCATGCCGTTACTGTATCACGCTCTTCAGGAGGGGGAAAAAGGGAAAACAATATGCACGGGCCGGCGGTGTTTTGCTCTGTGGCATGTGATTGACTCCCAAGGCCAACACGCACACGGTCCATTCCGTGTCTAACGTCCCTTTGGACCGCCATCTGAAACCTCGCCACCAATTGGTGCTCTTTTCCACCGTGTTTCGTGGTCCTTGGGTCCTGCGCTACTCAGTTGCCTGTCGTTCACTACCCTAGACCGACACTCGATATCACTGGCTCAAAGGTCACTGCACAGTATCCAATGTACCACGAGACCTCATGTATTGGCAAGGCTGACGGGACTTCTGCTGTAGTGAGCTGTCGTAGCAAATACAAGTACCGGCGACAGCAAAGGCGCTCCACTCACTGGTCATTATCCCTGTTGGTGACCTCTGGGCTCTCTTATCGCAGCCAAAGGGATTGTCTTTCTCGATGGCTTCGGCTGACCGAGCCCTTGTCGTGGCCACTTCTCACCTCATCACGTGTGATGAATCTATCTGACTCGACGTAAGGCAACCGCATCGACAGCGCCAGGAGAGATGCTACCTGTCCTGTCCGATTGAGCTCCGTTGCCTCGGCCGCCGCTCCGACAGAGAACCGTGTGAGCGGGTGCTGCTACGATCTAACGAGCAACTCAGCCTGCTCTATCTCATTTGATTAATGTTCCACTCGACACTTTGTGTCACACTTCAAAGTTGGCTGAATATGTGTGCGATATTTGTCCTTTGTGAATACTAAATGTATAGAGTGTTTCCCATCACTCAAACTCCAGGCTCTGTTCGGGGAGCTTATACCCGAGCCATGCAATGCGCAACGTCCAAGCCTCCAACGACCCGACGGCTCGCCTCTCATCATCAGCTCGCCGGCGTGACTGACGAAAGTACAATCCTTTTTGTAAAGATGAAGAATAAGAATAAACAATAGTCGGCTGTTTGCCCAAGCCCAGAGGGAGAGAAAGGATGATCCAACAGTGACCCAAAGGATAGAATGACAAAAATAAAGAGGCATCCTGCCCCGAGCCGCAACGGCCTCTTTTCCGACCATTCGCTTTCCCTTGCCTTCAAAATGAATCCCGGCGAGACAGCGCCCAGGAGTCTTGACTCCGCATGCCCTCCATTTATATGCACTCATAAACATTACCGCTGTAAATCAGATTAAAGATTAGTTCATTAACTTGGAAACCCCTCTCCCAAGGCCCGGGGCGTGGGGAGAGATTCAGTTCAGGCTGCCCCGCGGACAAGTCTCATGAATCGGTCCTCTGCCCCGAACTCGCCGACGGCTCGTGTCGATGACGTGCGGGACTGGGGTCTCGACATAGCCGACTTTACCTCGTTTGCCGTCTTGCTGCCGAGAAGTGCCATTTCGTGAGACAGGAGAACGGCCACAGCGGCGCGAACGAGGAGCGCATCGCCTTCGAAAACATAGACGTCCCACAGCCTGGCCGCCTCGTCGATGGCTAGATGTCCCGTGAAGATGCCGGTAAAGACATCGCCGAGGTACAGTTCGGGCTCCACGCCTTCCAGCGTCTTTGTGAGGTGCTCGTGGAGGGCGCTCGACTTGTGGCGAATCGTTTGCAGCACCAGGTTGTACGCGGATGCCTGAGCACCTTGGTCGGACGTGTAAAAGGATAAGGGTAACGGCCGGTTGAGAATGTTGGCGAGGGCAATGAATGATGTTTCCGAGTTTGGCAGGTTAAGGAGGAGCAGCGCGGCAATGGTCTGATCGCTCGTCAGTACCCGTGTGCAAGGAGAAACGGAAAAGAACAGCTCACGTTGCAGCCCGACACGTAGCCAATGTCGTTTCGGTACATGGCATACGCGCTCAGCACGTCCACCAGCGCCTGGTGCAGAGGCCCGCCCACGTTGAAGATGCGCAACTCACTCCAGGTTCTCTCGCCGGCGTCCTTGCGAATCTGCTCCAGCCACTTGGCCATCTTGACATCCTCCGCGCTGCCCTGGTCCACCTTGACCCGGGCCTCGAGATCGCGGGCTCGCGACAATGCCGTGTCGAAGGTCACGTCGGAGATGCCTAGTTCGTTTCCAATGGCCCGCGTCCATATAATACCCCGGCTGCGCGGAGCAACGCCTCTCCACCACATCTCCCTGGTTCTCCTCTCGCGAATGGCGTCGTTCCACCGAGGGACAATATCGTTTTCCCAAATGTGCATCAGGCTGCCGGCATTGTTATCCCTCGACTCGGTCTTGACTCTGCGGGCAGCCTCGCGCCGCTCGTCAGCCTTGGCGCTGGCCGCCATCATTTTCTGGTACTCTCGCAAATGACGCCTCTCTTCGCTAGGGTCCTTGGGGGGCAGCCACGAAGGTCGAGTGCGACTTAGCACAGCCTCCTTTTCCTTGGAAATGGGCAGAGGGTCGACCATGATGTTGGTGCGGCGGAGGGGAGGCAGTTCGGGCGTCGAAGACTTGACTCTCTCCCTTTTGTCGTACATGTGCGGAGTGGTTGTCTGGCTCGAGTTCCACGTGTTGGGACGCGCGGAGACGGAAGGGCGTCTGGCGTACTGCTCGTCCAGGTCATCAGCATGCTCCTCCAGTTTCTCGGTCAAAGCCTTGGCTTCTGCGCTGAGGTCGGCAAGGGCCGCGTTCCAGCTGTGGGTTCTTGTCTTGAAGGCACTCATGGAAGACCTGTCGGATGCGTCCGATCTCCAAGAGGGAGAACGCAAGCACCCCTGGTCCTGTGCGACGGCCGGGGTGCCATTTCCGACGCTCCGCACACGCTCTTTTTGAAGACGATCTGGGGACGGGGAGAGAGTCGGGGAGCGACTGGGAGGGCGCTCGTGGGCAGGACGGGGCGAGATGGGGACGTTGTCGAGGACAATATCGTCGGGGATGTCGTCGCCGTCGTCTTCGTCGCACTCGTGCTCGAGCTCCGCAAGGGTTCTGCGGTCGCGACTGGACTGCCAACTGCCGCGGCGAGGTCGAGCAGGGTAGCTGGGGTCTCTGGTATTCAAGGACAGCACGGGGCTGATGCTTCTGTTGCGCCTCGACGAGACGGTGAGGGACGAGGTTGAGGAACCGCGTGGCAGGGCCAACTGTCCTGGGTCGGTGATGACGGCAAGATTGGTACTCCTGGGATTCGAAGCGTGGAGATGATTGTGCAGGTTGGGGAACGAGCGGCGCGGTTTAGGGGCACGTTTGGCGGCGGCGAGGTTCCTGGTGTAGGGAGCCGTCGAGGAAGGGGAGAGGGCGGGCTGGAAGGGGACGTAGGAAGGGCTCTTGAGGGTGGCATGGTCATCGTCGAGACCAATGTCCTCAAAGTGACTGACGTCGGCCAATACGCTGCCGTCGTCGCTGTTGAGGGACTGGAAGGAAGACGACTTGGAACTCTTCGAGGTTGTCATGCCCGGAGGGGAGTCGGGGGCGGGAAAGGCGGTGGCGGCAACAAACTGTTCGCGGATCATGGCTGCTGCATTGCCGGGCCCCAGCTGAACGCCACGCACCTTGGCCTCTGCGCGGGGGTGGCTGTCGACACGACGACGACGTCTGTATGTATGAGTCGATGGAAGGCGATTGAAGGATCCCGAGAGTGGTTTGCAGTCGCCGAATTTTTCGTCGATGTACGGCCGAAGGGGCACGGGGCGTCCAGGCGTCAGGACGGTGCGTACCAGCGGTCGGGCAGGCCAACAAGCGGCAGAGGTGCGAAGGGGTCGGTGGCGGCTAACAATGGACTGGCCCGTTGAGGATGCTGGTGATGGATGGGGCCACGGAAAGGAGCGACGTGGAGGAGGGAGCCGTCGAAAAATGAGTGATGATGGCTGTCGAAGACAAGGGAAGGGGCCGGGAAAAGGAGAGCAAACAAGTGTAGGGAGCGGCGGGCTCGTCAATAGTCGGTGGATGGAGTCTATTGCAGGGTACTGTAGAAGTCGACCGAGGAGAGATAGCATCGGGGGGCCCGCCTGGCAGGACGAGCGCGCTCCAATCTGGGCACAGGGCCGTGGAGCTGATGCCAAGCCGATCCCGAGCCGATGCAGGGCAGGTACCTCTGCGGCGAGAGTTTGGGGGCAAGTGACTTGCACCACTCAGCTTTACCGCTTCCCGCTCGTCCCGAGAATGAAATGAGACGGAGGCATCATTCTCCCGACTGATGGCAAGAGGGGGGGGACGAGCGCGTGTACAAAGGACACTAACAAAGAGGTACTGAGAAACAGGGGGTCCAGAGATGGGGGGGAGGAAAAGGGGCAAAGCATGGAAACCTCTAGCCGAATGGATCATTAGGCGTGTTGATTGTCTTTTGATTGTTTATTGTTGGCATTGCACATTCAATAGGCACAATGCGCATACAGTGTTGGCCTACCGGCACCAAGAACACCCATACCTTTACCTTTGCGTATGCGTACCACACAGCACGCAAACAAGAAAGCCGAAATAATGATCCGCCACCTCTGCTGCGCGTGTGCAGAAGAGGTACAGGTACAGTACCTACCACAGCACAACGGTACTGTATGTACATCCATCTTGGTACGTAGCAGGCTTGCACATCACCACGCATCACCACGCATCACCACGCCACCACCCTCATCTCCTCCCTCACCCAATCCAATCGTCTCAGCTCTCTTCCTTCTAACCTCCCCCCCCCCCGGCCCCCTCCAAAGGCGGAATAAATATAGGCGCCAAGGTAGTCGCTCATGTGTGTCAACATTCGCCGCCCATACATCAATGCTACCCACGCAGACCAAGTCCCCCTCGGTGGGCCTTTCAGATCGACAGGGGCCCAAAGAGCCGGAAAATTAGTCAACTCACGCCTTATTCATGTTGACTGTCTCTGCCCTCTGTCTTGACACGCCCGCCACCTTAGCGCGCGTGCCAATCCATCTTGACCTTTGTTTGACTGTACCGCGTATGAGCCTTCAGCCACCAGCCCGTGGCCGAGACGCCCTCTCCCCCTTCAGGAGAGCCGAGCACACATCCGGCTGCGGCCAGTAGTCGGCAAGGCCTCTATGCTATGACGACGCAGTCTTGTCCCCTTCGCCACCGCTTCTACTCCATGGTAGACCATCCCGCTCACTTCAGCCCATCTCCCCTTACATCCGCTCGCGCCTCCGCGGAGCAGCTCGGATGATGTCGTCGACCCTCAGGAGAAGCTGTGCACATGTTAGCCGCCGCCTCAAAACCTGTGCCGGTGTCAAATATCACTTACCTCGGCCGCCTCGCTAGCAGATGACACCACCGCCCTCTTTAGCTTGTAGCTCTCAATGACGCCAAGGTCTCGCATATCTTTGATGCCCCCTCCAGGCGTCGAGAGGTCCAGTCCGTACGTCGCCAGACCATCGTACAGGGCCTTTCTAAGCCGTGTCACCAGGTCGCCCGAGTCCAGCCCGGCGTTGTCGGCCAGGATGGTCGGCAGTTGACGCAGGGCTACCGCGAAGCTTGAGACCGCTATTTGCTTCTTGCCTTCGATCCGTGTTGCCGCGGCCTCGACGGCCTTGGCCATCAACATCTCGGCGCATCCGCCGCCCAGCGTTGTTCTGGGCTCCCGCACAGTCTGCGACAGAACCGCCAGAGCGTCGTGCAGGCTCCGCTCCGCCTCGTCCAGCAGCTGCTCCGTCGCGCCCCGGAGCACGATTGTGCATGCCTCCCCAGCGGAAACGCCCGAAAACTTGATCAACGTGTCTTCGCCGATAATCACCTCCTCAATCGTATCGCACTGGCCCAGCTTGACCTGCTCTGGGTGGTCAAAGGTCGACGCGATTTCTCCCCCGGTCACCAGCGCCAGCCGCTCGATGCCGTCAAAGTCGGCATGCTCAATGGACATGATGCCAGCGTCGGTAAAGAGCTGCTCCGGCCAGTTGTAGATGAGCTGCCGGTTGATGAAGCAGTTGATGCCGTGCGCCTTGATCTTGTCCACCTTGGCCTTCATCTTGTCCTTCTCCGCCTTCTCCAGCTCAGCCAGCTTGCTCGTCGAGCCCACTTTGACTCGTGCTCCGAAAATCTTGACCTTGTCCGTGTCCATTGATGTGTTGGCCACCAGGATCTTGGCCTTTTCCAGTCGCTTGGGCTGGTTCACGCCAATCTTTTTGTCCAGGATAAATCCCTCGTCAAGATACGACTCGCTGAGCTTTCCTCCAGCCTTTTTGATGATCTGAATGTGGCTGAGGTCCGATGACTTCTTGAGCCGGAGCACGGCGTCGCACGCGAGCTGTGCAAAGTGGTCCCGGTCCTGAGCCAGGACTTTGGAGCTGAGGGTGGTGCGGGCAATGGCCAGCAGGTCATTGCGGAAGGCCTCAGGGCTCATGCTGTGGTCCACCGCAGACTCCTCGAGGGCCTTGAGCGCGGCTTGGCTGGCTATCCTGTAGCCCTCGATGATGGTCTGTGGGTGAATCTTCTTGTCCACCAGCTTCTCTGCCTCCCTCAACAGCTCGGCGGCCAGCACCGCCACCGAAGTCGTGCCGTCCCCGACCTCGTCGTCCTGCACCTTCGATATGTTGACGAGGACCTTGGCGGCTGCATTGTCGAGCGCGATGGATTTGAGGATCGTGGCGCCGTCGTTTGTAACCATGATCTCGCCGGTGGAGCTAGTCACCGCTATGTCAGCGCCTCAAGGCGGCACGGGTGTGTGGACCAGAACTCACGCCGACTGAAGAATCTTATCCATGCCCTTGGGGCCCAGCGTGCTCTTCACAAGGTCGCCCACGGCTATGGCACCGACAAAGGCCGCGAGACGAGCATTCTCACCCTTTTCTTCCGTCGTCCCCTCCTCAAAAATCTGAGTGGGTTGGAAAGACTGAGCAACGCTGGATTAGCTACAATGCTTCTCGGCCAGGCACTTTGAACAAGGCCATAAGCGACGTACCATGGTGGGCAGTTGGAGAGCCAGAAGAGACGCTTGCGTGGATGTGGGATGTCGGCCTTTGTGCTCGTTCGAGTCCCTGCGTCAACGATGGTTTCGATTTTCTAAGACTTTAAGCGCTCCCAGCAGCTCTACCAACGTCAGGTTACAGGCGGTAGCTGCAAAATCGAGGACCCCACCAACGACCAGAGGCCCACGTGACTTGCCCCTCAGTCGGGAAAATCGCGGCTCAGGATCATCGCTTCTCCGCCGCACACATTGTGGAAACTGCAGAGCACCAAATTTGCGGCCGCAGCGCCCGTGACACTCACAGCTGGCAACACCGAGACGGCGACTCGTGGTCAAGTTTGCGATTCGGGCTTTGTCAGTACCCTTGGTCGTCTCGGCCAACTCTCCATCTACTGCCGGTCACCCTCCCAGCTCCACGCATTCGCCCTCGCGAGACTCTTTCTGCACCCCTCCGGTGTCCAGAGAGACAAGCCACCATGGCTCCCTCATTCGATCATCTGCGCGAGGCAGACCTCGACGACGACGAGTTCAACGAAGATGACATTGACATTTCCGACTTGCGCGAAAAGTTTGAGGTTCAGCTCGAGCAGGGCTACGACACGTTTGTCGTCGTCGACGGACTGCCCCAGGTAAACGAGGAACAGAAGCCAAAGTTGACAAAGTTCTTGCTCAAGAAGCTCAACTCGGTCGGAAAGACTCGAGAGGACTCAATATACATGCCCATGGGCGACGATGGAAAGTCTCTTCAGTAAGCTGAGCCTCCCCGCTGCGCGCAGGGAGCAAGTCTGACGCCGCCGACTCGTAGATTTGCCTTTGTTGAATACTCGCGCCCGTCGGAAGCCGCGGCAGCGGTCCGTCAGCTTGACATGGTGCCCCTGGACAAGAAGCACACCCTGCGGATCAACAAGATGACCGACATCGAGCGATATGGAGGAGAGGGCCGCATCGACGACAAGTACCGCGCTCCCCACATTGACGAGTTCACCGAAAAGGAGCACCTTCGATGGTGGCTGAAGGACCCGTCGAGCCGCGGGCGCGATCAGTTTGTCATGTTCCGCGGAGAAACCGTCGGCGTGTACTGGAACAACGAGCGAGACCAGCCCGAGAATATCGTCGATCGCCAGCACTGGACGGAAACCTTTCTTCAATGGTCGCCGCTCGGCACATACCTCACGTCGATGCACGCCCAAGGCGTCCAGCTCTGGGGTGGTCAGTCGTGGTCGAGACAGGCTCGGTTTGCTCACCCATACGTCGACCTCGTTGCCTTCTCACCGAGCGAAAAATATCTCGTCACCTGGTCGCGTCGGGAGATTTCGATCCCCGACAGTGGTCACCCTGCCTTGTCAATCGACGATGAGGGCAAAAACTACGTCATCTGGGACATCGCAACAGCCGCACCCCTCCGATCGTTTGCCAATCTGGAGCTGCCCAAGGTGGAAGAAGGCAAGCCGCCGGCCAAGATGCAATGGCCTGCCTTCAAGTGGTCCGCCGACGAAAAGTACGTGGCGCGGCTGACGCAAGGATCCTCCATCTCGGTCTATGAACTCCCCAGAATGAACCTTCTCGACAAGACCAGCATCAAGATTGATGGCGTTGTGGACTTTGACTGGGCCCCGGCAACGCCCCAGCGGGACGGCGTCAAGAACTACGAGCAGCTGTTTTGCTTCTGGACGCCCGAGATTGGGAGCAACCCCGCCAAGGTCGGCTTGATGAGCGTCCCGTCAAAGCAGATTGTGCGATCCCTCAACCTCTTCAGCGTCAGCGACGCCAAGCTCCACTGGCAGTCCGAGGCCGCATATCTCTGCGTCAAGGTCGACCGACACTCCAAGTCAAAGAAGTCGCAGGCCACGACGCTCGAGATTTTCCGCATCAAAGAAAAGGGCGTCCCCGTCGAGGTGGTGGACACTATTAAGGACACGGTCATCAACTTTGCATGGGAGCCGCGCGGTGACCGATTCGCCATCATCACGACGACAGAGCCCGTCGGTGTCACGGCCGTGCCCCCAAAGACGGCCGTCTCCTTCTTCTGCCCGGAAAAGAGCAAGGGGCCGGTGGCGGGCAACTTCAAGCACCTCCGCACACTCGACAAGAAGAACAGCAATGCTATCTACTGGTCGCCCAGGGGCCGCTTCGTTGTCATTGCCACGATACACAACCAGCAAAGCTCGGACCTCGATTTCTTTGATCTTGATTTTGAGGGAGAAAAGCTCGAGGCAGAGAAGGACCTCACTGCCAACCTTCAGCTGATGAACACTGCCGATCATTACGGTGTGACTGATCTGGAGTGGGACCCGTCGGGACGCTTCGTGGCGACGTGGGCATCCTTCTGGAAGCATACGGTGAGATTTCCGCGCCATCAGAACCGCGCCAGAGGCACGGGCTAACGTGCAACAGATGGAAAACGGGTACCACATTTACGACTTCAAGGGCGAGCCCCTGCGAGAGGAGCCTGTGGAGAAATTTAAGCAATTCCAGTGGCGCCCTCGGCCACCGACTCTGCTGTCAAAGGAGGAGCAGAAGCAGGTCCGCAAGAACCTGCGCGAGTACAGCAGGGCGTTTGAGCAAGAGGATGCCGATCGTGGGGCTACTGCGGATCTAGCGGTGGTCGAGGCCCGTCGCCAGATGCTCGATGAGTGGCATAGCTGGAGAGCTGATGTCGAGGGGGAGCTTGCGGAGGACCGGGCGAGCCTTGGCCTGCCGGCGGATCCCCACACAGCACTTCTCGAGGCGAAGACCAGGACGATGCAAGGCCCGGATGGGGACCAGGAATTGACCATTGAGGAGATTGTCGAGGATGTACTGGAAGAAAGCGAGGAGATTCTCGCATAGAGCAGACGTGTTTGAGCGGGCTTAGGGATGGGGGTGGCAAGGCTACGTTGGCAAAGAGAAAAGCTATTCAGTCAGGGTCGCGGCTCGTCGCCGACATTTGTCCAAGACTTGATTTGCTTGAGATGGTGGATCGGCTTTTTTCCTTCATGTGGATCGTGTAGCCAGGCATGCCTGTTCTTTGACAGTACGGAGTAGACATTGGAAGACAAAGGGGAATCCGGATGGACATTGAATTCGACTGTAGCTGAAGAGGGCGTCTTTGTATCGGGATTGACTAAATGTTTCGGTGTGTTCCTGGGATATATGCCTTGGCAAAGCATGGCGAGTCAGGCGAAGCGAGACTCTGGAGAAGGCGAACGGGCACAGCCCATCTTTGTCCCTGCAGGCGCCTGAGATTGGTGCGTCTGTTGCCTTCTAAGAGGTTGTCGAGCAGAAAGGGGCAATGGATTCAGGGATGTGGTGCTTGACCGTGCACCCTGGCAATAGTTGAAGCTGAATATGCCGGCATCACAATATGTGCATTTCGGTCGAACACGGCTTCTCCTTATTCGTATTTTACCTGGGAATGAATTGGCATGAGGCACGGCTTCAGGCAGCACGTATCGTTAGTGCGAGCTGCGCGTGAGACATGTCTGGACATTAACAGCTTCAGAGCAAGAAGAACCTTAGCTTGCCCTTGGACCCTTGTGCTGTTCCATTGAATACGAATACCCTTTGTTGTCGTGTCTGCGTCATGCACTGTACGCACAGTGCGTGTCTGCGTCGTACGACTCGAAAGGTTTGGCCCATCAGACGCTGCTGACTCAAACACCCAAGGGACAGGTAGGCGCACGGGAGAAATGTGGGTGAAAAAAAGGAACAAAGGAGAGGAAATGATGAGGAGGGCGGCATGTGTTTGAGTGGTTGATGAGTCCTTGTCCGCTTCGGCACGGGTTGTGGCTAGGTCGAGACCCGGATGCTTCGCTAGGGCTTAGGTGGTATGCACCTATGCCTGTTCGTATACGGAGTACGGATAGGTACCTACCTACTTACCTACCTACCTAGGTAGGTACTGTGCATTTTATATATGGACAGTATTGTAGGTTAGTACCTAGGTAATTACTCGGGTAGCGAGTTTGGGGCTCCAGGTTGGAGTCGGGTGCGCACAGTAAGGAAAGACTACTGTAGGCTCGGCAACCGAGTATGCTCTACCGACACAATCAGGGTAATTCCAACAAAAACGTGGTTCCCAGCATCGTGTGGAGCTGATGGAACAGCATGGAAAACAAGGGACTATTATTTTGCTACAAATGGCGTGCGAGTGTGTGTGTGTGTGTGTGTGTGTGTGTGTGTGTCCGTCCGCGCGGCATGTACTGTGCGCGTATCGTGCTGCCTCTACTGTGCTCTCGCCCTTGCAGAGCGGCAAGGGGAGGGGGAAAAAGGGCGGCCGAGTGTCGACGCTGTGCTGCAACTCCTCCCTCCACCAGCCACCACAAAGCAGCTGGCGATATCATCATCAACACCTACTTTGCACAAGCACATCCAGTACCACCCTCTCCAACCACTACTTCTCTTGTCAACGCTTGGCCTGAGCGGCGCCACACACCGGTTGCTTCCCCGCCTCTCAACCTCGGTCAACGCCCAAGCGACAGTCGGTTGGGAATGGCCGCCGCATCGCCGCTTGAGCGTCTCGCGTGACAGATACCCTCGCGTCCTCATGTGAGCGCTCCGTCAACGACGACTACTCCTACGACATGCTGCGCCGACCTCCAGTCGATGCGCGGGGGTCCTCGCAGCAGCACAAGCTCTTGCTCGCCTTGGCCGTCTTCCTCCTCCCCTGGCTTCAGCTCGCCGATGCTCAGCAGCAGCATCAACACGCCACTCCCTCGTCTGTCTTTCCCCAACACAAATCAAACAATGGCGGCTCCCATCCCTCTTCCGCCGACTCCGCCGCCCTCCGTGACTGGGCCGCGACGCAGCTTCACGCCCTTAAGGCTGACGCCAACAAGAAGCCTTCGTCGGCCCACGAACAGTTGATCGACCACCCTCGACAGCCAGTCGACCGCGACGACTATACCCACAAACCCAGCAAAAAAAAAAAGAGCAAGAGGAAGCACCTCTTCATCCCCGACGATGCGAGCGCCCTCGCAACTTTGGCTCCGGCTCAGTCCGTCCGAGCACCACGTCCCCCCCGACACCAACGGCCCAGCAGCGTCCCTGCTTCCGGGCTCGCCCCGCAGCAGATTGCGCGGAGTCTGGAGGACTGGGAAGTACAAGACTTTGTTCTTCTGGCGACCGTCGATGGAGACCTCTACGCTAGCGACCGCAAGACAGGCAAGGAACGCTGGCACCTCGAGGTGGACCAGCCCATGGTCGAGACGACGCACCACCGCGCAAACAATTCGGTTCTCGACGACGACTATAGCCCCGTCGACCACTACATCTGGGCTGTCGAACCCAACCGCGACGGAGGCGTCTACGTCTGGGTCCCCAGCCCGGACTCCCGCCCTCGCGCCACCGGCTTCACCATGAAGCGCCTCGTCGAGGAGCTGGCCCCCTACGCCGGCGAGGAGCCGCCCGTCGTCTACACGGGCGACAAGAAGACCACCATGATCACCCTTGATGCCGCCACTGGCCGCGTCGTTAAGTGGTTTGGCTCCACCGGCTCCCACATCAACGAGGCGGAGAGCTGCCTCCGTCCAAACGCCCTCTATAACAAGGATGCCAGGGAGTGCAGCTCTACGGGCACCATCACCCTCGGCCGCACCGAGTACACGGTCGGCATCCAGCGGCGAGATGGCCGGCCCATTGCCACGCTTAAATATGCCGAGTGGAGCCCCAACAACTACGACAACGACCTGTTCCAGCAGCATCACGTTTCCCTCGACAGCCGCTACATCACCAGCCAGCATGACGGCAAGATATACGCTTTTGACTATGCCCGCGCAGGCCACGCGGCCCCCGTGTTTAGCCACAAGTTTTCTGCCCCGGTCGTCCGTGTCTTTGACGTCTGTCGCCCCTGGGATGCCGCCGCCGAGAGCAACCCCGAGCTGGTGGTGCTCCCCCAACCCACGATGCCATCGCAAGATGAGGGCATTGCGCGCATGCGAAGCAACAGCCTCTTCCTCAACCAGACAGAGGGCGGCAGTTGGTACGCCCTGTCGGGCCGCCAGTATCCCCTTATCATTGATGCTCCTCTAGCGCAGGCTACGAATCCCGGCTGGTGGGACATGGCATCCGCGTGGGATAGCATGAATGAAGCAAAAATTACGAAGGCCCTCGTCGGCATGCACTCAATTGACTCGATCCGCAACGACTCTCCGCAGCCTCCAACCCTCCCCCGGGGCACCATCACGGACGGGAGCGAAGACTTAGATGATGACTCCAACCTTCCCGTGTTACCGGACGGAGAAGCAGATGAGGCAACAATCATCAACAAGGTCAAGGGACTCCCGCAGAGCGCCGCCAACAGCGTTGTCGACTTCATCAAGAACCCGATCCTCTTCCTCCTATTCTTCGCGGCTCTGGTCTACAACGAGAAAAAGCTCCGCAGGTCATACCATCGCTGGCGCTCGAGCGGTAATCTGAGAGATACGTTTCTCTACCTAACTTCGGATCCTTCCGCGGAGAAAGATCGAGGTCTGCAAGTGGACGCTGCAAGAGAAGCCTCGCGGAAGTCGCATAAAAACGATGAGGACCAGCCTGCGCAGGCTAAACAGGCTCTCGACGGATCGGCCGAGGCCCGGCAGCCGGGCAAGACGGAGGTGTCTGATGCCACCACCGATGCCCAAGCCGAACATAGCGCGGCCGAGTCCAAGGCGGAGTCCGGAGCCCAAAACAGCCCGGCGGACCCCTCTTCGCCAGGTACTGCACCAGAACGGAAGAAGAAGGCACATCGTGGAAGGCGGGGCGGTGTCAAGCACCGCAAAGGCCGGGCCCTGGAAGCATCGCAGTCCAGGGGGGACGAAGCGGCGCCTACGACAGTGGAGGAGGCTGTGAACAATGCCAAGAAGCTCGGTGACAGGCCAAGTCTCGAGCCTGATGTCATGACGGTTGCCAACGACATGCAGGCCGTCACTGGCCCGATCATCAGGATGGGCAACATTGAGGTCAACACAGAGGTGCAGCTGGGAACCGGCAGCAACGGGACGCTGGTGTTCGCCGGGCGGTTTGACGGACGAGAGGTGGCCGTGAAGCGGATGCTGATTCAGTTTTACGACATTGCCTCTCAGGAGACGAGGCTGCTCAGGGAAAGCGACGATCATCCCAATGGTCGGTCCCATGCTCTAGCTTCTTTGCTTTGCCCTGCCTTGTGCTGACAAAACGACAGTCATTCGGTACCATTCGCAACAAATCCGAGACGGGTTCCTGTACATTGCGCTTGAGCGTTGCGCCGCGTCCCTAGCAGACGTGGTCGAGCGGCCCCACGCACTCCGCGAACTGGCCAACGCCGGACGCACCGACCTGCCGGGCGTCTTGTACCAAATCACCAACGGCATTAGCCACCTGCACGCCCTGCGCATCGTCCATCGGGATCTAAAGCCCCAGAACATCCTGGTCAACATGGGCAAGGACGGAAAGCCCCGGATGCTCGTCTCCGACTTTGGCCTGTGCAAGAAGCTCGAGGGGGGCCAATCCTCGTTTGGGGCAACGACGGGAAGAGCAGCCGGGACGTCGGGGTGGCGGGCCCCCGAGCTCCTGCTTGACGACGACGCGCGCGATGCCGGTGTCGTGGATGTCAGTACGCACAGCGGCTCTGGGTCGGTGCTCGTCGGGGACAGCGGGATGCCGCACGGCAGGCGGGCGACGCGGGCCATTGACATCTTTTCCCTCGGCCTCGTCTTCTTCTACGTCCTCACCAACGGCTCGCATCCGTTTGACTGCGGCGACCGGTACATGCGCGAGGTCAACATCCGCAAAGGCAGCTACAACCTGCGCCCGCTCGACTCGCTGGGCGACTTTGCGCACGAGGCCAAAGACCTGATTGGGTCAATGCTGGACGCAGACCCCAAGAAGCGCCCGAGCGCCCGAGATATCATGTCGCACCCGTTTTTCTGGTCGGCCAAGAAGCGGCTGTCCTTTTTGTGCGACGTGTCGGATCACTTTGAAAAAGAGCCGCGCGACCCCCCCTCGTCAGCCCTCGTGGAGCTGGAACGGCACGCGCCGCAGGTGACCAAGGGCGACTTTTTGCGCCTGCTGCCCCGCGACTTTGTCGACTCGCTGGGCAAGCAGCGCAAGTACACGGGCTCGCGGCTGCTGGATCTGCTGCGGGCGCTGCGCAACAAGCGCAACCACTACGAGGACATGGCCGACGCCCTCAAGCGCGCCGTCGGCCCGCTGCCCGAGGGCTACCTCGGCTTCTGGGCCGTGCGCTTCCCCATGCTACTGCTCGTCTGCTGGAACGTCGTGTATAACGTCCAGTGGGAGGAGACGGACCGCTTTCGCGACTACTATGAGCCGGCGGGCTTGTGAGCAGGTTGGATTCTGAGGGGCAACGAATGTAAATGACTTGGGGAGTTGGAAAATGTGTGTTAGAGGGGTTTGCAAGAAAGGCGTTTTGCTGCATGTCGCTCGCTATGTAAACATGGTCAGTTCTTCATTGCGGATCAGCGCCTGGCTACCGACCTCTCGCTCTATTGCACGGCTCTGATGGCGTGATGAGTATCTTCCCTTTCTGGCCCGTCCCTCCCCCCTCGCTGCTAAACTCGCAACCAAGTGCGGGCATGACTTTTTTAGATAGCACATTTTGATAGCAAAAGGAGCAAGCAAAAATATCTTCAACGCCGTTCTCCACCCCCTCAACAACATCATTCTTCGTAGCCTGCCAAGAAAGGGGGAAAAGGGGCAAGAAGCTCGCACCTCTCCATCCTGTCCGCCGCCGGCCCGGCCCCCTTTCAGCCCCACTGGACCAGCACCTTTTTGCCCTTCTTGCTGCCCCTTTTCCCCTTACCTCCACCGCCGCCTCCATTCGCACCCCCAGCTTCGTCCACGTCGTCCTGCTTCGCAGAAGCAGCGGTAGCGGCACCACCAGGCGCCGACGCAGCGTTGCTGCCCCACTGGAAGTCCGAGCTGGCATGGCCGTAGTCCCTGCGCACGCCGCGGCCGGAGCCGTAACCAAACAGCGTCGTCATCGGCTTTGGCGCCGCGGGCAGCGCGGGGAAAGCGTCCTCGCCTCGCCCACCACTGCGGCGCCCGCCGCCGCCCGAGGGGCCCGTGGCCGTACGCGACGACGGCCGGGACACGGGGCCGGAAGACGACGCCGCGGGCCGGCTGGCGGCGGGCAACGAGGGAAAGGCTGACGACGACGACGACGACGACGACGACGACGCCGCGGCCCAGCCCGGGGGTCCCCGTGGGCTGCTGGGTGTTGGGCCCCCCAGCCTGGTGCTGTTCTTAAGCTTCAGCACCCTGTTGGAGTGCTTCTGGGACGGCGCGGCGGTGGGGAGAGCGGGATTGGCGGCCGAGGCGGTGGCCCATCCGCTCGAGCTCGACGTAGCCCCGTGCATACCGCTCAGCCCCGGGAGGCTGGGGTAGTCCTCGTTGATGGCCCGCCAGTCCTGCCACGCCTTGCGCAGGCCGTCGGCCTTGGCCTTGTCCTCGAACAAGTCTGCCACTTCGCGCACGAGGGTTCCGAGCGCGTTGGAAGACACGTCGGCAAATATTGTGAAGAAGGCGTCGATGAGCTGCGGGGCCGTGAAGCCGCCTCTTCGGTACGACGAGATATGGTCGCGGAAGTCGGCCAGTTTGGCGCCGTCATTGCCCAAGAGGTTGATCGCCCGCTCAACCACCGAGCTGTGGCGGAGGAGCCGGGCGCGCTCCTCGGGTGCCAGGTTGGAGGTATCGGTAACGGCGAGCGATTCCATCGGGTTGACGATGCTGCTCTGGCTGGGGACCGTTGCAGAGCTCGTGGCCCGGGGTGTGGAGGGCTGGGTTCCTTGGCGAGAGGCCGACGGCTGTGCCGGCGACGGCGTCAGCTGGCCACCAAAGGTGCGGTTGGAGACGGACTGAGCAGAGTGGATGGCCATTTGTCGCTGAAAAGCCAGCTCGTCGCGACGCAAGGGCTGGGCTGAGGTTGGCGGAACAGTGTCTCCGTTGGGATCTCTGCCTCTTCCGCCGCCTCCCCCGCGGCCTCGTCCTCTGCCTCTCCCCTCGCCATCTCTCTGGCCTCTGGCGGCCGCGCCCCCTCCTCGCCTCTCCTGCTGGTACGACTGCCTAATGTCAAAGGCCGAAATATCGACCACCCTGGCATCACGGCCGGCAGCTTTGCCGGCATGTTCGCTCAGCTGGTGTGCCTGCAGGTCCATCTCGGACTCGAAGACGACAAACTTTTTTTCCAAGCACTCGCTGTTGTAGCACAGGTAGTGGTCCCTCTTGAAGTGCTGCTCGAGGGCGTTGTAGTCGCGGTAGTAGTGAGGTGTCCTTGAGTCTCTCCTGTCGCAGATGAAACAGCGCTCGTGCTTCATGCGGCAGTGCTCGTAGAGCTTGTCGTCGTCGTAGAAGCGCTCGCCGCAAAACTCGCACAGAGGGTGGCCCTTGAAGCCCGTCTGGTCCGCGGCGCCAGGCTTGTCGTCGCCGTGGCGCATGTGCTTCTCTAGGTCGCGGTCGGAGAAGAGCTCGTGCTCGTGGGTAAAGACCTTTTTGTTGCGTGTGCAGAGGTCGCACATGCGTTTGCTGTGGGCAGACTTGACATGGCGATGGAGATCGGGCCAGCCGAGGCCGGCAAAGTCGCAGGAGGGGTCGGGGCAGTTGTAGCGGAGGAGGAGGACGGTGTCGCCGACAATGTCCTCGTTTGTATATTTGATGCCGATGTTGATGTCGGCCGTGGTGATGTCGTTGGCGGAGTAGTCCTCGAAGCGCTTCTCGGCATCGTCGGTAAAGACGACAAAAGGGGCGGGGGTCTGGGGCTCCGGGGTTAGCAGAGCATGAGCATGGTCGAGGGCAGGAGAGGGTCAATGTACCCGGCAATGGGCGCAGTCCTTGGTTTTGTAGAGGGCCCTCATCCTCAGGCCACAGATGTGGCAGGTGGTGTGGTTGCAGGGCGCAATGGAGTGGTGCGCAACGGGGTTGGCGCAAATGAAGCAGACGTCGGCGTCGTCGGCGTCGTCATTATCGGACGCACCGTTGGCGACGTTGTCGTTGGCAGGCCGGTTGGCGGAGGCGGCGCCGTCGAGGCCATGAGCTCTTGCAGCGGCGTCGGCGACATCACGGGCCGCCGGGTTCAGAGGCTGTCCGTCGCCTCTGCCCCGTCTTGTGGCGGCGCCACGGCCACTGGCAGTGTTTCCCCTCCCGCGACCACGATGGCGTCCTCGCGAGCCGTCGCCCCGTCGGGACTGAGGCGCTCCTTCGGGCGCGACCATGGCGGCAGGCCAAGGCTGGGGTGCTTGGCTTGGGCGGCAGAGACGCGGCCGTCGTTGGTTGGTCGTTGGCAGACGATGGATTGCACGATGCGCGCAGTGGCTTGTGAGGGTGGGTCGGCGTCAAGAGTGAGAGAAGAAGAAAAGGGAAAAAGATGATTGCGGGTTGGCGTTTGTCGAAGCGAGTGCCCCGTCATCTCGGGGTTTTTTTGTGCCCCTCTTCCGTCGTCTGTTGCAGCGTGCGCGGTACCTGTGAATACCCTCGTTTGCCCTGCGCCCCCAAGTACCTTTTTCTGCAGAGTCACCATTCAGTGATGGCCTCTTTAACTACATACGAAGTACCGAGGCCAGCAAACAGGCCGGGATGACTCAACTCGAGGCCAGGCAACAGCATGTCAGCCCTCCGCGTCAGCATCATCGCCATCTCCGGAGCTTCCCATACCTATCTGTCAACCGTACATAGGGAGAGTCGAGAGAGTAAAGACGTACTTGGCCAACACACCAATATTGAAAGAATTAAATTGCTCACCCTGCCTACTACCTACGGAGGGCACCGGAAACACAGTGACATGGAGAACCCCCTGCCCTTGCTCGTCCTTCGCTGCCTACTATGCTACAAACTCACTGTGCCAAACGGCAGAGTGCAAAGAGACTCCTCAAGACTCCCCTGGGCGCCATGGCTGCATCGTATTCCTCTCTTCCTGCTTCTCAAAGGACAAGCCACACACATGCGAAGTCCATCACTCCTCGACCGGGTAAAGGTGGTTGCCAATCTCCTTGTTCATGCGAAACATGTCCACCTTGGCCTGCTTGAACACGGCCTGCATCTTGTCGTCGCAGCAAATCTGGCGCTTGTCCTTGGGGTCCTGCAGGTCGTTTGCCTTGATGTGCTCCCACAATTTCTTGACGACCTGTGGCCGAGAGAGCTGCAACAATGTCAGCAACATTTAAAACCCATCTGGCGCACGCCTACGGGCAGCCTACCTGGGTCTCGCCGCATAGATCCGAGAGCATGGGGCTCAGCAGAAAGGGCTTCTGGAAGCCGCCCCCTGCTTTTCTCTTGGGCGCTCCCGAATCTGCGCTGCCGTCAACCTCGCTGTCGTCGTCGCCCACCTTTTTGGCGCTCTTCT
The DNA here is from genome assembly GCF_020360975.1 of Hirsutella rhossiliensis. NCBI lineage: Eukaryota > Fungi > Ascomycota > Sordariomycetes > Hypocreales > Ophiocordycipitaceae > Hirsutella > Hirsutella rhossiliensis. The sequence continues at coordinate 87,690 of NW_025408671.1, read as the reverse complement.
TCTTGGGTGCCTTGCGCTTCTTGGTCACCTTGGTCCGGTCGCCGCCGCCTCGCGTCGAACGAGACCGCGCCAAGCTGTTCTCCTGCGCCTGCAGCTGCGCGGCCAGGCGGGCGTCGGCATCCTCCGACGACGCAGACCGCTTGACCTTTTTCTTGGCCGGCTCGGGCGAAGCCGACGGATCCGTCTCGCCATTCTCCGACACCCCATTGGTCGTCGGCCGCTTGTTGTTGGCATGATCGGGGCCTGAGGAAGGGGCGACGGCGCTGAGGTCGGCGCCCGAGACGGCATCGAACCGAGCTTCAATCAACTTCTTAATGGCATCCTATGTCGAGTCAGCATGGCAGCTCGGTGAACGGTTCCAGTCATGATCTGCCGACGGTAAGCGCACCTTTTGCTCGCTCAAGTCGCGACCGCCGAGGGATGTCTCGAGGCCTTGGCGAACCTTTTTGCGCGAGATTGTCTCGAGGTCGGCGTTGGCCAGGATGTCGTCGATGATGGAGGTGAAGCGCTCGAGCTCCTCGAGGGTGACTGGGAGGCGGCCGAGCGTCAGTGTCTGAAGCGCCGGCACGCATGAGGAGAGGGAGACGTACGCGGAGTAGTCATGTTGCTCCTTGGCCGCCGCTGAGAGTCGGCGGCGGAGACGGAGGATGCGTGTGGAAGCTGAAGAGCCCAAGGCGGTGCGATGGAGGAGCCGGTGGCAGGGGAGAGTCACGACGAGACGGGCGCCTCACAACATAGCCGGCAACTGCAGGCAAGAAGAGAGTCGGGCTCCGAGGGCTATATGACAGCTGTGAGAGGATGCTGTACGACCAAGGGTCGACTCCTTGTAGTTGCAGTCCAGGTTACCGGCAGGCATGCGCCGATGCAGCTGCAATCAACAACGACGTTGCGGGCCAGAACGTGTGGTTTTCTCTCACTTGCTCGTCGTCTCTGTCTGTGTCTCTCTCCCGGGCTGCCTCTCTCCCTTCCTCGCTCGCTCTCGGTCCCTCTCTCTCTCTCTCTCTCTTGTGTTCGTGGTTGGATGTGGTGATATCGACGGGTTGTATGTGTGCGACTCTCTGTGCGTGTATTCGTACCATGTACCACCTTGGTATCAAAAGTGTGTGTTGGCGGGGCGGGGCGGCGCGTGTCGGCAGGTACAGTACAGCGGTAGATAGAGGGGGCTGCCGCTAAGAGAGAAAAGAGACAACAGACGATGGCAAGCAAGCCCAACAACGGGACAAAGAAAGGGACGCCTATGGCAAACGGACGACGGTGGGGGTAGCGGCAGCCTCGTCCTGCGACAGCGAGTTATCGTGCTTCGCTTTTCTTGGCTGGCGTCGAAACAGGGCGGAGCGGCGGCAGTTGGACAAGGCGGAGAATGAAGGAGGAGGACCGAGAGATGGGGAAACCTTGCCTGTCCCATGCCAAATTGACGTGTGGCTGGGGCGGATTGAGGCTGGAGCCGGGACCCGGAGCTTTTTGGAGCTTGCGGAGCCTGCCGCCGCCGCCCGTGCCACAGATTACCGGGCCAATCACAGCCTCGAATTGGCTGCGCACGAACGGCGACAGGGCCTGGGGGTTTCAGCCTCGTCACGTGCCATCTCATGTATATTGTATATTTCCTTCGTGGTCTACAGGCCTTGTACGATAGACACGAAGCGCCTTTAATTACTACAGGTCCATGAAACGGCATCTTGCTCGTCCTCTACAAACAGTGTATCTGAGCTCGCCTCAGGCGCGCAGATACTCGCACACCGTCTCCGCCCACAGCTCACCCCCCTTGTACAACCACATGCCCGGCGCGTTGCCCTCCTTCATGCCCTCGACGGCCGCTGCAAGGTCAGAGCCCAGGCCCTCGTCTTTGATCTGCCGTATCGGGTACATGTATGTCTTGAAGGAAAAGAGTACCGCTCGCGTCTGCGGCAGACGGCTCAAGGTCTGGAGCTCGACTCTCAGAAACGTCTAGAGCTGCCGCGTCAGCTTCGTTCCAACCACCACTACCAGCTTCACCGCCAGGAGTCAAGGGAACGGCAAACCTGGCCAAAGTCTATCTCCCCGTGCCCCTTTCCAGCATTGTGTGTCGCGTGGGAATCGCAGACGAGCAGCTCGCCGTGAGTCTGAACCACCCACTGTCTCATTTCCGGCGTCAGTCTCACCCTCCATGTTCTTGGCACGTTCAACTTACGTTCAGCCGCTTGACATTCTTGCCCACCTGCAATCTAGCGAAAAAGCGCTCCATGCTCGGTCCAATCTTGTCGAAAGAAGGCACCGGGCCGTGAATCTGCTTGAGCCCCTTGCCCAGCTTGGTGGACGGGTCGAATCCCGCCGCGAAGCAGCAGACAAAGGCCACCGACTTGTGGCCCTCGGGCGTATCGTGCAGCAGAAACATGTCCTCCTCGACAGTCTCTCCGATGGCTCGCAGGGCCGCCGCCGGGTCTGCTGTTGCCGCCGTTGGATGCGTCCTGCCCGTGGCGACATTGCGGATTTGGCCCTTGTCGCTAGACAGCTGGAATATTGTTGGGAACCGAGTCGGCAAGTAGCTTCCCATGAGGAAAGCGTACAGTTCTCGCACACCTTCGGCGCCAGCGGGCATATAGCCGTGAACCTTGTCGCCATGCTGACGGATGAGACCGCGCCGGAGATTGACTCTATCGAGGTAATCCTTGTCAATGGTGATGAGGCCCGACGGTGTGTCCGATTGCAAGCCTTTGCGTTGACGGCTCCATCAGTCAAAAGTCATGACACTCGAGGAGGGGCAGGATGAGGTGGGAGATTGGAGCCCCAACCGGCTCCATGATTTCAAGGAAACGCGAATCAATGAGAGAATGCTTCCACGGTCCTCGCTTACCCATCGAGATGTGGTAGACGGGCTTGAATGGACGGAATTTCTGGGGTTCCTCGACTATCCAGTCAAAGTCTTTGAGAGGCTGTATGATTGTCTCATCGGGCTTTCCCGGCCGGTCTTGGTCCCAGTCCTTGTGAGGTGATGACGGGCTCTTGGACTAGGAGTCATGCTGGTCAGCATACATGTAGTCTGTGTCTGACGGGACTGGGGACCAACCGCTCTGTACAGGTGGGCAATACCAGCGAGCAGCATGAGGAAGCCCAGGACGACTGCGGACGGCAGCTCCCACGCCGCTTGAAACTGAGTCCACATTGGCCATGCCATGCCGGTGAGGGCGCAACCTCTCTCTCTGATTTATAAAAAAAGAGAGGCAAGCGAGGCGCAATCTTTCTCGGATTTTGTAAGAAAACCGAGTGGCAATAAGGCAAGCGAGCCTTAGCGGCAGATCCGTAGACAATGGGCAGCGCCGTGTTACCGATGACGGAAAGTTGGAGTCACAGGCCCGAGAATCGGCGACGGCCTCTGGCGATGATACGGTAATCCGCCGCTTATTTTTAGTCAGCGCCCATGTTCGACTCTTGGCGAGCGCTCGCGATGACTCTGCCGCCGAGTCATTACAACCGTGCTTGCGCAGGCCTAGATCCATTCGTGGCACTCCAAGTTGCCGCGCGCTTAGACATGCAATGAATATATGGCTGCATGCACGCACGCGCGGGCTTCTCACGGGCACATGTCAGGCTTGCCAGCCCCCAAGTCAACAAGCTGTACTCGACCTTGCAGCCGTTCCCGACTCTCTCTCTTTAAGCGAGAGCACGTGCCACGTGGGCGGTGAAGGTTTCTATAAGCATCGCAGCGGACAAAGCTTCTACTGGCTATGATGTGCACAGGGGAGCTGAGGCGAAACGGATTTACTTGGCTGCAACATCCCCTTCTCTCATATCCAGCCGTCCCAATCAAGCAAACCATGCGTTGAACGATCCTTATTTGGCTCTACAGTATTGTGCAGCATGAATTGAGCGGCCGATCACGCCAAGGAGACTGTTGCGTTTCAAGGAGGAGCCCCCAGGGGTAAGACGGGCGGCGTTGTCTGAAACGAGACGGTCGACCATCGACTGTCTCAAGCCGTTTGATCGCCAACACGTCTCTCCTCTTCCTAATTACCTAGTTCTCCTCTGCACCATTGGCGATGCTGACTTACCCGATGTTCATCAGCCCGTTTCGCCTTTCCAAGCTCCGCCCCGGCGTGCAATGCCACACTTCTCATGGCTGGCCTAGTTGAGAGAAACTCGGCGCCCAGAATGGCGAGAAAGACAACCGACGCAGGGTCTACGCAGGGTCTACGGTGGGAAATACATGGGTATGGCTTTTTGGGGCGAAGCGAAGACAGACACGGTGCCAGCGACGGCGAAATAAGGGGAAATCACCCGCTTGCTGAACACATTGAACAGGGCAGCATGCTGCATTGGACAACAACGCTATCGTACAGAAAGTCCTCGATCCCCAATGGCCCGGCCAGTCAGGAGTTCCTTTCCATGGGGTTAGATTCAACATCTATGTTTTGAAAGTGACATGCCGCCCTGTCCAGTCCTCCACGAATTGGTGCCCGCCGAGTCCTCGCCGTGTGAACCGAAAGGAGAGACCGCAAGCATCGGCAGACAAGAGAGTTTGTGTGTAGCCACTTCAAAGGAAATCACGGCATCTGTCCAGCCGGAGCATGGGAGGCTTAGTTGCCTGCGCCCGAGTCCTCGAAGATGGCATACGGGTGGCGCTCCTCGAGCACGCCGACGTCTCTCTTGGCTCCTGCTGCCTTGGCCTTGGCCTCTTGGGCCTGCAGGGCTGGGTTGTTGGCATCCAACTTCGCCTGTTCCGCGACGTTGTTCTCATCCTTCTTGTTCGCATCCTTCTTGTTCGCAGCGCCGTTGTTCGCATCCTTCTTGTTCGCAGCGCCGTTGTTCGCATCCTTCTTGTTCGCAGCGCCGTTGTTCGCAGCCTTCTTGTTCGCAGCGCCGTTGTTCGCAGCCTTCTTGTTCGCAGCGCCGTTGTTCGCAGCCTTCTTGTTCGCAGCGCCGTTGTTCGCAGCCTTCTTGTTCGCAGCGCCGTTGTTCGCAGCCTTCTTGTTCGCAGCGCCGTTGTTCGCAGCCTTCTTGTTCGCAGCGCCGTTGTTCGCAGCCTTCTTGTTCGCAGCGCCGTTTTTCTTCTTCTTCTTCTGCGGCTGAGAGGCCCTTCGCTCGAAGCGCATGGGAGCACGGGCAACCACGTTGGGGAGCGAGTCAAAGCCAACGCCAACGTCTGCGCGAAATGTTAGCCTTGTTCCAGCTTCCCTTGTTTTCCCACTTGCGAAGGCATCACAGAGGGATCGGGGTAGGTTGGACGTAGCAACTCACCTCGGGCCGCGACACCCACGTTGCCCTCCTCGGCAGGAGAATGGGCCACCGTGAGGGAGGCAGAGGCGGCAAAAATGGCATAGGCAAGGGCTCCGGTGAACTTCATCTTTACGGTTGTGTATTTAGATAAAGAGATTGGAAGGGTACACGAGAAGATATCAAGTAGGAAGCAGAAGGATTGAGGAGGGAGAGCGCAGCTCTAGGACTCAAGTCACAGACTCGAGAAAAACTAAGAAGAGAATGAGATGGTGGACAAGTGGTTGGAAGAAACAGGCTGAAGGGGAAGTGGAAGAGCCAATCTTTTAAACTCACGGGCAGCAGGCGGACAAGAGACTTGACTCGGATGAAGTGAACGAGTTTGGGCTGTAACGACCTCGCTCCCCGGACGATTGGGGCAGGGCTGTCGCCGACGATCTATGGGCGTCAACCAAGGCAGAATTGCCGAAACGGTCAGGGGGCGAGACGCCATGCTTCACAGGTGGGGAGGATGCCGGCTGCCGGCGGTCTGGCGAGGCTGTCATCTGGACGGCAGGAAGCCGGGACGTCGATGTAACGGCTCGATACGGACGGTGGGGAGGCGAAGACCGGGAGGGCCATCGTCCGAGAACCTTGTGCTTCCTATCTGGGCGTGGTTGCGCCCAGCCAAGTCATGCAGCGGCAGAGCCGGCTCGTGACAGGGCATGGCCCGCAAATACCTACCTTAGATAAAAGCGGATGGTTTGGTGCCAAGACGGGCGAAGCTGTCGTCGTGCGAGGGAGAACCCTCGGCCCGCGACTTAAAATTGATGCGCTGGTAACTTAGCCACTAGCCACTAACTGACTTGGCGCTCCGATCGCGGGTAACGGTATTAGTGTCGTATTCTCCTCCCATCTCCCCAACGACGGTCTTCTCGCCCAAGAGGAGGCGACTCGTCATCACCATCACCACTCGTCTTGACGATGCCTCTTCCAGCCTCTCTGCGAATGTGCTGCGCAACTCGAAAAAAGAAAGAACCCCCTCCCCAATATGTCGTCATCTGAGTTGCCTCTCCACTCTCCTCCGTCGCCGCCAGCCAGTCCTCCCTGTCCATGTCGTCTAAGCCTCATCGTCTCGTCGTCTCGCATTCCCGCCCTGCCCGACTATAAGGACAGATCGGGCAAAATTTAACTACAGCAGCCACGTCAGCCGTAGAGGATGCCCTCGTCTACCTAGCCCATCTTGGAACTTGGCCTGTCATGGCCCTCGACATTGGTGAAACACAGGGCAACGGTCCGAAACGCGGCCTGCAACCAGCCGTCCTCCCATCCTTCCGTCGTCATCGGCCAGCTCAGAAGCGCTCGAGATGTCGGTCGTCAAATCGGCAGCTGTGACACTTTCAGCACATGCTTGCCGGCCTTGTGGAAGAATGTTGACTGGATCGCTATCATCCACTGCTCCCGTCTGCCTGCGCCAAGGCCTCTCCTTCTTCTCCTCCCTCGGCGCTGGTGATCACCACCAAAACGCCAAGCCAGATACGAGCCTGCCTGACAGGTTTCCCGCCTCGGAAAGCCCGATCGACTTGTCCTGGGCTGATGGACAGGGGGCATCAAACCCCATAATGGATTCCATTTCATTGATTCCAGCATACATACGTGGAGCGAAAAACACTGCTCCGCCACTCAAATTTCAGGGCTTGGAGCTCAAAGTTCCAAGAGAAAAATCGAGTTCGCAGCAATGGCACCGGCTTTCCGCAAACCCCCAGCTCGCCGCATCCCTTGACAGCATAGTGAGCAAAGGCCCAGATGAAGATTCCTTCGTCCAGTTGTGTTCAATCCGTCCTCAGAATCATCTTCCTTGGACAAGCTTCCCCTTGTTTTCTTGTTTCACGAGTTTCTCGTCAGTACCTTGCACTCTTGCGCCCTCTCAACCATCAGCGCATGTGAACCCAAACCCACAGTCGATCTCGGCATCTCTTGTACTGTCGTTGAGCTTCCATTATTTCCACACTCAGCCCGCCACGCACCGACATGGCCACGAGCAGCTGGGTTTAGGGGTGGGCTTGGAAACACCCAGAGGCCAGGCCTTTAGTCCTCGCTCACCCGGTCACCCCTCAGCCAGCGTTGGAAGAGGGCGGCCCTCCCTCTGCGCATAGTGGTCTCCGCGAGACGCTGCCAACTGCTGCGGACCACGAGGTGGCTGTGGATGCGAGCCCGCCCGGGGCTGATCCCAGTTCAAGTTGAGGAGGCACCGAGGCTGGCTCGGGTCTAGCAACGTGTTGAACGCAGTATCCCTCAGCCTACTCACGCCACCCTGCTGGAAGTCCACGCAGCGCTGTCGACTCTGGCGGCCCCAGCGCTCAGCTAGGCGTATGAGCAGGTTCTCCGGACGGTGGTCCTGCGTCTTGATGCTGCGGAGCCGGGCGTCGGTGAAAGTAGTCGACCAGGACGGCAACGTGAGCATCGGAACTTGACACTTCAACGTCTCAGTCCAGCAGGACGTGCTTCTAGAACGATAGAGTGTGCTGCAGGTCGACATAGAAGAGGAGCATGCGGAACAAGTCGACGAGGCTGGTGTAGAGCCTGGTGGACAGAGTATCCGCCCGCCTAGTGTACCGCTTGCTCCTGAGCAGATGCACAAGCCGATTGCGCCTCTGGGGGCTGAAACTCCAGTTGCCGGGGCCGCCCTCAGCCAGGAAGCCGTCAGCCCCAGGTAGCTTGATGGCGTCTCCCTCCATGCCGGTTGTCTTCTGCCTCTCCCGTTGGTGTTTGCTGTTGGTCTTGTGAGCAGGAGATGCTCACGAGCAAGAGATGCAGCCGTCGAGGTAAGTGGGAAACCGGTGTACCAAATGCCAGGGGTGAACACGCAGCGTGTCGCCCCTTTCCTCTCTCCTTTCTCTCTCTCGCTCTGTGTGACTGGTTGGCGAGCCCTCGCCTCGTTTGGGGCGCTGGCTGCCAGATTTGCTACGGAGACCGGCACTGGACAGCGCGCTGTTCAGGCTCGGGCGGTCATGGTTCTTGCTGTTCAGGCTCGCCGGTCCCCATGGTCTCCGTTGGGGGCTCAAGGATCCTCGAGCTCATTCGCTGGTAGGTGACGGACGGCCTTGTGGAAAGTCTCTATGGTGTTGGCAACTCCATTGTTTGGCTGAGTCGAGGACGGGGTGAGGGCCCGCGAGAATCGAACGACTTGACCGTGAAGCCATAGCCAGCAAAACACACGCTTCCCTTTCATCTCGAGTCAAAGCCAAGCCATTGCCTGTCTTGTCTCTTACCTCCATGCAACACGAGCCATGCATCTACAAAAGACCATAGGTTTTACATTTCGCACCCTCCTGGCCGGTATAGGCTCCTCAGCTCAACGCCAAGTGACCCTCTTCCGAAGACACGTCCCATCTATTCCCACTTGACCAGTTTCCACCCCGCAACGCCCTTGCTCCAACTCTCCACAAGCTCCGCCACGGCCCCGTCCCCAACCACGTCCCCCAGCGCCTCCTCGCCCCCAAACACCCACCGCCTGAGCTGGGCGACCGCGTCCCTCCCCGTTAACGCCCCGTCGCCCGCCACGCCCCTGACGAGCTCCCTGCCCGCCCCGAGAGCTGTCTCGGCCGCAGACTGCAGGCCCTTTACCTGCGCAACGACTTCCTTGGGGAGGCTGCTACCGCCGGAGCGGTCGCGCTCCTTTTCACGCTCGTTGTAGTCCAAGATCCACCGCGACGCCAGCCTCACCGCCCAGGCCGTCTCCCGAAGCATGGCGATGCCGTGCAGTGACTTGAGAGTCCGAGTCACTTGCTCGATCCCCTGGTCCCCCTTGCGCGCCACGCCGGCGGCAAGGCTCTCCAGGGCGGTCCGCAGCGACTCGGTAACGCAGCCAAAAACGTCTGGCAGCGCGCCTTTGCGGGCCATGCCAGTAACGAGCGACATCAGCATGCAAAGTAAGCTTAGGGCATCGTAGTACAGCATCTCCTCCGGGGTGCACTTGGCGCCGCCGCCGCCCAGAAACTTGGAGAAGGAATGGCCAAGCCGGGCCATCATCTCCAAGACAAAGACCTGGTCTGTGCCGGCAGCTGCGGACGCTTTGTACGTTGAAGGTGGTTTGTAGTTTAGCGCATCGTGGAATGCTTCCGCCAAGAGCGACAGGTGGGACCGCTCGTTCTAAGGGGCTTGTCAGCGACAAGTCAAGAGCGAAAGGGAGCATGTGCGTACCGAAGGCGGAGGGCCGATTCGCAAACACGCGTGCACAGGCGGGCAAGAACTGCAGTCCCACGATGGGAATGAGCCGTAGTCGATGACCTCGCTCAAGAAGAGCTCGTCAGGCACCTCGGCTGTGTCTCGTCAGCTCTGGTTAAAAAAAGACCGGTGGACGGTGGCGGCACATACCAAACCGGGCATCGTTGCGCGGTCTTCTTGGGGACATGCCCAGGAGCCTCTCTGCCCGCGACTCCTCGACAAGACTCATCATCCTGGTGCAGCTCGCTCGGAGATTCTCAATGTACTTGGGAATATCCATGATGCTACGGTAGCTTCCTGCTTCAAAGGCGTCAACCAGCCGCCTCGGCATGCAGAGCTTGAGAGATGTTGCGTAATGTGACTCGAGCGTCTCCGTCAGTCGCCAGCCCCAGCTGTCCGAAGGCGAGAGGACCGCGGGCGCAATTGTCGACAGCCGATCGTAGAACATGGGGGCCAGGGAGTCGACGATTGTGCGCTTCACGGCGAGATCGTTCCAGACTTGGCGGGCTTTGTGCGCCGAGCCCAGCGCCAGGTGCAACTGCACCAGCATGAGCGATATGGGGCCGTGCTTCGGGGTGAGGCGAAGCTGGCTCTCGAGGATGAAGAGCGCCCGAAGAAGGTGTTGCGTAGAGGATGAGGCCGATGGGATGAATCCAGGCCGATCAGCGTTAAAGGCGAGCTTAAGGTTGCAAAAGGCCACGGCCAAAGAAATTTCCGGTAGGATTTCATTGTCGGCGACAGGGTCATCAGCCAATTCCTTGCTTGTCTGTGCATAGAGACTGAGGGCACTGCGGCCGATGCCGGAAAGGCACGGAGGACACATGGCCACATCGAACGAGGCGTCGCAGATTGCGCATTTGGACGTGGGCTTCTGTCCGGACACCCTCACGGCGCTCGAGGGGCACGTCGTGAGGAGATACTGCAGCTTGAGCGAGAGCAGCCGTATCCTAGCCGTCGCCTCGGCATCGGCCCCGGCGTCGGCCCCGGCGTCGGCAAACTGCGGGACGTGGTGGTATGCGAGAAACTGTGCCGCCGACACGTCGAGCTTTTCCACGAAGCTCCTGATGTCGTCGAAGCAGGCCGAGCTGGCCCTCTGGTCGTCTATGAAGCTGATGAGTTCACGCAGTCGCAGAGATGAGGGCTCGCCGTTCAGCAAGTCCTCTTCATCCCCTGGGCCGAGATTGAAAGCGGCCGATAGCCGGGCCAGCAAGAGGTTGCGCCTGTAGATGGGCCGCAGGTTCTTGGACTTGACCAGGGCGAGCAGCACACGCTGGACGGCCTTTGTGGCGCTGAGGCATGTCAGTTGCGCGCTCCCGTCGCGACCGCTGATGGATAGGACGTACTCGGGTCTAACACTCTTCAAGTGGGTGGCTGCGTCAATGAAATGGCGCCAGACCAGCCAGTCCGAGGCCAGTAACGTGGGCTCATCGTCCTCGTCAGCGTCCGACAGGCAGTCGTGGCAGAGGTCGAGGACGGTTTCCCAGTTGCCATTGCGTTGATAGCTCGCCAGAGCTTGCAGAAAGGGCTCTTTGCGGCCGAGGCGAAACTGCGACACAGGGCTGAACACCGGGCTGGCCAGCAGCTTATCAAAGTCGGCTGCAGTGCCATGGGTATCGACAATGTCGTAGAGCAAAAGAATCTCCTGCTCCGTCTGGATGCCTCGCGCCGGAAGGGTTGGGGGCTCATCAGTTGCGGCAGTTTTCCTGGCCTAACAGGATCAAAGTTAGAGAGAGGCGTGCTATTCGGCCAGAGGCTGACAGCTCTCCCTGATAAGGGGGCAACTATACCTCTTCGGTGAGCTGCGCAGCACGTTCAATCTGCTTTAGGGCGAGGGTGCCGTAGAGTTTCTGCTTCTCCGGGGGGGACTGCGAGCTCGTCTGGATGCCGCCGGCGTGTCAGCAAGCAGGGCAAAGGCGCCGGAGGGGCAAAACCGGGTCGCGTACCGCCAGCATGTGCGTAATGACGATATTCCAGAACAGAAACGACCTTTCGCTGGGAATAGACCTGTCGAGGATGGCGGCAATCTGGCAAGCGTCAGCTCGGGCCGCAGAGAGGTCGGGAAGAATCAAGCATCGTGTTACCTGTTGAGCGCTCACCAAGTCCCAGTGCAGCAAGCATGACTCGAGGCAGCGCGTGACGGCGTTCCTGTCCTTTGGCGAGGCCTTTGCCGCTCTCACGCGCAGGGCGCCAAGGGACTCGGCAAAGTCAGCCTCGTCCATCAAGTCGAGGGTGGCCCATTCGAGCAGGTCAATGGCGTCGACGTCCTTGACGACGGTCCCGGCCCTGACAAACTGCCTCACGGCAGCCACGGCGGCGAACTTGGCCACGGGGTCGTCGAGCTGGCTCTCGGCACATATCTTGACAATCTGGGGAACAGGTCAGCCGGGGGTCCAAGACAGTGTGAGTGATGGATAGGCAGGACCTCGAAATACTGGTCCTGAAAGGTACGCGCCCGCTTCTCGGCCAGACGGATGACGACGGGCCAGTGACCGTCCTGGAAAGCAGACTGCAGCTGCAGATCGACGCCATTTCTCAGGCGAGGGCGTGGGCGGCTCATGGCATGTCAAGTCGGCCTTGATGATCCGACTTGGAGCTCACGATTCTTTCAGCGAGGGGTTCAGGTGAGTTTGGGCGCCGGGTATTTACAGTGTCTATACTGTATGATTAGCACTGTATCGATACATGCCTCGCTGCTCAACCTATCTGTGCTGCAGCATTGAACAGCTTAAGAAAACATGACTTTAGGGGCAAGTTCATTTATACAGTAGCTACCGTTGTGCTTCCTAGGATTTGCGCCAGATGCCTCCATCAGTCCGAAAGCCGCGACTCGAGACTCCCATCCGTTACAGCCCGTCCGTTTCCAGTATAATTATCACAACGCTCTCGTCAGTCTCGGGACATCCTACAACTTGTATCGTTTCCCAGATTTGAGTCGACTTCCCATGTGTAGGTGTGGCAGTCGGCTTATAAGGCCGTCGTGTCGTCGTCCAGCCCCTTCATCACCAAAACCTGCCGCCACTCTCCTTCTTCCGCCGCTCAGTCTGTATGCAAAGAAACCACTGTTAGCCCTCTCTCCTGTCCATAGAGACCTCCCTAGAGGAATCCCACGCACCCATGCCTGCTTGCAGTCGCGATACGCCCTGTTCCAGCATCGTCAGCCTACTGTGTCCCGGCATTTTCTTGGCACCGTGTCCCGCGCGCATACTGGAAAAAGTCGCCGCACATGGACTTGTCGCCGCCGTTGCGGTACAGACAGCGGTAGCTCCGCTGTGCAGCCTCTTGGCACGGGTCGTAGTACTCGCTCTTTGATTTGCTGCAGGGCTCGCCGCAGGAGACGGTCATCAGCACGTTGCGCCGGCGCTCGAGCGGCTGCTCTACTCACCCCTCAAACTTTTCTCTTGTCTTGTCGTCCCACGGGTCCGGGGCGGACTCCTGGGGTGGTGTCGAGGCCATGGCACTGTCGGTTGAGGAAAGAGAGCGTGGCAGTTTGTACGATGAAGTCACGGCTGGCGGCCCGGAATTATCCCGGCCCTTGTTGCTCACTCGCTTTGCACTGTGCGACGGCGCGACCTTTTTGGCCCTCCATCCACTTCAACGTCGGGAGTTGTTCCAGTCTGCGAATCATATAGGAGAGTCAAATCAATTTCCACAGTCATCCTATAGTCACGCCAAGCACCCATTTCGCCCCTGAGCCAGACTCTCCCAAAAGCCATCGTCATCAAACCCATCCGTTGTTTGCGCCTCCAACAGCCCATCTCTCGCAAGGCCAACCTTGCGCGCCGTGTCCCGGCTGCAGCACAGCCCGACGTCAAACTCCTTCAGGCCCGGCTCGCCCAGCAAGGCCAAGGCGCCTAGCCCGAGATACGAGTGAAAGACATCCGGTGGGCCTCCGACAGACTTGGACAAGCCGCCGATCTGGTGCTGCGTGATGTCGAGCATGTATCGCCGGGACGGGGCCGTGTTGATGAGGTCCTGGCCGTCGAGCATCTACCTCGGTCAAGCCGTCGTCAGCATCCGCGCATGCTTGCGTCAAATGGAGAGGACAAACTACCGTCAGGGCTCCCGCCACCCACCAGCAGTAACACGTGTCTGCCTTTTTGTTCCACCGCCCATTGTACCCGACGTGGCAGCTCCCCTTGGACGAGCTCGGCTCACCCGCCTCAGCTCCAATAAAGTTTCCCTCCTCCCCGTCATCTTCCTCTTCTCGCGACGCGAGATACTCGAATGGCCTGTGCGCGAGAAAGTTGATCAATGCCTGACGATCCACGACGCCCTGTGCAATGGCGGCCCCTTTTGGAGGCCCAGTAGACGATGACAACGGACGATTCAGCATGTACAATGCTGCTATCCCGCAATAGGCGTATCCCGCTGGAGAATAGAGAGGAAAAGGTCAGCCAGCCGCCCAAGCCGTTCGTGAGCATGGAGCTGCGCACCATGAGATTCGTGTTCCGAGGCCTCGGCGAGACCGCCGTCGTACGTCTGCCTGAGATCAGTCAGGCCCCGCGAGACTCGATGCATCCCGGGGCACCCACCTGGCCCTGTCGGACATGAGCCACCATGGCGTCCACATCAACGTCATCTTCCCAAGCCTCGTCACCGGGCTCAGCGGGCCCCCTCAACATCCATCTGATGCCGCTGACAAGGTAGCTGTGGCGCATGTCCCTGCCGCCCTGCGGCTCGCCGTCCCACAGGATCTGGCCGAAGCTCCCATCCTCGCGCTGCAGCCTTCTCAGCCACCGGAGAAGCTTCCGGCGTTGCACCCCCGCAAAGGCAGCCCGGGCCTCTGCGTCGTTATCGGCGGCTACGCCGAGCAACAGCAGGGCGAAAAAGGTGGCGGCGAGGTTGGCGGAGCCCTTGGCGGCGTCGAGCCCGGGAAGGGTATGGGTGGAGCTGCCGCAGAAGCCACCGTCCGGGTGCTGGAGGCTCAGGGCCCAGGAGCGGACGGCGGAGCGGTCCTCTGCGGAGAGGGGGGACGACAGCAGGTCGAGGGCCGAGACGATGAAGTAGGCAAAGGTCAGGCGCGTCGAGTCATTTGCCGTGTAGGCCGATGGCAGGTAGGTGCCGTGGCAACGCTGCCAGTACTTGATATGCCTGGCCGTGTCCAAGGAAGACGTTTGCTGGGCGTCGGTCGCTGCCATGGTGTTTGGTCCGGATCGTCCGTCACGTCGGTTGGTTGTTGAGCTGGACCCGAGCTGAGTGTCGAGTGTTCATTCTTGAGTTGACGGGCTTCCCATGCTCGTCATTGCGGCATTTTTGAAGCCAGTCGCAGCCTGTTGACTGGTAACTTGCAGTCACCTGGAATAAAACAATTCTGGATGTTGCTCCGAGAAAAGATGCTTTAACCTCAGACAGCAGGCAGGCGGTTGGCTATCAGCGCGCCACCTCTCCAGCCACATCTCCAGTACCGCCCCACTGGAGCTCCAGGCAGCTGCCGTACCTGAAAAGGTCCCCTGCCAAGAGTCGCGTTGTCCTTTGGCCTCACTGCAGCTTCTCTCTATCCGGCATCCATCTCAAGGTCTCGAGGCAGCCAGTCAGTCTCTTGCTCCTTTGCCGAGATGCCACGATAGCTTCTCGCCGCGACGTGCTCCAATCCCCGCCGCGGAATAGGTACTCCAAGATCTCGCCCCCCATCTTTCGGGCTTTTGATAAGGCATTCCTCGTTGCCTCAGTCTCTCCCTCTTTACACCACCACCAACCACCAACCACCAGCGTCCCACTCAGGCGGCGCCCGGTGCCAGCGGTCCCAACACGCCAACTCGACATCACCTCCTTCATATCCTCGACAGAACCACCTCCGGAGCCGCTACCACCACCATCACCCGCCGCTGCCCGCCATGCCGCTCATCGCCTCAAAGACAATCATCACCTCCGTCTCCCTCTTCCACCTCACCATCGCCTTCTTCTTCCTCACCAACCCGCACGCCATCAACGACCAGACCCTCGTCTACGTCCTCGGCGAGAGCATGGGCATGGTGAATCTCCGAAATTGAAAAAGACAATGACTCGGAATGTGCGCTGACCCTCTCTGCAGCCCGTCACCCACGGCTTTGACGCCCAGAGTCCTGTCCTCGCCTTCCTCGCCGTCGTCCTGGCCCTGTTCGGTCTCTGCGACCTCATGGCCCTCTCCATGCCCGAGGAGCTTGCCTCTCTCTACTACTGGGGTGTCCAAGGTCAGCCCCAGGTGTCATTCCAACCACCAACCACGCCTCGTTCTCTAACTTCTTTCTCTTCAGCCCCTCTCCGTTCCCTCTTCAGCATGGCCCTCGTCTTCTACTCGTACTTTTGCGGCCCCTCCTCGCCCGTCTACGGCGCCGCCGCCCCGCGCTCCTCCCGGCCAGCGTCCACATCCGGCCGCTCCTCCGCCTATGAACCATCGGTCTGGGGCGGCGACGGGCTCAAGAACCGCGTCTTCTTCACCTTCATCTTCCTCGAGATGATCAGCTGGTTCTGGATATGGGTCACGCTACGCGAGGAGAAACAGGGCCTCATCGAGCGCATGCGGAAGCAGCATTCGCGTGCTAAATAAGTAGTGTCGAGGTGGACAGCACGCAGAAACCATCGAAATGTAGTGCTGGTTCCTAAAGAGGGGAAAGGGGGCGACACGTAGCATACATATAATATTATACCCATGAATTTCTACATGATACCAATACAGGATGGCACGCCTTGCTCTCTACAATCGGCATGTAACACATGAAACTCCATTCTTTGAGCGAGGATAGATTGCCCGTCAATCGTTCCCATCATATATATATATGTAGGTATTCCGCAGAAAAAGACGACGTACCTAAGTTAGTTTATCGCCATAAAAGACACCTCCATAATCACCGGATCGTCTACTAGGCAGACTGAATTTGAAGCCCCTTTCCCCCTGTGTCATTGATTCTGCCCGAATCCGCAAGCAGTCTGGGCGAAAAGGACTAGAAAAAAAGACAAAGCAAAGCCGTGACAGCTACTCGGTACAACAAGACATAGATTACAATAAACATCCGTGGCCTATTATCGACGGGTATATTCCTTCCACCCCTCTTCCCCCCCCCCTTCTCCTATCCTGTCTCTTCACGTAGCAAGAGAGGCCCAGGCCATCAAGTCTTAGGTGCCGCATCGCCTGCTTCTGGGTCCGGGGGTCCGGTAGCAGCCCCCGATGCGCCTCCAACCGCCTGCAGAGCCGGGCCGTCGTCATTCAAAGCCAGCGTTGGCTCCCCGTCCTCGATGACGTGCTCCTCAATGGTCTCCCCTGGCCCACCGACAATGGGGTTGAACACTTCCACCTCTTCGCACTCCAACTCGGGTTCTTCCGCCATCGCGTTCTCGTCCTCTTCTTGAATAGTAATCTCCCCGGAGCGGCGGCCCAGGGCCGAGCCGCTGCCGCTGCGAGAATGGGCACCGGAACTCGCGCGCCTGCTGCTGCTGCCCCCCGTGCCGAAGTTCAGTGTCGGTCCCTTGAAAAGATTCTTCTTACGCTTGGCAAACAGCACGCCAGACGTGAAGGGATTCGGCGAGCCGGGGGTCTGCTGCTGGTTGCCGGGCATCCCCTCATTGAAGAGCTGGCGAGGCGCTGGTCCGGGCGAACCGAGGACGAGGCGAATGTTGGAGGGAAAGGAGCTCGACGTTGGCGTGGCGGGGAGCACCTTGACCGAGTGGTGCGGTGAGTGACCCCGGCCCAGTGGTGTCTTGCATGTGGAGACGGATCCCGCCGAGCTAGTCGACGAAGCCTTGGAGTGGGAGTGGTGGTGGTGGTGCATCGAGCGAACAGACGAGACGGACGACGACGTCGACTTCCTGCCCCGCAAGCCCGTCGAGGAGCGCCGTACGGTAGATCGCGGCGTTAGGGGCGAGGGGGATAGCGACTGTCTCTTGTATGACTGCGAGGTCGTGATACGGGGCCGCAGAGACTGCTGGTGTGAGGGGGTGGAGAGGGACGACCTCGAGGCGGTGGCCCTGATGGTGTTGCCGCCCTGCGCGGCCGCTTGCCCTCGGGCCGTGTGACCGTTAGCCACCACTCCCTTGGGCAGCGGCGCCTTTGCCTGGGCCGCGGGAGAGCCCGAGGTCGGGTATTTGCTCGTCTGCGGCCTGGGGCTCGCGTCTTTGTTGCCGTTGCCGCCGGCCTCCTTGAGATGCAAGTTGGGTGTGCTGCGGCTAATGCGCCGGTCGTGCCCCTTGCGTCGCCTCGTGTTTTCAATGAACCAGTGCGTCCAGTGCTTCCAATGGGCGATGATGGCCTCGCTCGGCTTCTTCTTCGTCTTTTGTTGTCCGGCAGTGTCTTGGGGATGGCGCGGGTTCATGCCGTTAGTGCCGGCGTTCTTGGCGAGTGGTTCGGACGTCGCGACGAGATGCAGCGTAGATCCCCGGGATCTCGCGCTGCGTATGACTCCTTCCTTGGGCGGCGGGATAGGTCGCCGTTGGCGGGAGGTGGAGACGGAGCGAATCGAGTCTTTGTCGATGGGCGTAGGGGGCATCTCGTCGGCGTCCGTGTCGACGCCTTCCTGGTTGGCCTCTGGGAGCTGTGGCAGATCAGGTATAGCCGAATCGCTGTAAAACTGTGCGCTCCGACGCTCGCTCCGTCCTCGGCTCCTCGGTCCACTCGGGTCGCCGAACCTGACGAACTGGCCCGTCAGGCTGCCATCCTCATCGACGTCTTGCAGCGTCGGCGCGAGGCGCTCGAGCCGGCTAGAGGCCGCCGAGAGCCGACGCTGGTTCCTGTCCATGTCCTTTTCTCTTCGCTTCTTTTCCCTCCTGCGCATCTTGCGCTCTTCCTTCTCCAAGAGGAGTGTCCACCAGCCGGACAGGGCATCACATTTCTGGGCCGAGACGGAGTCGACGATGGAGTCGATTTCCACGCCGGCGCTGCGCATCCTCTGCAGGCAGTCCTTTTCTAGGGCGGTGGAGAAGGGGGGTGGAGCCTTGACGCCGAGGATGGCTTGCTGCGCCGTCGCATGCTCGGCGAGGAACGGATGGGCAAGAATGTCTTGCAAGGAGGGGCGAGGAAAGGGGCGCTTCGAGAGGAGGGCCTTGAGAAGAGGAACGGCGTCGGCGGGGAGGTGATCGGGGTACTTTGGCTCCTCGGAGAGGATCCTGGTGCGGGTTACGCCGTCGTCGTCCTCGTCAAAAGGCAGCTCTCCGCAGAGCAGGGCATAGAGGATGATGCCCAGGCTCCAGACGTCGACCTTTTCGCCAGCATACTTTTCGCCCCTGAGCATCTCTGGGGCTGCGTAGCATATGGTGCCGCAAAACGTCTGCAGGTGATTGGTCCTGCCCTCATATTCGCGGGTGAAGCCAAAGTCGACGAGCTTGACGTTTTCGTGCTTGTCGAAGAGGATGTTTTCGAGCTTGAGGTCGCGGTGGACACACGAGTGCATGTGAACGTAGGAGACGGCGCCGACCAATTGGGCAAAGATTTTTTGAACCTTGTGGACAGGGAGAGGGCCATGCTCGAGGAGGTAGTTGTAGAGCTCATCGCCTGGATAGAGCAGTGAGCCAAGTTTCCAGGCACTAGGGGGGCGCGACGGGACATACCAGAACAGTACTCCAGCACCATCCATATCAGGGTCTCTGTGACGATGACCTCGTATAGCCTCGCAATGTGAGGATGTTTGAACTGCCGGTGGTGGTGGATTTCGCGAGCGAGGTTTGAATCCGTCTTGTGGGCGGATTTGAGAACAACCTGGGGCCGGGGTCAGCCAGCAGACTCGGGGAACGGTGCGAGGCCATCGTCTCTTGCCTTTGAGCCATTGGTGAGTTTGTGCGTGGCCAGGTAGACTTTGCCAAAGGAACCCTTTCCGATCAAGCGGCCGAGGGTGTAGTTGCCGACGGACTGGAGGTCGTTGCTGGCAAACTCGCTGCGAGAGGGTCAGTTGGCGCAGCGTCAAAGCGAGAAGGGGGAAATGCGTACTCTAGGAGTTGCTGATACGAGTTGGCAAGCTGGTACCTTTGTCAGCCATGGTGGCTCTCGAGGATGTGGCATGATGGAGGAGGACCTTTGCCTTGCGTCCGTGTGCGTCGGCCTTGCCCTTTGCCGGCTGCATCACTCGGCGGCGTGCGCGCGCAGGCGATGCCGCACCGCCAGATGTCTAGACAATGGACGGGACAAGCGGGACGGTCGCGTGCTCGCATGGGCGTCGGCGTCTGCCTCGGCAGCAGCGTCGAGTCAGTCTTCAGGGACCACCAACAAGGCTGATGCTGCTGGCGACGGCGGTTCGAGGGCGGGCCATCCGATGGCGGGTTCGCGAATGGAAGCAAGGCGGGTGGATTGTGAGCCAAGGTACATACAGCCGTGTTGCCAGGGGGGGAGAAAGATGAAAGCTGGCGTCTAGGGGGGGTGGAAGAGGAGGCGGCCAAAAAAAGGATTGGAGGACGAACAGACGTATCATGGGAAATTTCCCACTGCTGGTCAAAAAGAGAGGGCGCCAGCCAAAAGAGGTACTGAACGGTACAGCGCAAAGTGGCTACCTCGAGAGTACCGGCAGCTGTGGTGTATTTGCGCTAGCGTCGAGGTAGACGCGAGGTTCTCCGCCTCGCAGCGCCACACGAGGTCATCTCGTCATCAGCCAGTCAGCACACGTTCCGATCGAGGTATTGTATCGAGGTGTCTCACTCTTCATTAATACAGTACGGTACAATAAGGTGTCCAAGACAGGTTAGTACGAAGTGGTCGGAGCCTCGTCCCGGTGTCTTGCGTGATGCAAAAACACGTCAATGTGCAAAGCCACCGCGACTTACATGCTGGCACGTACAGCAAAGTACCTGGCACTCCACCGAGCCTGTGCTCGGGGTCGTGCGCAAACTGTAGTACCCTGCAATACTTGAATGTCACTTGTGCCCGCTTCTTCTACCCCTGGAATCCCGGCTTCAACTCGCCCGGATGTACTGTACGTATGCAAGTCAGCACAGAATGGGCTTATATACTCTATAGCGATGCTTTGGTGGCCAATCACCCCCGCTTCCGTCCCGTAAATGCTGTAAAAGGGGAGAGTTGATAGGTTTTTCAAGACACAAGCTGGCCGCCGACTCGCTGCCCGGCCCTGACAACGGCTTCCGGCGCCGTGCCGGTCAAACTATACCGACTTCACCTTGCATGCTCGACATCAGACGCTCAACTAAACATATACAGCAGTATAGTAGTGCCTGTATGTATTCACCAATCGACTGGAATCTCAGCTGATAATCAGCTTCACTATGTATAGGGTGGCCGCTAAAGCTGGCCATCTGCCCTGCCAAGCAAACGGCACGACGATGCCATATCAAATCATAGTCCCCAAGCCATCCAAAAAACACATGCTCTCGCCTCGTCAACTCAACCCATCCGTGGCAGTCGAATTCATATGCCTTCACCACACAACGCAGCAACCCGATCCCCCTTTTGTCAACATTCGTCTACCGTTGCGCCGTTGCCCATGCCCCCATCTGAACCTCGCCCAAAACTCCAATTCCGAGTCGACTGACCCGCAGAAATCCCACCTGTCCCAGATCCACGCATGCCGTGCTATAATAATACACGTATCCCAACTGCCAATCAGCGTTTTCTTGTGTCTTTGCCCTTCTTCTTTCCCTTCTTCTTGTCCTTGGGCAACTCCAGCTTGGTCCCCTTGAGCTGCTCAGCCATGACGTTCAGCATGTGTTGGTCAATGTTGCCAATCTTGTCGCCCCACGCATTGACTTCTGCTTCGTCCTCCGCCTCCACCAAGTCCACGCCGTCTATCGACTTGACCGATGGCGTCCCCTGGCGCGTTGTCGACGCCCCAGAGGCCGGCCCGCTCGGCTTCTCGGTAAAGTCGGCGTCGTCTGCCTGGATTTCTCGCTCCGCCACCCGTGCAGCCGCCACGTCCTCTCGGTCCTCCGCCTGCTCGAGCGCTCGACCGACGTTGCGCCGCTCCTGGTTGCCGCTGCTGTCCGGTCCACCCAGCACCCGGTCCAAAGCCGCGTCTGCCGCCGACACGCCTTCGCTCGTAAAGTCGGCCTTTTCTTCAAGAACGTCTCTGACTGAGAGCCGGTTGAAGTAGTCCGTCGTAAACTCTCCTTCCTGAATGACAACGTCGTCGAGCATCTGCTTCTGCGAGGCTTTACGCAGAATGTTGGCTTCAATCGTGTGCTCACTGACGAGCCGGTATATGTGCACGTCGCGCGTCTGTCCGATTCGGTGGCACCGGTCCTGACACTGCTTGTCCATGGCAGGATTCCAATCCTGGTCGTAAAAAATGACCGTGTCGGCGCCAGTAAGGTTGATGCCCAGCCCGCCCGACCTCGTCGACAGGATGAAGCAGAGAATGCGCGAGTCGTTGTTGAATCGGTCCGTCATGATTTGCCGTTGCTCCACCTTGGTCGCGCCATCGAGGCGAAGGTATTTGTGTCCGTGGATGTTGAGGAACTGTTCCAGAATGTCCAACACCTTGGTCATCTGCGTGAAGATGAGAACCCGGTGCCCACCAGCCTGCAGCTTGCGAAGCAGCTTGTCCAGCACTTGGAGCTTGCCACAGTCGTACTGGAGTAGACGCCTGTCGGGGAAGTGAATGCTGAGCCGCATGCGAGCCTCGTGCCACGGGTCAACGGGTGCCTCCTTTGGAAGAAATGGAGCCCATCGGACAGGCGCCGACAGTTTCAAGTCCTCGTCGGTAAACGCCTCGACGCCTCTGCGACCCAGCATAGCCCGCTCCAAACCCCGTGTCACCACTGCCGGCGTCACACACGAGAATTTCTCAATTCTCGTCTTGAAGCTGTCTGCACGCTCGTCCAGGGTTGGGATCATGCTACGAACAAAGGTCGAGTCGTTCTCAAACCATGCCATGACTTTCTGTGGCACCCTCGGCCGGGGACGGCAGGGATGTGTGTGGGCGTCGACGCTAACCAGGTCGACCAGGTTCTTCCCATATATCGGTCTCTGCTGGCGACGGAGAGCATTGAGGTAGACGCAGTGCTGCAACTCCTCGAACCGATCCCAACGCGCCGCACTTTCCAGGTACGCGATGCTCGACTCCACCGTCGAAGGGTCGAGGTACATGTAGGCCGCTTGAGCCCGCGTCCGCTGAGCCTCGCGCATATGCGTCAACACCCGGTGGGAGCTGAGTTGGGCAACGCGCTCGGCTTGCGTGCTTGAAATGCGCTCGTGTTCGGTCGGGATCAAGTTCAGAAAGCTGAGGCTCACCACTCCCATGGGATCCCCTGGGTGCAGCAAGCGGCGCACGCTTCGTTCTGTAAACTCAAAGTCTGCAACGACAGACTTCTTCATGCGGAAAGACGTCGTGATAGGGCGGTCGACAAACAGATCAGGGTGATTGCAGACCTTGCGCAGCTGCATCAGGCAGTTGATGATGGACAGGTAGTTGCCCGAGGCCAACGTCTCCTTGGTGTCGCTTCGGGACAGGAAGCCATCGTAGAGCTCGCGTTGCCGCTTTGAGAGCCGGCAGAACTCGACATGCTCGTACTTGGCAGGCATTTGCTTCTCCACGTCGGCCTTGAGGCGGCGCAGAAGATAGGGTCGCAGGACCTTGTGCAACTTGGAGATGATTGCCCGGGCTTCGTCATCCATCTGGTCTCTGCCGCTCTCTAAGATTTGCGACTCCGGCTTGTGGAACCAGTCATGAAACTCTTGCAGGTCCGCGAAACCGCCGACACCGTTTTCCGCCGGCATCAGGAAGAAGAGCAACGACCATAGCTCGGTGAGATTATTCTGCAACGGCGTCCCGGTGAGAAGGAGACGGGAATGCGTGTTGAAACCTAGCAGGGTCTGCCATCGTTGAGACTTGAAGTTCTTGATGTTGTGCGCCTCGTCGAGAATCATATAGTGCCACCGTCGCCGCTTGAAAACCTGCTGGTCTTGGAGCACGAGCTGATAGGAGGTGATGCATACATTCCAGACATCGTCGTTGTTCCATCCCTGTCGCTTCCGTTTCCGCTCCTCTTGCGAGCCGTAGTAGGCTAGGATCTTGAACCCCGGACACCATTTCTTGAACTCCATCTCCCAGTTGAGCATCACGCTCGTCGGCACGACGACCAGATGGGGGCCCCAGACCTCGTGATGGCAGGCCAAATGGGCGAGCAAAGCTATCGTCTGGATCGTCTTGCCCAGTCCCATCTCGTCTGCGAGGATACCATTTGTGGAATTGGCGTAAAGGCCGGCGAGCCAGTCGAGGCCGTCGTGCTGGTACTCTCGCAAGGTGCCCCGGAGGAGGAACGGGATCTCCGTCTTGTGGCGCGCTGGTGTCGGGGTTGAAGATGACCTGTCGGTCTCTTCATTGACTGCGGCCCGGTCCGCTGCCGAGGAAACGTCCAATTCTGACGGCTTGGTTTCCGAAGTTGGCGGAGACTGGCTGCGGTCCCGGCTGGCTGGTATTGTAACTGACTCTGTCTCGGGGCTGCCAATCGGTTTTGCTTCATTGGCCGGCGGTAAATTTGCAGCTTGGTCGACGCTGGGGACTTTGACTTCGGACTTTGCAGGTGCCACTGCAAGATTATCAGGGGTCTCACTCGGCTCGGCATCAGGTATGACACCATCTGCAGTGACCTCCTCGATAGGCTTGGTGTACCCACGATGACCATTCGCCGAGGCATCCTCCGGACGCTCGAGTGCCTGATCTTGGCTCAATTCGACAACAGGGCCGTGCTCGGTCTCGGCGGCATCGCCGTTGATGGAATCTGGGTGCCGAACCAATGACATTCTATCGTCGTCATCCTCGTAGCCGTCGCTGGCAGGCGCGCCAGCGTCCGATGCAAGTCCCTTGGTGGTGCCGGGACCATCTGCGTCGAGCATCACGGTATCACTCTCGTGAAGCTGATCCGTATCATTTGCGGCCTCAGCCTTCATCTGTTCTAGTTCCGATTTGCCAAAGAAGAGCCCCAGCAGGCCGCCTGCCCCATCTCCAGGCTCGTCACCATCGCTTGCGTCAGACTCGTTGTCTATGGCACTGCCGCTATCCGAGTCGCTCGACCCGAGGTCGTCGTCCATGTCTACCGACTCGTCGCTTGCGTCGTCGGCAGATTCGGCGTCTGGTTTCTCGGCGGCGGCGCCAGGGCTTGACAAGTCGTCGTCCTCGACATCGTCCGTGTCCTGCTCCAGGTCGGGGAGATGTGCATACTTGGACCGCAACTGCTCTTGGGTGAGCTCTTCATCGGCTGCGCCTCTCAAGCCACCCTCGTCGTCGTCATCGCCGTCATCGCCATCCGAGGAGGACATGTAGTCGCTGTCCTCGACAACCCCGCCCTCGTCACTTTCTCCGGAGACCGGCCCAGGTTCCTCATCATCGCCCCCGACCACGCTGATATCGTCGCTCAGGTCGTCGAAGCCATCGCCGTCGGACGGAACTTCCGAGTCTAGCCCTCCACGACGCGCCTGTAGCTTCTGCTCAGACAGGCTGACAGCCTCGTTGAGCGCGGCCTTGACTCGCTTTTGTTCCTCGGCCTCCCACTGCTCCAAGCGCTGCCTGTTGACCTGGGTTCGGACATTCTCCCAAGTACCGCAAATGGCCCGGGCGACCAACCGATATCGAATGGTCCATTTTTCTCTTTCCTCAGCCTCAATCTCCTCAGCCGATTTTGGCTGGCGCCGGAGCCACTCGTCGCGACAGGCCTCGGCAAGTTTCTTGGCCGTCGCCCGGTGTCTTTGTTGCTCCGCGAGGAGGAGCTTGCGGAAGTTTGCCATGGCCCGAACCATGTGATCTTGCCGCGCCCACTGCCGAGGCGGCTCCTCTTCTCCTTCGGGGGTGAACAGCGAGCATCGGTCTTGCGACAGCAGCCCTCCAGGCTCCGCTTCTTGCTCAATTCGCAGAATCCACCGAGCGTCTCTTTGCGCCATCTCGTCAGTATACGATGGTCCGTCCTCTGATGCTAGGAGCCCGCCTTCTTCCACCGGAATCTTGCCGCCACGTTCCCAGAAATCCGCAAAGGACGTGCCGATTTTTGGTCGCTTTCGGACTTGGTCAGGATGCACCAGCGGAATGATGCCCGGGCGGCCGACCCGTAGTCTGATGCGTGGTGACTGATTGTCGTCATCGTGCTGGGTTTGTCGAAGCTCGTGGGAGGGCTCTATAAGGTTTCTGGACTCGGGGTTGTCGGCGAGGCGTGCGGCACGCCGGGGTCGCGTCGAATGCCGCGTCGGTTGAGGTCGCGGCGAGGGGGTTTGACGACGCACGGAGCGGGAAGAGGATCGGGATGGCGGAGCCGGCTTCTTGATGGCGGGCTTGGGCGTCGAAACTACCTTGCGGGCGGACTGGGGTCTTTCTCTGCCGTTGGCGGACCTGGGACCGTTGGCACAGGCAGGCAGTCCGTTCTTTTTGGGCGTGCTGGCGACGGAACCGTTCAGAGAATGCCTCGCAGGCCGTTTCTTAGACGGAGGCGGGGGCTCGACGGACAAGGCGTTGATACGACCCGACTTGCGCCGTCCGTTCTCGGTAAAGGACGTGGGTCCCTCGGCCTCAATCTTCTTCCATGGCGGTGACTCAAACTTGGGCTTGCGAGATGTAGAAAGGGGCGTTGTGTCCCTTGTTCTCCGCCGCTTGGAAGGTCTTCGGTCGCTTTCGTCGTTGTCGTGGCCGCTGCTATCGCCATCGCCACCGTTAACGTCTGGGGGCCCATGGCCGTTCGTATGGGGGGTCGCGTCGGGGTTGACGCGTTGGCCGGGCGAGGGGTGGATATTGCCATCCTCTGATGGCGCCCGGGAGGATGCGGAGGTGTCTGGGGGCGGAGAGAGCTCGTCACTGGCCGTGTAGGGGGTCGAGGGGTCCACGGTGGCCGGCAGGTTTGTCGGCGACACGATGTCGGGCATCGTTTTGCAGGGAAGAGCTCGAGGACCAAGGGGGGGCGTGAGCTCCGCGAGGCCAACATTTGCAGGGCAAAAATTAGATTCTACAGATTCGTAGCGCTTCAGCAAGTATGCAGATGAAGTCTGCGCATGATCAGAGGGCCGTGGCGGCGCCGACGTCGAGTTTTGCGCGCAGAATCCGTGTCGTCAGCAAACCTTTTGGGACCAAGAGAATTTGGAAGACGACGGGCGAGTGACATGGGTCCGTCGAGTGGGTGACGCTGGCCTGCCAGTTGTTCAGGAGCCTCAGAGAGCTGGACCGGAGCGGTAATCAACATTGCACACGGTACGAGAGCCGCAAGTACTGGCTTCCTCGTACTTTGAAATGTACCTGCGTGCTGCGAACAAAGACGGCCGGGATCAAGTAGCACGTCCTCCGGGATGCTCACAAGAACTTCTGGCTGCTGTACTACTCACTTAGGTAATCTGCCACTCGCTGGAGCTCGCATGTTTCGTCCGCGCTTGAAATTTGGGCCTGAATTACGAGGCAACAGGCTGATACAGGACCACCTACCTACCTACCTAGGTACCTAATAAGGTCCTAGGGTAGTAGGCATAAAGTACAAGGTACCGTACCTCCCGAGTGCTCCATGCCATCACAACCTCGCCTTGGTG
Organism: Hirsutella rhossiliensis; assembly: GCF_020360975.1. Lineage (NCBI taxonomy): Eukaryota > Fungi > Ascomycota > Sordariomycetes > Hypocreales > Ophiocordycipitaceae > Hirsutella > Hirsutella rhossiliensis. Next base: position 60,893 of record NW_025408671.1, on the reverse strand, counting down.
TTGGCAAGCAAGCTTCTGCTTGAGAACCGCCCAGCTTCACCGCGCAATTGGGCGCCGACGAATCCGCCCAGATGCCCACAGTAAGTCCCAGTGGCTCAAGATCACATGCACCAAGCTCCGTCACCGCTGACTGCCCGTCGGCAGATGTCTCTCCAGCGACTTGCGCGGGCGCGGGCCCTGCGCAGCCGTCTCTCGGCGGCTCGACTCGTACCGACGACGCAACGACGAGGCTTCCTACCGCCTCAGTACTCGGACAGAAAGGTGCTTGACGAAAAGTACCCCGACCGTCAACAGCTGAGCGAGGCCGAGGACCCTGGCATGGTCAGTCCTCACGGCTCCCATGGCGGACGAGACTGACGGGCAGCATGGCAGAACGGCGGCTACATTAACCCGCCACGCATCAAGCGCCAGTTCCGCGACCCTTATGCCGACTGGTGGGACCCGCAGGAGCGGAGGAACTTTGGCGAGCCGGTTCACGAGGACAACGATGTGCTCGGCATCTTCTCGCCGCACCAGTACACTTGGACGTCGACTGGCCCGGGCTTGATCATGATTGGCAGCTTCATCGCCGTCTTTCTGGGCGTGTCTGGAGTCGTCTACCTCAACTACCCCGACAAGCAGACGTACCCAAGGGAATTTGAAGGCGGGTTGGAGCGGGAACTGGGTGGCCCTGGCGCCGTGAGGGTAGGTCGATGCAATGTCCCCTGTGACAAGATGTGGGCATGGCTAACGACGGAATTGCAGGCACGGATGGCTGGCGACGAGGACCCGTAGAACCACACTGGGAGCCTTTATTTGTACATATACGGGGCCGCGGAATCAAGTATTGGCAGTCAAGATGAAATGCCTGAGGTGTCCTTGTTGTAGACTTTGTGTCATGGATGCTCCGTTCTTCATGGCCTCTGCTCGCTTGCCTTCGCATAGACTCGACGGCGTTGACGGCTCCTGGCCCCTTGACGGGTGTGTCGGTGAGCTCAGGAACACCCTGCTCTCGGGTATCCGGTGGTTCCCCAAGCAACGCAGAGCCAGAACCTGCTCTTTGGCCGACACTCTCGCTTGCCATGGCCGAGTTTGGCTGGCTAATCTTGCGCTTAGCGGCAGGAGCTGCTTTTGGGCGAGAGCCTCCGCCAGACAGTCCCATCCGCATCGCGCCTTGTCGCCTCGGCCGAGCCCTTCTAGTACGAAGCAACTCCCTTGCCTTGCTTGAGCACAAGCTCGGCAGAGCAGGTATTGTTGACGCATCCAAAGGCGGCAAGGCAGTGATAGAGGTCCCGGTCCGAACACAGCCATTACCTACCTTACTCACCGGAACAAAGGTACTCGCATTCCGGCTCCAAGCTCTTCTCCCTCTCGGCCACTGACGCTCCACCACTTGAGCCAGTCGCCAGCATCTTGTCTGAGCGACTCGTGCAGTTGCGGTTGACTTTCTCGTTCGGATTGTGCGCCATCCTGACACCGTCATATCCTCGAGCGGCGGCAGCTATTTGCCTTGACCAACACTGCCCAGAAACTCGTCGTCCAAGACTCCCAGCCCTGGCCCCGTTCAGGCAATTCTCCGCCTCCTTTTCGACGGCATCGCCTCGGCCACTGGCGCCACCAGCATCGAGTCTGTGACCTTGCGCCCCCAACGTCTTCTGAGTCGTCAACAGCTGCGCTACTGCCCACGATGCGATTCGACGACTGGGACATTCTGCTCTTCCCCAGAGACTGCAAGACGCCCATGAAAGAGTTCAAAGTGGCCTGCCATGTCGTTCACGATGCTGGTACGTCGGCCGCCCGTCGCTGAACGTCTTGAAGCGCTAATCGCCCTCTCGCCCAGAGTTCTCTCATACCCACGGCTCCATCGGGCTGCCGACCGTCTGCTGTTTTGTCCCGAGCCTGGCATCTGGAACTCCTTTCCAGGTCTCGATCCATTCGTGGTTCGGCCCAACTGTGAGCCAGTACACAAAGTCTTACAGCAAGTATACCGACACGGTCAAATTCGAAGCGAGACTATTCATCGACGGTAGACTGGTTGCGTGTGTTAAAATACCCGAGTTGTCGTGAGAGCCTCTGTCAGCTGACTTTGTGTAGCTCCACGGCCTTGGACCAGATGACTGCCTGGCCACATATTATCGCCCATAGCTTCAGTTGGTCCCAGCTCTCCATGATGCTGTGCATGTTCCGGCCCTGGCTGACCTGTCTGAGCAGACTTTCCCAAGGGTGGAGATCTGGACTGCCTCTTGTTTCCCCCGTTTCGACGAGAATTGCTTCAGCAGAGTTTCTGGAGCCCTGCCGATGATTTGGGCCGCATCAAGTTGGTCATCAGCGAGGGTTTCCCACGGGACTCGCTCACCATGCCCATCGAGAGAGTCAAGAACATTGTTTCCTTTTCATTCCAGCATGCGCCGCTGGGTGCGTGCTACCTCCTCCGTGCTTGCTGCTTGGTTCCGTGGCTGATGGCTGGCCCAGATATCCTGGAAAGCTCGTGCATCGCATGGCCAAACCCTTCCATGTGGCGTCGAGCCCCCTTTGCCTCGTCGATGCCTGTCCCTTCGTACCCGTCCGACGACCCGGACTCGCACGCTCATTCTCCGCGACGCCTCACCGACGCCGTGCAAGGCAATGCCTCAGGCTACCCTATTCCAGGCATACAAGGAGTGATGGGCAAGCCTTCAACGAGCTCCGGGATGCGACGCGTCACCCATCCCGCTTTTGGCACTCTCTCCCAGGCCAAGAGCATCGTGGCTGATCCCTTTGGGGATGCAAATTCATACTTTGAGTGGTTGAGCGGCATCGGCATGGGGGTCAACGATGCGAATCGAGTGGAAAACCAGGGAAACCCTCAGCAGCGAATGATGCGACGGGCGAGCACAGATATCAGTATGCCGGATTACACACCCTTGGAATCTGGCGACCAGCTGGCCCCGTCGGCAGACCGGGCGCCTTTCATGCCAAGCATGCGGCAGGAAGAGGACGACACTTCCGGCCATATGAGGGTCCCCACCAATACGCCGACGACGAGCGGACAGGCCAGCCATGAGCAAGACGGTGCTGGACGGTGCCCCCGGGCCTATGAGCGCTTGAAGCTGACGAGGCCAACAGGAACTCCCTTTGCTATCGTCTCCCACAACTCATCGATACCGTCCGACCTAGCCCACTCGTTGACCAACTCGCTGCTTAACCAGCCGATGCCTCTGCATTTTCAGCAGCCCAACTTCCATGCGCCTGCGAGTGAGGTGAGGTCCCGCAAAGAGAACCGCCGCCAACAGCCAGCTGGACCGTCTCCGTCGGCCGCCTCGACCTTTGGCCAAGACCACCAGGAGATGCGCCGGGTCTCACAGCAGATGTATATACCTCCTGGCGCCAGCGTACCTGTCTGCACGGTGAACTCTCAAGTCAATAGTCCTCAAGATCAGGATCTCCCAGGCCCGGAGCAGTCCCAGCAAGGCCGTTCCTCGGACAGCGAACCCGGCCCAGGCAGCAACATGGTGGACGTAAAAGATGCGGCTGTGGGAGGTGCTGGCGTTATCACGGCGGAAAAGGGCACGAAACGAATTCGAAACTACACCCCGGCGTCGGTGAGGGCGATCGATGAGGAGGACGAGCCGCGCCGCGGCAGTCCCAGAGTACGCCTGACTCCGTTCACCAATGAAGTGCCGGCCAAAGAGACTGTGTGATGGCAGCACGGTCGCCCTTTGAATGTTGACACCTGTGCCCTAGGATTAGCTGGTTGGGAACAGTGCCAGCCGCCCTGGTAGAGTATTCAGGGTGGCAGCATTGGCGGGGAGCAATCACGCATGTTTTATGAGAGGGAGGTATCAATGGTTGAGGAATCACAGGAAACGAGCCCGTCTAATTCTGTTTCGAGACGCATACGTTTGGAGTCGAGTCAGCATTGGAGGAGATGCGACAGTCGAGGGTAACACAGCTAGTGATATGACTTATCGGTAGATGCGAAGTACGACGCACATTGCATAGATGGAGATGCAGCATGATAGAAGAGACGTGACAGGCTAGAGCAGGAATGGAATCTCCATCGCACATCTGGGTGTGAGAAGCACGTGGGAGGGATGCAAAAGTTGCCACCTGGCCAGCTTCCTCAGGGATTCGGACAGTTGAAGAGTGGCCCAAGGCCGGCTGGGGGTGAGGGCGATGTTGAGCGAGATTCAGGTGAAGAAGCCAAGGGGTGGAACCAGCTGGGCTGACGCCAAAGAGGCGAGAGAGTTTAGGCAGAGGGATGCAAACCATTGCCATACGGCCGGTTCCCTCCGGAAGACCAGGGAGAGGAGTGATGTCATTCGCAAAACCTCCGAGCCGCTGCTGGGTGTCCTCCGAGGCCAGGCGGCAGTCGGCGGAACAGGATATGCTGGGCGCGGCCGATTGGGGGAGGGGGGGGGGGCGAGTGACGGGGGAAAGGCTATGTACAACATACATGTCTCATGCGTTGGGGGGCATGGATGCATGCTCCGTAGTTATAGTGCAGCCAGAAAGGTCTAATTAATTAATTAATAACCTTGGAGTCTTGATCAGCGGGGGTTGGTGTTGCTTGCAGCTACGTACCTTACCTACATACAGTAGGTAAGTGTGAGGAAACCACTAGGTTGTGCAGGCAAATGTGAAGTGACACTCTAACAGATGACCTGGAAGTGGACCGTATATGCCATGGAGGTGCTGGTGGCAGCTGACAGTAAGGTTAAGGTAGGTACCCGGTAGGCTGTGGTGCGAAAGGTACCTCCTGTACGTACCTAGCTCCGGGTATCTGTTGGAGCCGGGCCGCTATCCGGCCTGGTCACGTGCTCGCTGCGCGAACCACGGCACCGAGCGAGAGGACGAAGCAGCGAGAGACGAAGCAGCGGTCGGCGACCACCCACCGCTCCCAGGACGTGTCTCTTCTGTGCAGCCATACGTGCAGCAATGACAAGTGTCTGTCTACCCACGCAACTGCCGTAGGCAACTATCAGGATCAAGCTGGTTCAGCTGCTCTCGATAGGATGCCCCCCTCAAAGCGACCTGGGCCCAGAGAGCGAGCAGGTCCTCGGACGAATGGACGTTTCCGAACTCTGCTGGCCTCCTGTTCTTCTTCAGGCTCGCCCTCGTGAAAAGACACCACCCATGCTCCGCTGACGTCGCCTCGTTGGTCCGCTTGCCCACCAAACCGGGGCCCCTTGTAGCTTGCCGCAGAGCACATGGCCGGGCTGATTGATGACGGCCTCGCTCTCGCACCCTTCGCGAGGCGGAACCCTGCCCATGGCCCTCCGCCCTCCGCACCCTGTTGCTCCGGAGGCTGACGTCTCACCGTCGCTTCCCGTCCGCATGGCGCGAGGCTCCGTCTCTTGATATATATAAACCTGCACCCCGGACCGCCAGACGAGCGAGATCTGGATCTACACCCACGAGCTGATGTCATCCTGCCATATCAAACCTCCTGTGCCCTGAGAATCCAACCTTGGCGGCCATGGATCCGAAACGGCCGCAGTCTGACGCAGAGCTGGCCCGCCTCAGCGTCCACCTGCCCGAGGACACGCTCACCTCGTCTCTGGCCACGTCGTCGCGCTACTTTCTAGGCGATCTCGAGGCTCATCACATGGCTCGCAACATCTCGACTTGGCTCTCCGACGACGAAAGCACCCACCCGCCGACGACGGCCCCCACCCCCAGCACCATGTCCAGCCTCAAGTTTGTCGACAGAGCCGTTGTCAGGACCAGCCAGCCAGTGCGCACCAGCATCATACTCGGCGGCGTGCCATACGATGCCATGCGCCCTTTGGGGCCCGACCCGGCTGCCACCGAGAGCCGGGAGAAGCTGCAGCTTTTTCCTGGGTCCGGCTCGGACGGCGGCAACATGGCCAACCAGCCTTCAACCACGCGCGAGGACGGCCAAGAGTACGCAACCGGGCTCAAGCTGGCCCTCATCATCACCGCCTTGTGCTTTTCCGTCTTCCTCATGGCTCTCGGTAAGCCGCTGCCCCTGGCCCTGGCTGTTGAGCTGCCACTTACACGTCTACTCTAGACAACTCCATTATTGCGACTGCTCTTCCGCGCATCACGGATGAGTTCCGCAGCCTCAACGACGTCGGCTGGTATGGCTCTGCCTATATGCTCACGGGGTCCTCCTTTCAGCTGCTCTTTGGCAAGTTTTACACCTTTTGGAGCATAAAGATTGTCTTTCTGTCCGTCATCGGCCTCTTTGAAGTGGGCAGTCTCGTCTGCGCCATCGCCCCGAGCAGCGTGGTGCTCATCATCGGGAGAGCCGTGGCTGGAGTCGGCTCCGCCGGCATCTTCGCCGGGGCCCTAACAATCCTGGCTTATACGGTGCCGCTGGGGAAGAGGCCGCTGTACAGCGGCCTCATCGGCAGCATGTGGGGCATATCGTCTGTCGCCGGCCCGCTGCTCGGCGGTCTCTTCACGGACCGGCTGACCTGGCGGTGGTGCTTCTACATCAACTTGCCTGTGGGCTTCGTCTCCGTTGTCGTCATCTTTTTCTTCTTCCCTGACCCCCAGCGCAAGAAGGAGCCGCGGACGTGGAAAGACATTTTCTGGCAGCTTGATCCCCTGGGCACCATCACTTTCATGCCCGCCATCATCTGCCTCCTGCTGGCGCTGCACTGGGGCGGCTCGCAGTACCCGTGGGACAGCTCGCGAGTGACGTCGCTGCTGCTGCTGAGCGGCTTCCTGATCCCCGTCTTCATCTACGTGCAGCACCGCATGGGGGACCGGGCGACGGTGCCGCCGCGCATCATCAGGAAGCGGACGGTGTGGTCGTCGACCATTTTCGAGTTCTTTATTGGCGCCTGCTTCCTGCTGGCCATGTACTTTCTGCCATTCTGGTTCCAGGCCGTCAAGGGCGCATCGGCCGTGTCGTCGGGCATCATGAACATTCCCATGCTGCTGAGCGTCGTCTTGTTCACCGTGGCGTCGGGCATCGTCGTGACCTCGTGGGGCTACTACACGCCCTTTATCATCGGGGCGGCCATCCTAATGCCCATCGGCTACGGCCTTATGACGACGCTCAACGTCAACTCGGGCCCGGCAGCGTGGATCGGGTTCCAGATTATTGCCGGTGCGGGCGTGGGCATCGGCATGCAGCAGCCCCTGACGGCGGTGCAGGTGGTGCTCGACATCGCCGACGTGCCAACGGGCACGGCCCTCATCATCTTTGCGCAGGCCCTGGGCGGTGCGCTGTTTGTGACAGCCGGCAACACCGTCTTCTCCAACCGCCTCGTCGCTTTCCTGGCCGAATACGTGCCCCACGTCGACCCCCAGGTGGTGGTGTCGGCGGGCGCCACGGGAATCCGCAAGGCTATTGCCACGCAGGATCTCGGCGGCGTCGTGCACGCCTACAACAGCGCCCTGTCCAACTGCTTCCTCGTGTCGACGGCCACGGCGTCGGCGGCCATATTTGGCGCCGTCATGGTGGAGTGGAAGAGCATCAAGGGCAAGAACATTGAGATGGCCGCCGCGTAACGCCTATTTGTCTTTTCCCGGCGTCATTTGACCCTCTTTCTTGGATTTGTCTTTGTTTGCCCCTTTTCGAGGATTCAAGTTCCTGATGTTGTTTCTGGCTCTTAATGCCACTCTCCATTCGACGAAATGGCTCGTTTCGATTGCAAGGCGTTTGGGGCGGCACGGTCTCTTGTCGGGCGTTTATTCCAGGCTGTTTGTTATCTACACTCTACAGTGACCTAGACGAAAGCTCCATTGGGCAGCGGAGGCAGGCAAGGGGGAACCTGCATGACTGCAACGGACATGGGCGGGAAAAGCGCCGTGGCAGCTCCAAGGGTGCGCGGAGCAGGAAGCAGCGACGATGAAGGGGTTTATCTTGAATGAATGAAGACACATGTGCCACGCCTAATTGCTCTGCTATCGTCACATGCATTTCCAGATGCAGCTTTACAATCATGCCAGTTCGTTTGTAGGTGGCTTATGGCGGTAGCGATGATGACGCCTGCCATGGTGACGTGCCTAGGCTCTGCTTGCCCCGCACTCTCCTTGGAGGGGCGTTTCAACGCCTGTAGTGTCGGACGCGAGCAGTGTTAATGCATTGGCCCTTGAAGATACGGAGGAAGCTTTCAATAGTCGTTGCTGACGCTAAAATAACCCCTGTTAAGAAAAAGGAAGAACGTACCAAATTTCTATGGCTCTACGAAGTATTCCCTGCTAATACCGGTACTATCCCTCCTTCCCTCTCGATACTCATTGCCGCCTTTTAATTTAATGATTTTCTGCATATGCCGAGGAATTCGCTTAATCTAGCCTTATATTTTCTCTTACGGAAGCTCTTTCTAAGCTGCCTCCTAAGCAGAAATAGCTTTAGCCCGGCTTTTCGGGGCGCCTTTTTTCGTAGTAGTTCTGTTTAGCCAAGGCCAGCAAGGCTTAATAGTATTAAGATTAGGCGAATTACTATACTAAAGAAGGCGCCGGACTTTATATAAGTCGTATACCTACTACTAGATATAGTAGTTATAAGCCGGAGCTTTATCTTCTTATATAATTATCCTAGGAAGATCCTTCTTATATTCCTTTACGAAAGGAAAGAGCTTTAGAATTAAGATCTTAGTTTAGTAGCGATACTATAAGAGTCTTTAACTATTATAGGTTATAGGCTTAGGCTACGGCCTAAGCCGTGTAGTTACGTACGGAGGGCCGGATCCCGTACGTATATATACGGGCCAGCCGCGCATAGGAGAGCTCTGCATAGCTTATTAATATTATTCTACGGACGGCACCTACGCGCACGCCTCTGCCTACTCCGTGATAGTATAAGCTATTAATTAATAGATCTAATAGATATCTCTCCGGAGAGGGCGCCTCCCCCTCGAGGAAGCACTCCGCCCCTCCCCGGATAGATAGGAAGTATCGTAGCTATCCTAGAAGCGATTAAAAGCCCGACGGCTAGCGAGAAGGACGAGGTTCTCGCTATACTAAGGGAGCCGTCTACGAGACCGGCTTTAACCCCTACGGCCTCTATAACGCTAGTTACGGCGGCGATACTACCGACGAGGAAGCCGCTCCTTTAGCCGACTTAGGACGGCAAGCCGGAGTCCTTTTACTTCTTCCTTAGCCGGCTATAGACGAAGTTTATAACCGACGAGAAATAGGGCCTAAATAGCTATCGCGATATAGCGTAGTATTTGCTCCTCTATACGCTGCTAGAGCCCTAGATATAGCGGATCTTTAGATTCTAGGATAAGGGCGGCCCTAGGGGTAGACGCGACCTATAAGACTTCTTTTAATACCTTATATATACGTTCGGCAACGTATAGGAGCGGGAGAAGGCGTAAGATAGGCTATAGACCCTTAAGTAGAGAGACGGATAAACCTTTAGCGAATTTCTCCCTAATTTTAAAGAGACGCTCTTACGGGTAGCGGGGACTATAGTATAGGAAGATAGCGCGAAGCTTATATAGCTATAGAATTCGATTACGCTAGCTTTATAGGAGCTACTTATCCCTATAATTATACCTACTAACTACGGTAAGTACGTAAGTGTGACGACCGGTGATATTCCCAAGGGATAAACCTGTCGAGGGGTTTATGTTGGCAGATACAACAGGGCGTGGTCTGAGCAATGATAAGTATGTCACGTTGGTGATGAGTCGGAGGTCGTAGACCGTAGACTGTAACCAGGTAATCAAGTGATCGGAATCAGAGATGAGATCGTGATAGGGATCGTAATGATTGTGTTGAAAGCTAAAGAGCTATCTAGTCTAAAGGAGTGAAATGGGGCAGCTATATATACCCAACTGCCCGTCTCTGATCGCGAGGTGCTGGAGGTGATCACAGAGGTGATCACCTTGATCGATGAACGATCCGTCGAGCACCGCTCGCTTGATCGTAAGGCGATCCACCGATCACCTTTCGCATGGTCACGTGATCCTTCAGCGGTTAGTCATCCCTGGCCCGTGTCACGCCGACTTTAAAGGCGCGGGGGTCCGCGCCTCTATTGGCTCCCCCCGTGTCATGGCCATCCGTTGGTCGGGTCGTAACATCCGTTGGTCGGGTCGTAACATCAGGTCTCCCCCTCCCTTGGTCTTGCCCTCAAGACCTGCTTTAGCCGCCGTGTCGCATATCCTGGTCATTTCCTGCGTGAGTGTGTGCCGTTCTTTCTTCTTCCTTCATCATGGTCCGTCATGCCGTCTGACCGTGTTTCCAAGAAAAGGGCCAAGGCCTCGTCGTCCATCCGTTGTGGTGTCCTGCTTTCCACGATCCTTTCGAATCCCGACATTCTTACGATGCCTTCTTGCTCGGCTTGCGAGCGTCGCGGACTCCGGGAATGCCAGGTGTCGTCTTCGGATTCTGATCGCTGTGTCGAATGCGTGCGCCTTCACCTTCCCCGCTGCGACGTCCAAGGGGTATCGCCGGCACAGCTTCGAAATATTGCAAATCAACACATCAAGCTCGAACGCGAGCTTGAGGAGGCCGAGGAAAAGGTTCTGCGCCTTCGAAAACAAAAGAAATTATGGTTTGAAAAGATGATGCGGGCGGTCTCCCGTGGGATCGATAACGTTGAGGAGCTGGAACGTGTCGAGAAAGAAGAGGCGGAGAAGGAGCGGCAACGAGTGGAGGAGGCGCGGCCGCCTTCCCCTCACGACGATCGGTTACCCTCGGACTTCGTCGAGGATTGGGATTCCTTGTACTCCCAGGTGTCGTTGTCTCCTTCTGTCTTAGCCCAATTTGGGTTGCTCGGGATTCGTCGGCGCCGGAAAATCCCATTTCGTCAGGAGGTTGATCTTTGTTGATTGAATTGTCGGAGAAGCGAACCACAATGGGTCAGGTGCTTGGTGGGTTCCCATGTGTTTTCCTCAGGTCCGTATCCTTTCCATTTTACAAGGTATTCCTGTTGCTGACCTTGTTTTCTTGTGTCCAGTATTTGTTCTGCTTCGTATTCTTGATCGTCGTCGACTTCGATTTTTCCTGTGGTTTGGCGTTTCGTGGTGCTGGTTCCAATAATGAGATATGAAATATCGGGTGTATCCGCATTGTTGTTGGTAGCGAAAGTTCGTAGTTGACTTTTGAAATGGTTTTCTTGACTTTGAACGGTCCAAGTTTCTTGAAATCCAATTTGTTGCTTGGTCGTTTTGTTTTGATGTTTCGTCGTACGAGGTAGACCATGTCTCCTCTTGAAAGATTGGTCCCTGCAATCTTTTCCGATTGTAGTGAGTGGACATTCGTTCTCTGACGAATTGAAGTTCTTGTTGCATTTCTTTATGCAATTTTCGTAGCTGATCTGCTTGCAGTATCGCTCGTTCCGCTTGTGGTCCTTGTCGAGTGACCTTGAATGCTTCTGGGTTGTATCCGTAATTGGCGTATGCTGGTGAGAGCTTGGTTGTCTCTGTGACTGAGCTGTTGTAAGCTAGTTGTGCCGTCGGTAGCCATTTAACCCAATCGTTTTGTTCGTAGCTGATGTAGCATCGTAAATATTGTTCAAGCGTTTGGTTGAGTCGTTCTGTTTGTCCATCTGTTTGTGGGTGATAAGCTGTGCTGAGCTTATGTTTCGTTCCTAATTGTGCCATGAGAGCTTGCCAAAACTTGGCCACAAATGTGCTTCCTCTGTCAGAGACAATCTCGTTCGGTAGTCCGTGATTGCTGACAATAGTTCGTAGGAACACATATGCTAGCTCTTCTGCGTTGCTTGCTTCTTTGTACGGTAAGAAGTATCCGTACTTCGTCAATCTGTCGGTAATGACGAATATGCTGTCGTACTTGACGTTGGTCATGGGTTCTTTTGACGGTGGTAGCTTTGTGATATGGTCGAAAGCTATCGAGTCCCATGGTTTCTTTGGTACTGGTAACGGTTGCAATTCTCCGTATGGCTTGTGTCGTTCAGCTTTGCTTCGTGCGCAAAGTTCGCATTTTCTGATAGTTTCGCTGATTCGTTTCTTCATCCGTGGAAAGTCGTAGATTCGTCGAATTCTTTCCATCGTCCTCCGGATTCCTTGGTGTCCGTGTGTCGGGTGTTCGTGAATTTCGCGTATAACTTCGTCCTGAAGTTCTTCTGGTACAAAGATCTTTCCTTGATGCTTTGCCAGGCCATCTTCCCAAACAACTGGAAGTGGTTCCCAATCAACCTTATCGTAGGCTTGTTGGATCTTCTTCGTAAGGCCTTCGTCTGGATTGACCTTGAAGATTGCGTTAAGCTGTCGTTGTTGCATATTCCCTTCATTGTTGAGCTCAAGGAGTTGTCCTTTCACAATAGGTGCTCCTGTGTCGTAGTCGGATCGTCGGCTGAGGGCATCAGCTCGACCGTTTTCTGTTCCTTTTCTGTGGATTATTTCGTAGTCGAATTCTGATAGACATTCGGCCCATCGGATCTGTCGTCCGTTCAATTGTTGCGTCGTCGCGAAATGTGAGATGTTTTGTGATCTGTGTAGACCTTGATTTTGTGTTTGCTTCCGAGAAGGTAGTGTCGAAATTTAAAAGCTTGAATGATTGCGAGGAATTCTTTGTCGTAGATGGGGTAATTGAGTTCTGCGCCATGTAGCTTTTTCGAGTAGAATGCAATTGGTCGTAGTCTTCCTTCATCGTCCTTCTGTCCGATTTGTGCTCCTAGAGCAAAGTCTGATGCATCGGTTTCGAGTTCGATTTGTCGTTCTGGATCGAAGGTGGTTAAGACCGGTTCTTGCGTAATCGTCGTTTTGATGCATTCGAAAGCTTCGTTGGCTTTGTCGTCCCATGTAAACTCTTTTTCCTTCTTCGTTAAGTCGTGTAGTGGTGTTGCAATCTTTCCGAAATCTTTGATGAATCGTCGGTAGTAATTCGCAAATCCTAGGAAACTTTGTACGTCCTTGACGTTCTTTGGCGTTGGCCATTCTTTGACTGAGTTGATCTTGTCTTGTTGCATTCGTATCTCTCCTGGTGAGATCGTGTGTCCGAGGAAATCTACTTCCTGTGTGATTTTCTGGTTCAACCAGTAACTTCGCATTCTGAAGTGCGCGGAGTACCTTGTGGACGTGTTCCTTGTGTTCTTCTAGGGTGTCCGAGAAGATTAGGATATCATCCAGGTATACTACCACAAAGATGTCCAAGTGTTCGCGTAGGACATTGTTGATCATCCGTTGGAAGGTAGCTGGTGCATTTGTGAGTCCAAATGGCATTACCAGATAAGGGATTTTCCGGTGATCTGCCGGATCTGGCGATTCGCCGGATTTTGGGCTCATTGCATTCCAGCAAAGAACTGAGAATAACTTCACGAATACTATTTGAATTGTTCTAAAATCTTATAAGAGCAGTTAATAATGCTCAAAGATGCCACTCAATCTTTTTGAAGTCATCCAGCCATCGAGGTCGTCTTCTGTTACTCTCCGATCGCGCAAGTCCCCGAAATGCACCCATTGCCTCCCGATCACTATCAACAGCTAAAGAGGCCTTTGAGGACAGGATATGTCGTTTGAAGCTATCATTGCCTTATTATTTGCGTTATTATATAGTGTGTTTGGTACCTGCAATGCTATGGCCCGCTCTGGTGTGAACGGAAGAGTGACAATTTTGCAGCGTGAACATCCTGACTCCTCTCGCGACCCTCAGAAGCCACCCGTCGCTCATTCTGCATTTTCTGTGGCTTTTCCACTTTCAAAATCTTCAGCTCTTGTTAATAATGCCAATTTATCTCCTTATTTTGCTTCACGGCCTCCGTCATCCGTCGTTTTCTCCCAATTTCCGCCTCTCATTGCTTCCTCTTCTCTAGAGCGAGAGCTTTTGCTCCGCTGCCTTCTGCTGTCGCTGAAGCTTTCGGGCCTCCTTCTTCAGAGCCTCCTCTTTCTTTTGGAGTCCTTTCACTGTCATTTTTTGGCGAGCTTGAGCCACAATTTTAGAGCTAAACACCTCGTCTGCACTAGAATCTGTACAGCAGAAGAGATCATCTTTGAAGCCTTACCGGTCTGCCTGCGCTGGTTCTTGTGACTACTTGTTCTCTGCATACTTTAACTCTCATATCAAGCACTTAAAACTCATATTGAGGGCTCCGAGGGTGCTGCTCAGCCTTCGGCTGTTGCGGCCAGCATCAACAGAGGACTTCTCGACTACTTCCTGAAATGCGTTCCAAAACACAGTCTAGATCTTCGATTTCAGCAATCAATGAACCTTTTGATTTGTCTGTGTACTGGATAAGATCATGCGTATACGCTGAGAGAGGCTGAATAACGATACATCAAGGGTTGCAGCCGATGAATGGATTGAGGGGAAACACCACAACGATCACTCGGTGCCGGTCACACCACTCCATAAATTCGATACTAAAATGGTTAAGTGGCCATCGGGAACCAAAGGCGATAAGCACAACCGTTTCGAGCTTTCACCCTGGTAAACCGGTCGAACGTACCGGTGAGCTGCTCATTTCAATATTGTGATTCGTCCACCTCGTTTTTGACGTGTTAAAAATATTTATTGACGACTTGATTCACGTTTCACGAACCAAAAGTCCAGAGTTTGTGCTGGCTTGTCTTGGTGGATGAGAAATGGGGCAGCGATGCCATCTCTTGACTGACGCACATCTTGAACGTAAGGGAGGATGGGTTGCCATTTTTTAATACGCCGAGCAATTTTGCCTTGTTTTCTTATAATAAGAGGAATACCCTGTTCGTTCAAATGCTCATAAGGAATAGAAAGCCCATTTCATCCATGTTATACGTGTTTTAGGGTAGGGTGTCGAATTTCTCAATTTTCGTGCACGTCTTTCCTTGTCAGGTGTGAAAGCGGAGCCTCGCGCACTGAATTTCAAGCTAAAAATAAACCTTACATTCAGATGCATAGATAGGTTCTTTTCAGAAGATGCTTGTACCGTCGAATCACGTTCAATCTGGCTCATTACGGGTGCGTAGAATGAAGTTATCCAGCTCGCCCTTCCAACCCCATTTTTGCAGTATCCTGAGCCAAGTTCTGCACTATGGATAGAATGGGAGAATCCCACATGATTAAAGCCTACGATGAAAGCCAATAATGTTCTGTTTTTGCTGTATTGGCTGAAATGACTTACACAATCTGTCGGCATCCTATTTTGGCCGTTGCTTGGTTTGATGTCAGCACCGCAGCGCATTGCCCCTAGATAAAAGTTCTAAATATATGCCAGACTTTCACTGCTTCTGATGATTCAGGAAATCAAAGGATACGTCAATTGGCACCGTTGTTGTTGAGCTATTGTCGATTGATGTTGAGCGTGCGAAGTCGCCGCAATCCGGCAGATCACCAGATCCGGCAGATCATCGGAAAATCCCTTATTCGAATAGTCCGAATTTCGTTCTGAAAGCTGTCATCCATTCGTGTCCCTTTTTCATGCGTATTAAGTTGTAGGCGCCTTTGAGATCGAGGGCCGTAAACCATTTTTTGCCGTGCAGTCGATCTCGTAGTTCCGATATAAGCGGTAATGGTGTTCGGTCCTTCATTGTAATATCGTTTAGGCGTCTGTAGTCGACAACTAGTCGTAGCTTGCCGTTTTCTTTGGAACAAACATGACTGGGTAGCCTGCTTCGGATGTTGATGTTCGTATGTATCCCTTTCGTAGATTCTCGTCGAGGTAGTCGCGTAGCGTTTGCAGTTGCTTTTCGTTTAGGTTGTAAATCTTATGGAACGTCGGCGTTCTTCCATCTTTGAGACAAATTTCGTGGTCCTATTAGCTATATTTAGGTAACCCTGTCTCGAGTTCTTCCTTGAAGAGTTTGTCGTATTTCCGGTATTCCTGTGGGATGTTCTTCATTCTGTCTTGTGGGCTTTGTTCTTTCTTTTGAGAGCTGGTTTCCCTTGACTCGAGCTCTTTGTTGATTTGTTCGAGGTCTTTCCTTAGAGTGGCAATAACTCTTCGGATCTTCTTGTTGTGTCCTTTGTTCTGTTTATGTCGGATGCCAGGTTGTACAGCCGTGTTGGTCAGTACGTGGGTCTTGTCAGTCGATTTTGTTGTGTCCGCCGGTTCGGTTGCTGTTTTCGTTTGTATCGCTGAAGCCCGTAATGATTTGCTTGAACGGTCATCCCTTTCGTCCTGTTCAGTGGCTAAATCATCGCAAAATTTTGCTTTCTCCCAAATCTGCTGGTCTTGGAAACTTGCGTCTTCGTTCCAACGCAGCTGGCCAGTTTTCCAGTTGATCAGTGGGTTGCTCTCCTGTAACCATGGAAGCCCTAACACAAGGTCGTGTTCTCCAATGTCCATGATGTCGAAGTCGACTCGTTCGTCGTGGCCCTGGATATTGATGTCGAGGTGATCAATCTCCATATCAATGATTCCGTTGTTATAGTTGAAGGCCTCTCCTTCGATATTCGTGAGTTCATATGGATCTTTCTTGTGTCTCCATGGGAGTCGGTAACGATTGATGACTCTAGGTGAAACGTAATTGCCCATCGCGCCGCAATCCAATAGTGCGTGTACGTGATGTCCCGCGATTTGGATGTCCAATACCATTTGGTTGCCATGGCTTGCCGTTGCCATGCATAGGGTCCTTGGATCTTGTCGTGTCGTGCCAGTCTGTAGCCCTTTTACAGATGGCGTACCTCGTTTTTTGCCTGGTCCTTATTCGTTTCATTTGGGTATTCTTCTTCGATTTGTTGTTGATATCGTTTCTTTATGTTTTCGTCGCGTGGTGTCGTGTCGGGGCTCAAGAGACTGATTTCTTGTAGCCAATCGAAGATTTCTTGTTTCTCAACGCTGTGTTGTTTGCATTGTGCTGCTTCGCAGTTGATTGCGTACCGTGCTTCGCAATTCTGTTCGTTTTCGTACCAGGAATCGAGTTTTCGTTCTGCGTCTTTCTGTTTTGCGCGTAGTTCTTCTGCGTTAATTTTCCTTGGTCGAATGTAGCTTGTAGCCTTCGTAGGTGTCGCCAGTAGTCCTTTGGTGCACCGTTGTGTCGTTTGTGCCATGCTCGTGCCTTTTCGTGTTCGTGAACTTTGCAGTTCGGGTGTGCACATTCGTTGTAATCTTCTTCGTCGCATCTGATTCGTTGCGCGAGTCTTGTGAAGATAGATGGTTCGGATGCCTTAGAGCGAGTGGCGTTGTGCCATTCCCCAATTTTGGCGTGTTTGTGGATTTTGCATGTTTCCGAAAGACATCTCGTTAAAGAACCGTAATCATCGCGGCATTCAAGTGGCGTGCCGTAATCGGGTTCCAATAACATGACTTGGTCGTTCGGGTAACGTTGATCGATTTTCCAGTAGTCCAGTTCCGTGCTTAGGTAGGGTTTCGAAAGTATTTGTCCGTCGAATCTGACTGGGAAAGCGTTGTGTCGTGCCTTCTTCTGGAAGTGTATCATGCAGTCCAAATAGACGCATGAGATCCATGAAATATGTTTGTGCTCTTCGTGACTGAGCACTGTTCTTGGGTCATCTGAAAATTCTCCTCGTGGTTGCCATTCTCGTTGTAGAGCTGTAAAGGTGTCGACCGCGGCGATAGCCACAGCGTAGTCTCCTCCGCGTGGTGCCGGTTGGTATCGAATCATCGCAGCTTGTTGGTTTTCCGTGAGAATTTGAGGTATTTGCTGGGTTCCAATTTTGAGCATCTCTTCGAATTCTTCGAAGTATGGGGCGTGTTCTCCAATCGTGGCGTTTTCCTTAGTAGTGAGGGTGGTGGTGCGAGTTCGTTTTCGTCTTCTGTTTCTTCGGGTGTCTCTTGTTCTTCAGAGCTTGTGTCGTCGACACTCCGTTGATCTTCTTCGGGTTGTTGTCCGAGTTTTGTGAGCATAAGGGCTGCGTCCGTGTCCTCTTTGTTATGTTGTTTGTAGACTGCCCGTCTTTGCTGTCGGTCTTTAATTCGCATGTCTTCCTGGAATCGTTTGCCGTTCTTCCTGATCCAGTCTTGTGAGACTCCTTCAGGATAGGGATATTCTGTCTCTGCGAATTTGACTTGTTTCGGTGTCGTGGAATCCTTCGTTGCATCATTGCAAGGGTTCTCTTTGGTGGTTTTGGAAACCATCCGGTACCTTGTTTGTCGCTTAGGTGTACCGTACATTTGTCGTCGTAGCATGCAGTCCAGTTAAGGAGTTCATGCTTTGGTTCCTGTTTGTTAGTAGCGTTTAGGTGTTTCTTACCTTCTGGGGCTGGGGCCCAGTGGGTTTTCTTCTCCTTGCGAGGTTGTCTGCATTCTTTGGAGTAATGTCCAAGTTTCCCGCAGTTGAAACACTTTCCTTTGCTTTTTTGGGTTGCGTCCAGGTCCATCCTGCCTGGGTTAGTTGTGTGGGCGTAGGCAATGGAGTTTCGCGCTTCTTCTTGTAGTTGGCGCGTCGGTTGAAGTTGTTCCCATAGGAAGGGTTCCAGTTTCCTCTTCCTTGCTTCTTTTCTTGGCGTCGCGCATACTGTCTGTCGTCGATTCGTACTGCCATAGCAATGTAGTCCGAGAGGTTGTCAGGTCGATTTTCCTTGTAGAGCTCGTCCTTGACTTCTTCTTTAAGTCCGTCGTAGAATCGTGACATAAGGGTTCGTCGTCCCAATCAAGCTTTGAGGTGACTTGACGGAACTTCGCAGCATAATCCGATGCTGAGATCCTTTGTCGGAGTTCTCGAAGTTTCTGTTCGGCCTCTCGTTCCTCGTCGGTTGTTCCGAATACCTTCGTAATGGCTTCTTCGAATCCTTGGAAACTGGCAAAGACTTCGTCTGTCTCGTTGTCTCGTCGCGCTGGTTGGTTGTCGAGAAAGTCCTCATGATGGGTCCAAACCAGGCGAGTGCCGTTCCAGATAAACAATTTCCTGCGTGGAGTACCTTTTCGACTGGGTCCGAGAGCTTGGTCGGATAGAATCGGTGGTAGGCTTTGAGTTGGGTGAGAAAGTCTCGAAGCGTGCCATGAGTACCGTCGAATGGTCCTGGCTGTTTTGGTTTGACTGCTTCTCCGATGTCCCTGACTTGTCCGTTGCCTCCTCCGTTCCTGAGCACTTGGACCTCCTGTCGAAGGCTGATGATTTCGCGCATCATGTCCTGCGGCGACACGGTGTGTCCCGAGTTGGTTGATCCAGTTTGCTGTGCAGGCATGTTGACAGTTATGCGATATTGCTCAGAGAGACGCGGTATCGTTCTGAACAAGAGCTTTCAACGTGTGACGACCGGTGATATTCCCAAGGGATAAACCTGTCGAGGGGTTTATGTTGGCAGATACAACAGGGCGTGGTCTGAGCAATGATAAGTATGTCACGTTGGTGATGAGTCGGAGGTCGTAGACCGTAGACTGTAACCAGGTAATCAAGTGATCGGAATCAGAGATGAGATCGTGATAGGGATCGTAATGATTGTGTTGAAAGCTAAAGAGCTATCTAGTCTAAAGGAGTGAAATGGGGCAGCTATATATACCCAACTGCCCGTCTCTGATCGCGAGGTGCTGGAGGTGATCACAGAGGTGATCACCTTGATCGATGAACGATCCGTCGAGCACCGCTCGCTTGATCGTAAGGCGATCCACCGATCACCTTTCGCATGGTCACGTGATCCTTCAGCGGTTAGTCATCCCTGGCCCGTGTCATGGCCATCCGTTGGTCGGGTCGTAACATCCGTTGGTCGGGTCGTAACAGTAAGCCGGTTAATAAAGGTAGCTTAGGGCTATAAGTAGACGCCGCGTTTCTAGAAGCTCTATAAGCGCACGCTATATAGCGGCGATAAGATTACCGCCCCTCTATAAGATAAATAACCGGCTATCGATATAGACGGGGACACCCTAATATCGGCTACCTATATAGACCGGGCTAGACGCGGTAAAAAGACGCCGTCGACTACCCCCTATACCGCCCCGTACTCTAAGTAGCGGGCGAAGTAAGTAACGAGCGAGGAAATCGGGAAAAGGAAGGCTAACGGCCGCTACTTATATTACGGAGTATCTATATACTTTATATTAAATTGCCCCTTCCTTTTAGCTAAGCGGCCTATAGCGGTTTAAGTAGTAAAGATAGAACCGCTCCTCGCCTTAGACGATAAGGAGGACTCCGCCCCCCTAGGCCTAGAGGAAAAAGAGTAGCTCTAGAGTAAAGACGGGCTCCGGAGCCCTAATTACTAGTACTAGTAAAGGAGAAGGAAGAATTATCCGCCTATATAGAAGAGGAGCTTACTTTAATATAGGTTATAATTAATAACTCCTTACCCGTTACTGCCCTTATAGACGAGGGCTATTAGTGCTACGCTATAGTTAATAAGGCGCTTATACGAGAGATATAAGTACTAGTAGAAAAGATCGCCTTAAGGCGAGTAAAGGGCGCCTTAAGCGTAATAGAGGGTATAGTAATTAAGGGTATTACGTAGCTAGCTATAGAGGTCGATAGTTACTATAAGCTTATTATAGCCTATATAATCCCTTAACTAGAGTTTCCCTTAATCCTTAGGAAACCTTAGTTATTATATATAGAGTTATACTTAGTTCCGTATTAAAGGAAGCTATAGTTTAGGCCTATATAATAGTAGGTCCGCTACGACGACGGTTCTATAGGCATAGGACTAGGCGTGCGAGCTTTATACTCGGTATAAGAAGTCCTTGCCTCTATCTTCGTAGGAACTATACGATAAGTAGAGCGGGGGCAAGGCTAAGTAGCGGCTAACGTAGCGGTCTATATAGTTAGCCTAGCGGATATCGATAAGGCCCTCTAAATAAAGAAGCCGAAGTCGCCCTTTAAGCTATAGTAATAGATACTAGAGCGTTTTTACGACCTCCTACCGCTATTCGAGGCCTAGGAAGCGGATAAGCTTAACCTATATAAGCTAGGGGTAGACTATAGGATCGTACTCTATACTAATAAGAAGGGGCAAGAACTGCCTATACTATTTAGACCGCTATATAGTATATTATACGCGGAGCTACTAGTATTAAAGAAGACGCTAAGGGACCTCTTAAATAAGGGTTTTATTTAAGTAAGTAGCTCTAAAGTAGGAGCGCCGGTCCTATTCGTGCGTAAACTAAAGGGCGGGATATAGTTCTATTACGACTATAGGGCTCTAAATATAATTATAAGGCTAGACCGCTACCCCTTACCCTTAATCTTAGATACGCTCTATAACCTTTTAAAGGCAAAGTAGTTTATAAAGCTAAATATAAAATAGGCGTTCTATAAGGTATAGATCTCGGAGGGTAATAAGTAAAAGACAGCGTTCTATATACGCTATAGCTTATTTAAGTAGCTCGTAACGCCCTTTAGCCTCTTAGGAGCGCCCGCTACCTTCTAGTATTATATTAATAACGTGCTTTAGGACTTCCTTAATAAGTTTGCCTCTATATATATAGATAATATCCTTATCTATATAAGCGGCTCCTATAAGGACTATATATAGAAAGTATAGAAGGTCCTAGAGCGCCTCTAACTTTATAGGCTCTACCTTAACCTAGATAAATATAAATTTAGGGTTAAGAGGGTTAAGTACCTAGGCTTTATTATCTAAGTAAGCGTAGGTATATAGGCAGACCCTATAAAGATCTAGGCGATTTAGGACTAAGCTGCCCTAACTACATAGATAAGTATATAGAGCTTCCTTAGGTTCGCGAACTATTATAAGATATTTATTAAGGGCTTCTCTTATATTATAATGCCCTTAAACGAGATTACTAGGAAGTAGACTGCCTTTTACTAGGGGCCTATATAAGAAGGAGCGTTCTATACGCTTAAGGACCTATTCTCTTAAGCCTTAATACTACTTTAATAGGACTTTAACTAGTCTATATTAATTAAAGTAGACTATAGCGGCTAGGCACTTAAAGGAACGCTCTCTTAGGAGGTAGATAGGCGGAAGTAACTAATAGCGTTCTACTCCTATAAGCTAACCCTAGTAGAGTAGAATTACGCTATTTACGATAAAGAGATACTAGCGATTATTAGCTACCTTAAGTAATAGTAAGCGGAGCTTTAGAGCTATAAGAGCTTTAAGGTCCTTATAGACTATAAGAACCTTAAGTACTTTATAACTCGCTAGCACCTCTTAAAGCGGTAAGCCCGCTAAGCGGAGTATCTCTTATACTTTAACTTCTCGATTAAGTACCGCCCTAAGCGGGACTCCGCGGTCCTAAACGCGCTTTCCTAGAGGGATTAGGACCGGCTAACGGGAGCGGACATCGAGGCCCGGGATCTATAGCTTATCCTATAAGAAGTACTACGGACTTATATAGGAGCTTCCCTAGTAGAGGAAGGCGCGGTACTAGCGAATAAGCTTCCCCCCGCGCCCTTACCTTAGTCTAGTAAGGAAGGATAGACTAGCCTAGGGGCGCGCGTAGCGAGAGTATTTTAAGATAAGGCCCTTTAACGCTTATAGGATAGGATAGCGGCTCTAGACCGTACCTATAAGGGCGTGCGCCGCGCCGTTAAGTCTAGCGCTCGACGCTTAGATCCGAAGCTAAAGCTAAAGGTATAGGTAGCCGACTACTATATCGACCTATAAGGGCATCTACGCTAGCGGGGGAGACTATAGGTACCGGGCGCACTATATACTATAGAAGCTAAGGAGAAGGAGGGACCGCCGGAGCTAGATAAACGAAATAAGCTCTAAGGGAAGCTAGTCTAACTTATCTATAACTCTAGTATCGTAGGTTACCTAGGTAAATAAGGTATAGTAATAGGCCTTATAAGGGACTTTTACTAGCCCCTCCTATAGTACTATGTTTATTGCTTCCCCCGTAACTACGATATCTATAGCCGTACGAAGATCTAAAGGGCGTAGCTTAAGGGGCTACTTAAGTAGCTTCTAGTACCTAACCGGTTCTATATATATATATAGATAGACTTTATAATAGACCTCCTACTTATAGAGGGCGGTAACCGATATATATAAGTAATTAAAGACCGACTTAGTAAGTCTATAGTATTAGAGCTGATATTATCTATAGATATAGAGTCTTACGTAGAGCGCTTCCTATAGTACTAGGCCTACTTATATAGCTAGCTAGCCTTTATTATAAGCGATAGGGGATCGAATTAAACTAGCTGCTTTTAGTAGTACCTATACTAGCTACTTTAGATTATATAGCTACTTAGCACGGTATATTACTTATAGACTAACGAAGGGCTTAAGAAGGTTAACTAAGAAGCGTAGGCTTACCTATAGGCTATCGTAGCCCGTAACTAAGTAAACTAAGACCGGTAGCTCCCCGCGGCCTAACTTATATTAAATAGTAAACTATATACCTTTATTAAGATAGCCCCTTTCTTTATAACGTATAGCTTCGAACTACCCTTATTAGTTCCCTTTACTATAGATATAGTAACGGAGTAGTATAGTAATTTATTACTAGAGGGCCGCGCCTCTACGTTTATATAAAAGCTATAGGAAACTAAGGATTATTACTAATCTACGATAGCCGCCGCGGCGTAAGATTAAGAGCGGCACGCTAATAAGACTAGGGCCCTAGTAGATAGGTTCGCGGTAAGAGATAAGGTATAGCTAGACCTCCGTAACTATAGGTCGGCACGACTAAAGAAGAAGCTTAACTAGCTATACGCGAAGTTTATAGTACGGAGGGTTATTAGCCTATAGGTTATAGAGCTTAATAGTCTCTTAACGGGGGTCTATAATAAGATTAATATAGACCTCCTTTATAAAGCCTCCTTTAACCCGCTACCCGGATAAGAAGTAGCGGACGCTTAACCGCCTATAATCGAGGTAAAGAGAGAAGATAAGTTTAAGGTCGAAGAGATATAAGCCGCGCGCTAGAAAAAGGTTAGTAGGGGGAAACGCTAGGAGGTCCTCGTTAAGTAGCGCGGGTATCTCGACCCTATATAGGAACCTATATATAAGTTTACGGGAACTATAGCCCTCGATAAGTTTAAAGCCTTATTTAAAATAATAGATAAGAACGATAGACTAGCGGACTACTAATAATAGCCTAGGCTAGGACTATAAAGTAGGTAAAGTAGAGTAGGTAGTTATAATAACGCGAGCGTAATTATATAAGTAGAGATAAAAATAGCGTTTATTTTAAGGCGGAGCCCTTAAACTACCTAGACCTACTCCTTATCCTTATCGTCGTCCTTATCCTTATCCTCGTTATCCTCCTCTACCTTATTAGCGGCGGCGGCGCTCTCTAAGGCGCTTAGGCGGCCCTTTAGGCCCGCGAGCTAGTCGGCGGTAGCGGCGGCTCTAGGGGCTCTAGGGGCGGGGGGGGCCCGGCTAGCAGCAGCAGCGGAGGCGGCGGCGGGCACGGCTAAGGGGACCGCCGATAAGGCGACGGAGGTAGTATCCCTAGTACTGGGAGAGTTAGTAGCGGAAGTAGAAGAGCTAGATAAGAGGAACTTACTTAGGGACGAGGCCCTAGCGCTTAAGGGCGCGGAGATTACGGTAGGCGGCGGCGGCGGCGGTAAGGCGCTTCTTAGTAGCCCCCCGTGCCTGCCTATACGCGCCGGCCTTCTAAGCCGACGCCGTAGCGAGTAGGATAGGAGGCGCCGCCTTATATACGCGGCCGGCACGCGCGCACTAGTAATAACTACCGCTATAGCGGCGCCCGACTTAGTCGGCGTAGGGGAGCTCCTACGACGCGTACCGTATATAAGGGGCCGCGCGGGCGGCTCCGGCCTATACTTAGCGTTTATACTTTAAGAACTTAGCGGAAAATAGCTACTACGCTCGCTAGGTAGCGGACTTATAGGGGTAGTAGTAGCGGAGGCGGGGGTAGAGGGGCCGGGCGTTATAGCCGGCGGCGGGGACGGCGTCGTTACCCGGAAGGGCGACGTAAGGGCGGCTAGTATAGTAGAGGTAGAGGCGGCGGCGGTAGGCGCGGTCGCGGGGGCGCGGGTAAGTATTACGACCACGGTTAGCGGGCCGTAGGAGAGCCGGCTACGTTTATATAATAAGGCGGCTCGGAATAATAGTCGGGATAAGAAGTTACTTAAGCTTAGCTTACCTAAAGCGTATATAAGCTAAGTAAGCCTTATATAGATAGATTACTATTTAAGAGTATAGCTTATAAGTAAGCTATAATAAGCTACAAAGGGGATTACGGCTAGGACTATAATCTAAGGATAGTCTCTATAAGTATATATAGCTACCTACTTTTACTCTTTTAAATAAATAGCTCTCTAGCTTTTAATATAGATCTTTATTATAATTCTATCTTTAATTTTAATTACCTAGTTATAGTTTATAGTCTATAACCTCTAACGTATTACTAATATAATATACTTATTATTACTTAGACTACGCCCTATTATATCTACTAATATAAACCCCTCGATAGGTTTATCCCTTAGGAATAATACCGGTCGTTATATATTAAAAGCTCTTATTTAATATAATACCACGTTACTCTAAGTAATATCGTAACTATTAATATACTTATATAGTAAGCTAGATTAACTAACTTTAGAGCTGCTATATCGCCTTAGGATATAATACGCGAAATTATCGCCCTTCGATATAAGGTATAGTTACTTAGGAACGGAGGAGGTAACGGATAAGTTAGGGACCTTAAAGAAGTAATTAAACTAAAATAGCTAGGACTATTTAACGGTACTTACGGTATACTTTAAGACTTTCTTACCTAACTTAAGGCCTACTACTAGGTTTACCCTACTAAACTCTTAGACCTAGTTAAAAAGGTACTTTACGTAGGAAATTATTTATTTAGAATAGTACTTGCTTAGTTTAGACCTATTATAAGGGACTTTCTCGACAACTAACTAGCGCGATAAGATAATAAGATAGATAAAGTCTTTATTAGTTTCTAAGGATTCGAAGAAGCTATTATAAAGGTATTTAGAATAACTAATAAGGAACGAGAAGCTAAATAAAAACTTTAAGAACTTTAATAAAAGATCTTAGTATCGGATTATACTATAAAGTTCTATTAAATTACCTTAAAGCTTAATTAAGACAACGAACCTCTTATATTACGATTCTATAATAGGCTTAAAGAAGAAGTTAAGGATAAGCTTTATAAAGAAAATCGACCTAATAACCTCTTAGACTATATTATTATAGTAGTACGAATCGACGATAAATAGTATATATAATGCTAAGAAAAGAAATAAAGAAGAGGAAACTAGAACCCTTCCTATAAGAATAACTTTAACCGACGCGCTAACTATAAAAAGAAGCGCGAAACTCTTATTACCTACGCCTATATAACTAACCTAAGTAGGATAGATCTAGATATAATATAGAAAAGTAAAGGAAAGTATTTTAACTATAGGAAACTTAGATATTACTTTAAAGAATATAGATAACCTTATAAGGAGAAGAAAACCTACTAGGTACTAGCCCTAAAAGGTAAGAAATACCTAAACGCTATTAATAGATAGGAACTAAAGTATAAACTCTTTAGTTAAACTATATACTATAACGACGAATATATAGTATACTTAAGCGATAAGAACGGTATAGGATAGTTCTTAAAGCCCTTAAAGAAGACCCTTATAATAATATAATAAAGGGATCTTAAAATATAAAAATAAGTTAAATTCGTAGAACTAGAATACCCTTATCTTAAAGGAGTCTCCTAAAACTAGATTAGGAAGAATAGTAAATAATTTTAAGAGGATATATAAAATAAAGATCGATAATAACGATAGGTAGTCTATAAGTAATATAATAAAGAAGATATAGATATAGCCCTTATACTTATAAAACTTAGATAACTACTTAAAGAGGAATAATAAAGTATCGACGATATAAGCTTTAAAGAATAAGAAATACCTAGAGAAATAAAAGATAAGAATAAACTTATACTACTACCCTTACTACTAAGGGAGAATACTACGATTAAAGAATACGCTCTATACTTTAAAGAATTCGAAGAAATACTTAAAATTAAAACCTAATAAATACCTTAAATTCTTATAGAAAACTAATAAGCTATATTAATTCGATATTAACTAGTATTATATAAAGGAGACTACGCTATAGCTATTACTATAGTTAATACCTTTATAGCTCTATAACGAGAATAGTAACTATAAGGAGAATTTAGAGATAATCTATAAATACTACTTATTTATAAGTACTATAAGTATATTTTATAGATATTATATATCTACCTAGATTATATAATATACTTTTAGATAAAAGCACGATATAACGCCTTCTTAGTTAAGTTCGAGGGATAAGTACTTTCGAAACCCTACTTAAGTATAGAACTAAACTACTAGAAAATCGATTAACGCTACCTAAGCGACTAAGTTATATTATTAGAACCTAATTATAGTACGCTATTTAAATACCGCGATAATTACGGTTTATTAACGAGATATCTTTTAGAGATATATAAAATCTATAAATACGCTAAAATAAAGGAATAGTATAACGCTACTCGCTTTAAGGTATCTAAACTATTAATCTTTTAAAGACTTACGTAATAAATTAAATATAACGAAAAAGATTATAATAAATATATATACCTAAACTATAGAGTTTATAAATATAAAAAAGCATAAGTATAGTATAAATAATATAACGGTATACTAAAAGATTATTAGTAATATATATAAAGGCTATAAGCCGTATTCGACTAAGAAAGAATTAATATAGAAATACTACGCGAAAAATAAAAAGACGCTAAACGAAAACTTAACCTTTAGTATAAAAACGAATAAAATTTTAAAGCATAGTATATAATTAACTACGAAGTAGTATAATATAAACGATATAGCGTTAAGAAATAAGAAATCTTCGATTAGCTATAAGAAATTAGTCTCTTAAGCCTTAATATAATACTATATAACGAAAATATAAAGAAACGATATTAATAATAAATTAAAGAAGAATACCTAAATAAAATAAATAAGGACTAGGTAAAAAATAAGGTACGCTATCTATAAAAAGGCTATAGACTAGTATAATACGATAAGATCTAAGGACCCTATATATAGCAACGGTAAGCTATAGCGACTAAATAGTATTAGATATCTAAATCGCGGGATATTATATATATATACTTTTAGACTATAGCGTAATAAGTAATTACGTTTTACCTAAAGTCGTTAATTATTACCGACTTATATAGAGATATAAGATAGATCTATATAAACTTATAAATATTAAAGGAGAGGCCTTTAACTATAATAATAGAATTATTAATATAGAGATTAATTACCTTAATATTAATATCTAGGGCTATAACGAATAAGTTAACTTTAATATTATAGATATTAAAGAATATAACCTTATATTAGGACTTCTATAGCTATAGGAGAGTAACCTACTAATTAACTAGAAAACTAGCTAGCTATATTAGAATAAAGATATAAGTTTCTAGGACTAGTAGATTTAGGAGAAAGTAAAATTTTATAATAATTTAGCTACTAAATAAGATAAAAGGAATAACTATTTAAGTAAATTATTATAGGCTTTAGCGATATAAACGAAAATAGTAACCGAACTAGTAGATATAATAAAATTAACTAATAAGATATATATACTAACTAACACGGCTATATAACCTAGCATCCGATATAAATAAAATAAAGGATATAATAAGAAGATCTAAAGAGTTATTACTACTCTAAGGAAAGACCTCGAATAAATTAATAAAGAGCTTAAGTTAAGAGAAACTAGCTCTTAAAAGAAAGAATAAAGCCTATAAGATAAAATAAAGAATATCCCTTAGGAATACTAGAAATACGATAAACTCTTTAAGGAAGAACTTAAGATAGGGTTACCTAAATATAGCTAATAAGACTACGAAATTTATCTTAAGGATAAAATAACGCTAACTTTCTATAAAATCTATAACCTAAACGAAAAGTAACTATAAACGCTACGCGACTACCTTAATAAGAATCTATAAAAGGGATATATATAAATATTAATATCTAAAGTAGGCTATCTAGTTATATTTATTTTAAAGAAAAACGGTAAGCTATAACTAGTTATCGACTATAGACGCTTAAACGATATTATAATAAAGGACTAAATACTATTACCGCTTATATCGGAATTATAAGATTAATTATATAGTAAAAAATAGTTTATAGCCCTTAATCTTAAAGGCGCCTATAACTTAATATATATAAAAAAGGGATATAAATAGATAATAGCCTTTAGAATAAAATTCGGACTATTTAAATATCTAGTAATACTATTTAGACTTATAAATATACTAGCTACCTTTTAACGGATAATTAATAATATCCTATATAAATACTTAGATATCTTTATAGTAGTATACCTAGATAATATCCTAATCTTCTTAGATACCTTAGAAGAATATAAAGAATACGTTTATAAGGTACTCCGCGTACTTTAAAATACGAAGTTACTAGTTAAACTAAAGAAAAGTAAGTTCTATATATAGGAAGTAGACTTCCTTAGATATACGATCTTACTAAGAGAGATATAAATATAATAAGATAAAATTAACCTAGTTAAAGAATAGCTAACGCTAAAGAACGTTAAGGACGTATAAAGTTTCCTAGGATTTATAAATTACTACCGACGATTTATTAAAGATTTTAGAAAGATTATAGTACTACTATATAACTTAATAAAGAAGGAAAAAGAATTTATATAAGACGATAAAGCTAATAAAGCTTTCGAATATATTAAAACTACGATTACGTAAGAACTAGTCTTAATTACCTTCGATCTAAAATAATAAATTAAACTTGAAACTAATATATTAGACTTTACTCTAAGAGTATAAATTAGATAAAAAGATAATAAAAGAAGACTACGACTAATTATATTCTACTTAAAGAAGCTATATAGCGTAGAACTTAATTACCCTATCTACGATAAAGAATTCCTTATAATTATTTAAGCTTTTAAGGAATTTTAATACTACCTTCTCGGAAGTAAATATAAAGTTAAGGTCTATATAGACTATAAGAATATCTTATATTTTATAACGACGTAATAGTTAAATAGATAATAGATTTAATAGGCCGAATACTTATTAGAATTTAACTATAAAATAATCTATAAAAAAGGAATAGAAAACGGTTAAGCTAATACCCTTAGTCGACGAAGTAACTACGATATAGGGGCACCTATAGCGAAAGGATAGCTCCTAGAAATCAATAAAAATAGGAACTATTAGTAACGATAGCTAAATATAATATTTAAAGTATAACCTAATAACTTAACTTACTAAAAGATCCTAAAATAGATAAAAGAATATAAAGTATTAAACGGATATAATATAGGATATTTAGAAGTTTTAATATATAAAAATAAAATCTAGATACTACTAGAATTACGAGATAAAGTTATATAAGATATATATAAATATTTAATATATAGATACTAGGGAATCTAAAGAATAATAAAATAGATTAGACGATAATATAACTTCCTATAGCTTAAAGAAGTAGTACGATAAGTTATTAAAGAATATAAACTTTACGTATAAAGTAAAGCTAAACGATATAAACTATATAGAGAATTATAACCGCTACTAATACTAGAGAAACTATAGGATTTAATAGCTTTTAACTATATTATAAAGCTATTACCGTTAAAAGAACTTATAACTAACGTTAAGTATAATAGTATATTTATTATTACTAATAGATTAACGAAGTATAGATACTTTTTACTATATAAAGAAGTAAGTAATATAGAATAGCTAATATATATATTTATATAAATAATTATTAGTAATTATAGACTACTAAATAAGATTATCTTTAATAAAGGAAATATATTTATAGCTAAATTTTAGTAAGCTCTTATAGTATAATTAAGGATAAAATATAAGCTTAGTATAGCTTATTACCTATAAATAGATAGATAAATAGAACGACTTAACTAAACGCTTAAATAATATTTACGATACTATATTAGCTACGAATAAAACGATTAAGTTAAATAGCTACTAACGGCGTAACTAGCTTATAATAGCTTAGTTATAGAAATAACTAAGCTCTTACTAGTATACGCTAATTATAGATATAACCTAGAAGTATTTAAGGTTACTTAATAAGGACTATAAGCGGAATAAGCGATACTATAAGTAGATTAGCTATAAAAATTATATAAAGAAATATAATAAGAACTTTAATTTATTAGAGAACGAATATCTACTTACTATAATCGGAAAAGATTATAAGGACTAATCTTTTAAGAGGGATATATAGTCTACCTCGTACGACGAAATATTAAAATAAAACGACTAAGTAATAAATTAGATTTTAAAAAACTTAGACCGTTTAAGGTTAAGAAAACTATTTTAAAAGTTAACTACGAACTTTCGCTACTAATAATAATACGGATATTGTGGGTAGGCACCTGCGGCAGCTGCTGCAATGAGACGGTACTAGGGTTAACCTGTGATGTTGTATTCGTCTTGATTCTCTATCTAAGGAGGCAGAGGCCAGCGTGGAGAAAGGGGGCACGCTGCCCTCAGCCGCACACGTGACCGTACGGGTCACGTGCCAACCATGGTTGGTCACACCACTAGATAGATACATTCCTACAGATATACCTAATATTTTATATCTTATTATTAGAACTAGCGCTAAGAAACGCTAAACTATAAGAAAAAATTAAAGTTAACGATAATTAGGAATATAAAGTAAAATAAATACTAAATATAAGAAAATAAGGTTAGTAATAAAAATACCTTATTAAGTAAAAGGGATATAGACTAGAGGAAAATACCTAGGAACTACTTAAGCACTTAACCTACTATAGTTTTCTACTTCGATAGTTCTACTAGCAAAATCTACCCTAGGTATCGTAAAATCGCCTAACGAACTAATAGCATTCTAATTAATTATATTAAATCTACCTATAGACTAAACATCGACCACCGCTTTAGATTCTTAGCGCTTAGCCTCGTTAAGGTTATCTAAGGAATAAAGGCCCCGACGGACTATCTCGGTACCCTTTATCTTTAGCTAGCGCTTTTAATAGCGAAGCTATACTAAACGAGCTAAGGCTTTATTTAGGTTAGCTTAAGCTTTTAATATTCGCTCCTTAGTAATTTCTTTTTCTTTATTTAATCGATCGGACTCTAGATTTATTTAGGATACTAGGAAATACGTTAGCTATAAATAATAGGCAGGATAATAAAGTTACCTATAAGAGCTAATCGCTACGCCTAACGTATTATAAGAACGACCCCGCCGTATATATTCGGTATACTTAGAAGATTTCTCTAGTATTTTATAGCGAAAGCCGCGCGACGAATAAAAAGAATATAGTATAACGTCGAAACTAAGACGATTAATAGACTTAGCTAAACGAATACGCTTAAGGGTCTTATAAGAACGATCCTTTAACACGCGATTAGATATACTATTAGTAGTATATCCTAAGGGATAGAAAGGATAAAACGGGGAATATATATACGCGCGATAAGGGTATATTTATATATAGCGGCTAAGGTAGTAGTAGGTCTTACGGATAAGACTAAAAGGAGGGGAGATATTATATTACGACTATAGTTAGCGGGCCGTAGGAGAGCCGGCCACGTTTACGTAATAAGGCGGCTCGGAATAATAGTCGGGACGAGAAGTTACTTAGGCTTAGCTTACCTAGAGCGTACGTAAGCTAAGTAAGCCTTATATAGATAGATTACTATTTAGGAGCATAGCTTACGAGTAAGCTATAGTAAGCTACGAAGGGGATTACGGCTAAGACCGTGATCTAAGGATAGTCTCTATAGGTATATATAGCTACCTACTTTTACTCCTTTAGATAGATAGCTCTCTAGCTTTTAATATAGATCTTTATTACGATTCTATCTCTAATTCTAATTACCTAGTTATAGTCTACGGTCTACGACCTCTAACTTATTACTAATATAATATACTTATTATTACTTAGACCACGCCCTATTATATCTGCTAATATAAACCCCTCGATAGGTTTATCCTTTAGGAATAACACCGGTCGTTATAGTAAGAGCAGCGGCAGCGGCGGAGCCGTCGTCGGCCGTGCCTAGCACGGCGTCGACGAACGACTCCGTACGCTCCGAGAAGGAGGAAGCGGGGGAGGGGGAGGTAGATATATCTATCGCGGAAGTTAGTATTACGGATTACGGCCTCCCGCTCTATAGGGCGGAGAACTTACTAGTTAAAGTTATTATTATTAGGGCTATTATTGCTACTACGGCTATTACTACGAGTATACGTTAATAAGGCGGCCCGTATAGCTAGGAACGAACTAACGCCCTAGGTAGAGCGGAACTTACCTATTACTACTACTACTACGGTTAAAGAAGGAGGAGAAGGAAAGGAAGGAGGAAGGGGGGGATGCCGCCTTATATACCCCTAGGTAGAGGAGGCTGCCTAAGGCCGAGGGGACGGGCAACCTAAGGCTTACGTAGGTCCGGGCCGGCCGCCGGCTACCTAGGGGCGCATATAATAGGTTACGCCCCTATTTAAACGGCTAGCCGGCCGATAAGTATAGAGCCCGGTTCCGGCTGCCCGGGCTAATAGGCGCGGGGATAATAGGGCTAGTAGGGCTAGCACGATTAACGGAAAAGGGCAGGGTAGAGCTAGCGGCACGGGTCCTATAGTATAGAAGCCGTTAATAGGGCAACGCCGCGCCGCGCTCGAGGGAGGGCATTATATAAGAGTCTTTGACTATTATAGGTTATAGGCTTAGGCTACGGCCTAAGCTGTGTAGTTACGTACGGAGGGCCGGATCCCGCACGTATATATACGGGCCAGCCGCGCATAGGAGAGCTCTATATAGCTTGTTAACATTATTCTACGGACGGCACCTACGCGCACGCCTCTGCCTACTCCGTGATAGATACTAATTAATGCCGCCGCGCTTAGAGCTTTAGGAGAGCTTGCCGTTCTTTAAATTCTATCGCTACTTAGGCTTTAGTCCGGGAAGCTACCGTAGGTTTAGTCGTCGTATACCGTTATTAAGTTCCTATGTCTCTTTTATTAAGGGCTCTAATTCCTAGTTTATTTTCGCGATATCTTCTTCGGAAGATTTCTTCTTTATAGTAGTCTCTAGAGCCTAATAGTAATAAGGGCCCTTTTTATCGTAGGAAAAGCAGCCCTAGAATATAAATTCGGAGGATCCTTTCTATCTCTCGCGAATATAGCTACGAACGAAACGTTCGTTAGCTTTTCTTTAAACGCGATAGCTTCCTCGGCGGTATAAAAGAATAACCGAAGTCTTATTAGACTAAATAACCTTCTTCTAATCCTTAAGGGTCTAGTCTTTATACGAGAAACACTACTTAAGTCGGTCTCTTATTATCTTCTTCGTTAATCTAAGCTTCCTCGTCGGCTTAGTCTTCTAGAAACTAGCTTTCTTTAATACCCTCTATATAGTAATAGAAGACACTAAATGCCCTGCTAAATTAAGCTCGGTAGCAATATTAGTATAGTTTTTTTCCCTTTTATACCGGTCTCGGCGAACCTTCTTAAAAACCTTATCTTTAATAGCAGCTTACTTAGACGGACGGCTAGAACGAGGAGCATCTTAAAGCTATTCGTCTCGTATAGTTAACGGTAGCTAGTTTAGCTAGAAGCCTCGCTTAATTGCTCGAGCGTATATACTATTAATCGTATAAATTAAAATTCCGGTTAAAGAAGAAATCTCTGCTAATAATTTGCCGCTATAAGGCGCCTTTAACGTAATAATTAATGCTCGAGTTAAAATATTAGTCTTTATTTTATAAGAGAAATAATAGTTAAGTAAAGAAATTAAGGGGAAATTATAGATATAGGAGGAAAAGTGCGTATACGGGGTTCTTTATTCTTCCTTTTTCTTAATAGGGGTTATTTTAGCGTTAGCAACGACTATTGAAAGCTTCCTCCGTATAGAGAAGTTAAAACCTGACGGGAAAGGAACGAATTAAGAAAGACGTGGTCAAGACTGAGCTTGAAGCGGCAAAAATAAGAGTGCCCCCGGGCGGAATTGAACCGCCGACCTTTGCATTTCGGCGAGGACGTACAAGTGCAACGCTCTACCCCTAAGCTACAAGGGCGTATTTCAATCAAAGACTCTAACTCAAAAACCTATTTAAATATATCAAGGTCAGCGGATTTAAGACAAGCATGCAAGGACATGACGTCGACTCGGGATTGCGAGAGCTCTTGCGCACAGTTCCAGCCCACCAGTACGGCTACGCAGATATGTGGGCCACAAGGAAGTAGCCAGATTTCCTCGCACAAGACAGCCGAATGGGTCTTACCTAATGTTATCGCCTGCTGCCGAGGTAACAGGTCGGTCGGTAGCTGTATAGATTCGGCCTAGCCTGCCAGCTCCCCGCGTGCGGGACTAGTGGACTGTTGGTGGGAATCCCGGCCGGGCCCCGCTCACCGCCTCACCGAGCGACATATCGTCATCGCCTCGCCGGCGTCTTGCTCTCACTTTCACACTCGCTCATTTCCAGGACAAGGAGCCATCATAAAGCTGTCATTTGGAGGTGACAGCCTCAAATCGGATCAACAGTCCCAATTAGCTGTTCCATTGAAGCGTGGATAATATCTACAACCCCCGATTGCCCAGAGTCAAAAGCTTACCTATCCACCCATCCACCTACAGAGATGCGCCCGGCACCGATCGCAGCCGCCTTGCTGGCATTAGCGCCGCCTTCGGCCCTGTGCGCGAGCCAGAAGCTGCTTTCCGGCGCCCTCGTCAACCGGACGCCCTCGCCCTCGCCCAACGCCCCCAGCTACCGGGATCAGCTGTTGAGACTGCACAAGTCGCTCGTCTCCATCGAGTCCATCTCGGGCAACGAGACCAAGGTCGGCCGCTTTCTCGCCGACCACCTGCAGGCAAAGGGCTACACCGTGGACCGCCAGTGCGTGGCGCCCAGGGCCGGCTTCCCCAACGACACGGAGCGCTTCAACCTGCTGGCCTGGCAGGGCGGCAAGCGTGCCAAGGCGAGGGTCGTGCTGACGAGCCACATTGACGTGGTGCCCCCCTACATCCCCTACCAAATTGACCACGGCAAAGGCCCCGCCACCAAGGACACTGTCATCAAAGGCCGCGGCAGTGTCGACGCAAAGGCCAGCGTTGCCGCCATGGTCGTCGCCCTGGACCAGCTGCTGGCGGCCCAAGCCATCGCCCACGACGACGTCATGCTCGTCTTTGTCGTTGGCGAGGAGGTTGGCGGCGACGGCATGCGGGCCTTTAGCGACTCACTCGGCGGCACGGCCTTCGATTCGGTCATCTTTGGCGAGCCCACCGAGAACAAGCTGGCGTGCGGCCACAAGGGCGGCCTCTTCTGCGAGGTCACGGCCACCGGCACCCCCGGCCACAGCGGCTACCCCTGGCTGGGCAAGTCGGCCAACGAGCTCATGGTGCGCGCCATGGCCAGGCTCATCGACGCAGACCTCGGCAGCTCCGACCTGTTTGGCAACACGACCGTCAACATCGGCCGCTTCGCCGGCGGCGTAGCGGCAAACGTCATTGCCGAGCACGCCCTCGTCGGGTTGGCCGTCCGAGTGGCCATCGGACGAGAGGAAGACGGCGCAAAGACGGTCCAGCGCAAGATCCAGGCCATCCTCGACCAGGTCGACGAGGAGGCGCTCGCCATCAAGTGCCCCCAGGGATACGGACCCGTTGAGTGCAACTGCGACGTGCCTGGTTAGACACCTCTCCCATTGCGGCCACTGCAGGCCCG
Organism: Hirsutella rhossiliensis; assembly: GCF_020360975.1. Taxonomy (NCBI): domain Eukaryota; kingdom Fungi; phylum Ascomycota; class Sordariomycetes; order Hypocreales; family Ophiocordycipitaceae; genus Hirsutella; species Hirsutella rhossiliensis. Next base: position 24,514 of record NW_025408671.1, on the reverse strand, counting down.
TCCTTCCATGTGATGCTAACGAGTCCTTCAAGACTTTGAGACCATTGTTGTCAACTACGGGACCGACGTTCCGAATCTCAAGGGCAACCATACCAACTACCTCTACGGCCCTGGCTCCATTCTTGTCGCGCACGGCGCGCGGGAGAACCTGACGGTTGGCGACCTCGAGACTGCCGTGGAGGGATACAAGAAGCTCATCCTGCACGCCCTGAAGCAGTAAATGTGGGCAATGCCCCTGAACCTTGCAGCTGCCCGGGCTTTTGGAACCTGTACTTGACTGAAGATGGGGGGCCGGTTCGGTCCATCCCAGGATGTTGCCCGCGCCCTCGTGAATTCATCAACTTGCTCTTTCCCTCCTCCATTACTATTAGTCTGTATACCTTTCTTGACGCTTGCTGACATCATGACGAGTGCCCTTCCACCACTTGTGCCCACCTCTCAGGCATCAGCTTGCTCAAATCAAAGCGGCCGTCTGCGCCCTTCTCGACCGTCCCCCTTTCAGTTACAATAACATCGATCAAGCCAGCCGGCGTGACATCAAAGGCCGGGTTCCAAACACCGACGGTCTGGTCCGCTGTGGCGACGTGAACCTTGGTGTTCTTGTCGACGGTGCCGTCGGGCCGGACAACGGCGCCCGTGATTTGCGTCAGCTCCGAGGCCTTGCGCTCCTCGATGTTGATGGCCTCGCCAGTCTGTGTCTCGAGGTCGATGCTCGTCGTCGGCGCGGCGACCATGAACTTAATTCCGTGGTGTCGGGCCAGCACGGCGAGTTGGTAGGTGCCTATTTTGTTGGCCGTGTCTCCGTTGCGGACGACGCGGTCGGCGCCGACAATGACGGCGGCAATGTTCATGGCAGGCCCCCTGGTGCGGAAGAGGGAGGCGGCCATGGAATCGGTAATGAGAGTGCTGGGGATGGCCTCGTACGTCAGCTCAAAGGCCGTCAGTCGACTGCCTTGGTTGTAGGGGCGCGTCTCCGTGCAAAAGGCGTGCCGCAGCAGCCCGCCCACGTGAAGGGTGCGTATGATGCCCAGGGCAGTGCCGTGGCCCGAGGTGGCGAGCGAGCCGGTGTTGCAGTGGGTGAGGACCGAGACGGGGCTGGTGGGCGAGGCGGCGGCGCGGGCGCGGAGCCAGTCTGCGCCAAAGGCGCCAATGGACAGGTTCGTCTGCAGGTCCCTCTGCAGGATGGCCTCTGCCCCGTCGATAAAGGCCTGGACGACCGCCTCGTTGGTGTCGGCGCCGGCGCGGATGCGTGCCTTGAGCTGGTTGATTGCGTTTGTGAGGTCGACGGCGGTCGGGCGGCTTGTCTTGAGGTAATCGAGGGCCTCGTCGACGTGGGCAATGGCCTCGAGGGCGGAGCTGCCCGGCGCGGGCGCGTTGTGAAGCTCGACGGCGAGGCCGAGGCTGGCGACGATGGCAATGGCCGGGGCGCCGCGCACCCTCATGGAGGCGATGGCATCAAAGGCCTCGGACCGGGTGGCCACGTCGTCATAGTGGAACTCGTGCGGGAGGCGGAGCTGGTCGAGGACCTGCAGCCTGCCGCGGGAGTACTTGACGGCCTGGAGCGTCGACATTTCTTCCTTGTTGTCCGTCGCCGATGCGATGTTGCCCCTCCCGAAATGTTGAGCTCAGCGAGGTGGGGGACCACTTGGCTCGCTTGCTTAGGCCAATCGCCGACCTCGGACGAGCCCCCACTGGTAACTTATTCCGTGCTGCTAATACGTAGGTATTATGCGTGTGTATTTATAAAGGAACTTCTCGCCATTTTATATCAAGCTTATTGATGGAAAACAACCGAGCTTCGAGATGGTATACAACCTACCACTCGAGTCTGTTTTTTCTCCCTTGGTTCCCACACCAAATTTAGTCACCCTTCCATCACCTCCCGCGTCTACGGAGTACCAGCACGACCATCGCCATTTTGCGAGTGTACAATATCCATGCTGTGTTGTTAATAACTGGCACCGACCAGTGGATTCGTATATATCTTACGCCGAAATACAGCCCCGCCACTTGACATGTCTTTAAGCTTTGGACGGGAGTTGCCAAATGGCCGAGAGTCATTCCTTAAACTTGGAACGGACAGATAGCTTCCAAATTCAGACTTGGCCTGTAATGCAGGCCCTTTCTCTTGCAATCGCGATAATCGTGCAGTACGTCTAGAGACGCAAGTGACCAGGGCCGAGTGGGACGGCATTAAGCACATTCGGTCGGTAGATTGGACAACAGACAGCTAAGGAGCAGTCAAGTCGATGGGGTCAACGGTCTATACCAGAGCAAATTCGTCAACGTCCAAGGATGCTACTATGAGAGGCAATCTTATCGCTGAGAATCCGAGGGGACACTAGCTGCCGCCGCTCTTGCTTCTGGGACACACCTGAATTTTAAAGTAGGTCGCCCCCCTGGAGGGGACTTAGAAATATATATATGTTAAGGAGAGTGGGCATAAGAGGCCATAGTCATGCTTAGTAGACCTAATAGTTATATATAAGGGAGCCTGCCTAAGTATTAATAACTCCCCTAGCTTAAGGATATAATATAAGCCTAACTTAGGTATAGGAATATCTTAATGCCCTCTTTTAGCTAGCTATATATAGTTACTATACCTATATAAGCCCCTCCTTTATCTTAATAAATAGACTAAGATATATATTATTAAATTTACTTTTCTATATACCTATTTCTTTTACTATACTCTTAAACCTTTATTTAAGAGTTATAAGCCCGGTCTATATAGCTAGATTATCTTTTACCTATTAATATTACCTTTAAAGCTATTTATAAGCTATTAACGCTATAATAACGCTTAAATTATAGTATTAAGGTAAAGAACCTAGCTATAGTAAGGGGTAGTACTAGAAATATATTAAATTATATATCCCTTAGAGAAAGATATTACTTATTAAGCCTAACCCTTTATTTTTCTTAAGATATCCTTAAAGGAAATAAAAAGGAATAATTATATAGTAAAGCTAAAAAGAAAGGTTTAATTAGACCTTATAAATTAAAGGGATTAAACTATAGGCTTAGATTTATAGGATTTAAGAATATACTAACTTAAATAGTATAAAAGAGCTTAAATAGCTTTAATAGCTAAACTAAAAGTAATTTATTATAGATCTTAGAAAGAGACTTACTTAATAAAAAGATAAAGTATTACGACCACGGCTACTAGGCCGCTAACGGTCGACCGCGTTAAGCACGTAACACGGTCTAACGGATAAATAGTCAGCACGACTATCTAATAGATATAGGATTAAGGGGATCGTAGAGATCTAAGTAATCTAGGATTAATAGGATTACTACGCTCTATACGATCTAACGTTAGGGATTATAGCTAGGCCTATAATCTAAGGATAGTCTCTATAGGTATATATAGCTACCTACTTTTACTCTTTTAGATAGATAGCTCTCTAGCTTTTAATATAGATCTTTATTACGATTCTATCTTTAATTCTAATTACCTAGTTATAGTCTATAGTCTACGACCTCCGACTTATTACTAATATAATATACTTATTATTACTTAGACTACGCCCTATTATATCTACTAATATAAACCCCTTAATAGGTTTATCCCTTAGAAATAATACCGGTCGTTATACGTTAAAAGCTCTTATTTAGTATAATACCGCGTTACTTTAAGTAATATCGTAACTATTAATATACCTATATAGTAAGCTAGATTAACTAACTTTAAAGCTACTATATCGCCTTAGGATATAATACGCGAGATTATTACCCTTTAATATAAGGTATAGTTACTTAAGAATAAAGGAGGCAATAGATAAGTTAGGGACCTTAGAGAAGTAGTTAAACTAAAATAGCTAGGACTATTCGACGGTACTTATAGCACGCTTTAAGACTTTCTTACTTAACTTAAGGCCTACTACCGGTTTTACCCTACTAAACTCTTAGACCTAGTCGAAAAGGTACTCTATATAGGAAATTATTTATCTAGAACCGTACTCGCTTAGTTTAGACCTATTATAAGGGATTTTCTCGATAACTAACTAGCGCGACGAGATAATAAGATAGATAAAGTCTTTGCTAGTTTTTAAGGATTTAAAGAAGCTATTATAAAGGTATTTAAAATAACTAACGAGGAATAAGAAGCTAAATAAAAACTTCGAGAACTCCGATAAAGGATCTTAGTATCGGATTATACTATAAAGTTTTATTAAGTTACCTTAAAACTTAACTAAGATAACGAACCTCTTATATTACGATTTTATAATAGGCTTAAAGAAGAAGTTAAGGATAAGCTCTATAAGGAAAATCGACCTAATAACCTCTTAGACTATATTACTATAGTAGTATAAATCGACGATAGATAATATATATAATGCTAAGAAAAGAAATAAAGAAGAGGAAACTAAAACCCTTCTTATAAGAATAACTTTAACCGATACGCTAACTATAAAAAAAAGCGCGAAACTCCTATTACCTACGCCTATATAATTAACCTAGGTAGGATAGATCTAGACGTAATATAGAAAAGTAAAGGAAAGTATTTTAACTATAAGAAACTTAGATATTACTCTAAGGAATATAGATAACCTTATAAGGAAAAGAAAACCTACTAAGTACTAGCCTTAGAAGGTAAGAAATACCTAAACGCTATTAATAGATAGGAACTAAAGTATAAACTCCTTAGTTAGACTATATACTACGACGATAAATATATAGTATACTTAAGCGATAAGAATAGTATTAGATAGTTCCTAAAGCTACTAAAGAAGACCCTTATAATAATATAATAAAGGGATCTTAAAATATAGAAATAAGTTAAATTCGTAGAACTAGAATACCCTTATCTTAAAGGAGTCTTTTAAGACTAGATTAAGAAGAATAGTAAATAATTCTAGGAAGATATATAAAATAAAAATCGATAATAATAATAGGTAGTCTACTAATAATATAGTAAAGAAGATATAGATATAGCCCTTATACTTACGAAACTCGGATAATAACTTAAAGAGGAATAACGAAGTATTAACGATATAAGCTTTAAAGAATAAGAAATACCTAGAGAAATAGAAGACGAGAACGAACTTATACTACTACCCTTACTACTAAGGGAAAATACTACGATTAGAGAATACGCTCTATACTTTAAAGAATTTAAAGAAATACTTAAAATTAAAACTTAATAAATACCTTAAATTCTTATAGAAAACTAATAAGCTATATTAATTCGATATTAACCGGTACTATATAAAGGAGACTATACTATAGCTATTGCCGTAGTCGATACCTTTATAGCTTTATAACGAGAATAGTAACTATAAGGAGAATTTAAAGACGATCTATAAATACTACTTACTTATAAGTACTATAAGTATATTTTATAGATATTATACGTCTACCTAGATTATATAATATACTTTTAGATAAAGGCACGATATAACGCCTTCCTAGTTAAGTTTAAAGGATAAGTACTTTTAAAACCCTACTTAAGTATAGAACTAAACTACTAGAAAATTAATTAACGCTACTTAAACGACTAAGTTATATTATTAGAACCTAATTATAGTACGCTACTTAAATACCGCGATAATTACGGTTTATTAACGAGATATCTTTTAAAGATATATAAAATCTATAAATACGCTAAAATAAAAGAATAGTATAACGCTACTCGCTTTAAAGTATCCGAACCCTTAATCTTTTAAAGACTTATATAATAAGTTAAATATAATAAAGAAGATTATAATAAATATATATACTTAAACTATAAAGTTTACGAATATAAAAAAGTATAAGTATAGTATAAACGATATAATAGTATACTAAAATATTATTAGTAATATATACGAAGGCTATAAGCTATATTTAACTAAGGAAAAGTCGATATAGAAATACTACGCGAAAAATAAAAAGACGCTAAACGAAAACTTAACCTTTAGTACGAAAATAAATAGAATTATAAAGTATAGTATATAATTAACTATAAAGTAGTATAATATAAATAATATAGCGTTAAGAAATAAGAAATCTTCGATTAGTTATAAGAAATTAGTCTCTTAAGCCCTAATATAATACTACGCGACGAAAATATAAAGAAATAATATTAATAATAAATCGAAGAAGAATACCTAAATAAAACGAATAAGGACTAAGTAAAAAATAAGGTATACTATCTATAAAAGGGCTATAGACTAGCACGATATAATAAGATCTAAGGACCTTATATATAGTAACGGTAAGCTATAGTAACTAAATAGTATTAGATATCTAAATCGCGGGATATTACGCGCGTATACTTTTAGACTATAGCGCGATAGGTAATTACGTTTTACTTAAAGTCGTTAATCGTTACCGACTTATATAGAGATATAAGATAGATCTATATAAACTTATAAATATCGAAGGAGAGGCCTTTAACTATAATAATAGAATTATTAATATAGAGATTAATTACCTCGATATTAATATCTAGGGCTATAATAAATAAGTTAACTTCGATATTATAGATATTAAAGAATATAACCTTATATTAAGGCTTCTATAGCTATAAGAGAGTAACCTACTAATTAACTAGAGAACTAGCTAGCTATATTAAAACGAAGACATAAGTTTCTAGGACTAGTAGATTTAAAAGAAAGTAAAGTTTTATAATAATTTAGCTATTAAATAAGATAAAAGGGATAACCGTTTAAGTAAATTATTATAGGCTTTAGTAATATAAACGAAAATAGTAACTAAACTAGCGGATATAAAATTAACTAATAAGACCTACGTACTAACTAATACGGCTATATAACCTAGCATCCGATATAAATAGAATAAAGGATATAATATAAAGATCTAAAGAGTTATTACTACTTTAAGGAAAGACCTTAAATAAATTAATAAAGAGCTCGAGTTAAGAGAAACTAGCTCTTAAAAGAAAGAATAAAGCCTATAAGATAGAATAAAGAATATCCCCTAGGAATACTAGAAATATAATAAACTTTTTAAGGAAGAACTTAAGATAGGGTTACTTAAATATAGCTAATAGGACTATAAAATTTATCTTAAGGATAAAATAACGCTAACGTTCTATAAAATCTATAACTTAAACGAAAAGTAATTATAAACGCTATATAACTACCTCGACGAGAATCTATAAAAGGGATATATATAAACGTTAATATCTAAAGTAGGCTACCTAGTTATATTTATTCTAAAGAAAAACGGCTAGCTATAAGTAGTTATTAACTATAGACGCTTAAACGATATTATAATAAAGGACCGAATACTATTACCGCTTATATCGGAACTATAAGATCGACTATATAGTAAAAAATAGTTTATAGCCCTTAACCTTAAAGGCGCCTATAACTTAATACGTATAAAAAAAGGATATAAATAGATAATAGCCTTTAGAACGAAATTTAGACTATTTAAATATCTAGTAATACTATTTAGACTTATAAATATACTAGCTACCTTTTAATAGATAATTAATAATATCCTACGTAAATACTTAGATATCTTTATAATAGTATACCTAGATAATATCCTAATCTTCTTAGATACCCTAAAAGAATATAAGGAATACGTCTATAATGTACTCCGCGTACTTTAAAATATAAAGTTATTAGTTAAACTAAAGAAAAGTAAGTTCTATATATAGGAAGTAGACTTCCTTAAATATACGATCTTATTAAAAGAGATATAAATATAATAAGACAAAATTAACTTAGTTAAAGAATAGCTAATACTAAAGAACGCTAAGGACGTATAAAGTTTCCTAGGATTTATAAATTACTACCGACGATTTATTAAAATTTTTAGAAAGATTATAGTATTATTATACGACTTAATAAAGAAGGAAAAAGAATTTATATAGGACGATAAAGCTAACGAAGCTTTCGAATATATTAAAACTACGATTATATAAGAACTAGTCTTAACTACCTTCGATCTAGAATAATAAATTAAACTTAAAACCGATATATTAGACTTTACTCTAAGAGTATAAATCGGATAAAAAGATAATAAAGGAAGACTATAACTAATTATATTCTACTTAAAGAAGCTATATAGCGTAGAACTTGATTACCCTATCTACGATAAAGAATTCCTTATAATTATTTAAGCTTTTAAGGAATTTTAATATTACCTTCTTAGAAGTAAATATAAAGTTAAGGTCTATATAAACTATAAGAATATCTTATATTTTATAATAACGTAATAGTTAAACGGATAATAGACCTAATAGGCCGAATACTTATTAGAATTTAACTATAAAATAATCTATAGAAAAGGAATAGAAAACGGTCGAGCTAATACCCTTAGTCGACGAAGTAACTACGATATAAGGGCACCTATAGTAAAAGGATAGCTCTTAGAAATTAATAGAAACGGGAACTACTAGTAACGATAGCTAAACGTAATATTTAAAGTATAACCTAATAGCTTAACTTACTAAAAGATCCTAAAATAAATAAAAGAATATAAAGTATTAAACGGATATAATATAAGATATTTAGAAGTTTTAATATATAAAAATAAAATCTAGATATTACTAGAATTATAAGATAAAGTTATATAAGATATATATAAATATCTAATATATAGATACTAAGGAATCTAAAGAATAATAGAACGGATTAAACGATAATATAACTTCCTATAGCTTAAGGAAGTAGTACGAAAAGTTATTAAAGAATATAAACTTTATATATAAAGTAAAGCTAAACGATATAAACTATATAGAGAATTATAACCGCTACTAGTACTAGAGAAACTATAGGATTTAATAGCCTTTAACTATATTATAAAGCTATTACTATTAAAAGAACCTATAACTAACGTTAAGTATAATAGTATATTCGTTATTACTAATAAACTAACGAAGTATAGATACTTCTTACTATATAAAGAAATAAGTAATATAGAAGAGCTAGTATATATATTCCTATAAATAATTATTAGTAATTATAGACTACTAAACGAGATTATTTTTAATAGAGGAAGTATATTTATAGCTAAATTTTAGTAAGCTCTTATAGTATAATTAAGGACGAAATATAAGCTTAGTATAGCTTATTACCTATAAATAGATAGATAAATAAAACGACTTAACTAAACGCTTAAATAATATTTACGATACTATATTAGCTATAAATAAAACGATTAAGTTAAATAGCTACTAATAGCGTAACTAGCTTATAATAGCTCAATTATAGAAATAACTAAGCTCTTACTAGTATACGCTAATTATAGATATAACCTAGAAGTATTTAAGGTTACTTAATAAGGACTATAAGCGGAACGAGCGATACTATAAGTAGATTAGCTATAAAAATTATATAAAGAAATATAATAAGAACTTTAATTTATTAAAGAACGAATATCTACTTACTATAATCGGAAAAGATTATAGGGACTAATCTTTTAAGAGGGAGATATAGTCTACCTTATATAATAAAATATTAAAATAAAACGACTAAGTAATAAATTAGATTTTAAGAAACTTAGACCGTTTAAAGTTAAGAAACCTATTTTAAAAGTTAACTATAAACTTTCGCTACTAATAATAATATAGATATACCCGATATTTTATATCTTATTATTAGAACTAGTATTATAAAACGCTAAACTATAGGATAAAATTAAAGTTAATAATAATTAAGAATATAAAGCTAAATAAATACTAAATATAAGAAAATAAGGTTAGTAATAAGAATACCTTATTAAATAAAAAGGATATAGACTAAAAGAGAATACCTAGGAACTACTTAAGCACTTAACCTACTATAGCTCTCTACTTCGATAATTTTACTAGAAGGTTTAAGAAGGATTAAAGGACTAAGATCTATAAACTCCTCGCTAATACTAAATAAGGACTAATTCGCCTTATTAAGAACGCCTAACGATTATAAGTTATTTACTACCTAATACTTATACGTATTAAGTATAGGTAAAACGCTATCCTTAGTATCTACTTCTTAGATACTACGACGAAATAACTTAGAACTCTTTTCCTTTATATAATTCCGAATCTTTTAGATATAAGCTAAACGATTAACGGCGATAAATATTTACGACTAAAGGTTTATAAGCTATACCTAAAGCTCTAATAAGGCTTCCCTAGCTTCCTCCTCTTTAGAATATAGCCTATACTACTCCGCTAGTAATTTAGTTACTAAAAGAAATACGTTAGCTACTATATATAGAAAGAATTAAAAGATACCTATAAAAAGAGGCTACTAAAACACTATTATAATAGGGACGACTACTAGTAATATAATTATTATAGCGTAAAGAATTTTCGGCTATCCGATAGTTTATCTTCTTTACCTTAAAGTATTAAGTATATAGTATATCGGTAGGATCTCCGCTTAAGTCGATATATTCGGTAAGAGTAGCGCGCTTAAAGGCTTTTTAAGAACGATTTTTTAGTATATAACTAGATATACTATTAGTAGTATATCCTAAAAAGATAAAGAAATAAGGAACGATATACTTATATATAACGTAATAAGGGTATATTTATATATAGCGGCTAAGGCAGCTATAGTAGGTCTTATAGATAAGACTAAAAGGAGGGGAGATATTATATTATAACTACGGCTACTAGGCCGCTAATAGTCGACTACGTTAAGTACGTAATACGGTCTAATAGATAAATAGTCGGTATAACTATTTAATAGATATAGGATCGAGGGGATCGTAGAGATCTAAGTAATCTAGGATTAATAGGATTACTACGCTCTATACGATCTAACGTTAGGGATTATAGCTAGGCCTATAATCTAAGGATAGTCTCTATAGGTATATATAGCTACCTACTTTTACTCCTTTAAATAGATAGCTCTCTAGCTTTTAATATAGATCTTTATTACGATTCTATCTTTAATTCTAATTACCTAGTTATAGTCTATAGTCTATAACCTCTAACTTATTACTAACGTAATATACTTATTATTGCTTAAACTACGCCCTATTATATCTACTAATATAAACCCCTCGATAGGTTTATCCCTTAGGAATAATACTAGTCGTTATATAAAGCTAAGGCTATATTCTTTATAAGGTAAATAAGCTATAATAAATAAAGGATATAAAGGACTTTTTTTATAATCTTAAGAAAAGATTCTCGCTATAATTTAATTACTATAAGGCTTAATAGAAAGCTTTAATTATACTTAAAGAATTAATTAAGAAAATAATTAAGTTAGCCTACCTAAAGTCTAGAATACCTTAATACTAGCACTCTCTATAATACTAAGGCAGGTATATTCTAATAGTAATTAAAGCCGTATTTTAACGTTATAATAGTTAATTATAGTGTTTTCTAGCTATTTAAGCTACTAGCTACTATATAGAGCTTTAAAATCTACGTCTTAATTAGCTACGGTAATAGTAGCTAGCTTAAGGATACGCTTAAGCCTCTGCCTCGTCTTAATAACTTAATTAATCCGTTCGAACCGGCTATTAAGATCCTATAAAACCTTTATCTATTTTTAAGGCTATAGACGATATAATTAATACTTAAGCTATTATATTTAAAGCTAAGCAGCTATAAGCTACTAATTTTAATTATTAAGGGCGTAGCTAACTTTACTAAAATATAGTCGGATTATATAGTTAACTTAACCGCGATTTTCTAGCCCTATAACGAGGCGGCGAACTTCTTATAATCGTTTAGGCATTTTAAGGGTATCGTTATTAGCTAAGGAACTAATATTCTTCCTTTTTAATAGCGTTAATAGCGTTAACGGCGTTAATAGCTATAGTAAGATAAAGCGGCTTAATAAGGGCTTTACTATATTAATTAGCTATAAACTAGACCCTCGCTAATCTCCCTTAATACTCTTTTTAGTTAGGCTAGCCTACTAAGCTTTATAGTAGATATAAAGGAAAGTAGCCTTATTAATTAGCGCTATATTATCGAAAGATATAATTTTCTTAAGTTAACGTTAGTATATAGCCTTAATAAGCGAGAAAACTAAGATATTAAGTAGTTAAAGGATATATAAGGAGTATAATAAAAGGAAAAGGAGATATATACTATTTTAAAAGTATTTATATATAAAATTATTAGTTTAATAACTCCTATAGCTATTAATAATAAAAAGAGTATTACTTTACTTATAGTGCCTTATTTAAAGGATAAAAACCTACTTTAGTTATTAAATAGCGATAGTATTACTTATCTAGCTCTTTAAGGGGGTAATAAAGTCTTAATCTTATAGAAAATTAAGTTTATTAAGGAACTATTAGTATTAAAGGTCTTAACCCTTAAAAATTATAAGGGGAGTTAAGGCCTAGCCTATAATAGAGACGTATTTAACTATTATAGTCTAATAACGCGATCCTAGCTACTTTTTAAGAGTCTCTCGCTTTTCTAAGCTCCTTAGTACTAGACTATTAAAGCCAAGGCCCTTAAAGATACCCGTTTCGTCTATATTAAAGCGGGACTCTAATAGGATTACCTATATAGCTAGTAGCTTAAGTAATTAAAACTATTCCTCGATATAAGCTATAAAGGCGCTATTAATATAAGTAGAATTAAGAGATCTACCTTTAATAGTACTAATCTCTAGGTTCTAGGCTAAAAAGCCTAAGATCTACTACTTCCTATTAAGGGCTAGCGTATACTTAGTATAGTAGTATAAGGCCGAATAATTATTTATCTAAAGCTAAGGAGAAAGGAAGAAAACTCTATCTTAGTCGCGATAGTTATCCGTCTTCCCTAGTCCCTAGCTTAACCTATATTTAGGTACTATTTAGCCTAAGTTTAGGTCGAGCTCTACCTATATATAGGTCTACTTTAGCCCGACTTTAGTACGGTCGCTATAGTATAACCTTAGCCTTTTATAGGCATAGCCCGTAATACTACCCTTACTCTCCCCCTCTTATCGGTAGTGCTCTTATTCCTCTCTTACCGCCTTTCTATTATTACTATCCCTTTTTTCTCGGCGCGCGCGGTCGCTTCCTTTCGCCTTACGCTCGCCCTATCCCTCTATACCCCGCCCTTTTATACGCTCGTTCCGCCCTCTCCTTCCCTCCTCCACGTATATACCCCTATACCTTACTAACTATACGCGTGCCCCGCTACGTATAAATACCCCTCTTCTATCCCTTCTCCCTCTTTCTTTCTTTTTCCTCCTTTAAGCTTTACTCCCTCCACGCGCGCGCCCCTACTCTACCTAACTTCTATCGCCGCGCCGCGCTATATTATAACCACCGCGGGCCCTCGTACGCCTACTAGCTTCTCTACTCCGCGTAGTAGCACCCCGCCTCCTAGCACGCTAGGCGATTATACTCTACTACCTTTACGCTAGTCGACGCGTCCGCCTACGTCTCTTAGTAAGCGTAGCGTAACCTATAGTACTACTATACGGCGGCTACCCTATCTCGCCTATATAGGCCGAATAGCGTCGCCGAGCGTCGAGATATAGTATAGTGCTTACTAGAATTAGGCGTTGCCGCGTACTTATAACTACTTCGCTTATACTTACGCTAGATTACGCTACCTTCCTATTTATTACTCTCCTTTAACTTTATTTAATAGGACGCTAATACGATAGTAGTATATTAGGGATATAATCGCCGCTATTAATGCCCTCTAAGACTATATATTTTAAAAGACGTTCGATAACTATTAAAGCGACCTTTATATATATACTCCGTTCCCCCTTTAACTTTATCCTACTATTCGTCTCTAACTATCGTTTTAATATACTAAGCTTACCTACGCCGCTATATCTACGCGCTAAGCTTAGACGTACCTTAATATTTTAACGGGGACGAGGGCATATACCTAAAGCACGCGTAGCACGTAGTAAAGGATTAGCAGAGCAATTAACTACGCAATTATCTAATTACTTAGTCTATATATAGCTCTATAGGCTTTAGGTTATAAATATAAGTCTTAGAGATTTCTTTACTCTATGCCTCTTCGTTTCTACTAAAGTCGCGTAACTAGCGGTATCTACTTTAAAAGGGAAAAACAAAAATTTAAATTAACTATAATTAAGGATAATGCCTAATTAGATAATTAAGGTCTTTATAACGCCTTTAAGTATACTTAGAAGAAAGTTAGAGGGGGGGGGGGGGCTAGGGGTCTTATCCTTCTAACGGGCTAATGTTTATAAGGGTGTAATCTTACCCGTTAAACTCCTCCCTAGCGACTTTCCGACCTAAGATACTAACGGAAAGGGCGCGATAATAACGGGCAAGGCTCTCTTCCTAAGCACGTAAGTAAGTAAATAAACCGTCGACGGAACTTTTCTCCTTTACTATAATCCTTTCCCTTTACGTTTTTTATTCCTCCCTTTGCCTATAAGCTACTCGTTTAGCTCTTTCCTATCTTTACTCGCGCACTTCCTTCTTTAGATAATTATCTACTGCCCCCTATATACGCTCCTAAGTATTCGCGCTTATTATTCCCGGGGGCGTTAGGGAAACAAAGTAGTTAGCGTCTTTACTAGTCTATAGCTTTAGGTATAGCTAGATTAGATAAGCTATAGAGTCTCGTAGGCTAATCGTTATCGCGTTACTAGTAGTCCTATATAAATATATAGAATTATAGTCGTTAATACCCTAGCGGTAGTTCTAATATATTCCTAGGTTTTTAACTCCTTCGACCTAGGAGGGTTTAAAGCCTAGTATAAACCTTATAGGGACTATAGCCGGAGAAGCTATTGCTATACTTCGTTTCTAGGGAGTAATAGGGCGTGCCGTAGGCGTTACTAGAGTCTTTAGCCTTAGGGTAATTAACTAAGCGCCTAGTAATTTCGGGGTCCTAGGGCGAGTAGGTAGCCGGGCTATCTACCTTTCTTCCTTACTAGCTCCTTATCGGGTTATCGGCGGGGGAGCGGTTATAAGTCTTTCGCTCCTTTATACGTTTAGAGGAGCCGTTAGTAGCGGGCGAGGAGTAGGCCTAATTAGCTATATATTAAAGGGGGAGAATAAAGGCGTCGTTTCTACGTAGATAAAGGGACTAGTAGGGGCGCTTAGCTCTCTCCTTTATAGGCTCTAGGGCGGGGATCCTATCTTAAGGTTACTTAGGGAAAGGCTACTTAGTTTAGATAAGGAGCTCGATTCGGTTAACGCTTAAGGTAACGAAGGACTAGGTCTATTCTCGATTCCCGTTAGCGTAATTAAATAGTTAGGGGTCTTTTTAGGGAGAAGTTTCGTAAAGAAACCGCGCGTAGCTTAAGCAATCGGGTTAGGTTACTCTATAAGGGCAGCTAGCGTAGATAGCTCCTTTCTTACTTTCCTCGCCGTATAAGCTAGTTCTATATCTCTTTAAAGCGGTGGTTTCTATCTAGTAGGCCTATCTAGGAGGTTAACTACCTCTAGGACTTCCTAGAGGTCTTATTCTTCCTAGTCTCCTAAGATAATACGGTTATATCGGTAAATCCGCTCGCTCCTAGAAATCCTTATAGGAAAGACTCCGCCGAAAGTTATTAGACCTTAATTAGATAGTATCCTTTATAGTTATCTAACCCCGCTATTAAACTACTAGGAAACTCTACCGCCCTATAATATCGCTTACGTATAATTAAGCTCGTTCGCCGCGACGGCTTAGATTCTATATATTAGCCTATCGATATAGCCTTTTATACTTATCCTCTTATCTAGCTTAAAGAAATACTAGTCTTAGTATAAGATCTTATCTATCTATAGGGCTTCTTACGTTACTCTATACCTTTACTCTAGAATTACTTTAACTTTTAGGCATCGCTATTTAATTATCTTAAGGCGTAGCCCGACTATACCTCTAACCTAGTATTAGATTATTATTAAGGCTAAGTAGCTATATTCCTACCCTTCTTACTAAGCGGTATAAGGGACTAGCGTATAGGTAAAGTTATAAGGAACTCGGAGGATATAAAGAAACTGCCGCTATACTCGTAGGAACGTATAGAGTCTAGCGTATCGTCCCTCTTTCTAAGCATTAAAAACGACTAGGTTTCCTTCTCTACGGTCCTAGAGGAACGCCCCCTAGTAGAGTCCCCCTTCGTTCGTGCCTACCGAAAAGTTAATAACTTTAGTCGTATACCTTCGTTTATACGCGAAGTAACTAAGGTCGAAGGTAGGAGCGGTAAACTTAATTAAATACTCCCCGTTATTTAGGTATTCGTAGTACTTCTTATATCTATCTTCTATATATTCGATAGGTTCCCCTTAGTAGTTAGTATAAACCGATAGCGGGTAAGGCAAAGGGCATACCGCGTTCTTAATGCTTCTTATTAAGATTTTAATTATCGCGCTAAGGCTAAAGGTCGTAGCCTATCGTTTATCGATAGCTCTACGGAGAAAGTTATATATATCGACGATATACTCTTCCTAGCGGGCCTTATTCCTAGTAAATCCGTTTATCTTTTTAACGCCCTTATATATTATCCGAGCGTCTTCGAGGGTAATATCCTACCGCCTAATAGGGCCCGTTAGTATCGGGTGCTAATAATCTCTATAGACGTACTAAGGAGGTTACTTCTACCTATAAACGTCTCGTTAGTCTTAGTCTACGAACCTTTCCTTATCTTTAGCGTAAAAGCGCCCTTCGCTGCCTTCTACTTTAACTTCGCCGTAGTAAGTAGGCAAAATAGAGCTCTTACTCCTAAATAGTAGTGCGCTAAAGAAGACAGCGGCATCCTTAGGGAGGTCTATAGCCGGGCCTAGGATGCTATTTAGGTTCGCTGCTATATCTTAGGAAAGGGTAGAGTAAGTAAAAGAGAGGGAGAAGCTAAGATTAAATAGTTAGGGTAAGTAGTTTCGAGTTATAACGCTAAGAGGCTAAGAGGGTATTATATATATATATAGGAGTTATATTAGTAGAGGGGATCGTTATAAGTAGGGAAGTGCGGGGTATATATATATATATATATAGAAGGAAGAAGAAGGAAGGAAGAAGGAGGGTATAGTAAGAGGAATAAATAGTCGTTAGAGCGCGCGGTTATTAGTTGCTTTAGCCGGCCTCTATAGCGGTAAAGTCTCGGGCGTGTTTAGCGGTTACGCTTAAATAGCTTCTTTTACCGGTTATCGATTAGGGAGCTATCTAATCCCCGCCCTTTTCTTTTCCTCTTTACTCTCTCTATCCCTCTCCTCTCTCTCCTTTATCTTCTTTATTTCTCCGGACCGCTACCTTTTATCTTCTCCTTTTACGATTACCTCTTCTTCCTTATTATATCTTATAAGACCGCTAAACTCGAAACTAAAGAGCTGCTAGATATCGTTAACCTCTCTTTAACTACTCTTCTACGACCTTCCCTTATTACTACTACTCTTCTTACTTAGAATTATCGCACTAAGGTCTTTCCTCTTTATATAGAGTACTTTCGAGTAACGACTATCTAACTTATCTAATCTCGCTTAGCTCGTTCTAACCGTCTTCTTCTATAGATCTATAGTTACTTTAAGACCTAGGTCTATAGTAGAAATAATATCGGTTACTAAGGGTTTCTAATTTACGTAGAAATCGCCTTTTAGTTATAGGTTCTATTAAAAGCTCCCGATATCGTTAGGGTTAAAGCGCGCGGTCGCTCCCCTCTCTCCTACTTTCTCGAGAGCACGCTAGGTCGGTATAATTAAATCGTCTTCTATGCCTTTTATTATAGACGTCGGCTAGTAACCTATATCCCTATAGAAATCGCTTATCTACGCGGATACTTCTTTTCTTAGCTTAGTTCGGGGCGGTAAGAATACTCTTAAGTAGTCCTAATTGCTTTATATAGAACTCGCAATCCTCGCCTTTATTAAGGGTATATTCGAACTTATTAGATAACTATAACTTCCGCTTATAAGCACGTTATATTTCCTTTTTATAAGTATATCTCTCTTCTAGGCACTACCGGCAGTTCTTACGCTAACTATATCTAAGATTCGACTAAGGCGCCCGTTTACGAATAGCGGTACTTCCCTAGATACCGTAGGGCTACTTACGACCTTAATAGATTCGCTAACCGTATATATAGTTATAAATTCCGTACCGACCTTAAGACTAATAAATTTTACGATAAGTATATTAGCAACGAGACCGCCCCTTATCTTCTTCGTAATATCCTTAATCCCTTTAGTCTTACTAAGGATTTAAAGGAAGGGGAGGAAATTAACCTTACGCCCGTCTTACCCGGAAAGAGATTATATAGGTTTAATAAGCTCTCTCTCGAGTAATAATTAGATAGTCTTTAAGTTCGCTTTATAGTAGTCTATAGTAGGTTTGCCGGGAGTAGGTAGCCTTATTTAGTCGCTATCTTTAGCGGTAAAAGTTTTTCTCTTAAGGTAATACGCGTTTAATTCGGTAAGTCGAAAATATATTAAAATTTATCTTATAAGCGCGTCTGTTTTCGCTACGGCGGGTCTCCCCCTCTATAATAAAGAATAAATATCCTTATCTACGAAGTAAAAACTCTTATTCTTAAGGGAGGTAGGTAGTAAGAATATTCGTTTTCTTATTCTATTATTTAATTATATCTCTATTTGCCTTCTTTAAGGTAGTAGAGGGTAGGCTATTATTAGGGAAGGGTAGGAAGTATTATCTTTATCTACTTAGGGAGCCTTAGGTAGAAAATTTAAAACGATAAGGTAGTAGGTAGGGCACTTATAAATATCTCGGCTACTATAGTTATCCTTCGATTAGATAGTTAGACGGTATCCTAGTTACTAGTTAGGTTCTAGCGTACTTCTTACGATAGTCGTAGATTTTTATCTTTACCGCCTTTTCCTCCCTAGCTCCTTTTTACCTCCTCCTTTTCTTATTAGATTAGCGTCTTTAAGGCTCTAGCATAGAGATCCTTTTTTACTTTACTAAGTTATAGCAGCTAAACCTCGATTATATACCTTAGGCCTTTCTTAGGTATCTATAGTTACTTTTCTTCCTCTTCCTAGCTTTAATCCTTCTAAGGTTTATTAAGGAGTCGTTGCGACCGTAGTACTATCTAATCTAAGGCTTCTCTACTTAGTAAGAGTAGTAAATTATCTACTTTATCTATTATTTCTTCTTTCCTCCTCTTATTAAGAGTGATCTTATCCTAGAGTAACTAGTCGTCCTTAGTAAAGTACTACTAACCTTCCTTATCCTTTTTAAACTTTTTTAGATACTCTCCTAGGATTATCTTATTAAGCACGATTCTATCTAGAGTCTTAATCTTATACGCCCTAAACTACTCTAAGCGCGATACTACTTAAAAGGGACCGTTCTACCTTATTTAATACTTAGCTTGCCTCCCTAGATTATTTAATCGTCTTACGTCGAATAGTAAGATGAGGTCTTTAGGTTATAGGCTTTCTTTCCTTATTATATACTTATTAGCTTTATCTATCCTCTCTATTAATTAATTCTAATATCTTATTACTCTTTTCTTAGCTTCTTTTATATCTTTCTCTTTCCTTTCTAAAACTTATACTCGTGCTTTAAATAATTCTTATTTTATCTTTACTTCGTCCTAGTTAATTAGTCGCTAAGTCGGGTATTCTACCTTAAGAGGTAGTGCCGGTTCCTATCTATATAGTAGGTAGAAAGCTAATATTCCGTGAGACTCTCTAACTACTATTCGGTCTATAAGGATTGCTTAGTTAAGGTATCTAATCTACTTGCCCTTTTTCTCTGCTATTTTTATAAGCGCTATTATTAACCTCTAGTACCCTTATTCTACTACCGCGTTCGCCTTTAGATTATATACTAAAGTTTAGATAACTTTAACGCCTATATCCTCTAGGATATACTTAAAGTCTTTCTTTATTTCGGGCCCTCTATCGATTATAGCGTATAGTATTACGCTATACCTATAAATAATAAAGAGTATAAATTTAGTTATAGCTCCATGTAATTTCTTTAACTAGGTTACTTCTACCTATCTAGTAAGGTCGTCTCGTTTCTATAAGGTACGAATACCTATAATTAGATAGTATATACTAGCTATCAAGTAAATCTTACTTATAGGGTAGCTAGGCGCGGTCGCGGTTATAACTTCCTAGGGTCTCTTAGTCGTAAAGTATTAGCATTCTTTATAGGAAGAGATTACGCTATAAATATCGTTTTAAAGGCTAGCCTACTAATACCTATCTTTTACGAACGTATATATAACTTATTATCCTTTATGCCCTATTTACGTATAGTACTTTACGATAATCTTTTTCCGTTCTTTTAGGTTATCTACGACTAGTATAGGTCCCCTTTCTTCCTTCCTAGGGAGTCGCTAAAGCTTCTAATCTTTAACGTAGAAACTTAGACTCTTTAGACGTAGCTTCCTATAGTCTTATTTAGAAAGGCCCTCTAGCCGTTTTAACGTTTAAAGGAAGTTCGTAATTATCCTCGATTCCTTTAAGTAGTCCCTTTATAGCTTAGTCCCTTATACTACGTTTAAGTAGAAGTCTATAAATTCTTTAATATCGCCTTCTATTTCCCTATCTAATACGTTAGAAGGTCCTTTAGGCTTTCTTAAGAGTCCGTCGGCTATGCTATTCTTCTTACCTTCGACGTGTTATATAGTAAAGTCGAAGAGGAAAATATAGCTTATCTAGTAAGTTACTATAGCTCCAGGGACGTCTTTAAGGGCACCTTTTAGTTAATTAACTAGGACCTATGCGTTAGTTTCTAAGATAAAATATACGCCGTATAGGTATATTCTTAGTCTCCTAAGCGCACTTAATATAGCCCTATACTCCCTCTTTATCGTATTATATTTAGTTTCTACTAGTAACTACGTTTTACTTTCGAACCTTATAGGGCGCCTCTTTCCGTCGACGATTTATATTAGGACTGCCCCCTAGCTAAGTAGACTAGTATTATATATTAGAATAATATCTCCTCTTCCTAGGCCGACGTCGAGGGATACTAGAAAGACTAGATTAGTAATAGCTTCCTTAAGGGCA
The DNA here is from genome assembly GCF_020360975.1 of Hirsutella rhossiliensis. NCBI lineage: Eukaryota > Fungi > Ascomycota > Sordariomycetes > Hypocreales > Ophiocordycipitaceae > Hirsutella > Hirsutella rhossiliensis. The sequence continues at coordinate 3,694 of NW_025408671.1, read as the reverse complement.
GCTATCGCTTTTGCTTATTCGTCTCCTTATTCTTAATAGACTTCTTTCTTTAGTAGGTCTATAAGGGGTTTTACTAAGATAGCGAACTATCTAATCTAGATTCGATAGTATCCTACGATACTAAGGAAAGCTTTAATATACGTTATATTAAGGCATCTTATCTATTCCTTAATTTTAATAACTTTAGCTTCTACGGGGCACCTTCTATTTATTCTATAAATATAACCGATAACTTTAGTCGCTTACTAGTAGAATTTCGATTTAGCCCCTATAATCGTATAACTAAAGAGTTCGACGTTAACTAGGACTTTATTAAGGTTAATAAGGTATTTAAAGATAAATCTCCTTACTCTTAGCGCTACCTCTTTATTATTATACGTCGTATTAGGCCCCTTAATACCTATATTATCGAGGAAATTCCTATAGATATTCGGTATAAGGTCTTATAGGATTCTTTATATTATCCTTATAAATTAGCCGACTAAGTTCGTAGCCTTAAGGAGTATATATACGTAAGAGCTAATAGGTATCGCGAATATCGTTAAGTTACGGCTTCTAATATTAAGAGGGATCTAATTATAGCCTAAAAAAAGGTCTAGGAGGGAAAGGATCTTATATATCGAGAAGTAGTCGCTAAACTCGTCTATATTCGGCGGTAGGTTCGTATCTCTTATTATAACGGTATTTATACGTATAGCGGAATTAATTAAGCGTAGTCCTCTATCTTTCTTTACTACTAGGAAAAAGGGGTTCCTATAGGGCCCGTGCCCTTCTTTAAGGACTCCTATTTCTAGTCTAATTTTAAGGATATCGATAACTTTCTACTCTATTACTTTTAGGATCGGGATTAAGGCTGCTTGCTATGCCTTATATTTTATTGTCTTAATAACCTATAGTAGGGCTATAGCTAGGTCGACTCTGCCTCTTTCTATAAAGTCCTAGGATAACGCTGCTTCCCTATTAAATAGAATACTATCGAAGATCCGGATTTCTACCTCTATAAGAAAGCCCTTAAATTATTCGTAGATTGCTTTAAGTCTTTCTTACGTTAGCCGCTTTCCTTTCTATATACTTAAGAATTTTCCTATTAAGTGTTCTAGGTAGGGTCTAGGCTATATCTTATCTTTAATAGTATTCTATTTAGTCTTCTTCTAGTTAGGGTCCCCTTCTAGCGTCGAGCTATCTAATAGAGTATCGTTAATAGGGTTAATCTTATTTGCTTTTCTTTTAAAGAGAGTATTAACTCTTAGATTATATAATCTAATAGGTCGTTTCCTCCCTATCTTAACTTTAACTTTCTAGATCTTTTAGAACTTCTTTTTAGCTTTAATAATGTTTTTCTTAAATTCTCCTATAGCCTCTATAACTATAACTTTAATAATCTCTTTTACTATCTTAGATCCGATAGCTAGAATCGCCTTATCTCCTTCGTCTATAATTAATTACTATTATACTAGTGCTATTAAGGGCTCGTTTACGCTAGCGTAGGCTAGGTTAGGGACTTAGTTAGCACCCCCTTTATAACTAAGGATCTTACCTCCCGGCAAGAGAATCTCGGCCGTCTAGGTATCCGTAAGGGTTTCTCTCTATAATTATTAGGTAGCTCCTAGGTTATCTTCTTCGACTTTTATTACTAAAGCCTAAAAAAAATTTCTTAGGAGCTAGGTAGCTGTTTCCTATATAGCCTCCTTAAGCTTTAGTCTTTCGTATACGTCTTTATTAACTATTAAGGTCGTAGCCTAAAAGGATTTTGCTATATCGACCTTATCTAGAAGCTCCTATTTAATAGCTCCTACTGCTAGCGTAACTACCTAGATAGTGCCGATCTAATATTTAACCTATATATCCCTATTCCTTAGGGAATAATTAAATAATATACGCGCGGCTCTAATAAATAGTATGCCTAGGATAAAGGGGACTAAGACTCTATCTAGCGTAATATAAAGACGGATTAGTATCTAGGCCGTTCCTAGATAGAGATTAGTCTCTACCTCCCTAACTATATCTATAGGGGACCCGGTATACGCCGTTATTAATGCTCTTATCGGTAGGATTTTAAGCCCGTATACGTTTACGTATCTTTTAGTAATAAGGTTTCCTTTAGACCTAGTATCGATTAGGGCGCTTAGAACTTTAGCTTTCTAGCTACCGAGCTATACTTAAATATAGGGTAGGTCTTATATATACTTAAGCGAGCGGAAAGGTATAAGGACCGTGTTTATACGTATTATAGGAATCGCTATAAGGTCCTCTAAAGTTATCTCTTAGTATCTTATCGAGAGTACTGCTTCCTATATAATAAATTCGTCTTTCTTTAGTCTTATTACCTCTAGAGTTTATTAATTAGATAGTCCTTAGGCTAGTTACATTGCGCTAATTATATTTATTATAAACCTAACTTCCTTTAATGCTTATTAGACTTTAAGGTACTTATAATCCGATTCTTTATAAGTAGGGTAAGTAAGCTTAATCGGTTCGACCTAGTATTCTTCGTCCTATTCTTTAACTTATACTAAAGCTACCGCGAGTTTTCCTTATAGATATTCGAGGAGGAGTAAACTACTCTCTATATTATTTTCGGCTACTTTTATAACCGTTATTATAGCTCTATAGGGTCTTATATTACTCTCTACTTTCTCTAGGGTCTAGAATTTAATGTTTTCTATACCTTAAGCTATATCTATATATCTCGTACTAAGTCTCTCGCTTAGTTAGGGAATAAAGTTAATTAAGTAATTTAGAGGGATCGGGATTCTTTTATATATAATTTCTCTAACGATTTTATCTATAAGTCTATCGAACTTTTTATCTAGATCTACTCTATGTCTATAGTATATAGGGATAATCTTTAGGCTAGTTTTTACTATTCTCGTTATCTCGATTTCTTCTACGTCCTCTTTAACTCTTTATCTTTTCCCCTTATAGGCATTAATCCCTATTGTAGTCGTATAGATTATCTAATTATATATATCGCTTTATTATATATTATCCGTAATTATAATAACCGATGTCCTTCCTACTTCTTTTCTTATATCGCTTGCTTTTAGATTCCTTAGCTTTTACTTATATAGGCTTCTATATCTCTAGAACTAGTCTAGGAAACCGGATTCTCTTTTACTAGTAGCCTAATTTAAGTAAGATAGTATAACTATAGCTTTAACCTATTTTATAAGTAGTAATATAAAGGAGTCTAGCTATATATCTACCTAGTATATAATAAGCCTTTAAATATATATACCTATTTAAGAAAACCTATTAGTAAGTACTAGGGGAATTACGCTTCTATTATCTTTTCTTCTAAGGTAAAGAGTCCCGTTTACTACTTTATATATTATAAATCCGATCTCGTAGTCCTAAGAGTATACCTCGCACTTATCGGGGTAGTATCCTTCTTTATCGTAATAGAAGTATCTCCTAGGCCGGTTAAAAGCATTAACCTAAAGCTATATATATTAATTAGATAGGTAGTAAAATCCGATAGTATTTACGCTACCTCCTTAGGGTTAGGGTCTTAGGGTTAGGGTTAGGGTTAGGGTTAGGGTTAGGGTTAGGGTTTAGGTTAGGTTTTAGGTTAGTTAGGTTAGTTATAGGGTTAGGTTAGGTTAGGTTAGGTTAGGTTTTAGGTTAGGTGCTGATGAGTTCTCGTAACAGGACGCAATTAACCTTAGCAATACGTAACTGAACGAAGCACACT